>NC_081181.1:90399150-91719774 GCF_029867415.1 Vicia villosa | reverse complement strand
TTTGAGCCCCATGATTGTATTAGAGACTAATCTTTGTATTGATTGATCCTTTGCCTGAGCTTTCTTGTCTTTGAGCATCCTCGATTAGGTACCAGATGGAGAAATGACTGCTCTGGGTACTTGTCTTGACCTGATGAAAAATCCTGAAGATATGTCATCTCAGGGGGGTCAAAAATTAGGGTATGACAGATGCCCCTATTTAAGTTTCTTTTATCTGGAGGGAGAGAGATTGAGATCTCGATCTCTCCTGCGTAAAAGAGACTTAAATATCAAAGAATGCCCGAATTTTGGGCGCTCCTGAGATGTTGTAATTGATAAAATCTTTGCATGATTTGATCCCGTTGTCGCACTTGGCGGGGGATGAGGAGACAAACTCCTGCAGAAATACTTGATGTGGATTCTGGTGAATGGATGGCAATGTAGGATGCGCAATCCATCTTCTTTAACTAAGTGTTGATACTTAGAAAAAGGTAAACAACCTCCTCCTTGTTTCGGATGTCCATATCTCGAAACTGGTCTTAGTTGTGTTTGGACAATATCTCAGATAAAGAGAAAATTTCCAAAGGTTTGTTTCCTCATCAAACTTCTTACCAGCACTTGGAGGTAAGATACCATTTGACGGTAAATAAAGAAACTTCAAGGGTTTGTTTCCTCATCAAACTTCTCATCAGCACTTGGAGATGAGATACCATTTGACGGTAAATAAAGAAACTTCAAAGGTTTGTTTCCTCATCAAACTTCTTATCAGCACTTGGAGATGAGATACCATTTGACGGTAATAAAGAAACTTCAAAGGTTTGTTTCCTCATCAAACTTCTTATCAGCACTTGGAGATGAGATACCATTTGACGGTAATAAAGAAACTTCAAATCTTCCCTTTTGACCTGGCATCTTTGAAAGATTGTCATATGGGCCCATGATTTTTGAGGGGCTAATGACTTTGTTTGAAGGCGGACGAACTGTTTTCGGGGTGAAAACTGCCATTCGTCGACTGGTGCCTGGGGAATCAACGAACTGTTTTCCTAAGAGGAAAACTTTCATCGACTCTGGGGGAAAACATACCATTTTGAAGAAACTGCCATTTGTCGATCTCTTGAGTATTTAACAGACAAACTGTCTTTCCTTGGAAAGACTGCCATTTGCCAATAAAGAAACTTCAAGGGTTCCCTGAAACTTCTCAGACAAACTGTTTCTGAAGAAACTGACCATTTGTCGATCTCTTTGTTTTGAAAGAAAGTGAGCAAACTGTTTTCGCTGAAAGAGACTGCCATTTGCTGACTTGGTGCCTGGGGAAACAAACTGTCTTTCTTAAGGGGAAAACTTTTATTGACTCTGTGGAAAAAGACAAACTGTCTTCTGAAGAAAGAGACCATTTGTGACTGACAAACTGTCTTCTGCTGAAAGGACTGCCATTTGCTGACTCCGTTGGGGAATCTGAACTATCTTCTGGACGAAGACTACCATTCACTGATTCTGCTGGGGAATCATTTGTCGATCTGCTGGGAGATTCTGAATTATTCTTTGACAAGAAGTGGCACCTCTCGACCTTGTTGGGGAAATGCCAAACTTTTGGGGAAGTCCAAAATGCGAAGCAGACTATCTTATCTGAAGAAGATTGTCGAGCGTTGCTCTGCAGGAGATTCTCAGTTGAGGGATTCCAAAAGTGAACAAACTATCTCTTTGAGGGAGACTACCATCTATTGACTTGCTTGGGGAAATCTCTCTACATGGATCGTTGTCTTGAAGGAAAAAGTTTCTCCAGGACTTGCAGGGGAAACTTGAGTTCATGCCCTCATGACTCGGGCATTCTCATGATTAAAAGCCTAATTTGACTATGCAGTTGTGATGTAATGTATGCATGAATATTATGACAATTATAAAATGTAAAGTGAATGTGAATAGAATTGTCGCGGATGTAAAATCCTAATGATACGACTTGAATTCTTGTTGATCAGAAGATGTCCTCTTCTTGTAGTTCGAACTCTGTTTGGAATATCTGGTTACCAGTTGTCCGCTGTCCGAAGTAAGTAATATGAATTGAAGTGAAGATCCGTCATCGGGAGATGTTCGCAAAGCGACCTCATGGGGAAATCTTGGTTCCCGGAGTCTCAACCGTTCTCGGAGCAACTGTTTGCATTCTTCCTATTGTTTGTAAACCTTAGAAAGAAATTTCACCTTTATTTTTGCAAGTAAATTCATTTTTATTTTATGAAAACATTTGTTTCAAGAAAATGACTGTTTAAATTTAAAATGCATTTCAAGAAACTGAATAAGACTAGATTGCAAAGGAAAAGCACAAGGCTCAAATTATTATATATGGAATGGTAATCAGCCAAATGCTTGATTCCATGGAGTATTTACAAAGTTGGAAATTGGTAATTTTCGGGAAAAGGGCTACGATGAAACGTGACGACCGTTATCTCTCCCTTCCACTCCGAGTTGCGCTGTATTCGTGCTTCGTAGAAGATGACCTACTGCTGATGAATACTCCGCTATGGATTTTGAATGATCAAGTTTGTCCTGAACACAGTTACTTGCCATATATCCCTAACTTTTGCGTAAACTACCCCTTTCGGGTTTTAAGTTTACCGGGATTGATTATTTATTTTTTATGTCTCTAACTTTTGCCTGAATCGCCCTTTCGGGTTTTCGATTCACCGAGACGCTCTTTTTTGCCTAAGCCGCTCTTTGCGAGTTTTCAACTTAGCGAGCTGTTCTTTTGTTTATTTAGGCGAAGTATTTCTTGACTGCGTCGACGTTCACAGGACGGGTGAATTCTTCTCCATCCATAGTCGTGAGTATTAAGGCTCCTCCTGAGAAAGCTCTCTTGACCACGTAGGGGCCGTCATAATTGGGAGTCCATTTCCCTCTCGAATCTGTGAGAAAAGATTGAATCTTTTTGAGTACAAGGTCGCCTTCTTTGATTGTGCGAGGTCGAACCTTTTTGTCGAAAGCTTTCTTCATTCTTTGTTGATATAGCTGTCCGTGGCATAAAGCTGTCATGCGCTTTTCTTCGATTAAGTTCAATTCATCGAATCTGCTTTGACACCACTCGGCTTCTGTTAATTTTGCCTCCATCAAGACTCTCATTGATGGAATCTCAACCTCTATAGGTAGGACTGCCTCCATGCCATATACAAGGGAGAAAGGAGTTGCTCCAGTCGAAGTACGTACTGATGTACGGTAACCATGAAGAGCATACGGGAGCATTTCATGCCAATCTTTGTAAGTGATGACCATCTTCTGAATGATTTTCTTGATGTTTTTGTTAGCTGCTTCTACAGCTCCATTCATCTTTGGTCTGTAAGGAGATGAGTTGTGATGTTCGATCTTGAATTCTTCACAAAGCTCCTTCATCATTTTGTTATTCAAATTTGACCCATTGTCAGTGATTATCTTGCTAGGAATGCCGTAGCGACAGATGATGTGATTCTTGATAAACCTGACGACAACTTGTCTTGTAACGTTTGCATATGAAGCTGCTTCAACCCATTTGGTGAAATAGTCTATGGCTACCAAGATGAAGCGATGTCCGTTGGACGCTTTTGGTTCGATCATTCCAATCATGTCGATTCCCCACATGGAGAAAGGCCAAGGGGAAGAGAGTATGTTGAGCAGAGATGGTGGCACATGAATTCTATCGGCGTAGATCTGGCATTTGTGACACCTCTTTGCGTACTGGTAGCAATCTGACTCCATCGTCAGCCAATAATATCCTGCTCTCAGTATTTTCCTTGTCATGGTATGTCCATTGGTGTGAGTACCAAAGGAACCTTCATGTATTTCTCTCATGAGTATTTCTGCTTCTTTTCTGTCAACGCATCTGAGCAGAACCATGTCGAAGTTTCTCTTGTACAGAACATCTTCATTCAAGAAGAATCTACAAGCTAACTTTCTCAAAGTCTTTCTATCTTTCTTTGACGCCCCAAGAGGGTACTCTTGCTTTTGAAGAAAGTTCTTGATGTCGTAGTACCACGGTTTGTCGTCGATGATTGCTTCTACTGTGAAAACATGAGCGGGCCTATCCAGGCGCATAACATCGATCCGAGGAATGTCATTCCAATGATTTATCCTAATCATGGAAGAGAGTGTGGCTAATGCATCAGCCAAGTTGTTTTCTTCACGAGGAATGTGATGAAAATCTACCCTGTCGAAGAATGGTAACAATCTTCTCGCGTAGTCTTTGTAAGGAATTAGCCCTGGTTGGCGTGTTTCCCATTCTCCTTTGATTTGATTGATGACCAAAGCAGAATCTCCATATACATCCAAGTGTTTGATTCTTAGATCCATGGCTTCTTCGAGACCCATGATGCAAGCTTCATATTCGGCCTCATTGTTTGTGCATTTGAAAGTTAATCTGGCAGTAAATGGAATATGGGTACCCTGAGGTGTAACAATGATTGCCCCAATTCCTCGTCCATAAGCATTGACAGCTCCGTCAAAGATTAAGCCCCACTGGGATCCTATCTCAGGTCCTTCGTCTGGTAGCGGCTCGTCGTAATCTTTCATCTTGAGGTACATGACGTCCTCGTCCGGAAAGTCGAAACTGGTTGATTCATGACCATTGAGTGGGTGGTGAGCCAGGTGCTCAGCTAGAATGCTTCCTTTCACGGCTTTCTGTGCGTGATACTCAATGTCATATTCTGATAACAACATCTGCCAACGGGCAATTCTCCCGGTTAAAGCAGGCTTCTCAAAGATGTACTTGATTGGATCCATATGAGAGATCAAACAAGTAGTATGTCGAATCATGTACTGGCGGAGACGCTTGGCAGCCCAGGCCAAAGCACAACACGTCTTCTCGAGCATGGAGTAGCGGGATTCACAGTCAGTGAATTTCTTGCTCAGGTAGTAAATGGCATGCTCTTTTCTTTTTGTCTCGTCTTGCTGTCCAAGGACACAACCCATGGAATCTTCTAAGACGGTTAAGTACATTATCAAAGGTCTTCCTTCCACTGGAGGAGACAAGATGGGTGGTTCGAGCAGATATTCCTTAATGCTGTCGAACGCTTTCTGACAATCGTCTGTCCAGACGCAACTTTGATTTTTCCGTAGAAGTTTGAAAATAGGAGCGCAAGTTGCAGTCATGAGATATATGAATCTCGAGATGTAATTCAGACGTCCAAGAAATCCTCTAACTTGTTTCTCGGTTCTGGGCGAAGGCATTTCTTGAATTGCCTTGACTTTGTCTGGATCTACTTCAATTCCTCGTTTGCTGACAATGAAACCAAGGAGTTTTCCTGAATAGACACCAAAGGTGCACTTGTTGGGGTTCAGGCGAAGCTGAAACTTCCGTAAGCGTTGAAATAACTTTGTCAGATTCTGTATGTGATCTTCTTCATTTTCTGATTTGGCAATCATGTCGTCCACATAGACTTCCACTTCCTTATGCATCATGTCGTGGAAAAGCGTAGTCATGGCTCTTTGATAAGTTGCCCCTGCGTTCTTTAGTCCAAAAGGCATAACACGATAGCAGAACGTGCCCCAGGGGGTGATGAAAGCTGTTTTTTCCATGTCTTCAGGTGCCATTTTGATTTGGTTGTATCCTGAAAATCCGTCCATGAATGAGAAAACTTTGGATTTTGCTGTACTGTCTACCAACATATCAATATGTGGTAAAGGAAAATCATCCTTAGGGCTAGCTTTGTTCAAATCTCTGTAGTCGACGCACATGCGGACTTTTCCGTCTTTCTTAGGAACGGGAACAATGTTAGCTAACCACTGAGGGTATTCTGAAGTGACGAGGAAACCTGCGTTGATCTGCTTTTGAACTTCCTCTTTGATTTTCATGGCCATCTCCGGATGAGTTCTTCTCAATTTTTGCTTGACCGGAGGGCATTCTGCTTTTAACGGCAAGTGATGCTCCACTATACTGGTATCCAACCCTGGCATATCTTGATAAGACCAAGCGAAGACATCTGAGAATTCTTTGAGTAGCTGTATCAAACTCTTTCTGATCTCTGAACTGAGCGAAGCTCCAATCTTAACCTCTTTTCTGTTTCCATCGGAACCAAGGTTAATGATCTCTAGAGGCTCATTGTATGGCTGAATGGCCTCTTCCTTTTGTTGAAGTAACCGTGAAATTTCCTTTGATATTTCTTCGTCTTCTTCTTCCTCTGCCTCGAATACAGGAAACTCAAAGCTTGGAGAAGTCATACGGTCGTACGTTTCAACGGGGTATTTTATGATTAATCTGCATATGTGTGATAAGTTTTATTTAGACAACGAGGGAAGACTCGGTGTATGCAGTTAATAATTTTTTTTTGATGTTTTTTAAGGGTGTTTTTTAGGATTACCAATTTCCGAAAAAAAGAAAAGGAAAAACTAAACGAAGGAACAGAATGACATTTTTATTTATGGACAGTCATTTCTTGAAACAAAGACCCTATAAAACAAAACTCTATTGCTTTGGGCGAAGCAAAGAGGGACATTTAACTAAGAAATAGTAAAATGCAAAGCCCTATGAAACATCTCTTCACCCTGGGCTATGGTGAGAGGACAAAATAACGGTGAAAGTTCCTACTTAGGAGTGCGAACAACAGTTGAAACTTCAACAGCTGTCCAGTAGTGGCGAACCCCATTGTGCACTAAGTAATCTGGAACCTTAGGCTTAAGCTGGCCTGTGGTAGGTCTTGATTTACCAACCACTGTCTTTGCAACACTCAGACGATCTTCTTCTACTTCAGCAGACTGAGCGGTGTGAGCATACCCATTTCCAAGTGGAGTATGTCGAACTTTCTTTTGAGGAAACTTCCAATCTTCTGAATGGAGAGACTCGTTGTCGGAGACACTTTCGAGATCATCCTCTTCTGTATTTTGGTCTTGCTCTTCTCCCAAGATGGCATTGACTAGATATGTGAACTCTAGATCCTTAGCCTCGGAAGGTGACTTGGGGATATAATCCTCAATGATGATTTCACCAGTCGATGATGATGAATAGCAAGGGTTATACATCTCTTTTGGCTGAGAGAGGTACTCAAAATCACTGTTCCATCCAGTTGGAACAATATCTTCAAGAGAGATTCTTGAACTTTCAGGAGCGGAGTATTTCACCATGTAGTCGAATTTTCCGCTTGGTTCTCCTAATGTATCCCAAGTCTCTTCGGGGATAGGAGGAACTTCTTCTGATGAACCATGACTTCTGGTGGTGAAGCTGTCAGTAACTTCATCACTGCTTGGTTGAGTCTTACTTTCAGATCCTTCATTTGGATAACAGCAAAGTGGTTCAGACTCTGATAGGGAGATATATCCTGCTTTGTTAAGATAGGATAACCACTCCTCTTCATCGGTGTTTTCCGTACCGATGGTATTGACTGTTTGTTGAACAGGCTGAAGAAAACCTCCACTGCAGAAAGTTTCTTGAATTGGGAGAACTATCTCAATCCCTGGGATAACTTTTGATGATGTCGGAAAGAATCCAATTCCTGTTCTGTTCTTGTTGTTGGTAGGAATATTAATGTGCCCCCAACCACTGGTAGTGCCATCCTTTACAACTTGGATTGCATCTTTGTATGAAGAGATAGACGCTGCTTTCTCCTTTCCTTTGTCTAAGGAAAGTGCTTGGAATTTAGTTCCAACAACTTCTTTTGGTTCTATGTCGGAGAATGATGACAGGTTGCTGACGATCAGAGCTCGTTCTCCACATACGGTTACCAATTTGTCATTTCTTATGAACTTCAGTTTCTGATGAAGTGTTGAAGTAATTGCCCCAGCCTCATGAATCCATGGGCGACCTAGCAAACAACTGTATTGTGCTGGAATATCCATAACTTGGAAAGTGATTTTGAACGTCTGAGGTCCAATAGTTATGGGAAGATCTACTTCTCCGAAAACTGACTTCCTTGATCCATCAAATGCTTTGACGATGACATGACTTTTTCTTAGAGGGTAATCTTCGAAAGATAATCTTGATAATGTTGATTTAGGCATGACGTTGAGAGAGGATCCATTGTCTATTAGGACTCCTGTGAGTACATCACCCATGCAGCCAACTGAGATGTGAAGTGGAAGATTGTGGTCCACTCCTTCTTCAGGAAGATCTTCGTCACAGAAACTTAGGCTAGTTCCCGCGGAGATGTTGGCAACGATGTTGTTGAATTGGCTTATAGTAACACTTGGTTCTACGAAAGCTTGTTCCAAAACTTTCTGTAGAGCTTCCCTATGAGCTTCAGAACTCAATAGCAGGGAAAGAACAGAAATCCTAGACGGAGTATGTAGTAATTGATCTACAATGTTGTATTCACTCCTCTGGATTAACTTCAAGATCTCATCATTTTCTTTCGCTTGAACAGCATTGGTCGGAAGATTGTCTTGCCTATGTGGTACTTCCTCCGAAGGTTTCTCCACATTTTCTGTTGTTCTGTTGAAGACTCGTCCACTTCTGGTGACTCGACTAACATCAGCAATGTTGACAACAGACGGTAATGGTATTTCCTTACCATTTTCAATGAATGTAGCGTTGTATTTGTATGGTATAGCCTTGCTGGACTCATACGGTACAGGACCTGGTAAGTAGATGACTAGTGGTGCAACTGCTGTCTTCCTGCTATCATACTTAACTTGCATAGGTTCAACTTGATTAATTTGAGGAGATACGGTAAAGACTTCATCATCTTCTCTGTTGGCAAGAACAGTAATGGTATTGTCATCCATCAGCTTTTGAATGTCGTTGCGAACACGCAAACATCCTTGTGAATTTCTTCGACAGATTCTGCATCTACTGTAAGCGTGGAAATCTGTTCCAAAGTAGGCAAGTCCATTTAAAGTTTTGTGGAACCTGACTACCGATCCTTCAAGGTCTTCAACTTTGTAGATTTTGTATTCTCCTGGACATCCTTGAACCATGTTGATGTCATGTTCAGTTCTGACTCGGATATGTTGAATCCATCCCAAGTCCATTTGTTCTTGTAATGCAGCTTGAACTACGGCACATCCTTGATTATTCTTTGGACAAATTTCGCATGTGAAGTAGTTGTGAGGTGGTACATGACCGTACCCAGCTTGTTTAGCGTGCATCTTGACGAGATTTTCCCCTATCTGACGAATGTCGTAGATTTGAATGACGTTGGGGTGCTGGTCTATCAGATTTACTGAAGCTTCTTTGTGCTGCGGCAAAGGATTTGCTTGGACGTTTGGATTAGTATCTTTGAAGGATAGCATTCCGCTTTTCACTAATCGTTGGACGTCAATCTTGAAAGGGAAACAGTTCTCAATATTGTGACCTGGTGCCCCCTGATGATAGGGACAAGATTGGTCAGCCTTATACCATGGTGAGGAACTGTTTGTAGGATTTGGAGGACTTCTTGTCTGAATGAGTCCTTTTGCCAGTAATGTTGGAAACAATTCTGCATACGGCATTGGTACGGGGTCAAAGGCTGGATACCTTGGAGCCCGATTGTTGTAATTTGGAGGTCGAACCTGCTGCTGAGGTTGCTGCGACCTTTGTTGAGTTTGTTGTTGCAAAACCTGAGGTTGATAAGCTGGCGCTGAGTTAACAACCGGAGTTATTGTTGCAACTTGAGGTTGGAATTTCTTCTTGATTTTGTGCAAGACATTGCTGACATCTTGATCCTTTTTCTTCTGGAAAGAACTTCCATACTTCCTTGGACCAATAGAAGATTCTGGTTCTTTGTTCAGGCGTCCCTCCCGAACTGCTTCTTCTAAACGTACACCCATGTTTACCATCTCAGTAAAGTCACTTGGTGCACTTGCAACCATTCGTCCGTAGTAAAATGGACTCAAAGTTTTGAGATAGATTTTTGTCATTTCTTTCTCTTCAAGTGGTGGACAAATTTGAGCAGCAACTTCACGCCATCTCTGAGCGTATTCCTTGAAGCTCTCTCTATCCTTTTGAGTCATGGCTCGGAGTTGATCTCTGTCGGGAGCCATATCCAGATTGTACTTATACTGTTTGACGAAGGCCTCTCCGAGGTCTCGAAAAGTACGAATCTCTGAACTGTCCAAGTTCATGTACCATTTGAGTGCAGCACCAGTTAGGCTGTCTTGAAAATAATGAATGAGCAATTGTTGATTATCAGTCTGAGTTGACATTCTTCGAGCGTACATCACAAGATGACTTTGTGGGCATGAATTCCCTTTATATTTCTCGAATTCTGGTACTTTGAATTTGTGAGGAATCTTAACATTTGGAACCAGACAGAGGTCTGCAGCATTCTTTCCAAATAGATCTTGTCCTCGGAGAGTCTTGAGTTCCTTCTGCATTTGCAGAAACTGTTCCTGGAACTCGTCCAATCTTTCATACACGCCAGCATCCTCACTTGGAGCGTGATGATATACTTGTCCGCCTTGCGGGGGAAAAGTATGCATAATGGGCTGTGGAGAAGCCATGACAGCAGATCTTGGTATCTCAGCATTTTGTTGTGCGAAACCCATTGCCGTCGCTCTTGGAACTTCAATTTCCAGAGGTTTGTAACCCTCCGGTGGACGCATATCCATGGTGACTTTTGGAGCTTCAGAAGTTGGAGGTATGTACCCTTCTGGAGTAAAGTTATACGGCATGCCCCAAGGTCGATCAGGCGGCATGGTATACTGAGGAATAGGAGTAGAAACAATCTCGGAAACCACAGTCCTTTGTGGTTCTTCTGGCGTTGGTCGATTCTGCGCAACTACCAGGGCTTCTACCATACTATTGAGTCTTTCAACAGTACCTTTGAGAGTATTAATCTCTTCTCTGAGTTCTTCATTCTCTTGCTCAAAGTCTTCCATTCTTTTCTTGCGACTTGAACGAGTGTTGTATGGATGAGACAGCTTGAAAGTCTTGGTTCACCTCCTTCTCCTCCTCTCTTTCTGGAGAAAGGAAAGTGACTATTAGATCCGCGACAATTCCCGTGTCAGTGCGTACGACTAAAGCGATGTATGATATGCAATTAAGTTAATTATTTTTCAAGGAAACACCATAATTACGTTATGAAACATCAAACTTTTATTAATTAAGCGAAAACGCCGTTTTTACACACTTTGAAAATGGAAATACAGAGAAACTGAGAGAAAGGACTCTAAAACTTTGATGATGAGCCGACTTCACGTTCTAACATCTTCTTCTGTTTCTTGAGCTGAGCGTTCTCTGACGTGAGCTGATCGATGATCCAGGAAGCAGGAGGGATATGATGAGAAAGTGACGATTGTGTCACTTGTCGATCGAGTACTTCAAGTAACTCATCCTTCCTTCTTAGGATGTTTTGAATTTCAACATTTTCCGTGTTGACAATTCGATACTTATTCCTCCAAGCATTCCTTTCTTGGCATACCTTGTTTAATGCCGCTTGCAGTTTTTCAACATCGGTGGAGAAAAGGTAAATTGGTTCCCTTAGGGGAATAGGTTCTTGATGTTGATATGGCATCCTGAGCTTGAATGCTCTGACACGTACCCATTGAAGGTAAGGATCCAGGGAGATGCAAAGATGTTTTCCTAACAATCTTCTCCCTTTTCTGTGAACAAGACGCCAGGCTTGGACAATTTCCTTCTTCAGCATGTTGCCATGATCGTCGATGTTCTTGAAGAACAGACCCTCCAATTGGATGTTACTTGGAATATTTTTCATGGGATAGCCGTATTGACGACGGGCTAAAGCTGGATTGTAACTAATTCCTCCCTTAGTTCCAATAAGGGGTATGTTGGGGAAACTTCCGCAACTGAAGATGATCTTGGTTTCGTCGTTGTCAGGACTACACCAATCAATGTCTGTATGAGTGAGAGACATGATTTTCTGTGACCAGTAAAGGCCATCCCTCATGTTCCAGAAAGTGCTAGACTTCGGTAGGTGTGAAACGAACCATTCGTATAACAGCGGTACGCAGCATGTGATTAATCCTCCTCGCTGCAGGTTTCTTGAATGCATAGAATGATAAGCATCCGCAAGCAAGGTTGGAACTGGATTTCCAATTAAGAAGATCTTAATTGCATTGATGTCGACGAAATCGTTAATGTTAGGGAACAAAAACAATCCGTAGATAAGCAAAGCCAAGATTTCATCAAAAGCGCTCATATCTTGGATGCTGACGAAGTACCGAGCTTGATCAAACAGGAATTTGGAGGGCAATCCTTGAATTCCTCCTCTACTCACCATATGAGTTCTGATGTCGACTACGTTCAAAGGAGTAGTTGCAGCAATGATAATGTCGTCAGGATTCTTTTCCAAACCGGAGTACGGATCTTGCGCGTACACGGGTATTCCAATCAGACGAGAGTACTCCTCTAACGTAGGCATGAGCTGATAATCTGGAAAGGTGAAGCAGTGATACGTTGGATCGTAAAACTGTACCAAGGTGGGAAGGATCCCATCCACCATGTTGGTATTGAGCAAAGGCAGAAGTTTTCCATACTTCTCCTTGAAAGCCTGGGGGTTGACCACCAGTTTTCCGAGCTTTCCCAGTTCCTCGACCTGGGGAATCTTGAAGGTGTATTTCCTAGCTCTCTTTCTCCCATAATCCATGGTATAGATCCTTAAGTCCTTTCTCCGTTTCTCTCTTTCTATGAAGTTCAAAACGTTCGTTATTTAGTTTCCTTGAAAAATGACTCGAAAAAGACTCTTTTTGTTTTTAATTGTTTATTAATGAATGATGCATGAATGCATGAATGCACACACAAGAGTTTTAAACAAACATGGCGTTGAAGGGTATAGTGGTCATGAAGTCCAAACGCAATCCCCGCCCCAATGGTAAACTAAGGTTAAGGATTTTTGTACCTGTAGAACGGGTTCTAGGGGTCTCAGAGTTTTTGCTCAACCTTAAAGATACGTTGATTGGTATCTATAAGAGAGTTTTCTCTGAGTGTAGTATCTGCGTGACAATTACTTCCGTAATCACCGCTCTACGTCCTAAAAAGGCTTTAAGTAGGGTTAATGTGTTTCTAGGTCCTCCTGGTACAAATCAGTCTCGGAATGCAGTGGCGCAGTTAATCACAACCAGCCAGGCAAATCCCAAGAGTAGACTTGGAAACCAAGATTAGAGGGCCTTCACCGGGAAGACATCCTCCATCCTATCTTATGTTGCACTCAAATCCGGGTATAGGATTTCTCACCACAAGGGGGAATCAAGCCCTTTCCCGATACAGAATAAACAAAATAAACAAATATATATGCAACAAACACATGATATGACACAGAGGTTAGGCAGGACCTCTCTTGTTTGAGGGGGAATTTGGCATCCCTAATTCCTCATTGGGGCTGGACCAGCAACAGGTCAACCATTGGTTTGGATGAAAAACCAAGGTTTTGAACACTTATATCCCCAGCAGAGTCGCCATTTTTCTGTGGTGTCGTTTTCTTTACCTCCCCGTTTCACTTGGGAGGACGGCACGCTAAACCCTTCACGCGAAATTTGGAAGGAGAATGCGCCCGTGGTGGGATGAATTTTATTTCAGTTCTTCCTACGATATCACACGAACTTTCTTATTTGTCCTACGAGTAGGAAAGGGAAAAAAAGATCTCAACTAAACCCTAGGAGTTTGCTAAGTGCGGGGATTTACACCTAGACTAGAAATTCTGGAGTCCGGGAGGTCGGTTATACATAGGGAAGTGTTTAAACACCCTACATATCTGTAGTACTCTACAGGAACCTTCTCTGTGTCATTTGTGTTTGTGTTTATTGCTAATGATTGGGAAAGTTTCTCCTTTGTATTAGGAGAGGGAATTGAATTGATTAAAGAAAGACAGACAGATAGACAGACTGACTATTTTTGGTATTTTATTAGCTCGCTGAGATTCCTTGTGAACCTCATGCCTACATATCCCTAGTGGAAGTCAGAGCTTAATGTAGTTCGGGGAACTAACTAGGGAAATTAATTATTTTTGGTGCCTTGCTTGAAGCTCAAGGTTGAAGCTTGGAATTAAATCTCTGTTTACAGTAAAGAGACATGAAATTATCTCTACAGAGAGGTATTTGTACTATTCTACCACAAACATTTAAAGGAGTGACAAAATAACTGAATTCATTTCATTCAAGAGGGGGACCTTACTTGTGTATGTGCAAGTATACCAGTCAAATGCCTCTTAAATGAAAGAAAGATGCTCATCCAAATTAGGGAAAGTTACCACATGTCTGGGTTTTACTGCCAGCTCATGCCTTTCAAAATCCTAAATGGGAGACTTGATTAAAATTGAAATGAAATGTTTGTTTGTTTGAATGTGGTAGAGTAGTAAAAATATCTCTCTATGGAGATAAGCTATGTCTATCTACTGTATAAAAGATTTGACTTTTAGCTGGCTTGTATGAGGCCCAAGCTTGAGGCTTTTTGATTGATTAATTAATATTATTGACTCTGGGAGATGACTCCACTGGGAATTAATTACAGGGTATTTTTGTGTTCTGTACAAAGCCCAGAATTGAGGCTGACTCTACTTAGGGAGACTCTATTTGTGTGCCTTGTACAAAGCCCAAGGTTGTGGCTAACTGTTGAGGATAATTGAATGACTCTATTTTATGTGCCTTGTACAAAGCCCAAGGTTGTGGCTAACTCTAGCTAGGGGAAAACATTATTTTCTGCCTTGTACAAAGCCCAAGGTTGTGGCGGACTCTTAAATGAATTAAGTATGGATGATTATATGGGGAAAGATCCTAAGTGTTAGGAATCTTTGACACATGAAAGATATGGTTTATCTGCCTTGTACAAAGCCCAAGGTTGTGGCTACTGAGTGATGAAGGACTCACTGGGGAGACTCTATTATCTGCCTTGTACAATGCCCAAGGTTGAGGCTGACTCTTGACAGGGGAGTTTTATTGTTTGGGTGCCTTGTATGAAGCCCAAGGTTGAGGCTAACTGTTTTTGTTGGTTTTGACTCTACTGAGGAGGTTTTATTTATTAAAAGACTGTTTTTCTTTGGAAGCTAACCCTTTCCAGGGATTTTGACTCAGCTGGTGAATTTGTCTGTTAAAAGACTGACTTTATCATGTTTTTTGGAGGCTGACCCTTTCCAGGGATTCTGACTCTTTTGGGGAAATTATCTCCTAAGAGAATGAAATTATTTATTAGTTAATTTTGGAGGCTAACCCTTTCCAGGGGTTTTTATTAAAATGAATGGCAGAAAGATTATCTAATGGAGACTTCTTGTTTAAAGCCCAAGATGAAGGCTGACTCAATGCTGAGGATGACCAAACATGGATCCTAGACTCTGCTAAGGAAGATTGATGAAGATGAGGGTGACAGAGACTGTCCATGTCTCTCATTCCAAAAATGTACTCAATGTGAATTTGAGACAAACTTAGCTTGTTTAAAGTCTGGTTTTAAATTGGAAGAAACTCACCAGGGTAGGCTAAGAGGTGACTAAAGACCTGTTCCTATGTTTATAAGAAACCTGATGGGTCCTTGTATACAAGCTCAAGAGGAAGCTGGAAATGCTTTTAAGAAGCCTGTGGGTCCTTGTACAAAGCCCAAGAGGAGGCTAATCGAGGGTCCTTGTTATAGCACAAGAGAAAGCTTATGTGGTTTTGAACTTATTTTGGCTCTAAGCAAATGGGTAAGAGGTTTCACCGGGAATAATTCCTCTTTGGGTGGATGTGCCCTATTATTTGGATTCTAAGGTTTTTGCCAAGATGTTTCACCGGGAATAATTCATCTTGGGGGTTTGAACTACAGATCTCTAATTAGGAAAGAGCCTTCACCGGGAAGACATTCTCAATCCTAGGTCATATTCCTATAATATATATATATATATATATATATAGTTTAACTGTCCTAGGGTTTATACTCAAACGTAGTTCTAAACTAATATATATATGCACAGTTTATATTTGACAGTAATTTAAATAAAGACTGTAAATTGAAAGCTTGTAAAGCCTAACCTGGATGGAGTGGAGGCCATTGAAAAAGTATGTACAGAGCCTCAACAGTATTTTTGTTGTTTTGTTGATAACAGTTGAATATATATATGATAAACAGTTAATGGTTTTTTAAAACAGAAGAAGTGAAGATGGACAAAGGTCACATAGGTATCTGAAGAGTTTCACCGGGAATAATGCCCTTCAAATACCAGAGGAATGTTTTGAAAACAGAAAGAAGATTTTGAAAATACAGTTTTTAAAAACAAGCTAAGAAGAGAAGGTTTTTGGGACTTACACTCTATTAGAGGCCCAGTACTTTACAGTACTGGTTACAAAAGCAGTTTGAAAATGATTTGAAATGATATAAGGTTTTGTTGTTTGAAAACCTTAATCATCCGTTTAATCGGAGATTGATAACAGCTTTGAAAATTGACAAAAGTCAACTTAATTAAAGTAAAAATAAAGATTTTTACTTAATTAAGACCTAAATAATTAGGGTTTTATCATAAACTTATTTACAAAGTGATTAGGTTAAAATAAAGTGATAATATATATTTAAAGTATTTAAGAAAACACTTAAAACATACTATTTTAAACCTAATTAAAAACTCAAGAAATAAATAATATTTTTATGATTTTTTTGACTATTCACAAAATAGATATATTAAATAATAGGTGTATAAAAAATGAAGTGAAAATGATTTATTTTGATAGGTTAAATAAATATGTGAAGTTGTGAAGAGAAATGAAAGAAATTAGTGTTAAAAAAATAAGTTTTGGCCCTTGGAGGGTTTGAACCCACGCCCTTGAGATTACCAGCCCAAAACAACACCACTGAGCCAACGCGCGCTCAGTGTTAGTGACCTGCCTTCATTTGGTTATGTTTCAAAACAAGTTGTAAATCTTTGAAAAATAAAAGAACCAAAAAGTCTGGGGCGAGGGGGATTCGAACCCCAGACCTTTGGCATGAGGAGACTAAGAGCGCATGTGTGGCCACTAGGGCAAGTTATTCAGTCGTTAATAAAACGCACACCATTCAAAATAAAATAAACTCTCCCCTGAGAATTCAAATTTGCGCGCCACCACCATCTTCATCTTCAACCTCAAGCTCTCCATTTTTGAATTTCTGAACTTACTCGTTTCTCAACCATTTGCAACGATGTAAACATGAAACTTGCTCTAAATTCACTCACGATTCTAAATATGTAACTAACATGAACTATCATTAACTACATCTAATTAATTTACCAGAAATCGTGAAGAACCCTAAAATTTCAAAATTAAATTAAATGACTATACTGAAAGATAAATGGATGATGATAGAGGGTTTTCAATCCTCTGATGATGCTGAACAAGATAGAATCGAGCTATTTCACAAAGAGTACTTAAATTAAAGAGAGAGAGTTCAGAAACTTACCTCTGAAAATGGAGATCGTGAGGATGATAGAGAGCAACTGGGCTTGTATGAACGATCCCAAAAGCTTCCTTGTGGCTCAGTGATGCTAACTGAATGCTTGTAATGACCTCAAACCTCCTGAATTGTTCTATGGACCTCCCTCGATTTCAGCTTCAAGTGAACATGGAGGGTATTGATTCTCGAGTTACAGATGAGCTGCAGCCATCTGGTTAGCTTCACTATGACCTGAGGAGTGTGTCTGGATGATTGGCTTGCCTTGAAACCTTCTGAATCACTCCATGGACCTCCAACTGCAGATGCTCCAAAGTGAGAGCAACAATGGTGTTCCTCCACCTACAGAAGTGATCCAGGTGCTTGGATCACCTCAAATGACCTCCCTTGAGATGTTAGAATGCTCACTTCCCAAAGATAAGCTCTGGTTTGAAGAAATTGATTCTTCTTGCCAAAGAACTTTGAAAAACAATGAACAAGAGAAGAGAAAGAGAAAGCAAGTAATATGGTTGCTTTGGTGTGTTTTTCTACTGAATTGTGCTCTCCTATTTATAGGCAAATGTCTCAGTACTGAGTGAGAGAGTGAGCTTGCTTAGTGAAGCAAGTTTGGTTTCTTAGCCATGAAGAAATTTCAAAGAATATCCAAGTGTGATCATTGCATTTTCGAGCCACCTCCCCTATCCATTGATTCTATCTGATCTTAGGGGACAATTCAGATGCAAAGTGAGCTCTAATTGGTTGATGAGAAGATTCCTTGGGTGATTCATCAATTTGCCATAAATTCTCAAATGTAATCATTACATAATCACATGTTCTTGTTTTAGGAATCTTCTTCAATTATCATGGCATGGTGAAAATGAATGCATGGCATGTTTGCAGATGTATTATGGGTCATGTAGCATCTGAATTTGAGGTCATGTGCACAAAACTTCAAAGTTCCAAAATGATGCATGACCTATAATTTCACTTCATGAGGCCAACTTTGAACAAGCATAACTCTTAGCTCAAATTGAATTTTGAGAAGGTTGAACACAATTTGGAAAGCCCTAAACATCTACTTTAAATCATTAGTTTATGTCTTCTTCAGAATCCTTTGGGAAATTTGTGAAAAATGAGGCCAAAGTTGGAAGAAAACTAGGTTAAAACACTTAGAAAAATTTCTAAGTGTTTATGACCTAAACTTCAAAATTTCCAAAACTTCATAAATGGTTGATCTTTTGAAAAAAGTTCCCTTGTAAGATGTTGTTTTATTTGGCAAGATCTACAACTTTCATGTTGGAAGTTTTTTGAGTTGTGTAGGTGAAATTTTGAGATCTCACCATGCCCTAAAAAAACCTAATTCCCGACTTTTCGCTCCTTGATGAATTTCTTTGAATTTCTTTGGCCAAATGACTTTGACATCCATATATTGATGATATTGATCTTTGAAAGTCATTTTTTGACCAAAAACCTTAAAAGTCAATGATGATCCTTCACAGTTGACTTTTTCCTGACAAAGTGAATTTTTGGGCTTTTGTGTAGAAATAAGATCTTCTCCCCAAATGGATGATATAAATGGATTATATGGAGGTAGTAGAGATCCTTGAATCATGTCTTGAGTTTTGGATTCATGCCCTGATCAGAAGTCAACTATCTTGGTGAATTAGGTCAAAACCCTAATTTGTCGACCATGTGAAAATAATGACTGTAGACTTTGAATTGAGATGTAATGTCCAGTGGATCTTGTCATATGAGTTATTTGAAGATGATTGATGTCTTTGAATGGTTTCCTGGGGCTTTTTAGGGTTTCCCAAAAGTGATCCCTGATTTTAGTCCTTGATAGGTTCAAAACCCTAGTCTGGTGACCTGAGTAAACCTGTACTCATATGACTGGATGTCTAATCAATCATAGATGAGAAAAGTGAAGTTTTTGAGCCCCATGATTGTATTAGAGACTAGTCTTTGTATTGATTGATCCTTTGCCTGAGCTTTCTTGTCTTTGAGCATCCTCGATTAGGTACCAGATGGAGAAATGACTGCTCTGGGTACTTGTCTTGACCTGATGAAAAATCCTGAAGATATGTCATCTCAGGGGGGTCAAAAATTAGGGTATGACAGAGCCCAACATAAAAGTTGTAGAGAATTGAATTTCCTTGAGAATGAGTTTTAGTTGGGAGATTTTGATAAATTATGTGAAATTTATGGCCAGTCAAAGTTCAATTTACTTTCACTTTAAAAACCCTAATGTAGAAACCTTGAGTTTTGTTGATCTTTGAGCTTTTCTTGATGAATCATGATCAACCCTTAATCAAATGATGAATATGACCTAATAATCTTGATGTTGACCAAAAATCTTGACTTTTGACTGTATATTGACTACAGTTGACTTTTAAGTCAACATAGTCAATTGTTGATCATTTGAACAGTTGACTGGGCAATTTTGTGATTCAGGGCTTGAAACTTGGTATGAGGATTCTTTGAAGCATAAGAGACCATATGAAATCCACTTGAAGCCTTGATACATCCATTCCTTTGAGAGAACCAAAACCCTAATTGAAGTCTTGTTATTTAGGAGAGAGAGTAGCCATGCTTGCTTCCTGCACTACTTTGAATAATTGGAGATCAGTGCTTGAGCCAAATTATCTTGAAATATGGTGAGCATATTTTGGGGTATGACAGCCTTTCTCTCTGCAGCGTGGGACTGTCACTCTTAAAGTGTCCTGGTTCTTTATATTCATAACAGACAATGTTCTTTATGCTAGGCTTCTTATGTCCAAAAGATTCTGCTTTATTTTCTGGTCTCCTGTAGTTTCTGAACTTCTTTTGTCTTTGCTTCCATAATTGGTTGACTCTTCTAGAGAGAAGAGATAACTCATCTTCTTCTTCTGATGCAGAGTCACCAGAGCTTTCCTCTTCAGCCTGAAAAGTGTTAGTTTCATATTTTCTAATTGATTTAAAGGCAACAAACTTACCTTTCTTCTGAGGCTCATTTTCATCAAGTTCTATCCCGTGGCTTCTCAATGCATTGATAATTTTTTCAAGAGATACATCATCCAAATTCATTGTAACTTTGAACGCAATAACCATTGGTCCCCATCTTCTAGGAAAACTTCTGATTATCTTCTTGACATGATTTGCTATGGTGTATCCTTTGTTCAAAACTCTCAAGCCAGCAGTCAGAGTTTGAAATCTTAAGAACATGGTTTCAATGGACTCATCTTCTTCCATTCTAAATGCCTCGTTCTTTTGGATGAGGGCCAGAGCTTTCGTCTCTTTAACTTGAGCATTTCCTTCATGAGTCATTTTAAGAGACTCAAACATATCATGTGCAGTATCTCTGTTGGTGATTTTTTTCATATTCTGCATGTGAGATAGCATTCAGCAGGATAGTTCTAGCCTTGTGGAGGTTTTTTTAATTCTTTCTTTTGTTTCTCACTCATGTTTTTCCTATCAATCTTTTTACCAGCATCTACAGGATGTGTGTAACCATCTAACACAACGTCCCATAGGTCAACATCTTGACCTAGAAAGAAACTTTCTAGTCTATCTTTCCAGTACTCAAAATTTTCTCCATCAAACATAGGGGGTCTTGTAAAACCATTGTTGTTTTGTTCATTTGCCATAATGTTTTCCTTCTGGATCTTTTACTGACACTGTTAAGTGTTTGCACCCAGAGCCAGGAGCTCTGATGCCAATTGAAGGGTATGAAAACACTTAGAAGGGGGGTTGAATAAGGGGTTTTCTTTTGGGAAATAAAAATTCACACATTATGTTTATCCTGGTTCGTTTGAACTCAAATTACTCCAATCCACCCGTCAAGGTGATTCTGCCTCTCTCCGTCGAG
This sequence comes from Vicia villosa, assembly GCF_029867415.1. Taxonomy (NCBI): domain Eukaryota; kingdom Viridiplantae; phylum Streptophyta; class Magnoliopsida; order Fabales; family Fabaceae; genus Vicia; species Vicia villosa. The sequence goes on along the minus strand of NC_081181.1, from coordinate 91,698,766 downwards.
GACTTAATCCACTAATCAAAACTTGATTACAATTGGTTCACGAAGGCAACTGCCAACGTCTTCTTGAGAATCTTAACCACAACTTGGTTATTCAAGGAATAATATAACAATAACTTCTAACAAGTGAACTTAATGCTTCTAAATCTAAGCTATATCAAAACTGTGATTTTTCACTAAGTTTAAGTACAATGAATATTAACTCAGTATGATAAAATGAACAAAGTATTTTCTTTCAGCGTAAGAGTTCACGTGAGCGTCTTTTACTTCTTCAAATCGGTCTTCTATTTATAGCCTTTGGAAATGTTGTCCGTTGTATCCTCGTAAGCTGTTATGTAATAAATGTTGCGTGTCATCTTGGTTATTTTTGCTTTCCATGTTTCTTAGTATTTGTTCCTCATAAATGCTTCAGCCGTCTTTTAATCATTATGTCTCTAACGGTATTTTATCTTGTATCAGAACTTTGCATTTTGTCTTTCCTTTTCCTCATAACTTCTGCCTGACTTTGTGAATATAACTTCTATCAGAATTTGTCTACAGCAGTTGGTGCACTCAGAAGTTACTTCATGCATTAGAACTTTTTGAACTTCAGCGTGACTTTTCTTTCTTTGTTTGTTCAGCGTTACACAAAGTCCATGTTCTGATGGTATTTGAGTTAGAACTTCTTCTAAAATAAGAAACATAGAATTAGAGTACCACATTTATTTATACAAAATTTATTTAATTGTTATTATCAAACTCTAAGATATGAATAGAACCAAACTATGTTCTAACAATAATGTTGAACACAAACCACAAATTCCTAATTTCTAACCTAAAAACACATTTGTGTGGGTTTTTCATAAACTCTAAAACATTAATAAATGACCTACTTGATTGATTGTGGATGCTTGATATATTGGTACTTGATGCTTTCAAACAACTTCGGTTGCAGATGTGCTTAATTTGGTGAAAATGAAAATGAGAGAGTTTTGAGAGTTGTTGTGTTTGTTTTTGAAACTGTAATGGGAGGGGAAGAGGCAGCGCACCTTTTAGGTGTTCCCCGAACCAGAAATATACTTACGGTTTCATATCATAGTTATATTTTCGGTTCGTTCCAATGTTAATGTCTATTATGGTACGAACCGGAAATGCATTTCCCGTTTTGATGGACATTTTAGTAATTTTGCATGATGCGCTGGAAAAGCATGTTATGAAATAAGAAATTCCCTCAATTTTAGAAAAATTAAGATGACTAGCAAATTTTTTTATAAGCAACATTGTATTCAATAGTGAGTACTAGGGGGACTCAATCTTGATTACAACTAGAGAAACGACAAAAGGATCAAAGAAACTCCAGAGGATATTTACACCGCTCATAGAAATTACAATTCAAACCGTTCGTTCCAATTTGAAACCACCACCAAAAAAACATCTTAATTTTGAACACAATGACTTTTACATATTGTTGAAAATTATGTCATTTCTTTCCTTCCAGATATATACTCCAAGATGTAGCCAACCAAACCAAACTGCTCCCTCTCTTCCTCGCGTCACTCTCCCCATTAAGCAACATTGAAAGTTTAGAAAATGATCACAGCAGGATTGATTGGCATAGTTCCTTCCATCAATATTTAACCAATCAAAAAGTAATTGTCAAATATGGTGCGAAATACTGCAGCTACGTATATAATATGGTCAACATCTTCTGACAACTCATTACACAAAACGCAGAGCTTGTACTCATCATTAGTAATTATTGAACGTATCCTGCAACTAGCAAATTGTTTAAATGTACAAATCACACATTTGATATATTTTGGAATAATTGAACGAATTCTCGGAAGTTGGATTACACCATAAAAATTATGCAATGTGACAAAAAAAATCAAAATAAAATATCCAACCAATTCAACAAACACTCTGGTAAACAAATTACTTTCATGAATAAAGAAGTTTCAAGGAATAATGACACTGTCTGTAAACAGACCTTTGTTTCCACATTGAACCAACTCAATGAGTCCATCCATTTTCTATTGCTGCATTAATCTGGGACTTTCCTTCTTCCTCTATACTGAAAAATTCAAATGATGAATTCAAAGCATTCTGGAACAACTCGTCATTACGAAAAGCCAACTTAATTTGTATTTATCTTTCACATCCAAGAGCCTCTTCTCAAATTCAGCAGGATCCTTCAATCTTTCTGAATCAGTACCTAGCTGTTTAATGGACTCTCGAATGTGTGAAGTCATCACTTCACATGTTTTCGAGAGACCATCAGTAACACGGCCGAACAAATTATACATTCTACCCAAATCTTCGTATTTATCATCACAAAGCATGTTTACTAGCTCAGAGTTCTCCATATGGATTAATGTAATCATCTGATTCATAATCATCTCTTTCTCGACCACATCCGTAATCTTCTTTTTAGTCTTAGGGTCCAAGTAATGTCTCACTCTCTCTATTTCCTCTTTCAGACACCTCTCAGCTTTCTTGAGATAATCCCCACATTCATAACACTCAATAAATTTAATGGATTCAGCTTTGTAGAACTCAGCTGAAACTTGTAGAAACGGAGTTTCGAATTCTTGTTCATAAACAGAAGGTCCTAAATCCATTAACATCTTTGTTATGCTTCTAATCAGTTATATATTAACATCTTCCCCGACACGCTCGCTATATACTAATTCCAAAGGTTTAGGCCAAGTTCATAAACATTTGTCTTCTGGGTGCTTGGGACATATGTCCTATCCATGTACATCAGCATATCTCTAATCATATGTAAAGCCTTATTATAATCATTCCATTTTCTGTTTAATTCTTCAAGAAACAAATCTTCTTCAGCGGCTTCAACAGATCTAGCTATCTCATTAAGATGAGAAGTGATGGTGGTAACCAATCCAGTGTATAGCTCGTCACCGAACTTGTGAAGAATCATATTGTAAGCAAGTCTAAATCCACAAAATGTATTAGAAACAGGAAATTCTTAGCTCATATAGAATAAGGGAAAGCATGCTCTCGGCAAAAAACAAAAAGCATTCATTTGTCTCTATAATTTCATACAAAGAATAACAAGAAAGTCTTAACCACAAAGAAACTTGTGCCAAAATTGTCAAAGTTTATGTATAGGATCAAATAAACATGAATATGCAATTTATGGGAATACTTTTGGAAATGAATCTTAATTGAACAGATATTCAATAACCCAGGGGCGGAGCCAGCGTCAAAGTTTAGGGTTTTCCGGAAATGAAAGTAAAATATATTAAAAAAAGTACGAAAAAATTAACGACAAGAAATATGATAATATTACTTTATAAAAATGTACTAGTATTTCAATTACAACTCAAAAATAATAAAGATTCTAGTCTAATCGTAAATGCATTCTTCTCTTGTTCATTCCTTGAAAACACTTGATATATCCATATCATCAATTGTTTTAAACACCTCTTTCTCCACAAATATCACTAAGCAATCATTTAATCATGAATTATCCATTCTACTTATCAACTCGTTCTTAACATATTTCATCCCCGAGAATACTTGCTCAACACTTGCAGTGACCACCGGTAAGGACAAAATTAGTTTTATAAGTGTGTGTGGTTATAATTAAAATCTAATAATTAATGATGATTTAGAGTTCACAATTGATTGACAATATTATAAACGTTAATTATATGGTTAGTACGTACAAATTAAATTTTATACAAAAATAAAGTTTATGCAAAAAAAGGCTGAAGTTGTTAGAAGAAAAAAGTTAATTCTAAAGGTGTGTTTTAATTTGTGCTAATTAAAAGAAGTTGTGCACGAAAAAAAAAGTGTTAAAATATATGAAGGTAAAAAATTAAAAAATTGAAGTGTAATAAAAAATAACAGAATATGCAAAACCCGTCTGTTACAGGTTTCGAACCCAGGTCCTCTTGTATAAAACTCCTAAAAGCTTTTACCATGTGGGCAAATTTCTCTACATTTAGGGTATTCCATGGAATACCCTATACCCCCTTGGATCCGCCCCTGCAATAACCTGTAACGCTCTTCAAAATCGAGATGACTAGCATTGTGGATGAGTATATCATGGATTGCATGTTCCAGAATGTTCCAAGTTTTGTTAGCATAGTTCTGATCCTTGATTTCCCGGTATTTGAAAGCCTCTGTCCGAAAATTCCTCTTCTGGGAACTCATCTTCTCCTTATAACAAAAACTCAAACACCCATGATCCGAAACTCCTCAAACTAACGAAAGATTGATATAACAAGAAAAATATTACTACTCTTTTAGAAAGTTGACTGAAAAAGTTGACTTTGGTGAATGACTTTCAGTTAGCCGTCTAATAGGACTATGACTGGAAATAGTCTCCTTAGAGTTATTGTTATATTAACATGTAACTTATGCGAATCCAATAACCTCAAGTTCAAGATTATTTTCTGTTGTTTTTAGAATTTGAAAATATTGCCACAAAGAAAATTATCGAAACGAGTCGTGTACTAGGTCGCTTTCTTTAAGAAGTTTCGCCGTACTACCAGTAATTATGCAAAGCAGTTCGAGATTCGACGACGTCTCCAGGATAAAACAGCCCATTCAGATAATTTGACAATCACTTGCACTATGATGTGTCGTTCGAATTACACCTTCAGATGGTATAACAAACAATCGTAGTATCTGGAATAAATTCCAGTCGAAAAGCAGAAAAGAACAATTTAGATGAAGCAGAGTAGAGAGAGGAGAAATAATTCTTCCGATTGTGAATTCTGGAGTAGTTTGCAAATGAATGGAAGAAAACTGTTTATAGGCAGAGAATCTATCTCATCATTAATAGCTTTATTGGATCTTCTTCTACATTATAGGTCGCATAATCAGGCCCATAGTCTTTAGAGACTCTTATTCTTTTACTTCGTCGAAGTTCCATTTCTAAATTGTTATTGCTTTATGTGCTTCTTATCACATGAACGTGACTCGATTGAGTGCCCCCACTATTTCTCTATTTGAAGGGAAATTTGTCTTCATAGAAATCAACATCATTTGATTCTATGATCGTTTTTGCATTTAGTTCATAAAACCTATATGCTTTACTGTTTGCTGCATACCTAATGAATACACATTTGTATGCTCTACTAGCGAGCTTAACTCGTTTTGGATCCAGAATTCTGACATAAGCCAGACAGCCCCAAGTTCTCAAATAAGCAAGTTTGGTTGCCTTTTCTTTAATATCTCATAAGGTGAGATCTTAATTTTTGACTTGGGTATTCTATTCAGGACATAGCAAACAGTTAATAAAATTCCCCCCCCCCCACCACCAGTGAGGTGCAGCACTAGAATTCATCATAATTGCAACAACAAGTTCAGTAAAAGTTGTATACTTTCTTTCTGCTTTACCATTCATTTTAGGAAAATATGGAGCATTCATTTCATGTACAATTCCATGTTTAATATAAAATTCATTGAATAACCCATAATCGTATTCAGTTCCCCTATCACTACGAAGTCTCTTAATCTTCTTACTAAATTGATTCTCAATTTCAGTCACATACATCTTAAACATCTCAAACGTTTCACTTTATTTTTCATTAAGTATACATAAGTATAATCAGAGCAATCGTCAATAAAAGTGATAAAATAGCGTTTACTATTTCTAGTTAAAGTTCCATCTAATTCACATATATCAGAATGTATAAGATCTAGGGGATTAGAATCTTTAATAATTGATTTATGTGAAGTCTTAGTTATTTTAGCTTGACTACAAAATTCACATTTATTTGAATCATTCACATTTATTTTAGGAATTAAGCCTAAGTCGCTTGCATTAGAAATAACTCGCTTATTAACGTGACAAAGTCTAGTATGCCAAATATTAAAATCACACAAAGAGTAAACAGAAGGAGAAACTTTATTAAAATCAACATTCAACTTAAACATGCCATCAGCGGCGTACCCTTTCCCAACAAAAATACCATTCTTAGTGATGGTGTACAAATCTGCCCCTATAGTTTAACTAAACCCTGCCTTATTTAAAAGAAAACCCGAAACAAGATTCTTCCTAATTTCGGGAACGTGCATGACGTCCTTCAAGATCAAAGTCTTTCCTGAGGTGAATTTCAGCTCAACATCTCCAATTCCAGCAACATTAGTGGCATGAGCATCTCCCAACAACACTTTCTTATCTTTAGTAATAGTGTATGTCTTGAACATAGCATGATCATAGCAGACATGGCGAGAGGCGCCAGTTTCTATCCACCAACCATCACTTCTACCAACCATGTTGACTTCAGTGATCATAACAACAAATGGCTCATCAGTCATGTTAATCTGAGTGTTTGAGCCAGCAACAGGTTTAGGCCTGCTCTTAACATTTTTTTGCCATATGACTCGGTTTTCCATAATTGTAGCAAGTGAAAACCGGAGCGTCATTTCTTTGAGGTGGTGGTTGTTGCCTAGCAGATGGGGCCCTAGAGGGATTCCCACTCTTAATTCAGTTCACAGCATTGCGGTTTTGATTCTTTAATGGTTTGCTAGTAGGCTTCAGAACCGCACCGAATTTCTTTCTGTTGTTAGTAACAACTAAGAATTCATCTTTCTGATCTTGTCTCCGAGCTTCCTCTTCAATTCGGAGGCGAGTAATCAGACTCTCGATTGAAAATTCTTTTGTTTTATGGAGAAGCACGTTTTTTAAATCTTTCCAACCAGGGGGCAGTTTGTCAATGATTACAGTAATTTGAAATTGTTCATTGAGGGGCATACCATAATTAATTATTTCATGAGCTATTTTCTGAAGTTTATGGCTTTGAGCTTCCACAGATTTTTCATCCATCATCTTGTAGTTCAAGTAGCGGCTGACAACATTTTTCTTCGCACCAGCTTCTTCAGTGTCATACTTCTTTTGAAGAGCTTCCCAAACCTGTTTAGAAATGTTGTGATTACTGTAGTAGCCATACAGGTCATCAGCAAGACTGTTCAAAATATGATGTTTGCATAGGTAATCATTTTCTTGCCATAGAGAAATTTCTTTTTGGAGCTGTAAGTTATCTGCTGCAGCTTTTTCTTTTGCAGCAGAGTCTCCATCAGATGTTTTGGAAACTCCATCCTTTTTGGAGGTTCCGTCTGATTCAGCAGTTGATTTACCATTAGTTATCTTGATTGATCCAAAAGGAACAATAGGGATATCCTCAGACATAACGTGGGCAACCTTTTTCAAAGTTAAGAAAAACATCATCTTTGATTGCCAACGTTTGAAATTAGATCCCTCAAACTTGAATGGTTTGTCATTCACAGAAGCGGACGCATTAGTACCGATAATTTCCTCAGTAGCCATGGTAGTTACAAAACGTCTTAAAATTGTTGTTTTTAGAATTTGAAAATACTGCCACAAAGAAAATTATCGGGACGAGTCGCGTACTAGGTCGCTTTCTTTAAGACGTTTCGTCGTACTGCCAGTAATTATGCAAAGCAGTTCGAGATTCGATGACGTCTCCAGGATAAAACAACCCGTTCAGATAATTCGACAATCACTTGCATTATGATGTGTCATTTGAATTACACCTTCATATGGTATAACAACCAGTCGTAGTATCTGGAATAAATTCTAGTCGAAAAGCAAAAAAGAACAATTTAGATGAAGCAGAGTAGAGAGAGGAGAAAGAATTCCGATCGTGAATTCTGAAGTAGTTTGGAAATGAATGGAAGAAAACTATTTATAGGCAACAGACCCAACCGAGTAAACAAAATCGTGGGCGAAAATAGAGGGAGAGTGGAATCGGCCAAGTCAAAGTAGCCGTTTTTTTCACTTGGTCAGCATGGAGGACAAGCAAACCTAGTCAAAATTTAGGTTTAGACTTGGTCTTAGGACACGTCACCAATTCAATTCGTAATTAATTAATATTAAATATTAATTAATTTCCTACTATTTAAATAATATTAATTTAATTTTTCACCGAATTAATTAATTAATGAAAATTATTTTCCACTAATTCGGGTCCCAAAAAATTAATTCATTTAGACCGGACCGGACCGGACCGAACCAAGCCGAGCCGGCCGGACGGACGGCGGTAGCGGCACTCGCGTGTGTGTTATGAGTGCATTTTGGTGTGTCCTCACTCCTTTACAAAATTGTAGGTGCCCTTGGGCCTAACAACAATTGTTCAAGTTGGAATATATATACACACACATATATATATATATATATATATATATATATATATATTAGTGTTCCCTCCGATGTGGGACTTAAAATGAATCTTTTCAGATTCATCTTCATATTAGCTCTTACTTGTGCTCATTTATTGCTCATTTAATGTCAATAAATCATTCCAACTCCTCCTCCAAATTATCATCATTCCAAGTATTCCAACATTTTCTAAAAAATTTAAGCAATGATTTTGTTCTACGTCGTTCACCAGGCCAAAGAAATTTTAAGAATAATTTGAGACAGCCTTTGGGTGCAGATCTGAAAGAGCAGGAAATCTCTCGCGCGAGCACTCTCCCAATCATCCAGATCAATCTGCGGCTCACCGCATCTCACACCTCACCACTTGCATTCAGTTGTCAACAAATTTTTCTATTTAAAGAAGAAAAAGCGTCACATGTATTCAAATCCTTCATCATTCAAACTCTGTTTTTCATTCTCTAACTGATTTGAGCGTTGCAGTGCAACCTTATAGGTCGGCTTCTTTTCCACTGCATCGGCTTCTTTTTAATCAACTCTAATTCCAGCACTTAACATATTTCTCTAAAGACTCTAAACTTGCCCCAAATTCTGAATCTCACCTACTATCATCTTTTTATAAACTCAAACTCATAAATTCAAAATCATAAATTGCTTCAATGCTAACTTATTTTTATTCTCATTTCCATATAAAATCAATCAATAGTAAATGCTTAGGAGTTGGTGTGTTGGTGAAGACTTGAATTTTGAGATTGTGTCAAGTCAAATATCGCTAGGTACTATTAATTTATGTATTGGGTCAAGTTTCTTTACTTTGAAGAAACTTTGAAAAATTCCTAAAATATCATCAAATCTTGCTCAATCTCTACCATCATCCCTTTGTTCTTCATTTTGTGTTATTACATATCCAAACACTAGCCAAAAACACTTCCATCACCTTCAAAATTCAATTTCAACTTGAAATTCGATTTTGAAAATTTTGTTCAATTCAAGTTAATTTTGGTTGGAAGAGGTAGAGGAAGTTACAAGGAGTCCAAATCTACAAAGAAAAGTGAAAAATAAGCTTCACCAGAGCTACATCGAAAAACGAGTTTGTTCATAGAAAAACTCAAATTAAAGAATTTTCAAATCAAAAGAATCAAATATCTTTCACAACTTGATCAGCGTCAAGTATTTTTTTCGCTTAAAACAAAAATATTTTTCTCAATAAAACTGGATGAAAAGGGAATGGGTGGTTGAACATCCACTTGTTCCTCGAAAAAATGATAGGTTGTCGTATGCCATATTGATCGAATATTCATCTTCTGAATAAAACACATTCATCAAACTTGGATGAAAAAGGAATAAGAGGATGGACATCCACTTGTTCCTCAAATCAACGGTCGGTTGGCAAACGCCATATTGATCAAGCACTCGTCTTCCGCCAACAACTTTCAAAATTCAAAAATTGGATGAAAAAGAAATGAGTGGATGTATATCCATATGCTCCTCGAGTAAATGAGTGATTGGCGTATGCTTCATTGCTCAAATATTTGTTACCATCTAAAAACAATTCCAACACATTAAACCTATTTTTCCGCCTTAGCGCGACACAAACCTTTTCACAAACGAATGATGCTTAATCCGTTTCGATGCGAAGCACGAACTAACACTTCATTCCGCTTATGTGTGAGTAGCAAGAAACATTGTCTACTCAAGTGTGATTAAAACACGATCTATAAAAATTTGGATCATGTTTTATCCATTCAAATGCGATGGACTCACAACATTCCCTACTCCCGTGACTGGGTAGCAAGCAATGTTTTCCTGCAATAATTAGAAGAAAACAAATAACGTAAGCTAATACTCTTATTTCCAAAACTAACAAATAGTTCCCATTGAGTATGTAATACGGTTGGAGAACTGACTTTTATTTTATTTCGCAAATAAATGTTGCAGTGAGCAAGAGTCGCCACCACCTTTTATTTTATCCAATTTAGGAAAGGCAAAAAGAACAGGAAAGACCTTTTAAAAGATTTGAGTTCGGGGGGTAAGTTATACAAAGGGAAGGTGTAAGCACCATTTGTATCCATGGTTATCCATGGGCTCTTAATTGCTTAGCTCGCTTTTGTTTTCAAAAATGTTTGAAGTGTAATGTGTGAATTAAAAAAAATTTGTTAAGGACTTTAGCTTGTAAATAAGCGTAGCCTTGTTTTTGAAAGTATTTGAAAAGATAGTGTGAAAAAATAAGATTTGAATTTAAATCAGAGCAAGCAATTAGTAGCAACTACCCTAATTTTAAGATTTCAGTTCTTTAAGCTTTTCAGTTTGAAAAGGCTATCCATACCATAAGAGGGTAGGAAGTCCTTTCATTGGATGCAAAGGGTCATCGAGGATTATCGTTCGCCATAAAACTGTCCCTACCATGTAGAGGCAGGTAGTCTTTAGGGAAGGATATAATAGTCATTTAATCTTTTAGGCAACAGGCGAGGATACCTTAGCAATTGGGACAATCATCATGTTTTTCCGAGGCAGCATCGAGGGACTAGATCTCATATGATGATTTCAAAGAATTTGGCAACCTTTGCTTTAGGTATCTTCGGAATCGAGGGACTTGACTATTTTTCACAAATAAAGGCAACAAGCAACGAGACAACAAGAAGAGGTTTACCCTAATGGTGTGTGGGTGCAAAGAGTGATTCAATTCTGATAAGGTTATCTTATAGGTTAGTGAGATAAATTCATTTTAACAATCTTGTCACTCCCTAGGATTACTAACCATAGCAGAAAAATAAAACAGTTTAATATTTCTACGCTATTACAATAAACACCTGTATGCGGAAAATTAAAAGCGGAAAGTAAAAACCTAAGCTACTACAATAAAACCCTTGAAGGGTAACAAAAAATAAATGGCAGAAAGAAAGGTAGAAAACTTTTTACAAGGCTTTGGGGCAGATACATAATTTATAAATAATAGCAAGCAATAATAATGCGAATAATAAAATAAAATCCAAAATAATAAGGCAGAATTAAAATAAAGGCACATGCGACAATCACAGAGTATGGGGTGAGAAGAGAATTGCGCTTGAAGAATAAGGGTTAGAAAAATTAGGGTTGATGGGGAAACCTAAAAAACCTAATGGTTATAAGCCTTATGGCTAAATCCTAATGACAACATTCACCTAAGGGAGAAACCTACAGTTAATGGGCAACACCTACCTCTTAAATTATCTATGGTGCTAAAGTCAAAGGCTAAACCTAAAAAACTATTTTTTTTAAAAAATTAAATTAAACCTAAATTATTAATAAGCCTAAATAATTAAAACCTAATTTCTAAATTAAAGTTAACTAATTAAAATAAACTAATCCTAATTACTAATTTTAAATCCTAATTGATTTAACCTAATTAAACTAATTAATTAAAATTGTAATTAAATTAAAATTAACCTAAATCTAAATTTATCTAAATTGATTAATTACTAGTCAATTAAAAATTAAATCAAATTAAATTAAATAGGAAAAAGAAAGGAAATTAGGGAAACTGAACAAAAAAAAAAACAAATATATGGTACCAGCAGGGTTTGAACCCTGGACTTGAAGATCACCAGCTTGAGCCTTTACCAAGTGCGCCCCATGTATTTGTTGTAACTAGAATGGCTGGAAACATAAAAATATCAAAAACGCATATTGATGAGAAAGTCAAACGTGGGTCCCTGGCGCATTGACTGGCGAACCGGAACGAGCCATGTGTCAGCCTCCTTCATCCTCTTCACTGATCCAACTTGAAATTTCGCCGCTCCCATTTAGCTACGGATTAGCGTCCAACATATTCGTAGCGAACCTGCAAGAAAGTCAAAACTGCAAAACACGAGCATATCGAAAGCAAAAGAGACCCAGATCCCCTAATTGGACCAAGGCGAGTTCAATGGTGGCTTTATTTCGTTCTAACAACGGCTGTATCGAGAGAACCGAGACACACTTCTTCTTTGCCCTAACAATGGTGAAACTTGTTTCACGCGTGCAATCTCCAAACTAATGGTTCTAATTCCTTCTGAACTTCATTAGAAACATGTTAGTGGTGTTAGTTTGCATGGAAATACGTTAATTAATCATAAACTAAAAAACATAATGTGAAAGACATGAAGAACATGAAGCATACGTGTTATGCATTATGAGACTTGGTCAATGGTTCATTCTTACCCTGTACTACCTTGGGAAGATGATTGAATGAATGGGAAGCTTTAAAATGGCTTGAGGAGATCACACGAAATTCACACCTTTCTTTGAAAATTTGCTTCTTTGAAACCCTTATTTTTTCTCCAAAAAAATCCTCCCTTTAGGTCTGACTATGCTAGCTATATATAAGAGAAAAGATTAGGTCAATTAGGTTGGAAAGAAATAATGTGATTGATGGTTTGGAAATATTGAAAAAATTTGATTGAAAAATCTTATAAAAACTTGCTATTTTTGCTCAATCTTTTTCCAATCAAATATATATGATTTGCTTGAGCCCCAAGACTGATATTTGATTGAAGAAATCAAATCATGCATCAAATTGATATTTATTTTATTTTTTCTTGATTTAATTTGCATAAAATAAAAAATAAATAAAATTATAAATCCAAACCATGCACCAACGAAATTTACTGGTCTCCAAGGTGATTCTTGGGCCTTCATATGATCCTAAACAAAGCCCCATAATTTAATTCACTATTTTTGATATTTTTCTTAATTTATTTTGCATTTAAATGAATAAAATTCAAATAAATAAAAATAAAAATTCCAAAAATATGAGAATGGTTTTATAGGTCATTATTTGGGTCATATGTATGTTTGAAGTCCAAAACCTAAGCCCATTAGTCTAAAAACACAAAATTATTCAATTAGGATTTCATGCACTTCTTGAAATTTGACAAACTTGTGCACTTCATATCTCCCTCAATACTTATCCTATGAAGGTGTTATAGGACTTTTTGGAAATCTTAAGATGTTCTCTACAAGCCACTTTGGAACACTTTTTCCATTTGAGTATTTTATCTTGAAGATATGGCTCCTGACAAAAAACAGCTTTTTGCGAGCTTCTAGAAGGACCTGTAATGTTTTGACTTATATCTCTTATGCGGAAGCATTTCTTGACCTTGGGCCCAACATCAAAGTTGTAGAGAATCAAATTTTCTTCGAGAATGATCTTTGGTTGAGGAATTTATGAGAAAGTATGAGAGAGATATGGCTGGTCAAAGTTCAGTTGACTTTTACCTAGAAACCCTAATTTAGCAACTATGAGTTTTGTTGATTTTTGAGCTTTCCTTAATGGATCATGATCAACCCTTGATCAAATGATGAATCTAACATTAAAATGTTGATGTTGACTAAAAATCAGGAGTTTTGACTGTACTTTGACCACAATTGACTTTTAGGTCAAACTAGTCGACTGTTGACCATTTGAGTTGTTGATTGAGAAATCTTAGGAATCAGAGCTCGAAACTTGAGGTGAGGATCTTTTGAATCATATGAGAGGACATGGAGTCCATTTGAGGCATCAGAAGCTGATCTTACTTTAAAAAGATCAAAACCCTAGTTGGAGAGTTGTTGTTTAGGAGAGTGCGCATTCAGTCAAGTCTCGAGCCTTTGATATTCAAATGAGCTTGAGTATGAAAATGTGACGGGAAAATTTAGGGGTATGACAGCTGCCCCTGTTCAATCTTCTTAAACCTGAGGATGTAGATTGGCTTGTGTGTCAGTCGGAATCTGAAGGTTGAAGAGGATTGAACACTAGAATACCAAGAAATTTGCCCTTGATGATGCAGGGACTTTTCGGAGATGGGCTTACCGATGCCATCCAGGAAAAGTATTGTCGGAGATGGGCTTAAAGATGCCATCTGGATGTTGACAGAAAGCTTATCGGAGATGGGCTTACAGATGCCATCAGTTGAAGTATTGACGTGTGTCAGACTGAGTCTTACGTTAGACCGTATCGGTGGTGTCGGAATTAAGTTGTTGGCTCGATTGCCCTGAGCGTAGGGATCATATAAGTGAATTAATTGTAGTGACTTTATTGTCATGACTCCATTGTCGTGAATCTATTGTCGTAAATCCATTGTCGTGACTCAATTGTCGTGACTTCATCTTCTTGACTCCATTGTCATGATCGTTTATGAACTGAATACTGGGATTAGATACTTGACTCCATTGTCGTGATCATTTGTCATGACTCCATTGTCGTGACTTCATTGTCGTGATTCATTGTCGTGACTCCATTGCCGTGACTTCATTGTCGTGACTCCATTGTCGGGACTCCATTGTCGTGAATCCATTGTCGGGACTTCATTGTCGTGACTCCATTGTCGTGACTTCATTGTCGTGACTCCATTGTCATGACTCCATTGTCGTGTTCTTTTCTGAATTGAGTGTCATGATTAAGTCTGTTTCTTTCTCTGAAAAAAGTTGATTTCGGAAGTGCACTTCCGAAAACACCAAAAAGAAAATGTGTTTTCAGAGATGTATCTCCGAAAACACAAAAAAAAAAGGTGTTTTCGGAGATGCATTTCCGAAATCACCTTTTTTTTTGGATAGGGGGTGTCTTCGGAGATGCATATCCGAAATATTCCAATTTTCGGTCTTGGAATGTTTCGGATATGCATTTCCGAAAAAATTCAATAATTCTTAAAAAATTAAAATAAAGAAGAATCAATACAATTAATAGTATAATTAATTGTATTAATTAAAATATATTATTAAACATATATCATTATCATTAAAATATAATAATAATTATTAACATCTTTTCTTAAATTAAAATATTTTGTAGTTATTATTTATAATTAAATTTTTTCAACAATTTTTTATGCACTATTACTTTACTTACAAATAAATTATTTGATACTTTATTTTAATTGAATAGAATAGAATTTAATTTTAATAAAATTAAAAAAAACAATGAGAATATTTTTAAAAAATTAAAAGAAACTTTTTAACTTTAATATTTATTAATTTATTTTTTAACTATTATTAACTATTTAAAAAGTAAATAGTTGAATTATTAAATAAATTATTTATAAAATTGTAACTATTTAACTAAATTATTGAGATTATCTAAAAGTTATTACGTTAATTATAAAATAGCTAAATAATAAATATAAATAGTTTATTAGTTAATTATAAAATATAATTTTAACTTTAATTAAAATTTATTACGTTAATTATAAAATATCTAAAAGTAATAAAATTTATAAAAAAAAATACAATTAAAATTTTAATTTTAACAATTAAAACTTAACTCAAATTTATAAATAAATTAATAAAATTTAAAAATTAAATAGGAAAATTATTAAACTAATAATAATTTAAATTTGTATTGATGAAATGTCATAAAAAAAATCATTTGAAATACACAAGTGCACCACGTGAAACTTTGCAAAAAAAAAAATTAAATTAAAATAGTAGCAAATAATTTAGAGGAATCAAAAATTTATAATTTTTTTAATATACTAAAAATAATAGTTGATAGATTCAAAAGAATAAAGAAACAAAGTATCAAAATGAAAAAAAAATTATTAATTTATAGAAATAAACTGAATTGAATTTGACAGTTTTTGGATCACTCTAATATAATAAATTCATTCTAATTTTGTTTATCATTATTAATTCAATATAACAAATTTCCAAAATTATCATATCTTTTTTTATTCTAAAAGGAATGTACTTATTCCATTTATAAGATGTTTTATTTGATCGGTCCAAAATTTGAAATGGTTGTTCCCTATAATTAAAATCGATATATTTGTCTTTATTAACTAATAAATAGTATAAATCTTTGAAGATCTTAATTTTAAACCACCATTTCAAAATAATTCTATACTTCAAAACTTCTGCGTTTTTTCGGAAGTGTACTTCCGAAATCCTAAAAAATGGGATTTCGGAAATGCATTTCCGAATTCTGGAAAAATTTAAAAAAAAAATATTTCGGAAATGAATTTCCGAAGTAAGGGTATTTAGGGGTTTTCGCTAGGGGTCAGCCCCATAGGGAGGTGAAGAAAGAAATTCTCATCATATATTGGTCATAAAATACAATCCAAATATCATAGATTAATTCAAAATGCATATCATACATTATCCATAAAATACAAGAAGTATGACCGCAATGCCCATACTCTATGATGTGCTACATGTGCATTGTAACGCCCCAGACTACTTTCAGGATTATCGACTAACCCCACAAACCAACACAGGTCTTTTCACATGCTTTGTGTAACACGGTGGGGGAACTGACTTTTTAAAATGTTGCGGATAGCAAGAGTCGCCACCGACTTTTATTTTATCCAATTGGAAAGGCTAAAAGAACAGGAAAAACCTTTTAAAGATTTTGAGTTCGGGGGTAGGTTAAACAAAGGGAATGCGTAAGCACCCTTTGTATCCATGGTTATCCATGGGTTCATAATTGCTTAGCTCACTTGTTTGTTTTGAATTGTTTGAAAGAGTGTTGTGTGTGAATTGAAAAGATATGAATAAGGACTTTAGCTTGTAAATAAGCGTAGCCTTTTTGAATTGATTTGAAAAAGAGGTGTGAAACGTGTCATACCCTAAAATTTGCCCGATCAAATCTATGTTCGTTAATCCATCAAGGTTCAAAATTAAGAGTCATGGGGTTTGACATTTCTATTGTCAAACCCGCTCTCTTATAAATCTGGTTGAGTTAACACAAAGGCGTAAGTAACAGATGTCTAGGACCCGAACGTTGGGCCCGACTGATACAAAGGTTTTATCATTGTTTGGGGGTATTATGGGTTTTATTAACATTTGTTTCGATTATTGTTATTATTTTTTAGCATTATAAATTTTATTATTAATATTATTAGAATTATTATTAGGTAGTATTAGGATTAATATTAGGTTTTATTAATTATATATTATTAGAATTAGCATTAATATTATTATTTAGGTTAGAATATTATTAGTATTATTATATTATCATTATTAATTGTTAGTATTAGTATTATTAATTAGGTTCTTGTTATTTGTTAGGAGGGGGGATTTTATTAGGCTAATTATTGGGGTCATTGTTTTGTTATTGGGCTGAAGAAAAAGAAAGGAATCAAATTGGCCATGCTGTATTTTGTTCACGTTTCAGGTAAGAGGATTAGAGGTACAGACTCCACAATATCACTCCAAAAATGGCAATAAATCTCAATCATCCTCTATCAGGATTCAATCAAGAATTAACTTTCAAAAAAAAAAACCTAATTGAATGATGTATAACAGAACAACAATTGCAGACCAGAGGATTTTTTTCGGCCAAAAAGAGGGAGGCTGCCTCCAAGAACCGTAAAAACCTCAAGAAAAAATCAAAGTTCGAGTTCAAGATCACGGGCCAATTCAAGGAGTTTGAAGGGTTCTAACATATTCCTGGACATGTCCTGAAGCTAACCGAATCATTACCATTGGCCAAGGCTGCGTGAATCAATCCTATAGAATGTCACGGACTACAACTTTTTTTTGATTTTTTGATTACATTAATATAGGAACCATAAACAAGTTTTGGTTGTATATTTGCCTTTAAATTGATGTTTCTATGTATTCTAGACGATTAATTGTATTTTGGTGCGTGTTTGAACAATTCACCATGGCTAGGGTTTCGGTTTCATGAATTGGGGGTATTATGTTACAAGTTAAATTAGACGAAACCAAGGCTATTATCTTGCTCATGGGATCAAATCGAGTTGATCCATGCCCTTCAATTTAATTTATAATCCGTATTTGACATTATATGATGTTCAGGTGATATGGCCATACAAGAAAACGCTACTATGTTTCTGAAAAAAATTCCACGAAGAAGAAGGGCAAGTGCACGCGGGTTTTTTTTTAATTCGTTTTCATTGCGTTTGAATCGTTTATTTACATTTATGGTGATGCGTATAACAACAAACATGTATCGGCCTGGTGGAAGCACATGTGCATATGATTCATTGCCCCTTAGTACATCAGTTCGATCCCTGGCCAAGGATCCTTTTTATTTTATTTGGTATTTCTAGTTTCCATAGGATCTGGTGTGCGCGCCTCAGTTTGGTCCACCATACAATCTCGTTCAGCAACCGTTGGATCATGCACAGGTTAGATCTAAAGCGTATAAAGCCTGCAGCCTACCATGCTCACTCAAGGATCCCTCCACTCAAGATTGGAGCCAGGTTTCTTTTATATTTTTCTATGTATTTATTTATTTACTTAATTATTATTAGTTAGGTTAAATTGCTATTTAATTAGGTTTAATTTAGTGGATTTATAAAATTAGGATTAGAATAATAAAACTAGGATTAGGATTATAATGTGTCCCGATTATTTTCCCGATTTTTTCCTCGATTAATTCAATTTAATTAAGTTTAATCAATCTTTAATCATAAATCACAAAAAAAAAAGCTTAGATAAGTTACCAATACATTAGGGTTTGCCCAATCCCATTGCCCATTTGGCAAAACAATAACCTTTGATTAATTCTCTCCTCGACCCGACTAAAGCTATTAGTCGCATTAGACGAGAGATAAAAAAAAATTTAAAATACATTCAATTTGCTGCCCGTGACGATCGAATCTATCGATCTGAGTAACCAGCAATGCCCCATTAATCCGTTAGCTATACTGGTCAAATCTATTGATCATCGCATCTAACGGTGACATATCAAATCAGGGTTGTGCGCCCAAACATTCAAAACACACTCCTCCAAAACTACGGATTTTCATCCTCTTCGATCAGACAATTCAAAATGCCTTGCCAAACACAAATTCAAAACTACGATAGGCCATTCAAAAAGCCTTCAAACACCTCCATAATCAATTCTAAGGCGTACAACCCTGTGCCCCGAACTACGTTGACTCTGATTCTCCCTAAGGAGATACGTAGGCACTTGGATAACCAAGGCGAGTCCCCTTCCCTAAAATCTCAATTTACTTAAAATCTCAATTTTGCCCTTTTCACTTCATTAGCTATTAACCTCTATAATTTTAGCCATAAACCTTTATTTTAAGATCAAACCTTAGGAAAAGGGTTTAGGGTTCCTAACACCTTCCCTTGACCTAATTATAATAATCTTACCCCGATCTCTTAACTGCGTAAGGTTTCCTATTCGCCTTGGCAGAATAGGTGGCGACTCTAAAAGTCTAATTTTTAGGGCAGGTTGCTACAGCTGGCGACTCTGCTGGGGATAGTGATAACAAAACTATAAATTATTATGCTCCTAGGTTTTGGCAGGGTTTAGGTTTTTGGCAAACTTTTTTAGGTTTTTGGCGAACTTTTTTAGGGTTTGGCAAATTTGCCAAAATTAGGGTTTTGGATTAGGGTTTAGGTTTTATTTCTTTCCTTTTATATTTAATATTTTAATTTTTATTTAGACATTTATTTGCAATTTCCATGGTTTATAGTTTTTATATAAATATTTAAATTGTTTAATTTTATTTATTTATTTATTTACAATTTAATTCGTTTATAGCAATTTTAATTAAATATTTGATTATTTGAATATTTGTTATTTTTATTGCATTTTTGGGTTGTATATAAATTGTCGTTAAACCTAAGCGTGGGAATTATATTTAAGACCAGAGGGGAATTACATCGCCTACGAGTCTTATTATAATTCCACTCAGAGTGGGTTGAATATCCGGAAAGGTCTGATACGAGGCTTGACCTTGTTGAGGGTTGGACTTGGTATTTGGCTGATCTCTCTAGGAACCTACCCCTAAAACTCGAACCTCATGGATAAATGAGTTGTTCTAAAATCCAAAGAGACAAAAAGTCTCGGCGGCTACGAACGACCCCATGAGACCTTCTAGAACATACCAATGGAAAGGGTAGGCACCCTAAGCCGTTACGTCGAACCTATGAACCTAGGGCTTATGTGCTTACGTGCTTATTATATATATGCAATTTATATACTGCGAATGTCTTGCATTCTAATTTTTGCAGGTATTCCTACGCGTTCCCTGGCCTACAGGGACTCTATTTCTAAGACCATGTCCTTCCTACGAAGGACACCTTCATTTATACACGTTGATTGGCCTCTCGATGGCCATGAGACCTAGTGACTGTCATGAACGGTCACTCCGCGCCTGTATCTACGCACTCCCTAGCCTGTAGCGACTTTCCTTATATACCCTTGTATTCTTACAACTATGTTTCCTTCCTACGAGACATTTTCGTTTACACACGTCGATTGGCCTCTCGATGGCCATGCGACCTAGTGACTGTCTTGAACAGTCACCATGTGCTTACATCTACGTACTCCCTAGCCTGTAGGGATTTTATTTTACGTCCATGTGTTTTCACAATGACGCGTCCTCCCCCGAAGGACAACTTCATTAGCATGCGTTTGATTGGCCTCTCGATGCCTATGAGATCTAGTGACTGTCCTGAACGGTCACTCCATGTTTGTTTTCGTACACCCTCTAGCTTGTAGGATTTGGATTTCCATCTATACATCCTTCATCCCTAGCCTGTAGGGATTTCTTTTCATCTGATATCATCCTTAGATAGGTTGTGTTCCGCATAGAGAACCTTCCCACGAGGGACAACTTCGTAAGTAAACGTCGAACGGCCTCTCGATGGCCATGAGACTTAGTGACTGTCTTGAACGGTCACCAGCCGCTACCTTCTGCATACCCCCTAATCTAAGGGATTTCCATTGGCGTGTCATAACATCTATCTTGCAAGGATTTCGCTAGGGTCTAATGTCGCCTCTAAGGCTATCCCTAGGATTATACGTCGTACGTCTGCATTGCATACACGGAGTTATAATACAAGGAGTCTCTCGCATATGCATGCATTTGCATTTTCATGCATTCATACAATTACATTCGCATCTTCGCCCGCATCCACCCGTTCCATGCTAGCTGACTTCCCGAGACTCGCAAAGATAAATCCAAAGGATCATAAACTATGGAGAAAGGAGGATCAATTATTGGGAGTGAGCCTGGTCCTACAAAGGAAAGAGAGGATGCCTATCACCGTGCCAGCCACGTGTCCATGCCTTGTCATAACAGGATCATAAATACAACAAAGGTTATCATCGAGCAAGGATTAGTTCAACAAAAGAGTTCCCTCATAGATGCACTCAAGGGGTATCTAGTCATAAAGGGGTTCGTCTTAGAACATATCAAATTTACAAGGATGCTCTACGATAACCTGGAGGCAAGGATTAATCCAACTGGGGCAAAATCCTGAACAAAGATGCATAAATACGATGGAGAGAAGGCAACGTGTGTTAACTCCACACCAAGGGGCAAAAGGGTCATAGGTTCTCTCTATCAATCTACAAACTCTGGAGGCTATGAACGGTGTGACACTATCCTTATGGAAAGCAAAAGAGGTTCAGTCAAAGGAAACTCATGAAGTTCCGATACGACGAAAACCCACCGCTAACAATTTGTTCCCGACCGGTTTGACGTGCCCAAAGAAAACTCGAGGTTACCCTTTACTTCTACAAGGCTATGGACTAAGGAGTAAAACAAGGTCAACGGATTTACGAAGGAGATTGTCCCTAGGATCAATAGGTTTTGCCATGCTTAGGATTTCAACCCTACGATCGCTAAGTGTCACTCCGGATAAAAGTTGTACCTTCGGATTAGCAATTCTAATGGGATGACCATGCCAGTTTTGGAGACAATTCATTTCCCTCACCATTACGACTTTCCAGGTTTTAGGATTATTAACAAACTTAAGGGAGAATGACGAATGCAAATAACTAAATCTCGCTAAACGTATGCTTTCATGGTAAGACCGAGTCAACAATGTACAGGCATTATTTCAATTCCTAAATAGTGGAGATATAAGGATGTTAATCCCTCGTTACCCCCTCGAGCCAGGAGTTGGAGTTTGTTTCTACTTTAAAAATAAAACCTTGATTTCAACCAGGGGCAGGGTAGATTTCAATTAATTCATTGGTGTATTTTGGTTGTCAAAGAGAATCAGTCGATCCACGCAAGGATTCAAGCAAAGGTTCAAGCATAAGGTTCAAGCATAAGGTTCAAGCATATCTTATTCCTCGCGTTCATCCAAGATTGAGGAAGCAATGGAGATAGCATTCACAACAATCTTCTTCCTCAACGAATCATTCAAGATCGAGGAAGTGTCAAATTCGAAGCTTACAAATCAAAATCAACACAGCAGTTACAACATTCAATATCCAAGGATCAATATTTCCAAAGGAGCCACCAAAATAAAAAAAAATAAAAAAAACGCCCGCTAAGTCAAAATGGAAAATGCCATAGAAGAAGACAAAAACGACTTAGGCAAAATTAGGGCGTCCCGATGGATCAAACCTAAAGGAATTGGTTCATGCAAAATAGGGGATAAAAACAAAACAAAGGAGAAATACGACGGATAGTCTTGTGACTGCGGACTCATCAAAGCTTCCCATCAATGCTTGGCTCTCTACAACATTTTTCATCAGTGCTTAGATCTCTACTAAGGCTTCTGCTCAACATCGAAACTGAAGCGATTCTCTTGCAAACAAAGCACATTCATTGGATTAGGCAAATTTTTAGGATCTAGAGAACATCAAGGAGAAATGGGTGGGATAAATAAATTTTGAGCCTTATATCCATTGTTTCTTAAAACCGTGAACCAGGCCAAGTTACAACATTCAAAAGTCCTAATTGAGGCAAGGTTAACTACGAAAGCATATTAAGCAGGATTTTGTTATACCGACTCCTATGTTTGTTAAAACTATTTCTAACCATTACGCTTCTTCAAGCATTCATTTCTAATCATCTAGTCCTAATTCATAACGGACTTCGATTCCAAAACTTGCATGCACATTGCATTGGAGTTACTTCTCAAAGGGTACAACATCGTATACAAATATACACTTAGCATCGAGGAGATCTCGAAATTGGTTAATCAAAGGCGACCATTTCTAATAAAGACTCTGGAATGGGGGGAACCACATCTAGGGGGTTCTCCTAAACAGGAGCAAAATTTCAAGGGTTACAGGGGCATACAAGCGAAAATCCTATTAACTAGGGGCATCCTTCCTAAGGTTCAATCGACTTGGGAGCACATCTCGAAGCAATAACAAACAGGGGCATGTCAAACATGGGAAGAATTCAAATTCAAAAGGATAGAACACCATGGATAGCCCTCCATATCCTGGAGATCAAGAGCATACCCTTCAATCTAAATGTCGAAGCATATGACAAGGTTATTTCTCGGAGCATTTCCTTCATGGCTTGGAGATCATAGGCACCTCTTTCCACTAAACATTGGGGCATTGGATATCAAATCCATAAGGTGTGGAGAACCTCGAAAGGTTAAAGGTGTGGAGAACCTCGAAAAGGTTAAAGGTACGAATTGCAAAAGGTGAAAGACATGGAGGACTTCGGAAATTCAAAGGCGTGGAGTAATCCAAAGGGTCAAACCGGGGCAAGGCACATCAAAAGGAAAAGGCGTTCTCACACTTTACAACCTCGAACAAATCTTCCTCCTAACTACGATCTTCAAAATTCAAAAACAAGGATTGGGAATTCGCGCTAACAACATTAGCAAGCTATATACGCTTTGGTTATCAACAACCTATCATTGGAGCATCATGCAAATACAGATAAATCATGCATTACATACATTTGTTGATATATTACCCCATACCTTTTCAGGTGGTCTTCTTTAAGACAAATCCCACGATCCTTTCTAGGAACCTTTTTTAGATAGTCTTCTTTAAGACGAATTATCGCCATTTCCAAGAACCTCTTTAGGTAGTCTTTTCCAAGATATTCTTTTCTAAAAACCTTTCTATGTAGTCTTCTCTAAGACAATCATCGTCATTTCCAAAAACCTTTTTAGGTAGTCTTCTTCAGGACATTCTTTTTCTAAGTACCTTTTTAGGTAGCCTTCTTTAAGACAATTTGTCATCCTTTTCAAGAACCTCTTCAGGTGGTCTTCTTTAAGACATTCTACGAACCTTTCTGGGTGGTCTTTTCTAAGACATTAATCGTCCTTTCTAAGAACCTTTTTTAGGTAGTCCTTTTTAAAGACACCTTTCAGCCTTTTCAGGTAGTAGTCTTTAAAGACATTCCTCATTCCTTGCTAAGAACCTTTTTAGGTAGTCCTTCTAAGACATCTTTCAGCCTTTTCAGGTAGTCGTCTTTAAAGACATTCCTCGTTCTTTGCTAAAGAACCTTTTCAGGTAGCCTTCTTCAAGACAAATTTCCACATCCATTCCAGAAACCTTTTCAGGTAGTCTTATAGAAGACATTACTTCGTTCCACTCGTCACATCAATCAACATATACACAAGCATAAACATTATCCGCATACATAAACATTACCAAGCCGGCATAAGCATAGTCATGGTATAGGTGCAAGCATGGAGTAAACAAGTTCAACGGGTTCAATAAGGAGATAAAATCTTGAGATTGACATCAACATCAGCATACATACATACGCATTAGCATATGCATATCATCTAGTGCATTCAAATACTACAAAAGCCCAGTTTCCAACCCTCGTGTTGTGAGTGGTGTATTTTCCGACCCACGTGTCGTGAGATTTCCAACCCTCATGTTGTGACAGGTGTGTTTTCCGACCCTCGAGTCGTAAATTTCCAACCTTCGTGTTGTGATAGGTATGTTTTCCGACCCTCGAGTCGTGAATATTTGACATGCTATTTTTCTCCGACCCTCGAGTCGTGAGTCTCCAAACAGGTGAATCTTTTTCATGCAGGTACGCTTGTCAGAACCATGGCAGGCAATTCCTTTGATGCAGGTAAGTTTGCTAGAACTATAGAAAATAATTCCTATTGGTGCAGGTAAGCTTGTCCGTAACAGGGCAAGTGACTCCTATTGGTGCAGGTAAGTTTGCTAGAACTATAGCAAATAATTCCTAATGGTGCAGGAGAACTTGTCTGAACCAGGACATGTGATCCTAATGGTGCAGGTGAAATTTGTCCGAGCCAGGGCAAATGATCCAAATGGTGTAGGTGAATTTGTCCGAACCAGGGCAAATGATCCAAATCGTGTAGGTGAAATTTGTCCGAACCATGGCAAATGATCCAAATGGTGCAGGTGAAATTTGTCCGAACCAGGGCAAATGATCCAAATGGTGTAGGTGAAATTTGTCCGAACCAGGGCAAATGATCCAAATGGTGCAGGTGAAATTTGTCTGAACAAGGGCAGATGATCCAAATGGTGTAGGTGAGCTTGTCAGAGCTATGACAAGTAATCCTATTGGTGCAGGTGAGCTTGCTAGAGCTATAGCAAGTAATCCTTTTGGGGTTCACAAACTACGGAAACTTACTAGAACTATAGTAAGTGGGGTTCACAAACTACGAAAACTTACTAGAACTATAGTAAGTGGGGTTCACAAACTGCGAGTTGTCGCTATTGATAGTTACGTTTACCGATCACGTTAGTCCCTCGGAAGTGATCAAAGGATTTTACAAAGGGTTGCTTCAATGGGGTTTATCACGTTAGTCCCTCGGCAGTGATCTACTTCGGAAAAAAAAACAAAGGGGTTTTACAAAGGGTTTTACAACAAGATTATCAAAGGGTTTCTCAATTGGGTTTATCACGTTAGTCCCTCGGCAGTGATCTTCTCCAAAACATCATCAAAATTTCAAACAAGGTTTTGTTTTTCTTTTTCAAACTTACTAACATACTTCAACTAACAATCATGCATCATTCAACTAACATACCTCATTCATACATAATAAATATACATACATCGCCCTCATTTATTTTGAGAGGCTCGCTGCATCATACATTACATGTATCATAACATTGCATAAAATTCAGGTTGCCTTTTTAGGTCATACTACGATTAAAGCGAGTGGCTCCTTCCAAAAGGCATTTGCTTCACATTCTGAAAAACGGTATTTACCTTGGGTGGCATCTGTAAGCCCATCTCCCATAGAACTTCTTCCCAAACAAATGCAAATTTCAGGGCATTTCAGTGTTCAATCATCTTCTACCTTTAGATCATGATAGGCAGAAGTACCTATCTGACTCTTCAGGTTTAATAAGATTGAACAGGGGCAGCTGTCATACCCTAAAATTTGCCCGATCAAATCTACGTTCGTTAATCCATCAAGGTTCAAAATTAAGAGTCATGGGGTTTGACATTTCTATTGTCAAACCCGCTCTCTTATAAATCTGGTTGAGTTAACATAAAGGCGTAAGTAACAGATGTCTAGGACCCGAACGTTAGGCCCGACTGATACAAGGGTTTTATCATTGTTTGGGGGTATTATGGGTTTTATTAACATTTGTTTCGATTATTGTTATTATTTTTTAGCATTATAAATTTTATTATTAATATTATTAGAATTATTATTAGGTAGTATTAGAATTAATATTAGGTTTTATTAATTATATATTATTAGAATTAGCATTAATATTATTATTTAGGTTAGAATATTATTAGTATTATTATATTATCATTATTAATTGTTAGTATTAGTATTATTAATTAGGTTCTGGTTATTTGTTAGGAGGGGGGTTTATTAGGCTAATTATTGGGGTCATTGTTTTGTTATTGGGCTGAAGAAAAAGAAAGGAATCAAATTGGCCAAGCTGTATTTTGTTCACGTTTCAGGTAAGAGGATTAGAGGTACAGACTCCACAATATCACTCCAAAAATGGCAATAAATCTCAATCATCCTCTATCAGGATTCAATCAAGAATTAACTTTCAAAAAAAAACCTAATTGAATGATATATAACAGAACAACAATTGCAGACCAGAGGATTTTTTTTCGGCCAAAAAGAGGGAGGCTGCCTCCAAGAACCGTAAAAACCTCAAGAAAAAATCAAAGTTCGAGTTCAAGATCACGGGCCAATTCAAGGAGTTTGAAGGGTTCTAACATATTCCTGGACATGTCTTGAAGCTAACCGAATCATTACCATTGGCCAAGGCTGCGTGAATCAATCCTATAGAATGTCACGGTTTACAACTTTTTTTTGATTTTTTGATTACGTTAATTTAGGAACCATAAACAAGTTTTGGTTGTATATTTGCCTTTAAATTGATGTTTCTATGTATTCTGGACGATTAATTCTATTTTGGTGCGTGTTTGAACAATTCACCATGGCTAGGGTTTCAGTTTCATGAACTGGGGGTATTATGTTACAGGTTAAATTA
Source organism: Vicia villosa (assembly GCF_029867415.1). Classification (NCBI taxonomy): domain Eukaryota; kingdom Viridiplantae; phylum Streptophyta; class Magnoliopsida; order Fabales; family Fabaceae; genus Vicia; species Vicia villosa. The sequence goes on along the minus strand of NC_081181.1, from coordinate 91,671,545 downwards.
GACGAAACCAAGGCTATTATCTTGCTCATGGGGTCAAACCGAGTTGATCCATGCCCTTCAATTTAATTTATAATCCGTATTTGACATTTTATGATGTTCAGGTGATATGGCCATACAAGAAAGCGCTACTGTGTTTCTAAAAAAAATTCCACAAAGAAGAAGGGCAAGTGCAGGCGGGTTTTTTTTAATTCGTTTTCATTGCGTTTGAATCGTTTATTTACGTTTATGGTGATGCGTATAACAACAAACATGTATCGGCCTGGTGGAAGCGCATGTGCATATGATTCATTGCCCCTTAGTACATCAGTTCGATCCCTGGCCAAGGATCCTTTTTATTTTATTTGGTATTTCTAGTTTCCATAGGATCTGGTGTGCGCGCCTCAGTTTGGTCCACCATACAATCTCGTTCAGCAACCGTTGGATCATGCACAGGTTAGATCTAAAGCGTAAAAAGCCTGCAGCCTACCATGCTCACTCAAGGATCCCTCCACTCAAGATTGGAGCCAGGTTTCTTTTATATTTTTCTATGTATTTATTTATTTACTTAATTATTATTAGTTAGGTTAAATTGCTATTTAATTAGGTTTAATTTAGTGGATTTATAAAATTAGGATTAGAATAATAAAACTAGGATTAGGATTATAATGTGTCCCGATTATTTTCCCGATTTTTTCCTCGATTAATTCAATTTAATTAAGTTTAATCAATCTTTAATCATAAATCACAAAAAAAAGCTTAGATAAGTTACCAATACATTAGGGTTTGCCCAATCCCATTGCCCATTTGGCAAAACAATAACCTTTGATTAATTCTCTCCTCGACCCGACTAAAGCTATTAGTCGCATTAGACGAGAGATAAAAAAATATATAATTTAAAATACATTCAATTTGCTGCCCGCGACGATCGAATCTATCGATCTGAGTAACCAGCAATGCCCCATTAATCCGTTAGCTATACTGGTCAAATCTATTGATCATCGCATCTAACGGGGACATATCAAATCAGGGTTGTGCGCCCAAACATTCAAAACACACTCCTCCAAAACTACGGATTTTCATCCTCTTCGATCAGGAAATTCAAAATGCCTTGCTGTCGCGTGCTCGGTTTTTTACCATACCTCTCGTGGAGAGATACGCGAACTGACTCTTTTTTGTTTCTGCTTTTGTATTTGAAAATCAGAGAGTCGCCACCGACCTTTTATTTTATCCAATTAAGGAAAGGTTTATAAAAGAAATAGAAAAAAGACCTTTAAGAAATTCTGGGTAAGGGGGTAGGTTATACAAAGGGAAGGTGTTAGCACCCTTTGTATCCATGGTTATCCATGGGCTCTTTAATTTGCTTAGCTCACTTGTTTTCAATTACTTTTTGATTGCCTTGAAATGCTCGTATGTGGTTCCAAATACCTTTGTAAATTGACTTTGTAATGATCCTTGTGCGGATGTATACAAAGTGTTTTTATCTTTCAAAAGATGTTTTTGAAAAAAGAACGTTAACTTCGTAATGATCCTTGTTTGGATATATAGCAATTTTAATTAAATATTTGATTATTTGAATATTTGTTATTTTTATTGCATTTTTGGGTTGTATATAAATTGTCGTTAAACCTAAGCGTGGGAATTATATTTAAGACCAGAGGGGAATTACATCGCCTACGAGTCTTATTATAATTCCACTCAGAGTGGGTTGAATATCCGGAAAGGTCTGATACGAGGCTTGACCTTGTTGAGGGTTGGACTTGGTATTTGGCTGATCTCTCTAGGAACCTACCCCTAAAACTCGAACCTCATGGATAAATGAGTTGTTCTAAAATCCAAAGAGACAAAAAGTCTCGGCGGCTACGAACGACCCCATGAGACCTTCTAGAACATACCAATGGAAAGGGTAGGCACCCTAAGCCGTTACGTCGAACCTATGAACCTAGGGCTTATGTGCTTACGTGCTTATTATATATATGCAATTTATATACTGCGAATGTCTTGCATTCTAATTTTTGCAGGTATTCCTACGCGTTCCCTGGCCTACAGGGACTCTATTTCTAAGACCATGTCCTTCCTACGAAGGACACCTTCATTTATACACGTTGATTGGCCTCTCGATGGCCATGAGACCTAGTGACTGTCATGAACGGTCACTCCGCGCCTGTATCTACGCACTCCCTAGCCTGTAGCGACTTTCCTTATATACCCTTGTATTCTTACAACTATGTTTCCTTCCTACGAGACATCTTCGTTTACACACGTCGATTGGCCTCTCGATGGCCATGCGACCTAGTGACTGTCTTGAACAGTCACCATGTGCTTACATCTACGTACTCCCTAGCCTGTAGGGATTTTATTTTACGTCCATGTGTTTTCACAATGACGCGTCCTCCCCCGAAGGACAACTTCATTAGCATGCGTTTGATTGGCCTCTCGATGCCTATGAGATCTAGTGACTGTCCTGAACGGTCACTCCATGTTTGTTTTCGTACACCCTCTAGCTTGTAGGATTTGGATTTCCATCTATACATCCTTCATCCCTAGCCTGTAGGGATTTCTTTTCATCTGATATCATCCTTAGATAGGTTGTGTTCCGCATAGAGAACCTTCCCACGAGGGACAACTTCGTAAGTAAACGTCGAACGGCCTCTCGATGGCCATGAGACTTAGTGACTGTCTTGAACGGTCACCAGCCGCTACCTTCTGCATACCCCCTAATCTAAGGGATTTCCATTGGCGTGTCATAACATCTATCTTGCAAGGATTTCGCTAGGGTCTAATGTCGCCTCTAAGGCTATCCCTAGGATTATACGTCGTACGTCTGCATTGCATACACGGAGTTATAATACAAGGAGTCTCTCGCATATGCATGCATTTGCATTTTCATGCATTCATACAATTACATTCGCATCTTCGCCCGCATCCACCCGTTCCATGCTAGCTGACTTCCCGAGACTCGCAAAGATAAATCCAAAGGATCATAAACTATGGAGAAAGGAGGATCAATTATTGGGAGTGAGCCTGGTCCTACAAAGGAAAGAGAGGATGCCTATCACCGTGCCAGCCACGTGTCCATGCCTTGTCATAACAGGATCATAAATACAACAAAGGTTATCATCGAGCAAGGATTAGTTCAACAAAAGAGTTCCCTCATAGATGCACTCAAGGGGTATCTAGTCATAAAGGGGTTCGTCTTAGAACATATCAAATTTACAAGGATGCTCTACGATAACCTGGAGGCAAGGATTAATCCAACTGGGGCAAAATCCTGAACAAAGATGCATAAATACGATGGAGAGAAGGCAACGTGTGTTAACTCCACACCAAGGGGCAAAAGGGTCATAGGTTCTCTCTATCAATCTACAAACTCTGGAGGCTATGAACGGTGTGACACTATCCTTATGGAAAGCAAAAGAGGTTCAGTCAAAGGAAACTCATGAAGTTCCGATACGACGAAAACCCACCGCTAACAATTTGTTCCCGACCGGTTTGACGTGCCCAAAGAAAACTCGAGGTTACCCTTTACTTCTACAAGGCTATGGACTAAGGAGTAAAACAAGGTCAACGGATTTACGAAGGAGATTGTCCCTAGGATCAATAGGTTTTGCCATGCTTAGGATTTCAACCCTACGATCGCTAAGTGTCACTCCGGATAAAAGTTGTACCTTCGGATTAGCAATTCTAATGGGATGACCATGCCAGTTTTGGAGACAATTCATTTCCCTCACCATTACGACTTTCCAGGTTTTAGGATTATTAACAAACTTAAGGGAGAATGACGAATGCAAATAACTAAATCTCGCTAAACGTATGCTTTCATGGTAAGACCGAGTCAACAATGTACAGGCATTATTTCAATTCCTAAATAGTGGAGATATAAGGATGTTAATCCCTCGTTACCCCCTCGAGCCAGGAGTTGGAGTTTGTTTCTACTTTAAAAATAAAACCTTGATTTCAACCAGGGGCAGGGTAGATTTCAATTAATTCATTGGTGTATTTTGGTTGTCAAAGAGAATCAGTCGATCCACGCAAGGATTCAAGCAAAGGTTCAAGCATAAGGTTCAAGCATAAGGTTCAAGCATATCTTATTCCTCGCGTTCATCCAAGATTGAGGAAGCAATGGAGATAGCATTCACAACAATCTTCTTCCTCAACGAATCATTCAAGATCGAGGAAGTGTCAAATTCGAAGCTTACAAATCAAAATCAACACAGCAGTTACAACATTCAATATCCAAGGATCAATATTTCCAAAGGAGCCACCAAAATAAAAAAAAAGAAAAAAAACGCCCGCTAAGTCAAAATGGAAAATGCCATAGAAGAAGACAAAAACGACTTAGGCAAAATTAGGGCGTCCCGATGGATCAAACCTAAAGGAATTGGTTCATGCAAAATAGGGGATAAAAACAAAACAAAGGAGAAATACGACGGATAGTCTTGTGACTGCGGACTCATCAAAGCTTCCCATCAATGCTTGGCTCTCTACAACATTTTTCATCAGTGCTTAGATCTCTACTAAGGCTTCTGCTCAACATCGAAACTGAAGCGATTCTCTTGCAAACAAAGCACATTCATTGGATTAGGCAAATTTTTAGGATCTAGAGAACATCAAGGAGAAATGGGTGGGATAAATAAATTTTGAGCCTTATATCCATTGTTTCTTAAAACCGTGAACCAGGCCAAGTTACAACATTCAAAAGTCCTAATTGAGGCAAGGTTAACTACGAAAGCATATTAAGCAGGATTTTGTTATACCGACTCCTATGTTTGTTAAAACTATTTCTAACCATTACGCTTCTTCAAGCATTCATTTCTAATCATCTAGTCCTAATTCATAACGGACTTCGATTCCAAAACTTGCATGCACATTGCATTGGAGTTACTTCTCAAAGGGTACAACATCGTATACAAATATACACTTAGCATCGAGGAGATCTCGAAATTGGTTAATCAAAGGCGACCATTTCTAATAAAGACTCTGGAATGGGGGGAACCACATCTAGGGGGTTCTCCTAAACAGGAGCAAAATTTCAAGGGTTACAGGGGCATACAAGCGAAAATCCTATTAACTAGGGGCATCCTTCCTAAGGTTCAATCGACTTGGGAGCACATCTCGAAGCAATAACAAACAGGGGCATGTCAAACATGGGAAGAATTCAAATTCAAAAGGATAGAACACCATGGATAGCCCTCCATATCCTGGAGATCAAGAGCATACCCTTCAATCTAAATGTCGAAGCATATGACAAGGTTATTTCTCGGAGCATTTCCTTCATGGCTTGGAGATCATAGGCACCTCTTTCCACTAAACATTGGGGCATTGGATATCAAATCCATAAGGTGTGGAGAACCTCGAAAGGTTAAAGGTGTGGAGAACCTCGAAAAGGTTAAAGGTACGAATTGCAAAAGGTGAAAGACATGGAGGACTTCGGAAATTCAAAGGCGTGGAGTAATCCAAAGGGTCAAACCGGGGCAAGGCACATCAAAAGGAAAAGGCGTTCTCACACTTTACAACCTCGAACAAATCTTCCTCCTAACTACGATCTTCAAAATTCAAAAACAAGGATTGGGAATTCGCGCTAACAACATTAGCAAGCTATATACGCTTTGGTTATCAACAACCTATCATTGGAGCATCATGCAAATACAGATAAATCATGCATTACATACATTTGTTGATATATTACCCCATACCTTTTCAGGTGGTCTTCTTTAAGACAAATCCCACGATCCTTTCTAGGAACCTTTTTTAGATAGTCTTCTTTAAGACGAATTATCGCCATTTCCAAGAACCTCTTTAGGTAGTCTTTTCCAAGATATTCTTTTCTAAAAACCTTTCTATGTAGTCTTCTCTAAGACAATCATCGTCATTTCCAAAAACCTTTTTAGGTAGTCTTCTTCAGGACATTCTTTTTCTAAGTACCTTTTTAGGTAGCCTTCTTTAAGACAATTTGTCATCCTTTTCAAGAACCTCTTCAGGTGGTCTTCTTTAAGACATTCTACGAACCTTTCTGGGTGGTCTTTTCTAAGACATTAATCGTCCTTTCTAAGAACCTTTTTTAGGTAGTCCTTTTTAAAGACACCTTTCAGCCTTTTCAGGTAGTAGTCTTTAAAGACATTCCTCATTCCTTGCTAAGAACCTTTTTAGGTAGTCCTTCTAAGACATCTTTCAGCCTTTTCAGGTAGTCGTCTTTAAAGACATTCCTCGTTCTTTGCTAAAGAACCTTTTCAGGTAGCCTTCTTCAAGACAAATTTCCACATCCATTCCAGAAACCTTTTCAGGTAGTCTTATAGAAGACATTACTTCGTTCCACTCGTCACATCAATCAACATATACACAAGCATAAACATTATCCGCATACATAAACATTACCAAGCCGGCATAAGCATAGTCATGGTATAGGTGCAAGCATGGAGTAAACAAGTTCAACGGGTTCAATAAGGAGATAAAATCTTGAGATTGACATCAACATCAGCATACATACATACGCATTAGCATATGCATATCATCTAGTGCATTCAAATACTACAAAAGCCCAGTTTCCAACCCTCGTGTTGTGAGTGGTGTATTTTCCGACCCACGTGTCGTGAGATTTCCAACCCTCATGTTGTGACAGGTGTGTTTTCCGACCCTCGAGTCGTAAATTTCCAACCTTCGTGTTGTGATAGGTATGTTTTCCGACCCTCGAGTCGTGAATATTATTTGACATGCTATTTTTCTCCGACCCTCGAGTCGTGAGTCTCCAAACAGGTGAATCTTTTTCATGCAGGTACGCTTGTCAGAACCATGGCAGGCAATTCCTTTGATGCAGGTAAGTTTGCTAGAACTATAGAAAATAATTCCTATTGGTGCAGGTAAGCTTGTCCGTAACAGGGCAAGTGACTCCTATTGGTGCAGGTAAGTTTGCTAGAACTATAGCAAATAATTCCTAATGGTGCAGGAGAACTTGTCTGAACCAGGACATGTGATCCTAATGGTGCAGGTGAAATTTGTCCGAGCCAGGGCAAATGATCCAAATGGTGTAGGTGAATTTGTCCGAACCAGGGCAAATGATCCAAATCGTGTAGGTGAAATTTGTCCGAACCATGGCAAATGATCCAAATGGTGCAGGTGAAATTTGTCCGAACCAGGGCAAATGATCCAAATGGTGTAGGTGAAATTTGTCCGAACCAGGGCAAATGATCCAAATGGTGCAGGTGAAATTTGTCTGAACAAGGGCAGATGATCCAAATGGTGTAGGTGAGCTTGTCAGAGCTATGACAAGTAATCCTATTGGTGCAGGTGAGCTTGCTAGAGCTATAGCAAGTAATCCTTTTGGGGTTCACAAACTACGGAAACTTACTAGAACTATAGTAAGTGGGGTTCACAAACTACGGAAACTTACTAGAACTATAGTAAGTGGGGTTCACAAACTGCGAGTTGTCGCTATTGATAGTTACGTTTACCGATCACGTTAGTCCCTCGGAAGTGATCAAAGGATTTTACAAAGGGTTGCTTCAATGGGGTTTATCACGTTAGTCCCTCGGCAGTGATCTACTTCGGAAAAAAAAACAAAGGGGTTTTACAAAGGGTTTTACAACAAGATTATCAAAGGGTTTCTCAATTGGGTTTATCACGTTAGTCCCTCGGCAGTGATCTTCTCCAAAACATCATCAAAATTTCAAACAAGGTTTTGTTTTTCTTTTTCAAACTTACTAACATACTTCAACTAACAATCATGCATCATTCAACTAACATACCTCATTCATACATAATAAATATACATACATCGCCCTCATTTATTTTGAGAGGCTCGCTGCATCATACATTACATGTATCATAACATTGCATAAAATTCAGGTTGCCTTTTTAGGTCATACTACGATTAAAGCGAGTGGCTCCTTCCAAAAGGCATTTGCTTCACATTCTGAAAAACGGTATTTACCTTGGGTGGCATCTGTAAGCCCATCTCCCATAGAACTTCTTCCCAAACAAATGCAAATTTCAGGGCATTTCAGTGTTCAATCATCTTCTACCTTTAGATCATGATAGGCAGAAGTACCTATCTGACTCTTCAGGTTTAATAAGATTGAACAGGGGCAGCTGTCATACCCTAAAATTTGCCCGATCAAATCTACGTTCGTTAATCCATCAAGGTTCAAAATTAAGAGTCATGGGGTTTGACATTTCTATTGTCAAACCCGCTCTCTTATAAATCTGGTTGAGTTAACATAAAGGCGTAAGTAACAGATGTCTAGGACCCGAACGTTAGGCCCGACTGATACAAGGGTTTTATCATTGTTTGGGGGTATTATGGGTTTTATTAACATTTGTTTCGATTATTGTTATTATTTTTTAGCATTATAAATTTTATTATTAATATTATTAGAATTATTATTAGGTAGTATTAGAATTAATATTAGGTTTTATTAATTATATATTATTAGAATTAGCATTAATATTATTATTTAGGTTAGAATATTATTAGTATTATTATATTATCATTATTAATTGTTAGTATTAGTATTATTAATTAGGTTCTGGTTATTTGTTAGGAGGGGGGTTTATTAGGCTAATTATTGGGGTCATTGTTTTGTTATTGGGCTGAAGAAAAAGAAAGGAATCAAATTGGCCAAGCTGTATTTTGTTCACGTTTCAGGTAAGAGGATTAGAGGTACAGACTCCACAATATCACTCCAAAAATGGCAATAAATCTCAATCATCCTCTATCAGGATTCAATCAAGAATTAACTTTCAAAAAAAAACCTAATTGAATGATATATAACAGAACAACAATTGCAGACCAGAGGATTTTTTTTCGGCCAAAAAGAGGGAGGCTGCCTCCAAGAACCGTAAAAACCTCAAGAAAAAATCAAAGTTCGAGTTCAAGATCACGGGCCAATTCAAGGAGTTTGAAGGGTTCTAACATATTCCTGGACATGTCTTGAAGCTAACCGAATCATTACCATTGGCCAAGGCTGCGTGAATCAATCCTATAGAATGTCACGGTTTACAACTTTTTTTTGATTTTTTGATTACGTTAATTTAGGAACCATAAACAAGTTTTGGTTGTATATTTGCCTTTAAATTGATGTTTCTATGTATTCTGGACGATTAATTCTATTTTGGTGCGTGTTTGAACAATTCACCATGGCTAGGGTTTCAGTTTCATGAACTGGGGGTATTATGTTACAGGTTAAATTAGACGAAACCAAGGCTATTATCTTGCTCATGGGGTCAAACCGAGTTGATCCATGCCCTTCAATTTAATTTATAATCCGTATTTGACATTTTATGATGTTCAGGTGATATGGCCATACAAGAAAGCGCTACTGTGTTTCTAAAAAAAATTCCACAAAGAAGAAGGGCAAGTGCAGGCGGGTTTTTTTAATTCGTTTTCATTGCGTTTGAATCGTTTATTTACGTTTATGGTGATGCGTATAACAACAAACATGTATCGGCCTGGTGGAAGCGCATGTGCATATGATTCATTGCCCCTTAGTACATCAGTTCGATCCCTGGCCAAGGATCCTTTTTATTTTATTTGGTATTTCTAGTTTCCATAGGATCTGGTGTGCGCGCCTCAGTTTGGTCCACCATACAATCTCGTTCAGCAACCGTTGGATCATGCACAGGTTAGATCTAAAGCGTAAAAAGCCTGCAGCCTACCATGCTCACTCAAGGATCCCTCCACTCAAGATTGGAGCCAGGTTTCTTTTATATTTTTCTATGTATTTATTTATTTACTTAATTATTATTAGTTAGGTTAAATTGCTATTTAATTAGGTTTAATTTAGTGGATTTATAAAATTAGGATTAGAATAATAAAACTAGGATTAGGATTATAATGTGTCCCGATTATTTTCCCGATTTTTTCCTCGATTAATTCAATTTAATTAAGTTTAATCAATCTTTAATCATAAATCACAAAAAAAAGCTTAGATAAGTTACCAATACATTAGGGTTTGCCCAATCCCATTGCCCATTTGGCAAAACAATAACCTTTGATTAATTCTCTCCTCGACCCGACTAAAGCTATTAGTCGCATTAGACGAGAGATAAAAAAATATATAATTTAAAATACATTCAATTTGCTGCCCGCGACGATCGAATCTATCGATCTGAGTAACCAGCAATGCCCCATTAATCCGTTAGCTATACTGGTCAAATCTATTGATCATCGCATCTAACGGGGACATATCAAATCAGGGTTGTGCGCCCAAACATTCAAAACACACTCCTCCAAAACTACGGATTTTCATCCTCTTCGATCAGGAAATTCAAAATGCCTTGCTGTCGCGTGCTCGGTTTTTTACCATACCTCTCGTGGAGAGATACGCGAACTGACTCTTTTTTGTTTCTGCTTTTGTATTTGAAAATCAGAGAGTCGCCACCGACCTTTTATTTTATCCAATTAAGGAAAGGTTTATAAAAGAAATAGAAAAAAGACCTTTAAGAAATTCTGGGTAAGGGGGTAGGTTATACAAAGGGAAGGTGTTAGCACCCTTTGTATCCATGGTTATCCATGGGCTCTTTAATTTGCTTAGCTCACTTGTTTTCAATTACTTTTTGATTGCCTTGAAATGCTCGTATGTGGTTCCAAATACCTTTGTAAATTGACTTTGTAATGATCCTTGTGCGGATGTATACAAAGTGTTTTTATCTTTCAAAAGATGTTTTTGAAAAAAGAACGTTAACTTCGTAATGATCCTTGTTTGGATATATACAAAGTATTATCTTTTTGAAAGTTTTATTTTGAAAAAAAAACAATGATATGAGAGATTTGTTTGTTTTGATTTGAGCAAGCAAATTAGGAGGTCTACCTTGAGTTATAAGGTCTTTATCCTATTTCCTTTAAAAATCTATCCTTTCACCGGATATAAACAAAAGTTCGATTTTGCGTTTGAAATAATAGAATTTGATTTTGATTTTTGAAAAGAATGAGAAAGGGATTACCCTAAGAGGTGCAAGTGTGATTGTGTTTGGATTCAGATATTTTATCTTTGAAGTTAGTGATCTAACAGTTCAATTTTATCTTTGGCATACACGCAGTTTATATGTGCTGGAATTTAAAATGCGGAAATGTTAAATGCGGAAAGTAAATCTACGCTATTACATCGATTGTGCAGGAAATGTAAACTACGCTATTTACATGAATTTGACAACCTATACATTTATCTAGGAATTTAAATTGCAAGAAAATAAAAGAAGTGTTTTTGGTTTTTTATGATTGATTTTAATTATAATTAATGCATGATTAATTAAATTAAAATGAGGAAAAAAGATGAAAATAAATTTCAAACCTAAAAATTAAGCTTAAAATATGTTCAAAATGCTTGTTAATTAATTTTAAAACAAAACTAATTTTTTTGGGATTTTTGAAATTGATTTGAAATTTATTAAGTTAATTAACACATAATTATATAAATAATTACACAAATAATTAAAACTTAAAGAGAAAATTATTCTAAATATGTACAAAATTAGCCTATAATATATAAACTATATTTAATATAAAGAACAAAAAATTTTATAATTTTTTTTGATTGGTTGAAATAATTAAAAAGCAAATATATAAATATAAACTAATTAATTATGCAAAATATTTAAATTATGAAGAAAAATAAAATATTTTTATATCAGAAAATAAAATATTATTTTAGAAGCCTAAAAATTTTTTTTGTGTATTTTTTGGATTTTTAGAATTATTTAAACTAATTTTGCAAAGAAATTAAAATGAAAATAGAAAGATGAATGATCAGGTGTGGTATTTAAATGAGGACCATGGTAAGGATGAGTGTTTTGATGCGTTGGATTGAGAGTTTAAAGAGATCAGACGGCCCAGATATTGAGGTCACATGGAAAGATGATGTAAAGCGCACATGGGAACCCAGGATTCAAAAACACTGGCGCGCGCGTTCTATCCAATGAGGTGAGGACACCTCATCGTCTTCAACCTCCAGCCAGCACCTTTAATAACGTTTTTGTAATAAAAGCGCTGTAATAGATACCTTCTAAACCTGCAAAATAGCGAATAGGGTCAAACATGAATATAAATTTGGCGCGACATGCCCATTCGATTCGTCTCAATCTACTGAATTCAACCATGCCCTTAATTTGTCCTATTTTTGGTTCTAACGAAAAACCCTAAATTTGAACTAAGAAACCCTAAAATGGTAGTTTCATGTACAGGCTCCCAAACTTTAATTAAATGTCCAGAAATGATCAGGACATTAAGCTAAGTTCAAATATATGTCTACATCTTGTTAAACATGCCTGAATGATCAGATACGAGTTGGTTTTATTTTGAATAAATCGTGACCTGTAGTGCTTAGTTCAGTGGGTTTCAAGGCTGGGAAATGATTGGAATAGTTTCAGTGATACTTGAGAAAGGTGTTTGAATGTTTAGTTTGTATTGAAACTGACTTGAATTCAAAATTCGAATTTGGAATTTCTTTGAAAAATTTAAGTGATTACAAGTATGGTTACAAGCATAGATTCTCTTCTGAATTCGTGGTTTTTTTTATTTGTGAAGAACTCTAAGCTATTTATAAGCTATGTTGTGCTTAGAATTGAAGCCAAGAAGCCTTTGGTTGCCTTTGTTGAATTCTTGATTTTTTTATATTAAAACCTTTGAATTGTTGACCAAGTCTTGCTTCTCTTCAATGCTCTTGCCTTGTACCTCAATCTTCTGCAGAAAATTAAAGATTCTTGGATGACTCATGCTTAGAAACTAAGCTATCCCTTATCCTTCCATTTTCCATTTTCATTTAATCTTAAAATAGGATAAAATTAAACCAAAAATGGATAAAAATGGTGTGGGCTTTGTCTTGGTCGTGGGAGGCCCATAATATCATGGCAAACATGTTTGAACCATGAAAACTTGGCCCCATTTGGAAAAAATACATTTTTGAGCAATGTTGGTTTTATGCATTTTCCCAAAATTTAGCCAACTTCAACAAGGTGTAAATCCCTCAATTTTTGTCATATGAAGTAGATCCTGAACTTTTTGGAAACCTCAAAGAGTCCTCTAACCAATGTCTTTGGTCTCATGTCGAAATGATTTTTGATGCTCCTTGTGTATCCTTTTGAAAAAAGTGTCTTTTTGTTGACTTTGAAAATGACCTGTAATGTCTTGGTTCATATTTTTCAAATGGTGAACCTAATGACCATGGAACCAATTGCATTTGAAAGATAATTGAATTTCCTTTAAAATGAGCTTTGTTTTGAATTTTTTGGATGAAGGATGAGAGAGTTATGACCAGTCAAAGTTTAGTTGACATTTTAGGAGAAAACCCTAATTTTGAATCTTAGGGTTTTGTTGATTTTTGATCTTTCCTTGATGAATTATGATCATCCAATGATCAAATGATGAATCCTTTGACAAAATATGGATGTTGACAAAAAAATTCATTTTTGACTGTCTGTTGACTTTTTTGGTCAAACGGGTCGTCTGTTGACTGTTTGAGCTGCTGACGGTGCGTCTGAGTGAATTGAAGTTTGAAAATTTGTATGATGGTACTTTGAGATGTATGGAGGTCCATGAAATCCATTTGAGGTCTCAAAAACTTGTTTCTCCTGAAAAAACAATAAACCCTAATCAGGGACTGTTTGTGTAGGAGACAGTTAAGCGTACCTGATTTTTGTGCAGTGCTGAGTCTCTGCTAATCATGTGATATTCAGAAGACTTCTAGGACAAAAATCTTGGAATTTTGAAATGCAAAAGTTTGATTTGATTGATGGTACAAAACACGGAGAATTGTACTGTCAGCAGTTTGACTGTCAACTGACTATTTAGGCATGTAACAGTTAGAGTGAAAAATCAACAGTCAAAGTTAATTTTCTTTTTGTTGTTTTTGTTTTATGTGAATGATGAAAGTTTATTTACATGAATTGTTAAAAAAACACAGACATAATAAATAATTATTATTTACTGTACGCGAGCAAAATTACCGATAATAACCCTAAAAATCATTTAATGCACAGAAACATAAATATTTGACTGGCAGAAAACACACAAAATATTATCTGAATAATTAAGCAACAATATGACAAATAGTACAACATTTAATACTGACAGTACAAACATTACATACTATAATGAACAGTACGACGAATAAACGGTACATTTAAGAAAATAAGAGATACGGCAAACTTTAAGAATGACGATTAATAACCCATGCTATGACCAACAGAAAATAGATGATCGGAGTGTAACCATCGCAGGTCCACATTTTTCAAGACTATGTAGACAGAAGAAGGACATGATCACCGTAGCAATGGTGATGACCATAAGAAAACAAGTTTCCATCCGCTTCGCCATTTTGTCGGGGAGGAAGAGATAATGGATATGAAGTAGAAATTTGAGAAATGATTTAGAATTTGATGTGAGATTTTATGGAAAAAATGAGAGGTATTTATAGAATGAAAAGAAGGATAGAGACGTTGGGGAATGAAGTGATTCCGTACAAAAGGAAAATTTGAGTGGAAGTAAGATTTGAAAGAAAGTGTATGATAGTGTTGGGAAAAAGAGAGATGTGTAGAATAAAGTTAATATTTGATTTTTGAAAAAAAGATTTGAAAAGAGATTTTGAAAATAATGGAATATAGTACAAAAGTTAGTGGGAAACAAAAATTAGTAATAATTTACTTGTTTACCAGTACAGTCTGAATCCCGGACTCTGCGCCTGCAAAAGATTTAACTCTGTACCAATTGCGTCAGTACTACTTATCTGTAAATAAATATCAAATAAATAGCGTGTGTGAAGTAATAAACATTAACTGGCGTTTGCGTAAGAATAAATTCAACAGCAAGCCAAAATACTGTATAAGAAAAAATTCTAAAAATCAAGTATTCATAAATCAGGATATGAAAATCCAAGATTATATGAAACTCTTAATTTTTAGATTGAAGTTTTCTTGAAAAAAGATGCGGGCAAATTTTGGGGTATAACACTTGCCAAACACAAATTCAAAACTACGATAGGCCATTCAAAAAGCCTTCGAACACCTCCATAATCAATTCTAAGGCGTACAACCCTGTGCCCCGAACTACGTTGACTCTAATTCTCCCTAAGGAGATACGTAGGCACTTGGATAACCAAGGCGAGTCCCCTTCCCTAAAATCTCAATTCACTTAAAATCTCAATTTTGCCCTTTTCACTTCATTAGCTATTAACCTCTATAATTTTAGCCATAAACCTTTATTTTAAGATCAAACCTTAGGAAAGGGTTGAGGGTGCCTAACACCTTCCCTTGACCTGATTATAATAATCTTACCCCGATCTCTTAACTGCTTAAGGTTTCCTATTCGCCTTGGCAGAAAAGGTGGCGACTCTAAAAGTCTAATTTTTAGGACAGGTTGCTACAAAACGTAATTTGAAAGTTTGAATGTGGAGAAAGAATTTAAGAGCACCTACCCTAAGATTGTCTTTCTTGTTCTTTAAGTTTTCGTTTGAAAGGGCTACCCATACCATAAAGAGGGTAGGTAGTCTTTTCATTGGATGTGAAAAGGTTCATCGAGAATTATCATTCGCCACAAGGCTATCCATACCATAAAGAGGGTAGGAAGTCTCAGGGAAGGATATAATAGTCATTTTAGGCAACCAATGAGGATACCTTAGCATTCGAAAGGGACGATCATCATCTTATCGTAGGCAACATCGAGGGACAAGATCATTTTTGTTTAAGCAACTTCGAAGGGACTTATGATCCTTTTTTTATGATGATTATGAACTGAGGGTAACATTTGCTAAGGTATCCCCACGCTCGAGGGACTTGACTATTTTATATCGAAGGCAGTATAAGAAGGGTTACCATTAAAGGTGTGTGGGTGCAACAATCAAGTGCTTCAATTCAGATATTTTATCTTATAAAGTTAGTGATCTAAATTAATTAACAGGCTTGTCACTCCCTAAATTACTAACCACGCAATTAAAATAAAGGCAGAAATATAAATATTCATACGCTATTACAAGGCTTCGGGTGGGGGATTACATAGCCAAAAACCCGGGGATGAGCGGAAAATAAAAGGCGGAAATTAAAGGCTGAAATTAAAAATCCTAAACTATTACAAAAACCTTGCGAGCCTATACACACTTTCTAGAATTTAAAATAAATAATAAAATCGAAATTTAAATAAAAATAAAAATTAAAGACATGCGACAATCAATGGAGCATGAGGTGAGAAGAGAATTGCGTTTGAAGAAACTTAATGTTTGATTGCAAAAGGCGAACCTAAACCTTGAAGGTTAACTTAATGGCTAAAAAAACCTAATGGGTAAAATAAACCTACAAGGTTAAAAACCTAAGCCTAGGTTAATGGACAATACCTACCTCTTGGGTTTTCTATGGTTTTTGGTTAAAGGTTAAAAAATTTTTTTTTTTTAAATAAATTAAACCTAACTTTTTAATTAGCCTAAATAATTAAAACCTAATTTCTAAATTAAAGTTAACTAATTTAAAAAAACTAATCCTAATTACTAATTTAATTAATTAAATAGAAACTAATATTAAATGAACTAATTACTAAATTAACATTTACTAATTAATTAAAATGTTAGTCCTAAAAACTACACCTAATTATTATTGTTATTTCTAATCCTAATTAGTAATCCTAATAAAATAAAAATTCTAATAATGGTTGTTAATAAAACAACTAAACACAAAACGAGAAAAAGCTGAAAGAAAAAAAAAGAAAAGAAAAAGGCAAACAAACATGGGCGCTGGATCTGATGTTGTGCAGTCCTGGAAGTCCATGGTGGACGTGCGTCCTGGGGCGTTAGATCTGGGCTTCATGTTAATCCAGTGATGATATACTGAAGGTACATCGTGGGCGTACACAAGGAAAGGCGCGCTGGATCTAGGAACAAAGAAATATGAAAAAACAATTGGTGTAAGCCTGGGCTCGAACCCAGGTCTCTGAAGGTAACCAATATCACTCTCAGCCAATTGTGCTGCCTTTTGAATTTGTTAATAAATCAACACACAATTATTAAATAGAAAAACAAATAAATAATTGGAAGATTCAAAGTCAAGTAAAACCGGGCCCACGTCATTGGAACGAGTGAATCACAAGTAGAGAGAGAAGCGAACTCGTTGACCTGCCAGCCACAGAATGCCACGCATACGAGTCAATGGTCCCATGAACTATTCATCATCTTCTTCGTCGTAACCTGCGGATTTTCCTTCGATATTTGCGGCAGATTTACCTGCGGATTTTTCCGCATGTACTTCTTCTTCTTACCTGCAACTTGGAAACTCATGGCAACACGACACAACAAGCGATCTATCAACCCAGATCGTCTTAAAAGCATGCTAAGGACTCAATGATGCCATCTTATTGTCTTGAAACGTTCCATACACAGGGGTTCGAAGCTTTACAACTTCAAAGCCCTAACCAAGGCAACTTATGACTTATGCATACAAGCTCCTCAGTAAGGGTTCTGATCTTCTCTAAAACACCATATAAACTCAAAGCAATAGTCAAATCACATTTAAATGTTGCCATATGCATAGAAAGAAATTCAAGAAATATATGAAAATATGAACAACATGATATGGGGTTGTAGATGCTTTATGATTCAAACATTGATGCAGGCTTACTCTTTACGACCTTGGGAAGGGAATGGAATGCTTGGGAAGTCTTGAAACTTGCTGGAACGATTTCTTTTCACTTTCCCTAGTTTTGAGATATTTTGCAAGTGAAAGCTTAGTCCTTCTCTTGCAAAAATTCGTCCTTTTTTATGCTGAATGTGATAAGCATATATAATAGAGTGTATTAGGTCAAGTTATGGGCTTGGATCTTATGTAATTGAGTGACTTGGAAAATTGCAAATAAAACTATAAAATGCTTCTATTTTTGGATCAAATTTCTTTCCAATCTCTCATCATATATATTTTCATGATTTTGAATCAATTTGGATGGATTAAATATTTGATGAGTGGATCATATAATTTATTTCATTTAATTGTGGTTTTATTTGATTTTATTTGAATTTAAATAAAATAAAATCATGAAACAAATTTTATATGATCAATGGGTCTCTCTTGAGCTTGGAATCACGTGGATGGTTTAAAATTATAGGCCCATTTAGTTGAAAACTCAAAATTCTCCATTTTGCCTTTTGTGCATTTTCTCAAAATCGCCCAACTTGTGCAAGCCATAACTCATTTAATATTTATCATATGGAGATGATATAGGACTTTTTGGAAAGCCTAAGATGTCCTTTACAAGCCACTTTGGAACATATTTTGCATTTGAGGATTTTATCTTGAAGATATGGCTTCTGACAAAAAGCAGCCTTTTGCGAGCTTCTAGAAGGACCTGTAATGTATTAGCTCGTATCTCTCAAATGGTGCATTTCTTGGTCTTGGACCCAACATAAAAATTGTAGAGAATTGAATTTTCTCGCGAATAAGCTTTTATTGGGAAGTTTCTGAAAAAGTATGAGAGAGATATGATCAGTCAAAGTTGGGTTGACTTTCTCCTAGAAACCCTAATATAGCAACTTCAAGTTTTGATGATTTTTGAGCTTTCCTTGTGAATCATGATCAACCCTTGTTCAAATGATGAATGTGAATTCAAAATATTGATATTGACAAAAAATCATGAGTTTTGACTGTAATTTGCCCACAGTTGACTTTTAGGTCAAACTAATCGACTGTTGACCATTTGAGTAGTTGATTGGGCAATCTTGTGATTCAGAGCTTTAAATTTGATGTGAGGATTCTTTGAGGCATATGAGAGGCCATGGGATCCATTTGAGGTCTTAGAACTTGTTTTGACCTTGAGAGAAGCAAAACCCTAGTTGTGGGTTGATTGCTTATGAGAGAGATAGTCAGGGTTATTTCTTAGTGCTTAAGCCAACATATTTTAAAATATGATGGGAAAATTTGGGGGTATGAAACTTTGACCTCACTCACACGCTTTCCAGGAAACTTCTCAAAAGGTCACCCATCCCAGAATTGCTCCAAGTCAAGCACATTTAACTATGGAGTTCTTATGGAACGGGCTCCTGAAAAGAAGATGCATCTTGTTGGCATAGGTAGTACCAATTAATCCTTATAAGCCTTCCTTTAACTATGCAATTTCTTCCCTGCATAGCCTCATGATCCCTCTCATTCCAATGTGGCGACCACCCTTGCCCTCTTCGGTCTCAGGTGTTACATGTGGTGCAACCATCCCTCACCTTCTTCGGCCTTGGGTGTTACATGCCCATCATCTTCTGTATGATTCGTACTCAAACCACATCATACTAGGAGAGGTCTGGCTGTGATACCAATTGTAACACCCTCATCATTAATTAAATAAAATCAAAGTAATTAAAACTTTCAATCAACGTCAAATAGGATGTCACATCATCAACATCATGTAATTTGATCAAAAATTTAACAAATAGATACATAACACACTTATTCAGATGAAC
Organism: Vicia villosa; assembly: GCF_029867415.1. Lineage (NCBI taxonomy): Eukaryota > Viridiplantae > Streptophyta > Magnoliopsida > Fabales > Fabaceae > Vicia > Vicia villosa. Next base: position 91,652,160 of record NC_081181.1, on the reverse strand, counting down.
CAACATCGTAATCATCATAGTGTTCAACTTCACATTATTAATGCAATGAAAAATAAATTAACATATATTAGTCATCATGTCCAATAGCTTAAAAACCAACATCGCAACAAATAGAAAGAGAGTTTATAATGCTCTCACAATCTTTCAAAAACAACTCATAACATAATGGCAAAATAAGCATCAATCCCGATGTTACGTATCAGAGCAAGATCCGACTTAATCTACGCAATACTAGGTGCCACTCCATACCTCAAGCAACTCTAATTCTTGTCACTTATGCGTTACCTATGTGGGGGTAACATTCAAACAGAAGGGATGAGATATGATAATAATATAAATGAAAGTATGATAATAAGTAGATAAGGTATAACATGCATAATTATACTATTCATCTTTCACGCATCAACACTGATCAACAATACACAATATTTATAACAAGTATTCATACAATTCATATCTTATTCGCCAACAACATCATGAATGCCATGAGGGAAACTTCATTGACTCTATGCATGAGGTACCATAACACGTCACTTTTTTCCATATAAGGCCACATCGTCATTTGCCATTTAGGCCACATCGCTATTTGTCACTAAGGCCACATCGCTATGAAATGCATGCAACGCCGATATGCTACAACAACTTACAAAATGACAATACATGCACATCAAGAATGTTCATTAATACATACTATCATTCACATCCCCAATTATTTCACATCGCAAACATCATCACATCGCAAACCTCGTCAATTCAAGTATCATCTTCACAAACACACATTATACTATAGCATCAGAATAATATAGTCATTTCATAAAATCATTACCTATTGTTCCCAATTCATTTTTAAAATAAATTAAAAAATTTCAGCTTCCCGTAGGTTCAAACGGCGCGTCAAACGGACACCCGAGTCAAAAGTTGTGAATTTTCAAAGATTCCAAAATGACAAACACCGACGTATTACACCTATGTCACAACAAACTCATTACAAAAAAATTAAATATATTTCCAGAATCTGAAACCATTTTTATTGAAAAGAATATCGCGTTAGCTTTCCAACACTTCAAACGGGGACCCAAACAGAGTTACAGTTTGAAAATTATGAATTTTTGAAGTAAAACATTTTCTGCCTGCAGTAATCGATTACCCATAAGTGGTAATTGATTACCACCCTCAAAATTTCAAAAAAAATGATTTTTAAAGCTATTAATCAATTACTAATATGGGGTAATCAATTACCACAGAACCATGTCAAAAATATACATTTCAGTAATCGATTACTAATATCTGATAATCAATTACCGGCGTAGAGAACCCAAAAAACTGCGTTTCAGCACCCTAAATTTCTCCCAAAACCCCAATTTCAAGCCAAAAATAGGTTTCTCATTACCAATCATCAACACCCATTTTACCTAATGTTTCTATGCATTCCATAACATCAACTACAAAGGATTCAACACAAGATCATCATCAACATTTACAATATCACATACACATCAATAACCCTATTTTACACAAACATGAACATACAATTATACTAGTTATCTCTACCATAATCCACCATCATATAATCCCTTATAGTGTTAGAACCTCACCCTTACCTTAGTGTTCTTGATTCTCTATGCAATCTCCTTGGCCTAACCTTTGTGTTCTCCCTTTTTCTCCGTTCTCCTTTTCTCTAGTTTCATGATCGATACAAATGTGCTCTCTCTCTTGTTTCCCAATTTTAACACTTAGACCCCTAATATGATAATCACATCTTACTGTAGCGGTGAAATTGGTGAGAATATAGTCATTGAAAGACTTAACTCATTTTTTAACAGAGTCGCCACCGCACTTTATTGTTTCCAAAAAGGAATGGGTAAAAGAGCGAATAAAACCCACCGAAGTTTTTAAAATCAAAACTAATAAACTTATCAGAGTTTTGGCTACGGAGCGTTTGTTATACAAGGGAGAGATTTTAAGCACCCCTCATATCCATGGTACTCCATGGGAACCTCTTTGTTTTGTGTTATTATCCTTTGTTTATTCATTTTTGAAAATCCTATGTGAAAAACTTGTTTGAAATAGATGGTGGGGATGGGAAGAGAAGTTTTTGAAAGTGAGCTCGATAAGATATCGCATCTTAGGCCTACACATCCCTTAGGTGCAATAGGGAAGTCAGAGCTTCTGTAGTTCCTCTTAAAAAGGAAAATAAAAGGGCCAAAGTGGCCAAAATCTTTTTGGTGTGAGCTTTAAAATACTCACAAGTTTTTAAAAGAGGGTTAAGCTTTAAAATACTTAACAAGTTTAAAAAAGGATTAGGCTTTAAAATACCTAATAAGTTTAAAAGGTTAAGCTTTAAAATACTTAGCAATTTTAAAATAAAAAGGGACCAAGCTTTAAAATACAAGGTCAATGGGTTAGGAGAAGTTTCATCGGGAATAATTCTTCTCTTAACACCAAGGTTTAAAAACAAAAGACCTAGCTTTAACAATACAAAGGCCAATGGACTAAGAATAGTTATACCGGGAATAATTATATTCTTAATGCCAAGGTTTAAAAAACAAAGGGTTTGGTTGAGCTTTAACAATACTAAACCATTTAAAATAAGTGAAAAGCTTTAAAATACTTAACACAAAAATAAAAGAGATTGGGGAAAGAGTTTGAGTACCTTTGACAATTTAGTCAATACCATTCCCATCCTTTTGGACAAAACAACAACCTTAAGCAATTAACAATAAACCTCAAGTGTGTGTGTGAGATATCATGTGACACAAGAATAAACAAGTGAGTATGATAATCAATAAATAAGAGAGATGGATGTATCTAAACCCTTGGATTCAAACTCATGTATGAATGATGAATGATTGATATGATAAACATGGTGTTAGATAAACAATAAGAGAAATTAACAAGATAATGATTAGAATAACAATTAAGTACAAAATGTACAAGATAACAAACTTGATTAATTATGAATAAACAAAGATCAACATGTTTTTTGGGTTAGGGTTTTAAACCTAGGTTTTTGAATTAGGGTTTAAACATAAACTCCTAAACCTAATTGATTTTTAATTGTTTAAATGCCAATTTCTTTGAGAGAAAATATCTAAGGGTACATGAAGAAGTCAAGAACATTCTATTCTAACCCTAAACAAATATTTACAAAAATACACAAAATTCTATTAAAGAAATAATCAAAACAAAACAATTTTTAGTTGATTTTTTAAAATAAAAAGACATGTTTTTTGATTAATTTTTAAATGATGATAAAATAAATATTTTTGTGATTTTTTAACATGTTATTAAAATACACAAAGTAAATAAATCACACAAAAAAGAAGGAATTAAAAAGGATTAATTTTCTATTTTTAATGATTTTTCAAAGTTTAATAGAAAAGTGAAATAAATGGGTGATAAAAAATTAGACTTTGTCTTCAATAGGGTTTGAACCCAGGCCCTCTCTATTGCAACACAAAACACTAGCCATTGGGCCAAGCGCGTACATTTGATCATAGAGCCCATTCAGTTTAACATAACACTTAATCAAAGAGTGAAAGTATGAAAAAAAATAAAACAAAAGGTCTGGGGCGAGAGGGATTCAAACCCCAGACCTCGGGCACACGCTTCACAAACACACACAACCAACTGGGCTATAACGATGTAGTCGTTATTGAAATGGAGACCAAACAATATATTTTAAAACGCGCGCTAAAAATGAAGTTTAAAACTTCATCTTCTTCCTCGCGCCAACAACAACAACAACATAGCCATGGCCAAGTTGGATTTCTTCAAAACTCAGTCATTTTCAACAAAATAAAATGCTAACATGATCAGAATTAACACACGAATTCAACCATATAATTAACTAACATTAAAAATCATAGATAAGCATGAATTTCTGGAAAATGACTAAGAACCCTAAAAATCAATTTTCAAATTAAATTCTCTAAACACATAATCAAGCCCCAAAACCTTAGGGCTTTCATTCCTTACATGATTCTAAACAAATTTGTAACAAGAATTGATCAAATTGATGCTTAAACAAGTATGCACGAAATTCAGTTTAATACCTCTGAAAATGAGAATCAAACCTTTGCTTAGAGTGATTCTGGAAGTGTTGCAACTATCTAGAAACCTTCAGGGACCTTCAAGGAAGCTTTTGGAATGCTTACAATGTTCTACAAGTGTCTGCAACCTCAAACACGATTTCACCTACAACAAGAAAAAGTTATGGCTGGAACTTGTAGTTCGAAGTGTTACAGATCCAAAACAGGTGTTTGGATAGCTTCTAAATGATGTTTAGAAGGTATCCAACACAAAAGGCCAGAAAACGCACGAGTGAAAATGAAAATCACAACTTTGGTTTACAAGGTGTTTTAATGGAGTTTTTGAAAGGTGATTTCGGGTTCTATGTATTTGGTAAGTGTTTGGATGTTATGGATAGCTTCCAAATGATAAATAGAAGCTATTTGAAAGGTTGATTTGAATGGTAAGTGTTTGGTTTTGGTTTTGACAAGTTATGAGCTTACATGAAGCTTTAATGGAGGAAAAATTTGATTTTTGGTTAGGGGACTTTTGAGGGGTTATGGAAGGTATAGACAGCTTCCAAATGGTATTTAGAAGTTTTCCAAAGTGTTGGTTCACACCCATAACTTATGGAACTCAAAATCACTATGAAAATGCAAATATGAGAAAAATGAGAATCCAAGTGATAGGTGACTTGGAGAATTCTGGTGTAATTGATCAAGGGAGTGATTCCCTCTATTTATAGGCAAGATTTAGGGTTTATGGAGGAAAAAAACTCAGAAGTTTGAAGCTCACATGTGACCCTTTTACCACCTTGCTTATTTATGAAGTTATGTGAAAGTTATGGTTTCAATGAATGGTACAAACTTTAAGCATGCTTGGTGTGACCTTGGTCTGAACTTTGGGAGCTTGCTTGTGGTGTTTGAATTACTTTTGGTGCAGAAGAAACAATGTAGAGGCTCAATGCATTGACTTTGTGCATAAATCTAGCTTTTTCAAAATGGAAGTGGTGACTTTAGTTTATAAATGGCATGAAACTTGGACAATGCATTAAACACTTGGTCCATAGCTTAAAAGAATGTGTAATCTTCTGATTATGTCCTCTTAAACAAGTTAAAATGGATGTACTTAAGAGATTCCCACAGATTAGCAAGAATTTTGGACTTTGTTCTTCATGTTCTTAAAGAAAATGCTTCATTTCAAGTGTTCATGGTGCCTTCTTCACAAAATTATATCTCATGGATGGAGCCATGGATTTTCATGCTACTTATCTCTTTGGAAAGCCCTTGCTACATACTTCAATTCACTTGTTGAAAGTTTCCTCAAAATCTTTTTGTATCATTGAGAAAAATGGTCATAAAGTTAAGAAAAAATCCAAGTAAAACACTTGAAAATTCCTCCAAGTCTTTTGAAAATTATCTTCTTAATTCCATATCTCTCAAAATAATCATTTTTTTGCAAAAAGTTCCAATGTGATAAGTTGTTTCTTTTGCCAAGATCTACAACTTTCATGTTGGAAGATTTTTGAGTTTGTAGGCAAAGTTTTGAGTTCCCAAAATTAGGTCAAAATTCATTTAAAACCTCAATTTTGACTTTTTGTAGACTTTTTGATGCTTGATGAATTTTTTGAATTTTCTTTGAAAAATGTCTTCAATATCTATATGATGATGATTTCGATCCTTAAAAGTCCATGGTTGACTATTTTTCTCAAAAGTCAAAGGTTGACTTGCACAATTTACTTTTTCCAAATGAACTGCAGTTTTGTGATTTCCAAATGAATCAAGCTCTCCTCTTCAAATGAATGGTATAAATGGACTATAATGTTGATTTGGATGCCCTTGAATCATATTTTGAGTCTTGGAACCATCTCTTGATTAAAAGTCGACCCTCTAGCGAAATTAGGTCAAAAACCCTAATTGGAGCTTCTGATGAACTTGAAGGTGATTGATCTTGCATTGACTGATCTTTGGACCTTGGTATTGATTAGATAATTCCTTGAATCATATAGGAATGTTGGGTTTCTTTGTGGGCCTCAAAACCCTAATTTGCCCAGTCTCTTCTTGATCAATCTCCTGTCTTGAGACACAAGTAACAAACAACAATTTTTTTGTTAGCAAATGATAAATGCATGATGATTATAATGACAATGATGATCCTAATATTTAAGATATGGTGGGATCTCAGTGGTCAAAAATTGGGGTGCAACACTTACCTTTCCTTATTTTTATTATTTAATTAATAAATCTCATATATTTAATTATTAACTTTATTATTATTACTATTAAAATAATAATAATAATCCCAAAAATACGAATATATCCATATTTCTACCTCTATCCTTAATTTCATGTCGCAACTACCTTATTCTAAGGTTTATACCCCACAATTCACATCATAACACACACATCATATCACATCACTTATTTTTAAATATAAAAATAAATACGATAAAAATGGGCATTACATGCATCATAGCCATCAACCTTAATTGTCGCATCCAGATGGTATATGTAAAACCTATCCAAAAATCCAAACCTAGCATGACATCCTTTAGTATTGTCTATCTCCTGTTGGGCATCACTTATGTTAGTTCCTAAATAGCATCATCATCTCCACTGCATCAGGTTTAATGAGTATGGAATAGGAGGGATGAGCCATAATTGATGTGGTGGTTGTGTAATTGTTATGTTGTATATGTGAGTTGTGATTTCAGCGTATTCTGATGCTTTCGAGTTATGGTTGATAATTTAATGGTGAATTATATAATGTTGTTGTTAAAATTATGCATTTGATAGAATTGTTGATGGTGAATGTTGTGTTGTTGTATGTGGTTGCGAGTCAACGTCAGAACTAGGTTATGGGTGTTTTCGGTGAAAGATATTTGGGGTTTGAAACTTTTAAAAAGTGGTTATTTCGTGTTAAAATATAAGCTAAATAATTTGTAAGAAAATTGGGTTTTCGGATGGCTTAAAGTGATTTTCGTTTTAAAAAAGTTGCGGAAATGTGCTTCTGTCAGTGATGTAACCGGTTACATGGTTGAGGTAACCGATTACATTGAAAACATGTTTTTGGGTGATGTAACCGGTTACATAAATGAGGTAACCGGTTACATTGAAGAAAAATTGGGTACTTTTGCTTCTAGAGCTGATGTAACCGGTTACATGAATGATGTAACCATTACATCGTTGTGTCAGAAATTTTTGTTAAACTTTGAAAATTTGTAACTTTTTACTCGGGTATCCGTTTGACGCGCAGTTTGAACTTGTGGAAAGATAATAAAATATAATTTATTGTAAAAATGGTTTCATGTTTGTGAAATTAAATTTAGTTCGTGTGTAATGAGGTTTTGTGGTGTCAGTGTATGATGTCGGTGTTTGCATTTTCGAAAAACTTCAAAAATCCATAACTTTTTATCCAGATGTCTGTTTAACACGCCATTTGAACCTACAAGAAGCTAAAAATATTTTCTAACAAATAAAAATAATTTCAAATACAGTGGGTAATTATTAAGTGGTGATCAACGCTTTTCCGTGTGAGATTTTGCCTATTTTGGGTAATTATTTAGTGGTGATTGACACTTAAAATGTTTATGTTCCCACCGCTGAAGCTGAACCTAGCAACCTTGTTCGTGATAAAGATATCAATGAATATGTTAATGATAACGTCATTGAGGAAGTTAGTGAGGATGTGAATGAAAATGTCAATGAGATTGTCAACATAGATGTTAATAAAGAAATTGTCCAAGTGTCTTCTATTGTTAGAAAGTCCCATAGAAAAGTGAAGAAGGTGTCTGAGGGAGATGTACCTTTGTCTTCCTTAGTTGGTTCCAAGAAGAAACAAAAGAATTTTACTGGTGACAAGAAAAAGATTGTGAAGAACAGTGTTGAAAAGAACAAGAACAGTATTGAGAAGAAGAAGAACTATGAAAAATATAATATTGTGAAGTTTATGAAAATAAAGTAGTATGTTCCTAGTGTCAGTGAACATGAAACATGTCACTGAAATCCTGGGTGACATTGAAGAATAAAACGATATTGATGAATGTGTTACAAAGCGTGCTAAAGTTGTGAATATGTCAATTATTGGGAAGAAGCTCCCTAAGAGTATTTCCTACGCTCCTCTTGATAATGTGTCCTTCCATTATAAGGAAAGTGTTGCTAAGTGGAAGTTTGTCTACCATCGAAAATATCTCTCGAAAGAGAAATATTTGCTAATGCTTAGAGGTGCACTAAGATCATGGAGCTCCTTAGTGATGCCCAACTATTGAAGACTGTGATTGATATTGGGGTTGTCTTTTGATGATATATGATATATAAGGTATGTCTTTGATGGTTTAGCATAATGTTTCCCTAATTTTCTAACAGGTGTATGCAACTATTTAGCTATAAATGGTATATACCACCTCTAGCTCCCAATTATACCACATTTGGTGTAGATACAAGGTGGTTGGTTCAATAGTTGTGGTGATCACTCCGTATGAGATAGATGATACTTACATGTAGTAGTATTATAGGGTATCACATCCTCATTTAATACCCCCTCCTCAAGAGGAACACGAAGTCGTGCCTGATTTAGTCTATGATGCATGACCTTAAGATCCTAGGTTATCAATGATAATTAGCTCACTATAACATCATATCCAGCAAGTAAATGATGATGATGAAGACGACCCTTAGTTTAGGCACTTCTTTCGAGCATCACACTTATTTCAAGGAAGACCATTATAGTAGTTTTTGTTTATTAATATGTGTTATTATGAGTGTTGGATTATGTATTATTGACATTAATTTTGAGACTTATGTATTATAAGTTTTAGATTATGTAACATCAATAACATCTAATAAATATAACGTCAATAACATCTAACAAAATATAACATGCATAAAATTATGATATGCTAGCAATGTTAAATTTCCATATATGCAAACATAACAAAAAAATATCAATTAAGTTAACGTCATACCAACAATCTCAAAATCAAGTTGTTTTTATTTTTTATTCTTGTATGTATTGTCCATAATCAACACAATAGAAAAAATATCCGTAATCTTCTTCTACTCAAATAAACATAATTTGTATCCTATATCAACTTAAACCAATTTTATATCTTAATTATATGACCTATGATCTCTTTTTGTTGCATACTCTTTTGTTTATATATTTGCATGATCCGAGTGACATTCTTAGGATCTTGATCTTGGAATGACACAAGTATGTGTTTCGGTGGAGCATAACACTTTGTCAAATCAATAACATGTTTCATCCTATTTGTGCATATACACCCCAAAAACGCATGACATTCAAATCTATTAAGTAAAACATGGTTGTGAAGTCCATATTTTACATTAATCTTCCATCTTAAATCATTTTTAGATGGTGTTGACCTGATTTTGAATAGACAATCACATTTTTAATAGAACTTTTGGTTGCATTTTCTTTTTTCTTGTACTTCTCTATCATAACCTAATATTAATTTATTGTTTCTCCCTCTCTTTCTAGTGCTGATATCTAATCAAGTAATGATGACAATCACTTTATGTTAGATACTTACCCTCATCTTATTATCAGATATGGATCCTCTACTGCACAAACCCATGCAGCTCTCCCTCATGTTGCTTCATGTGTCTATCTCTTTCATCATTTCTATATCTCTCATCTCTTTGCATTAATTTTGATTTTTTTACTTTTTCTTTCATCACACACAAAGTTAAAGCTGGACTCCTGCTAGACAGCAGGGGATCCAAATCCCTTATTAGCCCTTCTTGTGTATCAAAGTTTTTTGTTGTGGAAAATGCATAATGATGTCTACACATATTTGATTTTTACCACATAGTAAAGAGTTTTACATATTTGTAAGAAAAAAGGTAACATGCCGAAATACTAAAAGTAATTTATCATGTAAACAATGTGAGAGATATTAGATAAGTTAAATTTATATGCTCAACATGTTGTTTATGTTCTTTAGGACTTTCATCAATGTGCTCAACATATTTATAGAAGATGTAGTCATCCCATCTTCGCCATGATTTGAGACATGTCAAAGTTTAATCTCTTATACTAATGGGTTATTATCTATTTAGATAAACTTTCTTATTCCTTAATGATTTAGAATATGTTTAGATATTATAAAATAAATTGAGCAAAATAGAGTGGAACAGACAAAATGAAATAAAGAAATCATTTTATTATTTGTATTTTTTATTTCATAAAGAAATCATTTTATTATTTGTATGTTTTATTATGGAATATATCAATTTTATTATTCCGTCCAAATCCAAGAGTACAAAAAATAATGGAAAGTAATGAAATAAAATAAAATTTATTATATTAAGTTTCATGACTAGAATTCGCCTTATTAAAAATGAACGGGTGAGATGTCGCCGGTTCGAACTCACACATCTACACTTATGTCACTACACAACTGCTAGCTATGTTGCTTACCAAGACAAAATACTTCTTTTACTTAAAGAGGCTATTTGGCAATGTTAATTTTTAAATTTATATTACGATAAATAACTTATAAATTTATATATTTAAAAATCATTTTTTTACGAGTTTGAGTTTGTAACTTATTTTGATAATATAATTCAAGTACTATATTGTTTTGTTGGACCAAATATAATAGATAAGATACCTAATAAGCTAGCGGAGAGCAGTTAAAGTTTTAGTTGATATCTTATAAACTAATTGATGTCTAATAGAAAATAAACGATTTATTGAATTATTGAATTTGCAGTGTTTCGTAAAATTAGTAGTAAAATTAGTTATTATACTAACTTATCAAAATATAAAATGACAAAAAAAATTAATTTTAATTTATTTAGGATAACAAGATTAAAGTGAAAATAAAACAATTATGAATTATAAACTTTAAAATATAACTACTTAAATTAGATGATAAAAATATTAAATGGATGAAAAATTATATTCAATTGTATAGATATTTTCACAAGATAAAACATTTGTATTTAACCTCCCTGAAACAAACAAGCTTACCAATTCTATGCAAGATACCTATACAGTTTTCTGTCACGATTATCTCTCTCCATAAATTCTCTCTCAATAAGAGACTCAATCCGTTTCTTCACATCGGTTAGATTTGCGAGGAATCGCAGTTGTAACAGCTTTGTGACCTCAGCTATAAGATTGTTATGATCAAGCTGCTTCCTAGCTTTCATAATCCTTACTATTACTGAGTCAATTTGCAACTTCCGGTCCTCATGTACTTTTTCCCGAGTTTCCTGTTTCTCTGGTTCTGATTCCTTTGTTGCAACTACAGTTCCGATTTTTACCTTATACAGTTTGCTACTGAAGTTGTCATTAAAAAAGAATGCATCATCCTCACTGACATCTTTAGTCATAGGCTCCTTCCTAAGGACATTTCTTCCCTTAACCAAAGCCAAAGATTGCAGACACCTCTTCAAATCAGAAGCTGGAATCTCAGTTGCCTGCTCAATTTCCTTGTAGCTTAATCTATCAGCATCATTAAACAGCATGAGAACACACATTTGATAGGTGGAGACATTTAACTCGTGTCTCTGACCTTTCCCGAAAGTAGCTTTTAAGTCTGCTGTGCCCATATTAGTTTGCCATGTCAACCTCCTGCCAGTATGAATGCCGAGGTAATATGACTCAAATTTCTCGCAAAGTTCCAACATTTCCACCGGAAGGTTACATGCCACACTAGCAAGAGATGGCCAAGACCCTGTTGTTAGAATCTGCACAGTAAGTGTAGGACCATCACCTAACTCAGGGTGGCGGGCATAAAAGCCCTGCATTGTGTCTAAAGAGGTTTTCATGTCAGTAAACATGCCCTCTAATTTTGAGGAAAATTGGAATCCACATTCTGTCTTGAGCTTGACTATGAAACTCCTCTCAGCATCATTAGAAACTGTTTTTCCGGACAAAAGTCGCTTTGCCAGATGCTGTTTGTAATACTTCTCAAACACATCTTTTTCATCCAAGTACCGAAATAGGATCATCACTTTGTCAAGAGTAACCTCTATATCACCCTCGCTAACTCCCTTTAGACCCTTTCGAAACTTATCATCTATAAATAGTGAAATGAGCTCTGGAGAACGGGGGTTCAAGTTAATGAAATATTTAAATGATAAATTCAAAGCATCTCGGAACAACTTGTCATTACTAAATGCCATGTTTAAAATCTTGTCGTATTTATCTTTCTCATCCAAGAGCCTCTGCACAAATTCAACAGGATCCTTCAACCTTTCTGGATCAGTCACAAGCTGTTTACCGGATTCTCTCATGTGTGAAATCATCACTTCAATTATATTCAGGAGACCATCATTAACACGACCAAACAAGTTATACATTCTCCCCAAATCTTCATATTTATCATCACAAAGCATGTTAACTAAGCCAGAGTTTTCCATGTGGATTAATCTCAGCATGTGATTTTCAATCATCTCCTTCTCCACCACATTAGTAATCATCTTTTCAGTCCTAGGGTCCAAGTAATGGTTCACTCTATCCATTTCCTCATCCAGGCGCCTCTCAGCTTTCTTGAGATAATCCCCGCAATCACAACACTCAATATATTTCTGGGATTCAAAGCTGTAGAATTCAGCTGAAACTTGCAGAAAATGAGTCTCAAATTCTTGTCTATAAACAGGACCTAAATCCATCAGCATCATTGTTATATTCCTTATCAGTCCTCTATTAACAACATCTCCAACACGCTCACTGTATACTAATTCCAAAAGCATACTCAACAGTCGAGTCCTTATCTGGTTTGAATGAATAACATTTTCTCTCCACAGGTTCAGGCCAAGTGCATAAACTCTGGGCTTCCTAGTAATTGTGGTATAAGTCCTATCCATGTACATCAAAATGTCTCTAATCATTTCTAACGCCTTATTATGATCAATCCATTTTCTGTTGAGTTCTTCCAGAAAGGAAATTCCTTGAATGGCTTCAACAGATCTGGCTATCTCTTTGAGATGAAAAGTCATGGTGGCAACCAACCCAGTGTGATCTCACCAAATTTGTGAAGAACCATATTGTAAGCATTCCTAAATCCACAAAATAAAAACAATAAAATATTAGATGATAAAAAGCATTCCTTACTTCAGAAATACAAAATGAAATAAATGCTATCTTTCCAAATAAGATTCAATTTGGATCCTTAGCATCAACATATTTAATACGTAAAAAAGAGTCCATTGCTGGGAGCTCAAACCTAGGTTATAACCAAGTGACTTGTAATTAATACGTGAAATGTCGAGATTATTCGGAAGTTAGGAGGATAAAACATTACATGAATCTAATAGATCCCTATTTCAAACCTAGGTTATAATCAAGTCACTTGTAATTAATATGTGAAATAATGAGATTATTCAGATGTTAGAAGGATAAAACATCACATAAATCTAATAGATCTCTATTTCCTTTTTTGAAGCCTACAGCCTTCACACAAGGATGGCATGCTACAAAAGGAATCACTCCAAGCAAGAAAATGGATGCTTTACAAAGTCATCATAATCTGAAAGCAGCTTATGGCAATATAAGTGACACTTTTAAAAAAAAAAGAAAATAATAAGTGAACATAATTCTTTAATCAAAGAGGAAGGGTAAACTCTACTGTTTGGATAAACAGCTTATAGCTCAAATGCTTATCAAAATAAACGTTACGAATAGCTTACATAAGCTATTTTTATAACATAAGATAAAATAACTTTAAATTGTTTTTATATAGATTCCATATTTTCGTAAGCTATTTTGGAAAAGTTATGAAAAAGAAACTCAAAAAAGTTTAAGAAATATGTCATAAGCCTTTTTGGTTCAGACTACCAAACAGTTTCACAAAACTTATGCCAGTAGATAAGCTCCAATAAGTTAATCCAAACAGGCATGTAATCCGAAAACAGCTTATGACAATAAGTGATTTGGAGGAACTATCAAAATCGTTTTCGTAATTTCGTCCAAATATTTATACAAGTACTTAAGCCATAAGATAAGCAAATAAGCTCTTCCAAACATCCCCTAAGAATGCAAAATCATAATCAAAATCAATCATCATGATGATAATAATAATAATAACAACAACAAATAAAACAAAGTTTTCTAAGAATCAACAACAGTAAGCAAAATCATGAAGAGAAAAAAAAGAACCTGTAAAGCTCTTCAAAACTGAGAGTACTAGCGTTCTGATTATATATCTCATGAATTGCATGTTCCAGAACGTTCCAAGTATGATCAGCATATCTCGGATCCATGATAACTCTCTGCTTGAACGCCTCAATCTGAAATGAGAAAGTGCGAAACGTTGCTTCGTTTTTTCTTTGGTTTAACGGTTTGCAGTTGAATGAAGTTCAGTCTTCATCGGGTTTTATACTTATGAAGTTCGGTTTGGTTCAACGGATATACACAGAGAGGTAGAAATGAGAAATGGGAATTTTTTAAATTTATGGTATGATATGATTTAAATACCTTATAAAGTTTAATTAAAAAATGTATATAGTTGTCTTTATTAGTAATTTGACGAATATGGTATTCTGTTATGGAAATATAAATGGTAAAGAATAATTAAAAAATAAATAGTAAATGAAAATAAAAGGAAAAATAAAAAATAAAAAGAAAATAATCACGTGTTTAAAGGAAAATATTGTAAATAGCATGATTTCATTTACCGAAAAACAGAGCAATATTCATGTATTCTTATAAAAATAGTAACTACTATATTTGAAGGAGGAAAAATACAAAGAATTGCACAAATTAATATAAAAATATTTTTTTTTGAAGAAATATATAAAAATGTGTTTTGGGTTGGGCCTATGACTGGTTCAGCGTCGGACATGGCCCAATCCATCAAAGTCAACATAAAGGCCCAACGGAATATTCACATATTCATGACCGTTGGGAGCGTCTCAGCCACGTGTCCCACGTAGAGCACGTGGTCAACTGTCCACCGAAAGATTCGGTCATCCTCCTCCGAACCCTACGGACAGTCCATCTAGGATGGGAGTCACATGCTGACTCTTCACTACCACATAGGATCCTGGCAGTGTCCTGTTTTTTGCCTCCACGAGCTAGCCCAAAACAGCATATCTTGGCCCAGCATTGCGGACTATAAATACCCTCTTTCACAAGAGGGTCAGATAAACAATCACTTCCATTCTACATACTTGCTTTCCCACTCTGAACCTCACTTTGGCATCGGAGTGTCTTGTAGATACCCCTTCCTCTTCTTTGGACCGACCAGAATCACGTTGTAGGCCTAAAGGATCTTCTGATCCTGGTATGATCAGTGGCGCCGTCTGTGGGAATTGAACTGCTACCCCGTCTTCTCCCGAATTAGACCAAAGCAATCCAATATCAACCTACCGATCACAATTTCCAGCCAACACAGCGACAACGTGAACCCTTTCCTCGTCACCGAAAACCAGGAAAACAATGGGACAACTGGTCCTGAGCAAGGTGACGCCAGGGACGAGCAGCCCACCTCTCCCTCATTCGAGCGCACAGGCTACAATGCCGCCCAACAACATCTCCTTGGCGACACCTATCAAGAGATCCTTGTGCCGCCAAACGCGGAACCGACCACCGCGTCCATGCTCCCGGCCATTAACCAGACGAACTTTCTTGTCTTCCAGCAGAATCAGTGAATTACAATGTTGGAGGTTGAACGCCGATCTCCAACCCTGAGGAAGCAGCGATCCAGGTCTCGCACTCCATCTCTGCGACGACGAGGCAACCACTCCCGTTCTCCCCAACGGAAATACCGGCAAGATGAATCTTTGAGCCCCGACTGGAGCGATCAGTCCCAGAAGTTCCCAAGAAGCGGGGACGCGCCCCCGGGAAGGAGCTAAATTCCCTAGAAAAAAAGAAAAATAAAGCTACCGATAAGAAGAGTCGGCCAAAAAGCCCGCCTTGCCGCCACCAGAGCTCTCGGGTTGAGTCTTCCCCATCCCGCACATTGGTCAGAAGCGACTAGGAAGACCCCTGTGGTCCACTGTCCCGAGCACTCATGGAGACTCCACTCCCCCACAGGATGGAGAAACCACCTTCCCTATGTACTTATGATGGCACGTCCGACCCGGACGAACATATTGAGAACATCGAAGCCATGCTCAATTACCGCATCGTTCGAGGAGCCATCAAATGTCGAATCTTTCCCACGACCCTCAAGAAAGGCGCTATGGCTTGGTACAAAAGTTGGGCTCCGAACTCTATACAAACACAAACTGCATAAATAAACAGAAAAAGAGTGTAGGGGAGGCAAATGCATTATCAAGTTGCTTCATGGACTATTGCTACCTCAATTTGGGGCTATCCTTTTTCCTCTATATTGAAAAATTCAAATGAGGAATTCAAAGCATACTGGAACAATTCGTCATTACTAAATGCCAATTTTATAATCTTTTCGTATTTATTTTTCGCATGCAAGAGGCCCTGCTCAAATTCAGCATTATTCTTCAATCTTTCTGGATCAATACCAAGTCTTATTAGCATAGTTCTGATCCTTGATTTCCTGGTATTTGATAGCCTCTATCCGAAAATTCCTCTTCTGGTTACTCATCTTCTCCTTATACAAAAACTCAAACACCCATGATCCAAAACTCCTCAAACTGAAGAAAGATGTATATAACAAAAAAAATATTACTACTCTTTTAGAAAGTTGACTGAAAAAGACGACTTTGGTGAATGACTTTCAGTTAGCCGTCTATTAGGACTGAGGGTGGACTGGAAATAGTCTCCTTACAGTTATTGTTATATTAACACACATGTATCTTATGCGAATCCAATAACCTTAAGTTCAAGGTTGTTTTCTAAATAATCTAAACAATGATTTTGTTCTATGTCGTTTACGAGGCCAAAGAACCGAAAGTCCAAGAACAATTTGAGGCAGCCTTTGGTGAAGATCTGAAAGAGCAGGAAATCTCTTAAGCGAGCACTCTCCCAATCATCCAGATCAATCTCGGCTCACCGCATCTCATGCCTCACCATCCGCATTCAGTTGTCAACCACTTTTTCTATTTAATGAAGACAAAGTGTCACATGTATTCAAATCCTTTATCGTTCAAACTCTATTTTTCACCCTTTAACGGATTTGAGCGTTGCAATGCTAACCTTATCGGAAGCTTCAGACCACCACCACCACAACAGACTGCGAGTCCATTCTTTTTAATTAACTCTAATTCCAACACTGAACATATTTCTTTGAAGACTCTTAACTTTGAAATTTTTGAAATTTGGCCCCAATTCCAAATCTTGCCTTCTATCATCTTTTTATAAACTCAAACTCATAAATTCAAAATCATAAACTACTTCAATGTTAACTTATTTTTATTCTCATTTCCAAATAAAACCAATCAATAGTCAATGCTTAGGAGTAGGTGTGTTGGTAAAGACTTGAGTTTTGAGATTGTGTTATTTTCAAGGTTTTAAATTCAAATATCGCTAGGTACTATTAATTTATGTATTAGGTCAAGTCAATACAAAGATTTGCTATGACTTTAATGGATCCCCACAAGTAAATAGTAGGATTGGTCCTCTTGAACTAGTCGGTCGCAAGATCGGGTACCAAACTTAAAAAAAACTAATTTATAATTGAATATTGTTTCACATACTAAATTGGAATGTAGAAATATAATGGACTAGTTTGTGTTTTTTAAGTGTGGAGGTCCATAGTGAAAAAGTTTAATAAAAAAAATCTTCACGTTAATTCATATGCATTGATTTAATTTTATCGATAAAATATAAGAAAGATGTCATGTATGTTATTGAGACATTTTGCCTCTGTTATCCATTGGTGTGTTATTTTTGTAGATTTTGTTTGATTTTTGAATTCTACATGATTTTTTAGGTACAAATCATATATGATTGTATGTTATTTTGTGATAACACGAATACGTATCGTATATTTAGCTTAATTTACATGCATTATTATTCTATTTTATTTCGATTTTATTATTTTATTTTGTATTATGTCGGTATTTCTATTTGTTTTCAGGAATTTATTTAATCGGAGCTCGCAAAAGGAATATTCGGAAAAAGGACTTAAAATGGAGAAGAATTGCTTAAAATGCCAATTGCAAGAGGAGGTGCAAATAGAAGAGGAAGCAGGCCCAGAAGAAAGAGGCCCAACGCGCCAAGACTAAGTCCAGCACGTGACGAATGGCATGCTAGGGCATCTTCCGTTCGGTGCACCCCCTCCCTGCCGTACGACACCCACTTAATATTAGTGTGTGACGTAAGTCACACACTCAAACCCAGAAGATATTCGTCCAGATTTTTCTCCGCCATTTTCTCCTCCGAAAGAAGTGCAACAGCTACGGAACGTGATCAAACCCAAGAATCTGCAACTCTATAAATACCCTTCAAGAATTATTGAGAGGGTTACGAAGTTTTACCCTACAGCCGTCAAGTAGTTCATCTGTTTCTTTTTCCAGTGCTGTTCTTATTTCCTACCCGCTTCTGGCAATAGATTTCCACACCGGAAACTCTATTGCGATTTAGTTTTCATTGTTACCCTCAGATTTAGTTTTAGTTTTAGCATCAGAATTAATTTTCAGCATTTATTTTCGTCCCGGATTCAAGATTTGGTACAGCAAGATTACACTTTCAGTCTGCAATTTAATTAAGGTTTATTTATTAGCATTTAATTATTATTGTCAGTTATGCCTGGATCATTATTTACATGCTATATCTATCTTGTTCCATTTATTAAAACAGTGTCCGGCTAAATACCTTTTATCGGTATGTAAGGTCACATAATCGAGGGAATCGAGGAACTCTTCGATGTAGTTTATTAATTGAATTTATTTGTCTGGCTGATATTTCTAAACGCTTAATTAAACTGTTTTGTAACGAGAGTTAAAAACAATAGAAGTTAGGATCAATAAAAACGAGATTTTGAGATTTTAACTGGACCTTAGAAATTAGGCATTAACCTTAAATACAGCGAGAGCGCTTTAAGGGTAATTAGTTTCCATTGGTTTTCAAAAATCACTTTGAACTTTAATTGATACAGCGAGAGCGCTCACTTAGGTTTGATATTGAAATCATAATCAATAAACACGAGAGTGTGAGAGGAGGGTTTTTAAACTAATGATTTCTACAGAAAAGTGATTTTAAATTACTATCCGCATCGATGGCTTACTAGATCCCCGAAGTCCTACCATTGCATACCGATATTATTATCCTAGATTTAATTTAATAATATTTCTTTTTAATTCCCTGTCTGATCATAATCAATCAAATATTAGCCTTAGATTTACGTAGTAGCGATTAACTACATTAGGTCGATTCTTAGTCCCTGTGGGTTCGATATCTTTTAAAACTACGCGATAGACTGTGCACTTGCAGTCATAATCACAGACATACCCCATTGTCGCGATCAAGTTTTTGGCGCCGTTGCCGGGGAGTAATTTAGTCAACAATCGTAATTAACTGTTACGTTGTAGAGACTAAGGCAAACTCAATTATTCTAATTCCCTTTTTGCATGCCAAGTACTCGCTCTCGAAGTGAAGACTTAGCGCTGCCAATTCCCGAACCGGAGCGTTTTATCACTGTATCACGTCGATTGCGACGTACTCGCACTCTTGTTCCTACTCTTACTTCTGAACCAGTTGAAGAATCAACCATGGGAGAACAGTCGCGTCCTCTCAAATCTTACGCTATTCCTTCGCAAGCTGAACCTCACAATAGCATTGCTTCTCCTGCTATTGAGGCGAATAATTTCGAGCTAAAGCCATCGCTGTTGTCAGCTGTACAACAAAACCAATTTTCTGGAAATGCGACGGAAGATCCTAATCTTCATCTGTCAGTGTTCCTGCAATACGCAGACACTTTAAAGGCGAATAATGTCAGTTCGGAAGCTATCCGACTGCGCCTTTTTCCTTTTTCACTGAGGGATAGAGCTAGAGCCTGGCTCCAGTCTTTGCCCGCCAATTCTGTCACGACCTGGAATGAACTTAAGAAAGTCTTCCTGGCGCGTTATTTTCCACCTAGTAAGACCGCCATGCTAAGAGCCCAGATCAATGGGTTTAGACAAAAAGACAACGAGTCTTTATTCGAAGCGTGGGAGAGATACAAAGACATGCTTAGACTTTGTCCACATCATGGTTTAGAACAATGGTTAATCATCCATACCTTCTACTATGGTCTCCTCTACAATACGAGACTTACGATTGACGCCGCCGCAGGTGGCGCACTGATGGATAAAGAATATGCTGATGCCTACACACTTATCGAAAGTATGGCTCAAAACCATTATCAATGGGGAAGCGAGAGAGCTCAATCAGAGAAAAATTCTGGAGAGAAATCTTCAACGAAGAGTGGGACTTACGAGATAAGTAGCCTCGACCGCGTTAACGCCAAAGTCGATGCCCTAACTCAGAAGATTGAAAACTTCACTATAGCACCTGTAGCCGCCGTGGTTGCTGTTTCCCCAAATTGCGAAATATGCGGGATGTCTGGACATGCTGCCCCCGAATGCCAACTTTTGGCAGGAGTTTCTCCCGAACCAGTAAACTATGCTCAAGGAAACCCCTACTCAAACACGTATAACCTAGGATGGAAGAATCACCCTAATTTCTCGTACAAGAACAATAATGCTTTGTACGCACCTGGTCAAGCACCCAGTGTACCATACTAATAAAGATTTCATAAACAACAACGTGCACACTAATGAGCAAATTAAACAGTTAGCGACTAAAGTAGACGTGTTGGCCACTCACAACAAGATGCTCGAGACACAAATCTCTCAAGTGGCACAGCAACAAGCACCTACTGCCGCACCTGCTGGGACATTTCCAGGACAGCCACAACCAAACCCAAAAGGACATGCTCATGCTATTATTCTGCGAAGTGGTAGAGAGATGGATGAACCGACTGACCCTAGGCTTAAAAACCCTGCTATGTTCCAAAGCCCTAGGAAGACAACTGAGGAGGAAAGTAGACCCAAGGATAAACCGAGTGATCCAAAAGAGAGAGAGGACAAAGAAGGCGAGACGGAGGAGAAATAAGCGCCATACATACCTCCACCACCTTATAAACCACCTATCCCGTACCCTCAAAGACTCGAGAAATCTAAAAAACATAGGGCAATTTAAGAATTTTGTCGAACTTCTTAAACAGTTAAACATCACAATTCCGTTTACAGAAGCCATTACCCAAATGCCCTCATATGCTAAGTTCCTAAAAGAAATCCTATCGAATAAAAAGAAATTAGAAGACAACGACACCATAACACTCACTCCTGAATGTAGTGCAATAATTCAAAATAAAATGCCACCTAAGCTGAAAGACCCAGGAAGTTTCTCCATACCCTGCAATATAGGAAAATTTGTCATAGACAAAGCTTTATGTGACTTAGGAGCTAGTATTAGCCTAATGCCTTTGTCCATTTGCGAGAAACTAAACATGGGAGATCTAAGACCAACCAAGATGTCAGTACAACTTGCAGACCGATCTATCAAGTATCCTGTAGGTGTTCTCGAAAATGTACCCGTCCGCATTGGACAATTCTACATCCCTACGAATTTCATAATTATGGACATAAAGGAAGACGTCAATACTCCTATAATCTTAGGAATACCTTTCCTAGCTACCGCTGGAGCCATTATAGACGTAAAGAAAGGCAAGTTGACATTCGAAGTAGGTGAGGAGAAGGTCGAGTTTATTCTAACACAATTCCTTCAAGCCCCAGCTATAGAAGATACATGTTATCTGGTGGACGTTATTAATGAATGTGTAAAAGAGATAGGACTATCAGAAGAATCTTACTCTAAAGTTATAAAGATTTCGATGCCCCTGATTTTCGAAGATGACAATTGGCGCCCGGAATATCGAGACGGTAGTTTAAGCGAATGCTTAGCTTTAACACCCAACCCTATGCCTTTCCCAAAGAAACCAGCCTTGGACCTTAAACCACTACCCAAGACTCTTAGGTATGAATATCTAGACGATGAGCTCAAAAGACCAGTAATAGTCAACGCAGAGCTAGGAGCCACAGAGACCGAGAAGCTATTACAAGTATTGAGAAAGTATCCATCTGCGTTAGGATATAACATTGCTGATCTGAAAGGAATAAGTCCTTCCATATGTATGCATCGCATCATGTTGGAAGAAGATTGCAAAACCTCTAGGGAGCATCAAAGAAGGATTAACCCTATCCTGAGCACAGTAGTTAAAGATGAAGTTACAAAACTTCTGAATGCTGGAATTATATATCCAATCTCCGATAGTCAGTGGGTAAGTCCGGTCCATTGTGTACCAAAGAAGGGAGACATAACAGTTACCGTAAACAAGTCAGGCGAATTTATAGCCGAAAGAAAGGTGACTGGAGCAAGGATGTGTATTGACTATCGTAAGTTAAACAAAGCCACGAGGAAAGACCATTTCCCTCTTCCCTTTATTGACCAAATGCTCGAACGCTTAGCAAAACATTCCTATTACTGCTACCTGGATGGTTACTCAGGATTCTTTCAAATCCCAATTCACCCTGACGACCAAGAGAAAACAACCTTCACGTGCCCTTATGGAACATTCGCTTATAGACGAATGCCTTTCGGGTTATGCAACGCCCCTGCGACATTTCAGAGATGCATGATGTCAATTTTCGCTGATTACATAGACAACATCATGGAAGTCTTTATCGACGACTTCTCAGTGTGTGGGGAAGATTTCGAAGGATGTCTCTCAAATCTAGAAAAAGTATTGGACAGATGTGTACAAGTTAACCTCGTCCTAAATTGGGAAAAGTGTCACTTTATGGTTAAACAAGGGATTATACTTGGACACGTAGTCTCCGAAAGAGGAACTGAAGTCGATAAAGCAAAGATCGAAGTAATAGAAAATCTCCAACCCCCAAAAACAGTTAGAGAGATACGGAGCTTCTTGGGACACACAGGTTTCTACAGAAGATTCATAAAGGACTTTTCTAAGATCTCTAAACCTCTGACTAGCCTCTTAATGAAAGACGTTGAGTTTGACTTCAACGCTGAATGTCTAGAAGCCTTTGAAGTACTAAAGACAGCCCTGATATCCGCACCCATAATGCAACCACCTGACTGGAATTTACCATTTGAAATTATGTGTGATGCAAACGACTATGCTGTAGGAGCTGTCTTAAGCCAAAGGAAAGATAAGAAACTCCACGCAATATATTATGCAAGTAGGACCTTAGACCCTGTGCAAATGAATTACGCCACGACCGAAAAGGAACTCCTGGCCGTGGTCTTCGCGCTAGATAAGTTTCGTTCCTATCTGATAGGAGCAAAGATAATAGTTTACACCGACCATGCAGCCATTAGGTATCTACTAGCTAAACAAGATGTAAAACCTAGACTGTTACGGTGGATCCTACTACTACAAGAATTTGATTTGGAAATCAAAGATAAAAAGGGAACCGAAAACGTTGTAGCCGACCATTTATCTTGGATGGAAGGTATTAAGACAGAAGAAACACCAATCAACAATGATTTCCCCTATGAACGCTTAATAGCACATTTAGAATCCGAAAGCGACACATTGGAACAACCTAAAGCGCAAACCGTTAAGACACTAAGCACCGGAACCACACTGCCATGGTATGCCGATTTCGTCAACTACCTAGCTGCGAGAGTGCTCCCGCCTGACATGACTTATCAACAAAAGAAGAAGTTCTTCCATGACCTTAAACAGTATTATTGGGATGAAACCTTGCTATTCAAGAGAGGCGCTGATGGGATATTACGCCGATGTGTTCCGGAAGAAGAAATAGAAAGCATAATACATCATTGCCATGATGCCCCCTATGGGGGTCACGCAAGCACATCAAAGACATGCGCTAAGATTCTGCAAGCCGGCCTCTTTTGGCCCAACCTGTGGAAGGATGTCCACAACGCTGTTAGAAATTGCGACCGATGTCAGCGCACTGGAAACATATCTAGACGAGATGAAATGCCACAAAAGGGCATTTTAGAAGTAGAAATCTTTGATGTGTGGGGAATCGATTTTATGGGACCTTTCCCATCTTCCTTTGGAAATAACTACATACTTGTCGCAGTCGATTACATATCTAAATGGATAGAAGTTGTAGCCTCACCCACAAACAATGCACAAGTAGCTATTAAGCTAATCAAAAATATAATCTTTCCAAGATTTGGTGTACCAAGATTAGTCATTAGCGACGGAGGATCCCACTTCATATCTAGAATTTTCGAAAAATTCTTAGTGAAATATGGAGTCCGGCATCGTGTAGCAACGCCTTACCACCCACAAACTAGTGGACAAGTCGAAGTCTCGAATAGACAAATTAAGCAAATACTTGAAAGGACTGTTGCCACATCTAGGAAGGATTGGTCAACTAAGTTACACGAAGCACTGATGGCGTATAGAACCGCCTACAAGACACCAATAGGAACCACGCCTTTCAAATTAGTATACGGTAAATCTTGTCATCTACCGGTGGAACTAGAGCATAAAGCCTACTGGGCAATAAAAACCTTAAACCTAAGTTACACCGCCGCAGGCGAAAGAAGGCTATTGGATATCAACGAGTTGGAAGAAATTAGATTGGATGCTTACGAGAATGCTAAGATTTACAAAGAAAGAACAAAGAAGTGGCACGATAAACGCATCTCAAGGAAGGAATTCAATGAAGGAGATGTGGTGCTACTGTTTAATTCTCGACTTAAGCTATTCCCAGGAAAACTTCGTTCAAGATGGTCTGGTCCATTCGAAGTTACCAAATTATATCCGAGTGGCACTATCGAAATTAAAGGAAAATCGAGCGATAGCTTTGTTGTAAACGGGCAGCAATTGAAACATTACCATATTGTTGAAAACAAAGACTACACCGATAGTCTTAAGCTCGTAGAGTTAATCATCGAGTTGTAGAACTAACCATCGGTTCATCGAGCTTGCGAAGTTAAACAAAGCGCTTTCGCGGGAGACAACCCGCCTTTTAACTTTATTTTTCCGTTAAGTCATTTTAATTTTAAATGTTTTATTAAAATTTATCTTCTTTTCTTTCTGCACTCTTATTTCAAAATACTAACTCTTTGTTTTAAATCATACTAACTTAAAACTTTTCTTTCTGATTTTATAAAAAAATTCCAGGGTACTAACCAATTTTCTGACTTTAGAGATGGATTTCACTGATGACATGGTAGTTACTTTTGGGAGTGAGGATCAGCAGAGACCATATGAGATTCTGGCACAGCGTGAGATGGGTCTCACCGCTTTCTCGCATGACGCGACCCTGACAGGTCTAGGTATCCGAGAAAGTGTGCATTTTATGCTTCTTCAGATTGGATGGGAGGATCTCCTTACCACCCGTACACCCACTTTCCGCAACCTGACCTTAGAGTTTCTGGGTTCCCTCCGATATGAGCCTAGACTTGGATTAGCTTTCAACAGAGGAAGAATTTCATTCAGATTGTTTGGATTCACCTACCGCTTCACCACCCGTTAGTTGGCCGAGTTACTAGGATATCCCACAGGCATGGATGCCTTGATGGAAGTCGATGATGAGTACTTCCCTGATAACATCGTTGACTACTTTTGGAGTACCATATCTGGTAGAAACCAGAATGATCTATGACTCTCTTCAAAAATCCACAATCCCGCCATTAGGTATTTCCAGATGATTCTAGCTTTCACACTTCTTGGAAAACCTTTGGGCGATACTTTGGTGACTAAGGATGAGCTAGGCATTATGATGTGTGTTTTCCAAGCCAGACCGGTTATGGGAGTTTCCTTTATGCTTGCTAGGATGGCCACTCTGGCCCAAGATACCATCGGTCCTATCCTTGTAGGGGGTCTTGTTACTAAGATCGCCCGTGCTTTATCTTTGAGAGGCCCGCTTGCTAGATTGATTCCTTATGGAGGATTCAAATCCATGGACATGGAGTTTTGCTTCAACAAGAGCCTGATTAGCAACTACGAGTCTCCACCTTATCAGCTTCTCGTGAACTATGAGCCAGTTAATCACTTTGCTCTACCTTGCATTAGGTTCACAAGTGTTCACAAGAAAGAAAATTGGATTTATGACTTGGAAGGACAAGGTGAGAATGACTTCGAGGAAGAAGAAAGTGATCCGAGGACACCGACTGGCTACAATGATATAGATACTACACCTGATGAGGATGTGCCTATGGTTGACCACGCCGCTGCTATAGAGACCCTTCGGAACGACGTTGCTGTACTTCGTACCGATTTAGGGAGACTCCGAGGAGATTTCCACGGATTTATGGATTTGGTCACGGCAAATCTCGACAGTTTTCATCAACACTTTCAGTCCATCCCGCCTCTAAAAAGTGGCTAATTGAAGACCGCTAATTTTTATTTCTAACTCTTACATTTAGACAATGAGGACATCGTCTAGTTTAAGTGTGGGGGAAGGGAATGCTTAGTTAGGATTTACCGCTTTAGAAGTTTTAAATTTTTAGTTTTTCAAATTTCAGTATTTCAATTAGTTAGTATTTCTATTTTTAGAACAAAGTTTTAATTTTTGGTTTTTGATTCTAATAAAATTTCAGCATTTTCTTTATTCTGGTTTTTACTTTTATCTGCTTTATTTCATCTGCTAAATCCCCGTGTGTGTGCATTATAAAAATTGCTGCTATATGCTATTGTTAAAAATAAATATTGCTGCACTAATGTATCTGTGGAACACAACACAATTCTAGTCTGCTACCTATACTCTACTATGATATTGTTATAAAAATTAATATTGGTATAGGCTATTTATTTATTATACTGAGAATTATGTACACACCCTCTATAATACTATTGACTATCAGTCAAAAGTATTTATGTCATTACTGTTGGTCCAATAGCAATGCATGCATTCTGGTCAAAAAGCAATTATGGAATCTCTGCATGCACGCTGCTCACACGCGACATACACACATGCATGCATGTCGTCCGCCAGAGAGGGCCCCACGCTGTTCGTCCCCCCTGGCCTCCTTCCGTTCGGCGCCTTCCTTAAATGCAGAGAGGTGCATTTGGTCGTTCCAAGCCCAGAAGCAACCAATTTCTCTGCTATTTCAAACTTCTCAGTGCTAAATTAATTTCCATTTTCAACTTCAATTCAAACCTCACCTTAATTCCATTCAACACTCATTCAATCTACTCATTCATTCTCTGCTATATATATTATACCACTGCCACAAACAGAACCATAAACCACAAGTATTTTTCTGCTATTTCTTCTACAATTTCTTTCACACTTCCAGCAGAAAATTTACTATGGCTAACCTCAACAACCAAAACGAAGAAGAGTTCCCCGATGTTATTTTCCGAATTGGAGAAGCGGGAGAAATTCAACGAAACCGATACCGAAGTTTCGCTCAGAGAGGGGTGGTAGCATCAAGGTTCGCCCATATCGATAGCTTGCGAAGTTTGGGGCTATTCGAAACCGGTGTGCAAATATTACTCCAGCAAACGGGTTTATCATTCGTGAGCACACTCGACTTCCCCACATACGAGGCGTTAACCTTGGAGTTCCTAAGCTCTTACATTTACAACATACCCACCAACGCTTCTCACAACCTTATCGGAACCGCTACCTTCCGACTATTCAACCGAGAATACACCATGAATGAAGGAAGCATTAGTGCTCTTTTTCGGTTCACACGTGTTGAAGGAGCCAACTATAGAATTCCGCCCGAGCTTGACCGGCAAAGAGCCTCAAATGATACTTGGCGTCGAATATCCGGAAATGATAATGTCGCTCCCGACATGCGCTTCTCTTCACAAATTCATAACCCGGCTATGCGTTACTTCCATCGCATTTTGGCAAATACCATCTTTGGAAGAATCAACAGCAACAAAGTCAATGGTAAGGAGTTATACTTCTTTTATTGTGCCTTCGCCAATCGTAGGATCAATTCCAGCACTTTCCTTATGTCTCACATTCAAGCTCTCGTATCAAGAGAAGGAAACACACCATTCTGTGTAGGATGGCTTGCCACTGGTATAGCTCGAGCCCTCGACCTGAATGATAGGCTCGAAAATCTACCTTCTCTACCGCCCGTTTTTATGGATATCAATAACTGCAGAGCTGGTCGCCTTATCAAATCAAGACCAGACGGAAGGTATAACCTTATGGTGCGAAACAAGGAAATTCGTAGTGTCATACTGCCAAACATCGAGATCACTAGGATAGACCGCAGAGACAACTGGATCTATGATCTCGACGCACCTGCTCCAGGTGAGAACGTAGAAGATAATCAAAATAATGCAGATAATGTGGATGAGGTTGAACAAGAAATGAATCAAGGAGAGCCCCAACCCGATGAAAACCCCCATCCCAATCCTGAAAATGTTGCAGGACCATCTGTACCTCCACCCCGAAGAAGGAATCAACCAGTCACACTGGATGATGTGTATAGAGAGATGATACGCAACCACGAGGAAGAAACTCAGTGTCATCAAAGGATTGAGGCGGGTCAGAACGAAATGATGACGCTGTTGCGTGAAATGCAAAGAGATCAACACGACTATGCGTGCTGGAATGATTGTAGCATTGCAGACCTCATTGAAGAAATGCATTGCTTGACATATCATGTTGAAGGCTTACATGAGTATGTGTACCATGCTGGGATAGTTCCGCCTAGAGACGGCGATGAAGGTCGAAGAGGAGGAAGAGCACGAACCCGAGGAAGTGCACGAGGAAGAGGAAACGAGTAGTGAGTTTTCACCGTTTCTACCACACAAGGTCGCATTGAGGATAAAGCAACGTTTAAGTGTGGGGGAGGAAGCTTGCTGCTTTTCATTTTAATTTCGGTAGATTTTAAAATTTTAGTATTTAATTTCCAGCATTTCCCTAAAAAAAATATATATATATTTTAGTTTCCTGTCATTCCAACCCATGTACTCTAACTTTAATATATGCGAGTATTTTCCGTTTGTCGAATTCTCCGCCTACTTGAACCATAAACCTTTTTACTTTATACGCATAGCTTGACACGCTCGAAGAGTACAAGAATACAACAATTTAAGATATGTTAGAACCGAAACACTAGCAAACAAAATCGCTACAGTCTTGACACTCTAAAAATCCGATTTATGCAAGACTCAATTTAAGTACCTATTATTTCAAAGTCTTTAACCTCTAGCTTTAAAATAGCTTCGAGTGGTTTATTCAGCATTCGGCACCGTCTTAAACACAAGCTACGTAGAGAGCCGATGAATATAAGTGAATGATCCTGAAATTTTTCAGTAAAGAATTTAAAGGATTGCACTGACTAAGCTAGGTGACCCTCACCCGGTCATTTAACCCAAAGGATGTATATCTCGCAAACAATAAAGAAACCTATTGTCAGTTGGTTCAAAAGTATCTGATATTGAACTTGGTAGGTCGAATCACAGTTCGATCCTTCGCAGCTTGTAATTGGTTAAAGAAGTGGGTACCACAGAAATGTGTCAGAGCCCCGTGCTAATAAGGATCAGAGTCACTAACCGGTTACTCTACTATGTGCGTGTGAAGATAAAGGGCTTAATGTGATTGCGCTCGAATGAAAACAAGCAAAATCTAGCGAAAGGGTCTAGATGAGCTGTAATAGCATGATTTGAATTGGTCTGCATAATCCGGAGTTGTCCAGTGTCGCTACTGTATCTTTAGTGTTTACATCGAGCTTTCGTGTTTCTAACAAAGTATCGCCATGACCAGTTACGAATCGAGATGATTGTCATGCCTGTGTAAAACCTTTTTCTTGATTGTTTGCTTGAGGGAAAGCAAAGTTCAAGTATGGGGGAGTTTGATAACACGAAAACGTATCGTATATTTAGCTTAATTTACATGCATTATTATTATATTTTATTTCGATTTTATTATTTTATTTTGTATTATGCCGGTATTTCTATTTGTTTTCAGGAATTTATTTAATCGGAGCTCGCAAAAGGAATAGTCGAAAAAGGACTTAAAATGGAGAAGAATTGCTTAAAATGCCAATTGCAAGAGGAGGTGCAAATAGAAGAGGAAGCAGGCCCAAAAGAAAGAGGCCCAACGCGCCAAGACTAAGTCCAGCACGTGACTGATGGCATGCTAGGGCACCTTCCGTTCGGGGCACCCCCTCCCTGCCGTACGACACCCACTTAATATTAGTGTGTGACGTAAGTCACACACTCAAGCCCAGAAGACGTTCGTCCAGATTTTTCTCCGCCATTTTCTCCTCCGAAAGAATTGCAACAGCTACGGAACGTGATCAAACCCAAGAATCTGCAACTCTATAAATACCCTTCAAGAATTATTGAGAGGGTTACAAAGTTTTACCCTACTGCCGTCAAGTAGTTCATCTGTTTCTTTTTCCAGTGCTGTTCTTATTTCCTACCCGCTTCCGGCAATAGATTTCCACACCGGAAACTCTATTGCGATTTAGTTTTCATTGTTACCCTCATATTTAGTTTTAATTTTAGCATCAGAATTAATTTTCAGCATTTATTTTCGTCTCGGATTCAAGATTTGGTTCAGCAAGATTACACTTTTAGTCTGCAATTTAATTCAGGTTTATTTATTAGCATTTAATTATTATTGTCAGTTTATGTTAGTTTATAGAATTATGCCTGGATCATTATTTACATGCTATATCTATCTTGTTCTGTTTATTAAAACAATGTCCGGCTAAATACCTTTTATCGATATGTAAGGTCACATAACCGAGGGAATCGAGGAACTCTTTGATGTAGTTTATTAATTGAATTTATTTGTCTTGCTGATATTTCTAAACGCTTAATTAAACTGTTTTGTAACGAGAGTTAAAAACAATAGAAGTTAGGATCAATAAAAACGAGAGTTTGAGATTTTAACTGGACCTTAGAAATTAGGCATTAACCTTAAATACAGCGAGAGCGCTTTAAGGGAAATTAGTTTTCATTGGTTTTTAAAAATCACTTTGAACTTTAATTGATAGAGCGAGAGCGCTCACTTAGGTTTGATAGTGAAATCATAATCAATAAACACGAGAGTGTGAGAGGAGGGTTTTTAAACTAATGATTTCTACAGAAAAGTGATTTTAAATTATGATCTGCATCGATAGCTTACTAGATCCCCGAAGTCCGACCATTGCATACCGATATTATTATCCTAGATTTAATTTAATAATATTTCTTTTTAATTCCCTGTCTGATCATAATCAATCAAATATTAGCCTTAGATTTACGTAGTAGCGATTAACTACATTAGGTCGATTCTTAGTCCCTGTGGGTTCGATATCTTTTAAAACTACGCGATAGACTGTGCACTTGCAGTCATAATCACAGACATACCCCATTGTCGCGATCATTTTGTTCCATATTCTGCGTGATTTATTTTGAAAATATTTATTTTGTTTCAGATTTGCTATGCTACGTGTTTGTTTGTGAAAACCTAATGGCCTTACTAGCCAAATTGACTCTATATAAAGAGAAAAAAAATAGACTCTTCACATGTACTTGTAATGGATGTTTTGTTGATTAAGAAACAAAATGTATACGAGTTGTGTTCAAATTTGTCCTATGTTATTTACCATTCTTTGAGAGAAAGAATTGTGATTTTCTTTCATGAAGTTGATCACGTTATTATTCGTGAAGATTAGAAAAATTTGGGAGAGTTTTGAGTGGAACGGGGGGATCTCACATTTAGGGGTGTCTGAGTTGAAGTTCACGAATAGTATTATGAAAAGTGATTTGATATAAGGATAGTTTAGATAAGACTTTTGTGTACTACTAACTGTTGTACCCTAATTTTGTCCCTTGATTTTTTATTCATTTGATAATTTTGCACTTTGTCGCATTTTTTTCTTCATATTTTTGCATTTTTATTCATATTTGTGATTTTTGCATTTTCATATACTTTTTTTCCTACATTTTAATTACATGCATTTAATTATAAAATAAAATGATTATTCTTTTTAATGGGAATAGTCATGTGTATATGCATTCATGTGGTTTTTTCCATCAAGTTTCTAACTTACATATAAGATAAAAATAAAAAGAGAGCATTCTAATTAATTTTAATCATAATAACTCGTGCATTGCATCATTGGAAAATCATCACCATGCATCATAAGGAAAAAGTAAAAAAAAAAAAGTCAAGGTTTTGGCACTAAAAGACAAAATTG
Organism: Vicia villosa; assembly: GCF_029867415.1. NCBI lineage: Eukaryota > Viridiplantae > Streptophyta > Magnoliopsida > Fabales > Fabaceae > Vicia > Vicia villosa. Next base: position 91,620,096 of record NC_081181.1, on the reverse strand, counting down.
AATCACACTTGTTTTGCCTAACTAATCATGCATGATCATACATTCATACATCATATGATCTCTAACCAATTGCATAATATATCAGAAAATTGAGATTGCAATTCAAATATTTTCATCTCAAATTCAAATTCAATTCAAAATTTCACAAAAATTTCATTCAAATTTCACTCACACTTTGCATTTTAACATAATCCCTAAACTAGCCTTTAACCTAATCTCTAAGCCTATAAATCAAACAATTTCCATCAGAAAATAACAACAAGAATCACTAATAAGCGTAGCCAAAACTTTGCATCAAATTCACCTCCCAAACTCAATTCACTTTGAAGAAAAAATTCTCTTTGTGCTTAGTTTAGTATTATCACACATCCAAACACAAGCCAAAAATACTTCCATCACCTTCAAAATTCAATTTCAGCTTGAACTTCAATTTTGAAAAATTTGTTCAATTCGAGTTAATTTTGGTTGGGAGAGGTAGAGGAAGTTACAGGGAGTCCAAATCTATAAAGAAAAGTGAAAAATAAGCTTCACCAAAGCTACATCGGAGACCGAGTTTGTTCATAGAAAAACTCAAATTATAGCATTTTCAAATCAAAAGAATCAAATATCTTTCACAACTTGATCAACGTCAATTATTTTTTTCCGCTTAAAACAAAAATCTTTTTCTCAATAAAACTGTATGAAAAGGGAATGGGTGGATGAACATCCACTTGTTTCTCGAATAAATGATAGGTTATCGTATGCCATATTGATCGAATATTCATCTTCCGAATAAAACACATTAATCAAAATTGGATGAAAAAGTAATGGGAGGATGGACATCCAATTGTTCCTCAAATCAACGGTTGGTTGGCGAACGCCATAATGATCGAATATTTGTCTTCTGCTAACAACTTTCAAAATTCCAAAATTGAATGAAAAATGAATGAGTGGATGTACATCCATATGCTCCTCGAGTAAACATGTGATTGTCGTATGCTTCATTTCTCAAATATTATTCGTCCATCTAAAAACAATTCCAAGACATCAAACCTATTTTTTCCGTCTTAGCGCGACACAAACATTTTCACAAACGAATGATGCTTAATCTGTTTTGATGTAAAGCACGAACTAACACTTCATTCCACTCATGTGCAAGTAGCAAGCAACATTGTCTGCTCAAGTGTGATTAAAACACGATATGTGAAAATTTGGATCATGTTTTATCCATTCTAACGCGATGGACTCACAACGTTCCATACTCCTGTGACTGGGTAGCAAGCAATGTTTTCCCTTTCAAAATAAACTTCGGCGGTGACTCTTGTTAACTTTCGAGCGTTCGTATTCTCGAGAATTCTTCGCGCTGCGACACATGACGACTCTGCTGAGGATATAAGAGAGTCAAGCTTGGTTTAGTTAACTTTGCGATGAATGTTAACATTGTTTATTTGTTTTCTTTTAAACGTATTTAATATTTTATGTTTTATTTTTGCTATTTCTTTATATGATGTATCATTCTTATAACATGGATGGCATTTTTTGGTTGCTTGCCATGTGAGTGAACCTCTATAACCTAGCTTCAATCAACTTAAGTTTATCATCAGAGATTGTATAGTATTGGCCCAAGTGATGCACATCCAATTAAGGAAACACGAAGACTCCATCTAGGGTTACATTGATATCCTCACTCACAAAGGAATTTTCTCACAAAAGGATTTGGCTATAACATCTAGTGATAGAAATTTAAAATAAAACTTTAGAGAGAGAGAGATGGAGAGGGAAGTGTCAAAACACGTTTCTAGATGATTTGAAATGAGAATCTCATTGAGACCTCTATTTAAAGGAAAAAAGAATACCCAAAACAGAATCCTCATTTAATTATTTTGACCTTTGGCTAATTGGTTATCACTTTGGCCTAATCGATTAGATTATGAAAAATAGCTATTGGTGGTCATTCTAAAAGGAAAGAAGAGATATCTAGCCATTGTACATCATTGAGGCACTGTCTAAATAGCTCGGGGCTTAAGCTTGAATTGATCTAATTGATTAGCAAAAGGGCCTAATTGATTATATTGATTAAATATTTCCCTTGAGCTATTTCCACTTCTCTTAAGTCATCTGGCACAACTTTGAGACAATTTTGAAAATGTTTTCCCTTGGATAAGGCATTTAAAAAAAAGGTTTTAGTGTGTATGTGTGTGTGTGTCTGTGTGTGCGCGCGCTTATAGCCATATATGTTTATGAAAAAGCCATTTGCTTTTACAAAAGGTCATTCACTTATTAACCTAGGAGATTAACTCCTTCTACAAGCTTTTTTCAAGTTATTATCTTCTGTATTGACACTACTTGAGGTCTCTTAAGGCTTTAGATATATGAACTTTGTTTGCCTTCTTTGAATGGTCAAGTTCATCATTCATATCACTTTGGATTTGTATCTTTAATCGCTTAAGCACTATGCTTGACTTATCATCAGTTGTCTTTTATGGCTGACCTTATAGATGCCTTTACCATTTACTTTATAGTTGTCATCATCATTGTCATCATAGTTGTCATCAACAAAAGACCATGCCTTGGTTAAAGATGTAATGCCTGCAAAATAATTAGTGGTAGCTGATACCTGTTTGTTTGTTTGTATGTATGATAAATAATCAACATCTTCCAACCCATAATCAAATAAATGAAAATTTACATTATCAGGGGTTGCAGTGCCTATTTGTTTTGTATTTAGAGTCAAAAGTCAACACCAAATGAAACATGTTCAACAACTTCAGTGAATTAGGTTGCGTCCAAAAGATATCAACAAAAATATATGAATCGTCCCTGTTTCTATTCATGTACATGTATTTATCTTTATGAATAAGACTCAATAGATGTTACATTTTAGTCACCTGACCTTTCTTGCTCATCTTGTATGTATATCTTTCCTTGTACACTTGGGTAACGTTCGTGAGGTTTTATAGGTCTCTATATTTCAAAGCCGCAAATACTGGGAGCCATATTGTATTTTATCATGTCACTCATAAACTATCTTTTAGCATCTTTTAAACGACCTAATACGTCATTGCCACCAAAGTTCTTAGCTATTTTATGATTGTGAAACCCACACCTAACCATAACCTTCCAACCGCTACCACTTGGCAAAGATCTCAACACAACTGGATATTTAACTTTCAAACTATATCTGCCATCAGAAGAATTCTTCTTTTTGTAGTTTCCTCTTCTCTCTCACATTTGCGATATTAGAACAAATAATAACAATAATAATACGATGTTGTTTACCAATGCACTGTGCACATGCTAACACGTCAACTTAAGAGAGAAATATCTGTTAGTATATACATGGTAAACTATCAATGTCAAAGATAATAAAAGCATATTAAGTATGGAACAAGTTAAAAATAAAACATGGAAGTAAAGCATACAACATTAGTGGTGAAAAACTATGTAAAATCTGCAGGAGAACCATTAGGATCTGGATCATATAAATGAAGCACTCTAAACTACCATTTTTTTTACACTAGGCTAAAAAATCTAGTTTATTAGGATTTTTAAAATATTCGATAGAAGATATAGGTTTCCTTATAATTAACAGTTATTTCAAAAAGAAATTAGATATACATGTATCGGATTTTTTAAAAACGCGGTAAAAATTCCTCAAAAATTCTGGATTTTTCTAAAATATACAGAAAAATGCAACAAATTTTCAAAAAATACCGGATTGGTAAAAACTCATAGCCATTTTTCAAAATATCTGATAAAATTGCATAAATTTCGCCTTATTTGAAATTTTTCGTATCGGGTTTTTCAGCATAACCATCAGATTTTTTTCGTTTTTACCAGTTCTCTAAAGTATTTTTTTATCTGATATAAAATTTTGATAGGTAAATAATGGAAAGGACATTTTTACCAACATAAAAATATAGGGGGTGCTAGGTTTAATTTTGGGAGGTGGCATGATAATTTTAATAAAAGTTTCTTGATTCTGACCCAAGGTTGTGTCCCAATTCAATTTTGGGATTTTGTTATTCCACCCCATGCCCAAAAGAAAGACCCTTTGTAATTCCTAAAACGTCCCTCTAAAATCGGATGTATACTTCCGGTGCACACCTTTTTTTGTTAAACTTCAATGGAAACTGAAATTATATTTGCGATTTTAAACCGAGTGAGAACTTTGGTTATTATGAGAACTGAGAACTTTTAATAGTAACCAAACGATTTAAATTGAATCCCTCAGATTTCACTCAAATTTTAAGATACAATAATTAATAGATCGATTCTGGTTTAAATACATATCACAGAAATGCATATCTGAGCATTGATTTTAAATCGTATGGTTGTTATTAAATGTTCTCAGCTCGCATAATAACCAAAGTTCTCATTTGATATGTCCCCTATATATAGGGGACGTATCAAATGAGAACTTTGGTTATTATGAGAGCTGCAAACTTTTAATAATAATAACCATACAATTTAAATTGAATTCCTCGAATTTCTCTCATAATTTAAGATACATTAATTAATAGATAGATTCTGTTTAAATACATATCACATAAATGCATATCTGAGCATGGCAAATGATGAATAGGCTTGTCACCCTCGAGGTGTCCCTTCGCAGCCTCCTGTAAAGCATAACCTCCCGAGCCTCCGCCATGATGGCATCCAGAACACGTCTCGCATCGGATCCATCAGGAAATGAACCTCTATCAATACCATCCCGCGCAAGTCCATGATACGAAAACACCTGGGAACCACGTCATTCACATGATCGACCCTCGCCTGCTCCTCCTCTAGGATCTGCGGATGGATTGGCCTCGGTGGATTTCCTGGAGCATCCTGTATCATGTATGGATGGGACATCAGGAAAAACCATAACATGTAACCGTACTCGTAGCTCCAGTCGTCGGTAGCTACAGTACTCCTAGCCTCCTCAATAATAAGATGATTCTCAAAATCATCAAATAACTCATCTATATCCCTCGGTCTCACCTTCGGAGAAGCAGCTACAGCAGGATCCTGTGGAATGGTCTGGGTGAACCCGAACTGACGCATCACCCGCTCAAGCATATAGGCAACCGTCTTGCGAATCCCGTAAGCCAACCATCTAGTAAACAGCGACACCATGTTAAATGGTATCATCTCATGGTGGTCGACGTATGAAGAGAAATGTACGTCCTCATGTGTCAGCCGATCAATGTACAACCAGAACGACTCTATCGTCTTGTTCCCTTGGAGGGAATTGTATGAGCAGGCACGCGACTTATGTTCAGTATAACCCTTCACAAGTGACCAACCTGAGATGCAGGGGAAGTGTTGTAGGATCCATCTCTAAAGTAAGAAAATTAAATATAGTTTCCCGAATCAAAATAATTAACAAATGCCACAAAGAAAAAGAAGTTATATCGTCATGAGTGGCATGCTACCGGTTATCTGCTCCGTATTCCACTGAATCCCTTCATCCAACTTCGTGTACAAGTATACCAGGCAAGCAACTCTCCAGTTCCACGGGTGGATCGTCTCAAAATCAACAAAAAACCGGAGGTACATGATATCAATGTAAGTGGCACTGGTGTCCATAAAAATCTATGTGCGACCAAGATACAAAAGGTATGCTCTCATAGAAAACCTCCTGTGAATGGTAACCTGCTCAACATCACCATCAACCTCGAGTGTATCACGTTCTGCATAAATATGTAAACGAATTTAATCAACAAACCAAAATCCAAAATTAATAAAAAAATCATAATTTAAAATGTAATAGAAATCAAAATTTAAAATTCATACATGTTTGTCCCATATACGTCTAGCAACATGGTCAGGGTAAAGAGGAAGAAGGGATAAATGAAATGGTTCTCCTCTAAAACCTTGAGGCGCAGCCTGTGCAGGTGCACGCTCAGGTGCCTGCGATGACTGAGGAGGCGCCTCAAGTGTCGTTTGGGGCTATGATGGGGGTTGTGATGGAGTATGGGATGAAGGCCATGACTGAGGCTGTGACAAGGCCTCTGGTGTTACCTGAGAATCATAGGTCTCTCCCGTCTCAAATGCTGTCGATAGAGAGGTGCGTTTGCTGAAGGATGGGGGTTGAGAATGATGGACTGGAGAATCTCGCCTGCTGCAGGTGGACAAAGTAATAGGAGTAGCAGCAAGAACACCAGAAGATGGAGCTGTAGGTGGTGCATCCGGTACGGCTTGTCCAGATGTAGGAGGAGGCTGGGTTGCCTGACTCCTTTCTCTCTACACAAAAGCATGTTGTGCTACCCTGTCGTGTCTCAATCGAGATGCTCTGTTAGTCATTGCTCCTGTAGAAACACGGAAAAAATTTTAACTCAAGGAAAAATGTTGAAAACACATAAAAGAAAAAACGAAAAATGCGCTTCCGATTTTGTTCTTGATGAAAAATGGAAATGAATTTCTGGTTTCAGCTGTAATTTCACAGGTGCGTTAATGGCTCCTCACCCCCACAAATGAACACACAAAAATAGCCATTGATCATTAAAAAGACATTTCTAAAACCTTAGTAATGATTCATAATGTTAGAAAAGTTCCTATCCTCAGCGGGGAAAGAAGTCCTTATCAAGGCCGTCGTTCAAGCTATTCCCACGTACGTGACGAGCTGTTACAAGATCCCTGAATCTATTGGCCACGAGATAGAGTCCTTGATTGCAAACTTCTGGTGGGGTGCGAGGAATGGGGAGAGGAAGCTGCATTGGCTAAGTTGGGAGTAATTGTCAAAGGCAAAAGGTGTGGGAGGTTTGGGATTTAAGGGTATCAGTGACTTCAACTCGAGTCTTCTTGGGAAACACTATTGGAGGCTGTTGCCGCGGGAGGGATATTTGGTGGGAAAAGTCCTAAAAGGAAGATAATTCCCTAGGGGCTCCATAGACAAGTGTGATATGGGCTACAATCCTAGCTATGCATGGAGAAATATTATGGGAGCAAGGGAAGTGGTGCAGAGAGGTGCTAGGTGGAGGATAGGAAATAGGGAAAAGGGGAAGATCTTGAAGGATAGTTGGATCCCGAGCAACAACGAATTTAAACTTCTCTTTGGAGCGAATAATGTTGAGGAGAATGATTGTGTTAGTGATCTTATCGACAAAGACCTTGGAGTTTGGAAGAGAGATGATATCCTTGGAAAATTCACAACTGAAGAAGCTAAGAAGATTGTGAGTATCCCACTGTCGAGGTTACCTAATGAAGACAAGTTGGTGTGGCACTTTTAAAAGAGTGGGGAGTTTTCCTTCAAAACGGCGTATCATGCAACGCGGGCTTACAAAGATTCTCTCATTCCCCGCCCTTCAAATCCATCAAATCTGAAGCTCTGGAAACTGATTTGGAATGCGCCCATTTTGGTCAGACAAAGAAACTTCATTTGGCGGGTAGCTAAGGACATATTACCCACGAGAGGAAATATTTTGAGGAAAAGTATGTCTCTTCATCCTGCCTGCCCTTTCTGTACTTCAGGAATTAAGACTGTGCAACATATTTTCATGGATTGTGTCTTTGCGAAACAAGTCTTGTTTTCATCGTCTATTTGCTATCGTATTCCCCCTTGTCTGGATGTGAATCAGTGGATCCAGTCGGTTTTGGAGTGTGGTGAATCTTATAGTTCTCAATTGATCTGTGCTTGCCTTTACAAAATATGGGATGCTAGAAATTTGGTTGTATTCCAGAAAAAAGTTTGTTGTCCGGTCGCGGTTGCAGGTGGTGCTTCTGATTGCGTCCAGGAATATGACAGGGTGAACCCGTGTCATGATATGCACAAGAATTCTGCTATTGAGAGGGTTCATGAGACTTCCCCCTAGATGTTCACTTTGCACAGATTGACGCTGGATTCTCTGAGGTAGGGGTCACGGTTTATGGATGTATGATCAAGAGTCCATCGAAAGAAATCATTCTAGCTGCCAGAAAGAAAGTATACATTGAGGTTGACCTGAGCACTGCAGAACTTCTGGCAATTAGATGGTGTATCCAATTGGCAACTGACCTTAGGTTCGACAAGGTTGTGTTCCAATCTGATGCTTTGATAGTGGTAGACTGTATCAATTCTATTTCTTGTAATGCTTCTTTCGAGCCCATAGCGGTGAAATGTAGGATGTTGTTACGTAATTTTTCAGTTAGTTCTGTTATTTATCATCCTAGAGGGTGTAATTCTGATGCGCACAATGTGGTGTCGCTTGGTAAGTTGTATGGATCCCGGACCTGGATAGGTGGCTTTCTGGCGATGAATTCTGTAATTCCGGGTGTTTCTGGCCCTTTGCTTTATTGAAAGTATTTCCCATGTAAAAAAAATGATTCATAATGTTGAAAACAAACCACAAATTCCTAATTTCTAACCTAAAACACACATTTGAGTGGATTTTACATAAAATCTAAAAAGTTCAAAAATGACTTACTTGATTGATTGTGGTTGTTTTTTGTTGATTGATTGTGGTTGAATGCTTAATATACTGGTGTTTGATGCTTTCGAACAACTTCGGTTGCAAATGTGGTTGATTTGGTGAAAATGAAATTGAGAGAATTGTTGTGTTTGTTTTTGAAACTGTAATGGGAGGGGAAGTTGCAACGTACCTTTTAGGTGTTTTAAGAACCGGAAATATACTTACAGTTTCATACCGTAGTTATATTTCCGGTTAATTCCAATGTTAATGTTTATTATAGTGCGAACCGGAAATGCATTTCTGATTTTGATAAACATTTTAGAAATTTTGCGTCATGCACTAGAAAAACATGAGATAGAATAAAAAATTCTCTCGATTTTAGAAAAATCAAGATGACTAGCAAATTGTTTAAATGTATAAGTCACATATTTGATATATTTTGGAATAATTGAACGTATTCTCGTAAGTTAGATTACACCATAAAAATCATAAAAATCATGCAATATGACAAAAAAATCAAGTAAACTATATATAAAATAAAATAACCAACCAATTCAACAAACACTCCAATAAACAAATTACTTTCATGAATAAGGAAGTTTCTAGGAATGACTTTGTCTGCAACCAAATAGTTAGTTTTCACATTGAACCATCTCAGTGACTCATAATTACAATATACAAACACACACACTGCTTAAAAAAATATAAAGGACTGTAGTGGGGGAAATGCATTATCAAGTTGCTTCATGGACTATTGCTGCCTCAATCAATCTGGGACTTTCCTTCTTCCTCTGTACCGAAAAATTCAAATGAAGAATTACAAGCATTCTGGAAAAATTCGTCATTACTAAATGCCAATTTAATTATCTTGTCGTATTTATTTTTCGCATCCAAGAATCCATGCTCAAATTTAGCATAATCCTTCAATCTTTCTGGATCCGTATTAAGCTGTTTAACGGTTTCTCGAATGTGTGAAGTCATCACTTCACATATCTTCGAGAGACCATCATTAACACGGCCGAACAAATTATACATTCTACCCAAATCCTCGTATTTATCATCACAAAGCATGTTTACTAGCCCAGAGTTCTCCATATGGATTAATGTAATCATGTGATTCTCAATCATCTCTTTCTCGACCACATCCGTAATCTTCTTTTCAGTCTTAGGGTCCAAGTAATGTCTCACTCTCTCTATTTCCTCATTCAGACGCCTCTCAGTTTCTTTGAGATAATCCCCGCATTCACAACACTCAATAAATTTAAGGGATTCAGCCTTGTAGAACTCAGCTGAACCTTGCAGAAACGGAGTCTCGAATTCTTGTTCATAAACAGAAGGACCTAAATCCATCAGCATCTTTGTTATGTTTCTAATCAGTTCTACATTAACATCTTCCCCGACACGCTCGCTATATACTAATTCCAAAAGCGTACTCGATAGTCGAGTCCTTATCTGGTTTGAGTAAATAACATTTTCTCTCCATAGGTTTAGGCCAAGTTCATAAACAGGTGTCTTCTGGGTGCTTGGGACATAGGTCCTATCCATGTACATCAGCATATCTCTAATCATATGTAAAGCCTTATTATAATCATTCCATTTTCGGTTTAATTCTTCAAGAACCAAACCTTCATAAGCGGCTTCAACAGATCTAGCTATCTCATTAAGATGAGAAGTCATGGTGGCAACTAGTCCAGAATATAGCTTTTCGCCGAACTTGTGAAGAATCATATTGTAAGCATGTCTAAATCCAAAAAATATATTAGAAACATGAAATTTATAGCTCACAAATTTGTCTCTCAGATTTCATACAAACAACAAGAAAGTCTTATAACCAAAACATGAATATGCAATTAAAGAGTTATTGAATATAACCTGTAAAGATCTTCGAAATCAAGATGACTATTGTTGTGGATGAATATATCATGAATTGCACGTTCCAGAATGTTCCATGTCTTGTCAGCATAGTTCTGATCCTTGATGTCTCGGTATTTGAAAGCCTCTATCTGAAATTTTCTGTTCTGGTTACTCATCTTCTCCTTAAGCTGAAGAGATGTCCTTGAAACAAGGATTTATTTATAACAAGAAAAATACTACTTTAATAGAAAGTAGACTGAAAAAGACGACTTTGGTGAATGACTTTCACACACACATGTATCTTCTGCGAATCTCAAGGTTATTTTCCACAATATGTAAACAATAATTTGTTTCAAGACTCTATTAACTTTAAAATTGTTGAATTTTGACTCCAATTTCAAATCTTCTCTTATGTTATATTATGCTCTGTCATATTTTTATTTTAAACTCAAACTCATTAATTCAAAATCATAAACTGCTTTAATGTTAACTGATTTTATTTGTATTCTCATTGTCGGTTTAAACTAATTTATTAGTTGAATATTGTTTCACAACCCAATTGAATTTGAATGTAGTGATAGTGATGAAGAGCCGCCTTAAAAAAAATTTAAAAATATATTTAAAATAATATGGAAGCTAATTTCCGAACGTCCCTTACATACTTACATACATAAAAAAGTATGGAAGTTATTTCACAATTCGTGAATATTACAGAAGTTAAGTTCCGTGATAATAAATTTCCATTGTTAGCATATTTTAATGAATCTTATACAATTCAATCAAATCATATATTGATCACAAAATACAATCCAAAATACAATATATAATTCAATCAAATCATACATTTATCAAAAGTAACAACAAAATAAAAACTAAATTAAATCAACAACCAGTCCGGGTCGGGAAACTCATCATCATTTCCGCCCTCCTGGTCAGTCGGCGCATAACCACCCGCATTTTGGTTTCCATCAAACGATTGCAGAAATTGCTGCATTTGGGCCTCCATATCCGATTGTCTCTTCGCTATGACCTCCATTTGCCGCTGATGCACACTCTGCATTGCCTCCATTTGGGCCTTCAAAGCCACTTCACGTTCCGCCGCATCGCGTCTCGCCTCGTTTACCGTCAATTGTCTTACGGTTTCTCGCTGTTCCGGTGTCAAAGTTACGGGACGTGAACCTCCTTCCCTGTCCATAACTCTTTGGAATAGAGTTCTATCATCTGGTCTCAAGGTGCCTGCCATATTTCCACCACCAAAAAAACACCCGTTAGGACCCTTGCCGCCAATGACTTCACTCCAAAGATAAAAATCCACTTCCGGATGAAGCGGCTCTCCCGGTCTTGGAGTATATTGTGGGTTAATATTCAAAAATCGTACAAGCAATGCCTGATAATCATCCTACACATACAAAAAAAATTAAGTTAAATATAATTTAAATAAAATTAAATTGACTAAATAATATATGAAAAATAGCCACGTGATTTTCACGCTGCAAATTTAGTTGCCACATGATTTTCACGCCACAACTTCTCACTTGCCACATGAAAATCACAACACAAAAGTTGCCAACAAATTAAAAAAATTTTAACAACGTCAATTAAATAACTTACCATAGCTTTTTGTGTACGCTCGTCAACAAAACCTCCTGTTTTCTTTGTCCGAGTCTTTGCAATCAACTCGGTCATCAGAGGTGGTCTATTCAATTCCTTAGCCTAAAGGCAACCCCCTTTTTCAGATGCTCTCATCTTCTTTGCATTTTCAGATTTAGCCAGAAACTCATCACTCTCCCAATATTTAAGAAGTTCCTTAAAGACTTCTTCTCCTATCCAATTGGGGCGGATGCCATGAAGTTCCCAACGCTTTCTAACACGTCGTAGCATGTCAGAAAGTCGTCTTGAAGTTTCTGCCATAATAATTTTTTTTAATTTGCTTCTCTTTCATTGGTTCCCACACACATTTTTCCTGCAATGTTGTATGACATTAAAATAAAAGTTAAATAACTCTAATGAAAAAGTCATTTAAATAACATAACTTAAACAATAACTTAAATATACCTGAAATTGCTTAAACCAATATTCTCTATCTTTGCCCTTAACATCTTTAAAAGTCTTTAGAAATGTTTTATAATTCTGCTCAATTATATAACTTATAACGTTGGCAGCAGTCCGACTCGGCGTGAATCTAAACAACATTAATTGAATTAGCATTAATTATAAAGTTATTAAAAAAATATTAATAAAAAATATGTATATAATTTTTCGTTTTTATTTTATATATTATGTCTAATTAAAAAAATAACCTAATAAACCTAACAAACCTAATTTATAAAAATCTAAACAAAAATCTAATAAAAAAATTTAGAAAAAAACTTACCTCTTTTTCAATCTACTCCACCTTCTTCTCCTTCGCCTTCTTCTCCCTTCAAAATCTAAACAAAAAAAAATTTAACATTAAAATTATAATATAGTATGAATATAAATCAAAATTATAAATAAATACTGATGCAATTTACCTTTAGGATAAGAAAACGTGATATTTATGAAAAATATTTGTGATTCAATGGTATGAAAAATGGGTTTGAAATTGGGAGAAAGGTTTGTGTTTGGAGACAAACCAGAAAATGTGAGATATGAATGATGAACGTGTATGGGAGGGAGAAGGATAAGGCGTGTATTTATAACACCATCAACGACGTGAATTTCACGTCGCAACCTAGTCACGTGTAATTCACGTCGCAACCTCCCCAACGGTATAAAACCATCTTCTCTCATTGTAATAAAGCCTGCATAGGCCAACTGTAATTGTGTGGCGTGGAATTACGAGCCTATCAGCGACGTGAATTTCACATCGCAACCTTGCCACGTGTAATTCACGTCGCAACCTCCCCAATGGTAATAAATAATTTCTCTCACTGCAATAAAGTCTGTACAGGTCAGTTTGCAAAACTTTAGCGACGTGAATTACACGTCACTCCTGAAATTTTGAAAATTTTCAAATTTCACCCATGTGAATTTCCCCGCCTATTTAATTTTTTATATTAATTTTATTGTTGCGACGTGATTCCTACGTCACAACTATTTTTAAAAAAAAAACCTGACACACAATATTTACGTTATGTTTGATATTTTAATATTAAAATTGCTAGTGACGTGTTTTACACGTCGCAACTACCTTTTATTACCCACGTGATTATCACGTCACTATTTCACGTGGCTACACAACACTTTTCTTGTAGTGTATGTAATTCAATCAAAATATCATATATTAAGTCAAAATGCAAAGCATACATTATCCATACATTATCAAAATACAAATTATTAAAATACGAAGAACAAGTCAACTAATGAATATATTTGACCTCCCGGTTCCTCCTCTACCTCCTATATTGCAAGACATGTTGTGCCTCGACTATATGACCTCTAAGTGGCCCTCCCATGAGTGACTTCTTGAAATTATTCGTTCTCTATACGTGTTTGCCTAGTAGCCACAATGCGTTGAGAAACCGGAAACACATCAACGACATGGTTCACTCTACCATGCTCCTCCTCTAATATCTCCTGATGAGTTGACCTAGGTGACTCTTCCTCTGCATCTGGTGTCATGTAAGGATGTGACACTATAAAAAAATCATTATATGTAGCAAAATGCAGTACTTCATTGATGACGAGTTGGCACACTGCGTACATCTTTTGGGACCAGATGGCCATAATACTTCCCAATTATCTCATCAACATCTTTACGACGGAGTGTGGGAGGAGAAACATCAGTGTGGGCTCTACGAATATACAACAGATACCCAAAGTGACACATGACTCGCTCAGGTAGATGTGAATACTTCAGTCATGACCTATAAGTCATGCATCGAGAGTAGAATGATGTCTCATCGAAGAGGCGTGTCTTGCATTGATCGTTGTATAGTGTGAAGTTTGTAGCATATGTCGTGATGCGGTTAAGATAAACTCAGAACAACTCGATTACCTGATTCCTTCTGAGTGGGAGGAAGCAATAAGCATATGGCAAAGTCTCGATGTAGCCATCACATATGCTTAGTCAGAGATACGTGGAAAGTGTTGGAGGATTCGTGCTTGAAAATGGTTCAGATAATATTAGTAACGACGTAGCACAAGTGTTATGAAATATTAGTAACTATAAATGTGAAAATATATTACCATAAATAGGGCGTTGCTTGCTATCATCTGTCTAGTCTTCCACAAACATGCTTCACCTAACTTTGAGTAGAGGTAAACCAAACAAGAGGTCCATAAATTGTACTCATGAATCTTCTCCAAGTCAATCAAGTATCTCGAGTAGATGATATCAATATAATATGCACTTTTATCAATGAATATGGATGTGCCAACCAAATATAATAAGTATGACCGCAATGCCCATACTCTATGATATGCTACATGTGCATTGTAACACCTTATACTGCTTTCAGGATTATCGACTAACCCCACAAACTAACACGGGTCTTTTCACATGTTTTGACCTCACTCACACACTTTCCAGGAAACTTCCCAAAAGGTCACCCATCCCAGAATTGCTCCAAGTCAAGCATACATAACTGTGGAGTTCTTATGGAACGGGCTCCCGAAAAGAAGATGCATCTTGTTGGCATAGGTAGTACCAATTAATCCTTATAAGCCTTCCTTTAACTATGCAATTCGTTCCCTGCATAGCCTCAGGATCCCTCTCATTCTAATGTGGCGACCACCCTTGCCCTCTTCGGCCTCAGGTGTTACATGCGGTGCAACCATCCCTCACCTTCTTCGTCCTCGGGTGTTACATGTCCACCATCTTCTATATGATTCATACTCGAACCACATCATACTGGGAGAGTTCTGGCTCAGATACCAATTGTAACACCCTCGTCAATAATTAAATAAAATCAGAGAAATTAAAACTTTCAATCAACGTCAAATAGGATGTCACATCATCAACATCATGTAATTTGATCAAACATTTAACAAATAGATACATAACACACTTAATCAGATGAACCAACATCGCAATCATCATTGTGTTTAACTTCACTTTATTAATGCAATGAAAAATAAATCAACATATATTAGTCATCAAGTCCAACAGCTTAAAAACCAACATCGCAACAAATAGAAAGAGAGTTTATAATGCTCTCACAATCTTTCAAAAATAACTCATAACATAATGGCAAAACAAGCGTTTAATCCCAGTGTTACGTATCAGAGCAAGACCCGACTTAATCTACGCAATACTAGGTGCCACTCCATACCTCAAGCAACTCTAATTCTTGTCACTTGTGTGTTACCTATGTGGGGGTAACATTCAAACCGAAGGGATGAGATATCATAACAATATAAATGAAAGTATGATAATAAATAGATAAGGTATAACATGGATAATTATACTACTCATCTTTTATGCATCAACACTGATTAACAATACACAATATTTATAACATGTATTCATACAATTCATATCTTATTCGCCAACAACATCATGAATTCCATGAGGCCAATTTTATTGACTTTATGCATGTGGTACCATAACACGTCACTTTTTTTTCCATATAAGGCCACATCGCCATTTGCCATTTAGGACACATCGCTATTTATCACTAAGGCCACATCGCAATGAAATGCATGCAACACCGATATGCTACAACAACTTACGCAATGACAATACATGCACATCAGGAATGTTCATTAACACCTACTATCATTCACATCCCCAATTATTTCACATCGCAAATCTCGTCAATTCAAGTATCATCTTCACAAACACACATTATACTAAAGCATCAGAATAATATAGTCATTTCATAAAATCATTACCAATTGTTCCCAATTCATTCTTAAAATAAATTAAAAAATTCCATCTTCCCATAGGTTCAAACGGCGTGTCAAACGGACACCCGAGTCAAAAGTTATGAATTTTCAAAGTTTCCAAAACGACAAACACCAGCGTATTACACCTATGTCACAAAAAACTCATTACACACAAATTAAATATATTTCCAGAACCTGAAACCATTTTTATTGAAAAGAATATCGTGTTAGCTTTCCAACACTTCAAACAGGGACCCAAACAGAGTTACAGTTTGAAAATTATGAATTTTTGAAGTAAAACATTTTCTGCCTGCAGTAATCGATTACCCATAAGTGGTAATTGATTACCACCCTCGTAATTTAAAAAAAAAAAATTTTATAGCTAGTAATCGATTACTAATATGTGGTAATCAATTACCACAGAACCATGTCAAAAATATACATTTCAGTAATTGATTACCAATATCTGATAATCGATTACCAGCGTAGAGAATCCAAAAAACTGCATTTCAGCACCCTAAATTTCTCCCAAACCCCAATTTCAACCCAAAAAAAGGTTTCTCATTACCAATCATCAACACCCATTTTACCCAATGTTTCTATGCATTCCATAACATCAATTACAGAGGATTCAACACAAGATTATCATCAAACGTTAACAATATCACATACACATCAAAACCTCAATTTCACACAAACATGAACATACAATTATACTAGTTATCTCTACCATAATTCACCATCATATAATCCCTTATAGTATTAGAACCCCACCGTTACCTTAGTGTTCTTGATTCTCTATGCAATCTCCTTGCCCTAACCTTTGTGTTCTCCTTTTTTCTCCGTTCTCCTTTTCTCTGGTTTCATGATCGATACAAATGTGTTCTCTCTCTTGTTTCCCAATATTAACACTTAAACCCCTAATATGATAATCCCATCTTACCTTCCTTATTTTTATGATTTAATTAATAAATCTCATATATTTAATTATTAACTATATTATTACTATTAAAATAATAATAATAATAATAATAATAATAATCCTAAAAATACAAATATATAAATATTTCTACCTCTATCCTTAATTTCATGTCGCAACTACCTTATTCTAAGGTTTCTACCCCATAATTCACATCATAACATACACATCATATCACATCACTTATTTTTAAATATAAAAATAAATACGATAAAAAGGGCATTACATGCATCATAAGCATCAACCTTAATTGTCGCATCCAGATGGTATATGTAAAACCTATCCAAAAATCCAAACCTAGCATGACATCCTTTAGTATTGTCTATCTCATGTTGGGCATCACTTATGTTAGTTCCTAATTTGCATCACCATCTCCATTGCATCAGGTTTAATGAGTATGGAATAGGAGGGATGAGCCATAATTGATGTGGTGGTTATGTAATTGTTGTGTTGTATCTGTGAATTGTGATTTGAGCGTATTCTGATGCTTTTGAGTTGTGGTTGATAATTTAATGGTGAATTGTGTAATGTTGTTGTTAAAATTATGCATTTGATAGAATTGTTGATGGTGAATGTTGTGTTGTTGCATGTGGTTGCGAGTTAACGTCAGAACTAAGTTATGGGTGTTTTCGGTGAAAAATATTTGGGGTTTGAAACTTTTAAAAAGTGGTTATTTCATGTTAAAATATAAGCTAAATAATTTGAAAGAAAAATTGGGTTTTGGGATGGCTTAAAGTGATTTTCGTTTTGAAAAAGTTGCAGCAAAGTACTTCTGTCAGTGATGTAACCGGTTACATGGTTGAGGTAACCGGTTACATTGAAAACATGTTTTTCGGTATTTTGGGTGATGTAAGCGGTTACATAAATGAGGTAATCGGTTACATCAAAGAAAAATTGGGCATTTTTGCTTCTAGAACTGATGTAACCGGTTACATGAATGATGTAACCCGTTAAATCGTTGTGTCGGAAATTTTCGTAAAACTTTGAAAATTCATAATTTTTTACTCGGGAATCCATTTGACGCGCAGTTTGAACATGTGGAAAGATAATAAAGTATAATTTATTGTAAAAATGGTTTCATGTTTGGGAAATTAAATTTAGTTGGTGTGTAATGAGGTTTTGTGGTGTCAGTGTATGATGTCGGTGTATGATGTCGGTGTTTGCATTTTCGTAAAACTTCAAAAATCCATAACTTTTTATCTGGATGTCTGTTTAACGCGCCATTTGAACCTACAAGAAGCTAAAAATATTTTCTAACAAATAAAAATAATTTCAAATACAGTGGGTAATTATTAAGTGGCAATCGATGCTTTTCCGTGCGAGATTTTACCTATTTTGGGTAATTATTTAGTGGTGATCGACACTTAAAATGTTTATGTTCCCACCACTGAAGTTGAACCTAGTAACCCCGTTCGTGATAAAGATATCAATGAATATGTTAATGATATCGTCATTGAGGAAGTTAGTGAGGATGTGAATGAAAATGTCAATGAGATTGTCAACATAGATGTTAATAAAGATATTGTCCATGTGTCTTCTATTGTTATAAAGTCCCATAGAAAAGTGAAGAAGGTGTCGGAGGGAGATGTACCTTTGTCTTCCTTAGTTGGTTCCAAGAAGAAACAGGAGAATTTACTGGTGACAAGAAAAAGATTGTGAAGAACAGTGTTGAAAAGAACAAGACCAGTATTGAGAAGAAGAAGAAGAAATATGAAAAATATAATATTGTGAAGTTTATGAAAATAAAGTAGTATGTTCCTAGTGTCAGTGAACATGAAACATGTCACTGAAATCTTGGGTGACATTGAAGAATAAAACGATATTGATGAATGTGTTACAAAGCGTGCTAAAGTTATGAATATGTCAATTGTTGGGAAGAAGCTCCCTAAGAGTATTTCCCACGCTCCTCTTGATAATATGTTCTTCCATTATAAGGAAAGTGTTGCTAAGTGGAAGTTTGTCTACCATCGAAAATATCTTCCGAAAGAGAAATATTTGTTAATGCTTAGAGGTGCACTAAGATCATGGAGCTCCTTAGTGATGCCCAACTATTGAAGACTGTGATTGATATTGGGGTTGTCTTTTGATGATATATGTATATATAAGGTATGTCTTTGATGGTTTAGCATAATTTTTCCCTAATTTTCTAATAGGTGTATGCAATTATTTAGCTATAAATGGTATATACCACCTCCAGCTCCCAATTATACCACATTTGATGTAGATGTTTAGTGGATTGGTTATTATTCTAGCATTTACAAGGTGCTTGGTTCAGTAGTTGTGGTGATCACTCCGTATGAGATTGATGATACTTACATGTAGTAGTATTATAGGGTATCACATCCTCATTTAATACCCCCTCCTCAAGAGGAACACGAAGTCGTGCCTGATTGAGTCCATGATGCAGGACCTTAAGATCCTAGGTTATCAATAATAATTAGCTCACTATAACATCATATCCAGCAAGTAAATGATGATGATGAAGACGACCTGTAGTTTAGGCACTTCTTTCGAGCATCACACTTATTTCAAGGAAGACCATTATAGTAGTTTTTGTTTATTAATATGTGTTATTATGAGTGTTGAATTATGTATTATTGCCATTAATTTGGAGACTTGTGTATTATAAGTGTTAGATCATGTAACATCAATAACATCTAATAAATATAACGTCAATAACATCTAACAAAATATAACATGCATAAAATTATGATATGCTAGCAATGTTAAACTTCCATATATGCAAACACAACAAAAAATATCAAATAAGTTAATGTCATGCCAACAATCACAAAATCAAGTTGTTTGTATTTTTTATTCTTGTATGTATTGTCCATAATCAACGCAATAGAAAAATATCCATAATCTTCTTCTACTCCAATAAACATAATTTGCATCCTATATCAACTTAAACCAATGTTGTATCTTAATTATATGACCTATGATCTCTTTTTGTTGCATACTCTTTTGTTTACATATTTGCATGATCCGAGTGACATTCTTAGAATCTTGATCTTGGAATGACACAAGTATGTGTTTCAGTGGAGCATAACACTTTGTCAAATCAGTAACATGTTTCATCTTATTTGTGCATATACACCCCACAAACGCATGACATTCAAATCTATCAAGTAAAACATGGTTGTGAGGTCCATGTTAGATACTTACCCCTACCTTATTATCGGATATAGATCCTCTACTGCACAAACCCATGCAGCTCTCCCTCATGCTGCTTCATGTGTCTATCTCTCTCATCATTTCTATCTCTTTCAGCTCTTTGCATTAATTTTGATTTTTTACTTTTTCTTTCATCACACACAAAGTTAAAGCTGGACTCCTGCTAGACAGCAGGGGATCCAAATCCCTTATTATCCCTTCTCGTGTATCAAAGCTTTTTGTTATGGGAAATGCATAATAATGTCTACACATATTTGATTTTTACCACATAGTAAAGAGTTATACATATTTGTAAGAGAAAAGGTAACATGCTGAAATACTAAAATTAATTTATCATGTAAACAATGTGAGAGATACCAGATAAGTTAAATTTATGTACTCAACATGTTGTTTATGTTCTTTAGGACTTTCATCGATGTGCTCAACATATTCATAAAAGTTGTAGTCATCAGAGGAGGATTCTCTAACTTTAGGGTGGGAAATGCACTCTACCTTTCTCTCTATCTCACTCTAAAAGTGCATTCTCTCTCATATTGTTTCCCTCCTTATTTTCATGTTTTTTTCAATTCTCTCTTATCAAAATTGCCTAAAGTTATGGGAAGTTAGAGAATTCAAAGTTAGAGGATCTCCTTCCGTAGTCATCCCACATCTTCGCCATAATTTGAGACATGTCAAAGTTTAATCTCTTATACTAAGGGGTTATTTTCTATTTAGATAAACTTTCTTATTCCTTAATGATTTAGAATATGTTTAGATATTATAAAATAAATTGAGCAAAATAGAGTGGAAAATAGAGTGGAACAGACAAAATGAATTAAAGAACTCATTTTATTATTTGTATGTTTTATTATGGAATATATCAATTTTATCATTTCGTCCAAATTGAAGAGTACAAAAAATAATAAAAAGTGACGAAATAGAATAAAATTTATTATATTAGGTTTCACGATTAGAATTCGTCTTATTAAAAATGAACGAGTAAGATATCGCGGGTTCGAACTCACAATTCTTCATTAATGTTCCTACACAACTACTAGTTATGCTGTTTAACCAAGACAAAGTACTTCTTTTACTTAAAAGCTATTTGGCAATATTAATTTTTAAATTTATATTACGATATATAACTTATTAATTTATATATTTAAAGAACTATATTTTGATTATATAATTCAAGAACTATATTGTTTTGTTGGACCAAATATAACAGATACCTAATAAGCTAGCGGACAGGGCCGGCTCTGGGCCAGGGCAAGCAGGCCCACAGCCCAGGGCCTCAAGAAAATGGGGCCTCCATTTGGGAGGTGTATATAAAAAACTATAATACTGAAGTAAAAATAAATATATTTACTACCGTAATTAACAAACAAATTAGGAATTGTGGTCCAGCGGTTGTTCATTTAATCCCAGCCTTTGTTCATTTGCATCCATAATTTTCTTTTCAAATATTTATTATAAACCTTATAATTTTATTTAAATTTATTTTAGTATAAATTTTAGAAATTATTTATATGTTATAATTAAATATTTAAAAGTTTATAATATAATTAACTTATTTATTATCAATTTTTTATTATGAAATCAAATTCCCTATTATTTATTTATGTTTTGATTTATTATTTTTAAGATCATAAAAATAATTTTTTTACTAGTTAGGTAAACCTACGTATTATTATCAAGACGTTGTTTAGAATTACTCCTATATTTCTTAATCATATGACTTGGTTTTTCGCAACTGAAGCAAGAGAAAACACTACTTTCATTCCTTTGAGACGATGTTTGTTGCCTAGAAATTAGAGCAATTAAGGTTCTTAAAAGATTTTTATTCTTAATTCAGTTAATCATATTGCGATTTTGAATTCTTTAACGATTTGCAGATGATCTTCTTGTCCGTATTGAATTTCTTTTTCAAATTTTTGGTCTTGTCTTCGAGATTCTTTTTCATTTCGAAGGCGAGTAATAAATCAATTTATTATCAAGGGTCCATTTTTTTCTTTGCCCTGGGCCTCTAAAAACTCGGGACCGGCCCTGCTAGCGGAGAGCAGTTAAAATTTTAGTTGATATCTTATAAACTAATTGATGTCTAATAGAAAATAAATGATTTATTGAATTATTGAATTTGCAGTGTTTCGTAAAATTAGTAGTAAAATTAGTTATTATACCAACTTATCAAGTTATAAAATGACAAAAAAAAAATTAATTTTAATTTATTTAGGATAACAAGATTAAAGTGAAAAGAAAACAATTATGAATTATAAACTTTAATATATAACTACTTAAATTAGCTGATAAAAATATTAAATGGATGAAAAATTATATTCAATTGTATAGATATTTTTCGATAGAACAATGGATCGGTTAAAACGTCATTTTTCATCATGTTCACAAGATAAAACATTTGTATTTATCATTTTCACAAGATAAAACATTTGTATTTTACCTCCCCGAAACAAACAAGCTAATTCAATTCTATGCAAGATACCTATACAGTTTTCTGTCTCTATTATCTCTCTCCATAAACTCCCTCTCAATAAGAGACTCGATCCGTTTCTTCACATCGGTTAGATTTGCGAGGAATCGCGGCTGTAACAGCTTTGTGACCTCAGCTATAAGATTGTTATGATCAAGCTGCTTCCTAGCTTTCATAATCCTTACTATTACTGAATCAATTTGCAACTTCCGGTCTTCTTGTACTTTTTGTCGAGTTTCCAGTTTCTCTGGTTCCGATTCCTTTGTTGCAACTACAGTTCCTATTTTTACCTTATACAGTTTGCTACTGAAGTTGTCATTAAAAAAGAATGCATCATCCTCACTGACATCTTTAGTCATAGGCTCTTTCCTAAGGACATTTCTTCCCTTAACCAAAGCCAAAGATTGCAGACACCTCTTCAAATCTGAAGCTGGAATCTCAGTTGCCTGCTCAATTTCCTTGTAGCTTAATCTATCAGCATCGTTAAAAAGCATGAGAACACACATTTGATAGGTGGAGACATTTAACTCGTGTCTCTGACCTTTCCCGAAAGTAGCTTTTAAGTCTGCTGTGCCCATATTAGTTTGCCATGTCAACCTCCTGCCAGTATGAATGCCGAGGTAATATGACTCAAATTTCTTAAAAAGCTCCAACATTTCCACCGGAAGGTTACATGCCACACTAGCAAGAGATGGCCAAGACCCTGTCGTTAGAATCTGCACAGTAAGTGTAGGACCATCACCTAACTCAGGGTGGCGGGCATAAAAGCCTTGCATTGTGTCTAAACTGGTTTTCATGTCAGTAAACATGCCCTCTAATTTTGAGGAAAATTGGAATCCACATTCTGTTTTGAGCTTGACTATGAAACTCCTCTCAGCATCATTAGAAACTGTTTTTCCAGACAAAAGTCTCTTTGCCAGATGCTGTTTGTAATACTTCTCAAACACATCTTTTTCATCCAAGTACCGGAATAGGATCATCACTTTGTCAAGAGTAACCTCTATATCACCCTCGCTAAGTCCCTTTAGACCCTTCCGAAACTTATCATCTACAAATAGTGAAATGAGCTCTGGAGAACGAGGGTTCAAGTTAATGAAATATTTAAATGATAAATTCAAAGCATCTCGGAACAACTTGTCATTACTAAACGCCATGTTTAGAATCTTGTCGTATTTATCTTTCTCATCCAAGAGCCTCTGCACAAATTCAACAGGATCCTTCAACCTTTCTGGATCAGTCACAAGCTGTTTACCGGACTCTCTCATGTGAGAAATCATCACTTCAGTTATATTCCGGAGACCATCATTAACACGACCGAACAAGTTATACATTCTCCCCAAATCTTCATATTTATCATCACAAAGCATGTTAACTAAGCCAGAGTTTTCCATGTGGATTAATCTCAGCATGTGATTTTCAATCATCTCCTTCTCCACCACATTAGTAATCTTCCTTTCAGTCCTCGGGTCCAAGTAATGGTTCACTCTATCCATTTCCTCATCCAGGCGCCTCTCAGCTTTCTTGAGATAATCCCCACAATCACAACACTCAATATATTTCTGGGATTCAAACCTGTAGAAATCAGCTGAAACTTGCAGAAAATGAGTCTCAAATTCTTGTCTATAAACAGGACCTAAATCCATCAGCATCATTGTTATATTCCTAAGCAGACCTCTATTAACAACATCTCCAACACGCTCACTGTATACTAAATCCAAAAGCATACTCAACAGTCGAGTCCTTATCTGGTTTGAATGAATAACATTTTCTCTCCACAGGTTCAGGCCAAGTGCATAAACTCTGGGCTTCCGGGTAATTGTGGTATATGTCCTATCCATGTACATCAGAATGTCTCTAATCATTTCTAATGCCTTATTATGATCAATCCATTTTCTGTTTAGTTCTTCCAGAAAGGAAATTCCTTGAATGGCTTCAACAGATCTGGCTATCTCTTTGAGATGAAAAGTCATGGTGGCAACCAACCCAGTGTATAGCTTCTCACCAAATTTGTGAAGAACCATATTGTAAGCATTCCTAAATCCACAAAATAAAAACAATAAAATATTAGATGATAAAAAGCATTCCTTACTTCAGAAATACAAAATGAAATAAATGCTATCTTTTCAAATAAGATTCAATTGGAGTCCTTAGCATCAACGTATTTAATACGTAAAAAAGAGTCCATTGCTGGGAACTCAAACCTAGGTTATAACCAATTCACTTGTAATTAATACGTGAAATGTCAAGATTATTCGGATGCCGCTAAATTCACCCAATCCAACCATTAAAAGAAAAAGAGAAAAACGTAGCTTTTGGATATAGAGCTTAATTAAACAGTTATTCAATAAGCATCTATCGTGTAAGAGTTTACATAGAACCTATTTCTTCAATCAAATAAGAAATTAGCGCAAACTCTACATAATTTGAGAGCAGCTGATGACAATAAGTGAACCTATTTCTTTACTCAAAGATAAAATTAGAGTAAAATAATCATAATCTGAAAGCAGCTTATGGCAATAATCACAATTATGATCAAAATCAATCATCATAACAATAATAATAACAACAAATAAAAAAAAGTTTTCTAAGAATCAACAACAGTAAGCAAAATCATGAAGAAAAAGAACCTGTAAAGCTCTTCAAAACTGAGAGTACTAGCGTTCTGATTATATATCTCATGAATTGCATGTTCCAAAACGTTCCAAGTATGATCAGCATATCTCGGATCCATGATAACTCTCTGCTTGAATGCTTCAATCTGAAAATTCCTCTTCCTCTGGTTACTCATCTTCTCCTTCTACAAAAACTCTCTTAACCTAGATTTCAGAAACCCTCCCAATTCAACAGAAATGAGAAAGTGCGAAACGTTGCTTCGTTTTTTTCTTTGGTTTAACGGTTTGCAGTTGAATGAAGTTCAGCCTTCAGCGGGTTTTTATGCTTATGAAGTTCGGTTTGGTTCAACGGATATACACAGAGAGGTAGAAATGGGAAATGGAAAATTTTTAAATTTATGGTATGGTATGATTTAAATACCTTATAAAGTTTAATTAAAAAATGTATATAGTTGTCTTTATTAGTAATTTGACGAATATGGTATTCTGTTAAAAGAATATAAATGGTAAAGAATAATTAAAAAATAAATAGTAAATGAAAATAAAAGGAAAAAAATAAATAGTAAATGAAAATAAAAGGAAAAAATAAAAAATAAAAAGAAAATAATCACGTGTTTTAAGTAAAATATTGTAAATTGCAGAGAATTCATGTACCAAAAAACGCAGCAATATTTATGTATTCTTATAAAAATAGTAACTACTATATTTGAAGTAGGGAAAATACAAAGAATCGCACAACTTAATATAAACATACTTTTTATGAATGAAATATATAGAAATGTCTTTTGGACTAGGCCTAACTCAGCGTCGGACAGGGCCTAATCCAGTGAAGTCAACATCGAGGTCCAACGAAATATCCACTTGTTCATAATTGTTAGGAGCATTATAGCCACATGTTCCACTTAGAGCATGTGGTCAATTGCACACTAAAAGATTTATTCTTCCTCCTCCGAACCCTACAGGCAGTCCATTTAAGATAGGAGTCACATATTGACTTTGCTCTACCACGTAGGATCCTGACAGTCTTCTGTTTTGGGCCACCACGATCCAGCCCAAAACAGCAGATCTTGGCCCAGTGCTGGGGTTTATAAATATCCGCTTTCACAAGAGGGTCAGGTGATCATTCACTTTCATTCTACATACTTGCTTTCTCACTTTAAACCTCACATTGGCATTAGAATGTCTTGCAGGTACCCCCTCCTCTTCTTTGGATCGACCAGAATCACGTTGCAGGCATAGACGATCGTCTGATCCCGGTATGATCAGTGGCGTCGTGTGTGGGAATTTAACTGCTTAATTCCCTGTCTTCTCCTGAATTAGACCAAAGCAATTCAATATCAACCTACCGATCACAATGGCCAGCCAACATAGCGACAACGTGAACCCTTTCCTCATCATCAAAAACCAGGAAAACAATGGGACAACTGGTCGTGAGCAAGGTGACACCAGGGACGGGCAGCCTGCCTCTCCCTCATTCGAGGGCACATGCTACAACGCCGCCCAACAACATCTCCTCAGCGACACCTATCAAGAGATCCTTGTGCCGCCTAACGCGGACCCCACCACGGTGGCCCTCCTCGCGGCCATCAACCAGACGAACTTCCTCGTCTTCCAGCTGAACTAGCGAATTGCAATGCTGGAGATTGAATGCCGATATCCAACCCCAAGGAAGCACCGATATAGGTCCCGCACTCCATCTCCGCGGCTACGAGGCAACCGCTCCCGTTCACCCCGACGGAAATACCGGCAAGATAAATCTCGGAGCCCCTCTCCTCTGCCATAGGGCGGTCGCCCCTGAATGGAGCGACCAGTCTCATAAGTTCCCAAGAAACGGGAACGCGTCCCCTGGGAAGGAGCAAAATTCCCCACCAAAAAAGAAAACACAAAGCTACCCACAAGAAGAGTCGTCCAAAAAGCCCGCCTCGCCACCACCGGAGCTCACAGGTTGAGTCTTCCACATCCCGCTCACCGGTCAAAAGCGACAAGGACGACCTCCATGGTCCAGTGTCCCGAGCAATCATGGGGACTCCACCCCCACGGGATGGAGAATCCACCTTCCCTGGTCACTTATGATGTCACGTCCGAACCAGACGATCATGTTGAGAACATCAAAGCCATGCTCAATTAGTGCATCATGTCATACCCCAAAATTTGCCCGGTCAACTCATGTCTTTTAATTCATCAAGGATCAAAATTAAGAATCATGGGGTTTGACATTCCTATTGTCAAACCTACGTTCTTATAAGATATCCTGAGTCAAAATGGGGGTTAAAATCAGAAAGTGCTTGAGCTCAGTCATCTAGCTCATCTACTCCGTCTTCTTGAGGTTTTTTTAGTCCTTTCTCACAAATTATTCACATGGTTTATTATTTATAATTAGTTTAATCATTTTATTATTATAACTAACTATTATTAATTAGTAGTGGTTTTAATAATATTATTATTAAGATTATTATAATTATTTTTAACTATTATTGTTATAATATACCATGGATTAATGGGGTAGTAATTTATTTGGGCTAAAAGAAAAAAGGTCAATTGGGCAATAGGCCCATTAGGTGTAAAAAAAACCTAATTTGACTAATATAAATAGGATTTGATTTTAACAATGAAAAAGGGGACGGTACATAATCCTAATTGATAACACTCTCCATTCGGTTTTCTCTTTGACCACTGTACATATTACACAAAACTTTCAATTCTCCTTACTAATTCTCCTAATTCGACTAACAGCGAAGAAAAATACAAACTTCCTAATGCTAAGCTTATGAAGTCTGCTGCACAGTACAATGACATAAATATAACCTTCATGAAATTTCTAAGACTTTACTATGAATTGGTGTTATTCTGTATGTTGGTTCTATTGCAGGTTTTATTAGGTTCAACAACCACAAACAACAGTGGCAGCGCAAAATTGAAAACGGCACCGAATCAAGAACATCGATAAATCAGCGGCTTCGTATCATCATCATCCTTGTTGAATCAACATCATTCGGAACCGCGACACACATTCGCAAACAGCCTTCAACGAACCCAGAATCCTCGTCTGCGCGCTCACGGTTTAGTGCTTATGAATTTGAATCGTTTGGTTGAATTTACGCCTGATAAATAAAGTTTGGTTGTATATTCATGTTCCTGATGTTGAATAGAAACTTTCCGTGTGGTTTAATTTCTGTTTAAGTGCCCGAATCAATATCTGCCATTGTTAGGTTTTGAAGGTTTCAGTTTGGGGATTCTGAATAGAGGTTAAATCAGGCCAAATTGAGAAGATATTTGGGTTTAGATAGTGTTTTGTGGTTGATTTACGTCCTTAATCTGATTTTGTATCGCGTATTGCATGAGATTCGAATGTGCAGGGATAACACTACGGTGGAAAACCGTGGCCATAGTTCTGACATCTCACGAAGACGAAGAAGGCAAGTGCTTGTGTTTGAAATCTTAAAAGGGGTTTTATTTCATATTTGATACAATTGGCGCGTTTCTTTAACAGCAGGAAAAACCAGCACAGTTGGTTGATGCATATGGTTGGTAATCCAAGAGACCTGGGTTCGATCCCCAGGTCGTGTGTATTATTTTTATTGTTTCTTCTACTTGTTTGTTATGTCCTGACACAGATCCCACGCTGTGCGTATCATAAGGATCATGGTTCATCTTCAATTTCTCACCGTCAGATCCTCACTCTGGTTGATCTAATGCCCACAAGAATGCAACTCTATGGTACTCACTCAAGGACTCCCCACACAGGATTGGAGCCAGGTTTCTTTTATGTTTTTATATTATTTATATATTACTTACATAATTGATTGATTATAAATATATTAAATATGTATATAACTTAATTAGGGTTAGAATAATAAATTAGAGTTATGTGAAGGATTAGGGTTAAGGTTTTTTTTTTTCGATTAGTCGATTATTTCGATTATTCAACTTAATTTATTTAATTAATTTTAATTACTATTAAATCATAAATCACAAGGACCCTATGTGACCAAAGCATTAGGGTTTGTCCAATCCCATTAGTCTTTTTAGCCAAAACAACAGGATTTAACTTATTATTCGTTTCGACTAAATTTATTGGTCGCGATGATTAATAATCGATTAATTTAATTAATCAAATCCTATAAATTAAAATAATAATTATTTTGCTAAATGGTTGTAACCATCTTATTGGTTATGATGATTAGCATATTTCCCCTTATCAATTCGTTATTATTTGTAATCGAAACTATCGGTTATGAGGGGTAACGATAAATTAATAAATTAATAATTAAAATACATCAATTTGCTAAAAGTGATAATCGAATCAATCGATTAGAATTGCCAGCAATCCTTTACTAATCTGTTAACTATGGCGATCGAATCTATTGATCGTTGCGGTTAATAGTGCCATATTAAATCAGGGTTGTACGCCCATACATCTAAAAAACACTAAACCACGATACTACGGATTTTCATCCCTTCAATTGCGATTTTCAAATCACAACTTCTAAAATTACGACAGGCCATTCAAAAAGCCTTCAAACACTTTCATAATCAATTCTAAGGCGTACAACCCTGTGCCCGAACTACGTTGACTCTGATTCTCCATTAGGAGATACGTAGGCACTTGGATAACCAAGGCGAGTCCCCTTCCTCCAAATCTTAATCATGTCTTTAACCCTATTAACTGTTTGTGACCTTTCTTTATAAACCTTGCCATAAACCTTTATCTTTGAATGTTAGCCTTTAGGAAAGGGTTGAGGGTGCCTAGCACCTTCCCTCGACCTGAATATAGTATCTTACCCTGATCTCTATACTGCGTAGGGTTTCCTATTCGCCCTTCAAAATAGGTGGCGACTCTCTAAATCTTTCAA
This sequence comes from Vicia villosa, assembly GCF_029867415.1. NCBI lineage: Eukaryota > Viridiplantae > Streptophyta > Magnoliopsida > Fabales > Fabaceae > Vicia > Vicia villosa. The sequence goes on along the minus strand of NC_081181.1, from coordinate 91,589,989 downwards.
TTTTAGGGCAGGTTGCTACAGCTGGCGACTCTGCTGGGAACACACTTAATAGTGAATACTATGCTCCTATAGGTTTTGGCAGGGTTTAGGTTTGGCAAGTTTTTAGGGTTTGGCAAACTTGCCATTTTTTAGGGTTTGGCAAATTAGCCATTTTTAGGGTTTGGGGAGGTTCATCTTTTAATAAATATTAAATTATTTTTTAAATCATTTGTTAATTTTTATTTGTTTTTGTTTTCCTGGAATGTTCATTTGCCTGCCTTAAAATGTTTGATTATATATTATATGCATTGCTGGTATTTTCTATGTTGTGTTAAACCCTAAGTGTGGGAGTTAACTTTGAGATCAATAGGGGAGTATGAATCGCCTACGAGTCTCATTGATAACTCCACTCGGAGTGGGTTGAGTATTCGGAAATGTCCAAAACGAGGCTTGACTTTGTTAAGGGCTGGACCGGATACTTGGCTGATCTCTCCGAGAACCTACCCCAAAAATTCGAACCTCATGGATAAAATGAGTTGTTCTAAAATCCGAAGAGACAAAAAGTCTCGGAGGCTACGAACAACCCCATGAGACCTTCTAGAAACCCCCATAAAAAGGTTGGCTCCTTGGAGCCCCCTACGTCGAACCTATGAACTTAGGACTCTCGTACCTTTGTGCTTGCTATATGTTTGCAATTTATATACTTCGAATATCTATGCGTTTCAATTTTGCAAGTATCCCTACGTATCCCTTAGCCTGTAGGGACTCTAATTTCTAAAGACCACGTCTTTCCCACGAAGGATATCACCACCTATGCATTCCCTAGCTTGTAGGGATTTTTACGTTTATATCCTTGAATTTCTGTAACTACGTGTCCTTCCCACGGAGGACATTTCCATTAACGCATGTCGATTGGCCTCTCGATGGCCATGAGATATAGTGACTGTCTCGAACGGTCACTCTGTGCTTGCTTCTACGTACTCCCTAGCCTATAGGGATTTTCTTTTTCGCCCATATGTTTTTACAACAACGTGTCCTTCCCTTGAAGGACGTCCTCATTAACGCACGTCGATTGGCCTCTCGATGGCCATGAGAGTTGGTAACTGTCTTGAACGGTCAACCCGTGCTTGCTCCTGCACCCCCTCTAACTTGTAGGATTTGGATTTCCATCTATACATCCTTCATTCCCTAGCATGTAGGGATTTCTTTTCATCCGATATCGTCCTTAGATAGGTTGCGTTCCGCATAGAGAACCTTCCCACGAGGGACAACTTCATTGGTACACATCTATCGGCCTCTCGATGGCCATGAGACGTGGCGACTGTCTTGAACGGTCACCAGCCGCTACCTTCTGCATACTCCCTAATCTAAGGGATTTCCATTGGCGTGTAATAACATTTATCCTACAAAGATTCCACGAGGGTCCAATGTCGCCTCTAAGGTTATCCCTAGGATCACATGTCACCCGTCTGCATTGCATGCAAGGAGTTGTAATACAAGGAGTCCTGTGCATACGCATGCATTTGCATTTTCATGCATCCATACATTTACATTGACATTTACATTTGCATTCACATCTTCACCCGCATCCACACTTACCGTGCTAGTCGATTTCCCGAGACTCATGGAGAAAAACTAAAGAGGAGAAAGAAGGAGGATAAACAATTAAGAATGATCTTAAGGAAAAGAGGACGCCTTTCACCATGCCAGCCATATGCCCACGCCTTGTCGTAACGGGATTGTGAATGCAACAAAGGTTATTATCGAGCAAGGATTAGTTCAACAACGAAGTTCCCTCATAGATACACTCAAAGGGGTATCTAGTCATCAGGGGGTTCATCTACGAACATAGCAAACTTACAAGGACGCTTTACGATAACCTGGGGGCAAGGATTAATCCAACTAGGGCAATACCCTGAACAAAAATGCGTGACTACGATGGAGGGAATGCGACATATGCCAACTCCATACCAAGGGGCAAAAAGGCCATAGGCTTTTCTATCAATCTACAAACTTTGAAGGCTGCAAATGGTGTTGTGCTATCCTTAGAAAAAAAAGGCAAAAGAGGTTCAGTCAAAGGAAACTCATGAAGTTCCGATACGGCGAAAACCCACCGCTTACAATCATTTCCGAAAGGTTTGACGTGCCTAAGGAGAATTCGAGGTTACCCTTCACTTCTACAAGTCTATGAACTAAGGAGTAAACCAAAGTCGACGGATTCACAAAGGAGATTGCCCTTAGGATTAATAGGTTTATCTTTCAAGTTGTATTTCCTACGATCACAAAATGCTAATTAATGTAAAACGTTGTACCTTTCGAATAGTAATTCAATAAAATAATCATGCATGTTTTGAAATCAATTCTCTCGCTCCGCTCTTGCATTACTACGACTTTCCATTTCAAATTATCTTTCAAATCATTAACAAACTTGAGGGAGAATGACGAATACAAATAACTAAGTCCGGCTAAATATATGCTTTCAAGGTAAGACCGAACCGACGATGTACAGGCATTGTTTCAAATCTCTAAATAGTGGAGGTATAAGGATGTTAATCCCTTGTCACCCCCTCGAGCCAGGAGTTGGAGTTTGTTTCTACTTTTAAAAAAAAAACCTTGATTTCAACCAGGGGCAGGGTAGATTTCGATTAATTCAATGATGTATTTTGGGTGTCAAGAGAATCAGTCAATCCAAGCATAGGGATCAAGCAAAGTTTCAAGCATATCTTCTTCCTCGCGTTCATCCGAGGTTGAGGAAGCAAATGAAGATAACATTCACAACAATCTTCTTCCTCAATACATCATTCAAGATCGAGGAAGTGTCAAAGTCGAAGCTTACAAATCAAAACCAATATGGCAGTCACAACATTCAATACCCAAGGATCAATATTTCCAAAGGGGCATTCAAAAAAAAAAGAAGGAGAAAACGCCCGCTAAGTCAAAATGGAAGATTTCATGAAAGAAAACAAAAACGACTTAGGCAAAAATTAGGGCATCCCGATGGACCAAACTCAAAGGAATTGGTTCATGCAAAAATAAGGGATAAAAACGAAGGCGAAATACAAAGGATAATCATATGGCTGCTAAAGCTTCACATCAATGCTTGGATCTTCGCAACATTCACATCAATGCTTGGATCTTCACCACTTTTTCATTAATTCTTGATCCCTACTAAGGCTGCTGCTCAACATCAGAACTAAAACAATTCTCTTACAAACAAAGCACGTTCATTGGATTAAGCGAATGCTTAGGACTTGGAGAACGTCAAGGAGAAATGGGTGGGTTAAATAAATTTTGAGCCTTATATCCGTTGTTTCCTAAACCTTGAACCAAGCCAAGTTACAACATTTAAAAGTCCTAATTGAGGCAAGGTCAACTACGAAAGCATAATAAGCAGGATTTTTGTTATACTGACTCCTAAAGTTTGTTAAAACTATTTCTAATCACTACGCTTCTTCAAGCATTCATTTCTAATCATCCACTCCTTCGATTTCAAAACTTGCATACGCATTCCATTGGAGCTACTTCTCAAAAGGTACAACACCATCTACGAGTATACACTCAGCATCGAGGAAATCTCGAAATGGGTTAATCAAAGGTGATCATTTCTAATAAAGACCCTGGAGTCGGGGGAACCACATCTAGGGGGTTCTCCTAAACAGGGGCAAACTTTCAAGGATCGCAGGGGCATACAATCAAAGATCCTATTTACTAGGGGCATTCTTCCTAAGGTTCAATCGACCTAGGTCACATCTCGAAACAATCTCAAACAGGGGCATGTCAAACATGGGAAGAATTCAAATTCAAAGGATAGAACACCATGATAACCTTCCATAACCTGGAGATCAGGGGCACACCCTTCAATCTAAACGTCGAAGCATATGACAAGGCTATTTCCTGAGGCACTTCCCTCACAAGCGTCTTTTTCCACGAAAATACTGGGGCAATGGATATCAAATCCATAAGGCGCACAGCATAAAAAAAGGCGTTCTCGCACTTTACAACATCGAACAAATCTTTCTCCTAACTACGATCTTCCAAGCTCAAACAAAACAGGTATTGGGAAATCGCGCTAGCATCACACCCCATCTTAACAAACAGACCTGCAACTCCAGCGAACTATATACGCTTTGGTTATTAATAACCTACCATTGGAGCATCATACAAATACATACAAATCATGCATTACATACATTGGTCAATACATTACTCCATACCTTTTTAGGTAGTCTTCTCTAAGACAGTCATCGTCATTTCCAAAAAAAACCTTTTTAGGTAGTCCTCTTCAGGACATTCTGTTTCTAAGTACCTTTTCAGGTAGTCTTCTTCAAGACATCCTTTTTCTAAGTACCTTTTTAGGTAGTCTTTTTTAGACATTCCTTCTCTAAGTACCTTTTCAGGTAGTCTTCTTCAAGACATTCTTTTTCTAAATACCTTTTCAGGTAGTCTTCTTCAAGACGTTACTTTTCTAAGTTCCTTTTCAGGTAGTCTTTTTCAAGACGTTCCCTTCTTTCTAAGTTCCTTTTCAGGTAGTCTTCTTTAAGACATTACTTTTCTAAGCACCTTTTCAGGTAGCCTTCTTCGAGACATTCTTGTCCTAAGCACCTTTTCAGGTAGTCCCTTTCAAAAAAATAACAATTCGTCATCCCTCTCAAGAACCTCTTCAGGTAGTCTTCTTTAAGACATCTTTCAACCTTTTCAGGTAGTCATCTTTAAAGAAATTCTTCATCCCTTGCTAAGAACTTTTTCAAGTGATCTTCTTTAAGACAAATTTCTATCTACGCTAAGAGCCTTTACAGGTGGTCTTCTCTAAGACAAATTGCTACCATGTCGAAAAATCATTTCAGATAGTCTTCTTTAAGACAAACATTCACATCCATTCAAAAGACCTTTTCAGGTAATCTTACAGAAGACATTACTTCGTTCCACGCATTACGTCAACAAAACATACGTATATGCATAAGCATTATCCACATTACAAAGCCAACATAAGCATAGTCATGGTGTAGGTGCAAGCATGGATTAAACAAGTTCAATAGGTTTAAGGAGATAAAATCTCGGGGTTGCATCGGCATTAGCATACATACATACACATTAGCATTAGCATATGCAAAAAGCCCAATTTCTATTGGCAATCCAAATCATTACAAAGTCCAGTTCTCATACTGGAAAACCATCAAATCCAATTCTCGTTTGGTAGTCAGTTCCCGTCTGACTATTACATCAAAATTCAAATCACGCTACAAAAGCCTAATCTCCAACCCTCGTGTTGTGATAGGTGTATTGTCTGACCCACGTGTCGTGAGTTTCCAACCCTCGTGTTGTGAAAGGTGTATTTTCTCCGACCCTCGAGTCGTGAGTCTCCAAACAGGTGAATCTCTTTCATGCAGGTATGTTTGCTAGAACTATAGCAAACGATTACTTTTATGCAGGTACGCTTGTCAGAACCATGGCAGGTAATTCCTTTGGTGCAGGTAAAATTTGTCCGAACCAGGGCAAATAACCCTATTGGTACAGGTAAATTTTGCGATGACCCTCGCAAATAACCCTGTTGGTACAGGTAAATTTTGCGATAACCCTCGCAAATAACCCTGTTGGTGCAGGTAAATTTTGCGATAACCCTCGCAAATAACCCTGTTGGTACAGGTAAATTTTGCGATAACCCTCGCAAATAACCCTATTGGTACAGGTAAATTTTGCGATGACCCTCGCAAATAACCCTGTTGGTACAGGTAAATTTTGCGATAACCCTCGCAAATAACCCTGTTGGTGCAGGTAAATTTTGCGATAACCCTCGCAAATAACCCTATCGGTGCAGGTAAATTTTGCGATAACCCTCGCAAATAACCCTGTTGGCACAGGTAAATTTTGCGATAACCCTCGCAAATAACCCTGTTGGTGCAGGTAAATTTTGCGATAACCCTCGCAAATAACCCTGTTGGTGCAGTCCTTTTCAGGAGCCTTTTCAGGCAGTCTTCTTTAAAGCGTATTCCATCCTTTCTAGGAGCTTTTTCAGGCACACAAGATTTTTAAACCGTTCTTCAATTGGGTTTATCACGTTAGTCCCTCGGCAGTGATATCTTCCAAAACATCATCAACAAACAATCAAAAGTGCTATCTTTCTTTTCAGAATTACTAACATACTTCGATTAACGTAACTAACAATCATGCATCATTTCAACTAACATATCTCATTCATACATAATGCATATACATACATCGCTCTCATTTATTTTGAGAAGCTCACTGCATCATGCATCGCATGCATCATACCATCGCATAAAATTCAGGTTGCCTCTTTAGGCTACGCTACAAAAAATCAATCATCTGGTCCCTTCCAAAAGGCGTGTGCTTCACACTTAGAAGAATGGTATTCACCTTGGGTGGTATCTTTAAGCCCATCTCCCACGGAATTCTTTCCCGACAAAGGCAAATTTCAGGGCATTTCAGTGTCCAATCATCTTCTACCTTCAGATCACGATAGGCAGACGTGCTTATCTGACTCTTCAGGTTTAAGAAGATTGAACAGGGGCAGCTGTCATACCCCAAAATTTGCCCGGTCAACTCATGTCTTTTAATTCATCAAGGATCAAAATTAAGAATCATGGGGTTTGACATTCCTATTGTCAAACCTACGTTCTTATAAGATATCCTGAGTCAAAATGGGGGTTAAAATCAGAAAGTGCTTGAGCTCAGTCATCTAGCTCATCTACTCCGTCTTCTTGAGGTTTTTTTAGTCCTTTCTCACAAATTATTCACATGGTTTATTATTTATAATTAGTTTAATCATTTTATTATTATAACTAACTATTATTAATTAGTAGTGGTTTTAATAATATTATTATTAAGATTATTATAATTATTTTTAACTATTATTGTTATAATATACCATGGATTAATGGGGTAGTAATTTATTTGGGCTAAAAGAAAAAAGGTCAATTGGGCAATAGGCCCATTAGGTGTAAAAAAAACCTAATTTGACTAATATAAATAGGATTTGATTTTAACAATGAAAAAGGGGACGGTACATAATCCTAATTGATAACACTCTCCATTCGGTTTTCTCTTTGACCACTGTACATATTACACAAAACTTTCAATTCTCCTTACTAATTCTCCTAATTCGACTAACAGCGAAGAAAAATACAAACTTCCTAATGCTAAGCTTATGAAGTCTGCTGCACAGTACAATGACATAAATATAACCTTCATGAAATTTCTAAGACTTTACTATGAATTGGTGTTATTCTGTATGTTGGTTCTATTGCAGGTTTTATTAGGTTCAACAACCACAAACAACAGTGGCAGCGCAAAATTGAAAACGGCACCGAATCAAGAACATCGATAAATCAGCGGCTTCGTATCATCATCATCCTTGTTGAATCAACATCATTCGGAACCGCGACACACATTCGCAAACAGCCTTCAACGAACCCAGAATCCTCGTCTGCGCGCTCACGGTTTCGTGCTTATGAATTTGAATCGTTTGGTTGAATTTACGCCTGATAAATAAAGTTTGGTTGTATATTCATGTTCCTGATGTTGAATAGAAACTTTCCGTGTGGTTTAATTTCTGTTTAAGTGCCCGAATCAATATCTGCCATTGTTAGGTTTTGAAGGTTTCAGTTTGGGGATTCTGAATAGAGGTTAAATCAGGCCAAATTGAGAAGATATTTGGGTTTAGATAGTGTTTTGTGGTTGATTTACGTCCTTAATCCGATTTTGTATCGCGTATTGCATGAGATTCGAATGTGCAGGGATAACACTACGGTGGAAAACCGTGGCCATAGTTCTGCAATCTCACGAAGACGAAGAAGGCAAGTGCTTGTGTTTGAAATCTTAAAAGGGGTTTTATTTCATATTTGATACAATTGGCGCGTTTCTTTAACAGCAGGAAAAACCAGCACAGTTGGTTGATGCATATGGTTGGTAATCCAAGAGACCTGGGTTCGATCCCCAGGTCGTGTGTATTATTTTTATTGTTTCTTCTACTTGTTTGTTATGTCCTGACACAGATCCCACGCTGTGCGTATCATAAGGATCATGGTTCATCTTCAATTTCTCACCGTCAGATCCTCACTCTGGTTGATCTAATGCCCACAAGAATGCAACTCTATGGTACTCACTCAAGGACTCCCCACACAGGATTGGAGCCAGGTTTCTTTTATGTTTTTATATTATTTATATATTACTTACATAATTGATTGATTATAAATATATTAAATATGTATATAACTTAATTAGGGTTAGAATAATAAATTAGGGTTATGTGAAGGATTAGGGTTAAGGTTTTTTTTTTTTTTCGATTAGTCGATTATTTCGATTATTCAACTTAATTTATTTAATTAATTTTAATTACTATTAAATCATAAATCACAAGGACCCTATGTGACCAAAGCATTAGGGTTTGTCCAATCCCATTAGTCTTTTTAGCCAAAACAACAGGATTTAACTTATTATTCGTTTCGACTAAATTTATTGGTCGCGATGATTAATAATCGATTAATTTAATTAATCAAATCCTATAAATTAAAATAATAATTATTTTGCTAAATGGTTGTAACCATCTTATTGGTTATGATGATTAGCATATTTCCCCTTATCAATTCGTTATTATTTGTAATCGAAACTATCGGTTATGAGGGGTAACGATAAATTAATAAATTAATAATTAAAATACATCAATTTGCTAAAAGTGATAATCGAATCAATCGATTAGAATTGCCAGCAATCCTTTACTAATCTGTTAACTATGGCGATCGAATCTATTGATCGTTGCGGTTAATAGTGCCATATTAAATCAGGGTTGTACGCCCATACATCTAAAAAACACTAAACCACGATACTACGGATTTTCATCCCTTCAATTGCGATTTTCAAATCACAACTTCTAAAATTACGACAGGCCATTCAAAAAGCCTTCAAACACTTTCATAATCAATTCTAAGGCGTACAACCCTGTGCCCGAACTACGTTGACTCTGATTCTCCATAAGGAGATACGTAGGCACTTGGATAACCAAGGCGAGTCCCCTTCCTCCAAATCTTAATCATGTCTTTAACTCTATTAACTGTTTGTCACCTTTCTTTATAAACCTTGCCATAAACCTTTATCTTTGAATGTTAGCCTTTAGGAAAGGGTTGAGGGTGCCTAGCACCTTCCCTCGACCTGAATATAGTATCTTACCCTGATCTCTATACTGCGTAGGGTTTCCTATTCGCCCTTTAGAATAGGTGGCGACTCTCTAAATCTTTCAATTTTAGGGCAGGTTGCTACACATCGTTTGAGGAGCCATCAAGTGTCGACTCTTCCCCACGACCCTCATGAAAGGCGCTATGGCTTTGTACAAAATTTTAGCTCCGAACTCTATCCATTCCTGGAGGGAACTGAAGGAGCATTTCTCCAAATACTTCACCACCTCCCGACGATACCTAAAATCGAAGGCGTCCCTGGAAGCAATCATCCAAAAAGTCGATGAACCCATACGGGCCTACCTCGACCGGTTCAACCGGGAAACTATACAAGTCCCCACGACTGATGAAATGAAGAGGTATTTACTCGATCGGGGTCTGCGCTCGAGCAGCGACTTCAAGAAGGTTGTCGAGATCGAAAAAGCCCCAATCAATGGACACCCTCCTCCTCAAGGCTCGGGCCTACATCCAATATAAGGAAAAGGAGGATGCTAGCTGTAACAACCGAAATATACCCCGAAAATATAGAGGAAAATTAGAGTGCAAAATCTCAAAACATACATCACATTTGAAGCGTCACAATTACATCGCAAAACAAATCATATGCAGGCTCACACACACACACACACACACACACACACATATATATATATATATATACATAGCAAGTAATACAAAGGAAACTCACATCTATTCAACATCAATGCTCAAATAGTCATAATATCGCAGCAGAACAACATCAACAACATAATCCAAGTCATACATGCCAAACATGGGCAACTAAAAATCTAACATATCTCTATAGGATATAACAACGTAATCTAATGAGAGATAACAATATCCAAATATAGTAACAAAAACGATAAGACGGCAAGACATAGTCAAAACAAGCTAGACGTCCCCCAAGTGCTACGTATCAGAGCCTAGACACACCGACATGAGCTAAAAGGTAAATGGCTACTCCACGTTGTTACCTGCATGTTACCAACAAAGGGTAACATTCAAACAGAAGGGGTGAGATATCATTCATTATAAAGAAACGTATGATAATATTCAAAGCATAGTAAAGATCATACATATATCACCACTTCTCATAATATAACATGTTACCAATAATTCACATCATTCAAACATCTTACAAAACGGTAACCATGTCAATAAACAAATATGACACATATCCATTCACAATTATGAGTTCAATACATCACAATAATATCTCATCATCACGTCGCAACAATATCTCATCATCACATCATAACAAACACACATTTAAAGCAACATCAAATGCAATTCAAATGTGACTCGACTTATGCAAATGCATGTGGTACCATTCGGAGTAAAACTCCCATCGTCTCAAAATTTTCCATTGGGCACATCGTCGCTATTTTCCATTAAGTCCGTCGTGGTTGCCATAGTTTTCAGGCCGTCGTGTTTGCCATAAGTTTTAGGCATGCAATATGCAATGGATGCGACTCAAAGATGCACATCCACAAATACAACATAACAACACGTCACAACATCATCTAAACAACCATGGAACATTTTCAATAAAATGTCGAACTTCAACAACAACAACAACAACAACAACAACAAAATCCCCATCATTCATAAGAATGCGTTACTTTACAATCACGTTGCTACGTTGCATCATCATCATACAACAATACTTCATTTCACAACAACATTCACAACATAAGGCAATTCAATTCAAGGAAAGGATTCATAAAGATTTACAAGGATATTCAAAGCATACACAATGGAAAGATATTAATTAGAGCTTCATGGCAGTTCAAACGGCATTTAAAAACAAGTTACGGTTCAAAAGATACATCATGTCAAAGTTTGAGCAAGTTTTGCACAGCAGGGTCCGCTTAGCGACCTTCAAGTGCGCTTATGGAAATAAAATTTCAATAACCCCGCTTCAAGCGGACTGAAACAGAAGCAAGCCAAAACTGAGCTCCGCTTAGAGGACTAGCTCAGCTTAGCGAGCTCTCTTTAATTTTCAAAAACATACAGCATCTACTTAGCGAACCTGAGCCCGCTTAGCGGACGCGCGATTATGCAGAAACATCACCTTCATGACAGAACTCCGAAACCTCACATCCACCACTCAAAACCCATTATAAACATCAATTAAACATATATAAAGGCATCAGCAATCATTATTCATCATCAATCATCCATAAAAACATGCTTTCACCCATAAATTTCATGAAAATCATCACAAACCTAGGGTTTCTATAACACACAATCCATGGTTCAACATATCATCTAAACCCACCCTAAACATCATCATACATCCCTTTAGCATGAAAAAACCCCACTCTTATATTAGGTTTTGGACTGAAGCCAACTCTATCTTCAACCTTGAGATTCTCCTCTTCTCTCTTCTCTTCTTTCACAACTTTGCCAAATGAGTTCTAATTCCCAATTCCCTTCAATTCTCCTGTTTTGCTAAAATCCTCACTAATTCTCAATTGCTAATGGGCTCTAATTAACACCCTTCGATTACTAATGCCAACTTAGGCCCAATAACTCACCTAACTCACTAACTTATGCTATTTACTATTAAAACTCAATAAATAACACAAATATCACATAAGCACTTAATTAACACATAATAATTAAATAAATCACATAGCACACAATTAAACAAAATACGAAAAATAAAACGGGTGTTACACTAACCACGCCCATGGGTAAAGGAACCAAGACACCTCGAGGAGCCAAGACAACTCGAGGAGCTCGAAATATGAGGACCACGCTCCTCCTCGACATGGTAGAGAGAATAGATGGGACGGCAAACCTCGTGATCCCCGAGAGCATAGAGAGCTTGTTGACCGCTTCACCGAGTACACTCTGTTGACCGCTCCCCACGAGCACATCCTCATGTAGTGTATCAACACTAAATTCAAAGAAGGCGGGGTTCGCTTCCCAAAAGCCACTTCTGCCAAACCTGGGGTCGACAAGACTTAATACTGTCGGTTCCACCGGAGCCATAGGCACATCATCATGGACTACATCCACCTCAAACATGCAATCGAGACCCTAATCAGGGAGGGCCGCCTGAGGCAGTATGCTAAGAAATACGAAGCTCCTTGGCGAGACGTCCATGATACAAAGAAAGTACAGGAGGACAAGTCTCTTGATGCTGGTCCGGTCCAAGTTGCCCTCTGCGTTTCTCAGGCAGAGGATTTCCTTGTTCCCGCCAAGAAATCTGTACTCATCTCTTCGGAGAAATTCTCTGCGGTAATGGTCATCTCGGGTGGAGGTCTCGGCCAGGTGACTATAAGGTCATTAAAGAGGAAGTTTGACAAGCTCATCGATGCCAGTTCAAACAAGAACCCGACTCTTAGCAGGTTCAAAGGGAAATTTGAGCCCATCACCTTTTACCTCGAGGAATTACCAGGCAGATCCCCCAACTCTAGCATCCCTTTGCTCGTTCGATAAAAATGGTGAACTTCGATGTTCGTCGCATCCTGGTCGACCATGACAGCTCCGTCGACATCATATATTCCCAAATGTTCAATGGAACCACCACCAAGCCTTGGAGATACGTCAAACTTCTCATTACCTTCGGAGAAAAGGAAACCGAAAGGCAAGTTAAGACTCACTTCCTAGTCATAGATTGCTCGTCCCTATACAACTTCATCCTGAGTAGGTCAACTCTGGCCGAACTGACCATTGTGCCTTCCATTGTTCACTTTAAGATGAAGTACTACACTAGTAGAGGCCCTGTAGTCATCGTGCATGGTGATATCGGAGGCGCGAGAAGATGCTTCGATGCAGCTTTGAAGGGACGCCACTTAATCTCCATGATTTCCAAGGCCGACAAGCAGCCCATACCAGTAGACAAGCCAACCCTCCAAGAGGAGCAGAAGCCACTTCCTCACGCCGGATCAATCGACCTCGACACACTCTTCACCAAAGAAGAACTGAAGGAAGAGAATAAACATGGAGAAGAAGCCCGAACAGATGATTTGGACGAGAAGCCTCTCCACCCTATGCGCCCCATCCCAGACATGGACTTCAAAGTCAGTCTCCTGGGAGACAGCCCAGACAAAGGCGTGAAGATCGGAACAGGCCTCCCCGACTTGGCAAGGAAATGGCTCAAAGCTTGTCTTCGACAAAATGTTGATTTTTTCGCGTGGAGCACATCGGAGATGCCCAGACTCGACCCTGAGGTTGTCTGTCATCAACTGACCATAGATCTCGCCGTTAGGGCGGTAGTTCAACGTAGGCGTAGGCAGTCTCTCAAAAAAGTGAAGGCAGCTGAAAAGTTGTAAAAGACATCCTAGAGGAAAATTTTATTTCTGAGGCCCAATACATAACCTGGTTGTCTAAATTTGTACTTTTCAAAAAAACTCAATGGAAAATGGAGAATGTGCGTTGATTATACCGATCTCAATCGAGCTTGTCCCAAAGATGCTTATCCTTTGCCTAATATTGATAGGCTGGTCGACAACTCGACTGACAATAAAATTTTATCATTTATGGATGTATATTCGAGTTATAATCATATACCCATGGCGAGGAGCGACAAACAGTGCATGACATTCATGACGGAGTCGGGAAATTACTTCTACAACGTATTGTCTTTCGGTCTAAAAAAACGGTGGAGCAACTTATTAACGAATGATGAAAAAAGTATCCCACAACGAGATCAGAGATTCCCTCGAAGTCTACATGGACGACATAATCATAAAGTCCAGAAAGGAAGTTAACCACACAACCCATCCGAGGAAGGTCTTCGACTAGGCGAGGAGGTGCAAAATGAGATTCAACCCAGAAAAATGCACATTTGGGGTACGAGCAGGAAAGTTCCTCGATTTCTACCTAACGGAAAGAGAAATTGAGGCAAACCCTAAAAAGTGTTGAGCATTCCTTTGGTTCCCTACCCCCTGCGCACACAAAAAATCTATCCAATCCCTGAATGGAATGCTCACTTTGTTATCTCATTTTGTGGCAAAATCTTCCCAAGATGCACTTCCAATATTTAACATCCTATAACTAATAGTTCCAGCGCTTCCTCGTCACAACGACACTCGAGGAGCATTTTGTTGATATACCGAGAAGAATAGATCCGCTCCCGCTCATTGTTCAAGAGTAAATCACCGTTCAGAGCCGTACATTCGGATGGGGAAATACTTTTGACGAACCCCACAAGCCATCCATAAGTGGCCTGGTCGTCTTCACCCAGCTCCTCGGGTTTGAAAATGTAATGTTCGGTTCCCATGTCGAAAATGACCTCTCTCCCACTCGAGCGAAAACTTTATCGTAAGCCTTCACATCGATTTTCTATTCTCATGGACGATTGCAACCTCGAACAAGGTTTCTTCGGCCGCCTCCGTCGCCGGCCTCACCACATAATACCTATCGTTGAAGCAACATATGAAATTAATATATGCTTTCAACAACTTCCTCGGTTGCTTAAAGGACACCCAGCTGTACGGACCATTAGTACCCCCTTGTCGTTGGAGGTGCAAAACCCGAAAAAAATAGGGGCAAAGTAGCCCCGATCTCGAGATACTGGCAAACAAGCTTGAAAGCCCAAAGGAAATAAATTGCAATGGGATGGAGCTGAGAAGGCGCCAACCCCAACCAGTTAATCACCCCCGTCTGAAGGTCGGTAAACGACAGTCGAATTCTTGCATACTTAAAAGTAAACTCATACATCGGAAAACGAGTTCCCCAAAACGACAAAAAGATCCTCTGGCCGGCACTCGATAGCAAGGGTATCCACGATGTCGGCGCTCCTCCATCCCTATTCTAGACCATCGTGAAGGCGTCCTTTGAATCACAAACAAACCGTGATTCGATTTCCCTAGGCTCTGATATGAACCAACTTAAGTCATAACTCGTGCGCTCCTCGGGCGTCATATCCTCCTCTGGTATATTAGTTACTTTTTGGTCCTTAGCCATTTTTCCTGAAATCAAATCCACCCTTCCATGATAGATCAAGTGAAAAGGCGAGAAGAAGCTATAGGACGTTCCCTCAATTAAAGCTTCAGCCCAACATACGATGCGAATAAAAACTTCGTCTTTGGAAATCAACTGACCAAGGGAAATACTCATCGCGACAAAGTGAAGATTCATGAATCCTCCTCGGGGAATTCAAGTATCTCACCGGGAAGTTCGTAGACCTCATAGGAGGATTCATGAACATCCTCGGGGTAGTCACGTCCCTCCTCGGCGGAGTCATGAACCTCCTTGGGAAAAAGCATAATTCTCGTCGGGGAACTCACTAATTTTATCGAGAAAGTCGTGAGTTTACTCGGGGGATTCAAGGGTCTTGTCAGGAAATTCATCAGACTCTTTAAAAAAATCCTAAGTCTGCCTAGAAATTCCTTGAAGAGTAAAAATCTTAGGACTAACATACGATGAAGGAAAGTCAACAAAGATAAAGAACTCTCGAGAATCCGTGAGCAAGAAAACGCAGGGCAAGAGAGCAAAGACTTGGAAATGTTCCAAATGACCTTCCTCACTCCTTTTTATAACTACCCCACACGGGGAGGCGTGAAGTAGGTCATTATTGTTAGCCCCTTAGGCTACCCTATACCATAACGGCGCACTTAATAGCTGTCACGAGTGGCACATTAATATTTTGACATTTCACCTTCCCAAGGCAATAGTCCATATTCCCAAACAAGGCATAAGGTCAATAAAACGTTTCACATTACAGAGTCGAGCTCGCAGTGCGACGTCTCCTCGTCTGAAACACCCAGACGATGGTTGACGATATACGAACTTGTGGCTCCTTGTGTGCACGTAGTCGGACGACATGTTCAACTGAGATTCATCTCCTCGACATGGCTTACGAACTTCTAATAATGAGCTTGTGTACAGTCGAGGATGTCTCTTTGACTGGGCTCACAATACTTTCAAAGAGCTTACGTGTGCTCGAGTTCATATCCTCGACACAACTTACGAATGTATCCAAAGGTGAACTCGAAATACTTAGGCACATCTCCTCGACACGGGTGCAACAGCTTTGTCGAGTCATGCTTACTTAGACCTCCGCGGTATTAGAAACTTATCCTAACCAGGTGAACCTGTCGAGCAATGCCTACAACAAAGTGTTCTCGATATCATGGCGAGTTTCTAGGGTTTCCTCGACATTCCCCGACATCAGAGCTGACTCAAAGTCATTACTCCTTCGAATAGATGTAACGACTTAGGGGACTCCTGTTCTAGACCAGGCCTATGACTGGCCCACCGTCGGGCAGGGCCCAATCTAGCGAAGTCAACATGAAGGCCCAACAAAATATCCACTTGCTCATAATCATTGGGAGTGTCACAGTCTTGTGCCCCACGTAGAGCATGTGGTCAACTGTCCATGGAAAGATTTGGTCTTCCTCCTCCGAACCCTACGGACAGTCCATCAAGGATGGGAGTCACATGCTGACTCTGCCCTACCATGTATGATCTTGGAAGTCTCCTCTTTTAGGCCTCCACGATCCAACCCAAAACAGCAGATCTTGACCTAACACTAGAGACTATAAATACCCTCTTTCACAAGCGAGTCAGGTAATCATTCACTTCCATTCTACTTACTTGTTTTCTCTCTTTAAACCTCACTTTGGCATCAAAGTGTCCTGCAGGTACCCCCTCCTCTTCTTTGGACATACCAAAACGTTGCATAGACGATCGTCTGATCCCGATCCGTTCGAAATGTAATACTCCTTTTAAATTGTAACATTTTTTAATGTATTTTTGCAATAATAGATATTGGTTTTCTATTTATTATAGAAAAGACATTAAGAATACAAGTAATATTGGTATGTTATTTTAAACGTGGTTTAAATAAAAATAAAAATTGAGGATTCAATAAAAAACATTTCTCTACATTTTTTATTTAAAAGTAATTCATTATTATTATTATTATTATTATTATTATTATTATTATTATTATTATTATTATTATTATTATTATGGATATAATTCAGAAGAGACTATTTATTATGTGTTTTTCAATTTTTTTAATGAAATCCATTTTTTCTTTTGAAAAGAAAATATTCAATATAGTTAAATTTTGTAAAAGAGAATTTTATTATTTACTATATACTTTTTTTAATTTAAAAAATTGGTTTTTTACCCGTTGCACGAAGATTATACTATATTCATAACCAAAATAAATAACAACGAACAAGAAAAATAAGAAAAAGAGTGAACTAGGGGTTAGCGATAACTTGTTGAGCAACAAACCCATAATTCATGGCATGTAATATTCTTCTGGTAAATTATCAATAGAGACTTCTTATTTGCCTTGCTTAATACACTTGGAAAGGAATAAGCTGACCAGAAAGTGTTTAAAGTTTATAATGGGTTTATACTTGCTTTGTGTATTTGGGTATTCTACTTTTCACAGTGGATACTTGCATCTATAGATTTCCTTTAAATTTTCATATAATATTTGTTAGTTAAGAAAGTCATCATCATGTCTCATTGAATGCACTTTGGGTGTGTTGTAGTTTTTTTCACCTTTAAAAACAGATGCTTCGTTAAGTTAAAGAGTATGGATAATGTAGATCTCCTTGAATTAAAGAGCATGAGTATTAATTGTATATGAATTTATATTGATTTTAATTTTAAAAGAATATGAATTGCTCTAAAATTGAAAATAAAGGACATGTATAATTTTTAAAGAATATAAAATTATTTTGATGAGTTCGAAATAGTTGCTCTTAAATTGAAACTAAAGGACTTGGTGTGAAGCTTGAGTTTTCACATATACGAGGAATATTTAATTATGAGATGTGAGATTTTGTCATGGTTGAAAATGTGTTAAATTAAGTGGAAGAGTAAAAAATTTATATATAAACTATCGTATCCTTGATTCTCAAAAAAATGTGATAGTATTTTGATTGGCCTCAAATAGGTACTACAATTTAAAATATCAACAAAATTTAAAAGGTAATTGTGGTTTCATCAAATCTATTGTCATCTAAACTTCCACAAGGTTGTTTGAATTCATTTTTCGAGTTACCTAAAATGAGTTCGTATTCATATTGCAATGAATGTTTAAATGATTATATTTGACAATTTTTTTTCTTCAAATTCACAATTAATAGAATTGAATTTGAGAAGAAAAAAAAAAAAGAAAGAAAGAAAGAATAATTATAGTTTTGAAGAAACTAAATTGTATTTAAACTTCTAATTGTTCAAAGATTTTTTACACGTTAAAGTGTTTAAAAGTTAATAAATGTAACTACCATTATTATAGAAAGAAACTAGGGGTTTTCATAATCAATTATGAGCTTAACCCACCTAGAGTTTTTACTCACCTATGGAGTCACTAAATTCTTGCTAGAAACAATAACATAATTATGCATCTTTCTAATAACTTCCCAACCACAAATTTAAATGCTACCAAAAAAATCCCCATTATCAATATTTTATTAAGGAAATTTTTTCATACACATTATGCTTCTCTAGCAGGGCCGGCCCAATCCGTTTAAAGGCCTAAAGCAAATTTTAATGTGAGATCTTTAAAATGTATTTCAAAATATTAATTTTGTGGTTGTTAAAAGTTGAACTAAATACCAATAGGAAAAGAGGCCTATATATTAACAATTCAACTACAGTAATGTATGTAATTCAAATGTTATTATATATTTTTATATTTAAATAAAAAAATTTGAGGCATTTTTTAAACCCAAACTTTTGAGGCCTAAAGCCCTAGTTTTAGCAGCTTGGCCCTTGGGCCGGTGATAAGTGTCAAAATGTACTTATTTTTTGTATGTAAATAGTGGCACTTATCGATATTTTTGTTAATACCGTTTGAATAATTCCCCGTTTTGTGTATAAATACGTATACTTTGTGAATAGTTGTATTTTCATATACCTTTATACCATTTGATAGTTTTTCCTTTGTTTTTATAGGTATTCATGCTTATTGGAGCCTTGAGGAATAAAGTGTCAAAGGAACATCTTCGATTTCGCAGTTTTGGTGCAAGCCCGCTTAGCCACCGTCAAGCGGACTTCCATAATCTCAAAATAAGGATGACCAAAATCATCATTTTGGTTCCATTCATTCATTATTGGATAGAGCATTGAATAAGCTTTCCAACACTTCGAACCGAGCGCAATTCGGAGTTACGGTTCTCAACTTATGGCGAAAACAAGATTTCACTTTTGCTGTCTTCCGCTAAGCGGAGCAAGGCAGAGGCTGGATGCAATTTTGGGAATTTTCTTTATATTTCTTCATTTGAGACATTTTAGGGTTATGGTTTTGGGAAAGTTTTAGTCCCAACTCCATCATTTTCATTCTTAGAGTAGGATTGACTTAGAAAACAACACCGGGTCATGCACTTGGAAGATCGGAGGTGGATTTCTCATCAACCGGAGCTGATAACCCGCGAGATGTTTGGTTTATCTCTTCTCTTCTTTGTGTATTTCTTTTGTGTTGGGTTTGTTTGTATAGTTACTCGAATCTTATGTATATTTACCGATTATAATGTTATATTTAACTTGCTTTACAAATCTGTGTTGATATTATCCTGGATTTTTGCTCTATGCTGGGGATTTGGGGTGCTTTAGAGATAAACTTCTTGAATCCTTATATAGGATGATAATCTGTTGGTTCTGAACTCTAGAGATAGATTTAGAGTTAACATTCATTGTGGGTATCTGTACTTAATGCTTTCGTGTTTGAGCGGCGCGCGAGAGATCGCCGACACGAGAATACGAATGTTCTCGTGACTTTGCGTTAGAGATAACCTTAGTTGTGAGATGATCTCGTTTGTGCTCCAGAGATGGACGCTTATGTGAGAGATACATGATGACATAGATGAGTATCGTAGGTTGAGTATAGCAGGTTGGTAAGTGTATGTTTGTGAAGAGTGAATATATTTACATTCCTGATAAGTTATCTCTCTTCTAAGAATGTGTTTATTCTTTTCCTGTCTATATCTTTGTTTACTTTTTGCTCATTCAATCCAAAGTTCGAAATTATAGAAAATGTTGAATGGCATCTCTCCATCTCTGAGGACGATAATTCCCGGATCAATATTTCCAATCTTTTTTGTTGCTTGCCCTATACTGCATTCAACAGCCGGCCCTGTTCTATAGCGCACCGCGTGAAAATACATTTATGCTTTCAGGTTTCAGAGATATATTTTCAAACGTATTAAAATTTAACACAATGCTGAACAAGTCCCTGAATCAGTATTTTTTTTTATCGGAGATACAAATGCACAAACTTTACGTAAATGCATCCCCGAACGAACCCAACTTCAACACAATTCTTGCTCAAGGCCTAATTTCACGAAAAAAAAATTGGAGATGCATCTCCGAAAGATTTACGTAGATGCATCCCGAACACTATTCGTTCAAATACGCGCCAGAGCCCATTCCTCTTCCCCACTCACACAAACTCAATTCAAAACATATTTCCAAAAATGCTCATCCACCCTCTATTTTCTCAAACTCACTTATAGAACACCATAGCAACATTAAAGATGCGGGACTTTAGCAAAACTGGTTACGTTATAGTTAACCATGGTATGCTTAATGCGTTTGTGGAGGGATGGCACATGGAGACGTCATCATTCCATCTATCACATGGAGGGATGACCCAGAGGATGACATTAAGGAGCTTGACTTCACCCGTGTGTCTCATGCTAGGTTTAGCTTTTTGCAAAAGGGGTTTACAGATGAGATAGCGAGATCACAAAAAATTATCGGTGATAATGAGCAGGAATTGTAACACCCCTTTTATACCCCAAAATAAATAAGCATATAATCAGAGAATAAGCATGCATATAACAAAAGGGTGTCACATCGATGTTTTCAAAAACTAAAAGCCTTTAAAAACCGACAGCATTTACTTACAATATATGATACACCTGGTCATTTCAAATAACACTTCTCAATTAATCATACTTTATCAAGAATATGCATTCACAACGGAAACTACTAAATACTCATGTGTTTCATAAAATGATTCATGTCCCATACCATGATCAAGTCTCAATAATCATATCAACATAAATTAAAACATAATTCAGAATATTTGGCTTAAGAGTCTATCAAACAACAAGTAGTAACATAACAGGTTTTCAAATCAAACGTAATACATAACCTAATAGAAACATGAGTTCAAATAACTAGTCTACCCAGTGTTACATGACCAGAGCATCGACTCACTACCTAATCTCCAAATAACTCTGAAGAAACTCCGACTAAGATCACACGCGAGCTACTAACTCCAGAACCTGCATGTCTCCAAACGAGGGCAACATTAAAACAGAAGGGTGAGAATACGAATCATTATGAAGAAAGTATAATAAGATACAATGGTTAAATCAACATTTCAAGTAATTAATCACACTAAGTATAACCATGTAGATAATAATAATCGATCGATATTTCACATGTTATCAAGTATACAACAAGTATAAAGAGTATAATATTCAATTCCAATATTATATTCTCAATTACGCACACAACCATAATGATCACATATTCACACATTTAATCAATTATGCATTCAAACATCGAATCATTTCAATTATCAAGCTCATACACACATCACAACTACATCAACTTCACATAATCAATTATCGCATAATTCTAATGTGACTCAATGCAAGATATGTGACGCTATGCATGTGGTACCGTAATGTGAACCCAACGTTTCACCGCTTTCCGATTCAATATCTAGAATCCAAGCCACGCTTCCGATCCGGACAAGACCAAAGCCCACCAAAATGTAAACATATAGTTTACCGCTTCCGATTCACTCTAGAATCTAAGCCTCGCTTTTGTTTCAAAGCAAACCACCTTTGTTTCAAGGCACACCATGATATGAATGTATGTACAATGTTAATCAAACATATGCAATTAAGATCCTCTCTACCATCTTAATATTTAGCATATCACAATAATTGACTCTATGAATTATCCACAATATTGTACACAACATTCTCAACACATACATATCATTCACATATAAAAGGCCAATTAATAAATTACGATTCACAAAATCCAATTAACACTAGTATCCATACTATCTCATGTCAATTCACATTTATCACATATATATGAATATACACATTATCAAAACAACATCATTGGCATGACAATATATTATTCTCAACATAAATATTCGAGCCAAAAACCCAATTACGGACAATTCTCAAAATAGCGTAATTTATCGATAAACCGAATAAGTTATCCAAGTCCAAACATAATCTGATTAAATAGACTCATCGCAATTAATTCAATTATTACTTTAACCAATTAATATCAAACTATACTAATTTAATTAACTTCTATTTCTATTCCATTTCCACTTCTAGCATTCTATTGCTCAAGACCATTTTTATTGAAAAGAATATCGCGCTAGCTTTCTAACGCTTCGAATGGGAACTCAAACGGAGTTACGGTTCAAAAGATATGAATTGTTAAGGTTTTAACGAAAAAGCAAACACCGACATCATACACTAATAACTCTAAACATGTCAAAATTGCGCAAAACAAATGAAAGTATGACTCTTAATAACTCAAAACAACTCTGACAACTTATTTTCAACTCTAATACCTCTATTGAACTCTATTGACAAGTCTATTAACAATTTTATTAAATTGTTATAATTTATTTATAAAGAACATTTAAATAAAACACAATTCCGGTCTATTAGTAAAAATCACAATTTCAACAAAATAACACCACCACATTAATCTACTAATTAAGCTTAGCTACCACATAAATTTTCATCAAATTCTAGACAATTAATTATACCCTTTAATTCTGCTATTCGGTCAAATGGGACTATTTGAATTATATTATACTTTTCTTTTCTTTTTCTCACTACAGTAGAACATGGCACTACTTATTCTTACTTATTGGTGCGCTACAGTAATAGAATTAATATATACTTGTTTCTTGCGCTACAGGAACAAGAATATATTTCATTTTCTACCTTGTTGCTACAGTATAATAAACAAAACACAGTATCAATACAAACACTACTTTTCCACCACAAATATATATATCCGCAACAGTAGATGTAAGACAACATGTAGCATAAAGAAAACATATAGAACCATGGAAATTTAGGGGTTTCACTCTAAACATGTCAAAACCTAAAAATAACTGAATAACAAAATTCCTAAATCATGTTAATCTACCCATTGACCCAATTATACTAACCCATAATAATAGGGATTCTCCCCCTTACCTCTTCAATGTCCTTCAAACCCTAGCTTTTGCCCCTTGTTGCTCTTCCCCTTTCTTCTTCTCTTAGTCTCCTTTCTCCTCTTCTTTCGCAAATGAAAAAAATATGATACCTCTACTCTTCCAACCCTTACTATATTATTCATATTGGGCTTAACCCATATAATTCCACTTCCTAACTTATTAGGCCCAATTGATGAAATAGAGTAGTCAAATAAATAATTATGCTCCAACAAATAATATTATTACCCTTAATATTATTTTCTGATTAATCCAATTAAATCCGACTTTATCTCAAATAAATAAAATCAAATAATAATATTATTTCTAATATTATTTCTCTACATATTCCACTTTATTAATTCTCCGATTAACCGAATAAATTCTAACTTCACTTAATAATCCGAACATGTTTCTCCATAACACCGACGATCCAATTAATTATCAAACTTCGTCCAAATTAAGTAAATAAATCCTTATTTAATTTAATTAGTCAAATAATAAAATTCGGGCTGTTACAACTCTCCCCCACTTAAAATATTTTCGTCCTCGAAAATTCAGTCGACACAACCATTTCAACACCAAAACCACATTCACTCTCTCTCTCGATTCATACCGATACAAAACGTTCTACACTTATGACCACACAAAGCTTCAAAAGATGTCATTCCAATATTCGAAGAAAATACCATGCAAACACACAATCCTTCGATGCACAACTTAGTAAGTCTCTTCATTGAATAATCCATCTCCATCGGAATAAACGAGCACATTTCGCCAACTATCCACACTGACCCAACTCACTTCACAATTACTCGATGCCTCGGCAATCTCGAAACAAAATCCATAGAGATACTATCTCACTTCCACTCGAAAATAGATAACTGTTGCACCAAATGAAACGGTTCCTGACAAATCCAACTCAAATACACAATTCCGGTATATCCCTCTTCATACTTTACCACCACACATTTCCTTAAATGTTAAACATGACCATCGTCGCTCTTTGAATCAAATATCCTCAAGAAACATTACCTCATAGAACCTTCTTTCTTCTTACTCGACGAACAGGGTAACTCTACGACTATACACTCAGACAATGAACCTCTTCTCAAACAATTCCTCAAATCTACTCTTCAACTTCTCCTTAGTCTCTTTACACGCTACCAAGTTAGTAAGACATGTCTATCTCGTTCAATACGATGTCGTCTCCTATCAACAATAGATTAAGGGTGATCAAGTCCTCAATTTGTCAATAGACAACCGACAACCATAATGAAACATAAACCACCGTTACTAAAATATAATAGTGTTCCTTCAGAACTTGCACTCGAAATCACTTACAACACCGAGATCCACAATCTCCCCTTAAAGTTACAATTACTTGATTCAACTCCAAACAATCCATACCAAAATTCATCAACTTGGTATAACGGAAAGCAACCTAAATGAATTCTCAAAATATCTACCAAAGATGCTCAACGGATAATTCAAACACGTAAAAGAAATAGAAACAAAGCCACAGCAGTTATATCAATAACTACACTCCCATGCATAACAAATAAAACATGATCCAATCTTATAGCACAATCCAAAGAATAAAATAATGCGTTGCACCATTATCAATAATAAAGCACGTACCTCAGATTAACTTATCCTTAGAAGTAGTCTCAGCACCAGACAACGCAAACACTTTTCCTTTCGCTTGATCCTTCTTTGGCTTATCGCACATGGCACAATTGTGTCCTTGCTCGCCACAACTGTAGCAAATCCTACTCGGACCAACTCCACAATCAACAGTTTTGTGACCCGTCTCGCCACACCTGTAGCACTTAATCGGAGTAGAAGCTCCTCCCCCACTTGGCTTCTTACGAAGACCAGATTGTTCCCTCATGTCATTATACGATTTCTCACGGAACTGTTCTCCTCCTCGTTTCAACTGTAGAAACCTCACTTCTTTCTTTCCACGCACATTTTTTTGGAAAATAGTTTCCCAAAAATGCATCACGGAAAAGAGTCCAAGTAACTTCAATACCTTCTCTTTCAAATCTCCGCACAATATTACTCCACCAAACGTCAGCTTCTTTTGTCAGCATGTGAGTACCAAACTGTACCTTCTGTACATCAGTACAACTCACGACTTGAAAGATCTTCTCAATTTCTCTCATCCATACATGCGCTTTGTCTGGTCCATACCCTCCTTCAAAGATCGCGGTCTCGCCGTGTTACCATACATCAAGCCATTCCATTCCACTTTTCTATTGCACATTTGTAGCTTCTTATAGACTTTACTCATATTGAAGTTGTTATTATTCATGATATCCTCTCAATCATCAATATTATTTATACAATTTCTTTGTTCGAGGACCGCCTTCATGATCCAAGTGTAATTAGGTTTGATATCTATTTCCATAAACTGTTTGTTCTTCAAGTAGTATGCTTGAATCCATATGACCCAGAGGGGTTCTGCTTTGCCACTTAAATCTCAAAGAAGTCTAATCATATTAGTCTTGTTCCAAAGGTCTATATCAATTATATTCAGACCTTATAGCTTTTAGGACTACAGATCTTCTTCCACGCTACCGGTGTCTTACGGCTACCTTCAAAACCACCTGTCCAAAAGAAAATACGGCAAATGAATTCTATCTTATGAATCACATTTTTCGAGAAAGGAAAACATCGTAACTAATAATTAGATATGCAAATGTTAAAATTAATTGAAAAAATAAAAAATAAATAAAAATAAAAGGAAATAATATAAAATAAAAAGGAAATAAGTAAATAGAAGCATTCAACAAAGAGAATTCTATCTTTTCATAATTTACAAATCCTTTTTTATTTTTATTTTATTATCATAGGTAGAAATTAGATGAGACTATTTATTACGTATGTCTCAATTTTTAATAATGAAATTCATTTTTGTTGTAAAAATATATTTTTGGTTTGTTAAATTTTGTAAAAGAGAACTTTAATATCAATTATAATTTTTTTAA
This sequence comes from Vicia villosa, assembly GCF_029867415.1. Classification (NCBI taxonomy): domain Eukaryota; kingdom Viridiplantae; phylum Streptophyta; class Magnoliopsida; order Fabales; family Fabaceae; genus Vicia; species Vicia villosa. The sequence continues at coordinate 91,563,650 of NC_081181.1, read as the reverse complement.
ATTTAAAAAATTAATTTTTACCAGATTATATTATATTCATAAAAAAAAAAAACAGTTAATTGGAGAAATAAGAAAAAGAATGAACTAGGGGTTAGTGATAACTTGTTGAAAAACAAACCCATGATTTCTGGCATGGAATATTCTTCTGGTAAATTATCAATAGAGACTTCTTATTTTTCTTGCTTAGTTCACTTGGAATGGAATATGCTGATCAGAGTGTTTAAAGTTTATAATGGATTTATACTTGATTTGTGTATTTGGGTATTGTAGTTTTCATAATGGATGCTTGCATCTATAGATTTCCTTTAAATTTTCATACAATATTGTTGGTTAAGAAAGTCATCATCCCTCATTTGGTGCACTTAGGAAGTGTTTTAATTTTGACCTTTATTTGTTCTATTGAGGAGTATAAATGTTGTGCCATCTTTGGGTATATTTGGGTTGAACAAAATGTTTATTTTTTATTTTAAAATATAATATCAGATTATTTTGTCTAATCCGAAACAATTGTCTTTTAGTTGAAGTTAAAAAATACACTATGAATATCGAGTTTTCATATGTAAGAGGAAGGGTGTACATGGGTTGGGTCAACCCACAAAATCCGGTCAAATTCACTAAAAAAAAATCCACAAAAGTGGGTTGGGTCGGATAATTAGGTGGATATGAGTTTCAAAACTAAAAAACCTATTAAAAAATCGGGTTTCGGGTACAACCCAACTCAAACCCAAAAAATCCATTGACCCACTAATCAAATATTTATTATTACAATTTTTAATAATTTTGATGAATATTAACTTAGAAGTTGTAATTTTAGTCTCTAAACATTTACTATTTTAGTGAATCATGACATTAACTAATTTTGAATGTTTCACTTTTTGGTTATTTTAATGCTAATACAATTTTATGTCATGCGACTTTAATTTGTTGCTAGTATTTTATAATAATTTTTATTAGTTGATATTATCATTTATTATTATATATAATGCTAAAAGATAGTAAAAATATATTATCTAACTTTTTAAGAAGATATAAATTTTGAGTAACTGTTATGAAGAAAAAAATACGATAACTAGTCCTTTAATGTTAATAATGTGAATACAAGATCACACTCACAAAGATGTTTTTTTGATTCATGGCAAACTCAACAAGCATACAAGCAACAAGGTACAAGCAGAAGAACTCAAAGAAAAGCAAGCTTTGGTCACTCATAACAGAGCAGGTCGACCTACTATGCATACAAGTCGACTCAACACAAGCAAAATAAGAGGAACTCAGAAAATCAGCAGTCAGGTCGACCTACTCCCAACACAGGTCGACCTAAAATGAAGAAATTTACATATCATTCTGCTAGGTCGACCTACACAACAACTAGGTCGACCTAATCTGAGAAAATTTCCCCAAAACGCATCTGAAGTGGATTCTGGTCGACCTACTTCTTTGACAGGTCGACCTAACTGGGAACAAATGACATCCAAAGAATATGCAGCTCTGTTAGGTCGACCCAGCCCTAAATTAGGTCGACCTATCTGATCAAAACTGACTTCCAAAGGATATGAAGCTCTGTTAGGTCGACCCAGCCCTAAATTAGGTCGACCTATCTGATCAAAACTGCCAAAAATTTCTGGTTTTCTCTGCATCAACTGAAAAGCTCTCATATATATTGTCCAAGGTTCAATTATTGAAAACAACACCAAAGACTGAAAGATACACAAAGGCTTCTCATCTTCGTTCTTCGTCATCTCCAACACAATTACACATAATCATTCTTGCGTTGAGGGTTAGTGATCGAGTTCGATAACGTCCATGGAACGGAATTGAAGATTCCTAGTGGGTGAAGATTTGTGGGGTTTTTGGTGAATAAAATCCGAGGGTTTTGTCCTCCAAGATAGGTGTTTCTTGGGGGTTTTTATCAAGAGGTTTCATCGAGGATCCATCTGAGTGTGAAGATTGAAGAACAAGGGTTCAAGGCAATTCAAGACACTGCAGAAAAGGGATCAAGTGAAGCTCTTGGATCACCTTGATCTGACTCAAGATTAAGGGGGAAGAAGATTCAAAGGATCGACATAATTGGTTTATGGTTTATCGCTTTGTTATCTTCTTTGTATAAACTGCTTTCAACATTAATGAAAGATTTCCCAATTTCAGTTTGGAATTGGGGGCAGACGTAGTCGTAGCGAGGACAATCGAAGAACTGCCTAAACAAATATCGTGTTCTTGTCGCCTTTACCTTTTCATTTACGTTCTGTTCATATTTGGTTATAATAGCAAATTGATCAACGATCCAAGTGTTAAGATTGTGAATTAAGAACTTATATAAACATCACAATCCATCACACATTGAATCACCATCAATTTGATCATTATCACCAAGTGTTTGTGTTTTTGCTTCTTTCACTATTACTGCATTGCAAACGTCGTTCATCATATAATAAGTTAATTGATTTTCAATAGAGCGACGTATTGATTCTATAGTGTATTCTCTTATCGTTTATCTCAAGCTGGTTAGTGGTTTTAACACATATACAATCGTTTCAATAGTGGTTCGGAATAGACGCGAGTCGATTCAGAATCACTTCCGCTTAAAGTTCAATTAATTCCGCAAAACTGTGAAAGATCTATTCACCCCCCCTCTAGATCCTAAGGCCAGCGTCTAACAAGTGGCATCAAGAGCTCTGGTTTATTCCGTGCTACGTGAAACACTTATTGGAAAGATGGCTTCCGGACCTAAAGGGGCTCACAATAGAGCTCCAGTTTTCAACGGTGAAAACTATGGCTATTGGAAGGATTGTATGTGTGTCCACATCAATGCAATTGATAGGAACATCTGGACAGCTATTGTCAATGGTCCCTTTCAGATCACCATGACAAATGCAGCTGGTGCAATTGTTCCAAAACCAGAAAATACTTGGGATGCTGAAGATGAAAAGAGATATGCATACGATTGGAAAGCGAGAAACATTCTAATCTCAGCTCTAGGAGTTGATGAATACTATCGCGTTTCCCATTGTAGATCCGCTAAAGCTATGTGGGACACATTGCAAGTTGCCCACGAGGGAACGGATGATGTCAAACTAGCTAGGATCAATACATTAACTCAAGAGTTCGAACTTTTCCACATGGAAGATGGTGAATCCATCGAAAACATGCAGAAGAGATTCGTTCACCTGAAAAATCGGTTAAATTCTCTTGATAGACCTGTTTCCAATGCAGTTGCTACTAACAAAATCTTAAGATGCTTGAACAGGGAATGGCAACCCAAGGTTACAACAATAAAGGAAGAAAATGATCTAAACACCTTAGACATTACCACTCTCTTTGGTAAACTAGAGGAACATGAACAACACCTTAAATGCCTTGACATGCATGAGAAAAGGGCAAAGAAAGAAAAGAACACGGAGAAGGAGGTAGAGAAGAAGTCAATAACTCTAAAAGCTTCAAGCTCCAAGACCTCAAGACAAGAGCTAGAGGATAGTGATACAAGTGATGACGAAGACTCCGATGATGAGGAAATGGGACTGTTTGTGCGAAGATACAACAAATATCTAAAGAAAAATGGAGCAAAACATTCTGACAAAGGCTTGATCAACTATAGAAAGCAATCAAACAAGTTCAAACAAGATGACGACAACAAAGGAAAAATCAAAGGTCTTTGCTTTAATTGTGGGAAAGCCGGTCACTACAAACCGGATTGTCCATACCTTAAGAAGGAAAAAGAGAAGAACCAAAGCAAAGGTCATAACAAATCTAAGAGAGCCTACATATCATGGGAAAGTGATTCATCTAGTGAAAACTCATCAAGCGATGAAGAAGAATCAGCAAACTTATGCCTTATGGCTCATCAACACAAGAAAAAGAAAGCTGTAAGTCATCTTAAACCTGAACTCATAGATAAGGTATCTCATTCTCAACTAAAACTTGCTTTTGAAGAATTACATAGAGATGCAATTGAAGCTTTCAAACTTTTGGCCTCAAATAAGAAAATCTTTTCATATCTTGAATCAAAAGTTGAGAAAACCGAAAAGGATATGGAAGCTTTAAAACAATCTATGCTAGACATTCAAAAGGATAAAGTTGAAATAGATCCTACATCATGGTTTGGTTGTGAGACATGTCACATTTGGCAAAAAGAAGTAAGAGATCTAAAAGCCAAGTTAGACAAGGCTCTACAACCAAAAGTGACCTTTGTGGTTGATCCAAATAAGTTCAAAAGATCGTATACTCCTTTATATAGTAAATACACTTTTGTACCAAAAGCATCAACTAGCAAAACAACATATTCTCATCATATTACCTGTCATTATTGTTGCAAAAAGGGACATACCATTGAAAAATGCAAATTTAGGAGAATTTTAGTTCCTAAAGGAGTATTTCAATGGTTGCCTAAGTGCAACAAAATGTGTACTCACTACCAAGGACCCAATGAAAATTGGGGACCCCCCTCTCTAAATTAATCCTGCAGGAAAAGTGTCTTGACATTGCCGAAAGGTTGTGGTTCCTTGATAGCGGATGTTCAAGACACATGACGGGAGCCCTATCTCTTTTCGTTGAGTTTCAAGCAAAGAAAAAGGGGTATGTCACCTATGGAGATAACAATCGGGGAGCCATACTTGGTAAAGGAAGTGTAGGTAACCCTTCTACCACTACTATAACTGATGTGCTGCTAGTAGAAGGCCTTAAACATAATCTTTTAAGTATAAGTCAATTGTGTGACAAATATTTTAAAGTAATGTTTACGAATTCTGGCTGCACAATAGAACATACTAAGAAAAGAGACATTATGTTTAAGGGCTTAAGAGTAAACAACATCTACATGCTAAACTTGGATGAGGTATCTAAGTCTAGTACCAAGTGTCTAATTGCTCTAGGCGAAGACTCATGGCTTTGGCATAGACGTCTCGCCCACATAAATTTTGACTTACTTAATAAAGTTGTCACAAAAGATTTAGTAATCGGCTTACCTAAAATGAAGTTTTCAAAAGATCATCTATGTGATGCTTGTCAAAAGGGAAAGCAAACAAAAATCTCTTTTAAATCAAAGAACGTGGTTTCAACATCACGCCCTCTTGAACTACTTCACATGGATCTCTTTGGCCCTTCAAGGACTAAAAGCATAGGTGGAAACACCTATGGTTTTGTCATTGTCGATGATTACTCTAGATTTTGTTGGACAATCTTTCTACCTAGTAAGGATCAAACTTTTCCAGCTTTCACACAATTTGCAAGATTATGTCAAAACAAAATGAACAACAAAATAGTTGCAATTCGAAGTGATCACGGTGGAGAGTTTGAAAACTATCTTTTTGAAAAATACTGTGATAAACATGGGATTGAGCATAACTTTTCAGCTCCTAGAACACCTCAACAAAACGGAGTAGTTGAACGTAAAAATCGGGTTCTAGAGGAGCTGGCAAGAACAATGCTGAATGAGGGTAATCTACCCAAGTATTTCTGGGCTGACGCGATTAGTACCGCATGTTATGTTTTGAATAGGATAACAATACGTCCTATACTGAACAAAACTCCCTATGAATTACTAAAAGGTAGAAAACCAAATGTATCTCATCTCCATGTATTCGGTTGCAAGTGTTTTGTCTTGAACAATGGTAAGGATAATCTTGGTAAATTCGATGCTAAAGCTGATGAGGGCATATTCCTTGGTTACTCACAATCTAGCAAAGCATATCGAGTATATAATAAGAGATTACTTATAGTAGAAGAGTCAGTACACGTGTCTTTTGATGAATCTTATACAAAATATGTCGAGAAAGGTCTTTCGTTTAATGGTGCAGGTCCATCCACTGAAGACATTGTCAAAGATAAGGAAGACGAGAATGAAAGTATTGTAAAGAAAGATGCTGAGAGAGAGAAAGATGAGTCTCATGATGAAAATGAAAAAGAAAGCATCTCAAACAATGAAGAACTTCCTAAGGCCTGGACAAATGTGAAAGACCATCCAATTGACAGTATAATACGAGACATCTCAAGGGGCGTTACAACACGCTCAAAGATAAGTAACTTCTGTCATCATTTTGCTTTTGTTTCACAAGTTGAGCCGAAAAACGCTAAGGATGCATTACTTGATGAGCATTGGCTAATGGCCATGCAAGAAGAATTAAACCAATTTAAACGGAATGATGTTTGGGACTTAGTCCCTCATCCGGGAGATCATCAAGTAATAGGCACTAGATGGGTTTTTCGTAACAAACTTGATGAAAACGGCGTTATTACTAGAAACAAAGCGAGATTAGTTGCCCAAGGTTATAATCAAGAGGAAGGTATTGATTATGAAGAGACATACGCTCCTGTAGCACGTCTCGAAGCTATTCGTCTCTTACTTGCTTATGCGTGTTCTAAAGACTTCAAACTATTCCAAATGGATGTTAAAAGTGCTTTTCTAAATGGCTATATAAATGAAGAAGTCTATGTTGCTCAGCCACCCGGCTTTGAGAATTACATGTACCCAACTCATGTTTATAAGCTGAAACGTGCTCTATACGGTCTTAAACAAGCCCCTCGGGCTTGGTACGAACGTTTGAGCAAATTTCTTCTTAGTCAAGGGTACTCTAGGGGTAAAGTTGACACTACTCTCTTTATTAAAAGAAAAGATAAAGATGTTCTCTTAGTCCAAGTTTATGTAGATGATATTATATTTGGGTCGACTAATGCAAAACTTGTCAAAGATTTTTCTAAGCTTATGCAGAGTGAATTTGAGATGAGTCTCATGGGTGAGCTAAATTTCTTCCTTGGCCTACAAATCAAGCAACTCAGTCATGGAACGTTTGTAAATCAAACTAAATACTGTACGGAGCTGCTCAAAAGATTTGGAATGAGTGAAGCGAAGGAAATTGACACACCTATGGCAACAAATACTAATCTAGACAAAGATGAGAAAGGTAAAGAGGTTGACGTAAAATTGTACCGAGGTATGATAGGTTCACTATTGTATCTTACTGCCTCAAGACCAGACATTATGTTTAGTGTGTGTATGTGTGCAAGATATCAATCTTGTCCAAAAGAATCTCACTTAAAAGCTGTCAAAAGAATTCTGCGATACTTACGTGGAACTACTACATATGGCCTATGGTATCCAAAGGGAAATGAGTGCCATTTGGTAGGATTCTCCGATTCAGATTTTGCTGGCTGCAAATCCGATAGAAAAAGCACCAGTGGAACATGTCATCTATTCTCAAATTCATTGATAAGTTGGCATAGCAAGAAACAAGTATCGGTTGCATTATCTACTGCGGAGGCAGAATATGTAGCTGCTGGAAGCTGCTGTGCACAAATATTATGGCTCAAGCAACAACTTCTTGACTTTGGTATTAAGCTTGATCGTATACCTATCATGTGCGACAACACAAGTGCCATAAACTTGAGTAAAAATCCTGTCTTACACTCACGCACCAAGCATATTGAAATAAGACATCACTTCCTACGAGATCATGTAGAGAAAGGAGACGTTACATTTGAACATGTAGAAAGCAAGAAGCAACTAGCCGACATCTTCACCAAACCTCTAGAAACGGAGCAATACTTCAACATTCGTAGGGAATTGGGGATACTCGATATCTCCAATTTGGGCTAATTACGTTTGTTCTCTCTTAATATTATTCCTTTACTTTATATTTTTTTTTTGCTAACATTTCTCTTAGCGTAAAGGTAGTTCATTATCAAGCCAGGCGTCATTACACATTGACTAAAGGCTGCCACTAAAGTTGACACCTACATATTGAGAAAGCGGTAACGTAATTGTTGTTCACTTCCAAAAATATTATTGATACTATAATATGCTATCAATTAACATGCTTATAGTGACTTCATACATATATCTCTCTTGCTCATATATGTGTCTCATCTTTAATACACCTTTAAACATATTTGGCTCTCATGCTATCACTATCTACCTTTTATCTACTATACTATGAATGCTAGCGTGTTATCTATGTTTCTCTCGCTACTCTCCTCTGCTGTTTTTCTTGTATCTCTTTTCATGTTGTCAAAGGGGGAGATAGATGCTGAGTGTACGGGGGAGCTCAGTTGAGTAAATAGATGCTGAGTGTACGGGGGAGCTTTTACCACTTATTGCCAAAGCTTCTACTACCGGTTTGCCATCATCAAAAAGGGGGAGTATGTGAATACAAGATCACACTCACAAAGATGTTTTTTTGATTCATGGCAAACTCAACAAGCATACAAGCAACAAGGTACAAGCAGAAGAACTCAAAGAAAAGCAAGCTTTGGTCACTCATAACAGAGCAGGTCGACCTACTATGCATACAAGTCGACTCAACACAAGCAAAATAAGAGGAACTCAGAAAATCAGCAGTCAGGTCGACCTACTTCCAACACAGGTCGACCTAAAATGAAGAAATTTACATATCATTCTGCTAGGTCGACCTACACAACAACTAGGTCGACCTAATCTGAGAAAATTTCCCCAAAACGCATCTGAAGTGGATTCTGGTCGACCTACTTCTTTGACAGGTCGACCTAACTGGGAACAAATGACATCCAAAGAATATGCAGCTCTGTTAGGTCGACCCAGCCCTAAATTAGGTCGACCTATCTGATCAAAACTGACTTCCAAAGGATATGAAGCTCTGTTAGGTCGACCCAGCCCTAAATTAGGTCGACCTATCTGATCAAAACTGCCAAAAATTTCTGGTTTTCTCTGCATCAACTGAAAAGCTCTCATATATATTGTCCAAGGTTCAATTATTGAAAACAACACCAAAGACTGAAAGATACACAAAGGCTTCTCATCTTCGTTCTTCGTCATCTCCAACACAATTACACATAACCATTCTTGCGTTGAGGGTTAGTGATCGAGTTCGATAACGTCCATGGAACGGAATTGAAGATTCCTAGTGGGTGAAGATTTGTGGGGTTTTTGGTGAATAAAATCCGAGGGTTTTGTCCTCCAAGATAGGTGTTTCTTGGGGGTTTTTATCAAGAGGTTTCATCGAGGATCCATCTGAGTGTGAAGATTGAAGAACAAGGGTTCAAGGCAATTCAAGACACTGCAAAAAAGGGATCAAGTGAAGCTCTTGGATCACCTTGATCTGACTCAAGATTAAGGGGGAAGAAGATTCAAAGGATCGACATAATTGGTTTATGGTTTATCGCTTTGTTATCTTCTTTGTATAAACTGCTTTCAACATTAATGAAAGATTTCCCAATTTCAGTTTGGAATTGGGGGCAGACGTAGTCGTAGCGAGGATGATCGACGAATTGCTTAAACAAATATCGTGTTCTCGTCGCCTTTACCTTTTCATTTACGTTCTGTTCATATTTGGTTATAATAGCAAATTGATCAACGATTCAAGTGTTAAGATTGTGAATTAAGAACTTATATAAACATCACAATCCATCACACATTGAATCACCATCAATTTGATCATTATCACCAAGTGTTTGTGTTTTTGCTTCTTTCACTATTACTGCATTGCAAACGTCGTTCATCATATAAGAAGTTACTTGATTTTCAATAGAGCGACGTGTTGATTCTATAGTGTATTCTCTTATCGTTTATCTCAAGATGGTTAGTGGTTTTAACACATATACAATCGTTTCAATAGTGGTTCGGAATAGACGCGAGTCGATTCAGAATCACTTCCGCTTAAAGTTCAATTAATTCCGCAAAACTGTGAAAGATCTATTCACCCCCCTCTAGATCCTAAGGCCAGCGTCTAACAAATAAGAAAAAAAATTATTTGGACAACCCACAACCCAATCCAAATCAACCCGAAAATTAGTGGATTTGCCCAAACCGGCCTATTGATATAACGAGTGGTTAATTTACATCACGCAAACCGGAGTGTCTAATATAGGTTGGGTCTTGAGTTTGGCCAAACTCAATTCAAACCGGCACATGTACACCTTTATCTAAGAGCAATATTTTGATTAATCTCAAATCTATATCATTACAAATATCAGTATTATTCGCTTTACATAAAAAGATTGTCACAATTTTGACTTTTAAAAAATATGTCTCATTGAAATGATGACTATAAATATTGCATATAAACTAGTTTATTTTTTATTCTCAAATAATATTAGAGAATTTTGATCATTCCAAAACAGATACTACTACATTTTAAATAGAAAAATGCTAAGATGAGACGACATCAAAATTACAATCATACCGTATTTAAGGTTATACATACCTTTGTTTTTTTATAATTTCTTTTATTGGTTTTGTGTGACACTGAAAATGAATTGAAATGGTTATGGTGTAAATACAATGTAGGGATTTTAGTATCAACATAACAATGTTCTTTAAAATATCAACAAAATTTAAAGGTAACTGTCGTTTCATCAAATTCATTGTCTATCTAAACTTGCACAAGGTTGTTTGGATTCATTTTTCAAGTTATCTAAAATGAGTTCGTATTCATATTGCAATGAAGGTTTAAATGATTACATATGAAGAAACAAAATTGTATTTAAACTTCTAATTGTCAAAGAATTTTGGCACATTAATAAAAGTGTTTAAAAATTAATAAATGTAACTAGAAGTATTATCCAAAGAAACTAGGGTTTTTCACAATCAATAATGAGCTTAACCCACTTAGAGTTTTTACTCACCTATAGAGTCACTAAATTCTTGCTAGACACAATAACATAATTACACAACCTTCTAATAACTTCCCAACCACGATTTAAATGGTAGGGAAAAAAATCCCCATTATAAAACTTTTATTAATTCCTTAAATGGGAGGATCAGATTCTCTCCAGTTACATTATTGTGTATAGTAAATATTATAATAATAATAATTTAAGATGATTCAATAAAAAGATTGACACATTATTTTATTAGGTGGGTTTCCACGGAAGATACTCCAAATCCATAAAAGCGGAATTAGATTCTCTCCAATCACATTAAAAGATATTTATGTTACATATTAAGTATTACTTAAATATATTATAGGGTTAAGCTAACGAGTATTCAAGGACACTCTTTAAACATTCTATATAAAAAAATATTTTTAATTAAATTATTTATTTTATTTTTTAATGTATTGAATAAAAGTCATTTCAATGAAACAAACTTTGTTATTGTTTAAAAAGTCAAATAATTTCATTTCTAAAACATTAAATATAAGTATTACTTATCTTTTTAAAGTCTTAACAATTTTCCCTGAAGCACTTGTTAGCATTTTCCTATATTATAATGTAGTTATATGTTTCAAAATTCAAATTCCTAGGATTGATTTATCCCACTTCAAAATTCAACAGATTCTTCATTCTTGTCATAGATTTTCTGAATATCATTTAGTACAAAATCATCTCCAACTCTTACTTTGCATCTTTAAGATTTCAATAAATTTGTTGGAATTTTCGGAATGATGATAGATCGGAGTGCGATCTTAGAAGACTTTAATGTCATTAATGATCACAAGTATGAGTCAATATTGTCGCACGCTCGCGAAAAATGAACAGAGTCGCCACCAATATATTTATCCCATAAGGGAAAGGAATATCAGAAAACCTAACAAAGGAAGGAACAGGGTCTTGCGACCAGAGAATCTAGGTGCGGGAGTCGGTTACGCGAGGGGAAGGTGCTAGCACCCCTCACGCCCATCGTACTCGATGGTATCCACCTATGTTTGTTTCTATCTAAAGGGTGTGTATCTATGTCTATGTCTAAATGCGAAATGAATGCAAAATGTAGGGAAAATAAAGAATTGTACTCGCACGGGCCCTACCCCGCTGCCTACGTATCCTTTTCAGGAATCAGAGTTACCGTAGCTCGGCTAAAGACTTTCTGTTTGTTTTTTGTGTTTTTTAATTGGGCGGCGTTAACGCTCGCGCTCTTGCATAAGGGATCGCCTAGGATGCAATGGAGCGGAGATAACGGTGCCCCTAGGCAAAAGAAAAGATTGGTTTGTGTCTTTTAGGGTAGATGAGTGATGAACAGTTCCCAATACCGGGCCACTCATCACTTTCTCTACTTTGCTTTAGTCTGAACCATTGTTATGTGTTTTAGGTGTTTTTGGTTGTGTATTTTTTAAGGGGAATTTGTTTGCGATTCGAATCACATAAAAATGTATAATGATCGAGAAGCAGATTAGGGAATGAATCCCACTCACTTCTATCCCATTATGTAATGTTTGAGGAACAGATTAGGGAATGAATCCCACTCATTTCTCTCCCATTAATTAATGTTTGAGAAACAGATTAGGGAATGAATCCCACTCATTTCTCTCCCATTAGGTAGTGACCGAGAAACAGATTAGGGAATAAATCCCACTCGTTTCTATGCCACTAAGTGATTGAGAAACAGATTAGGGAATGAATCCCACTCATTTCTCTATCACTTTCTTAATGTGATTCGCATCTTCCTTTTATTAATGTTTTAAATGTTGAAAAGAAAAAGAATGCAAGAGGGAACTAATCCTAAATTCTAATCTAAGTCGTTCTAATCTACTAATGGCCCTAAGGTTGAGGATAACTATCCTATCTCAATTCCCCTTAACAAAGAAGGAAGAGTCTAAGGGAACATGGCAAGCAATAGTAAGGAATAAGCAACATTAAAGCAAGGAATGAGAAGCTAAGCATGGAAATGAGAGAGAAAAGCTCCAAGTCAGTAGCAAATCAAGGGATTGATTGTCCCAAATCAAATGCAAAAGCATCACGGTACCCTACAAAAACATCCACAAGAAGTCGTCAAAGCATCGCATGCATCGTTACTTACCGATTAGCGGGCAAACATCAATTAATCAAAACAAAAGCAAGTGAACACATGGCCTAAGCTTGAAGTCAGTAGCAAACTCATTCATTTAGTTCCAATATCCTATATTAATCTATATTAGTCAATTAGCATGAAGCAATACGAAACTCTAACCAAAACTAGGCAACACTAGGTTAATACTAGCTAAACGGTTTCAAATTGCGAATGAAGTTAGAAACATGCAATAAAATGGTACAAGTCAGTAGCAAATAGCCTATACTAGATGCCTAAACAATCACAAAATCGTGCCAAGAAGTTCTACACAAAATTACGGGTCATTTGTACAAGTTACGGTGCAATCGTCAATCAAAAACAAGTTATTTACATGTGAGAAAGAAAAATCGAGCAAAGTATGAAAACATGATTTAAAATTTTCAATTCCAGGTCTTAGGACCTCTAAACATCCCTACTTCTATGTACAAAAGGGAACAAACATTGTTGCATAAATGCATTTCAAATTGAGAGCACAAACGTCACAATTGTCTAATAGAAACGCATGTTAATCGAGTCAAACAACGCTAACCAAATACCAATCAAAACAAAGAATTAGGAGTTCATTTTTTATACACAACATCATGGATTAGTCTACAGTAACCATACAAAAATTGGTAGTTAAATTCTGATCCTAAGGTATTAAACGAAATCACTTTGCGAAATCTATCAAAATCAAGAGAAACATGAGCATACCGAAGTAAATGATTTATTTAAAATAGCAAACTAGTTTCTAAAAATCTATAAAAAATACCACAATTATTTACACACATAGAAGTATCTAAAACATATTTTTGTTCATTTTTTATTGCATGGAAAAAGATTTAGTGAGCGCAAATTGGAGAAACAAAGCAATTGAAAACAAAACTAAAAATCTGTCAGCCAGGGGTGCATTAGCAAAAAGGATTTGAACTGAATTCAGTGTTATTGGCGCATTTGGGCCTAGACAGGGGGTGGGGATAGCATTTCGGTGAAGGCCTAGAGATTGTGATCCAAATCTTCTTTCAGCATTTTGTTAATCAACAATTTATTCAAGTTAATTCAATTAACAGTATCATTAACCACATTAAAGCCTACAATTAATTGAAAAATGAAAAAGGGATTTAGGGTGAAATTACTTGTGGCCGTTCAGCTTCCCTCCGAAGAAAAAACACTCCTTCTTTACTCAATCGGTGACGGCGCGGTGGATCTTTCTTCTCCGACGAGATTCTCGTCGTTCACCACCACCTTACAAACAAACGTTTCCGTCCTTCATCCGAACTTCTCTCTCCATCTCTTATCTCGGTCTCACCTCTCTTTGTTTGCTCTCACGTAACCTTCAACGGACTCGCGCAAGGACGACGGTGTTCATCATCTCCGATTCAACACTCTTACTCTCTCGCGCTCTTAATCTCTCTCGTCTCAAATATCTCTCCTCCGATCGACGCTTCTGCTTGCCGTTGTTGAATCTATGGTTCGGCGATGCTGATGTTCAATTCCAGAGATCCAGAGACGAGACTCTTTGCTAAATAAGCGCCCAAGAACGTTGCGGTTCTTCAGGTAAATTCTTGATCTCTATAGAACTACTTCTCCTCTTTCTTCTTTCTTGTTTTGTTGCGATTCACGTGTCGATTATGATACGCGTTCCATTGTGACGCTGAAGACGCGAATTCATTGACAATGATATGGTTGAAGAGAAGAAGAGGTGACGAAGATTGATGAATCGTAGAGAGGATTCAGAGTGGATTCTGAAGATTGTTGTTGCCGTTTTTTTTTTGTTGAATTGAAGGATGAAGGATCGATGGAGGTGAATTGATGTTCTTTTCTCTGATTTTCTGCAGGGTTTATGGAAGGTGAATGTTGAAGACCGTGAAAGATTGGTGAAAATGGTGGACTGAGAAGAATGAAGAGGGGAAGGTTGAAGATTGAGGGAGAGTGAGAGATTCTATTATCAGGTTCGTTCCTTTTCTGTTGGAATTCTGTTGGAATTTGGTTGGGAATCGGTTAGGGGTTAGTTATGGTGAAACTGAATCGGTTACAGTTAGTTAGAAAATGATTATGGAAAATGGTTCTGTTATACTCTGTTATTCTGTTTTGATGGTTGTTGTTTAGTATTTGAATTGTAATATGCCAAATAAGCTGGATCAGCTCGTAACTCACCAGATTCACAAATTTTCACAGCCCTGCCCAGAGTGGTCAAGCTTGTATCCTAGGTGTCCTGAAGTGGCAGTAGGTTTCTTTGATTGAATTATGAGTAGCTGGAAGTTAAACTGAATTTGTGGTATGTGTTATTTTGGTGATGGCTATAAGGCAATGTGTATGTATGTATGATGTTATATGGTTTGAATATGTTGGTGTATGGCTTTTTGTATGAATTTGGTTAGTGAAAGGTCTGAAATAGGATGGTTATAGAAACTGTTAGGTTGAGATTTAGTTACAAATTGGTAAATGCTGTTAGAAGTTAAACAAACTGTTAAGACTCAGTATACAGGGCTGCAATGGAATGTATGGTTCACTTGAATTGGGTCATTGCAATGTTTCTGAACTGTTTTGGCTTGGCTGATTATGAATCGGTTTATGTTGCAGGTTTTCTTCAGGTACAGGATGCACAATGTTTAAAGGCCACTTTGTTTAATGATGAAGCAGGAGTGTCAAAGTAAATCAAGCCAGCTAACATAGCCACGTAGGGACCAAGGAGTAGAATTAAACTGTGTTCCTCCTGTAACTTCTTTTATGTAATGATTGAAACTTGTAATGACTCTCCCTTTTATGAATCATTTTCCATTTGAATGAGCTTGTAATACACCACTTGAACTTGTAACTCACCACTTGGATTGGATTGGATATTAAAATGTAGCTCGCCACTTATATTTCTTTTAGTAATCATTTGCTCTTGAATACTTTGGATTCATGGTATCTCGCAATCACTAATGAGTCCTTATCTCCAGTTTAATGGAAACATGACTTCAATTCTCAAACCTTAAGTAACATGCCCTTTACCCAACCAAATTCTTTTTAAAGGACGATGGTGCATCCGTTATAATGGGTCCTCAAGTTCTATGCCATAGCTTTGACAAATATTTCTTAACAAATGACATTCATCCCCACCGTAACGTCTCAATGAAACTCTTTGACAAAGATGAATCTCTAATCTCACGGTCTTCAAAATGATAAACGTCACAAGCTCAAGCTATAAATCCTGATTCACTTTTTTGAGATGCATAATGAAGATAGGAAGCTCTTGAAATGATGGAAACGAGAAATAGCCTTTGTATTTTGATAAAGAACCAGGTCCATGATGCCTAATAACATAAAACCCCAATTCCATAAACCACGATTGATGAAGAAGCCAATTGAGCCAACTTTTAATGAAGATGAGAGCCTCCAAAACACAGGGACTCCCCAATCTCCCAAGTCATTGATCCCGATGCCAAGTTTATTGATTAATGATGCATGATGTGTTAGATGTCCTAATGGAGAGATGCACATGAATGTAAAACTTAAGCCAGTTAAAAAAAAAATTGAAAAGGGGTAGGACAAATTTGGGGTATGACAGCTGCCCCTATTTAATCGTCTTAAACCTGAAGGTGAGATTGGCGCTAGCCTTTCGAACATTCAAGGTAGAAGAAGATTAAATATCAAGACCAGAAATTTGTCCTACAATAGGAGATGGTGTGAGTGTTGTCCTTATTTTTGTTTTGATATCTGCTGGGGAAAGAGAATTTATGTTTTTTCTGGTGGAAGAATTTACAGTGGGTAATGGGTTTGAATGGAGATAGCTTATAACGTGGTAGCGGTGCCGACACGGGGTTTTCAAAGAGAATGGTTGTATGAAACAATGATCGAAAGAAAAAACCTCGTGCGATTTACGACTCAACGTCAGGACTGAAAGGAATAAGATCTCGTGGCGATCTATGACTCAACATCGAAAGAAGATCTCGTGGCGATCAACTCGTCAACAGAAGAAAAAGGAATAAGATCTCGTGGCGATCTTATGACTCAACATCGAAAGAAGATCTCGTGGCGATCAACTCGTCAACAGAAGAAAAGGGAATAAGATCTCGTGGCGATCTTATGACTCAACATCGAGAGAAGATCTCGTGGCGATCAACTCGTCAACAGAAGAAAAGGGAATAAGATCTCGTGGCGATCTTATGACTCAACATCGAAAGAAGATCTCGTGGCGACCAACTCGTCAACAGAAGAAAAGGGAATAAAATCTCGTGGCGATCTTATGACTCAACATCGAAAGAAAATCTCGTGCGATTTTCCACACTTTGGAAAGGAATAAGATCTCGTGGCGATCTTATGACTCAACATCGAAAGAAAATCTCGTGCGATTTTCCACACTTTGGAAAGGAATAAGACCTCGTAGCGATCTTATGACTCAACATCGAAAGAAAATCTCGTGCGATTTTCCACACTTTGGAAAGGAATAAGATCTCGTAGCGATCTTATGACTCAACATCGAAAGAAAATCTCGTGCGATTTTCCACACTTTGGAAAGGAATAAGATCTCGTGGAGATCTATGACTCAACATAGAAAGAAGATCTCGTGCGATCTCCCACACTTTAGGAGGAATAAGATCTCGTGGCGATCTATGACTCAACATCGAAAGAAGATCTCGTGCGATCTTCCACACTTTAGGAGGAATAAGATCTCGTGGCGATCTATGACTCAACATCGACCCGACATCAGGGGGCAAAAGAGGAATTGGGTTTGACATGGTTTGCCAGGTTGAAGATTGGTTTCTTAAAAGGGGTTGCCAGGTTAGAGTTGGGCTTTGAAAGGGTTTGCCAGGTCGGAAACTGGGCTTAAAATGTTTTCCCATACGGGGGAAGGGACCACGGAGACTAGTGACGACTAGACTCGATCAAAAAGACATAATCACGAAGACGTTGATGCTTGCGAGGCATAAGAATTACATTAATCCCTCAGGCCAAAGGCGGGGTGTAACTCCTCAAGAGTGGCAATCGTTCGAATTGCCACACACCAAGTATGGTTACTCAAACGATTGAAAAATGAGATGGGTTGAATGCCCACCCTCATTCGCACTCTAATATGCGCGTAGCACACGGGAAATAACCACGACAAGACTAGTGACGACTAGACTTGACAAGAAGACGAAGATTTTGATGCTTGCGAAGCATAAGAATTACATTAATCCCTCAGGCCAAAGGCGGGGTGTAACTCCTCAAGAGTGGCAATCGTTCGAATTGCCACACACCAAGTATGGTTACTCAAACGATTGAAAAATGAGATGGGTTGAATGCCCACCCTCATTCGCACTCTAATATGCGCGTAGCACACGGGAAATAACCACGACAAGACTAGTGACGACTAGACTTGACAAGGAGACGAAGATTTTGATGCTTGCGAAGCATAAGAATTACAATAATCCCTCAGGCCAAAGGCGGGGTGTAACTCCTCTAGAGTGGCAATCGTTCGAATTGCCACACACCAAGTATGGTCATTCAAACGATTGAAAAATGAGATGGGTTGAATGCCCACCCCCATTCGCACTCTAAATTGCACGCAGCACACGGGCAATAACCTTGGAGACAACGATTCTGACGGAGAAAGACACTGTGCCCGATTCACATTGTGGAGAGAATATGAGACTTCTTTTTGGGGGTCGAAGAAATCAAGTATTGGCACCGTGGCTTAAGGAGATTTGAAATGTAGTAGCAGATATCAATGGGAGTTTGTAAGGACAACATCTCTGTGGGGATGTAATATTGTCTTGATTGAGGGATGATTTGTATTATCTGGCTTATGCTTTGTATGCATGTTTGAATTTTTTTTTTATGGCGTAATGATCCGCTTTGAAAGATATGCTACGCTTTTGAGGATGCAATGCTATATGCAGTGAATACTATATGCAGGATGCCAAATAAAGGCATTAGTGAGGTAAACACCAGGGAGAATACCCTTGGCATTAAGGACCATGTGGAGGTGCCAAAAGATATTGGACTTTGATTTGCAAGATGCCCCTTCTTTGACTTGAGGAAATAATTTCTGACTTCTCACCGTGTGCCACTTCTTGGAGGATTTTCAGCTTGAGGAGATTCCCTCGATTCACCATGTTGGGGATGAGAAATCCAGATAAGGAGACCGGATTGGGGAAATGGAGCAGCTCCTAGGAGAAATAAACTCCTATGCTTGAAGAATGGAATAAACTCTCAGGGGAAATAAACTCCTATGCTTGGGGAGAGACTTTTCTAGGAGAAGCGAACTCCTATGATTGAGGAGAAATGATGCAACTCATAAGATAGTGTCCCAAGCTTCACGACCCATGAAGGAATTTGCACTATAGAATCCTTGAAGAGATTTGTCGAATCTCGACGTAATTGCCCCAGATTGGTTGGATTCAAGAGAGATTCCTCGACATGACTGCCCCAGATTGATCAAAGCTTGAAGAGATTTATCGACATGATTGCCCCAGACATGCTGAATTTGAGAGGTCAAACCTCGACTTAATTGCCCCTGATTAGGTACATATTACTAGAATCCCCAAGCTTTCTTTGTGTTGAAGTCAAACAAACATGGAAACAACTTTACCACGCCCAACGGAGTCTTCAAACTCTTCCCCTCAGAGTAATCAAAGAAAGCATTAACTGTTCATGCCCAACGGAGTTCTTTGGATAACTTGCCCCTTGATGGTCAATATTTGAGATGATTAGCTTTTCCTCCTCGGAGTTCTCAAGTCTCTTGTACTTTGACATGATCAAGTTACTCACTAATTCTCATCCTGAAAAAAATTTTTTTTTGATGTTTAAGCAGATGTTTTGTATGCAAAAGAATGTTAATTCTAAGAATGATAATTCTAATGCAAAGTGTACGTTAGTCTTGAAGTTTAAAGAAACTTTTTATTGAAATGAGGTTGCGACCTCTTGTGAATGGATCACTAGTTGACACAACCCCGATTTTTGCATGTAGAAGATAAAGCAAGCATACGATACCAACATGGATATGAGTCTCGCTTCATTGGGAGTCAGTTAAACGCTATCTCTTCGGGGTGCGCTTTCAAGATAAACCCTACTTCAATTAGGACTTTTAAGGGTTGTAATTTGGCCGGGTTCACGGTTTTTAGAAAACAAAGGATTTTTAGGCTCAAAATTATTTGTACCCACCCCCTTCGTGATGTTCTCCAGTCCTATGTTCAATTTACCTTGATACGAGTGTTCATCCCTCACAAGGAATTTTGAAATGGTTGAGGAATCAATGAGGTTCTTTGGACATGGCGGTCGCTCACCTTTTATTCTTCTGATTCATGATCACACGACTTTGTTCTTGCTTGGCAATTTCGTCATCTTTTCCTTTTGCCATTTTCTTTTCATCTTTTTTTTATTTTCATTATTTTTTGCCTTTCTTTTTTTTTTTGCTCTCTTTTTTTTTTTGCTCTCTTTTTTTTTTAACAAGTCGTGTGACCTCGCATAGTCTTTGATTCGTTGGAGGTGATTGCGACTGCCTCACTCCTTTGATTTGATGAAGGATTATCATTGTGGTATCGTCATCTCTTGATCTCTTGATGGAATAAGGGTAATCATTGCGGTTTTGACATTCCTCAACCTTTTGAAGGATAACCATTGTTGTATCCTTAGATGCACACCCTTTTGGTGAGTTTTGAAAGCTCGATCAAGTTAAATGAACACTACCCTTCCCCAAGGTCAAAGTGAGGGTTTTTATGATTAGAAAAGAAACTCCTACTTCAAGGCTCAAAGGGGTTAACGAGGGTCTATCTCCCTTATACCTCCGGTGTTCGGGGATTTGAAATAATGCCTGTACATCCTCAGTAGGGTTTTATTCAAAAACACACGATTAGAGATTTTGCATTTTTATTTTTCATCACTCTCCCTCAGCTTTTTGCATAAGCAAGCAATTAGTAAAGTTGGTATCGTAATGCCAAAAACATTTTATGAGTGATAACGAATGGATTACTTCAAGACAAGCATAGACAATGTATTATGATTTTCATTCAGAAATTAACAAGTTTTTACATGCTATTGATGCTTAAACACACAAATGAAAAAATACAATGAGAATGCAGTAAGAACTAAATGGGTGTCGTTATTGAGGAGACTTGACTCCGTCTGGACTTGTTGAGCTTGAATACTTTCTACAGTTCTTTCCAAATACTTCAGATTACTCCAAAAGAGAACTCCAACGAAGTCACCCATGAGTCGTAAACTTTTGCCTTGCTTTAGGGATTCGAGCAATGCGAGTGATGCAATGCTCAAGATAAGAGTACGTCTTGCTTATCCCTCGTGCGGGAGCCCCAAGCATAGATGTTGTAGGAGTATTCCCTATCAAAAGTGGAGGGACCTTGCATGGTCATCAAATTGAGAACTTGTGGTGAAGAAGACCTTGAGAATGAGGAGCATTGTGTAGAATACTCTTGATTACCACATGGAAGAAGATTCTGACGAAGTCACCCAAGAATTTGTAATGCTTTAGGGATTCGAGCAATGCGAATGGTGCAATGCTCAAGATAAGAGTACGTCTTGCTTATCCCTCGTGCGGGAGCCCCAAACATATCCATGGAGGAAACTTGCGTAGTCACCAAACTTAGAGAAGCTACTTGTTGCAAGGAGAATTCAAACACCGACTGAAAAACCAACCTCCACGAACACAACTGAGCATAAGAACCTTGAGAATGAGAGATGCTTCTACAAAACATTCTTGATTTCTCTTTGAAAAGATTCTGACAAAGTTGCTCGAGAATTTGTGGTGCTTTCATTATTATCATACCAATGAGTTCAAACAAAGAAGTAGTCTTCAACAAAATAGGGAGTACTGAAATGAGAATACGGAAATGAAATGATGATTGCCATAGTTGAGGAGACTTGACTCCTTCTGGGCTTATTGCTCTTTTTTTTTTGTGTGGAGATTTTCTGAAATCCGGGCGCTTACTCGGGCAAGAGAAATCCATTCACACACATGTTTCCTCCTTGAAGGGTTATATACCTCTCGTCAATCAATTGTTGTACTTTGGCTTTGAAAGCGTTGCAATCTTCAGTGGAGTGCCCTATTGATCCAGCGTGATACCCACATTGCACATTAGGGTCATATCCAGGTGGAAATGGACGTGGTGGAGGCTTCAGAGATTTGGGAACCACCAATGAGCTTTGAACTAGATACGGCAGAAGTTTACTGTATGTCATAGGAATTTGGTCCAGAGGAGCATTTCTTCGTCCCAAATTACTTCTAGGTGGATACTGATTCGGATGGCCTTGTTGATGTGGAACATATTGCTTTTGGGGCGAATACTGAACCAGGTGTGGTTGGATCACGTGGGGTTGTTGATGATTCAAATACTCAATCTGCTCAGGTGTTTTCCCCTTTTGACTTGGCTGTGAAACAAATGGAGACTGATGAGGTGGGAAACCTGGAACCCAAGATGGTGCATTATGCTTCTGATTTGAAGTAGGTCTGACATAGAAGTATGAACCAACCTTTTCTTCCACCGCAGTCGGAAACCCATTTCCTCGAACAAGCATACCCTCGGGGGTGAACAAAATCACTTTTGAATCAATGAGATCTTGAACTTGATGTTTCAGCGCCCTACAATGCTCAACATCATGACCAGGTGCCCCAGAATGGAACTCGCATCGAGCATTGGCATCAAAGTTGGGGGGAAGCTTTTCAGGCGTAGCCAATTCTCGTAGCTCAACCAACTGAAGCTCCAACAAACGGGGAAGTAACTGAGCGTAAGGCATCGGGATAGGATCGAGAATTCTCTGAGGTATCTTAGGCTTTTTCCCACACATTTGGCCTCCTTGAAGAACAGATTGGCATGGAGGTAATGGCACATGGAGTTGAGGAGGAACTTCCTGGGGTGTTCCATGAGTGGGGAGGGATCCTACTGAAGAGAAGGGATCAACAACTTCTGTTGCCGCAGTAGGAACAACATCCCCTTCCTTCCTTAATACCGTCTTCAGAACTTCCATGACCAAGCTCAATTGAGTCTTCAACTGACTATTCTCCTCTTTTAGTGCATCCTGATTACAGATCAAGTCTCGCATCTCCAACATAAGATGACCCATTTGTTCCTTCATCTCATCCATTTCCTCACGGAGTTGTTCCATAGTTGATCTTGGAGTTGTGGCGGTGAGAAGTCAAATCTGTTGTTGATCTGGAAATCTGGAGAGAAAGGGTCCCATAAATATCTGAGAGAACCATGAAATGCATGATAGTATGAATGCATGTTTTGTTTATGGAGAATCCTAAAGTCTTTTCATACATTTTATTCTTCTTTTTTAT
This sequence comes from Vicia villosa, assembly GCF_029867415.1. Lineage (NCBI taxonomy): Eukaryota > Viridiplantae > Streptophyta > Magnoliopsida > Fabales > Fabaceae > Vicia > Vicia villosa. Next base: position 91,540,683 of record NC_081181.1, on the reverse strand, counting down.
CTCTTTTTTTGGAATCAAAGCTTTCCTTTTTTGTATAGAGTATCTTTTTTTTTTTTGCTTTTCTATTTCCTTTTCTTTTACATATCTTTTCTTTTATTTTCTCTCTTTTTTTTTTGGAAATAGACTTTAGGATCCCCCATAAATGAAGTGGATAAAGAAATGATGTTATGCGATGCAACAGCATGGGGTCAACAGTCCACATAATCTTAGTAACCACTGTACAAACTTCTGAATAACTGATACAGGTCGAATGTCACAGGATCAAAGGTCCGACACCTTTTTGAATACCAGGAAAACCAATAGTCACCAACAGAACAGAATAGTCACCAACGATACCTGTCATGTATATCCCTCCCCACTCACAGGTGAATCTAGGTCAAGGTAGGTCAAAAAAGCCAACAGAGGATTGAAAGTAGGCGTAATCATACGATATTGCCTCTTTCAACCAAGCTCTGTCCGTGGATACATGATCGGATCAATCAGACATACGTCTTCTGTCCGTCATGGCCACTCTATTCCTAGTTCCTAAGGTATCACTCATGGCCTGGGTATTGGGCCTTTTACCTCATAGAACAATCCCACCCAACCTGCAAAACAGAACAGAAGACCCCAAGGAACACAGAATATAATCCATATGCATGATGTGCAAACAGAAATAAACATGATATGCAGGCAGAAAAGTAAACATGCAAACATATATACAAGGTATAGACATAAGAACAAATAAACACCCAGTAAATAAACAAACAAACGCAGGCTAGGATCGACTCACTAAGGATGGACCAGCAACAGGTCTAGCAACATCCCCAGCAGAGTCGCCAGCTGTCGCACGCTCGCGAAAAATGAACAGAGTCGCCACCAATATATTTATCCCATAAGGGAAAGGAATATCAGAAAACCTAACAAAGGAAGGAACAGGGTCTTGCGACCAGAGAATCTAGGTGCGGGAGTCGGTTACGCGAGGGGAAGGTGCTAGCACCCCTCACGCCCATCGTACTCGATGGTATCCACCTATGTTTGTTTCTATCTAAAGGGTGTGTATCTATGTCTATGTCTAAATGCGAAATGAATGCAAAATGTAGGGAAAATAAAGAATTGTACTCGCACGGGCCCTACCCCGCTGCCTACGTATCCTTTTCAGGAATCAGAGTTACCGTAGCTCGGCTAAAGACTTTCTGTTTGTTTTTTGTGTTTTTTAATTGGGCGGCGTTAACGCTCGCGCTCTTGCATAAGGGATCGCCTAGGATGCAATGGAGCGGAGATAACGGTGCCCCTAGGCAAAAGAAAAGATTGGTTTGTGTCTTTTAGGGTAGATGAGTGATGAACAGTTCCCAATACCGGGCCACTCATCACTTTCTCTACTTTGCTTTAGTCTGAACCATTGTTATGTGTTTTAGGTGTTTTTGGTTGTGTATTTTTTAAGGGGAATTTGTTTGCGATTCGAATCACATAAAAATGTATAATGATCGAGAAGCAGATTAGGGAATGAATCCCACTCACTTCTATCCCATTATGTAATGTTTGAGGAACAGATTAGGGAATGAATCCCACTCATTTCTCTCCCATTAATTAATGTTTGAGAAACAGATTAGGGAATGAATCCCACTCATTTCTCTCCCATTAGGTAGTGACCGAGAAACAGATTAGGGAATAAATCCCACTCGTTTCTATGCCACTAAGTGATTGAGAAACAGATTAGGGAATGAATCCCACTCATTTCTCTATCACTTTCTTAATGTGATTCGCATCTTCCTTTTATTAATGTTTTAAATGTTGAAAAGAAAAAGAATGCAAGAGGGAACTAATCCTAAATTCTAATCTAAGTCGTTCTAATCTACTAATGGCCCTAAGGTTGAGGATAACTATCCTATCTCAATTCCCCTTAACAAAGAAGGAAGAGTCTAAGGGAACATGGCAAGCAATAGTAAGGAATAAGCAACATTAAAGCAAGGAATGAGAAGCTAAGCATGGAAATGAGAGAGAAAAGCTCCAAGTCAGTAGCAAATCAAGGGATTGATTGTCCCAAATCAAATGCAAAAGCATCACGGTACCCTACAAAAACATCCACAAGAAGTCGTCAAAGCATCGCATGCATCGTTACTTACCGATTAGCGGGCAAACATCAATTAATCAAAACAAAAGCAAGTGAACACATGGCCTAAGCTTGAAGTCAGTAGCAAACTCATTCATTTAGTTCCAATATCCTATATTAATCTATATTAGTCAATTAGCATGAAGCAATACGAAACTCTAACCAAAACTAGGCAACACTAGGTTAATACTAGCTAAACGGTTTCAAATTGCGAATGAAGTTAGAAACATGCAATAAAATGGTACAAGTCAGTAGCAAATAGCCTATACTAGATGCCTAAACAATCACAAAATCGTGCCAAGAAGTTCTACACAAAATTACGGGTCATTTGTACAAGTTACGGTGCAATCGTCAATCAAAAACAAGTTATTTACATGTGAGAAAGAAAAATCGAGCAAAGTATGAAAACATGATTTAAAATTTTCAATTCCAGGTCTTAGGACCTCTAAACATCCCTACTTCTATGTACAAAAGGGAACAAACATTGTTGCATAAATGCATTTCAAATTGAGAGCACAAACGTCACAATTGTCTAATAGAAACGCATGTTAATCGAGTCAAACAACGCTAACCAAATACCAATCAAAACAAAGAATTAGGAGTTCATTTTTTATACACAACATCATGGATTAGTCTACAGTAACCATACAAAAATTGGTAGTTAAATTCTGATCCTAAGGTATTAAACGAAATCACTTTGCGAAATCTATCAAAATCAAGAGAAACATGAGCATACCGAAGTAAATGATTTATTTAAAATAGCAAACTAGTTTCTAAAAATCTATAAAAAATACCACAATTATTTACACACATAGAAGTATCTAAAACATATTTTTGTTCATTTTTTATTGCATGGAAAAAGATTTAGTGAGCGCAAATTGGAGAAACAAAGCAATTGAAAACAAAACTAAAAATCTGTCAGCCAGGGGTGCATTAGCAAAAAGGATTTGAACTGAATTCAGTGTTATTGGCGCATTTGGGCCTAGACAGGGGGTGGGGATAGCATTTCGGTGAAGGCCTAGAGATTGTGATCCAAATCTTCTTTCAGCATTTTGTTAATCAACAATTTATTCAAGTTAATTCAATTAACAGTATCATTAACCACATTAAAGCCTACAATTAATTGAAAAATGAAAAAGGGATTTAGGGTGAAATTACTTGTGGCCGTTCAGCTTCCCTCCGAAGAAAAAACACTCCTTCTTTACTCAATCGGTGACGGCGCGGTGGATCTTTCTTCTCCGACGAGATTCTCGTCGTTCACCACCACCTTACAAACAAACGTTTCCGTCCTTCATCCGAACTTCTCTCTCCATCTCTTATCTCGGTCTCACCTCTCTTTGTTTGCTCTCACGTAACCTTCAACGGACTCGCGCAAGGACGACGGTGTTCATCATCTCCGATTCAACACTCTTACTCTCTCGCGCTCTTAATCTCTCTCGTCTCAAATATCTCTCCTCCGATCGACGCTTCTGCTTGCCGTTGTTGAATCTATGGTTCGGCGATGCTGATGTTCAATTCCAGAGATCCAGAGACGAGACTCTTTGCTAAATAAGCGCCCAAGAACGTTGCGGTTCTTCAGGTAAATTCTTGATCTCTATAGAACTACTTCTCCTCTTTCTTCTTTCTTGTTTTGTTGCGATTCACGTGTCGATTATGATACGCGTTCCATTGTGACGCTGAAGACGCGAATTCATTGACAATGATATGGTTGAAGAGAAGAAGAGGTGACGAAGATTGATGAATCGTAGAGAGGATTCAGAGTGGATTCTGAAGATTGTTGTTGCCGTTTTTTTTTTGTTGAATTGAAGGATGAAGGATCGATGGAGGTGAATTGATGTTCTTTTCTCTGATTTTCTGCAGGGTTTATGGAAGGTGAATGTTGAAGACCGTGAAAGATTGGTGAAAATGGTGGACTGAGAAGAATGAAGAGGGGAAGGTTGAAGATTGAGGGAGAGTGAGAGATTCTATTATCAGGTTCGTTCCTTTTCTGTTGGAATTCTGTTGGAATTTGGTTGGGAATCGGTTAGGGGTTAGTTATGGTGAAACTGAATCGGTTACAGTTAGTTAGAAAATGATTATGGAAAATGGTTCTGTTATACTCTGTTATTCTGTTTTGATGGTTGTTGTTTAGTATTTGAATTGTAATATGCCAAATAAGCTGGATCAGCTCGTAACTCACCAGATTCACAAATTTTCACAGCCCTGCCCAGAGTGGTCAAGCTTGTATCCTAGGTGTCCTGAAGTGGCAGTAGGTTTCTTTGATTGAATTATGAGTAGCTGGAAGTTAAACTGAATTTGTGGTATGTGTTATTTTGGTGATGGCTATAAGGCAATGTGTATGTATGTATGATGTTATATGGTTTGAATATGTTGGTGTATGGCTTTTTGTATGAATTTGGTTAGTGAAAGGTCTGAAATAGGATGGTTATAGAAACTGTTAGGTTGAGATTTAGTTACAAATTGGTAAATGCTGTTAGAAGTTAAACAAACTGTTAAGACTCAGTATACAGGGCTGCAATGGAATGTATGGTTCACTTGAATTGGGTCATTGCAATGTTTCTGAACTGTTTTGGCTTGGCTGATTATGAATCGGTTTATGTTGCAGGTTTTCTTCAGGTACAGGATGCACAATGTTTAAAGGCCACTTTGTTTAATGATGAAGCAGGAGTGTCAAAGTAAATCAAGCCAGCTAACATAGCCACGTAGGGACCAAGGAGTAGAATTAAACTGTGTTCCTCCTGTAACTTCTTTTATGTAATGATTGAAACTTGTAATGACTCTCCCTTTTATGAATCATTTTCCATTTGAATGAGCTTGTAATACACCACTTGAACTTGTAACTCACCACTTGGATTGGATTGGATATTAAAATGTAGCTCGCCACTTATTTTTCTTTTAGTAATCATTTGCTCTTGAATACTTTGGATTCATGGTATCTCGCAATCACTAATGAGTCCTTATCTCCAGTTTAATGGAAACATGACTTCAATTCTCAAACCTTAAGTAACATGCCCTTTACCCAACCAAATTCTTTTTAAAGGACGATGGTGCATCCGTTATAATGGGTCCTCAAGTTCTATGCCATAGCTTTGACAAATATTTCTTAACAAATGACATTCATCCCCACCGTAACGTCTCAATGAAACTCTTTGACAAAGATGAATCTCTAATCTCACGGTCTTCAAAATGATAAACGTCACAAGCTCAAGCTATAAATCCTGATTCACTTTTTTGAGATGCATAATGAAGATAGGAAGCTCTTGAAATGATGGAAACGAGAAATAGCCTTTGTATTTTGATAAAGAACCAGGTCCATGATGCCTAATAACATAAAACCCCAATTCCATAAACCACGATTGATGAAGAAGCCAATTGAGCCAACTTTTAATGAAGATGAGAGCCTCCAAAACACAGGGACTCCCCAATCTCCCAAGTCATTGATCCCGATGCCAAGTTTATTGATTAATGATGCATGATGTGTTAGATGTCCTAATGGAGAGATGCACATGAATGTAAAACTTAAGCCAGTTAAAAAAAAAATTGAAAAGGGGTAGGACAAATTTGGGGTATGACAAATATGAGTTGAAGTGAATTTGAAAATATTCATTTTAATCCCACATAGAATGGAACACACGTAATAGTTGTGTATATAAATTTTAAGTAGGCAAAATGGGTTAGGCCTCAATGGGTACTCAATTTTGTAAAGAAGTAAAGATACACCACCAAGCCACATTAACAAACGCGCCCGCCGCTGTCCGGCCGGCCGGCTCGTTCGAGCTGGACTTGCGCTTGGGCCTTGATCATTTATTTTTTGAGTTCGAATTGGTGAAAATTTTAATTAATTTGAATTTAATTAATATATTAGAAATTAATTATTACAAGTATTAATCTAGTTTTGACCAGAGTCATTCGAATGATTTGCTGACCAAGTGAAAAAATGGTTAGTTTTGATCGGGCCGATTCCACTCTCTCCCCATGTTCTCCTCCAACTTCGCTTAGATACTCTCCAATAAATAGAGGTTTCACAAACTCAGTTTGGTACTCCATATTTCACTCGAAATCTCTCTCTTCTCTCCCACACTCATTTTTTCTCATAAATTTTTCTTATTATGGTTCTTTTTTGAGTGGCTTGCTTGCTTGCGCCATATTTGACTGGTTTTTTTCTAGATAATACGAGTCATTTCAACACCATCTGAAGGTGTATTTCTAGAACGATCACATACAATGCAAGTAGTGATAGTATAATTAAACAAGGCTGTTTTATCCTGGTGGCGCCATGGTATTCCGATTGCTTTGCATACTTTTAGGCAGTACCACAAAACAACTTAAAGAGACTGGACCATTCCGCGACTCACCCCGGTAACTTCTTCTATGGCTGATTTTTCAAAACCTAAATCAACAATTTTAAGATGTTTCCAAAACTACCATGGTCACCGAAGAAGTTATTGGTGACTACGCGGCCGTTGTCTGTGACAAACCATTTACGTTTGAGGGTACTCACTTCAAATGTTGGTAAGCTAAGATGAATTTTTTCTTAACTTTAAAGAAGGTTGCCTTTGTTTTGATTGAGGACATTCATGTTATTTCTTCTATATCAACCGAACAAACTAATGGTAATGGTAACAAAACTGTGAATTCATATGGAACTGTTAACTCGCCTGAATTAGACTATACTGCAAAAGCTAAAGCTACAGCAGATAATTTATAGCTCAGAAAAGAAATATCCATCTAGAAAGATAATGATTATGTTTGCAAAAACCATATTTTGAACAGTCTTGCTGACGATATGTATGATTACTATCGTAATTATGAGTCTGCTAAACAGGTATGGAAAGCTCTACAAAAGAAATATGATACTGAAGAAGCAGACACAAAGAAATATGTTGTCAGCCGCTACTTGAACTATAAGATGTTGGCATGTTTAAGTTGAATGTTGATTTGAATAGAATTTAGAATTTAATAGGACCTGGCACTTAGTAGACTTGCTTCCTGGATGCAAAACAATCGGTTGTAAATAAGTTTTAAAAAAGAAACTAAAATCAAATGGAACTGTTGATAAGTACAAGGCTCGCCTTGTAGCCAAAGGTTTTAGGCAAAGAGAAAATATAGATTTCATCCATTAGGGTACTAGTTTCAATAGCCTCTATTATAACTTAATAGTACACCAAATGGATGTTAAAATAACTTTTTTAAATGGCGACTTAGATGAAGAAATCTATATGGACCAAGCAAAAGGGTTTGTGATTCATGGACAAGAGAACAAGGTCTATAAGTTAGATAAGTCTTTGTACGGGCTAAAACAAGCTCCAAAGTAATGACATGAAAAGTTTGATAACTTAATGATAACGATGGGGTACAAACTGAATGAAAGCGAAAAATGTATTTATTACAAATATGAGAATCACATTTGTACTATCATATGTCTCTATGTAGACGATCTACTCATCTTTGGATCAAATGTTCAGACCATTAATGATGTGAAATCGTTGTTAGGAAACAACTTTGATATGAAATACCTCGAAGAAGCAAGCGTGATTCTTGGTATCAAGATCACAGAATCCTAACAAGAAATTTCTTTGGATCAAGCACACTATGTGGAAAAGATCTTAAAGAAATATAATTACTTTGACTGTAGACCTGCAAGCACATCATACGTTCCAAGCATGAAATTGTTTAAGAACACTAGTGAAAGTATCAGACAAACAGAATATGTGAGCATCATTGGCAGTCTTAGGTATGTCACTAATTGTACTAGATTCGACATTACATATGTCGTAGGGTTGTTGTGCAGGTTTACTAGTAGATCAAATAGTGAGCATTAGCAAGCTATTGAGCGAGTCATTAGGTACCTTAAAAAGATCGTGAATCTCGGTTTGTAGTATCAGATATTTCTTGCTATTCTAGAAGGATACAATGATGCAGATTGGAATACCCTATCAGATGATTATAAAGTAACTAGTGGCTATGTATTCAGTATAGCTGGAGGAGATGTATCTTGAAAATCAAAGAAACAAACTATCTTGCCTCAGTCCATGATGGAATATGAGATGATAGTATTAGTAATTGCTAGTGAAGAAACAAGTTGGCTAAGATGCTTGCTAGCTAAAGATCCCTTTGTGGGAAAAATTATGCCAGTTGTGTTGATCCATTGTGATAGTACCGCGACTATTGCAAAATTTGAGAGCCGTCATTATAATTGTAAAAGACATCAAATTAGAATAAATCCCATCACTATTAGAGACTGTATCTCTAAAGGTGCTATGAAAGTGGATCATTTACGCACTGGTGAAAATTTAGTTGATCCTTTGACGAAAGGATTAGTTAGAGAGAAAGTCTATAATACATCCATTAAGATGGGACTAATTCCTACAGATAAATGAATTTCTCATGATGGTAAACCGATCTAAATGAATGGAGATCCCAAGAAATAGATTCAATGGGTAATAACAAGTTATAAGTAATATGAGATGATCATGCGAGTATGAATAAGTGAAGCATATGTACTGAAGTTATAAGAGGATGAGATAATAGAAACTCTTAATGAGATCTATACTCTGTATGAGGGAGCATCTAGGCTACATGAGTACTCTTGATAGACTCACCAATGTGATTGTGGAAATTAGGCTGGTTCCCATGGAATTTCGAGGCAGAATTCCTAGAGCCTTCACTAAACCGGGATAGACGTGCTGGGCCATTAAAGCACAGACTATTAGAATACACCTTAAGAAAAGGTTGTGTGCAAGTTTGATGTCTGATATAGATTTCGATACATTTGTGTTTTTCTTGTTGAATTAGAATCCTACTTGCTACGTAAAGGTTCAAGTCATAGACACTCTTGCTTATGCACAGTCTTAGAAACGTTTGACGTTACTTGTAAAAAATAACCTTTTTAAATTCAAGTCGGAGATTGTTGGAATTCTTGGAATGTTGATAAATTGGAGTGGAAACTTGCAAGACTTTAATGTCATTAATGAGCACAAGTATGAGCCAATATGAGTGGAAGGTAATTTGAAAAGAGTCATTTTAGTCTCACATATGAGGGAACACACATATTAGTAGTGTACATAAATACTAAGTGGGCAAAATGGGTAGGACCCTAAAGGGGTACCCAATTTTGTAAAGGAGAGAGGACACACCACCAAGCAACATTAACACGCGCACGCGCCGTCGCTGTTTGTTCGTCAGGCCGGCCGGCTCGACTTGGGCTTGGATTTTGATCATTTTTTTGAGCCCGAATTAGTGAAAAAATTAATTAATGTGAATTTTATTAATATAGTAGAAATTAATTATTATTAATTAAGTCAACGGGTGGAAATTAATTAACATTGATTAATTAATTACAAAAATGATTGGATGGCGTGTCCCCATTTAAACCAATTCTTAACCTAGTTTTGACCGATTTACTTGCCCTCAAAGAGTCATTCGAATGACTTGCCGAACAAGTGAAAAACGGTTAGTTTTGACTGGGCAGGTTCCACTTTCCCCATGTTTTCCTCCCACTTCGCTCACATCCTCTCCTATAATAAGGGTTTCACAAACTCAGTTTGGTACTCTAGATTTGACATCCAAAATCTCTCTCTTCTCTCCCATACTCACTTCTTCTCATAAATTTTTCTTATTCTGGTTTTTTAGTGGCTTGCTTGCAGCATATTTGACTGCTTTTTTTCAGATAATACGAGTGGTTTCAACACCATCTGAAGGTGTAATTCTAGAACGATCACATACAGTGCAAGTAGTGATCGTATAATTGAACTAGGCTATTTTATCCTGTAGGTGCCGCGGTATTTTGATTGCTTTGCATACTTTTGGGGAGTACCACGAAACATCTTCAAGAGAGTGAATCGTTTTGAGACTCACCCCAATAACTTTTTTTGCGGCTCATTTTTCAAAACCGGAAACAACAATTTTAAAACGTTCAAAAACTTCCATGGCTACCGAAGAAGTTATTGGTAATATTGAGGCCGCTGTCTCTGGCAAACCATTTAAGTTTGAGGGTACTTAAATATTTGTTACATATTGGATATTACTTAAATATATTATAATGTAGTTATATGTTTCCAAATTCAATTTCCTGGGATTGATTTATCCACTTCAAAATTTAACATATTCTTTATTCTTGTCATAAATTCTCGCAATATCATTTAGTTGAAAATCATCTTCAACCCTAACTTTGCATCTTCGAGATTTCAACAAATCTCTCTACAATTTCACTAAATTTAGAATCATCTCAAACTTTTTTTTTGCATTCTCCAGAATATTCAACACCAATATCTTTATTAGAGATGTACGATCAATCATCTAATTTTGATTCACAAAACTCTGACCAAAATTGTGTCATCAAACATTGGTCGCTAGATCCTTGTCATCCATACTTCATTCACCCAAGGATGAACCCTAGGGTGATCCTCGTGTCTCTTCTCCTCAATAACAACACTTATAAGAACTAGAGTTGATCAACGAGACATTACTATCTTCAAAGAACAAGATAAAGTTAATAAATGATACTCGTCCTCAACCCAATTTATTTAATTCAAATTTTGACCTTTGAAAAAAATGCAACAATAAGAAAGATATATTTTATATTTTATAGTAGTGAGAATTTAAACTAATCATCCAACCACAATGACAACTGAATCCTACTCTGATATATCATCTTGATTTCAAGTAATTTATGAACTCTTCCTTTTTCACCCATAATATATTTACTATCGGAAAGGTAATACCTATAATATATTTTTATAAAATAGAGCTATCAAAAAGGTATTGCTTCACTACAACAAATTTGTCCTTTAGCAGCGCATCTACGAAAGCGCTTTTGGAAAAAGCGCTGCTATAGGTTGCGTAAAAAACAAAAATAAAAAACAAGGGAAAATGCGCTGGCAAGGGGGGGTACGAGAGCGCTTTCTAGAAAGCGCTGGTAAAGGGGGGTACGAGAGCGCTTTATAGAAAGTGTTGGTAAAGGGGGGGGGGGGGGGTACCAGAGCGCTTTCTAAAAAGCGCTGGTAAAGGGGGGTAATGAAAGCGCTTTGTTAAAAGCGCTGGTAAAGGGGGGGGGGGGGTACGAGAGCGCTTTTCTCAAAAGCGCCATCTAAGCCCATCTAATTAAAACAAAAAAAAAGAAATGCTTCAGTGGACAGATTCAATATTCTATTTTTCACGAACAGTATTCTTCTTCTCCCACGAAACTCAACTCAGTCTGTTCTCCAACGTTTGCCGTCCTCCACCGTTCGTCGCCCACCTTCGGCCGTCCTCCACCGTTCTTGCTGCACCTTGCTTGTTCTCCATCTCTCTCCATTATCTCCATCTCAAGGTAGATTCTATTGAATAATCCAATATTTTACTGACATTGTTAGGGTTTTAGTTGATATTGAGGGATGACATTGTTAGGGTTTTAGTTGATATTGTTAGATGACATTGTTAGGGTTTTAGTTGATATGGTTTGTTAGTGCACATGTTAAGTGTTGATATGAAGGATATTTACTGTGAATTGTTGGCATTGATGTTGTCACTATTTATTGATGATGTTCATTAAGTGATGATGAAGTTGCTTGTCTCTTGTTGCAAATATGAATGATAATAGTGCTGGAAGTTTTAATTGGATTGATGATGTTGTATTGTTTAAAGTTGATAATGATAGAGTTGTTAATGAAGGTGGTGTTGCTGAATTTTCAATGGAGTTAGTGTTATGGTTGGTTTGTGAATTTGAATTTGAATATGGTGAGAGTTCTTGATTTGAATCTTGTTGATAATTGTTGTCGGATTTACTAGATTCTTGAGCATGAGTTGTGTCGTGTTTCCATTTTTTTACTTGCTAGAAATTGTTTAGAATTGGCTTGTGTTAGCTGAAGATTTCGTTTGGGAAGAATATCCTTCGAAGGTTTGAAATTCGAAGGAAGATGGTTACTGATGACCATCTTTGAGATCAAAAATGGTTACTGATGGCCATGTTCGAGAATGATGGTTTAAGTTGGAACGAAGACAATTAGCACTGAAGCTAAATTCGAAAAGAATCATCTTTAGGGACTTAAATGTTTTTACGAAATATGTAAAGTACTGAAGCTTAGCGTATTTTCGTGGCATTCTCGATTCTGATTCCGTTGCCACACGTCGAAAGAGGATTCAGGCGGGAGGATTTGAATTTCGAAGGAGTTTATATAACTGCACAAAGACAGATGGAATCCCAAAGACTCTCATGAGTAACGTGGCATCAGATTAGTGTAGGACCGTTAGGGTCAAATTTAGTATAAATAAGGGTCTTAGTATTAGGATTCCGTGTGTTCATTTTGTACAAATCACTCACATATTGCTCAAGTATCAAGTGTTAAGAGAACGAGTTTCGCTGAGAAATGTACGTATGACACCAACACCATTTTAAATACATTTGTATCTTTCTTTATTCAAGTATCTTTTGATATTACTGCATTTCGTTTACTTTCTGTCATTTACGTTCTTGCACTCTTTACTTTCATTCTATTTAGTTTCGAAGCATTTAAGTTTCTACACTTTAAGATTCTTGCACTTTACAGTTTTGTCTTATATTTTATCTTTATCTTATCCTTCGCTGATGTTATATTTACGTGTATAACAAGGTGATTGTTAATCTTTATTTCTTTGATTAAGTATTTCTTATTTTGAGACAAGCCAACCATAGACATAATTCGAACTATCATGAATAACAACCTTTTTGACTATGTCCTAGGATCAATCTAGTCGATCCTGCGAGTAACCAAATCATATTTATTATAGTTTGGAAGACTAGCGGTTGTTTACCAGAAATCACCGTAAACAAATTGGCACGCCCAGTGGGACCGTGTCAAACAGATTGTTTTAATTGATTGTTTTGTTTTGTCTAGAAAATATCAAGACCTTGTATGAACCTTAGGAACGGTAAATTAACCAACAGTGCACAACCGATTCCTAAACGAAGGTACAACAAGAAAATGGTCAATATGGCCAGTGGAGGGGGAAATCAAGATCCCCCACAAGGGTCAGGAACAGTAGCGACAAGTTCTACGCACGTTTCGACTTCTACTCAAGAGGTGCAGGCTATACCAGTTTCGACAGGATCTGAACCCATAGGTAGTTCCCAGGCGATGCCCGAAAATACTACAGGGATAACAGGGACTATACCAGTTTCGAGTTCGACCACCGCGCCTCCATTCAGTAGCGCAAGCGAGATACCACCTTTCTCGACAAACGCTGCAAGTCAGTTATTTTCCCCAGGACCATAACGACTTTCGAAGGTTGGAGACCCAACAATCCATATGGAATGCCATATTCATATATGACAGGATTACGAGGGCCTACATACACTATAACTAACCCGACAGCATTTTCGCTGAATGTCAGTTCGATAGGTCGAAGCGCACAGAATACTGGCTTCTCTGCCCAAATACCCCCTTTTACCATAAATAGTCAAGCGGCATTTCGACAGGAAATGGATGCAAGTAACCATGATATGTTAGGAACTCTTGCCAAAGAATTGGGCTCCATCTTGAATCCGTTAGCAACAAACATTACTAGGACCAACCAGGATAATGTGGAAACTTTCCAAAAAATATCATCTCAAATAAATCGAATGGCAGATTTTTTAGGAGCTCCACAAAATAGACGAAGGAACAACCAATCAACTTATCAAGAAGGGGAACCCATTCTAGAACAAGTTCGAGCCACAGCACCACCATCTAGACCAACACCAGTCGAGCAAAACTAAGTGATAGACTTAGAAACTCGAAGGCAAACGACTAACGTTGGCCAACAGGCAGTTGCCCAGCAACAGCCTAATCTGGTGATGGTAAGAAGAAAAGAACATCCTGACGAAGTGGTCCATAGGGTTAGGAGAGACAATTTGGCAACAAAGAACAATCTCACTGCCATGATAGAGAGAATAATGGCTAACAATGGCCTTAATACCGGGCTTCGACGCCCAAATTATACATCCCCAATAGCAGAATATATCATGCAAACGGAATTGCCAAGGGGTACCAAAGTACCAAAATTTACAAAATTTTCAGGGGACACCAATGAGTCTACCGTGGAGCACATAGCCAGGTATCTGAAGGAAGCAGTGGATCTAGCAGGGAACGAAGATTTAAGGATTAAATACTTCCCTAGTTCGCTAACAAAAAATGCTTTTGTTTGGTTCACTACTTTTCCCCCAAATTCCATAGATGCATGGGCACACTTGGAGAGATTATTCCATGAACAGTTCTACATGGGTCAAACCAAGATAAGTCTGAAAGAATTGGCTAGCATCAAGAGGAAGTTCACGGAATCTATAGATGATTACTTAAACAGGTTCCGTTTGTTGAAGTCAAGATGCTTCACGACTATCCCCGAGCACGAATTAGTTGAAATGGTTGCAGGCGGCCTAGATTATTCAATTCGAAAGAAACTGGATACTCAATACCTAAGAGATATGGCCCAATTGGAAGACATGGTTCGACAAGTCGAATGATTAAAAGCAGAAAAGGCCAGAGCAAGTAAAAGTTATAAGAAGGAGAGAGTAGCATACGTCGAAGCAGACGACGTTGATGGCGAACCTTTCGAAGATTCATACAGTATGGAAGAGGTCGAAATAGATCTTGCTGAGTTAAAAGAGGCGCCACCTTATTCTTTCAAATTGCTCACCCCTTCTAATGGGAAAAATCCAGTAGAGAATGATAAAAGCGATAGGTTTCCTAAGAAAACTTATACATTTGATGTCACTAAATGTGACGAAATATTTGATTTATTAGTAAAAGATGGCCAGATGATAGTACCTCCCAATTCAAAAGTTCCTCTGTTAGAACAACGGAGGAAGCGAGGATTTTGCAAATATCACGGTTTTTTAGGCCATAAAACTTCACAATGTTTTCTTTTCAGGGATTTAATTCAGAATGCTATCAAGGATGGACATCTGAAATTTGCTGACAAAACCAAGAACCATATGAAGGTTGACACAGATCCTTTGAGTGTGGCTGACACTAACTTGTGTGAACCATTTGACGTCAACATGGTGGAAGTATCTGAAATTGATGTTGCTGAATCAGAGATAAATTCAGGTGAAAAGCAGGCTACTGAAAGCCTAAATACCAATTCGATCTTCAATACCGATGTTGAAGAATCCTTTGATGCTAAGATGACTGAAGATTTGAAAGGAAAAACAAGTGAGGCCACTGAAGACCTCACAGTGAAGCTTTAGCAGATACGAATTTCCGAGGCTCCTCCGGCAGTTGTTAACATGGTCAATGCTAGACGACCTTTATCTGAAATAGAAGAACTAGAAAAATGGCTGATAAGGGAGAAAGGAAATATTGAAATCCCACCAAGAGGGAACAGTCTGAAGGATTATCTCTGGGATTGTCATGTGAAAAATGGTGGAAAAATGCTGATGTGCCCAAGATGTTCAGTTATGCTGAATCGAAGGGTTCAAGCCAATTTCGAGAGGGCCCTGCGAGAAATAATGGAGCAGCCTTGGAGAGGAGGAAATTTATTGCTCAAGGTGTACCCAAGGACTGAAGAAAGTTTGGTGGGTTTCTTGGTCAGATGTCACAACGATAACTCTGAGATTGCATTGTGCCCTAGGTGTGGAGCAGTTTATGATGAATTTCTAGCAAGATCATTCGAAAGGGTGTATCTCTACATGGGTCGGGAAACGCAAGGACTTCGTCCCAACTTGTATGGGTTCGATATCAGGACCCCATCAAGGAGGCCTGACAGCCCACACCCTAGAGCTCGAAGGGTCACATTCAAAGTTCCTGCCGACATACCCAGGGATAGATGGATGCAAGCTGGTGCCAGAACCAACAAATGGCGAAGTTGGGACCAAGGAAGGAAGAACTGCAATGGCATATAGGAAGCAATTCCGGACTTCCAATTGAGAGATGTATAGGTTGGTGTAATACGGTGAACTGACTTTTTATAATCGAAAATGTACGGTAAGCAAGAGTCGCCACCGACTTTTATTTTATCCAAACAAGTTAGAAAGGCTAAAAGAAACAGGAAAAAACCTTTTTGAGAAAAACAGGATTCGGGGGGTAATTATGCAAAGGGAAGGTGTAAGGCACCCTTTGCATCCATGGTTTTCCATGGGCTCTTAATTGCTTTGCTCGCTTTTGTTTTTAGAAAATGTAGATGAAAGAGATAGGGACTTTAGCTCGTAAATGAGCGTTGCCCTTTTGAAGAATTATGAGAAAGAATATAATAAAGGTTTAGAGCAAGGCAAAGCAATTAGGGGCAATTACCTTGAAGTTTTGAAAATAAGGTTTCTTTTAGCCTTTCAGGATGAAAGGGTCTATCCTTGCCATAAGAGGGCAGGAAGCCTTTCGTTTGGAGATTGAAGGGTCATCGCATTATCATTCGCCATAAGACTGACCCATGCCATAGAGAGGCAGGTAGTCTAAGGGAATGATCAGAATAGCCTTTCGTAGGCAGCCAGAGGATACCTTAGCCTTTTTCGTAGGCAACTTCCGAGGGTCGAGATCATGCATATCGAAGGCAGCATCATTAGGGACCATGATCTTAATCGAGGCAACTGGCTAAGGTATCCTCGTATTCGAGGGACAAGCTATTCTGCAAAACAACGTAAGGCAACAAGGCAACAAGGCAACAAGCAACAGGCAACAGGCAACAGGGCAACAGGCAACAGAGAGGTTACCCCAAAAGTGTGCGTGGGTGCATCAATCACGTGATTAATTTGATTAAATTATCTTATAATTAGTGAGGCTAATTCAATTTAAAGTTGCACTCCCTAAATTACTAACCACGCAGATAATATAAGGCAAAAACAATAGTAATATGGGGGAGGGGACAATGAAACCAGCGGATCCCTAATAGGTTTTGACATAAGTAATAATATAATTGAGATTAGGGTTTAGGGTTACCGATACTCGAGGCATTGACAATTGACAAACCCTGAAAAGGCGGAAAAACAAGAGGGCAGAATATAGTGAGTGCATTATCAGTTCAGCCATAAATATGGTTAACCCTAATCAATAAAAAAAATACAAGAAAAGGGTAAAGACACTTAGCTCAATTGATGAAGGTTGATGGTCGGAGGTTGCCTGAAGCATTGACAGAAAAATAGGAAGCAGTGAGTGTATGGCTAATTCAATGGCAATTAAATTTAACCTTAATTTGATAAAAAATAAAATAAAGTGATTATCTAAAATAAATACGAAATAAGACTTAGCTTTTGGCTTGACATGGCGCATAGTCGGAGTGTATTGAAAAAGCCAACCCTGAAAAAGACACAGAAAAGTAATATTTTCAGTGTAGAGAATGATCGTCCTAAACCCTGATTAGGGTACGAATTAAATAAAAAATTAAAAGAATAAATGATCGATTTAATTAATTATTGGTTTTTCAACCTAATTAATTAAATTGATGGCAAAAATAAATTTGATTAAAATATATGACATTCTCATAATTTTTATTAACAAATATTCATGGTTTTATAAAATTATTTGAATAAAAGTAAATAGTTTAAAACAAATAAATAACTTAAAATAGAAAATAAGAATATAAATTTATGTTTTAAAAAAAAAGATTGAATAAAAAAACAAGTCTATTATATAAAAAAACTATATTTAAAACAGATATATAAAGAAAGAAACGAGAAGAAAAGTAAAAAGAAATTAAATTAGAAACTCAGCTTGGATCGTGTAGGGTAAATCCTGTGAAGTCCATGGTGGAATTTCATGCTATGGAGCGCTGGATCAAACGGCCTTTAGATCCAAAGGTGATGATTGAAGCGCCTATGGTAAGGCGCATGGATTCAGGTGCACTAGATCAGATTCCAAAGGTGATGATTGAAGCGCCTATGGTAAGGCGCATGGATTCAGGTGCACTAGATCAGAGAATCAATTTTGCTAAAAAATAATGCATTCTACCTGGGTATCGAACCCAGGTTCTTCTGGTAGAAACTAAAACGCACTGCCACCACGCCGTTTCTCAATTGCTGATAACCAAGTCATCTACAAACATTATATACAAAATAACAAAATTCTAAAATTTCAAAGAAAACAAAGCGCGCGCGTGGGCCCATAGGTTCGAACCACCATTCGCATGAAGACACGTCTTGTCTTCTTCATCTCTTCTAAAAAAACGCAGGTCTATACCCACGGTTTTGGGTTGTAGCCATAGTCCCTGCAACTCATAAAACTCACAATACACCACATAAATTAATCATACGGACATGGATCGATTACAAATGATCTTTCGGATTCAGTAGTACCACTTTCTAGGCCTGATTTTGCCTATTCAGGAAAGCCCCAAATCGAAGCTTAACAAACCTAACAATGGCATAATTCTGCATCTGCACTAAAAACTCAATTAACATGCCCAGAACACTTGCACACATGATTATGAACACAATTATATCACCAAAACGTATTTATAACGCATGAATCATTACAGTCGAACTCAAAGGGAAAGTGTGCAAACCGTGGCGTATTGGGAGCGGTTCTGAGCGTGTCGAAGCTTGGTGAATATCCAGATAGCTTCCCAGAGTGATAAGGAACGTGATTGAGTCCTTTAAATCCTTCGAACCAGTCTCTAAGACAAAAATCGTGATTGACTTTTCTTTGAAGTTTTTTTTTTGTTCACGGTTCTGAAGCTGCAAATCCTTGTCCACAAAAACCCCCTCCCAATATGATCGCGTTTTTCTTTATATATGGAGATAGATTAGGTTACTGAGATTGGAGAAAATCAAGTCCTTCCAATAATTGAGATTTGATTTCCAAAATGATATGGAAAATTTCTAATTGTGGTCAATCATATTTTAATCATGCTTCCATGATATTCTTTAGCTCCAAGGCAATCTTTGATTGATATGTGTTGAAAAAAATCAAATCCATGTGCCCGTCACGATTGATTTGATATCTCATTTTATTTATCTTAATTTATTTAAATTAGATAAATGAAATAGAGATCATGGTTATGTACAAATGGGCTTTAAGGTATTCTAAAACATCATACTTATGTTTACACCCCACCAAAATAGGCCCATTAACTTTGACATTCAAAATTGCTCCATTTTGACTTTTTGCATTTTCTAAAAAATGGCCTAATTTGTATCATCCATAACTTAGTCCATTTTAATCATGTGAATGTGCTATGGGACTATCGATTCATTGATTTTACTTCAGGACAACGAAACCCTAATTTCTGAGCCTTGTATAGGAGAATGTGTCTTGGAGCTTTGTGTATTGATTTGTATTTGTGTAAGAGAAATTGTATGGGCAAATTTTGGGGTATGACAGTTGGAGAACTACAAAGGCAAAAATCCTATGTCCAGATCACAATGGAGAAGGCACTAGAGGATGAAGAAAGCCCAAAGGGAATATAAACCAAGGGAGACTGGAGAATCAAGTAGCAATCAAATCCCAATACAGGGGGCAAGGACAAATAAACCTCCAGTGGAGCGTAAGCTGTTTGATTCTGAAAATGAGAAATAAGAAGAAAAAATGCATTCCAGCCCTTGGATGGAAGACGATAGGATGACAAATGATTTCGACTCAGATGGAGTATCGTCGATAAACTTAAATTGTAATGTTGTGTCAGTACTCCCTCATGAATTTAATCAAGAAACTGAAGTTGAAGATTGTGAGGAAGCTGATGAGGAAGAGATGGCAAGACACAGACCTGTGTGTTATTATGTGTTGAACAATGGGGCAGTCGAAGAGCAGAACGCTTTCTTCGAAAGGCCTGATGAAGGTATGAGGAATCATTTGAAACCACTCTACATAAGAGCCAAGATTGAGAATGTTGGCATTAACAAAGTCTTAGTAGATAGGGGGGCAGCAGTGAACCTAATGCCCCAATACATGTTGAAGAGAATTGGTATGTTCGATACTGATATAAGACCACATAACATGGTTCTGTCCAACTATGAAGGCAAGATAGGGCAAACTTTAGGAGTAATCCAAGTGAATTTAACTGTGGGTTCCGTCACCAGGCCAACGATGTTCATGGTGATACCAGCAAAGGCTAATTACAATCTTTTGCTTGGAAGAAAGTGGATCCATGGAGTGGCGGCTGTACCTTCGACGATGCATCAAAGACTAACCATTTGGAGAGAAGATGGCATAGTAGAGAACATCGAAGGAGATCAAAGTTACTACATGGCTGAAGTCAATCAGGTCAATAAAACTAGTTTCGACAGGAATTTGGCGAACATAGGACCTTGCCATGCTGCTGAAGATATATACACTCCAAACAGAAATGCTTTATACTATTTGTCTTTACATCCTAATGGATTCCAATGGAATAGAGAGATAATGGACGGTCCAGAAGATACCTCACCGTTGAAGCATTCACCAACAATACGGCCAACAGGCTGGGATGACGACGTTGGTCATGTCTGAAGCATCTTTTTTCGAAAAGATTTCGGCTTACATAGTCGAGAACAAAAGAAACACGACTCTCGAAGCCGAGTTATCACACATGACGGTCAGTACGGTTCAAAGTGAAGCAGAAACGAGGGATTCTGGAATACATCCTACCCCCCAGTTCCTCGAAGATCCAGTTCAAGCCAAAGAAATCTCAGGAGAGGAGATGAGTCAAAGGCTGGATGCAATCTACGACGAAGAGCCTTTGGGATTCGAGAAAGACCCAATGGGGGCAAATATCAAAATGTTAGCCCAAGACCCACTCGAAGAAGTAAATCTCGGAGATGGAGATCAGAGGAGGGTAACATACATCAGTGCAAAACTAGAGCTAACTTTAAAAGCAAAAGTCATCGCGTTGTTGAAGAAGAACAAAGATTGCTTTGCATGGGATTACGACGAGATGCCTGGTTTAGGGCGAGATTTGGTCGAATTAAAGTTTCCCATAAAGGAAGGAAAAAAGCCCATCAAGCAAACTCCTAGAAGGTTCGCACCAAAAATTCATTCGAAGATCAAAGCAGAGGTCGAAAGACTTCTACGATGCAAGTTCATCAGAACTACGAGGTATGTCGAATGGATTGCTAATATTGTGTCGGTTATTAAAAAGAACGGTTCATTAAGAGTATGCATAGATTTTCGTGATCTTAATGCAGCAACGCCTAAGGATGAATATCCCATGCCTGTGGCAGAAATGTTAGTAGATTCAGCCGCAGGCTTCGAATATCTAAGTATGTTGGATGGATATTCTGGGTATAACCAAATATTCATTGCAGAAGAAGATGTGTCTAAAACGGCTTTTCGTTGCCTAGGGGCCATAGGCACCTACGAATGGGTTGTAGTGCCTTTTGGTCTAAAAAATGATAGGGCAACTTATCAAAGAGCAATGAATTCTATATTCCATGATTTTATAGAAACTTTCATGCAAGTCTACATAGACGACATTGTGGTGAAATCTGTTTCAGATACCAGTCATTTGGACCATCTGAGCCAATCTTTCGAGAGAATGAGAAAACATGGCTTAAAGATGAACCCCCTTAAATGTGCTTTCTTTGTGCAGGCTGGAGATTTCCTGGGCTTCGTTGTCCACAAAAAGGGAATAGAAATTAATCAAAATAAAACAAAGGCTATTATGGAAACAAAGCCACCATCCACGAAGAAAGAATTACAGTCTCTACTGGGGAAGATAAACTTCTTGACAAGATTCATCTCTAACTTGAGTGGACACACGGAAGCTTTTTCTCCTTTACTTCGACTAAAGCAAGGAAAGTTCGAATGGCGTGCCGAACATCAAGAAGCTTTCGAGAAGATAAAGCAATACTTGATGCATCCACCAATTTTATCTCCCCCAAATGGGAAGAAACACATGCGCCTGTATATTTCAGCGTCAGATAATACAATAGGTAGCATGTTAGCTCAAGAAGATGATAATGGCATTGAAAGAGCCATTTATTACTTAAGTAGAGTACTCAATGATGCAGGGACTAGGTATAGTGCAATAGAAAAACTCTGCCTTTGTCTATATTTCTCTTGTATCAAACTAAAGTATTATATAAAGCCAGTTGATGTTTATGTCTCGTCTCATTGTGATGTGATTAAACATATGCTATCAAAGCCTATATTGCATAGTCGAATTGGCAAATGGGCGTTGGCCCTTACTGAGTACTCTTTGATATTTCAACCCCTTAAAGCAATGAAAGGTCAGATCGTATCAGATTTCATTGTTGACCATGCAGTGATTGAAAACCCTCAACAATACATAGAATTGAAGCCTTGGAAGCTATACTTCGATGGTTCAACCCATAAAGAAGGAACTGGCGTTGGAGTACTAATAATTTCTCCTGATGGAATTCCAACAAAGCTCAAGTACAAGATTGAAGGTCCCTTATGCTCCAATAACGAAGCTGAATACGAAGCACTGATTGCTGGACTTGAAGCTTTATTAGAATTGGGGGCAACTAGAGTCGAAATTAAAAGAGACTCTGAACTAGTGATTAAGCAGTTGACGAAAGAATACAAGTGTATCAAAGAAAACTTGATCATGTATTTTGTTATAGTAAATAGGCTGCTCAAAAAATTCGAGTACGTGGATTTAAATCACGTTTCAAGGGTGAAAAATCAAGAAGCAAATGATTTGGCACAATTAGCTTCAGGATACAGGGTATCAAAAGAAAAAGTAGAAGAGCTGATCGAAGTAAGAGGCAAGGCAATGGCTACTAGGCTTTCCCCATGTGACTTGGAGAATTCACAATTAGGTTTTGCCAACAAACAAGAGTTTGAAGTTTTGAATATAGACTCTTTAGAAGACACAGATTGGAGAAGTCCAATTGTGAACTATTTAAAAGATCCTTCGATAGACACGGATAGAAAGGAAAAATATCGAGCTTTATCATATTTTTTAATGGGAAATGAGTTGTTTAAGAAGACTCCCGAAGGAGTTTTATTAAAGTGTCTGGGCGAAGCAGAAGCATATTTCGCTCTCTCAAATGTACATAGCGGAGCATGTGGCGCGCACCAAGCGGGGCACAAAATGAAATGGCTTTTGTTTCGATACAGAATGTATTGGCCTTCTATGTTGAAAGATTGCATAGAATTTGCAAAGGGATGTCAGGAATGTCAAGAACATGCAGGTATTCAACATGCTCCTGCAAACGAGTTAAGTTCAATAATAAAACCATGGCCTTTCAGAGGTTGGGCATTAGATTTAATTGGAGAAATTCACCCCAAGTCTTCTAGAGGTCAAAGATATATTTTGGTAGGAATAGACTACTTCACAAAATGGGTCGAAGCGATACCACTTGCGAATATGGATCAGAAGGTTGTGATTGAGTTTATTCAAAAACACATCATATACAGGTTCGGAATCCCAGAAAGTATAACCACAGACCAAGGTTCAGTGTACACTGGGCGAAAGATGCAAGATTTCGCCAAAGATATGGGGTTCAAGTTGTTTACCTCTACACCTTACTATGCTCAGGCAAATGGACAAGTCGAAGCAGCAAATAAGATAATAATTGGTCTTATAAAGAAACATGTAGGGAAAAAACCCAAGAATTGGCATAAAACTTTGGACCAAGCGCTTTGGGCTTGTCGAACATCACCAAAAGAAGCTACAAACACAACACCTTTCCAATTGACGTTTGGACATGATGCAGTACTCCCAATTGAGATATACCTGCAATCAGTTAGGATCCAAAGGCAAGCAGAAATTCCTCCAAACACTTACTGGGAATTGATGATGAATGAATTAGTAGATTTGGACGAAGACAGACTTCGAGCATTGGAGATGATAAAAAGACAAAAAGAAAGAGTGTCCAGAGCATACAATAAAAAGGTGAAAGGTAAAACGTTTATCAAGAATGATTTAGTTTGGAAAGCTATTTTACCTATAGATCGAAAGAATCGGGCGTTAGGTAAATGGTCCCCACATTGGGAAGGCCCTTTTCGAATCTTGAAAGTGTTCTCAAATAACGCTTATGAGATAGAAGAATTGGCAGAAGATCGTAGAATTTTAAGGGTAAATGGAAAGTATCTGAAAAGATACAAACCAAGCATGCATGAAGTAAAGATTCTTGCAAAAACGTAGATATTCGAAGTATATTAAGTAGGCCAAAATGGTTGAACTAACACCAAAATGGCTGTATTTTCAAACAAACATGCATGGTAAATACGATAAGAAGACAAAGAAACGTCAAAATATTTTTCATTGATATCAAAGGAGTACATTCGTTACAGAGAAGGTGGTTCCCAAGAACATTGAGGATTACAAAATTCAAAACATGAAGCCTAAAACAACCCACCTCCTAGTTGATCCTTTGATCTAAACCCTCTAGGGACAGCAGGGGCAAGCTTTCCGCCTCGAACATGTCCAAGGATCCAGATCTACGCATCCTTCTCACTATCCCCTTTTTAAGGAACATGTAGGACAAGAGTCTTCCATATGGAAGACATGTTACTACACCTTGCTGAGCAGCAGCCCTAGAAACTGCTTCAACAAGTCCTTTGAAAATCATCAGAGGAAAGTTAATTTTCTTCCCACGGAGGGCACAGAGTATAAATTCCAAATCCTCCACCATGATGCTATTTTGATCATGGTTTCATGGACGAAAGTTTCCCACGAGGAGTTGGTGCCAAACCCTAATGACCTTGGCGCTGAAAGGATCATTGTCCATAAGAGTCCTCAACATAAGATGGGTGGTCATGTTAAAGGTATTGTCATCAAAAGTTTCTCCAGAGTTATTGCATCTCAGCAGGTTGGAGATGGTGGAGGGAGTGATAGTAACATGCGCCCTTCGAACCTCAGAAACGATAGTGGTTCTGCCTTCCGGATCTATGCGCAGAGACGCAAACATCCAAAAGTCCGCTAACATATTGGGATAAACAGATCCCTCCAGGATTTCATGGTAAAAATCAAGCTCTTGGTTAACAAAGAGGGCGCTGATGCTTATAAAGTTTTCATCAAGTTCTTCTTCAGAGAGTTTGAATTCTTTCTTGATGCAAGCCCTGATGTTAGCGTAAGTTAGGGGTAGTGCCATTTGGAGAAGAAAGGTTGGAAAAGGTTTTATCTGACTCTGTATTTGAGAGAATGCTAGAAGAAACGAAATTTTGGGCAAGAGTTTGAAGAAAGTGTGAAGGAAGAAGTGGAATGCCAACCCTTTATATAGAATAAGTTGGCAGTAAAGGAACGGTTCATTTTTAATGTTTGATTGGACTGCGTTTGGTATTCCAAAGAGAAGTTATGGCTTCCTCCATTTCCCGCCCTTGGAAGTTGAAGTGTAATCATGATGAGAACTGACGCACGCACGTCTCAAATAGACGTTTTGAAAAAGGTGACGTCAGCTTTCAATGATGGTTACGGCTAAGGGTAGTAGAAACGTCAAGTCTAGGCTCAAAGGACTGCGAAGGGTAATCATGTCACGTGGTTTACATTTATTAAAATTACTGTGACAGTGAAAAAGTATATTTTGGCAAGTTTTAGAGAATTGCTGGGGCATTACTTATGACAACTGAAAAATAAAATATGTGGGGAGATTGAAAGATAAAGTTGCATATATATATATATATATATATATTCTTGGAGAAATCTGATTACAAAACAAGATAAGTACGCAGCACAAAAGGGAGTACAAGGTTCGAAGCAACTAATTAAAATCTTTGGGAAGGTTATCTTTTATCTTCGAGTACTGGATCTCCCATAAGGACATATGACGTTCGATCAATGCCTGTTGTCTTTTCAGTTCTTCGATCTCTGGCACTAGCTGCTGTGCCGTCTCGAAGTGTCGAATCCCTGACTGCGCCACTTCAGTTAATTCATCTTGATTGGTTTTTTGGATTTCTACCTGATGAGACTGGGCATCCTTTATCTTCCCTTTGAGTTCCTCAATTTCTTTTTTCCAGGCTTTGATATTTGTCTCACACTATTCATATTCTCGTTGGTTCTTCGAACGCTCGAGCTTAAGGGTTTCAACCTTCTTCGTTGCATCGTTAGCAGCTTCCCATGAAGAACTGTGAGAAGTCATTTTTGCTGTGAGTTGTCCGTCAACATCCCGTTTTCGAAGGAGATTAGATTGGAGTTGTTCAATCAGAGAACTCAATAAAACAATTACTTCTGAGACTTCCACTTGAACAAGAAGTAAATCCACTTTCTTTAGAAGGTTGTTTAGACCATAATATTTGGTGGAATCCTTGCTGAGAGCTTCGACGAGGTTGGTTTCAAAGAACCTTTCTCTTATCTGATGAAGGAGTTTAGGAATATCATCCTTGTCACCAGCACCTGACAAGACAGTCGAAGGAGTTCCAAGGGACGAAGTGCTATCGATACTCATCATGGTCTTGAGGAAGCTCACAGGATCAGTCTTCTTGAGTTGCTCTAGTTCTGAGGGAGTAGGCATCGCAGGGGCTTGCTTCGAAGTAGGCCCAGGAGTGACTGTGGTTCCAAGGTTCGAAGTTTCATCAGAACCAAGTGTAAGCAGCTTGGAAGTTTCTTCTGCAGCATCTTGTTCAGATATAGTGTCTTCGCTGCCAGTTGGTTGTCCAGCTGCGGTACCACTATTCGAACATTGTGGATTTTCCTCCATAGTTTCATCTTGATGAATGGGTGGAGACTCATCATTTGAATGGCTTTCTTCAGCAGAAGTCGGAATAATGGTTGCAAGAGGTTGAGTGTCTTCGAGAACGGGAGAAAGCACATGAGATTTGTGTTGAGAAACACCTGCGATGGACAGTTAGAGTCGATCAAAACAGAGGAAAGGGCAGAAAAGTCCATCTGTCATTCAAAAGAGTGGACATTTACCTCGAAGGTTGTCAAGGTCAATGTGTAAACTTGAAGCTTTGAGATCAGAAGTAGCGGGGGTACCAACATCATCCTACATTTACAAGGTAAAATGTGAGCTTAATCATTAGAATTAGAATGTAAAGAAATGGTTAAATGGTGAAACCCAAAATACCTTGGTCGGAATGTTGTCTGGACTGGAGTTATGACTCTCCATAATGGGAATAGTGCTAGCAGCCTTCAAGGGTGAGTCCTCAGAAGATACCTTATCACTCGAAGAAGTGAGCTTCGAAGTCCCAGATCCTTTTCCTTTGGCTGAAGGGGTGGCAGCTTTTTGTCTTTTCTTTATCGTTTGTCTGGTGCGAGGAGGAGATTTATCTTCATCGTCCGAGTAGGCTGTTGGAGGAACTTTTCGTTTCGAAGGCGCTGGATGTTTTGAGCTATGAAGTACATATTAGAACCAAGTGAGTGACATTCATTAAATTTCACAAGCTAAAATATAAGGTATCCAAGTACCGTAGGTTTCTTGCTAGTGGTGACAGAATCACTCCCACTCGCCCGGGTGTTCCTCGAAGTTCCAGAACCCTTTTGTACAGGGGCTTCCTTGATTTGTCTCTTTCGAGCAACAGTTGTGAACAAAATATAAATCAGTATTTCAATGAAAAAGGAGGAATTAGTCGAAGGATTGTCTAAACCCCAACCTTCATGTATTGGAGTCAAAACGCGAACATGCTCAAGATCTATATGAAGATGTCCTTTGAAAGTTTCCAAGGTGTGCTTAGTCGGGACCACTCGTTTAGCGCGTTTTTTAGATTCTTCCTGAAGAATTTTTATGAGATTCCCACACACAAACCAGTCTGGAAAAGGAGGGCTTAAGGCCACCCCAAAATCAGCACTAGGAAGTGGAGGAAATTTTGGGGGATGAAGTTCGAAAGCCACTTTATAACGTAGTTCAGGTCGAACAGACGCAGGCAATTTCAACTTATCCAGTTTAGCAGAAAACTTTTCGCGTAAAGTAACTGCAGCCTCGCGAATGGTCCGACTAAGGTCATCAGGCCTGTAGATAGTTTCAAAGAACTTTTGAAATGCTTGAACTTCTTTAATATGAGTCGAAGTACCTTTCTGGAAATTCTCCTGCACGTCAGCAAAAGCTGCAGTTAGTTCCCGAATAAGGCTTTCAGCATCGAAGATTTGCGTAGAATAGTATTCTGTCCACCATTGATGAAAATCTATGGTAGAATAAAAAGCAGGCTCGAAGGAAACGGGAGACAAAGTGGTGATGCCAACATATCGGGAGATTTTTTATTCGTATTCATCTTCTGTCAGATGCGAAGTGTGTAGACACATGTGATTCCTTTTGTCATACAAACACTTTGATTTGAGTTGAACCAGCCCAAGTTGTCTTGAAACCAGATTTGGTTGATAGCAGAGGAGATAGCAATGACTTTTTGGAGATCGAAGTCGGTGATATAACAGCTTTGGGGTGAGGAAAGCTTCCCAGATGGTCATAGATTCAACTTGTTTATCAGAAGAAGTTGCTGGAAATTCTCGAGTAAACCATTCGGGACCCACCTTACGTTGTACGAATGGAGCCATCGAAGGAGTGAATTGATGACGTTCAGCGAACATCATTATGAATGCCAGGAAGGTTTCACGAAGTTTGCCACTTTCTTCCTTTGGAGTTAGGTAAGCCAATTTGGTTCCTTCCACTGTTCGATCCTTTATGGCTGCACTTTCTTCGTCCACAACATTTCTATATGGGAGGTGAGCCTCGAAAGTGGCATTAAGCCATAGTTGCAATAGCCAGAAAGGACCAGCGAAAAGAAGAGATCCTGTTTTGTAGTTCTTAACGAGGTCTGTTGCTTCACCAAGATTCTCATAAAGAAATCCTAGAATTAACTGGCCTAGGTTTAACTTTATCCCAGCATTTAACTGGTTAGCCATACAAAGACATCTTTTTGCTACTTGTATGGACCTAGAGCAAAAGACGCATCTCGAGAGCCAAAGTGCTAGAAAAGCTATGTGTTCTTCGTCAGAAACGTCTGGGTCCGTTTCGTTGTGGTATTGTTGAATGAAGGCAGTATAGGTGACTGTTGCTTCATTAAAATTGATGGTGTCAGTATCCATGAAATTAGGGTCGAAGGTTTCCCCAGTTGGTCGAAGCCCTGTAATGGCAACTACATCGAAGAGGGTAGGGGTAACCATCCCGCATGGAAGGTGAAAAGTATTGTGAGAAGCATCCCAGAAGTAAACTGACGCTACCAACATGGTTTGGTTATATTCTAAACCTGTTTTGGATAATTGGATTAAATCATAAATCCCTAGTTGTTTCCAGAAAGGCGCTTTTTGCTTTTCTACCTTCGTTAGCCAAGCATAATACAGATCAGGATCCTTTGCTAATGGGATTGACCTAAAGACTTTCACAAAATTGGTTACATAGTTTAACCTAATTTTTTCTAAGGCCAAAGGAGTTTCAGTTGAGGTCTCTGTTGGGCTATCAGGGTTAGCTGAGACTGGGTGACCTTCATCGTCTATCTTATTCTTGCTAACTAAAGGCCTAGTTTTATAATAAGCAGGAAAGAATTTATTCAAAGAGGAGTTATTTTCTCCTGGTAAAGGACCCATGAAGGCATGAGTTTTTCCAGAAAGTTCAAAGGGAATGATTACCTGAGAAGCATAGATGGCGCGCGCCTCTGCAGTATTTGGACTGGGTATGTGTTCTTGATTCCCTGTCCGCGTAGGATTTTGAAGTTTTAGAACGGGTTGAAGAACATTTGAAGAAGACGCCATGGATAAGTTTGATTTGGGAAATGGGTTTGAATGTAACCGAAGATGTTCTTTTCTGTGGAGAGAATGAGGAAATAGGAGTGGAAGTTATGCAAGGATAGAAGTTCAAGTATTTAAAGGTTTAACGGAAACCCTTTCAAATCTTTTGGGTAAAAGCCAAGAGACACGCGGCAGGCGTTGATTTAATCCAACGACGGTCGAATAATTATTAGCTTTACTCCTAGTATATAGGAGTAATGATCATGAAGTAAGACCAGAACGTGGGAATGTTAGTTATGAGAAGACATCTTTGAAAATGACAAGACGTTTTGGAAACAGAGTCATAAATGGTTATGACGTCAGTCAATAGTCTTGGAACTCTAAGAAGTAAGTAAAACGAAATCTCGTTATAACAAGAAACGCCTATTTCTCTTGTTTTCGAAACAGGCATTTATTGGGGGCAATTTGTTAGCTGAAGATTTCGTTTGGGAAGAATATCCTTCGAAGGTTTGAAATTCGAAGGAAGATGGTTACTGATGACCATCTTTGAGATCAAAAATGGTTACTGATGGCCATGTTCGAGAATGATGGTTTAAGTTGGAACGAAGACAGTTAGCACTGAAGCTAAATTCGAAAAGAATCATCTTTGGGGACTTAAAAGTTTTTACAAAATATCTAAAGTACTGAAGCTTTGCGTATTTTCGTGGCATTCTCGATTCTGATTACGTTGCCACGCGTCGAAAGAGTATTCAGGCGGGAGGATTTGAATTTCAAAGGAGTTTATATAACTGCACAAAGACAGATGGCATCCCAAAGATTCTCATGAGTAACGTGGCATCAGATTAGTGTAGGACCGTTAGGGTCAAATTTAGTATAAATAAGGGTCTTAGTATTAGGATTCCGTGTGTTCATTTTGTACAAATCACTCACATATTGCTCAAGTATCAAGTGTTAAGAGAACGAGTTTCGCTGAGAAATGTACGTATGACACCAACACCATTTTAAATACATTTGTATCTTTCTTTATTCAAGTATCTTTTGATATTACTGCATTTCGTTTACTTTCTGTCATTTACGTTCTTGCACTCTTTACTTTCATTCTATTTAGTTTCGAAGCATTTAAGTTTCTACACTTTAAGATTCTTGCACTTTACAGTTTTGTCTTATATTTTATCTTTATCGTATCCTTCGTTGATGTTATATTTACGTGTATAACAAGGTGATTGTTAATCTTTATTTCTTTGATTAAGTATTTCTTATTTCGAGACAAGCCAACCATAGACATAATTCGAACTATCATGAATAACAACCTTTTTGATTATGTCCTAGAATCAATCTAGTCGATCCTGCGAGTAACCAAATCATATTTATTATAGTTTGGAAGACTAGCGGTTGTTTACCGGAAATCACCGTAAACACCTTGTGAGAAGGATTGATCATTATAGTTGGATATAACATGCTTTATGAAGGTGGTTGAGATTGTTTTGAATACAAATAATGCAGTTTTTTTATAGGTAGTTGTTGATGCATTTCATTATTATTTTGACTCATAGAAAGTGTAGAAACTAGAGAAAATCATTGTGCATTTTGAGTTGGGATTCAATTGTTGATGTAATTTGGAACTTGAGTTGTTGGATGTTAATTGTGGCTCTTGATTTCTGGTAGTTTATTGCCTTATGCTTGTTTGTTCCTTTCCTTCTCAATTTGCAAGTTTCGTGCACTTTATTTTCGATTTTTGCTACTGTTTTGTTAATCGGCTTAAAAGTCTCGCTTCTGGTCGAAATTCGGTAAAAACCAATATTATTTTTGAGTTCAGTGGGACATTTGGATGTGACTATATGAGTTTGGTTCGTTTCTGATGACTTTGAATTTTTGCTCATTTCTTTGATTTTGTTGTATCGTTTGGCTCATATGTGTTGACTTTATTTTTTGTATATTCTCATTGTTTCTTTTGTCTCATTATTTTTTATTTTTTGTATATTCTCATTAGATTCAAACCTAAAGATAATGAAGATTATAGATTGAAATCCATGAATATTAATTATTCATGGTTATATTGACATCATTATTCATGTGTTTACTTGATTTTAAATATGTTTAGCACCATGTACATAATGTTGATTTTTTACAATGTTGTTATGATTCTTGATGTCAATTTTGTTAGTCGTTAAGTGATGAACTTACTAACTTTGTGAATTTGCTATAGGGGTTACTTATGAAGAGTGGAAGTTTGATAGTTTTCAATAATCTTACATTGTGTGGATCTAGAAGTTGCTTACTTCTATACAGGTAATTAATTGTTCTCTCTTGCCAAAGTAATTAGTTGTGCTTTGAATGAACTGCTATGATGGCTCGTTTTTATAATAAAAGTTTTCTTTCCTTTGAATTAGCAGCATTTCCCGGCCTAGTTCGACGTACATCGCTCATTCTCTGCGTTTTGAAGCCTCTGGTTTCTACTTGTACAACGCCGATTCAAACCTACCCGTCTCCCACATCAAGTCTAACTCAGGTTACTAGCCCTTTCTTCTTGGTTATAGTTTATTGTTTTCTGCTTATAGTTTATTGTTTATGGTTCTATTTAATTTCAATTTAGTGTCTCACAACCAGTTTTTTGGTTTGTGGACTTATATTACCTTGAAATAAGGTAATGTCTTCTTTAAGAAATCGGGGGTAGGCTGAAATAAGGTACTGTCTTCTTTTAGAGACTTAAACAATCAAGACAACTGTAACTTCCTATCTTTAGCTAACTACCAACTTAACCAATATGATAGCTATAGGATCTCATTAGGTATTGCTTAAGTGTTGCTTATTCATAGTAGTATATTTTTGTACTATAGTTGCATAACATTCTATTTCAAGACTTGAGTGGTTTGACCAGATTTATTTCTATTATTCACACTTTATAGGATCTCATTAGGTATTCTAATCAAGACATAATGATGATAGCTATTTCTTATCTTGACAGAATTCCTTAGTACCGGATAGAGAAACCAAGAAGCAAAAGCATTTGTTTAGCTTAATTAAGACATGGATAAAACATGGATGAATTCAAACCGATTTTCGAAAGAGTACGAGAAAGGGGTATGGGAATTCGTTAAGTTTGCGGTTGCGCACTCCGAAGACCCGATTCGAATGTCGTGTCCTTGCTTGGGTTGCTGTTATGGGGGTAAGGTTGACGGGAATAAGTTGGCATCGCATTTACTACAGTTTGGAATTGATAGAAGTTATACATGTTGGACAATGCATGGTGAGAAAAGTAACGGGAATGTTGAGTCGCGGTGTAATACGAAGTATGCTTCAAACAACGATTGCACAGACACATATGATTATGATCGAGTCGAAGAGATTGCAGAAGCGCTTGAAGAAGATCTTGAGGATTGTCCCAAAATGATCGAGAGGTTGGTAAGCGATGCAGAGAAACCGTTGTATGATGGTTGTACAAAATTCACAAGATTGTCTGCGGTGTTAAAGTTGTACAACTTAAAGGCGGACAATGGATGGTCGGATAAAAGTTTCAGAGTTATTAGCCCTTATGAAAGATATGCTACCAGATGATAATGTTCTTCCCAATTGAACGTATGAGGCCAAAAAGATGTTGTCCTCTATTGGCATGAGCTATGATAAGATACATGCATGTCCAAACGATTGCGTTTTGTTTTGAAACGAGTATGCAGCGTTGAATGAGTGTCCTAAATGCGGTGCCCCTCGATATAAGAAAAAGTTGTCTCCGGCCAAAGTCTTATGGTATTTTCCTATAATTCCGAGATTTAGACGCATGTATCGTAGTGAAACCGATTCAAGACACTTGACTTGGCATGCAGATGAAAGAATTATTGATGGAAAGTTGCGACATCCGGCAGACTCACCACAGTGGATGAAAGTTGATACTGATTATCCTGAATTTAGAAAAGAAGCAAAAAACCTTCGCTTGTCATTGTCTACTGATGGAATGAACCCGCATGGTATTCAAAGTATCTCGCATAGCACATGGCCTGTGATTCTTATGATTTATAACCTACCTCCGTGGCTATGTATGAAGCGTAAGTACATGATGTTATCTATGCTAATTTCTGGGCCTAAACAACCAGGGAATGACATAGACGTATACTTGGCACCCTTAATCGAAGATTTAAAGTTTTTGTGGGAGAACGGTGTGGAGGTTTACGATGGGTATAGGAAAGAAAGTTTCAACTTGAGGGCGATGTTGTTTGGAACAATTAATGATTTTCCAGCATACGGAAATCTATTCGGGTACAACAATAAAGGTCAAAAAGCGTGTCCTGTTTGTGAAGATGAAACTGATACGACACGATTGGATATTTGTCAGAAGAATATATTTCTCGGCCATCGTAGATTCTTAAATTCTAATCATCACTACCGTGGGTGGAGAAAAGCATTCAATGGAAAGGCCGAACATCGTACAGCCCCGCCTTTTTTGTCAGGTGATCAAATTTTTGAAAAGGTGAAAGATGTGAGCACTCAGTTTGGCAAGCCTTTTGCACATTCACTTGTCAAGGGTGGGTGGAAGAAGAAGTCAATTTTTTTTGAACTTCCATATTGGAATTCGTTGTACGTAAGACATTTCCTGGATGTTATGCATATTGAAAAAAATGTATTTGACAGCGTTATAGGTACGTTACTCAATATACAAGGAAAGTCTAAGGATGGACTTAACATAAGGAAGGACATGGTAAACATGGGAATGAGAATTGAATTGGGACCCGTGACGAAAGGAAGACGAACATATCTGCCACCTGCTGTTTACACTCTATCTAGAAAGGAGAAGAAAACATTGTGTAAGTTCCTCAGTGAAGTTAAAGTCCCAGAAGGCTACTCTTCAGATATTAGAAGACTTGTGTCCATGAAAGACCTCAAGTTAAAGAGTTTGAAGACGCATGATTGTCATGTTATAATGGAACATTTTTTACCAATAGGTATACGTTCTATTCTGCCAGAAAAAGTAAGAAGCGCAATAACTAAACTGTGTTTTTTCTTCAGGTCAATTTGCAGTAAGGTGATCGATCCCGCGATCTTACCAACATTGCAAAAAGAGATAGTTGTTACTTTATGAGATCTTGAAATGTATTTTCCTCCCTCGTTTTTTGACATAATGGTTCATCTAGTCGTTCATCTTGTGAAAGAGACACAATTGTGCGGACCAGCTTATATGAGATGGATGTACCCTGCTGAACGTTATATGAAAATATTAAAAGGGTACGTGAAAAACAGAAGTCGACCGGAGGATTGTATTGCCGAACGATACGTTGTTGAAGAAGCGGTTGAGTTTTGTACTGAATATCTGTCAAATGTTCAATCAATTGGACTCCCAAAATCTCATATTGTCGAAAAAAAGAAGGAAAAAGGCTAATT
Source organism: Vicia villosa (assembly GCF_029867415.1). Lineage (NCBI taxonomy): Eukaryota > Viridiplantae > Streptophyta > Magnoliopsida > Fabales > Fabaceae > Vicia > Vicia villosa. The sequence continues at coordinate 91,505,819 of NC_081181.1, read as the reverse complement.
GGAAATAAAGTTGTGACAATATCAATGGTCGAACGGGATCAAGCGCACTTGTATGTTCTGCACAATGAGATTGAGGTTGAGCCGTATGTTGAAATGCACAAGGTTGTTCTCCGAGATTTAAATCCGAATAGAAATGAGAATTGGATAGTACGAGAGCACAATTGAAGTTTCATACCGTGGTTTAGGGAACATATTTATTCAAAGTATCGTTCAGATCCTGCTCCAGTAACACAAAGGTTGAGATGTTTAGCCTATGGTCCAAGTATAATTGTGTTTTCTTATAGCGCATACGCAATTAATGGATACACATTTTATACCAAAGAACAGGATGATAAAAGTACTATGCAAAATAGTGGTGTTACCTTGGTAGCTGAAGCAATGCACATATCAAGTGCGAATGACTTAAATCCGAAATTTGCAAATTTGTCATATTTTGGGGTTATCAAGCGCATTTTGGTGTTTGATTACGCAAAGTTTCAAATTCCTGTATTTGGTTGCAAGTGGGTTGAAAATAATAATGGCATACGAATGGATAAGTTAGGATTTTTGCAAGTGGATCTCAACAGGGTGGGGTACCAAGATGAGCCTTTCATTCTAGCCTCTCAAGCTAAACAAGTGTTCTATGTCAATGATCCGACAAGTACGAAATGGTCTATAGTGCTTTTATCAAACAAAATAGTTGATGAAAACATTGGAGATCAAGGTGATATTGGTGTTGGCATTGAATCTTGTACAAGAAACGATCAAAATGAGAACGAATCTTGTACTAGAAATGATCATAATGAGGGTATTTGGATCAATCCAACCGTCCGCGTTGTTAAGAGACGCGTAAAACACAATCCTACCAAGAAAAGAAAGAGACGTTAGTGAAAAAGGTAATAGTATACATATTCCGACTAATGTGCGTTATTCAATTTGTACCGATTGTTATATATTCAATTTGTATAGTTTTTTCAATTTGTATTCCGATTGTTACAATACTTATTCAATTTTGGTGCATATTTTCGTTTTGTACATAACTTTTGAACCATGTATCCGTTTGTCGACTTCTTTACATGTAACTATACTATTTTGACAATTCCGGAGCTGCTCATTCACTTATCTTTACATTTCGGGACTGTTTTTTATCGGTTTTGCTTCTGCCCGTGATCAAAAGTCGGGCTTAGGGTCTGAATTTCGGAAAACCGACTTCATTTTTGAGTCCGTGAGGACGTTTTACCGTAGCCATGTAAATTTCGTTCAATTCCGACAACTTTCTTTTTTTTGACGCTTATTCTGATTTCATCGATTTCGATTCCGATTTACTTGTACATGCATGGTTTGACTTCCATTTGACTTGTATAGATTGTTAGCTTATTAATAGTGTACTAATGTGCTTTAGTTTGTTTGATACATGTTCAATGGCTAGTAATCAAGAAAACCCACAAGAGAACCCACAAGATAAGCCACAAGAAAACTCACAAGATAAAGATGCTCCGGATACAAATCCTCAACCCGATACATCATCAAAAGAAGTTGCACGAGGCATCACCATTATGAAGGGAATCATTTGACATAGAGACCAAGGATTGATATATAATTTGGAATGGAATTCTGATAACCAACCAATTGGTCCTAATTCTGCAAAGTTGACAAGCTATATTGGTACACTTGTTCGTTTGCATATTCCAGTCTCCGTAGCTAAATGGAATCTGAAAAACAAAGAGTTGGACAAGAAAAAAGACATGATTTGGGACGAGCTTAAGGTATCATATATGGTTGTTGTTATTATCTTGACGATAATTTGATTAAATTACTTATACTAACACACTCTATGCGTATGTTTGTTTGCAGAGGTCTTTTACCATACCAGATGAGCGTAAACGCTTCATTCTTAGCTTGGCCGGAAAAAGATATATAGGGTGGAAAGCTTATCTAACAAACAACTATCTTAAGGATAAAGAAGGAAACTTTCTTGAAGAGGCCCCGGGACGTCCAAAAAAGTATGAGATGTTCATTGATGATGAAGATTGGGCTAAGTTTGTAGAGCAAAGAGATGAAGCTTTTCGGAAAAGGAGTGCCACAAATAGTGCGAGAGCATCAAAAGCGGCGTATCCATACAAAAAAGGGCGCTTGGGATATGCACGCTTACAGGAAAAAATTGTAAGTAAATAGAAATGTGAGGAAACCTCACTTCCAGTACATGTGTTGTGGAGACGAAAAGTGAGGAAACCTCACTTCCAGTACATGTGTTGTGGAAGGAAGCTCGTGTGGGCAAGAATCGAGCTGTCGATCCCGATGTTCAAAGAGTTTATGCTGAATGTGTAAGTATAACACTGTGTCTTTAATTAAATCAAATGTTTTTTAATATATAAATGATTTTTTATCTCCACTAATAATTAATAAAATTTAAATGAATTACAGGAGACCTTGTCGCAATCGGTATCCACCGGTGAGGACCAGGATGATAGGAGCGTACTTAGTAGAGCACTAGATGCTCCTGAGTATCCCGGTCGGGTGAGGGGTAAAGGTCATGGTGTGACTCCAACCTCTTTTTACGAGCATTCTAGGAGAAGAAATCCTACCGATGAAGAAGTGTTGCAAAAATTGCAGGAATTGCAAGCACAAGTCTCTGAATTGCAAAGAGATAAAGATATGTATATGAGAGAAAAGTGCAATACTTCATCGGTGAAAGAAACTAGTGATAAAGCTAGTATCAACTATCAAAGAAAACTTCCCGAGGTAATTATAAATTTTTTTCCTTACAAATTGTTCTATTTTATTAATGATAATGACTTTATATTTACTATTGGTTTAGGGCATTTCATCTTGCCAACTATACTTATCGTCACCAAATTATCGCCTAGTTGGCAAGGGAAAAGTGCACAACACTTTGGGAGATTTACTTCACCATAGACCGCTCCCGGATGGACACCTGAAAGTATCAGTTGATGTTGTATTAGATCATGATGCGGTGCTACCGGTACCTGACATGGTCTCATAGACAACATTGATGCGAGATGCAATAGGGTCATTTGTTGCATGGTCCTCAGAGCTCATTATCATTGGTGATGAGGTATATTGAAAACCATTATGAATCATTTAGTTTTCGAATATCAATTCTGCACCGTTACGTTAATTATTTTTTACATTTTAATTTTAGACTACTCCTACAAAACCCGCAATTAAGGGTATAGGGATTTTACAGGAGGAGGAGTCTGTTGCATCACTAAAAGAGGTACATTTAAGGTGTTAATATATAATTTGAATCTAAAACTGCATGATTTTATATTTTACCGATTGTTATATGATTTTTAGGCATCTGCTCAGGGGTCACAACAAGTGACACAACAAGTTTGTAGCGTACCACCCAAGGGTCCTCCGAAGCAAGCGGCAAAAAAAGGTGGTGCTTTTGTGCCTTGATACCGGAAGACGCCCGGAACACTTGTTGATATGTCCGATTTGAAGGATGGTGCTCTCTGTGAAATCAATATGGATGAAGGTATCTTTGGTATTGAATTCATGTCACATATTGCAATAGATGACTTGGAAGAGATTTTTACGCATGAACAACTAGGCGTCGCTAATATGCACTCATACATCCGGTAATATTCACTCATCCGATATATTATTTAATTAGTCGAACAATTTATTTACACATTTCAATGAAAATAATCTAATGTTTATTATGTTTTTATTTAAGGTTGTTGTATGACAGAGTGTTGCGCGGGACTGCATTGTCAAACAGATTCCGTTTCGTGTCTTCCGCCCATTGCAGCGGAATGACAATTGCTTCGAAACCGGAATCAGTTAGACAACGCTTAGTCGATAGATTCCTGTCCTCCGACAATACAGAAAGTCTGATTCTTTGGGTGTATAGTACCCGACCAGTAGGGTTAGTTTCTCATTCTTGGTTCATCTAATCTTTGTTTCTTTTGCGTAGCAAAATTTTCATATAACCTATTGTTTTAATTTATAGAGCACACTGGTTGTTGCTTGCTATCAACCCTATAAGAGAAGTGGTATATTTTCTGAATTCGGTAGATGGTGAGTGGAGCAATTATCCGGCTATGAAGGAAATGATTGATTTGTAAGTGGGATCGTTCTAAATATTCTTGTATATTTATATATTTAATTATTTGTGAGATTGATCTAAATATATGCTTTTATATTTTTGTTAGATCAATACAAGTGTTCCGAAGTCAACGAGACGCACAGGTATCCCGGACTAAATCAAACAACATTACTTGGATCAAAGTGCAGGTACATTATTTTTCACAATTTTGCTTATAATATTTATGCTACTTGATAAAACAAGACAACTATAAAATCTTATTTGTTTTTCTATGTAGTGTCCGATACAGCGAAACAGTTCAGATTGCGGATACTATGTTTTGAGGTTTATGAAAGAAATCCTTCAAATGAATCAATTAGAGATTCCAATCACGGTATGGATTTATAACTTAATTAGATAACTTCTTATAATTTATTACATTTAACTAAATCATTCATATTATGTTTTTGTTCTGTAGTACTTTGACGAATTCCGTGCTGCTTCTTACACGAGACTTAAGTTGGAAGAAATCAAAGAGGATTTGTGTCAATTTTATATTCATCAGCTATTCATGCAGTAGGATTTGTGTCGATTTGAAGTATAATATTATAGTACTCTAGGATATATGGTTACTATAATGATGTATATAGATAATTTTGGAACTATAATGATGTATATATATAATTTTGGATATTATAATGGTATTATATTAGTATATATATACTCCTACCTATGGTTGAAAATATATTACAGGTCAAAAATATTACAGGTTGAAAATATATTACAGGTCGAAAATATTACAGGTCGAATTGGGAGGCTGAAATTACAGGTTGCACTTTAAAATACCTCATTTAGCAACGACAGCGCTTTTAAAAAACGCTCTTAAAGGGCCACCTACTAAAGCGCTTTATTACTAAAAGCGCTGCCTAAGATTAAAAAAAAATAAAAAAAACCGCAACCTACGAAAGCGCTTTTGGAAAAGCGCTCTTATAGGGGGGCTACAAGAGCGCTTTTTCCAGAAAAAACGCTCTTATGGGGGAGTCTACCAGAGCGCTTTTTCTGGAAAAATCGCTCTTATAGGGGGTCTACCAGAGCGCTTTTCTGGAAAAAGCGCTCTTATAGGGGGAGCTACCAGAGCGCTTTTCTGAAAAAAGCGCTCTTATAGGGGGACTACCAGAGCGCTTTTAAAAGCGCTTTCGTTACCTACGCCAGCGCTGGCTTTGGCAGCGCTTTAAAGCCCTCTTAAAGCCTAAAAAAAGCGCTCTTATAAGGCTTTCGTGTTGTAGTGCTTATATTATATTTTCATAAAATAGAACTACAAACCTGATGAACTCCTTGAACCTTCACTTCTTCATTGTATTAATTTTGTTTCATTGTTCCAATGATTTCTAAAGTATGTACTCTATAAAACTTTTTCAAAAGACTTGGGTGTGGTTGAATCAGTCAAAGGAAATTAAAAATTTACAAATCAACTATAAAACTCATGTTCTGTGTTTTTAGCTCCATGAAGTAGAAATAACTATTTTTCCGGAGTATGGTCAGAAGTGTTAAAAATTACTAGGACAAGACAAACATAAATACTAGATTTTGCCTATGTTCGTCTAGTCATTTTTTGAATTTATAATTTATAAGCTTATATAATAATAAAAGATATGTTTGATAATGATCTTTTTATCACGAATTTATAATTTATTTTACTAATTTATAATTTATTTTTCAGACGCTATTTTAAATAGCGTTTTAACTTATAACTTATAGTTTATAATTTTTTCTCCCATTTTTACTTTTATAATTTTAATTAAAAATTTATTTTTATCCTCTATAATTTAATTTAATTTAAAATAAAATAATTATATATTAAATGTTTTTTATGTCGTTTTAATTATCAACTAGTTGAACCGTTAATTTTACCAAACACTTCTACCAGCTATTCACCTATATGTCATCAGTCATCAACTATTAGTTATAAACTATTAGTCATCAGCCATGAGCCATAAACTATCAGCTATCAGCTAATTTATCAGTCAACCGTTATTTTTACCAAATAGAACCTTTATACACTTCAATTTTTGTCAAAGAATTGACTTCGACTATCAATACTCATGATAAATATCATTTTAGACAAGCACAACAATTAAATTTACACTTCAATTTTTGTCAAAAAGAAATGACTTCGACTATAAATACTCAAGATAAATATCATTTTAGACAAGCACAACAGTTAAATTTATCATTTTTCGCTATTTATCCTCTGTTTGTTTTTCAAAATTTACTATATTTCATTAGTTTAATAGTTCATAAATATTCATTTTTTGTCCATAATATTCTTTGAGTGACTTAAGAAACTCATATCCAATAGGAAATTTTATTCTTTTAGTATAATCGTTTAAAGCAAAAAAGAAAATACACTTGAGAACTATTAAATGAATCCTCAACTAACAGCACATTCTAATCACTACAATATATATATATTTTTAATTCAGATAATAATAATAATAATAATAATAATAATAATAATAATAATAATATAATAATAATAATAATAATAATAATAATAATAATAATAATAATAAGTTGGGTAAAATGCAAAATGGTAATAATAATTATAAATAATAATAATAATAATGATAATAAAAATAATAATAATAATAATGATAATAAAAATAATAATAATAATAATTATTATTATTATTATTATAATAATAATAATAATAATAATAATAATAATAATAATAATAATAATAATAATAATAATAATAATTGTTCTGGATTGGCCAAAAATCCAAAGGAAACAATCAACTCGATGCAAGTTCAATCCAAATAACTTTTGACCATTCATAATTTCAAAATATGGTTTAAGCTGAGAGATATCTGCTTCACACTGAAGCTGCAGATTTGGGTAAATTTTCAGCTTTTTGATTCTTATCTGTAAGCTAATTTTCTTTGAGATTTGCGTTTGTTAGCACTGTTTTGCGAATCACTTTAAGACTTTATTGTACCCTTATTTGATTATAGTAGAGATATTTCTTTGGTCTGGACGACTCCTGGTTTTTACTCTCATATTGAGGGGTTTTCCACGTTAAAATACCAGTGTTCTTTTGTGTCTTTAATTGTTCTAGTTTTCTTGTTATATTTTTTGTTGATCCTCAAGGTTCCTACAAGTGTGAGGCATTTAATATCTGCTGTGTAGTAGTCTATTATTGTGTCTCAATTTCCCATCAGAGTGGCATCAAAGCCTAGTTAAGGGTTGTTTTACTTGTTTAAATGATGGAGGCCAATACAAATATGAAGATGGTACTGTTGAATGGTTTTATTTATCATTTATGGAAGCGTAAAATGAAAGATTTACTATTTATGAAGAAATTTCATTTATCGGTTTTTAGTTCGACAAAGTTGGATTTTGTGTCTGATGAAGAATGTGAGTTTGAACATCAACAGGTATGTGGTTTTATTCGAAAATATGTAGAATATAATGTTTATAATTAAATTGCTAACGAGACACATGCAAAAACTCTATTGGAGAAGATAGAGTCCTTGTAAGCCTCTAAATTAGGGAATAATAAATTGTTCTTGTTGAATAGCTTCATAAGTTTGAAGTATAAGGAGTGGACTTCTATTTCAGATCATTTAAGTGATTTTCAAGGGCTCTTTGATTAGATGCCAAGAACGGGTATAAAATTTGATGATAAACTTTTGGGATTATTTCTATTGCTATCTTTACCAGAGTCTTGAGAGACGTTTCGAGTTTCTATCACAAGTTCTGCTCTTAGATATGCTATTTCCTTGGAAATGGCTAAGGGTGGTATTCTTCATGAGGAGATGAGAAGGAAGACACAAGGTTCTTCATCTCAATCCAAGGTACTTGTCATTGAAAATAGGGGAGAAGTCAGAAAAAGAAACCAAAGGGTGGTAGAGTGAATAGTAGAAGCAAGTCCAAGCCACAATACAAGAATTTAAAGTGTCATTATTTTCATAAAATAGAACACGTACAAAAGTATTGTTATTAGTGGAAAAGGGATAACAAAGTCAAGAAAGGTAAGTCTAAACAAAGAGATCATGAAGATCACGATGATGATCGTGTTACTACTACTAGTGGTGTTGTTATTCTTCGTGATCATGGGTATGTTAATCTTGTATCATATGAGAGCATGTGGATAGTTGATAGTAGTGCTACATTGCATGTTACACCAAGGAAGGATTTCTTCACATTGTATACTTCTAGTGATTTTAGAATATTGAAGATGGGTAATGATGGTGTATCTAAGGTAATTGGTGTTGGTGATGTTTGCTTGCAAACCAACATGGGAATGAAATTGTTGCTTATAGGTGTCAAACATGCTCCAGATATGCGCTTTAATTTGATCTTTGTGCATATGCTTGATGATTGTGGTTATGACAATCACTTTGGTTCTGAAAAGTGGAAACTCAACAAAGGTAACTTGGTTGTGGCTAGAAGGGAGAATAATTCTAAATTGTATTGGACAAAAGCTTTGGTTGCTAGGGACATTGTGGAAGCATCTTTGTGGCACCGAAGACTTAGTAATATTAGTGAAAAAGGGCTGAATGTTTTGGCCAAAATAATGTTTTTATAGGATTAAAGAATGTAGATTTGGAGAAATATTCTTATTGCATGGCTAGAAAATAGACTAGAGTATTCTTCAAGAGACATCCTCCCTCATGGAAGTCAAAGTTTCTTCAATTGGTACATTCTGATGTTTGTGGTCCATTAAAGGTAAAATCCTTTAGTGGTGCACATTATTTTGTTACCTTTATTGATGACTAATCCGAGAAACTATGGGTTTATGCCTTGAAGACAAAAGACCAAGTGTTGGAGAAGCTTAAAGAATTCCTTGCTTTGGTAGCAATGCAGACATGCGAGAAGCTTAAATATGTTCGTTCTGATAATGGTGGTAAGTATTGTGGACCATTTGATTCCTATAGCAAGCAGCATGGTATTAAACATGAAAAAACTCCTCATAAAACTCCTCAATTGAATGGTTTAACAGAGAGGATGAATAGAATAATAATTGAGAGAGTAAGGTGTATGCTCTCTTAAGCTAAGTTGCCTAATCATTATTGGGGCGAGGCACTTTATACGGTGGTGCATGTTCTTAAGCTCACTCCTATTGTTGCTTTGAACAGTGAAGCTCAAGACAAAGTTTGGTTTGGAGAGAATGTTAGGTATGATCATTTGAGAGTCTTTGGTTGTAACGATTTTGTATGAACCTGTAGGGAAAAAGCATATTCGAAGCACCGATGTAGTATTCATGGAAGACCAAACTATTGAAGACATTGATAAGGTAGAGAAGACTACACCTAAGAAATATATCAATTTGTCTAATATTTATCAAGTCCAGTTACCAAATCATAACCTAGATGCTATTGGTGATGATGATTAGAATGGTTAGCCATATAATTATGTTGATGGTCAATAACTTGGAAATGAGGTGAATATTACAACTAATGATGGTGAATGGGAGAATGACATGTCACAAGATGAGAATCTTGGTTAAGCTCCAGAATCATCACAAGTCCATCTTAGGAAGTCTAACAGACAGAGACAACCTTCTACAAGGTATTATTCTGATGAATATGTGACCTTGACTGATGAGGATGAACTCGAGAGTTTTCAAGAGGCCATGGAAAGTGATGAAAATAAAAAGTGGTTGGATGCAATTCATGATGAGATGAAGTCATTGCATGATAGTCACACTTATAATTTAGTGAAGTTGCATAAAGGAAAAAGGTATTTGGAAAATAGGTGGATTTATAGAGTTAAACATTAGAGTAACTCTAAGTCTCTAAGGTATAAATCTAGATTAGTGGTAAGATGATTTTGTCAAAGAAAAGGTGTTGATTTTAATGAGATTTTCTCACTTGTTTTAAAGATGTCACCAATCAGAACCGTGTTAAGTTTAGCTACTAATCTTGATTTATAGGTTGAGAAAATGGATGTGAAAATGGATTTCCTTCATGGTGATTTGGAGGAAGAGATCTACATGAAACAACCCGATGGTTTTCAAGTTAAAGGCAAAAAAAGATCTTGTGTGTATATTGAGAAAGAGTCTATATGGGTTGAAGCAAGCTCCAAGGCAATGGTACAAGAAGTTTGAATCTATTACGTATGATCAAGGATACCAGAAGACTAATTCTTATCCTCGCGTCTTTGTTAGAAACTTTTCTAGTGATGACTTCATTATTTGTTGTTATATGTCGATGATATGCTTATTGTAGGGAAAAATATTGCTAACATTGACAAGTTAAAGAAGTAGTTGAGCGAGTTATTTACCATGAAATACATGAGAGAATTTAAACATATTTTTGGAATTAGAATCATGTGTGATATAAAAGAGAAGAAACTTTGGATGTCACAAGAATATTATATGAAAAGAGTGCTGCAAAGATTCAAAATGGAAAGTTCTAAGGCGGTAAGCACTCCTCTTGCGACTCATTTCAAGTTGAATTCTAATCAAAGTCCTTCAAGTGAAGATGAAGTGTTTGATATGAAACATGTTTCTTATGCGTCTGTTTTGGGGAGTTTGATGTAAGCAATGGTGAGTATAAGATCAAATATAGCACATGTTGTTGGTACAGTCAGTAGATTCTTGTCAAATCTAGGTAGAAAGCATTGAAATATTGTAAAATGGATTTTAAGGTATATTTGTGGTACAACTTATATGAATGGAGACATTGATTCTAGAAAGTCCACTTTGGGCTACATGATTAAATTTGCATGGGGGGTTGTGGCTTGGCAGTCCAGATTGCAAAAGTGTGTAGCATTATCTATTACATAGGTTGAGTTTATTACCATTACTGAAGCATGCAAAGAGCTACTGTGGTTGAAGAAATTTTTGCAGGAGCTTGCTTTTGTTTAAGACAAATATGTATTATATGTTGATAGTCAAAGCGCTATTCATCTAGGTAAGAAATCAACTTTTCATAATAGGTCAAAACACATTGATGTGACATATTATTCAATACATGATATTTTGGATGTAAAGTTGTTGGAGTTAGCTAAAGTTCATGGAGATAATAATGATTCTGATATGATGACTAAAGCATTACCAAGAGGGAAGTTTGAAGCTTGTTGTGATATCGTTGGTTTGGCGATTTCCTCCTTCTAGTTATGCAGAGGAGATTTGTTGGGTTCGGGCTCCCTTCCTATGTGGATAAAGGCCCAAATATGAATAGCACATTTGTCTCACTTATTTAAATAGAGATTTTTAATTTAGGGTTAAGAGAGATAGAGAGAAAATAAGGATTCAAAAGAGAGAAAAGAGGAGAGAAACCTATTCCCGTTTTTCCGTAACTAGTCTCATTAAATCGATTATCCCTGATTCGTTAACCATTTTATTGAGATCAAATTTGGAGGGCATGTTTGCAACTCATATATCTACCTTTTGACCGTTCAGAATTTCAAAACAAGGTTTGAGTTGAGAGTTATCGGCTTCGCACATAAGCTGCAGATTTGGGTAAATTTTCTAGCTTTTTGACTCTTATTTTCTAAGTAGTTTGCTTAGTGATTTGTGGTTGTTAGCACTAGTTTGCGAATCAACTTAAGACTCTCTTATACCCTAATTTGGTTATAGTGAAGCTATTTCTTTGGTCAGGATGACTCGTGGTTTTTACTCTAATTTTGACGGGTTTTCCACATTAATATATCAGCGTTCGTTTGTTCCTTTATTTGTTTGATTTGCCATCTTATATTTTTTGTTAATCCTCAAGGTTCCTACAAGTGTGGGGAATTTTATATACGCTGTGTATTAGTTTGTTATTGTGTCTTAATTTCCCATCAGTTTTAATGCTCCTAGTTCTTCAACCCTCTTCCTTCATCTTTAGTTTATTTTGTGACATATTATTTACATTGCAAACTAAATTAGAAGTGAAGGAAGGGGAGGTTAAGAAATAATCAGCTTTAAACCAAGTTCTAACGGTTAAAGAGAGAAATGTAGATAATGGACTGAAGGGTTTTTGTCTAGAATTGAATGTGTAACTTGTTTTCAAAATAACTTTATCCATCCTATTATAATTTTCTAATGCAATCCGAAAAGTTATATATTTGGAAAAGTTTTGGGAAAATACTCAAACAACATAAGATATAATAATCTCATCTAAAACAAATATTAACAATAACATTCATCAACAACAAACCTTAATCGACATAGAACTTATATGTAACAAAAACAACATCAACTCATAAAATGTGTCAAAAACGTACATGTCCCATAATAGAATCAACAAATGAAATAAGAAGAGGATGAAGCTGAAGTGAGAGCATCAAACATGTGTTAATCGATAAGTTTGTAGTGCTAACACAAGTTTATTGCGCTCACTTTAGCTTCATCCTCGTTAATTTTTCTCATTCACCCACCCATACTTGCAAGTCAAAACAAGCAGAATCATAAACATAAACATAAACAAGTAAAAAATCCACCAAAATTATAAACATAACCAAGTAAAGACTAGCAAAATCATAAACATAAACATAAATATAAACAAGTCAAATTATTATGAAACAACCTATTGAAACCTAAATAATAATAGATAAAAAGAGTTTGAAACATAAACGAAATTCGATGGGTAAATTTGGTGAAGATGAACCTGAAGGTACTTAAAGGTTTGAAGAAGACGAAATCGCTGCATACATTTGAGGTTTTGTTTCGAGAGAGAAGAGATGAGTTACAACATAAGTTAGGGTTTTGTTTTGAGAGAGAAGGGATAAATATGTTAGGGTTTTCTTTTGAGAGAAATGTCTATTATGTACTGAGCGAGAGATAATTTTGCTTATATATAAACATCACATTTTACCATGGTTGGTAAGACCAACCGTGATGAAATGGTTGAACTTAACACCATGGTTGGTTAAACGAACTGTGGTGATATACAAGGTCAATACCATTTTGTGACGATAAATGGAAAATTATTGGATTTGAGATTCGAACCTTGTAACTCCTGGTATATTTTACTACGGTTTTTAACTATGACCATAGTGAAATGTCTTTTAGTAAATCACAAAAGAAAAGGAAGCGTCCAAAAACGAGTTATTACCATAATTAACATGATGGTCGTTGTAATATTGTGTTACGAAAGGTCTGTTTTGTAGCAGTGACAAGTCGGTTTTGTAAGGTTGAGTTAAATAGAAACCACAATTCTAAGATGATATTAGAGTCTCGTTTAAGATCCATGAGTCACCTGCTATCAAATTTTTGCTATCGAGACATCTACCATTTATGTTCACGCTCCAAATGTCTAGTTCTAGGTGTGAGAAGGCGTGTTAAGAGTCTTATATCGAATAATACACGATCTGAATATGTGTCTATAAGTGGAAAATCCTCACCTTACAATATGATTTGTAGGGTTGATGGTTAGGCCTAAACTACAATTCTAAGAGATTTAGTCTACGATATTTTTGATATTTTGTAGGTCTCATAGATGTTTTTATAGTATTTAGAAAGAAAGTCATTCAATTCAACTTAATTTAATATGTATAGAACTTTTTATCGAAAATAAATTATATTATTGAGTCATCTGATTCTGTCTAAATGACTCACGGAGTTCAATCAATGGTTCTCTAGTTTGACCACCAACTCCTTAATAGAATTGTCTTAAACTTTTGAGAGGCTCTATGTTAGAATGTGAAGTTAGCTTCAGTTGAGTTATAAAATCTTTTAATGATGTCACATTTAACCGTAAATTAATTATAAAATATGTGTATGAGAATCCTTTTTACTATAACTTAATTATAAAAAAGTGTGAGGTATTGTGCTGTAAGTCGTCTTATCCACTCTAAAAACGATCCTACTCTTTAGTCCTATAATCTTGTGAATTAGATGGTCGAACAATTTTTTGAACATTAACCTAAACTTTAAACAATGTTTTGACAATAGTTACCTCTTTATGTAAGTTATCGAGAAAAATAAAATAAAAATAAACAATCATTTTTTAGTGTGTGAGATATTTTAAATCTATCAAAATAGTAAATTGATCAAGTGTCTAAATATGTTTTTAGATAGTCTATTTAATCTTTGGGTCTGACTAACCAGTGCCCTCGAGACAATAGTTAAACATTCCAAAAAAAAATAAAATTTTATAGAAAATTTAATATTTCAATTTTCAAGGCATTAAATACGCAGATTACCGAATAAATTTACTATTTTAAAATCTTAACCATTACCTTAAGGGCACTGGTTAACATCTCCCTTAATCTTTGCATGTGTTTTTCGTTTATCAATTAATCTATGAAATTAATTTTTATAAATTAAAAAATGAAATTAATTTTGGATATATTTATAAATTATAATAACAATCTACTCATGTATTCATGTATTCAAGGATTAAAATAATTGCTGGTTCCACCTAATAGGATTGTTTATAAAAAAGTAATGAAGTAGTAGTAATATATTGTGGCATCTACCATGCTCTTTAGAGATCAAAATTCTAAAACGTCGTTTTACATCATAAATATGGCTATCATCATGCTATAATGCTTCGTATATAATTTTTTAATCTTCGAGACATTAGCCCTTGAAGTCAAAACAGATTTGCATTTATGTTGTTCCATTTGTTCCTTATTGACATTAACAGAATAGACAAACTTTCCCCTTGTGGTCACCATTCTTTAGTCACTATAAGCAATTAATAGCATATACAAAATGTCGCCATTGCCTCTATTATGAGTGCTGTGTCACTCCTTTAAAATATGTTTGTAGTCTTTCAAATTAATTAAGTACTATTATTTATAAAAAAATAATTTGAGAATATATATATATATATATATATATATATATATATATATATATATATATATATATATATATATATATATATATATATATATATATATATATATATATATATATATATATATATATATATATATATGTGAGGTTCAACTTATTTCAAAAGTACGTTTTTTTTAACTTAGTCTAAATCAACATTTTTAAATTGCGACTAATTTAAAAGTGAAATTAGCATTTTTATTTATAATCATTTGATGAAATTTAATTTAAAGACTATAATTTGGAGTAAGTATCATGACATCAAAGTTGTCTTTGAGGGCGTGCAAGACGAACTACCGTACATGACCTCAAATTTTTTACGGTTAAACTATTACTAAATAGGGCCTCATAAATCTTTGTCACTATTAAAATGGAGTTAAATAGAGTCTCTAATTATTTTGTCATGATTAAACTATGACTACATTATACAGGGCCTCCAGAAAATTGTGACGGCCCTGCATGACATCTCCGGTAACTATTTACCACATGTTTATATAACAAAATTTACCGTTGAATTGAAAGATATTATTATATAGATTATGTCTATAACATTTAAAATCAATCTAAAATCGTTTGACAGGTCAACAAAATACATAAAAACTAACGTTTTAGAAAACTTCATAAAAACCGTTAATTTTTATCATTCTCTTTAACAAATGAGATGATTTTGAATTGATGTTGATTGATATTAAAGATATGTTTCAAGGTTACCACGAAAGTTCCTGAAAAAATTATTTCTAAAATTAAATAAGATGAATAAACAATTTTATACCATTTTTATCAATAACTAACTTTTTCTCTACCATTTTTTTTTAGCTTTTAGATTTAGCTTGTAAATTTAAACTAGATAACATTTTAATAAATATTTCTAAAACTTTTTCTTTACATAAAAATATTTGTGGAAATAAATTTTTTTTAATTAAGATTCCAAAACTATTAATTCCAAAACTTAATTTTTAAAACATAAATCAAATACAACCTACTATTATTCTTTCTTTGTTGCTTCTAAAAAAAACTTTGTCCTTACTAGTATATAAGTTTTTATATTAATTCATATAACTCATCCTTTGCACTAAGCATTGCAATATGGAAACCTCATTGCCTCTTGCTAGTGATAGTTTTTCATATAGTTGGTTATCAAACTCTAATAATTTATCTTTGGATTATCTTGATGATGATCCTCATAGAGTCTCTATTACAAGTTTCTATGAAGATAGTACCTCAAATAATGGCCAAAGCTTCAATTTTGATACTTGTATCTCTCAATCAAATCTTGTACTTGTTCATGCTGATGAGATTTTCTCCAATGGCTTTCTTATGCCATTTTTTGTTGACCCTTATACTCAAGAATCTATTCAAAATACAAAGATTGGTGCTTCTTTTTCTTCTAGCAATTTTTCTTCAAGAAATGTGAAAACTCATCATGGTTTTCTTATAAGGTTGAGAAAATCAACATGGAGAACTTTGGTACAATTTTTTAGGTATGTTAACCAATTAAGGCAGAAAGTGGAGAGGTCAAGGAAAAGCATTAAAGTGAGAGTTGATGATATGGATGAAATAGATTGGCAAGTTAAAAGTTTGAGAAGCAGTTCACAGATAGCATCTTCAATTGGTGATTTTCATGATAACTCAATTTATGAAGCAGTTCTTCACTGCAAAAAATCAATAGGTACATATGGCTATACTTTTATTTTATTTTACTTCTATTTTAATGTTTGTGTAAATTTAGTATTGAATATTAGCATAAATTAATGCTTGGAGAATTAATTTTTTTTATTTTTTCTCATTTCAGGAAAATGATCTTTGGGTAAAGAGGAGAATATTATTGTTTTTGTAAGTAGGGGACACCTAGAAATGTATGGTGCCTGATTGAGCATTCTATTTTTTTTTTAGTGTTGCTATCCTTACACTCTATTCTTACACTATGTAGTTACACCATGTCAAATACAGCAATGCATGAGTACTTTTGTATTGGAAAAAGTGAAGAGTGATTATTAAATATAAATAAAATCAAACAAACTGTATAAAAATACGGTGTAGTTGTAAACTAAAGTGTATGAATATCATTTCTGTTTTTTTTTTCTTGGTGTAATTTCTCTTTGTTGAAATATTTGTTTTATACCTTAGATGTTTATTTAACAGGCAGGGTTTTTGGTGGACACCAACTTTGGGATTTAATACGAATAAAATGTATGAATGTTGGATTTAGTTGCTCTGTATTGTTGCATATAAGTTATAAATTACAGATATTTTTAAGAGCAGGCGTGTCACAGTGTCCGATACGCGTCGCTTTTTTAATATTTATATGACACTCGTATGATACGTGTTGGAAAAGTCAGAGAAATGTCAGAAAAGTTAGACAAGTGTCATCAAATAAATAATTTATTTTCTTGGCTTCGACACTCTTTAAATCGGTGTCTGAGACACGTTTAACCTTCATACAATACTTGTCGTCGGACAATTTAGACAAGTGTTTAGAAAAGAATTTGTTTTACACACCTTATATATTTTTATGACAAATCTCTGAATCATCTAAAAAGGTTATACATGTATTGAAACAATGTTATCAATGAAAATTTAAAAGACAATAATTTTGATTAGGATATTTTAAATTCTAGATAAATAAAGTGTAGCCGTGTCAGTGGCCTATGCTTTTGACATTACCAGTGTCGAAGTTTCTGTGTCATGTCGTGTCTTAGTGTCTCTGTCAAAATCTATGCTTCATAGTATAATCATATTAATTATTAATAAGGTGTATTAATTTTTAGCCATATAGATTATGCAAATATTTATCGAAAGTAATTTTAATAGTTAAAATAGTTCCATCAACTTAACATGATGATGAAGATAAAAGTAAATGTCGTTGGGAGTTTTGAGAAGGCGGGAGCAACAACATGCCTAATAATTTAGGACTACAAGCGAGGGAGACATCACATTTTCAACAAAAACCTCAAAAGTTAGCTTGATAGTATACGAAAACACCTCTATAGACTGCAACTCCATGACGATAATGATCAGTTGTTCCACCTGAGTTGCATTTTATCCAATATATTATAGAAGGGGTGGCACATGATCTCTCTAATTATAGGAGTCTTGGGAGAATTAATCTTTACATCAAAAGATATAAAAATCACAAATTCAATGACGATAATGAGTTGTTCCAACTGAGTTGTATTTTATCCAAAATATTATAGAAGGATGGCACGTGATCCCTTTGATTATAGGAACCTTGGGAGAATTAATCTTCACATCAAAAGATATAAGAATTAGAAACAGTAAAAATGTTTGAATAATTTCAATGGAGGGAAAATTAGATATAATAGACTTGATAGTAGATTTTCAATCTATTTTCTTATCTTGAAACCTAAAAAATTTCCTACAAAATCAAATAGTATTTAATATATCATTGGTTTTAGGAAATAAGGAACTCCCTACCCAATCGTAATCTTGCCACTTCATTGTTGTCTTTGAGGGGACCTAATATCCAAAACTCCTTAATAGTAAAAGTATAAACCTTATGTCAAGCCATAGTGACAAATTTTCTACTATTAATATCACAAGTCCTTATTAATATCACAAGTCCTTATGAAACTTATATATTATCCATTTGTCAATGGTATTGAGGAGGTTAATAGGTCAAGAATAGGTAACAAAATAGTATATCAACATGTCTTAGATGACACTCTTGACAAGTATAACTCCTCCATTACTGGTCACTTAATTAACCTTCAATTTGAAACGACCCTAATTTCGAGATGTCGTGGCACTGATCATCTTAAGCATTGACCATCAAGTATCTTTAATTACATCTTTTGAGCACCCTATGGGCGAACATCTTTGTAGATTTTCTCTTGTACTTGCTAGCACATGTTTAACGCTATCATTTTTACTAAAGCAGTCCTTGAATTTCTCTGGTCAACTCCAAGCTTAAATGTCAACTATTGTCACCCTCTAAAGGAAGGTCAATTTTTTTATCCTTTATCAGTTTGTTTCTTTGGAAACCTTTAATATATCTTTTTCTTGGAAAGAATAACTTAGTTTTTTCTTTGCTCTCAACATTCAAATTGGAGACAATTAAGCAATTGTACACAAGATACATTAGTACACGTTAGAAAAGATACAATGTCATGTACGACAAGATCTGTTATAAGCACAAAGACACATAATAGACTGGTGTGAAGAGGTTGTTGGAAATTATTAATATTTAATCACCATGGGTGTGTTCCAAAATGACAAGAAAATATCTATGTGAAGTTTGTATTCTGAATATGAAAGTAGGCAACACTTCGTGAAGTGTTGCAATTGGCTGTTGTAGTTTGAATCAGAAATAGGCAACACTTTGTGAAGTGTTGCAGAATGAAAATATGCAACTCTTGGTCAGGGTCGGTCCCGACATTTTGGAGGCCCAGGGCAAAAAATAAAAATATCCCTAATAAATAATATAATTTAAAAAAAAATAAGATCACCTATTTAAATTGTAAATAGCACCACCAACAAAAAAAAATTATAAAGATTTATTTGGTTAATATTTATCTGTATATATTAATATTAAAATTTATTACTTTTTGAAAAAAAAAAACAAAACAAAAAAAAGTGTATAAGGTAACAAAATCAATGGCAATAAAGATGGAGATTAAGAAGTGTATAAGGTAACAAAATCAATGGCAATAAAGATGGAGATTAAATAGAATATCACTGTTACGCAAAAAGACAAAAAACAACAAACAAAATTGTGCAGCAGCCAGGACTTGAACTCAAGTCCTTTCCAATACATAAAATGGTGCTCATTCGCTAGGCTACAGTCACTCACTTGCAGATAATTCATCTCAAATTGTATTATTAACTTTAATATATAATTTATAAGGCCCATAACTAACAATTTGAGGCCCTATTTTTTTGAGGCCCTGGGCTATGGGCCTGCTTCCCGCCAGGGCCGGCCCTGCTCTTGGTAAATGTTGCAATAGGCCAAGCATTGTAACTTTTGGAAAAAAGGAATTGTTTCGCAAAGGGTCGCTACCTTATGAAACAATACTAAAGTGGCCTATAAAAACCTCATTCTAGATTCAGAAATTAATAATAAAATTGATATCTGAAAAGCCTATCATCTTCACTAAAATTCCAGACAATCTTCGCTACATCCGAGTTTTCGTCGGTCTTACGCAAACTCGATAAAAGGCTGAATTATCCTGGGTATTCCTGCGTTCCAACTCTAAGACATATTGAGAGTGCTTGAAATACTTATAAGGAAAGTGATTTCGTTCACAATTCTAGCCTCGATTCCATTCGGTTTAAATTCATTTTCTAACAATCTTATAAGTATTTTAAATGGTTATGGAGGCTTCAGTTTCAAGTATCAAAAAGAAGAACGGAGAGATGATTGAAAAATTTAAATCAAGAACACAAGAAGAATCAGTGATATAAATTCGGAATTTACAAAAGGATTTTATTAAGTCCGGGTACATTTTAAAATTTGACCAATGCATCGTTTTAATTAAAATTGCATGAGAAAGATAATTTATATCAATGATATATTATAGAGTTTCGAACCTTCATAAACATTCTTGGTCAATATCTCAGTCAAAGAATAAAATAATCATCAAAGTAATGATTATAAATTAAGTAGTTGAACCTTGATGTGGATGTTATGTAAATAATAAGTTTGTGCTTAATAAGACTTATTATTGTAAAACATATAAAGATTATTCAAAGATGGATCATAACTTATATAGACCTCTAAATTTGGAGTCTAATATAACTATTGAATTTTGAGATGAAGAATTTTGAGAACCTTATCGTAGAGGATAAGGAATTTGAGATTTCTACAAATAAGAACCTCGTGAGGAAGGTTCTCCGCGGATTGTTGAAACACAACCCGAAAGTTCGTCAATGATTGTTGAAAAACAAATCGAACTTAGAATAAGCAGAAAGTCTCAAAGGCTAATGATCTAGGACAAAACAAAATTGATTGTTGACATATTTCTTTTATCTAGTAAAAGAAAATAGTGAGAATTTTGTTCGTAATATTCCTATTACTCTTCAAGTGGAAGATGATCCTAAGAATTACAATGAAGAAGTAACTTCAAGGGACTTCTTTTGGAAGGATGATATCCAAGATGAGATGGATCCAAAAAAAAAGTCAAACCATACTTAATTGGCTGCAAGTGGGTGTTTAGAAGGAAGTATCACAGTGATGGTACACTAAACACCTACAAGCATATATTAGTAACCAAGGGTTTTAGATAAAATGACAATGTTAATTATTTCGACACATATGCACTAGTAACAAGCACAACGAAAATTAGAGTTTCGTTAGTATTAATTTCCTTAATGACTTTATAGTTCATCAAATGGATGTCAAGACGACATTCCTAAATGGAGATCTCGACGAGGAGATTAATTTCCTTAATAACTTTATATAGTTCATCAAATGGATGTCAAGACAACATTCCTAAATGGAGATCTCGACGATGAGATTTACATTGGGAAACCAGAAGGTTATATGCTTCTTGGTAATTAACAAAAGATGTGCAAGTTTGTCAAATCTTTGTTTGGAATAAAATATGCACCGAACCAAAGGCACCAAAAGTTTGATTCTATTATTACAAGATTCCTAAATTAAAAGGGAGACACACAACTTAGGGGGAGACTTTTAATTCTTATCAAAACAAGAATTCAAAGAGTTTGTCATCATCAAAAAGGGGGAGATTGTGAAGAATATCTTATATCTAGTTTTGATGAAGACAAACTTTATCAAAGAAGAAAAGGATCAAAAGTGTCATGCTTGTCAATGATGAAGTTGACCAAGAAGTTTTAACATAGAAATTAAAGTGAAGATTCGAGAGAAGTGAACATAACCAAGGTACTCATTGCAGTTTTTATTATACTATTTTAAATTGTTCATAATTTTATCTCTCACTTCATCTAAAACCTTCTTGCATCATCATGCATGATTATCTAAAAATCTTCTTTATCTAATCCTTCTGACAAGTGTTTGTACACAAAGTTGTGTGAGAATAGTGTGATACTTCGTTGATTACATGCTAATCATTAGCAACGAGATGAATGGAATATTAGAAACAAAGGCGTTTCTAGCTTCCACATTCAAGATGGAAAATCTTGAAATAGTGGACACTTTTTTTGGGATTAAAGTAATGCGAAAATAGTGGGGGTTATGAACTTAGTCAAATACACTTTGTTGAGAAAGTTCTTGATAAGTTCAAATTGTCACGTTTCAAAAAGTGAATATTCAATTTGATCTTAGTGTCAAAATGATGATGGAAGAGTTATGGCTATATTAGAATACACAAGTGAAATTGGTTTTCTAAATGCAATGTACTATATGCAATATAACAGTTGTAAATAGTAAATGAGTAGATTTACTAGAAATCCAAATGGTGAGCATTCGAAGGACATCACAAGGATTTTGATTATCCTTTAAAACCAAATATTGACCTCCATTATGGTAGGTTTCCTGCCATAATAGAAGGATATACCAATATGAGTTGGATATCGAGTGTTGGAGATCATAAATTTATAACTGAGTTGATATTTACTCTAGTTGGAGGTGAGATTTTTTGGAAGAGCAAGAAACAAACATGCATCAGTCTCTAGACCATGGAGCCATGGTGTGTGGATCTCGCTTCCACTGGTCAAAGAAGTTAAATGGTTGATGGACCTTCTGTCAGAAGTTCCATTGGCTAAATACAATGTTTCAAAGGTGTTAACACAATGTGTTAGTCAAGCCAATTTAGCAAGAGAATTCAGATAAGTGTAAAATGGAAAGTTTGGGCACTGAGGCCTTAGACATTCGTGAGAAAATTGATTAAAGATGTAATCATTTACTCGCATATATACGATCGATCTATAATTTGGGAAATTCATTTACTAAGCCATTGGCCAGAGACTTAGTAAAAACAACCTCGAGAGGTATGAGGTTGAAACTCCTTGAGTAAGAGTTCCGACAGCGGCGGCAACCCAATCTTACGTTAACAGAACATTAACCTCAAGATTTTCAATGGGTAACAACAAGTCGTTGATTTGGATAATTGTCAAATATTTCGTGATAATGTTGACCTTTAAAAATGAGGGTTCAGTTTTCTTTTAAACTCTTAATGAAGTTCAATACCGAGGGTACGTGTCTCATGGAAAATGACACAATATGAACTTCACCTATGTGAATTTCGAGATGGTGCCGTCTCAAAGTGAGAGTTGGAGTTTCTCTCATGAAAAATTCATGAAACAGGATAGCATATGACCATAAATATGTGCTAGGCGAGAAATGTAGGTGAAGAACCCTTAAAGAATGTTTGTAACGTAACGCCGGTATAATCATATGGATTAATGGTTTAAAAGCATTGCTACCTAATATTCTGATTAGACTTTGCGTTATCCTTACTAAGATTAAGTTTAAAATCGAAAGATACTTAACTGTATTAACATACTTTGTTTCCTTTTTTTCTGGAATTGATCTTGTCATTATTAGAACAAGTGGGGGATTGTTGGAAATTATTAATATTTAATAATATTTAATCACCATGGGTGTGTTCTAAAATGACAAGAAAATATCTATGTGAAGTTTGTATTCTGAATATGAAAGTAGGCAACACTTCGTGAAGTGTTGCAATTGGCTATTGTAGTTTGAATCAGAAATAGGCAACACTTCGTGAAGTGTTGCAGAATGAAAACATGCAACTCTTGGTAAATGTTGCAATAGGCCAAGCATTTTAACTCTTAAAAAAAGGAATTGTTTCGCCAAGGGTCGCTACCTTATGAAACAATACTAAAGTGGCCTATAAAAACCTCATTCTGGATTCAGAAATTAATAATAAAATTGATATCTGAAAAGCCTATCATCTTCACTAAAATTCCAGACACTCTTCGCTACATCCGAGTTTTCGTCGGTCTTACGCAAACTCGATAAAAGGCTGAATTATCCTGTGTATTCCTGCGTTCCAACTCTAAGACATATTGAGAGTGCTTGAAATACTTATAAGGAAAGTGATTTCGTTCACGATTCTAGCCTCGATTCCATTCGGTTTAAATTCATTTTCTAACAGAGGTCATAGATCACAACATCTCTTTTACCAAAAGCTCAATATCACTCAACGATCATCAAGAAAAGAAGTTATACAAAGACTCTACTTGTTATTGTTTTATTCAATAGTTAACAAACAAATAAAACAGACAACACTGTGAATATTTGAATAAACATTTGAGAATCAACCTGAGAAGAAAAGGAAATAAAAACATCTAGTGAATAACCTCTTCTGAAAATCAACAAAGAAACAACCAAGTAATTTCATTGTATACGATTTCTATTGATAGATGAAATCCCTCATACTTATACTTGGAGTTGTTTGCATCCTCTTTCGAGTGATATTTCTAAACTCCACCATGTATTCATTTATTTTATTGTACTTTTCAAAGGGTTAAGTGTTAGTTTGATTCATTAAAACGACAAAGAGATCCAATTGAGATTTGTTATTTATGTTTGAAAATCTAAAATATAGATCAATTTGATAATAAAAATATATATATCGTAGTGATCTTGTAATCTATTTGAATATAGTGAAAATATTTCAGTGTGAAGGGATTCGACGTAACTTTGAGTTAAAAGGGTGAGTCAGTATAAACAATGTAGTCTCACTTATCTTTTAATATTTATAATTGACTTGAGTTTCATTTGAAACAAACCCAAAACATTTTAAATTGGTCAACCCAATTCAAACCACACATTTGTTATATTTTTTTTTTCCACCTTCAAATATTGGTGATATCAATGCTATGTAAGAGAAATTAAAATACAATATAAAAAATAAGAGATCAAGAGATGTTATCATTCAATAATAAAACATATTTTACTAAATATAATTTTGATTGGAGTGGCTCCGAGTGAAAGAGTTTGAACCAGTAGACTCAAACTCTCCCCCTTCATTAAAAATAAACGTTTGTTTCGCTTTTTCCAACAAATAGTAAACAAAGTCACTAGAGAGAAACACCCTGCTGGATCCATTTGGCAACTATAGTAAAGATTTTACATGAAACTTAATTTGTTTCCAACTCTCTATTATTGATACGTCGGTGTGAACACTATTTAAAAAGCCATTGACATTAACTAATTTTTGGCACCATGAAGAGACTACGATGTTCATATGCTACTGTTGAAAACAAGAGAGACAAGAAGGGCACAAGGGACAAATAGTGTAGGGAGAAAAATTCATAAGTGATTCTATCACCATAATTCCTTCAACTAATTTGCAGCCTTTGTTCTCTTGTTGGTATATGTTTACTTCTTATCTATGAAAAAACATTAGAAAGTGACCTTTATGATGAGTACTATTATTATTGTGGATATCTCCAACCCACTACAACATTTATCGTCTCTTGCAACGTTGAAAAAATGTTGCTAGAGTTATGAAAATCGTTGCTTATAAGTAAAGGCAACAATTTTCAAGTGTCTTCTTTGCGAGCGTTGCCTATTACCTAAGGGGACATTTGTTTTTCTCTTTGGGCACACTATTCAGAAACGTCGCCTAAAATATTGGAATAGGGGACGTTTTTTCTGGGACCTTAAGGCAACGCTTCTTAATTGTCTCCAATAGCACCAACAATCATAAAACGTTGCCTTAGAGTAAAATAGATTTTTGAGAACTATCTACAATAGCCACCATTCAACTGTGCCCAATAATTGATAAATTATTTTCTACATGAAAATAAAGACAATAGCAGGGCTCAATTCATGTTGAGTACTTTATTGTACATCAACAACAAGAGTTGAACTTATACACAAGATTCTTTAAATTAAGTAATGCAATACATAAATTAAAATTTAATAATAAATAGTTGAGTTTATACACAAGATTCTTCAAATTAATATAATGTTGAGTTTGTCAAGCACAAAAATTATAAACTCATAACTATAGACAAGAGTGTAAGTCGGTTTGTAACTTGAAGTGCAATAAATCCAATTGCTCTAATAATGAGTATACATCAACCGGTTGGTGTGGTCACCCCACCCATCATCATGCTCCTTCCTCTTTTAGATACTGCTAGTCATGTGGATCTTTGCATACTCCTCAACTAGGACCTGCACACTAGAAACAAAAAGTGGACTTGATGCAAGAGGTTCAACATTAAGATCTAAACCTTTTCTCTCTCATTTCCTCATTAGAATCAAATAAAATATCTAGTGTTGACACATTGCTCATTAGAATCAAACATCACAATTAGAGATACAAAAACAAAGTTTTGGATAACAAATCTAAGGGGTTGTTTGGTTTTAGATATTTTTTTCTATTTTCATTTCTTATTTTTACTTTAAATTACAAAAAAGCCACCTTGTTTTTATTCGTTTTCAATAAACAATCAAAGCAATAAAAAATATGTTTGAATTCTAAATTACTAAACCATTAGAAGGGGCAACATAGAGATTTTGGGGAGGGGTATAAAACTGAAACAACAAAAGATAACTAGAAGCATTTAGCAACATATATATTTTTATAAGCATATACCTTTTGCAAATATTTGTGATAGACACCAATTATGCATCCTCCACTTGTGCAAATCAAACAAGTTTATGAAATGATACACTTAAACTTGAGAACCTACATGGTGGTCATAATCAAAGTTAAAAATTAGTGGTGTTAATTTCCCAACATAAAAGTTAACATTAATGAGGAATCAAAACTTTTATGTGGTGTTACTTTTATAATGCTTATACATAAGATTACTCATAAACAGGAATGTTACACACTCCTCTCCTAAATTAAGCTTTACCCTCTTGTAAAACTCACCTAATAATTAAAAACTTAATGATATAGTCACTCTTCTAACACCACAAATGGGAAATAAGTCTTGGTACTGCAATTTCAGAATGAAATTAAAGTTTGTAATTTCAATGTACAATTCTTTTTTCCAATTGAATATTCATTAGTAATATATATATATATATATATATATATATATATATATATATATATATATATATATATATATATATATATATATATATATATATATATATATATATATATATATATATATATATATTAATCCTTTTGTTTCAAAAACCATCCTTCACAATTTACTCTAAGCAGCAAGTCTTTATTTCTTTAAAAATGAACTATTATTATTCATGACCATATTCTGTAACTACATTCAATCTTGGACAAGAAAATTAAATAAGTCAAAACTAACTCTAGTTCGGTCACTTTCAACAACTAAACCCTTCACACATCCTATAGGAATTCTAAAATGCATTAAAGAAGAAAAACTCAAATACAGAGGAGCAACGAAATACTTTCAAACGAGCTTAATCCTAGATACATAGGAGCAACTATTCACTCTTCCAGCCTACAAATCAATAGAAAAATATTAACTAAAATGATATAATTCGTATAATTAAAAAATGAAAGGGTTTCTTTGTTTACCAGAGTTGGGATGAGAGATAACAAAAAGAAAGAAGAGTGCAGATCTCAATCTCAATCTCGTCGATTTTGAAACAAAAATAAGAACATTTCGATCTCAGTTATCAGAGAAATCAATTTCGATTTTGGTAGTGAAAGAAAGTCCAAATCTGATTTGGGTTTTGAGGAAGGAAATCATTTTCAGTGTTGAAAATCGAAATCGATTGGGTTTTGAGGATGGAAATTAATTCTGCTTTTGAGGTGAAAATAAAAATTGATTTGGATTTTGAAGGTAAAAATCTTTTTTTTAGGTTTTAAGATGAAGACATACATGGATTGTGTTTTGGTTCTAAAGCGAAACAAAAATGAAATGCGAAAGTAAAAGTGAAATTGAAATGGCAAAAGTAAACACAAAACCTGGAAAATTGATTTGGAAGGGGAAGCCAATTTGGGCATGGAGGGTATAGCGCTCGCGAGAACTTCAAGAGGTTCGTGTCCATTGAAAATGGAAGGGTAACGATTGTCGATTAGCACTTAATAATGAAAGAATTGCTTTTTATTTAAGTACAGTAATTTTGTTATATAATAATAATAATAATAATAATAATAATAATAATAATAATAATAATAATAATAATAATAATAATAATAATAATAATAATAATAATAATAATAATAATAATAATAATAATAATAATAATAATAATTATTATTAGAGAAAAAGGGATATGCACTGACAGTGTAAAATATTTTTACACTGTCAACCAATCACAACCATGCATC
Source organism: Vicia villosa (assembly GCF_029867415.1). Taxonomy (NCBI): domain Eukaryota; kingdom Viridiplantae; phylum Streptophyta; class Magnoliopsida; order Fabales; family Fabaceae; genus Vicia; species Vicia villosa. Next base: position 91,477,821 of record NC_081181.1, on the reverse strand, counting down.
CAATTAAAACACAATTTTAATTTTAAAAAATTAATATGACATGGCAAGTGTAAGGATTTTGATTGAATGTATGTGTAAAGTTTGTTTACACTGTCAGTGCACTACCTTTAAACTCTAATTATTATTATTATTATTATTATTATTATTTATTTTTATTACTTTTGTTGTTACTATTACACTTTTAAATTAATATATGATAATAACAATTATATGAATAACTATGCAACACCTAAATTATTTATTTATTAATAGATTATTGTTATTGTTATTATTATATAGTATTAATTAAGTAAAACTATTTTTTTTATTAAAATTATTCGTAAATAAATTTGTGTATACTTGAAAGGAAGATTATTCCCAAAATTTTCATTAATCTTAAATTTTTATACGATACTTAAAAGTTGTTGTATGTTGTTAAAAATAATAGAACAATTAAAAATTGTTCCCAAATGTATTTAAGGGATCGCTTATTAAACGTTGAAAATTCAATAATATAAGTACACTTCAAAATCGTTGCCATAGAGAGTTTAAGGAACACGTATAATTTGTTGAAAGAAGCGTTGCCGTAAATATGTTTTAGGCAACAATTTTGACATGTTGGCTAAAAAAGTGTTGCCAGAGATAATAAATGTTGTAGTGACCCTTGCGGTTGTGATAATGATGTTATTGGAAAGATTCTAAAGTCTCACATTGGTTGGAGATAGAGCATTGAAAGAGTTTAAATAGAGTGACACTCTTCATCTTACCAACCGGTTTTGTAAGGATGAGTTAGGTCAAACTCTAATATGATATCAGAACCTATCGATCGGACCATGGACCGCCCACCATTAATATCCACGCACCAAGCCCAAAGAGAATACTGGGCGTGAGGAGGTGTATTAGGAAGATCTTAAAGTCCAACATTGGTTGGAGATAGAGCATTGAAAGAGTTTAAATAGAGTGACACTCCTCACATTTCCAACCGGTTTTATAAGAATGAGTTAGGTCAAACTCTAATAAATGTAGATAACACATGTCTTGCATTTCATTTACTTGTGATGATAAAATCATTGTCTAAAATTGAAATAACTAAACTATGTAGGTCTTCAATAAATTGGTAGGACACATTTTGATTCAATCATCCACGTGAAATACATATGTTGCTTTGACAGAAAAAATGGGATTTATTGGACAATAATAATAGCAAAATCATATTTATTACTTATACAATTTTTTTTAAAGGATGGGACTCATCGACCTCGTGAAGAGTTGCAATTCGAAAATAACATCTTTGGGACCATTTCTTTTGTGTCACCTCCACACTCTTATGTCCATGTCATCATTTTCTTTAAAGGGGGTATAAGATGATTAGGCTTAGATATCTTTAAAGTAGAAAATGTACAAAGTTTTATTACTTATTATAATAAGCTTTTCTTTTTTAATAAGATTTCAATAAACGAAAGAAAAAAAATAAGAGAAGGGGATTATAGCAAAACTCTCTTAAGGAGAAATGAATTTAAAGAAAGACAAATCTCGCATATTCTTTATAAAATCAGCTCTCATAAAAAATAGGAATGCAATTATAGTTAGTATATTTAGTAACCATTAGATCAGTATTTGCCAAAGAGTCTGCACAGTTATTCATTTTTATGAAAATACGAGAAGTCAAAAAAGAAATACTTTCGGTAATAATAACACAATTGATTCATCTAGTACGAATTTGTCCAGGCACTATGAAAGGAGGAGAGAAAGCACGAACCACAACTAAAGAGTCAGATTCTAACCAACTCTTACTCCAAGCCTCTCATGGGCGAACTCAACAGCTAACATAGCACTAGTGAGTTCGACAATGAGAGAGTTAGAAACACCTATAAAATTAGCAAAATCACCAAGAAATCTTCCGCCAAAGTCTCTAACAATACCACCATAAGCAGAAGGCCCAGGATAACCTAATGAAACACTATCGCAATTAATCTTGATCCAATTCCACGGAGGAGGTTTTTCAATAAAAGTATAAGTTAAAAGTGATTTTTCAAAACAAAAAAAAAAAAGAAATATAAGTTAGAAGTCTTTCATTGTTTTTTTTTTTAATAAAAAAAAACAAAGGTTTGAGTCTTTTATAAATGAATAGATACATTTTTTTTAAAATTGGAAATTTCATAAAATCAAAAAGAAGATGAGAATAAGATACACAAGGGGGTCCAAGCCAAGACTCCAAATTAACAAAGCTTAAGCCTAGAGATACCCTCCTTGTCTAAAAGGTACTCTTTGACTAATGTAGAATGAACAAAATTAAACCAAGAAAAATAATGAGTAGATAAACCCAAATTCACCAAAATATCAGCACAAAAATTGGCTTCCCTATAGGCGTGAGAGATCATGAACTCGATATTACGAGTAAGGGTCAAGCAACAAAGCCAACGAGATCTGATATTCCAAGGAATCAGGCTAGAGTCGGAAAAATCATTAACCACCAAGACACAATCTATTTCCAACCAAAGCTTTCTCCACCCCCAAACAATTAGCTTTCTCAATGGCCATTATAGCAGCTAGAAATTTTGCCATGACCGAGTTCCCTTCCCCACGAAGTCACAAAAAATTCCCAAGTGAGTAGCCTTATTGTCCCTAAAAATTCCCCCCCGCCCACGCAATAATCGAAGGTGATCCTCTAGCAAGTCCATCCACTTTAACTTTAATCCACCCCTTAGGAGGAGGATTCCATAAGACCTCTCTCGTAGCTAACGACACACACGGATGTAAACCTATGTACAATCCTTTTAAAAATGAGAAGCTAGTAATGGAGTTATTCGAACAACACGACGTGTTATCACCCACCAACCTAGCTCTGGACAAAATGGCAATGATACAAGTCTTCCACTGTAGGCCTTTAGAATCAAGCCTTTTACTGTTTCTAGCTTTCCAAACTTGGTAAAACACATTAGTCATGCAAGACTTTAAAATGATGAGTTAATATGTAGTGTTTTTCTTATTTATGTACTTTAAAAATTTCTTAAGTCCTTGATTGCAAAAAAAATGTTAGGAATCTCACATTGAGTTGATAAAAATATTGTGTCATACTTTGATTAGTCATTAAAAACGAGTGGTTTCGATTAGTCATTTATGTATTTTATTAATTTTAAATCTTTATTAGAATATTTTCAGTAGGTGCCTTAAGATTTGATGTTATTTAGCGTAAGATTTTCACCTTTAAATTATAAAATAAGATATTGTGTGATTGAGGTAGTTCTCTCTATCCCAACCATTTTTAGAGTTTGTTGTCTATTTTTATAAGTTAATGGGTGCGATCACGAAGTTCATAAGACATGACCATAGTTTAGGGTCTCCATGACTTACTTATACAAGATAGACTATAGAAAACACATGATTTACGATTTTTTTAGAACAGATATTTATCTTTGGATTGCTTTGATTTAAATTTTTTTTTCTCTTCACCACTTAAGTCTATCTGTTGGGATAACTATACAAGGTAGAGGTTGGCAATAAAAAAAGATGAACAAACAATTTGATCTACACAACTTCAATGATTTTTTATTCTTCCAATAACACTTCTATCCAAAGAGCTTGACAATCTACATGCAAAGTTGCTATATATTCTACTTCACGGTATGATAGAGCCAATATCCATTACTTCTTAGAGCTCCATGAGATTGGATTTGCTTCAATCATGAACAAATATCCTAATGTACTTTTTCTTCCATCTTGGTCTCCTCTCCAATCTGAATAAGAGTAGCCATATGGCATTGCTTTCTTGCTAGTGTTCATTTGTTTATATGGGGTTGTATCAACAAGCTCATCAATTGTTTCCTTCTTCATTTTATGCATGTCTCCATAGGAATGATTGCAGAATTATAATTACTCATTTTAAATTTCTTTAAATTTTCTTCTGCATATTTCCTCTGATGCAAGAAAAGTGTACCTTTTTTATTCATAAATTCCATCCCTAGGAAGTAAACCAAGTTCCCTATGTCAGACATTTGAAACTCATTCTTCGTGATAGATTTGAATCTTGTTATTTCAACTTTGTTTAATCATGTGACCAATAAATCATATATAAATATGCATAGTATGATCTGATCATGCTCATTTGAATCCTTTACATATAATATATTTTATGATATGCATTTTGTTGAATCTCATCTTGATGAGAAAATTGTCACTTTGTTTGTTCCATGCTCTAGTTGTCTATTTCAATCCATAGATAACCTTTTCAGCTTATACACCTTCTCTTCTTGCCATTTGATTTCAAAGTCTATTGGTTTCTTGATATAAACCTCTCGCTTTAGTGGTTCATTGAGAAAAGTAGATTTTGTATCCAACTAATGCATCTTCCACCCATCGTATGCTGCAATTGCAAGCAATATTCTTATGATTTCAAGCCTATGAATTGGTGAATATACCTTATTGAAATTACTTATAGACCTTTGATGGAAGCATATGCTTATAGTCTTTCCTTGTACTTAGCTATCTCTCTACTTAGTCTAAGCTTTAGCTTATATAACTAATTCACATCTATGGGTTTTTCCTAGAATAATTTGTATGCACATGTTGAGTGAAAACCTACGAAAATTATATCTTGACTTCTATTATTCAGCATTCTTAATATCTTCTTTCTAACATAATTGCGCAAACTCATTGAAACTATATTCACCTCCTTTATGAGTTCTCAATCTCTTGATTCTACATTCAGTCTCTTAATTTATTTTGTAAAAACAAAGCAATATTATGATAAATATGTTCTTAAAATTTCTTAATGGCACCGAAATACCATTTGAAAGAAGAAAAAAATAATATTATGGAAAACATTACGTGTTTGATTTAATGGGTCATAAATAAATTTTCTAAACATCACCTTTTGAAGATAATAGTAAATTGGAGAAAAATACTTTTTTTTGTCAGAAGTGGGATTTGAACCCACGCCCTCTCACGAAGACCAGAACTTGAGTCTGGCGCCTTAGACCACTCGGCCATCCTGACTTGATAATAAAATTTTACCTAATTACATAACTGTACGTTATTTGATGCAGACATATTTAAGTTTAGAATTAGACTTATGTTTGCTCATTTCACTCTTCATTTTTATAAATAAATTTATGCGGTGTTTACAAACATGGAAAGAAAGGAATATTGAATCATCTACGTTGTGATGGAATTTTTCAATATTACACGACATGGACGTGGCATGGTAAAGTGACAAAAACCCCAATTGCCTCATACAAAGATGAAGGTTATAATGATATGTAGGATTGGCTAGAATATATGATCAGTGATATTAGAGAAGAATATTTTAAGAGGACCTATGTGTATGATACTTTTTGTAGCAACAAGGAATAGTCGTTATATTTGGGGTACATAAATTTTTCATGATTATCAGCGGTGTGAAGACTGTCTAATTTGAAGGAAAAACGGGTGGGTGAATAAATAGTTTCACTGAATAGCTCGAAATGTTGAAAGATGTGATTCTAAAAGTTAACACGTTGTCGAACTGTAATTATGAGGCTAATGAGATATTGTAGCCAATAAGTATGGATTATATCAAAATATAGGTATGTCATAATGATTTCATATTATACAAGAATAGTATGAAAAACTAAATTAGTGCCTGAAGTGTGGAGAGTCGTGCTACTAGTTGAAGGATAAAGATGTTAATAATGATGATGATGATGATGATGATGATGGTGGTGGTGGTGGTGGTGGTGGTGGTGGGGTAAGCATGAATAATCCTCCTCCCTTGGTGATGTGGTACCGACTAATAATTCAAAGGTTGAAGAGGTTATTTTTTAATATAAATGACACAAAGAAGGCATGCATATGAAATAAAATGTGATGGAAAAATTCATTATTTAGCTGATTCTTTGCAAAAGAAGAAATTTGATTCGTTATTTTAATATTTTGGGTATGATTCAAGAAACCTTAGGCTTGGACTTTCCAATAGAATGAACTTGTTTGGTAATCTAAGTACTAACCATACTTAAAGGCCTGTCTTTCACATAAATTGCAATCTATCTTAGTGGTTTTGCATGAAGCGCAAATATATGATGTTATCTATGATGGTTTTGGTCCCAATACAACCATGAAATGACATAGATGTTTATGTAATTCCATTGGTTAAATATTTAAAAAATATTGTGGGAGGAAGGTGTTGATGTTTATGATGTGTATTCGTGTGAAAATTTTAAGATAAGTTCCATATTATTTTGCACAATCAATTACTTTCCTACATATGATAATTTGTCTAGGTACATCGTCCATGGACATAAAGTGTGTCTTATATGTGAAGATAATACATTCCACCTCTAACTAAAGAATGGAAAGAGACTTTTTACCTTAGGTGTCGAAAATTTCTAAGACCTAACCATTCATATTCTGGATTGAAAAAATCTTTTAATGGATATCAAGGGTTTGATATCACTTCAATGCCATAAATCGAGGTGGAAAATTATCAATGATAAAAACACATTAATGTTGTCTTTGGAAATAACCGAAAAAAAAATCCCCAAGAGAAAAATATATGGAAAAAGAAGTCGGTGTTCTTTGATCTACCATATTGGTATAACCTTGATATAAGACATTGTCTTGATGTGATGCATGAGGGGTAAATATGTAAGATAATGTAACTGGAACACTTATCAACATTCAAGTAAAAATAAAATATGGTAATGATCCCCATCTAGATATGGTAGAGATGAGTATACGACAAAAGTTTTCCCCAAAAGAAATAGTTAAAAGAACATATTTTCCCCCAGTATGTCACGCCCTGTGTAGAAAAGAAAAAATTCGAGTGCTCGCAGGGTATCAAAGCTCCCCAAGAGTACTCATCAAATGTCAAGAAACTTGTATTAATGAAATATCTCAAATTAATTGGATTAAAATCTTATGATTTTCATGTTTTGATGCAACAACTTCCAATGGTTATTTGTGGCATTTTGCCCAAAAAAATAAGGGAAACTATAACTAGATTGTGCTTATTCTTCAATGTTATATGTAATTAAGTCCTTGATCCATAAAATTAAGATGAGTTGGAACATGAGGCATACAATTATCGTGTGTCAATTGGAGATGTATTTCCCTCCATCTTTTTTTGGCATTATGGTTCACATAATTGTTCATTTAGTTAAGGAAACTAGATTTTATGGCCCAATTTATTTAAGGTGGGTGAATCTAGTAGAGCGATACATGAAGATATTTAAAGGATATAAGAAGAATCATCACCATCCAGAAGCTTTGATCCTTGAAAGGTACATCAAATCTATTGAATTTTTTTCAAATTGTTTGTCAAAAGAAACTCTATATGAATTCCAAAGTCTCGTTATGATGGGAGATATGAAGGTAGAAATGCTCTAGGTTATGTTAAGTCAATAACCCAGTATGTAGTTCTACAAACACATTTTTACATATTGGATAACATTAATGATGTTTAACCTTGCTTATTGATGGGTAATCATGAGTGAAAGACTCACTCAAACAAGTGAAAGAGACACCACATTCACCCAAAACCTTAAGACAATGGTTGTATGAGTCTTTTAACTTATGAAGTACTCAACCTCAACGTTTCCAAGAAATATAGGTACTTTCACTTATAAAGTGCTTAACCTCCATTTTTTCAAGCAATGTGGGACTTACACAACTCACACTTATTTCTCAACTTTTATCTATTCACAAAAGAATTATCAAGGAAAAAATTTCATGGATGAGTGAAGAACACTTGTTGAAAGACAATAACAATAACTTCATAGATTGGTTTAATGAAAGGATTTTAAATGATGGGACTACATCCAAGACAATTAAATGGATGTTATATATTCTTAATTTTAATATAATAACTTTGAGTGCATATGACATAAGTAAATTTTTCTTCTATACAAAATCAGATAATGGTCGTAGTACCATGCAAAAAAATAGGGTTATGGTTAAGGATAAATTCATGTACTTCTCTAGTTCCAAAGATAAGAATCTTATAATAACATGTAGATTTTACTTTTGGGTCATTGAAGAGATTTGAGAGATTAATTATGTTATATTTAAAGTGTCTTTTCCAACCTACATGCCTTTTCTTCTTTCCATTTGATCTCAAATTCTAGTGGTCGCTTGACATAAACCTCCCCATCTATTGGTCCATTGAGATAAGTAGACTTTACATCCAACTGATGCATCTTCCACCCTTTGTATGCTTCAATTGCAATCACTATTCTTATGGTTTCAAGCCTATAAATTGGTGAATAAAACTCATTATACTTATTTAAAAAGTACAATAACGTATCCTTGTGTTTGTAGGGCTGCTTGTAGTGTTTGTGGTATTTAGACAAAGCGTGGACTAGCTCACCAAGAGTGGTGAGAAGCTCTATCTATTAGTTTCTAGCCAAACTTGGAGACATCCTTTCTCAAATCTACAATTGAGTTATTAATAGGAGCTTCTGTTGGTTGTACATAGAGGAAGTTAAGCCCATTTCCTCAATTTTTCCTCAATTCACTCAGTAAGGAGAGTTTCATTCCCCGTTAATAAGGAGGACAGTTTTTTTCACCTTACTTTAATTGTCTTTTGCCCACTTAAATGAGAACAGAGCACTGATTGGATTGAGTTTCACATTCTAGGCTCAATAAGGTGGATTAGCCATTCTTTGGGTGACCTGGAGCCCTGCTTTAGGCAACCTCACACCTCATTTCGGGCAATCTATCATAATGTGTTGTGTACTCTCCCAATATTGGAGTTATTAGTTTGTATCACACAATCATGCACCCTTTTTCTTATGGCCTGGTAAAATTGAACCAGTACACAGTCTCTCAATCATGAGGCCTTAGAAAGGGTGTTGTGATTTAAGTTGAGTGCTTTGCGGTCGTTGCATTTCTATGCTTGGAATGAAACTTTATATTAGAGTCCCTTAGGATAAAATTTAAATTGATTCCCTTAGAAAAGACTTTAAGTTGACTCCCTCAGGTGCGACTTTAAGTTCGGTCGATCAGGAAAGACTTTATGTTTAGTCCATCAGTCGAGACTTTAAGTGGAGTCTCTAAGGTAAGACTTTAAATTAAGTCCCTCAGGAGAGACTTTAAGTTGATTCCCTAAGGTAAGACTTTAATTTGAGTCTAGTAATCGATACTTTAAGTTGAGTCCTTCATACAAGACTTTAAGTTGAGTTCCTTAGGCTAGACTTTAGATTGAGTCCCTCAGTTGAGACTTTAATTTAAGTCCCTCATGCGAGACTTTAATTTGACTCCCTCACTCGAGACTTTAAATTGAGTCCCTCAGGCAAGACTTTAAGTTGATACCCTTAGAAAAGAGTTTAAGTTGAGTCTCTCAAGTGGTACTTAGATAGTCGAGTCCCTCAATCGAGATTTTAAGTTGAGTTCTTTAGAAGATACTTTAAATTAAGTCCCTCAAGCGATACTTTAAGTTGAGTCCCTCACGCGATACTTTAAGTTGAGTCCCCAACCGAAACTTTAAGTTGAGTCCCTCACGCGATACTTTAGGTTGATTCCCACATGCAAGAATTTAGGTTGAGTCCCTCAAGCGAGACTGTAAGTTGAGTTCCTTATGTGAGACTTAGATATTTGAGTCGTTCAGGCGGGATTTCGTAAAGGTGATTTTGTCTAACTCTTAGGCCCTTGCTTTTGTTTCGTTGCCTCACTATATGATATTTTAAACATCTCCCTCCAAGATCTTTAATGATAAGACTCCTGCCTTAAGCGGTATGTTTATTTATTATTGTTGTTCCTTGATTTGGAAAAGATGCATTGTGAGGATTATCTTGGGGAGGTTATAATTTCCACTCTTAATTCGAGCGAGTTAGACTTTAAATATGGCCTCGATTCCTCACCAAGAGACAAGGCTTGGGAGGGGGGATGATTTAAATCCGTGAGAAATTGATCTCTTTCTAAAGAGGGCATCCTTGAGACGAAGAGGCAAGTTTCTCAAGTGTAACACTAGAGGGTGAGTCCATCAAGCGTTGTAGCATTTGATATTTTAGGTATGTGTACCTTTTGTTCATTATTTTTCTTTTTTCCCTTTGTATATTCTTTTGAAACCACACTCGTTGGGGTTTATTATTGAATAATTCATGTGTTGTGGCGATTCTTCTTATGTTATTTGGATTTTCTTGCAATTACTTTCGTGGCATTTTCTTTTAGTATCGCCTCGACTAAATAAATTTCTTGCTAGGGCAATCCCTCAAGCGTCTCTTGTGTTTCTCTTTCCGAGGACTCTTTAGTAAAGGTCCAACATCAAAGTACCTCGTAGGACAGTAATGATCCTTCAGTGAAGGTCCAACATACAATTGCCTCGTAGGGTGACAAGGATCCTTCAGTAAAGGTACAATGTACAACTTCCTCGTATGGCTGCAAGGATCCTTCACTGAAGGTCTACCATATAATTTTCCCGTTGGACGACAAGAATCCTTCAATAAATTTCCAACATACAATTGCCTCGTAGGGCGATAAGGATCCTCCGGTTAATATCCAATATACAATCGCCTCGTAAGACGGTAAGGATCCTTTAGTGAAGGTTCAGCATACAATTATTCCGTATGGAGGCAATGATCCTTTAGTAAAAGTCCAACATACAATTTCCTCGCAGGAAGACAATGATCCTTCAGTGAAGATTGTCTCGTAGGGCGGCAAGGATCCTTTAATGAAGGTACATCATACAATTGTCTCATTGGGCGGCAAAGATTCTTCAATGAAGGTCCATCGTATAATTGCCTCGTATGACGACAAAGATTATTCAATGTATAATTGCCTCTTAAAACAACTAGGATCCTTCGGTGAAAGACCAACGTATAATTGCCTCTTAGGCCGACAAGAATTCTTTTGTGAAGGTCTAGCATATAATTGCTTCTTAGGACAATAAGGATTATTCAGTGAAGGTAAAAAAAAATATTTGATTCCTAGCATTTCCATTATGGTTTTAATTAGCTTGTATCTGTATCTGAATATCCATGAGGTGTTTCAATTAGCTTTTATCTGAATATCCATGAGGTAGTTTGACACGTTTGAATTTTTATGGGCGACTTGTTAGCTTTTTACTTGACAACTAGACTACTTTTGACCGTTTTGATTTGACAAATCTTTAATGATTCTTGATGAGTTAATTTGACCTATTTTGTTTTTGTTTAAGTACAACTCCTCGCCATTACCTATAATGAGACATATTAGTTCACATAGAATTTAGATTTTCAACCGTCCAAAATATGTGTTGCAAACCCTTCTATCAAAATCATTAACTTCAAATCAAATAAATTAACAATTACATGTAAAAATAGGTTGGCCTTAACTTAGATACAACCATTATTTGATTGTAGGGAGTTCATTTTTATATTTTTCATTTCATCCCATGTGAGCTAAATCGTCAACTACCATGTTGCATTAATCAATCCAATAATATTAAAATGTTGCATTAAAGTCCAAAAAGAAGAAAAATTATTCACTTTTACCCTTCTAGAAGAGTCTCCTTATTTCACTACTTCATGGAAGATACCTATACAAATTATTGTCAACATTGTCCCTCTCCAAGTAATCTCTATCTATGAGAGATTCAATACTTTTCTTAACATTAGTTGGATTAGGAAAGAATAATGACTTCAAATCCTTTGTCACCTCTTCTATAGTATTGTTATGATCAAGCTGCTTCCTCAACTTCATAATCCTCGCTATTGCTGCTTCAATTTGAGGCCTTATGTCCTCCTCAACATTCTTCCGAGTTTCTAACTTCTCATGTTCAGATTCCGTTTGCGTAGTAGCCATCGTCTCTAGCTTAGCTTTATAGAACTTGCTTTCAAACATGTCGTTAACAAAGAACACATCATCTTTACCAATATATCCATTCATCGGCTCTTTCTTGATTATAACATCCGAGTAGTTGTTCAATGGATTTTGATATTTCTTTGAGACTTTGACATGAGATGTCATGATGGTAACCAACTTGTTATACAACACTTCACCTTGTCGACAAAGCACCATATCCTTAACTTCGCTGGTCACAGCGTGACATATGGTACAAAAAAATAGAATTAGGATAATAGAATAAAAAAAACAAACCACAAGCTATTGGAAATACTATACTATAGCAAAATAATTACTACTTTATATTAGGGTTTATGGCAATATCTGTCACGGACAATAGTGATGGGCTCGAAAGTGAATAGGAGGAAAGGCTCATACCTCAAGGGCAAGAAAGAACATTGTGAGGTTAAAATACCTCAAGACCATGTACTCTCTAAAAAGAGATCTCCTAAGAAATGAGTCATCTAGTACTAGTGGGTGTATCTTGCTGAGTCATACAATTATGTTAGCAATAGACGGTGGATAAGTACTATTAGAATCCTATGTACTCCCTCAGCCCTTATTTATAAACAAAAATTTCTTTTTTAGGTTCATTGAATAATGAATGTATCTAGTCTATTATGTATACCAGATACATTTATTACTCAATAAACCTAAAAAAAGAATATTTCCTTATAAATAAGGCCGGAGGGAGTACCATAGTACTATATATTGTAATGATTGCATATGAACAAGACTGAAAATAATCATGAAAGTAATGGCTTTATTCTCTATATTTCTCTCTACTTAACTTGTTATTTAAGTAACTAAAGCTGCCTACAAACCTCAAACCAGTACCAAATTGATAATAAATTGTTTGCATCATGAGCTCACCACCACGAGATCAGATTGATGACCTTCATTCCACCATCAACCGACTTGTACTTAGCCAAAAAAAATTGCAGTCATTAATTTCCTCCAACATCGCCAATCTCGCAACCGAGTTCTATAACCTATGTTCTCGCATGGGTCCTCACAGGTTTGGCTCACTGTTGGTGCGGTAAAGCGGCAAGCAACAAAAATTATGGAAATATTTATCCAGGAAACTATCGTGTCCACAGAGATTAGTGCTACCGAATTGTCGTTCGACGGATTTTTAGTTTTTGAGTTTGGATTAAATGGGTTTTAAGTAAAAAGGGAAAATATAACATATGAACATGAAATAAATACATTCTTGATAGAGAATAACTTATCTGGTTCGAATCTAAACTACTCCTCACAAACTTAGATTTATCACTCTGCCGCACTCAATCTACAATACTCATTAGAATCACCACGTATCTCTCACATCAATGTCCATTTCTGCAACACCGACGGGAGTTCAACCATATTTCTCTTTCGACGATGTCTCAACTGATCAAACAACACAGAGGCATTAAACTTAGATATTATGTGGATGTTAACCTCAATCCTATCTCTAGAATCTAAAGCTAACAGATACCCCCCTAATCAAGATTTGTGATGTCTATTACTAGAACAACACAAATCCAAAGCATTTAAGCAAAAAAACCAAGGAAACACCGATTAAGATTTGTAAAGCAAACTCTATACAACTAATAAAACGAGTAACAAACATCCATGTGTTTAGAGTAAAATTACAAACAAAACCCAACAAAAGAGAAATACACAAAGAAGAATGATGAAGAAGCAAATATCTCACGGGTTGTCAGCTCCGATTGATGAAAAATCCGACTTCGGATCATCCGTATGCAAGCTCCAATGGTGTTTTCAAGCTAAATCTACCAAAAATTGAAGGTTGATGAGTTGGGGTTCAAAAATACCCAAAACATAACCTAAAAAATCTATTTCCCCCTATTTATACACTTTTGAAATCCGCACAGCGTGCGTCGCGCGCAGGAGGGCGCATCGCGCCGACTGTGCTGTCATGAAAAAAACAGCTTTAGTAAAAATGCCATTAAAAGGTATAAAAGTATCAATTTCCTATCTAACAATGACTAAATATCAACCAAATTGATGATTTTTTATTCTTTTATTTTGAGCCCTATTAAAAGGTATAAAAGTATATGAAAATACAACTATTTACAAAGTATACGAATTTACATACAAAACACGGAATTATTCAAACGGTATTAACAAAAAGTATCGATAAGTGCAACAAATTATAAACACAAAATAACAATATTTTTTCACTTATCAAACTCTCCCCAACTTAAACCTGTTTGTCCTCAAACAAGACCAAACACTCAAAGAATCAAAAGTAAAAATTCAAAGAATCGAGAATCAACAAAGTTTAGAAAAATGAAACAATTGCACGGTTCAAACAAAAAAACGCAAAAACAAAGTAAAAACTTACCACAATCCTACAACGACACATGAAAATGAAACGAATCCTAAGTACAAAAATCATACAAAACATTCTAAACAAAACATGCCCAATCATGAATCACGCCTAGCAAAAACTCATTGATAGATGAAAAACATCGAAAGGTGAGGACATTGACACACACTCAACAATCTTGCAAACAATTGACAAAATTATGAGTTTATCCAAAAATAGTATTGAAAATGCAACGGCACGAATCACAAGGGCTTTCAAGGTTGTAATGTGGCTTGGTTAACAAACAAGGGATAAGTCCTAAAGCTAATCGAAACAAAAACTTGCCTAAACCTAAGGGAGTGATCAATCCACAAAGTTTCACGCACCAAAATTTCGATCAAACTTCTTCTTTATCAAAAATTGTCAAACCAAGAATACTACTTATTAGCACAATTATTACATACTCTTTTTGTTTTTGTTTTTCAAAACTTTTTCTCTTTTTTCTTTCTTTATCTTTTCTTTCTTTTTCACATTTTTTTCTTTCTTTTTCTTTTCTTTTTATTTTCTTTCCACAACCTCATAAAAATCACAACATAAGTAGGTAAACATCCTCTCCCCAACATGAATACAACCATCATCATAATATGAATACTCCCTGCTTTCTAAAGCAAGGCAAAAATTCAAACTATAAATCATAGTTGAGGGTTCAAGAAAACAAAGAACCAAACATCCATACACAATTGAAAACCAAACGCTCATAGACATGCATTAAGTAAAAAAAAAATATGGATGTTGACAAAAGGCTCAAAAGGGGTTACTAATGGTCACACACTCACAAGGTGAATTGATATTTGGCTATGGTAGCTGTGCTCAAAATCAAACAAGTGCCTTCATCAGTTTCGTGCATTCACAAAATCAATACAAACGAAAGATTAAACATAATATTATCTAGTTAAAACAAGAAATGTCAGTCTCTCACATATATACACAATGGAAAGCCACCTCACATTTATGGTAAAAAGGGAAAACTAATTGTGATTTAAGTCATGAGCAAGTTATGCAAAAAGAATGAGTAATATGAAATTTGTACAAATGAAAAGTCTTCTAAACATGTTATGCTATAGAAAGCGATAAACGAGTACCTTTCTACGTACAAATTTGAACAATCATTACCGCACAACCGGCATGTTGAATCTATCACAATCCGAGAATTACCAAATGCGACTCCAAGTAATCGGGCCAAAATTTGAATCTAAACAACAACAAAAGAATTAAAAAATAAAACTATAAAATACTATACTCTAAAGCCTTGGTGTAAGTGGGAAAAAGGCTAGCCAAGTGAACCATTAAAAAGAATTCTATGGCCAAAAGTTACAGGGCGCACGACAAGCCGGCTAGCGCGCGAAGCGCGCTACACCAGAAAAAAACCAGTCCAAAAGACTGCACAGCTGGTGTAGCCTCCACTTAACACCTACACATATCATTATACGCAACTAACAGAATTTACAAAAGTAAAAACTGTTGGGGTGCCTCCCAATAAGCGCTTGCTTTACGTCGTTAGCTCGACGCCTTTATTGTGCTCGGATAGTAGCTTCCTCTAGGGCATGCCAACGCTTTCTTCCCAACACGAACCTAAAGAAAGTATCCTAACCACACACTGTCATACCCCAAAATTTTCCCATCATATTTCAGTCCATCTGACTTTCAAATGCTCAAAGATCTCCAATTGCTCAAAGCTACCTAGCTCCTAAACAATCAACCCACAACTAGAGTTTTGTTTCTCTCCAAGTAAAATAAACTTCTGAAACCTCAAGTGAACTCCATGTCCTTTCATATACCTTAAAGGATCCTCATTCCAAGTTTCGAGCTCTGATTCACAAGTTTGATCAGTCAACTGCTCAAATGGACAATAGTCGACCAGTTTGACCTAAAAGTCAATTGTGGTCAAAGTACAGTCAAAATTCCAGATTTTTGGTCAACATCCTCATTTTGAAGTATAACTCATCATTTTATCAAGGATTGATCATGATTCATCAAGGAAAGCTCAGAAATCATCAAAACTTGAAGTTACTAAATTAGGGTTTCTAGGAGAAAGTCAACCCAACTTTGACTTATCATATCTCTCTCATGCTTTATCATAAATTCCCCAACCAAATCTCATTCTCAAGGAAATTCAATTCTCTACAACTTTGATGTTGGGTCCAAGGTCAAGAAATGCTTCCGCATAAGAGATATAAGTCAAAACATTACAGGTCCTTCTAGAAGATCGCAAAAAGCTGTTTTTTGTCAGGAGCAATATCATCAAGATAAAATCTCCAAATGAAAAATATGTTCCAAAGTGGCTTGTAGAGGACATCTTGAGCTTTTCAAAAAGTCCTAGATCATCTCCATATGATAAATGAATGAGTTATGGCTTGCACAAGTTGGGCAATTTTGAGAAAATACATAAAAGGCAAAGTGATGAATTTTGAGTTTTTAACTAAATGGGCCTAAGATTTCCATCTCAGACGTGACCATGGCCCATATAATGACCCTTTAACCTATTATTTTATTTTTATGATATTTATTTCTATTTATTTGAATTTTTATTCATTTAAACATTAATAAATCATATAAAATATGAAATAAATGGTTTCAAGTCAAAGATTAATATTTCCAATCAAACTCAATCATCATTTAAGCCATATATTTGTTTGGATTTCGTGCTCCTCAAGTGTGCAAAGATGGAGATTATATTTGGCAAAAAATAGAAGTTTTAATGCAAATTTTCAATCAAAGATTTGATCTTCCAATCATTGGTTTTTTCCCAAACTTGTTGACATAATATCTTCATCTATATATACTTGAATATTGCAGCCATTAGGGGACGAAAAAGCTGAGCCCTAGCCACCATAGTTAAATTTCCAAAAAAATAAAAGGTTTAGGGCAACTTGCAAAACGATTTCCAGAGGCTCTCAAGCTACTCTATTCATCCATTCCTGCTCCAAAGGTATATTAAGGTAAGAATGGATCATTATCCATGGTAAAAACGCTCTGAATCGTATGCATCATGTACTATAATTGCACCATACTTGTGATTTTCGTGTTTTAGTTTCCATTGGGTTTTACATTCAAACTAACATCACTAACGTGTTCCAGAGACTCACTAAGACAGGTTTAATCCATCGTTTGCAAGCTTTAACGTGAGAAACTCTAATCGCCATGGTTAGGGCTCAAAAAAGATTTGCTTTCGTTTTCATAATTGCGCGCGTTTACAGGCTAAACGAAGGCCTCCATTGGATTCACAGGGATCATTTTAGTAGATCTGGGCCATTCTTTCGTTTGTTTGAATTGATTCTTGCAGGTTCCGTGAGTGCAGAAATTCAAAGGATAAAACCGCAGGAAAAATCGCAACAAATTCCACAAATAAATCCGCAGGAAATTCGGATGAAGAAGACAAAGCGTGTGGAGCTTCTTGATTGGCCAGTCAGCAGCTATGACTTTCATTCCACGTGTGTTTCAATGCCATTGGTTGGTCAACGGTCTTGAACCCCTCTCTCCACGTCTGATTGGTTCGCTCAATGACGCAGGGGCCCACGTTTGAACATTTTGAAAATTCTGACATAATGAGCTTGTTTTATATTTATTATTAGTGAATGATTTATTTAACAGCTAACATTCCTGGATCCATTGGCAAATGTAAAGAATTCATGTAACTACAAGGGTGTGGGTTCGAACCACATCCCACACATATTATTTTTCAGGGCTATCTCTAAAAGATCCAGCGCGCTTCTCCCTTCATGACCCACGATGTTCCTCATGCATCTGCCATTGGATCTCCAGCGAACTCAGATCTGACGGATCAAGAATGCAGTCTCACCATGGACTTCCAATGACCTGTCACACTCAATCCCATCGCCCAGGTTTTTAAATAATTTATTTATATTGTTTTTTTATTTCTTTTTCTTTTAAAAATTCTTTTTTTTAAAAATTAAACTTTTTTCTCCACACTCACAAAAATCAAACTTTTTTTTATTATAAGTTTATTTTAATTAATTTAGTTGTTTTTAAATTAGTTTTAATTAGTTAAATAATTTAGTTAATTAATTTAAAATTAGGATTAATTAGTTTTGGTTAACTAAAAGATAAAATAGGGTTTATAAAAATAATTTAATCAGGATTAGCCGATTTTAAAATTAATTAGGTTAGAAACCAATAATTAATTTTTAGGGTTTGTCTAGCCTCGATTAATTTAGAAACCCTAATAGCCTTAGGTGTTTTAGGTAGGTGTTGTCCATTAACTTAGCGTGTCAATTTTTCTCATAAAACTTCATTCCCTAAAAAATCAGGGTTTACCCTGAATATTTTCCGAAAAACCCTTTGCCTTCTTTATTTTCAAAAACCTTTTGCCTTGTTTTTTTTTTAAAAAAAAAATACCTTTTCTATTTTTATTTATTTTATCAATGCCTTTTATTTGCCTTTTGCCTTATTATTCTATAATTTTTGATTTATAATGTATCTGCCCCAAAGTCATGTACAAAAAGTTTTCTACCTTTCTTTGTGCCTTTTATTTTCTGTTACCCTTCAAGGGTTTTATTGTAATAGTTTAGGTTTATAATTCCTGCCTTTATTTTTCTGCCCACAGGTGTTTATTGTAATAGCGTAGGAACTTTAAATTATGCCTTTATTTTTTAACTGCGTGGTTAGTAATCCTAGGGAGTGCAAGCCTGCTAATAAATTTAGTTTGCCTAAATTATAAGATAAATATAACTGAATTAAACCACCTGATTGTGACACACACACACCTTTAGGGTAATCCTTCTTGTTGCCTTGTCGCCTTGTTGCCTTTATTTGTGAAAAATAGTCAAGTCTCTCGATTCTGAGGATACCTAAAGCAAAGGTTTCCTTTAAAGATTGAAAGCATCATATGAGATCTAGTCCCTCGATGCTGCCTCAGAAAAACATGATGATTGTCCCAATTGCTAAGGTATCCTCGCTTATTGCCTAAAAGATTAAATGACTATTCTATCCTTCCCTAAAGACCACCTATTTTCACATGGTAGGGACAGTTTTATGGCGAACGATAATCTTCGATGACCCTTCCACATCCAATGAAAGGACTTCCTACCCATTTATGGTATGGATAGCCCCTTCACCTTGAAAAGGTAAAAGAACATTTTTTTCTAAACTTAGGGTAGGTACTCTTAAATGCTTGCTCTTTTCAAATTCAAATGTATTTTTTCCCACTAATTTCAAATCAATTCAAAACAAGGCTATGCTTATTTATAAGCTAAAGTCCTTAACAAAGTTTTTTACTATTCACACACGACACTTCAAACTTTTTGAAAACAAAAGTGAGCTAAGCAATTAAGAGCCCATGGATAACTATGGATACAAATGGTGCTTACACCTTCCCTTTGTATAACCTACCCCCCGAACTCAATCTCTTTCAAAAAAGGTTTTTTGTGTTCTTTTAGCCTTTCTATAAATTGGATAAAATAAAAGTCGGTGGCGACTCTGTCTATCCGCAACATTTTCAAAAAGTCAGTTTTCCCACCGTATTACAGAACTAGCGACTCTACTGGGGATTTACTTAAAAAAGAGGGGTAACTTTAAAGTTTAGGATTCACTTAAATGTTTTCAATTTTTTTTATTGCTTTATTTTAAAGGTTGCTTGGGAATTAAATGAAGGATGAATCCTATACCCGGATTCAAGTACACTTAAGATAGGAGTGGCATAGTCATGGCGACCTCTTTTACATATGTGGGAGATAAGTCAATATGAAGTTCACACTTAAGTTAGGACTCCATAGATATATACACACCTTGCTCAAATGAGGGAGGTCTATGTATATACCTTTGGGTGCGCCGGAGCTTAAGGACCTTTAGTTACCCTTTAACCCATATTGGCCTTTAGGACATAGTGGGGGGGCTACTCTTGACAAATGTTGAGGGCCTAGTCGCTACCCGATACTACAACTCAGATAGGTTCTTTCTTAAAGTATCATTACATGATGCGAATGCATCATGTCCGAGGGTGCTTTAGAGGGGCTGACAATTCTGAGTAACTGGTAGAACCCTGTTGCTGAAATCTCTTTATCCATAGAAGTACCTTTGGGGAAGGGTAGTTACCTGGTCAGACTCCATGCAAGCCTTTAAACCTAAGGACACTTGTGTGACGTGCTTGTGTGTGCTGCTAACCCTTTGATTTCCTTGCAGGTTTTGTTGTAGGACTTGTTTGTCCTCACTATCTTACGCTTTGCCTGATGCACTGCATTCGCATAACATCATGACATCATAACATCATAACATCACATGTTAACTAACCCTTTCAAGGATCTTAGGAATTTAGGGCGCACAATTTCAGGTGCTCTTATCAAGGACTGAATTCCTATCAAGGGGCAAGAGGATTTATTTTCCTTTGGCCATATACCTTCCAATTCAGAGGCACCGTACCTATCAAGGGGCAAGGGGATTTATTTTCCTCTAGCCTTATACTTTCCAATTCAGAGGTATCCCAAATCAAAGACGATGACCCACTCGATATGGTGAGCTTGATGCTCAAAGAAGGACTTTCAAGGACAAAAACCAAGATTCTTCAGACGAAACTGTGACTGATTAAATGTCTAAATGTTGCTAACTAAATTCTTAAAGACCCTTGAAAGCATTGCATTTGCATCCATAACATCACATCACAGGTTTCTACCACAGGTTTCTCATCCTCCCTCGCTGTTTATTTCAGCACAGATGGATCTCGAGCAATCAGTCAAGGACGTTCAGGCTCAGAATACCCAGTTCCAAGCTTTGATTTTGAATTTGGCCAAGGGGCAAGACGAGCTGAAAACCCTCTTGACCAAGAAGGAGAAAAATCCTAGAAGATTTGTGGGTGTCCTTAACATGGGAAGAAGATTCCGAGGACCACTCAAGAAAGTTGAAGAAGTCAAGGTTTTCGAAGAGGATGACGATGAACAAAAGGACGGTGCTAGTGTCAAAACTGATGCAAAAAGCAACCATGATTCTGCCAATCCCTTTGAGGAAGAAGGAGACTACTACTATGAGGATGAACATCCAGACGACAAATACAAATTGCTGGAAGAACGCATGAAAGCCATGGAGATCCAGAAGGTACCCGGGCTGGATTTTGAAGAACTAGGACTCATCTCAGGGGTTGTCATTCCTCCGAAATTCAAGACTCCAACATTTGCTAAGTATGATGGAGTCTTTTGTCCTAAACTACACTTGAAGTCCTATGTGAGGAAGATTCAGCCTCACACTGCTGACAAGAAGCTTTGGATCTACTTCTTCCAAGAAAGTCTGACTGGAACATAACTGGAATGGTATTTGCAGAAGGCCTTGGGTACTAAGCTGAGATTGAGTTCTGCTTATCATCCATAGACGGATGGACATACAGAAAGAACTATTCAATCACTAGAAGATTTGTTGCGTGCTTGTGTGTTGGAAAAGGGCGGTGCTTGGGATAGTTATCTACCCTTGATCGAATTTACTTACAATAATAGTTTTCACTCGAGTATTGGTATGGCTCCGTTTGAAGCTTTGTATGGTCGGAGGTGTAGAACGCCTTTATGTTGGTACAAATCTGGCGAAAGTGCTGTGATTGGGCCGGAAATTGTTCAGGAGACAACCGAAAGGATTAAGATGATCCAGGAGAAGATGAAGACTTCTCAGAGTCGTCAGAAGAGTTATCATGATAAAAGAAGAAGGACACTTGAATTTCAAGAAGGAGATCATGTGTTCTTGAGGGTGACTCTTACAACTGGTGTTGGTAGAGCACTGAAGTCAAGGAAGTTGACTTCGCGTTTTATTGGTCCGTTTCAAATTACGGAGAGGGTTGGAGAAGTGGCGTATCGTATTGCGTTGCCACCGACACTTGAGAATCTGCATGATGTATTCCATGTGTCGCAGTTGAGGAAGTACATTGCTGATCCATCTCATGTGATCCAAGTTGATGATGTACAGGTGAAGGATAACATGACAGTTGAAGCTTTGCCTATGAGGATTGAAGATCGGAAGGTGAAACAATTGCGTGGCAAGGAGATAGCGTTGGTCAGAGTAGCTTGGGGAGGACCAGCCAGTGGAAATGTTACGTGGGAATTGGAGAGCCAGATGAGGGACTCCTACCCGGAACTCTTTGCCTAAGGTATGTTTTCGAGGACGAAAACTTTTCTAGTGGGGGAGAGTTGTAACACCCCATAAAATTCTTTATTTAATTTAATTAATTTTTGGATTAAATATTAGAATTATTTGAGTTAACTGAGAAAAATGGAAATAATGAGACTAATGGGCCAGTGTCACTTTTAGTAAAGAGGGGGGATGTATTGGTAGGCCCTATTACTAATTAAAATAGTTTTATTTTATTTTCCACAAAATAGAGGAATTGTGGGAAAGAGGAATAGAACTATGGAGAAGAGAAGAGTCTGAACGTGAAAAGAGAAGAGGAGCGGAGAAGTGCGACACGAGGAAGAGCGAAGAATCAACCTTCAGGTAAGGGGGGACTCTTCCGTTTATCTTCTATTATGGGATTATAGGTAGTATGATAGAATTTGATCGTGTTATTCGTATCAATTGGGTTATGCTTAGGTTGTAGAAATGTTAGGTTTTTGGGAGAATTGATTTATAATGATTGTATTGATCATGTATGGTGATAATTGGATGGTTGAATGTATTATAAATGTGTTATAATATGTGTTTGTTTCACTGTATGCGAAATCTGGTTGGAATGAGATTGATTTGGTAGTGACTCGGTGAAAGAGGGACGAAATCGCAGGCTGTTTTCTGCGATTCAGAGTTCTGGAAATCGCCAGTTCGCGCCGCGTCAAGGAGTTGGCGCCGCGAACTGCTTGACAGGAAGCCAGGAAGTTTGGTTGTGTTCAGTACGCGCCGCGAACCTTCGTTTGCACCGCGAAGGCGTAGTTCCTTCTCGTTCCGCGCCGCGAACCCTTTTTTGCGTCGCGAAGGCATAGTTCCTATTCGTTCCGCGCCGCGAAATGTGTGTGGCGCCGCGCGCTGTTGGTTGTTGCGACAGGCCGTTTTGAAAAGTTTAAAAATGTGTAACTTTTAAACCGTAAACCGGATTTTGGTGCCGTTTCGAGTACAGTGAAGCTAATCAAATAATTTATATAATCAAATGGTGTTTTGAGTTGTGGCTTGAATTATTTTTAAAACACCCGATCTTATTTGTTTGTGGTGGGATATGCTTATAGGTACACTAATGAATGTTTTACCTGTATGATGTTGTGGTTATAACTGGTGTTTATTATACATGTATTGTTGGCGTGAAATATGTGTTTTATTAATGATTGTGACATTGATCGATTTATGTGGGTGATGAGCATGTTATGGTTGATGCATGCATTCATAATCATTATGTGGCTGATCCTTGACGATGGTGGATCAGTGGTAGCTAATTCCCATTGTGTGGAATCAGTGAGTGGGTGTTACCGTATCCTTGACGATGGTGGGTCGGTGAGTTGGGTTATCCCAGAATTTGGTACCACATGCATGTAGTTGCATTGCATTAGGCTATTTTTGCTATTATAACATGAATGGAAGATTGTCCAATGTTATAATATGTGTTGATTTGGTTGGTTGCTTACTGATTGTATGGTTTGAATCTGATCATAACTGTGATTGGGTGAATGGCATGTGAAATGATATTTTATTATCTATATCTTATAACATTAGTTAAATGTGAATGATATTCACCCTTACTGTTGTTATTTTTCAGATTAAGGAGTAGCTCTTGTACTTGGTGAGGATTAGCTCGTCAAGTAGTTCGTTAGAGTCAGTTGAGTCTGTGTCATGCTCTGGTCGTGTAACACTGGGGGCGTTGTTTAGAGTTATTGTGGAACTCTTTTATTCCAGTATTTTATTATGGTGGTGTTTTAAGTCTATGACTTTGGATGTTGCATTGTTCAGATGTTAAATATAATTCCGCTGTGTTGACATGACGATCTGAATGATAATTGGGTTTAACGTTCCTTTTTATGGCATGACATGAATATTATTTTATTTATATGGAGGTTGTAATGCCCTTTTCATGTTTTACTCTGATTATTGTTTTAATATTATGGGGTATTAGAAGGGTGTTACAATAGTGGTATCAGAGCATAGTCGGTCGTTTGAGTCAGAGTCTTAGTGTCGGTTAATCCCTCGTATGCGATTAGTGTAAGATTGACACTGTCGATACTTCTTATTCTAATAAATATTGTTTTATACTTAGCAGAACAATGGCCGGAAGAGGAGGAAGAAACGACGACGCGATTGCTGAGGCTCTCGGTATGATTGCTGGTGTGTTGGGAGGGAATGCCAATGGAGCTGGAATTGGTGCCGACAGGCAGCTGAACAGTTTTCAGAGGAACAACCCTCCGTTGTTCAAAGGCACTCACGATCCCGAAGGCGCCCAGAAGTGGCTAAAAGAAATTGAAAGGATCTTCCGGGTGATTGATTGTGACGAAAATCTGAAGGTGAGATATGGTACTCACATGCTGTCTGAAGAAGCTGATGATTGGTGGATGGCTAGTAGGGACGAACTGCAACCTGCAGGTGTTGCAATCACTTGGGCTGTGTTCAAGAGAGAATTCTTGCGGAGGTACTTTCCTGAGGATGTTAGAGGCAGGAAAGAGATTGAATTTTTGGAGCTGACACAAGGTAACATGACCGTGCCAGAGTATGCGTCCAAGTTTGTTGAGCTGGCAAAGTATTATGTCCACTACAATAATGATGAGGCTAGTGAATTCTCGAAGTGTGTTAAGTTTGAAAATGGTCTCCGTGATGAGATTAAACAGGGTATCAGATACCAGAGGATTCGCAGGTTTGTCGATTTGGTTGACTGCAGCCGAATCTTTGAAGAGGACAATATTAAACTGAAGTTGTCACACTCTCGCGAGTTAGTCGACAGGAAAGGGAAAAAGCATATGGATCGTGGTAAGCCATATGGTAAGGGTAACCAGAAAGCTGGAGGCTGGAAGAAGCCTAGTGGGGGAGACTCTAGTGCCCCTATTAAGTGCTTCAAGTGTGGAGAACCTGGACATCGCATTCACGAGTGCAAAAGTGAGGAAAAGAAGTGCTATAGGTGTGGAAAGGCAGGTCACATTGCTATCGAATGCAAAGGGAACACTGTAACTTGTTTCAACTGCGGGGAAGAAGGTCATATTAGTCCTAAGTGTCCTAAGCCGAGGAAGAATCAAGCTGGTGGTAAGGTGTTCGCCTTATCTGGTTCAGAGACTACTCCAGAGGATCGGTTGATTAAAGGTACGTGTTTTATCCATGGCACTCCTTTAATTGCAATAATAGATACTGGAGCAACTCACTCGTTTATTTCATTGGATTGTGCTAAACGCCTGAATTTGGAAATATCTGATATTAATGGAAGTATGATCATTGACACTCCTGCGTCGGGTTCAGTGACTACTTCGTTTGCTTGTTTGAACTGTCCAATTGATATTTTTGGTAGAGAATTCGGAATGGTTTTAGTGTGCCTTCCGTTGGAACAACTGGATGTTATCCTGGGCATGAATTGGTTGCAATTTAACCGGGTTCATATCAACTGTTTCACGAAGACGGTTATTTTTCCTGAAGATGTCAGTATTGAGGATTTAGCGATGACGGCTAGACAAGTGGATAAAGCAATGAAGGACGGGGCTGCCGTGTTTATGTTGATTGTATCCATGGAAGTGAAAAAGAAAGCGGTGAGTAGTGACTTACCGGTAGTATGTGAATTTCCGGAAGTTTTCCCAAAAGATGTAAGAGAATTACCGCCAGAGAGGGAGGTAGATTTTGCTATTGAATTAATTCCTGGAACTAGTCCTGTGTCGATGGCACCTTATCGTATGTCGGCATCGGAATTGACTGAGTTGAAGAGTCAATTGGAAGAGTTACTTGAGAAGAAATTTATTCGTCCTAGTGTCTCATCGTTGGGTGCACCGGTGTTACTAGTGAAGAAGAAAGAAGGTTCAATGAGGTTGTGTGTGGATTACAGACAACTGAACAAGGTTACTATCAAGAATCGGTATCCCTTGCCGAGGATTGATGATTTGATGGATCAACTGGTTGGAGCATGTGTGTTTAGAAAAATTGACTTGCGGTCGGGATATCATCAGATTCGGGTGAAGACGGATGATATTCAGAAGACGGCATTTAGAACAAGGTATGGTCATTACGAATATACAGTGATGCCATTTGGAGTAACTAATGCGCCAGGGGTTTTCATGGAGTATATGAATAGGATTTTTCATCCCTATCTCGTCCAGTTCGTAGTAGTATTTATCGATGATATTTTAATATATTCTAAGAATGAAGAAGAGCATGCAGATCATCTTAGATTGGTATTGGAACTATTGAAGGAAAAGAAACTTTATGCAAAACTGTCAAAGTGTGAGTTCTGGTTAAATGAAGTAAGCTTTCTTGGGCATGTAATTTCTAAGGATGGTATTGCCGTTGACCCAACGAAAGTAGAAGCAGTGTCTCAGTGGGAAGCTCTGAAGTCAGTTTCCGAAATCCGTAGTTTCCTTGGTCTTGCGGGTTACTATAGAAAGTTCATTGAAGGTTTCTCAAAGTTAGCGTTGCCGTTAACTAAGTTGACTAGGAAGGGTCAAGCTTTTGTTTGGGATTCGAAATGTGAAGAAGGATTCCAAGAGTTGAAGAAGAGGTTGACTAGTGCGCCAATCTTGATTTTGCCGAATCCGGCGGAATCTTTTGTTGTTTATTGTGATGCTTCGTTGTCGGGATTAGGAGGTGTACTAATGCAGAATCAACAGGTAGTCGCTTATGCGTCGAGACAACTCAAAGTGCATGAGAGAAACTATCCGACTCATGACTTAGAGTTGGCAGCAGTGGTATTTGTGTTGAAATTGTGGAGGCATTACCTATATGGTTCAAGGTTTGAAGTATTTAGTGATCACAAGAGTTTGAAGTATCTCTTTGACCAAAAGTAGCTGAATATGAGACAAAGAAGATGGTTAGAATTTCTCAAGGATTATGATTTTGAACTGAATTACCATCCGGGTAAAGCAAATGTTGTTGCCGATGCATTGAGTAGGAAGTCCCTGCATATGTCTATGCTTATGGTGAGAGAATTGGATTTAATTGAGCAATTCCGAGATTTGAGTTTAGTATGTGAAGACACTCCTACCAGTGTTAAATTGGGTATGCTGAAGCTGACTAGTGGTATTCTTGAGGAAATCAGAGAGGGTCAGAAGACTGATGTAGAGTTGGTTGATAAGTTGACTCTGATTAATCAAGATAAAGGAGGTGAATTCAGAATCGACGAGAATGGTATAATGAGGTTTGGTAATCGTGTTTGTGTTCCTGATGTTGCCGAATTGAGGAGAAGCATTCTTGAGGAGGGACATCGTAGCGGATTGATTATTCATCCTGGTGCTACCAAGATGTATCATGACTTAAAGAAGCTGTTTTGGTGGCCTGGAATGAAAAAGGAAATAGCTGAATTTGTCTATGCCTGTTTGACTTGTCAGAAGTCGAAGATTGAGCATCAGAAACCGTATGGAGCTATGCAACCGTTATTTATTCCGGAATGGAAGTGGGATAGTATATCTATGGATTTTGTTTCAGGTTTGTCGAGGACGGTGAAGAATTGTGAAGCTATTTGGGTTATTATGGACAGGTTGACAAAGTATGCTCACTTTATACCAATGAGAATGGATTACCCAATGGAGAAGCTGGCTCAATTGTATATTGAGAAGATAGTGAGTTTACATGGTATTCCTTCGAGTATCGTGTCAGATAGAAATCCAAGGTTTACATCCAGATTCTGGGAAGGTTTGCAGAAGGCCTTGGGTACTAAGCTGAGATTGAGTTCTGCTTATCATCCACAGACGGATGGACAGACAGAAAGAACTATTCAATCACTAGAAGATTTGTTGCGTGCTTGTGTGTTGGAAAAGGGCGGTGCTTGGGATAGTTATCTACCCTTGATCGAATTTACTTACAATAATAGTTTTCACTCGAGTATTGGTATGGCTCCGTTTGAAGCTTTGTATGGTCGGAGGTGTAGAACGCCTTTATGTTGGTACGAATCTGGCGAAAGTGTTGTGATTGGGCCGGAAATTGTTCAGGAGACAACCGAAAGGATTAAGATGATTCATGAGAAGATGAAGACTTCTCAGAGTCGTCACAAGAGTTATCATGATAAAAGAAGAAGGACACTTGAATTTCAAGAAGGAGATCATGTGTTCTTGAGGGTGACTCCTACAACTGGTGTTGGTAGAGCACTGAAGTCAAGGAAGTTGACTCCGCGTTTTATTGGTCCGTTTCAAATTACAGAGAGGGTTGGAGAAGTGGCGTATCGTATTGCGTTGCCACCGACACTTGCGAATCTGCATGATGTATTCCATGTGTCGCAGTTGAGGAAGTACATTGCTGATCCATCTCATGTGATCCAAGTCGATGATGTACAGGTGAAGGATAACATGACAGTTGAAGCTTTGCCTATGAGGATTGAAGATCGGAAGGTGAAACAATTGTGTGGCAAGGAGATAGCGTTGGTCAGAGTAGCTTGGGGAGGACCAGCCGGTGGAAATGTTACGTGGGAATTGGAGAGCCAGATGAGGGACTCCTACCCGGAACTCTTTGCCTAAGGTATGTTTTCGATGACGAAAACTTTTCTAGTGGGGGAGAGTTGTAACACCCTATAAAATTCTTTATTTAATTTAATTAATTTTTGGATTAAATATTAGAATTATTTGAGTTAACTGAGAAAAATGGAAATAATGAGACTAATGGGCCAGTGTCACTTTTAGTAAAGAGGGGGGGTGTATTGGTAGGCCATATTACTAATTAAAATAGTTTTATTTTATTTTCCACAAAATAGAGGAATTGTGGGAAAGAGGAATAGAACTAAGGAGTAGAGAAGAGTCTGAACGTGAAAAGAGAAGAGGAGCGGAGAAGTGCGACACGAGGAAGAGCGAAGAATCAACCTTCAGGTAAGGGGGGACTCTTCCGTTTATCTTCTATTATGGGATTATAGGTAGTATGATAGAATTTGATCATGTTATTCGTATCAATTGGGTTATGCTTAGGTTGTAGAAATGTTAGGTTTTTGGTAGAATTGATTTATAATGATTGTATTGATCATGTATGGTGATAATTGGATGGTTGAATGTATTATAAATGTGTTATAATATGTGTTTGTTTCACTGTATGCGAAATCTGGTTGGAATGAGATTGATTTGGTAGTGATTCGGTGAAAGAGGGACGAAATCGCAGGCTGTTTTCTGCGATTCGGAGTTCTGGAAATCGCCAGTTCGCGCCGCGTCCAGGAGTTGGCGCCGCGAACTGCTTGGCAGGAAGCCAGGAAGTTTGGTTGTGTTCAGTACGCGCCGCGAACCTTCGTTTGCGCCATGAAGGCGTAGTTCCTTCTCGTTCCGCGCCGCGAACCCTTGTTTGCGCCGCGAAGGCGTAGTTCCTATTCGTTCTGCGCCGCGAAATGTGTGTGGCGCCGCGCGCTGTTGGTTGTTGCGACAGGCCGTTTTGAAAAGTTTAAAAATGTGTAACTTTTAAACCGTAAACCGGATTTTGGTGCCGTTTCGAGTACAGTGAAGCTAATCAAATAATTTATATAATCAAATGGTGTTTTGAGTTGTGGCTTGAATTATTTTTAAAACACCCGATCTTATTTGTTTGTGGTGGGATATGCTTATAGGTACACTAATGAATGTTTTACCTGTATGATGTTGTGGTTATAACTGGTGTTTATTATACATGTATTGTTGGCGTGAAATATGTGTTTTATTAATGATTATGACATTGATCGATTTATGTGGGTGATGAGCATGTTATGGTTGATGCATGCATTCATAATCATTATGTGGCTGATCCTTGACGATGGTGGATTAGTGGTAGCTAATTCCCATTGTGTGGAATCAGTGAGTGGGTGTTACCGTATCCTTGACGATGGTGGATCGGTGAGTTGGGTTATCCCAGAATTTGGTACCACATGCATGTAGTTGCATTGCATTAGGCTGTTTTTGCTATTATAACATGAATGGAAGATTGTCCAATGTTATAATATGTGTTGATTTGGTTGGTTGCTTACTGATTGTATGGTTTGAATCTGATCATAACTGTGATTGGGTGAATGGCATGTGAAATGATATTTTATTATCTATATCTTATAACATTAGTTAAATGTGAATGAGACTCACCCTTACTGTCGTTATTTTTCAGATTAAGGAGTAGCTCTTGTACTTGGTGAGGATTAGCTCGTCAAGTAGTTCGTTAGAGTCAGTTGAGTCTGTGTCATGCTCTGGTCGTGTAACACTGGGGGCGTTGTTTAGAGTTATTGTGGAACTCTTTTATTTCAGTATTTTATTATGGTGGTGTTTTAAGTCTATGACTTTGGATGTTGCATTGTTCAGATGTTAAATATAATTCTGCTGTGTTGACATGACGATCTGAATGATAATTGGGTTTAACGTTCCTTTTTATGGCATGACATGAATATTATTTTATTTATATGGAAGTTGAAATGCCCTTTTCATGTTTTACTCTGATTATTGTTTTAATATTATGGGGTATTAGAAGGGTGTTACATTACAAAGAAGCATTTCAACGAGAAATCAGAGTCCAATGTTGTATATGGTCAGAAACGGATTAACCATGACCAATCTGTTGGGGCAGTTCTAATCTCCGCACCGGCGCTTCAACAAGGTCGTCAAAACAAGCAAGACACGCCTAGGCATCAATTCACAAAGATCAATATGTCACTGGCTTAAGCATTACAGCACTTGTTGAAGTCAGAGTTGATCACTTTAAAGGATCCCCCTAAGAATCCTAGTACGTCTGCTCGTGGCTATAATCCTAATGTGAGGTGTGCATATCACTCTGATAGCCCTAGTCACGATACGAATAGTTGTTGGACATTGAGGAACAAGATCCAAGATATGATCGATGCTGGGGAAATAGAATTTGATTCTCCTGAGACTCCTAATGTGATCACTGCTCCCATGCCCAATCACAACAAAATTGCTAATGCTATGGATGGCTAGAAGGAGGGACTTTCAGATCATTAGTTTTATTTTCATTTTCAATTTCTATTCTGTTTGCTTAAACATTTTACTTATGATAGACATTATCTGTTTTAATAATCATCATTAGTGCATTGCATATGTTTGTCTTGAATAAATTATTTCGCTATCACTCATTTTAAAATTGTGTCTTTACTTTGCATATGTTTTGTGTTATTCAACTCCTGCCAAGCTGTAAGCCTTTTGAGGGGGGGTGACGAAAACGATACCGCAACCTCATACAGTAATGCTTTTGAACAGACTATGCTGATGATGTACAGGCATTGTTTCAATTCCCAAAACATTGGAGATATAAGGATGTTAATCCGTAGTCAACCCCTTTTAGCCTAAGGTGTAGAAGTTTTCTTTCTTGTACAGATTAAAACCCTTGATCATAACCCGGGGCAGGGTAGTTACTAAGTTAACTCAATTATACTAGTTGTTGCTTACACAAATAATGATGGGTTCCCACAACCATTAAGTCAGGCAGTTAATATCCACTAAAAAGAGAAAAAACTATTAAGTCAAAACCTATGAAGGAGACTTATCAAAAATCGAAACATCCCGCTGATTGTAATCTCAAAATAAACAGTTCAGGCAAAAGTTAGGGATAACAAAGAGGTCACTACAAATCCTCAACAAAAGAAAAAGAATTGCCAAAAAAAGAGGATGAATGTCTGTCCAAATAAACTTCCGGTGCTTTAACCATAATCAAATGTCAATATTACGACTTCAAAACTCTGCTAAGACTTAAAGCAAGGTTAACCGAGCATAGGATCGAAGAACATCACGAAGATTGGGATGGGTACAAATAAACTTTGAGCCACTATCTTTTGTTTCTTAAACCGTGAACAAAGCCACGTTACAACCCTTGAAAGTCCTAACTGAAGCATGGTTAGTTCGAAAGCATACTGTCACCAAAAAGGTATCCTGACTCCTTAAGGTTTACCAAAAATGCTGAGTTGATATTTCGTTTTTATAAACATCACGTTTTTACAAATATCACGCTTTTACATCTCCTGTTTTAATGTTTTTCAAAAAAACTCAAGACAGACATATGCATTGCATCTCATGAATTCATTATTAAACATATTCTGCTACATAATTTCAAATGTTAACAACAGGAAGAATCTGCACAGGGTACGACTAATGACTAACAGTTATCCCGACAGAGAAGATCACTCCAGAAGCAATGTATAAAAGGGGCATGAAATGCTTTGTCCAATCAATCTGGGGCAATTAAGTCAAGATTCTAAGAATCTCTCAAAAATGCCAAACAATCAGGGGCATGCACCCAGGTGGGTCTGAAGCCACTTGCCAAACAATCAGGGGCATAGACCCAAGTAGGTCTGAAGCTACTTCCCGATCAATCAGGGGCATCATACTAAGTTTATGGCTACCAGGGGCAAGTCACCCATAGTACATATCTCAGAAGGTCCTCACAAGGCAAATCTCTCCAGAGTCCCTACTGGCAGAGGCAAAACTAGGCAAGGCCTGTTTGACACTTTGATCAATACTCATTGGTGTACCCCAATCAACACAGGCCCAGGAATGGCAGTCACTATAAACACTAGGGGCAATGTTCAAGTCATCCATGCCTCCCCACAAAGCCGGTTTCATAAGATCATATCCCCACAGAGTAATCCTTAAGAAGATATCTTCAAATGTTCCCGTCCCAACAGAGACTTAGTTCCTCAATGACACTGCCGGTTCCCCGACACTTTTCTCTTCTTCAAACAGGGTTATTTATCTCTCTTATCCCCAGACAGGGTACATCAAGATCAATCACTCAAATGGCTCTCATCCCCAAGTAGGAATCATAAATCCCCAGATGAGCATCTTCAAAACAAGATCAGACGTCAAAATCACAATGATATAGAGATTTATTTTCTCAATCAAGAAAAATCACTAATATACTCCAGATAGCATAAATCATGTTCATACATCATATATTATAATAAATTCATACTTAACATACAAGTTTCCCATTTATTTTGAGAGGCTCGTCACATAACACATGCATCATGACATTGCATAAAACTTTACCTTTTCTAGAATACAGGTACAAACAGATAAACAAAATCTCCAATCTTCAAAGATCTAAATTCATCAATACAAACGGTGTAGACGATCATTCCAAGATCCAAATTGGTTACCCCACAAGGTATTGAGACGATCGACATTCTGAGATCTAAATCAGTTACTATACACGGTAATGAGACGATCGACGATCCAAGATCTAAATCTATCCTCACAACAGTAGAGAAGATCATTTTCTTAAGGTCTAATTCAGTTACCATGAAGTACGAATGGTGCTGACACGATCAACATTCGAAGATCCAATTCAGTTACTACAAATGGTGCTGACACGATCAACACTCAAAGATCTAATTCTATCATCACGAATGGTGTAGACACGATCATCTTTCCAAGGTCTAATTTAGTTACTACGAACGGTACTGACACAATCAACATTCAAAGATCTAATTCGATCACCACAAACGGTGCTGACACGATCAAAGAAAGAGACAAACTTAATCATGACACTCAATTCATAAAAGACAATGACAATGGAGTCACGAAAATGGAGTCACGACGATGGAGTCACGATAATGGATTCACGATAATGGAATCACGACAACTGAGTCACGATAATGGAATCACGACAACTGAGTTACGATAATGGAATCACGACAACTGAGTCACGATAATGGAATCACGACAACTGAGTCATGATAATGGAATCACGACAACTGAGTCACGATAATGGAATCACGACAACTGAGTCACGATAATGGAATCACGACAACTGAGTCACGATAATGGAATCACGATAATTGAGTCACGATAATGGAATCACGACAACTGAGTCACGATAATGGAATCACGACAACTGAGTCACGATAATGGAATCACGACAACTGAGTCACGATAATGGAATCACGACAACTGAGTCACGATAATGGAGTCACGGCAGTTAAGTCACATATCTAATCTCGGTATTCAGTTCAGAAACGATCATGACAATAGAGTCACGACAATCGATTCACTTATATGATCCAGACACTCAGGGCAATCGAGCCAACAACTTAATTGGGACACCACAGATACGATCTAATGTACGACTCAATCTGACACACGTCAATACATCAACTGATGGCATCTTTAAGCCCATCTCCGACAAACGCCTCTTAATACTTCATGCTTGGATATAGTCTAACGTACGACTTATTTTGACGTTCGTATTCATCCAGATCAAATGGCATCTTTAAGCCCGTCTAATACATCTTTTCCAACACTTGGACGGCATCCTTAAGCCCGTCTCCGACAAAAGTCCCTACTTTAGCTAGGGCAAATTCCTGGGTATTCTAGTATTCAATCCTCTTCTACCTTTAGATTACGACAGGCACACATGCCAATCTACATCCTCAGGTATAAGAAGATTGAACAGGGGCAACTGTCATACCCCAAAATTTGCCCATCATATTTCATTCCATCTGACTTTCAAATGCTCAAAGATCTCCAATTGCTCAAAGCTACCTAGCTCCTAAACAATCAACCCACAACTAGGGTTTTGTTTCTCTCCAAGTGAAATCAACTTCTGAAACCTCAAGTGAACTCCACGGCCTTTCATATACCTCAAAGGATCCTCATGCCAAGTTTCGAGCTCTGATTCACAACTTTGATCAGTCAACTGCTCAAATGGACAATAGTCGACCAGTTTGACCTAAAAGTCAATTATGGTCAAAGTACAGTCAAAATTCCTGATTTTTGGTCAATATCCTCATTTTGAAATATCACTCATCATTTGATCAAGGATTGATCATGATTCATCAAGGAAAGCTCAGAAATCATCAAAACTTGAAGTTACTAAATTAGGGTTTCTAGGAGAAAGTCAACCCAATTTTGACTGATCATATCTCTCTCATGATTTATCAGAAATTCCCCAACAAAAGCTCATTCTCAAGGAAATTCAATTCTCTACAACTTTGATGTTGGGTCCAAGGTCAAAAATGCTTCCGCATAAGAGATATAAGTCAAAACATTACAGGTCCTTCTAGAAGATCGCAAAAAACTGTTTTTTGTCAGGAGCAATATCATCAAGATAAAATCTCCAAATGAAAAATATGTTCCAAAGTGGCTTGTAGAGGACATCTTGAGATTTTCAAAAAGTCTTAGATCATCTCCATATGATAAATATTGAATGAGTTGTGGCTTGCACAAGTTTGGCAATTTTGAGAAAATACATAAAAGGCAAAGTGATGAATTTTGAGTTTTTGACTAAATGGGCCTAAGATTTCCATCTCAAACGTGACCATGGCCCATATAAGGACCCTTAAACCTATTATTTTATTTTTATGATATTTATTTCTATTTATTTGATTTTTTATTCGTTTAAACATTAATAAATCATATAAAATATGAAATAAATGGTTTCAAGTCAAAGATTAATATTTCCAATCAACTTCAATCATCATTTAAGCCATATATTTGTTTGGATTTCGTGCTCCCCAAGTGTGCAAAGATGGAGATTATATTTGCCCAAAAATAGAAGTTTTAATGCAAATTTTCAATCAAAGATTTGATCTTCCAATCATTGGTTTTTTCCCAAATTTGTTGACCTAATATCTTCATCTATATATACTTGAATATTGCAGCCATTAGGGGACGAAATAGCTGAGCCCTAGCCACCATAGTTAAATTTCCAAAAAAATAAAAGGTTTAGGGCAACTTGAAAAACGATTTCCAGAGGCTCTCAAGCCACTCTATCCATCCATTATTGCTCCAAAGGTATAGTACGGTAAGAATGGATCATTATCCATGGTAAAAACGCTCTGAATCGTATGCATCATGTACCATAATTGCACCATACTTGTGATTTTCGTGTTTTAGTTTCCATTGGGTTTTACATTCAAACTAACATCACTAACATGTTCCAGAGACTCACTAAGATAGGTTTAATCCATCGTTTGCAAGCTTTAATGTGAGAAACTCTAATCACCATAGCTAGGGCTCACAAAAGCTTTGCTTTCGTTTTCATACTTGCGCGTGTTTACAGGCCAAACGAAGGCCTCCATTGGATTCACAGGGATCGTTTTAGTAGATTTGGGCCATTCTTTCGTTTGTTTGAATTGATTCTTGCAGGTTTCGTGAGTGCAGAAATTCGAAGGATAAAACCGCAGGAAAAATTGCAACAAATTCCACAAATAAATCCGCAGGAAATTCGGATGAAGAAGACGAAGCGTGTGGAGCTTCTTGATTGGCCAGCCAGCAGCTATGACTTTCATTCCACGTGTGTTTCAATGCCATTGGTTGGTCAACGGTCTTGAACCCCTCTCTCCATGTCTGATTGGTTCGCTCAATGGCGCAGGGGCCCACGTTTGAACATTTTGAAAATTCTGACATAATGAGCTTGTTTTATATTTATTATTAGTGAATGATTTATTTAACAGCTAACATTCCTGGATCCATTGGCAAATGTGAAGAATTCATGTAACTACAAGGGTATGGGTTCGAACCACATCCCACACATATTATTTTTCAGGGCTTTCTCTAAAAGATCTAGCGCGCTGCTCCCTTCACGTACCCACGATGTCCCTCATGCATCTGCCATTGGATCTCCAGCGAACTCAGATCTGACGGATCAAGAATGCAGTCTCACCATGGACTTCCAATGACCAGTCACACTCAATCCCAATCGCCCAGGTTTTTAAATAATTTATTTATATTGTTTTTTTTATTTCTTTTTCTTTTAAAAATTCTTTTGTTTAAAAATTAAACTTTTTTCTCCACACTCACAAAAATCAAATTTTTTTTATTATAAGTTTATTTTAATTAATTTAGTTGTTTTTAAATTAGTTTTAATTAGTTGAATAATTTAGTTAATTAATTTAAAATTAGGATTAATTAGTTTTGGTTAACTAAAAGATAAAATAGGGTTTATAAAAATAATTTAATCAGGATTAGCCGATTTTAAAATTAATTAGGTTAGAAACCAATAATTAATTTTTAGGGTTTGTCTAGCCTCGATAAATTTAGAAACCCTAATAGTCTTAGGTGTTTTAGGTAGGTGTTTTCCATTAACTTAGCGTGTCAATTTTTCTCATAAAACTTCATTCCCAAAAAAAATCAGGGTTTACCCTGAATATTTTCAAAAAAACCTTTTGCCTTCTTTATTTTCAAAAACCTTTTGCCTTGTTTTTAAAAAAAAACCTTTTCTATTTTTATTTATTTTATCAATGCCTTTTATTTGCCTTTTGCCTTATTATTCTATAATTCTTGATTTATAATGTATCTGCCCCAAAGTCATGTACAAAACGTTTTCTACCTTTCTTTCTGCCTTTTATTTTCTGTTACCCCTCAAGGGTTTTATTGTAATAGTTTAGGTTTATAATTCCTGCCTTTATTTTTCTGCCCACAAGTGTTTATTGTAATAGCGTAGGAACTTTTAATTCTGCCTTTATTTTTTAACTGCGTGGTTAGTAATCCTAGGGAGTGCAAGCCTGCTAATAAATTTAGTTTGCCTAAATTATAAGATAAATATAACTGAATTAAATCACTTGATTATGACACACATACACCTTTAGGGTAATCCTTCTTGTTTCCTTGTCGCCTTGTTGCCTTTATTTGTGAAAAATAGTCAAGTCCCTCGATTCCGAGGATACCTAAAGCAAAGGTTGCCTTTAAAGATTGAAATCATAATATGAGATCTAGTCCCTCGATGCTGCCTCGGAAAAACATGATGATTGTCCCAATTTCTAAGGTATCCTCGCTTGTTGCCTAAAAGATTAAATGACTATTCTATCCTTCCCTAAAGACTACCTACTTCCACATGGTAAGGACAGTTTCATGGCGAACGATAATCTTCGATGACCCTTCCACATCCAATGAAAGGACTTCCTACCTATTTATGGTATGGATAGCCCCTTCACCCTGAAAAGCTAAAAAAATATTTTTTTCTAAACTTAGGGTAGGTACTCTTAAATGCTTGCTCTTTTCAAATTCAAATGTATTTTTTCCCACTAATTTCAAATCAATTCAAAACAAGGCTACGCTTATTTATAAGCTAAAGTCCTTAAATAATTTTTTTACTATTCACACACGACACTTCAAACTTTTTGAAAACAAAAGTGAGCTAAGCAATTAAGAGCCCATGGATAACCATGGATACAAAGGGTGCTTACACCTTCCATTTGTATAACCTACCCCCGAACTCAATCTCTTTCAAAAAAGGTTTTTTTATGTTCTTTTAGCCTTTCTATAAATTGGATAAAATAAAAGTCGGTGGCGACTCTTGCTATCTGCAACATTTTCAAAAAGCCAGTTCTCCCACCGTATTACACACACGAACAAACATTACGAAACAAGAGAATATACAACAATATGTAAACAACATATATTAACAAACACGTAACGATAAGAAAAAAAACACGATTTTTACAAAATTTTAGTGAATTTAACTAAACAAGTTGAAAAGTGGAGATTTGAAATTAAAGAACTATCCGAGTTCAAGTTGTATAATAAGTCCACCAAACTAAATTAAAACATGTATCTATACAATTCACTATACAAATGTATACAAGTATTAGGGAATTCACAAATATAGGATATTCACAAAACTAAAAAACAAAGAAACTATCGCAGTGCAAATTCAATGGAAACATCAATCTCCGGCAACGACGCCATTTTGTTGGTGCGGTAAAGCGGCAAGTTACAAAAGTTTTGGAAATATTTATCCAGGAAATTATCGTGTCCACAGAGATTAGTGCTACCGAATTGTCGTTCGATGGATTCTTAGTTCTTGAGTTTGGATTAAATGGGTTTTAATTAAAAACGGAAAATATAATATATGAACATAAAATAAATACATTCTTGATAGAGAATAACTTATCTGATTCGAATATAAACTACTTCTCACAAACTTAGATTCATCACTCCTCTGCACTCAATCTACAATATTCATCAGAATCACCACATATCTCTCACATCAATGTCCATTTCTGCAACATCGACGAGAGTTCAACCATATTTATTTTTGACGATGTCTCAACCGATCGAACAACCCATAGACATTAAACTTAGATATTATGTGGATGTTAACCCCAATCCTATCTCTAGAATCTAAAGCTAACAGATATCCATCCTATCAAGATTTGTGATGTCTATTACTACAACAACACAAATCCAAAGCATTTAAGCAAAAAGATCAAGGAAACACCGATTAAGATTTGTAAATCAAACTTTATACAACAAATAGAAAGAATAACAAACATCCATGTGTTTAGAGTAAACTTACAAACAAAACCCAACAAAATAGAAATACACAAAGAAGAATGAAGAAGAACCAAACATCTCACGGGTTGTCAACTCCGATTGATGAGAAATTCGACTTCGGATCATCCGTATGCAAGCTCCAATGGTGTTTTCAAGCTAAATCTACCAAAAATTGAAGGTTGATGAGTTGGGGTTCAAAAATACCCAAAACATAACCTAAAAAATCTATTTCCCCTATTTATACACTTTTGAAATCCGCACAGCGGGCGTCGCGCGCAGGAGGGTGCATCGCGCCGACTGTGATGTCATGAAAAAAACAGCTTTAGTAAAAATGCCATAACTTGAGAACCGTAACTCCGAATTGCGCCCGGTTTTAAGCGTTGGAAAGCGTATTCAATTTCCTATCTAACAATGACAAAATATCAACCAAATTGATGATTTTTTTATTCCTTGATTTTGAGCCTTATTCGTTGATGAGTTGGTTCCGTTGCTAAAAGTTGTGTGTTTGAAGTCGTGTCTTCGACATTTCATTGCTCATGCTCTAAATACGCATCAATAGGGACTATCATGAGGTGGAAAAGTATATGAAAATACAACTATTTACAAAGTATACGAATTTACATACAAAATAGGGAATTATTCAAACGGTATTAACAAAAAGTATCGATAAGTGCAACAAATTATAAACATAAAATAACGATATTTTTGCACTTATCACACACAACCATCCGAGATCACACCATTTCCCTCCACTACCATCAAACTCGACATTCCATGTTTTTATGGCTCGAATCCGATGGATTGAATCATTAAAATTACCCAATTCTTCGACTTCCATTGTATGCTGAAGGACCAACGCCTTCACACTGCAGCATTTTACATAGAGGGAGAGGCCCTGATGTGGTTTTAGTTGATGCACTCCAACCACAAGTGTAACACCTTTCTAACCGAAATATATTTCACATGTATTTTACGAAAATAAAATTCAATTAAAACCAAAAGGGTGTCGCATCTTCATATAACATCTTATAATAAACAGTCCTGCTCCATAACACGGGTTGCAAAAACAAATAAATCTGATAGTTATTTACTATCAACATATAGTACTTCATATATCACAGAGGGATTCATAGTTCAAAATACCTTTATTAAAATAAATAGTTCAAAAGAATTCATCACACTTTTATCATCCATGAAATCATACTTCAAAAATAGTTCAAGTACCACAAACGGTAATTCAAAGGTCGTTGAATAAAAATAAAGAACATAATAGTCCCAAAACAAATGATCCCAACCCCGATGTTACGTATTAGAGCAAGACCCACTTGACTCAATAGAAACTAAACGAGCACACACTAAAGCTACCTCTTAAACTTCATGCACTAATCTTGATCACTTGTAAGTTAACCACATTTCGAGGCAACATTTTCAAGCAGAAAAGGTGAGTAAATCGTAATCATTATAAAAATCATAAGTAATAGATATAGTAGTCATGGCATAAGAACAATAGCAACATCATAGCATCATTTACGACATTTATAGAACAGCGGCAATCACTAGTCTCTCTCATCAAAGCACCACAATCATGAATTCCTCAAATCAAACACATCACTTAAATCAAATATTGTGCAATGTCACAAATAATGAGATGCAATAACTTTAGACTCATACATGTGGTACCAAAATGTCACTGATGACTTAGTCATTGTCATCTCTAAAGATCCCCACTAACATGATCGATTCTCGCTTGGAACCGGAGCACATCACAATTTTTGCACTTAATCCACACTATGGGATTAAGATCATCACTGGACCAAATGTCATAAAACACTTCATTGGATTCATCATCCTGCAAAACATCACTGGACTATTGTCCTACAAATGCTATGAATGCATGATGCGCAACAATACACAAAGATACGACCACGACTAGTCAAAGCGCATCATCATTCATCTTGTTCATCTTACCTCATCACAAGCTTCATGATACGCACATCATAACATCAAGATCATCATAAAAACATACATCAATTCACAACAATGCATAGTTAACTCATTTCACGATAGAAATCATGTTGTTTAGTATATAATCGATTAGTATAATCATCTCACCACGATATAACTCCTAGAAATCTGAATCCTATGGTTTATTTTATTTTACTAAGTTATATATTATTACTCTAGCTTCACAACGCTTCGAACATCACGTCAATCGGAGTCCTAAAACTCAAGTTATGAATTTTACAAATTTTTCTGATTCAGGCAACATTTGCCCGACAAGCCCTCTCATTCACCCGGCGACTGAAGCCAATAGCCCCTGCCTCCACCCGCCTCCTTTTTTCAGGGCGCATCTTGGACGGGCTTGTTTTCCCGGCGAGAGGGTCGATTCGACTGGCGAATCTGTGCGAACAAGGTTTTCCTGTTGTGATTTCCTGCATAAAACCAGTCCCCAAAGCTACAATTTCTTTATGTCATGGGTTATAAAACATCATCTATTCATCAGGTTTCATCTTATATCACTAATCTAAGATATTCCACATTATAGGTATAATTATTTACAACCCATTGACACAAAACATCGTCTATTCTCATCAATTCCTCACATCATCTATTCATCATAATCAAAAAAACCCAAAAACAATCCTACAATTATCTAACACTTAAGCCAATTATAATAATCAAGATAAACTTCTCTTACCTTAGATTTGGAGCTTGATTCTATTCCTCTTTGCGTTCTACAAATTACTCTTTGAATTTTTCCCTGTGCCCTAGCTTCTCTTCACATTGTTCTTCCAAAAATCTCACGATTGCACATAATGCACTCTAACACACACTCTTCCTTGTTTAACCCTTGGACCCATAATATGGCTTTCCTCTTATTGCCCCTGTAACACCCCATTTCTACCCGGCAATTATAATGCGGAAAATATCAGAGTATTTAAAAATTTCTCGACAAACAAATGAGGCGTCACATATTCACTTCAACAATAAATCACTTCATCGCATTTAGCGGATACTTAGCACTTTCTAAAATAGAATAACTTCTTTTATTAATAAAACAGCAGAGTCATAATTCTCAATTTCCGAATCAAGTAACATCTTAATCACATAAACAACATCATATTAATAAAGCAACTTCGCTTAACATATCATCCTAATAAACCAGGATAGTCACAATAAACAACAACATCATAAACATTATAAATCATTCCCCCCGATGCTACGTATCAGAGCGACAACCGACTCGGTAAACAGCAACTAAATCTTCATACACGAGCACCTGCATGTTACCAATATAAAGGTAA
Source organism: Vicia villosa (assembly GCF_029867415.1). Classification (NCBI taxonomy): domain Eukaryota; kingdom Viridiplantae; phylum Streptophyta; class Magnoliopsida; order Fabales; family Fabaceae; genus Vicia; species Vicia villosa. Next base: position 91,435,132 of record NC_081181.1, on the reverse strand, counting down.
CGGCGAACAAAAGAAAAGGGTGAGATATCAAATCGTATAAGTGAGCACATGATAAATTGTATATCAGAATTCAGACGTATATAGTTATCACATCACCAGTGTTAATATTGCCATACACATCATGCTTTCACTATTCTCACAAATCTCACATACTTCCATCATTTAACAAGTCACAAATACAATCACGATATAGTCACAAAACATCACAAACTACGAATCACATAAGACACATGGGACATGACTCATGTATATGCATGTGGTACCAATCGGAGCTTCGGCCCCCGTCACCAATTGCCATTTGGCCCGTCATGTTTGCCATAGTTTTCAGGCCGTCATGTTTGTTAGAACAAGATTTGTTCTGATCAATATTCTTAGTTTTGATGATAACAATGTATATGAATTTTGTATGAGATAATGTGGTACTCTAATACTATGCAATTTCCATTTCAGGAATTATATAAAGAGTATGCACAAAATCAGCGCAAGAAGCACTGACTCAGAAGGTTCAGCATGCAACATCAGAACATGGTCTGGCAAGACATCAGAAGGTGGTCAAGCAGAATCAGAACATGGTCTATGGAAGCATCAGAAGGACTTGAGATCAGAAGCAGAAGCACTGAAGTTCTCATGGTATCACGCTAAGAAGCACTTCAAGGTCAGAAGACAAGAAGATGCTCTGCTCCAAGCTGTTTGACTCTGATGATATTCAAACGTTGTTTACACAAACATCAGATCAGAAGCAAGTACTAGCTGGTAGGCTACGCTGACTGACAAAAGGAACGTTAGTAGCTATTAAAGGCAACATCAGTAGACACAGCGAAAGCAAGGCTCGAGGTAGTTGAAAAAAGAGTGAAACATTAAATGCAATGCTGTACGGATCACGCAAAGCATTAAATGTTCCCAACGGTCATCTTCTCAAACGCCTATATATTGAAGTTCTGATGAGAAGCAAGGTTACGAATTCTGAATACAACACTTGCGCAAATATACAGAAACGCTGTCAAATTCAAAAAGCTCTCAAACTTCATCTTTAACCTCACTACATTGCTGTTGTAATACATTAGTGAGATTAAGCTTAAACTTAAGAGAAAATCATAGTTGTGATAATAGCTTTATAAGAAGCATTGTAACTCTTAAAAGAATTTGTTTACAGTAAGTTGTAAGAACTAGAGTGATCAGGTTGTTGATCAGAATACTCTAGAAAGTATTAGAGGGTATCTAAGCAGTTTGTTCCTAGAGTGATCAGGTTGTGATCAGTATACTCTAGAAGACTTAGAAGTTGTCTAAGTGGAAAACCATTGTAATCTTGTGTGATTAGTGGATTAAATCCTCAGGTGAGGTAAATCACTCCAAGGGGGTGGACTGAAGTAGTTTAGTTAACAACGAATCAGGATAAAAATCATTGTGCAAATTGTTTTTATCTTACAAGTTTTAAAGCTACACTTATTCAAACCCCCCCTTTCTAAGTGTTTTTCTATCCTTCAATTGGCATCAGAGCGCCGGTTCTAAGGTGCAAGCACTTAACCGTGTTTAGAAAAGATTCAGGAAGAGAAAAACGCTTAAGTCCAGATGTCTGGTGAAAATCCAACAAATACATCTACATCTGGCTCTGCTGAGCAAAACAATGGAAATGGTAACAATGGTTATACTAGACCACCAGTATTTGATGGTGAAAACTTTGAATACTGGAAAGATAAAATTGAAAGTTACTTCCTTGGTCTAGATGGTGACTTATGGGATCTTCTGATGGATGGTTACAAACATCCAGTGAAGGCTACTGGCATAAGGTTTACAAGACAAGAAATGAATGATGATCAAAAGAAGCTATTCAAAAATCATCATAAATGTAGGACTGTTTTGCTGAATGCTATCTCTCATGTTGAGTATGAGAAGATATCTAACAGGGAAACTGCCTATGATATATATGAGTCATTGAAAATGACCCATGAAGGAAATGCTCAAGTCAAGGAGACCAAAGCTCTTGCCTTGATCCAGAAATATGAAGCCTTCAAGATGGAGGATGATGAAAATATTGAGAAGATGTTCTCAAGATTTCAAACGCTAACTGCTGGATTGAGAGTTCTTGACAAGGGATACACAAGGGCTGATCATGTGAAGAAGATCATCAGAAGCTTACCAAGAAGATGGGGTCCTATGGTGACTGCTTTCAAAATTGCCAAGAATCTGAATGAAGTCTCTCTTGAAGAATTGATCAGTGCTCTGAGGAGTCATGAAATTGAGCTGGATGTTAATGAACCTCAGAAGAAAGGTAAGTCTATTGCATTAAAATCTAATTATAAAAAATGCACTAACGCTTTTCAGGCTGAAGAAGTAGATTCTGAAGAATCAGAATCAGAAGAAGAAGATGAACTTTCCATGATCTCCAGAAGGGTAAACCAACTCTGGAAGAGCAAGCAAAGGAAGTTCAAGAGCTTCAGAAGCTCAAAGAAGCCTGAAAGAGGAGAATCTTCTGGAGGCAGAAGAGCTGACAAGAAGAAGGTCATCTGCTATGAATGCAATGAGCCTGGACACTTTAAGAATGAATGTCCAAAGCTTCAAAAGGAGAATCCCAAGAAGAAGTTTCATAAGAAGAAAGGTCTTATGGCAACATGGGATGATTCAGAATCAGACTCTGAAGGCGAGCAGGAAAACTTTGCACTGATGGCCACAGTGGATGATGGATCAGAATCTACATCAGAATCAGATTCTGAAGAGGTATTTTCTAAACTATCTAGAGAAGAGTTAGTTTCTAGTTTAACTGAACTTCTGGAACTCAAGGCTCACCTTAGTATCAAATACAAAAAGCTGAAAAAGCTATTTGAATTTGAAACTAAGAAGCTGGAAGTGGAAAATTCTGAACTGAAGGAAAAAGTTTTAAAATTATACAAAGATATTGGATCTCCTTCTGAATCAGAAAAATCCATTCCCAGTCTCAATCATATTCTGAAAGAATATGACTCGAGCTTCAGAAAGTTTCTATCTAGAAGTATTGGCAGAAGTCATCTTGCTTCTATGATATATGGTGTTTCTGGAAACAAAAGGATTGGCGTTGGCTATGAGGGTGATATCCCACGTAAATTTGAACATGTAGATGATTTGAAAATCACATACAAGCCATTGTATGAACAGTTCAAATATGGCCACTCACATGATATTAGGCTCACTTCACATGCTAAAAGCTTTAACACTACACACATCAAGAAGCATGTGACACAACCTAAAAAATATCAGGCTGCCAAACCTAAAGAATATCATGTTGTTCCTCCTATTACTTATCATGCTAAACCCAAGTTCAATCAGAACTTGAGGAAAACTAACAAGAAAGGACCCAAGAAATTGTGGGTACCCAAGGAGAAGATAATTTATGTTGCAGATATCCTTAGCACCAAAGAAGACAAAGCACAAAATGTCATGGTACCTGGACTCTGGGTGCTCGCGACACATGACGGGAAGAAGGTCTATGTTCCAAGACCCGGTGCTTAAATCTGGTGGAGAAGTCAAGTTTGGAGGAGATCAGAAGGGCAAGATTATTGGCTCTGGAACCATAAGTATTGGTAACTCTCCTTCCATAACTAATGTACTTCTTGTAGAAGGATTAGCGCATAACTTATTGTCCATAAGTCAATTAAGTGACAATGGTTATGACATAATCTTCAATCAAAAGTCTTGCAAGGCTGTAAGTCAGAAGGATGGCTCAATCCTATTTACAGGCAAGAGAAAGAACAACATTTATAAGATTGATATTTCAGATCTTGAGAAGCAGAAGGTGACTTGCCTTATGTCTGTTTCTGAAGAGCAATGGGTCTGGCACAGAAGATTAGGACATGCTAGTTTGAGAAAGATTTCTCAGATTAACAAACTAAATCTGGTTAGAGGACTCCAAAATCTGAAATACAAATCAGATGCTCTTTGTGAAGAATGTCAGAAGGGCAAGTTCTCCAAACCTGCATTCAAATCTAAGAATGTTGTCTCTTCCTCAAGGCCGTTAGAACTTCTGCACATTGATCTGTTTGGACCAGTCAAAACAGCATCTGTCAGAGGGAAGAAATATGGATTAGTCATCGTAGATGATTATAGCCGCTGGACATGTGTAAAGTTCTTAAAACACAAGGATGAGTCTCATTCAGTGTTCTTTGAATTCTGCACTCAGATTCAATCTGAGAAGGAGTGCAAAATCAAAAAGGTCAGAAGTGATCATGGTGGTGAATTTGAGAACAGATTCTTTGAGGAGTTCTTCAAAGAAAATGGTATTGCCCATGATTTCTCTTGCCCTAGAACTCCACAGCAAAATGGAGTTGTAGAGCGAAAGAATAGGACTCTACAAGAAATGGCCAGAACCATGATCAATGAAACCAATATGGCTAAGCACTTATGGGCAGAAGCAATAAACACTGCATGTTACATTCAGAATAGAATCTCTATAAGACCTATTCTAAATAAGACTCCTTATGAATTGTGGAAGAACAGAAAGCCCAAAATTTCATACTTTCATCCTTTTGGATGTGTCTGTTTTATTCTGAATACTAAAGATCATCTTGGTAAGTTTGATTCTAAGGCACAAAAATGTTTCCTTCTTGGATATTCTGAACACTCTAAAGGCTACAGAGTATACAATACTGAAACATTGGTTGTAGAAGAATCAATCAATATCAGATTTGATGATAAGCTTGGTCTTGAAAAGCCAAAGCAATTTGAGAATTTTGCAGATATAGATATTGATATACCAGAAGCTGTAGAACCAAGAAGCAAAGTTTCAGAAGCTGTAAATCTCAAAAGCAAAGAATCAAAAGATCAAGTTGCTGCATATTTAGAGAATCTCAGAATTTCTGAAGAGCCAACAGTCAGAAGATCTTCTAGACTCACCTCAGCTCACTCAGAAGATGTGATCCTTGGAAAGAAAGATGATCCTATCAGAACCAGAGCATTCCTTAAGAACAATGCAGAATGTCAATTAGGTCGTGTTTCTTTGATCGAGCCAACTTTTGTTGATCAAGCTCTAGAAGATCCAGACTGGATAATTGCCATGCAAGAAGAACTAAATCAGTTTACAAGGAATGATGTATGGGATTTGGTTCCTAGACCAAAAGGATTCAACATCATTGGTACAAAGTGGGTTTTCAGAAACAAGCTTAGTGAGAAGGGAGAAGTGGTAAGAAACAAAGCCAGACTGGTGGCTCAGGGTTATAGTCAACAAGAAGGAATTGACTATACAGAAACCTTTGCACCAGTGGCCAGGTTAGAATCTATTCGCTTAATAATTTCTTTTGCCACTCAACATAACATCATTCTATATCAGATGGATGTTAAGAGTGCCTTCTTAAATGGCTATATAGATGAGGAAGTCTATGTCCACCAACCTCCTGGTTTTTAAGACTCTAAGTCTCCAGAACATGTTTTCAAACTTAAGAAGTCATTGTATGGATTGAAGCAAGCTCCTAGAGCTTGGTATGAGAGATTAAGTTCTTTCCTTCTAGACAATGGTTTCACTAGAGGACAAGTGGATACGACTCTCTTCTGTAAAACATCTAAGAAGGACATTTTAATTTGTCAAATTTATGTTGATGATATTATTTTTGGAACATCTAATGCTTCACTCGGAAAGGAGTTTGCTAAGTCTATGCAGGCTGAATTTGAAATGAGTATGATGGGTGAACTCAAGTATTTTCTTGGGATTTAGATCAATCAAACTTCTGATGGAACTTATGTTCATCAAATGAAGTATGTGAAAGAACTTCTGAAGAAGTTTAATCTTTCTGAAAGCAAAGAAGCCAAAACTCCTGTGCATCCAACGTGTGTTCTAGGTAAGGATGAGGTAAGTAAGAAGGTAGATCAGAAGTTGTACAGAGGTATGATTGCATCTCTTCTATATTTAACTGCTTCTAGACATGACATTCTATTCAGTGTTTGTTTGTGCGCTAGATTCCAATCAGATCCTAGAGAATCTCACTTAACTGCTGTTAAGAGAATTCTGAGGTATCTGATAGGTACTATGGTCCGATGTCGCTCGCGGGTCAAAACGAGTAGTTTTCAAAAACGTAGTATGGCGACAATGGCTCGAGTCGTATCGCAAGGATTCTTGATTCTATTAACTAAAAGCAAAGTCGAATTTGGGGGGGGTTGGTTTGGTGGTCGAATTACAGAAAAAGAAGCGCTTAAAATAAGTGATTCTGAAATAAGCTGTTTTGAAAAAAATGATTATTGAAATAAGCCAATCTACTGAATCAGTTCCTACTATCATCGATTATCATAATTTTAATTCCCTAAGCGGATTGTCTATTCCTATTTGGATACAAACTCAGTGACAAGCGGTTAAGTTTGTGAGAGGTATGATCCTATTGTCCGAATTAAGCAAACGGGATAGATTTTCATGGATTAAGCAAACATGATTGATCAGGCACAAAAACGGATTAAGCAAACGTATCGTGCCTAGGTTAGGATCATACAATCAACCAAATTTAATCAATATATTTCATGTAATTGAATTAAGCAAACAAGAACACAAAACATCATCGAAGGAATTAAACTAGAATTAACATTATAATAATCTCAAGTATTGGAACCTGAATTACAGTAGATCGACTCAAATGCGATTAGTTCTCCATGAGTTCGTAAAAGCCCTCTATCCAAATCGTGAACAGTGTATTCGTGAATAGTGATAGATGAACAGTAACCGCGGCTGCCTAACCTAAGTCAAAGCCACAACCCGTTTTACAATCCAACTGGGTCAAACATACGACCCAGGCCCAAAACCAATTAACCCGAAACTTAACTAAAGCTAGTGCTGCAACTTCAACGCATTTTCTGGCCCTGCTACAGTCCGATTCTGACTTCGACTCCAACATAAGAATTGTAGCTCTTTCTCTTAGCTTTCCGGCGATTATTAGAACGCCTCAATCGGACTCCTGGAACTCCAGATATGATCGTTTCCGTGCAGACTGTTATTGCTGAAAAATTAATACGAAAAACAAATAAGTGCAAAAATAAAATAAAATATAAAAACATATTAAAACATAAAAATAAATAAAACAAATCGAAGAAATGCTTGAGTACAAACATGGAAGAACGTGCATTAAAATGCACTGATCATACTACTAATGTTGGTTTAGTCTACAGAAGATCTAAAGAATACAACTTAGTAGGATTTTGTGATGCTGACTATGCTGGAGACAGAATTGAAAGGAAGAGTACTTCTGGAAGTTGTCAATTTCTAGGAAGTCACCTGATCTCCTGGTACAGCAAGAAGCAAGCTACCATTTCCCTCTCAACAACAGAAGCAGAATATGTTGTTGCTGCTGGTTGTAGCACACAAATGCTCTAGATGAAGAGTCAACTAGAAGATTATCAAATATATGAGAGTAACATTCCTATCTTCTGTGATAATACTTCTGCCATATGTTTATCTAAGAATCATATCTTACATTCCAAAGCTAAACATATTGAGATTAAACATCATTTCATTAGGGACTATGTTCAGAAGGGTGTTCTCTCTTTAAACTTTGTGGATACAGACCATCAATGGGCTGATATCTTTATAAAACCCCTTGCTGAAGATAGGTTTAAGTTCATTCTGAAGAATATCAATATGGATTTATGCCCAGAATGAGAAGATGAGAAGAACTTATGTATGGTTATATTCTGAAATGTGTTGGGACTATGTGTTTATAAGAAGTTCTGATAATGATCAATTAGAAGTTCTGATTCTATTATTTCTAACGTTTCATTATCTAAGTTGATTCAGAATCTCTTTTAAAGCAAAACAGCTGTCACCAGTCTTTCCAGAAAATGAACACGTGTTCACTATTTTTGGACAAGCATGCGTGCAATTGAGGAGACGCCGCCCTAGGTAACTGTGCAAATCATTTTAGTTTGTCACTTTATCTCTCCTAACGTCATATCTCATTAAATGCAAATTGATGTCATGTTTTTCTGTAATCATTTCATTTAAACCATGTTGCATTTATTATTTTCTTTTATTCAATCTTTTAAATACCTCTCTTCATCTTCATTTCATTCTTTTCACTCTCTCTCTTCATTCGTCCCTCTCTTTTTGCATTCTTTGCATAAACCCTAGCTTGTGTCTGTATCTAAGCATTTCGCCATGAATACTTCATCAAGTTCCTCAAGCCAAGCAGAAGTTTCTTCCACTCATCTGGTTCTTAGCAAGCATGGGTATGCTTCATTGAAGACCTGCTCCATTCCTACTTCAGTGGACTTTGAAAATCTGAGAGCACGTGGCTTCAAACCTGAAGCAAAGACAATGGCACAAGGGTGGTCAAACTACCTTGATAGATTGGTTGGACCAATTTATACGGCTCTTGTGAAAGATTTTTGGGCTCATGCAACGGTTACTCCAACTGCAATCATCTCCTTCGTGTTAGGGCATGAAGTTGTGATTACTGAGAAGTTGATAAGAAGCTGTACAACCTGTATGATGAAGAAGGATGTACTGGTCGACTTCCTGCCAGAGTTAGTTGGCCACAGTTTGAAGGACAAATATCGTATGCTACTGGTCTTCAATCTCACCAAACTGGTACATTGAGGGCGTTCTATCAAGTCTGGGCTGAAATTATTCTGGGATCACTTCATCATAGAAGAAGATCATTATACTCCATGTACATTAGTCCTGATCACAAATACACTCTCTTCTGCATTGGAAGAAGAATTGAACTGAACATCTCCAACATTCTTTTTCAGAATCTGAAGATGGCTATTGAAGAGTCAAGAGCTGAAGAACGTGAGAAGTATCCTCATCTTCAAAGAAATACTATTCCTTTCGCCAGAATGATCTCAGACATTCTGATAGAAAGTGATTTGATGGACTCTCTAAGGACTATTGGAACGTCCAAATTCTTTGGAGCCATTCAAGGGCATGTCATCAATGCTTTTGATCTGCTAAGACTGGAACTTATCACGAAGGTAACTTCGGTTCCTGTAATCTCCTCAGATATTCTGACCAGAAGAATTCCGGTTGAAGGCTTTGCTACCTTGTTCCAAGCAGAACTTCACAAGTCTGTTAAGCAATATTTGGAAACTTCTGTAAGAACTCAATCTTCTGTTGATCCTGCATGGATTCGTGGAAGAGTGCTTCCTTCTCTGACTGACCTTCAGAAGAAGGATCAGAAGAAGCAAGAAGAAAGGCTGAAGAGAAAGGCTCAAGAAGAAGAAGTCAAGAAAGCCAAGAAGCAAAGGGTCACCTTTGATCCTGTCAAAGTAAATTCCAAGGAATTTCAAGACCAGCGCATCAGGGAATCTTTCCGTACTGTAAGAACTACAAATTTTCCCAAGCAAGTATACCAACCACCTCCTTCTGAACCTCAATCTTCTATCTAACCTCCTCCTTCTGAACATCACAACACCTTCACCATACCTAATCCTCCTCCACCATCTCTTTCTACACCTGTCTTGAACCCTACTCCACTAAATATTTATCCCCTAACTCCTTCTGATATCCCATCCTCATCAACCCTCCCCACTGATATACCATCCTCATCAACCATCTCCACAAATATTCCATCTTCTTCAACCACAGCAGTTCCACCTTCTCTATGCCATCCCTTTCCTACCTGAAAATCCAACCCATACTGCCTTCTCTACCCTGACTACAAATTCACCTTCAATCCTCCTGAACCTGAACCTCATATTTACCTGGAGTTGTTCAGAAATGAAGTTATCAGTAGGCTGGATCTCTTGAAAGATGCCTTCTTCAATGATCTTGATGATGTTTCTACTAGAAATCTTTGGAGAAGTTTTCGCCAAGATTTTCAGGTTGGAGCCATGGCTGTTCAGAAGAGACTAGTGGCTGCTGCACCTGGTTATGCTGGATATCTCCTTGAAGTTGATGATGGAAAATATTTTCATCCTATCAGAAACAGGAGAGTTCTTGAGGAGAAGATGTTTGTTGATGAGTTGCTGGACAATCCTTGCAGGGAGATTGTGGTCTGGAGACCTAAGTATCCAGTTCTGACTGGAGACTTCAAGTCACTATTTGACTTTCTGAGGGAAAATCCTTCTGAAGAAGACCCCAATTTGGTCATTCCAGAAGTTGTTCACCCGCCAGAAGTTGAAGGTCCTTCTGCTCCAAGGAATCTTGCTGCCATTCTTCAAGCTCTTGAGAATGGAGATTCTGATCTTCCTGCTCCAGAATATGAAGAAGATGCTTCTATGAGAGAAGCTGATGCTGAAGATCATCCTGCTGAGTCTATTCCTGTTGAGGAAAATCAAGATGATGATCTCACAATGGAAGCTGCAGTTGAGAATGTTGTCCCTCTGGACTGAAGTTGTGAAGCTTCTTCTGGTGAAGACATTAGAGGTTATTCAGAAGAATCAGGCTGAGCTAGCTTCTCGCATGGACGCGCAAGACACTACCAATGCTGTGTTCCGCTCATTCATGGAAAGGCAGACTGAGAGCAATGATGGGATTCATGACATGCTGGCCAAGATTATGTCTAAGCTAGGGTCGTCTTAGTCCTTTTGTGTCTTAGTTGTTTTTCTTTGTTTCTTGCATCTGTCTTCTATGCATCTTCCTTGTACCTTCTGATAATTATCTTTTGCAATCAATGAAAATTATCCTTCTTTCTCTCATATTGTTTTGTTTTTCATCTGAATCTTTTGTGTTTTTGATGTTATGACAAAAAGGGGGAGAAAACTGTGATAAATGATCTGATTTATTTTATCAGTTGCTGGGAGAAAGTCTCCACATTTCTAACAAGAATTTGCAAGTTCTATGTCTTTGAGTGTTTTGCAGGAAGTGAAGATATTCTTAAAAGCTCAATGAAAAGAAGCAAAGACATGGGGAAAAGCAATTCTGTATGGAATCAAGTTCATGGAAATCGAAGCAAGCTGAGTGCTATGAAGCTTCAAGATCAGAAGCAAGAAGGATGTAGAGATGCTCTGATGATGCTCTGGAACATTCAACAATGTTCTGATACAATCTAGCATGAAATGATTCAAGAAGAAAGTCAAGCTCTGAAGCTGTCCTATGGAAGCAAGAATCAGAAGCTATGAATGTTATGAAGATCTAAGCATATGTGATCGTCTCAACTGAAATGGAAAATACTCAGGGAAGTCCTTTATTTATAAATTTCTTCCAGTATTTATTTCAGGGGGAGATTATTTATCTCAGGGGGAGATTGTTAATCTCAGGGGGAGACATATTCACACACTATGTTTATATGCTTATGCTATAGCTGTGTAATTGTCTTTAGCCGTCTGATATTCTGATTGCAAATTCATATCATTTATATATGTTTTTGTCATCATCAAAAAGGGGGAGATTCTTAGAACAAAATTTGTTCTGATCAATATTCTTAGTTTTGATGATAACAATGTATATGAATTTTGTATGAGATAATGTGGTACTCTAATACTATGCAATTTCCATTGCAGGAATTATATAAAGAGTATGCACAAAATCAGCGCAAGAAGCACTGACTCAGAAGGTTCAGCATGCAACATCAGAACATGGTCTGGCAAGACATCAGAAGATAGTCAAGCAGAATCAGAACATGGTCTATGGAAGCATCAGAAGGACTTGAGATCAGAAGCAGAAGCACTGAAGTTCTCATGGTATCACGCTAAGAAGCACTTCAAGGTCAGAAGACAAGAAGATGCTCTGCACCAAGCTGTTTGACTCTGATGATATTCAAACGTTGTTTACACAAACATCAGATCAAAAGCAAGTACTAGCTGGTAGGCTACGCTGACTGACAAAAGGAACGTTAGTAGCTATTAAAGGCAACGTCAGTAGACACAGCGAAAGCAAGGCTCGAGGTAGTTGACAAAAGAGTGAAACATTAAATGCAATGCTGTACGGATCACGCAAAGCATTAAATGCTCCCAACGGTCATCTTCTCAAACGCCTATATATTGAAGTTCTGATGAGAAGCAAGGTTACGAATTCTGAATACAACACTTGCGCAAATATACAGAAATGCTGTCAAATTCAAAAAGCTCTTAAATTTCATCTTCAACCTCACTACATTGTTGTTGTAATACATTAGTGAGATTAAGCTTAAACTTAAGAGAAAATCACAGTTGTGATAATAGCTTTATAAGAAGCATTGTAACTCTTAAAAGAATTTGTTTACATTAAGTTGTAAAAATACAGCTCAACCGGTTAATTCGGATACAATTCTATTATTCACCGGTTATTCGATTCGTTCGATTAAATACTCAAGATATCGTAATTTACCGACCAACCGGACATTTAATCTAAATTCAAGTCTATTCCAATTAAATAGGCTTATTGAACATTAATTCAATCTTTAATTAATTGACCGATTAATATCCCAATTTCGACAAAATAACACTACCACGTTAATGTACTAATTAAACTTAGCTACCACGTCAATTTTCATCAAATTCCAGACAACTAAATATACCACTTAATTCGGCTATTTTGATCAAACGGAACTGTTTTGACATTTTATTATAACTGCTATTATATAACTCCACGGTTCATTTCATTATATATATTCATTAATTAATTAAAATTAAATAGCATATGAGGATTGGAAAGGAAACAAATTAAATCACACAGTAACTAGCATACAAGTATGTGCGTGAACAGTCAGTCAATTTGGAAACCACATGCCGCCACCGTCGCCCTTCATGCCGTCCGTCTCCTTGTCGTGCTCATTCTCTCATTTCTTATGTATTTTAATATTTCAGCCTCACATTTAAAGTATCACATAGCCATTTCCGAAGCATACCAATATGAACATAAACAACAGCAAACACACAGATACACAACATTGGAACAATTTAACACAAGCAAATGCAATAAATTTACACACCAAATTTCCCACATACAATTTTTCATAAGCCCCATTATATGAAGAGAACTCAACCCTTACCTTATCAATTGAAGCAACTCAATGGGTCTCCAATTTGGCACCATGGATGGAAGTTTCTAAGCTTTGTTCATCTTCTCCAAGACTTGTCTCCTTCTCTTCACAATTTGTTTTCTCCCAAATGACAACACTACACTTCATATCTCTAAAACCCTAATTTTATTATTCAATTGGGCTTAGCTAACACTTCCTCTTCACAACCAATTTTAGGCCCAATAAGATAATTAATCTAAATAACCAATATATCACTTTTAATAATACTCCGTCGATATAATAATTTCGACTTGTAAATAATATTATTCTTAATATTATTCTTCGACCGTCTGACTAAAATCCGACTTTTAACTTAATAAATTCAAATACGCTTCTTAAAATAACACTGACAATCCAAATTCGACCAATATATCATATTTCCGTCTAATCTTAATTAATCAGAAAATTCCCAAAACTTCAAATATTATTCCAATAATATTTCTAATACTGAAAATATTAAAACTCTTGATTAAATATCGATCCGCTATCCCGAACTAATACCGACTAAATCGTCTCTGATCAGTGCATTTTTATGCACGTCCTTTCATGTTTGTACTCAAGCATTTCCTTGATTTGTTTTGATTATTTTTATGTTTTAATGTGTTTTTATATTTTATTTTATTTTTAGTTTTATTTAATTTTCGCACTTTATTTTTCAGCTTTAGCAGTCTGCACGGAAACGATCATAATTGGAGTTCCGGGAGTCCGATTGAGGCGTTCTAATAATCGCCAGAAAGCTAAGAAAGAGAGCTACGACTTTTGTGTTGGAGTCGAAGTCAGATTCGGAGCCTATATTTCCCATATTTTTGTTTTAAGTTGCAGCCTTAGTTTGTTTTAATTTTGGTCAATTGTGGGCCGGGTTCTGGATGTTTTTGACCCAGTTGGGTTATTATGACCCGAATTTCCTTTTGTCTTCTCTTTAGTCTAGGTCTGGCCATACAGCTACGATTGAATTATCACTATTCACTTTTTACACTATTCACGATTTTGATTGAGAGCTTTCACGAACTCATGGAGGACTAATTCCTCGGAGCTGATCTACTGTATTCAGGTTCCAGTCTTTGAGATTATTATAATGTTCAATTGAATTTTGATTTCCTTTCAAGTTCTTCCTATAAATCGTTTGCTTAATTCGTAAACAATCGTTTGCTTAATTCGATTGTTATTATAGGATAGAGATTGTTAAATTCGATCTATTATGTTCCTTAATTTATAATTGCTTTTTAACTTTGCTTAATTGTTAATTCACGTAATCTCTAACCGAATGCTTAATTCGGCAAATAGGAATATAATTGAAACAATATCTTTCACGCCTGTTTGATTGGTGTTGTAATCGAATGGGATTGAGAATCCGTTAGGGAATTGAACATATAGTAGTCGATGATGAGTAGGAACCCGAATCAGTAGAGCAGCTTATTTTATAATCACTTTTGTTAATCACTTAATTGCAATTTATTTATTAAATCGATCCTGAACCAACCCCCCCCCATCGATTTTGATTAGTTGATAATAAACAAGAATCCTTGAGATGATATTCGAGTCAATTGTCGCTGTACTACGGTTTACAAAATACTCGTTTTTGATCCGTGCATAAAAATAATCTTCAGTATCAACAACAAATAGATTCTACTCTCCAGACTTTGCAAACACGGATTGGACAGCTTGCCACTTTAATGAATGCCATGCAGCAAGCTCAAGGATCAAACCAACAGTCCTTGGAAGAGCATTCTATTTTTCAAATAGAGTTGCTTTCTGAAAATGTTGATGATACTTGTAATGATTTGCTTGCATCTGATTTTCCATCACTGTCTGATTTTGATGATATTTACTCATGTTCTGATTGTACTGACACTAACATTTGTGTTGTATGTGCTGAGATTGATGCTGCCTTGCAGGGTAACATATTTACTACAGGTGAAGTTGTTATTGATGAAGATGTTCATGCAGCTGATACTCTTGACATCCCGACTGCCCCAAGCACTCCTTCCATGGAGCAGCCACTTTCCCCCGAGCTGAAGCAACTTCCTGAAAATTTGAAATACGCTTATTTAGAAAGTAATAAAAAACTCTCGGTTATAATTTCTTCTAACCTTGATTTTGATCAAGAAAATAAGCTTTTGCAGGTTTTGAAGAAGCATAAGAAGGCGATTGGGTGGACATTGGCTGACATTCCCGATAGTAGCCCGTCCATGATTTTGCATAGGGTCTCAATTGAAGGGGAAGATGAAACAAAAGTAACGAGGCATCCCCTCAATATTTTGATCTCTGATGTTGTGGAAAAGAAGATCACGTGCCCATTCGACACTTTTATTTATCGAAGATTCTTCTTTGATCCTGGAATAAAAGGCGAAGGCACTAATAAAAATTTCAAGTTCAATGGACATTACCCAAAGCTACTCCATGAAATCCCCACTTTGAAAGAAGAAAATGTAGAAGATATCTCTTTGGGAAAGGCTTCTTATGTGATCACCTATCCTCCTTGCCTACTCGGGTGTGTTCTTTCCTCTCTCTCCTCTCTTTTATTTTATGTTTGTTTCTTTCATTGAGGACAATGCATGTTTTAAGTGTGGGGGAGGGAATCATTTATTTTATTTCTTTTTGTTCTTTGTTTTGTTTTCATTCAAAAAAATTGCATTTTTGTTGAAAGTTTTAGACTATAGACTGATTTGAGTCGAGTTTGCGGAGACTTGGAAAAAATCCACAAGATCGGTATCGTTCTAACACCGTAAGTCTCCTGCATATGGAAATCGATTTGAATTTTTTATTATGTTTTAGCCTTAAATTCTCATTCTCTGACAGCTCTTCAGTAGTTTATTTCAGCAGTCGGCACCATCTCTCACACGCTTTACGCAGGGAAGCCGATGAATATAAGTGAATGTTCCGAAAAGTAAAAAAAAAGAGAAAAAGGTAATGCACCTTCTAAGTTTGGTGACCCTCACCCGGTCACTTAACCCAACGGTTGTGGAACCTTCAAAAAAAAAGATTTCAAAACTCTTTGTTAGTTGGTTCAGCGGTTTCTGGTGCTGAAATTGGTAGGGAGGATTACGGTCTGATCCCCCACAACTACAACTGAGTAAACAAAGGGTTATGCCACGTAAGTACCAGAACCCCGTGCAGAAAAGGATCAGAGTCACTAACCGATCGTCTTGCTATAAGTGTGTGGAGATAACAGACTTAATGTGATTGCGCCTGAATGAAAAAGAGCAAAAAGGATGAGTAAGTTAGGCTATGGTATAATAATATGATTTGAATTGGTTTGTGTATTTAGGAGACTTATGTCTGCACAATTATGGATTAGTGTTCCTACGATATCCTTAGTGTGCAAGATTAGTACCTGTCGATGCAAACTTACCCGAAGAATATTTGTAGCCTAGGATGAGTAACTGTTGATGTATTCATGCTTTCTTTGTTTTGTTGTTCATTTTGCTCGGAGTGCAAAAGTTCAAGTGTGGGGGAATTTGATCAGTGCATTTTTATTCACGTCCTTTCATGTTTGTACTCAACATTTCCTTGGTTTGTTTTGATTATTTTTATGTTTTATTGTGTTTTTATATTTTATTTTATTTTTAGCTTTATTTAATTTTCGCACTTTATTTTTCAGCTTTAGCAGTCTGCACGGAAACGATCATAACTGGAGTTTCGGGAGTCCGATTGAGGCGTTCTAATAATCGTCGGAAAGCTAAGAAAGAGAGCTGTGATTTTTGTGTTGGAGTTGAAGTCAGATTCGGAGCCTATATTTCCCATATTTTCGTTTTAAGTTGCAGCCTTAGTTTGTTTTAGTTTTGGTCAATTGTGGGCCGGGTTCTGGATGTTTTTGACCCAGTTGGGTTATTATGACCCGAATTTCCTTTTGTCTTCTCTTTAGTCTAGGTCTGGCCGTACAGCTACGATTGAATTATCACTATTCACTTTTTACACTATTCACGATTTTGATTGAGAGCTTTCACGAACTCATGGAGAACTAATCGCCTTTGAGTCGATCTGCTGTAATTCAGGTTCCAATACTTGAGATTATTATAATGTTAATTCTAGTTTAATTCCTTTCAATGATGTTTTGTGTTCTTGTATGCTTAATTCAATTACATGAAATATATTGATTAAATTTTGTTGATTGTATGATCCTAACCTAGGCACGATACGTTTGCTTAATTCGTTTTTGTGCCTGATCAATCATGTTTGCTTAATCCATGAAAATTTATCCCGTTTGCTTAATTCAGACAATAGGATCATACATCTCACGAACTTAAACGCTTGTCACTGAGTTTGTATCCAAATAGGAATAGACAATTCGCTTAGGGAATTAAAATTATAATAATCGATGATAGTAGGAACTGATTAAGTAGATTGGCTTATTTCCATAATCACTTATTTTCACAACAGCTTATTCTTAGAATCACTTATTTTAAGCATTTTTTCTAATTCGACCAACAAACCAACCCCCCAATTCGATTTCAGTTAGTAATAACCAAGAGTCCTCGAGAGATGATACTCGAGTCACTTGTCGCTATCTACGGTCTTTTCAAAATAACTCGTTTTTGATCCGCGCGCGACAGCGGATCAGTCTCAAAATACGAAAACTTCACTAAACACTCCGAACGTCTAGATTAAGTGAATAATCGAATTTCCGGGTATTACAACTCTCCCCCACTTAGAATATTTTCGTCCTCGAAAATCTACTTGAAAACACCATCACAACCATGTCTCGTATCCAATTCTCAAATATCCAAATTGTAACACCCCATATTTTCTAATTATTAATTTAATCGGAATTTAAATTTTTAATTGGATTAGTCGGTATTTTGGTTGGATTTATTTGGATTAAATTGAGAAATAGAGTTATTGGGTCAGTGTTGTGGTTAGTAAAAGAGGGGTGCTAAGGGTTAGGCCTTCTTACTAAAGATTTACTCTATTTTTCATAAAATAAGAGAAAGAAGAAAATTGGAAACCAACTAAGTGGCAAGGTTGTAATTATCTTTTAGTTGGAGGGCATTATGGACTCTAAATATTCCTTGCATGTGAACCTAAGAGCATACACATCGGTGGTAGTATTGTGTTTTAAAGCCACCTTGTGTTAGAAAATATTATTATTTAAAGTAAATTGGACCAAATTTCTAAACCACCAATGTCAAAGAAAACCACCGTGTCTTAGAATAATTGTGAGACAAGTGGGACCCAATTTAGAGTTTTAAGTGAGTGGTATGGATGTTTGGAAAATTTATTAAAGTGGTAAAATTATTGGGAAGTGTAAAAAAATATAATAAATTAAGTAGGGTCCATTTATACCACTAATTTGGGTAGCATGGATGTGGATGCTCTAAGGCTATGTTTGGTGGATAATACTACTTATCACATTTTGGGACTGGAATAGAGAGAGAGTGAATGAATAGAAACTTATATTCATCTCCATCTTCTCCATTTTCGTAACTTTTAGACAGCCTCCACTAAATCGGCCATAACTTTCTGCTCATAACTCCAAATCAGGTAATTCTTGAAGATTCGAATTCTACACAAAATTTCCTTCGATTTGATATAATAATTCATGTCAAGGAAGTTCTTGACGAGGAAGATAAGCGGGTTTGAAGATTGGATATTCTTGCTGAAATTGAGGAAAAAGGGCTTACGGGTTTGATGAAGAAGAAAGGGAAAAATCCAGATTATTGGCTAAGGTAAGGGGGAGTCTTCCAATTATCATCTCTTATCGTGTTATGAATGATAGGGCATGATTAGGAATATTGTTTGGGTCAATTTGATCATATGTCAGCGGTTGTGTTGTTGTGTTCTTCCATGAAAGCTGAATCTGAGTTATGAGTTTCCAGTAATTGGATAGAAAGTTAGGTTTTAATGTGTAAAACTGACATAGGATAATAGATTGATAAAATTGGATGAATGCCATATGTTAATGTATGAAAAAATGATGTTTTAGACTTAAAATTGCAGGCTGTTAGTGGTGAAAATGAGTAGAAAATGGACTGATACGAACTGCAGGTTTTTGGGAACACTGGCCATTTTCGTATGATATGTGTATGGGGCTAGGCCATACGCGTATGAGGGACATTCCTAAGGGCCGTACGTGTATGATACGCAGCCCGTCCCGTCAGAATACCAGCCTTCTGCTGGAACGCGTATGATACGCGTATGAAGGGAAGCCATACGCGTATGAAAGAGACAATACGCATATGAGAAGCTTTTTGTGAAAATCCATTTCTGCTGAGACGCGTATGATAAGCGTCTGGAATTGTGTGATACGCGTATGGGTGTGGTTGTACACGTATGACGTGTTAGAACAAGATTTGTTCTGATCAATATTCTTAGTTTTGATGATAACAATGATATGAATTTTGTATGAGATAATGTGGTACTCTAATACTATGCAATTTCCATTTCAGGAATTATACAAAGAGTATGCACAAAATCAGCGCAAGAAGCAACTGACTCGGAAGGTTCAGCATGCAACATCAGAACATGGTCTGGCAAGACATCAGAAGATGGTCAAGCAGAATCAGAACATGGGTCTATGGAAGCATCAGAAGAACTTGAGATCAGAAGTAGAAGCACTGAAGTTCTCATGGTATCATGCTCAGAAGCTCTTCAAGGTCAGAAGACAAGAAGATGCTCTGCACCAAGTTGTTTGACTCTGATGACATTCAAACGTTGTTTACACAAACATCATATCAGAAGCAAGTACTAGACTGGCAGGCTACGCTGACTGACAAAAGGAACGTTAGAAGCTATTAAAGGCAACGTCAGTAGACACAGCGGAAACAAGGCTCGAGGTAGTTGACAAAAGAGTGAAACATTAAATGCAATGCTGTACGGATTACGCAAAGCATTAAATGCTCCCAACGGTCATCTTCTCAAGTGCCTATATATATGAAGTTCTGATGAGAAGCTCAATACAACACTTGCGCATTAAACTGAAACGCTGTCAAATTCAAAAGCTCTCAAACTTCATCATCAAGCTCACTACATTGCTGTTGTAATATCTTAGTGAGATTTAAGCTTAAACTTTAAGAGAAATATCACAGTTGTGATTATAGCTTTTCAGAAGCATTGTAATACTCTTAGTATTTGTTTACATTAATTTGTAAGTTCTAGAGTGATCAGGTTGTGATCAGGATACTCTAGAAGACTTAGAGTGTTTCTAAGTGGAAAACCATTGTAATCAAGTGTGATTAGTGGATTAAATCCTCAGGTGAGGTAAATCACTCCAAGGGGGTGGACTGGAGTAGTTTAGTTAACAACGAACCAGGATAAAAATCATTGTGCAAATTGTTTTTATCTTACAAGTTTTAAAGCTACACTTATTCAAACCCCCCCTTTCTAAGTGTTTTTCTATCCTTCATGACTGTGTTGTGTGCATGATTTTACGTTTTGTGATTTTTTTGAAAGTTTAATGATGTATAACTTTTAAACCGTTGGCCTGCTTTTAGTGCTGTTTCGAGTATGATGAACTTTATGAGATAACCTATGTGTTTAAATGATGAAATGAGGTGTAACTTTCAATTAATTTGAATAATGATTTTATTGCTTGATGAATGATGTATTGTACATATAGGTGATGAGATGTGATAATATATGCTATGTTTTAAACATGATTCGTATGATGATTTGTTTGATTGTGTGATGGAGCTTATGAGATATTTCATGTGATGATATGAGTATGATGTGAATACTTTGTTTGTTTGTTGGATGATATATTGTTGACATATATGATGAGATGTGACAATATGAGATGTGTTGAATGATGTGAATACATGTATATTCTTATTATTGATGATGATTAGTGTAATACATGTATGTTCTGTAATGATGGTGATGATGATTTATTTGTGATGAATGATGCTGATACATATACATACTTTTAATGATGATGATGATATAAGTATGTTGTGTATGTTGCATTCATTCATAGCCATTTGTTGAGTGCTGAATCCTAATGATGAGGGGATTCAGTGAAGGGCATAATTCCCATTGTGTGGAATTTGTGCTGGCAGGGTCATATCTTGATGATGTTAGATCGGTCGGTGGGTTATTCCCATTGATGATGTTTGGTACCACATGCATAGAGTCAGTTGCATTCATATGCATGAATTTTATAACAGGACTGAACGTACTTCATTGTTATGGTTTGGTGATATGCGTTTTGTGTGATGATGGATTATCTGAATATAGATGAATTGGGTGAATAATATAACTATTGATGTGTTGTTATTTATGATGCAATAATATTTGTTAATTGAGAATGAGACTCACCCTTACATTACATTTTTCAGATTGAGGATAGCGGCTTTTCGGCTTGGTGAGGATTAGCTCATAAGTCATCATTTAGTTTAGCGTCAGGTGTCATGCTCTAATATTGTAACACTGGGGGACAAAATGTTTCGAGTTTAATTGAATAACTCTATTCTATTTTAATTAATTTTGAGGATTATGGCATCGATGATGTGATGTTAATTTTGATGATTTATTCCGATGTGTCAACATGATATATTATGAATTATGAGTTATAATGAAATGTTCCTTAGTGAATGCATGACAGCGACGGATGATAATTGATTTAATTTAATTGTGATGCCCTTGTTTTCATGTTACTCTGAATTATTTATTTAATTTCCGCGGGGTTTAGAAAGGTGTTACACAAATCGCGTTTGGTAACACTTCAATCATTACTTCTTCGGCACAACAACGATTCCATAAGAACACAAACACATTACTATTCTTACCAGATTCACAATAATCTACGACCCAATGCAGCATCCTGGCTCATCGCACTTATTCCAACAGTCTATCCATCCAAACATCAAGACAACTCTACTTCACAGACTTCTGACATATAGTCCTTCACTCCTTACAAGTCGTATAACAATAGTGCCCACACAATGCTTCCGCTGCGCAACTCTGATAATTCTTCTTTAAGTCACTACCTTGTTAAAACTCTTTCAACTGTATGGTTCACACATTTTCAATCCAACGCAGACTTTCCTTAATACTCATTTTCACATCGTTGTTTCACTGTTACTTCCAAATCTTTCACCTTGCGACATTCGCTTGCACAAAACTAACTTCTCCAAATTGTTCATTTCGTCCAACTCTTACTCAACCACTCCTCTCATCAAGTTACACAAACTACTGAACGACTAACTTCGCGATACAACATCAATACTCTTTCCTCACTATTAAGATAGAAAGACAAAGCTATAATATCCAACACGATTTTCGCCTACCATTAACAATGGATTGAGGGTGATCAGTTCCCCAATTTGTCAATTAGTATTCGACAACCATAATGGAGTATAAACTGCCGTTACTTTATAATAGCGTCATTTCCCAATTCTCACTCAAATCCATTAACACGTCATAATCCGATAATTCACTTTGGGTTCTTACCACTCCTGTAACACCCCTTACTAACCCCGCGGCAATTTAAAACAATTATTCAGAGTACATGAAATAAGGGTGCCACAATTCATAATAAATAAACATCAGTCAGTCATGTCATGCATTCACTGAGGTAATCATCATAAATTAAAACGTTTCATGTTCACACAACGGAAATTTATCAAAAACGGACTAAGTTTAACATCTTTAAAACTTATCCTTCAAAACATAAAAAACATAACTAGAGTCAAAATCATAAACTCTAAACAATCGCGTCCCCAGTGTTACAACTATCAGAGCATGACACCTGACGCTAACTAAGACACTGACTCATGAGCTAGTCCTCACCGAGTCGAACAGCCGCTAGCCTCAATCTGAAAATGACAACATGTAAGGGTGAGTCTCATCATAATTAACAAATGTTATAAGGTTATAAAGCAATAACACATCACAGTTGTATCATTCACCCAATTGTTTCATAAACAGATATTCACAACAAGTCAAACCACAATCAACACATCATCAACATTTACAACACTGGAATACATCCAATCATGTTATAAATTATGCATATGTATGAACTGACACTATGCATGTGGTACCAACGTCATCAAATGGGAATAACCCATGACCGATCCAACATCGTCCAAGATACGGCCCTGCCAGCACAGATTCCACACAATGGGAATCATGCCCTTCACTGATCCAACACACCCTTATGGATACAGTATCATCAATGAACATGAATGAATGCAACATATATAACATACTTATACCATCATCATCATCAATCATCAACATCATCATCATCATTCAAGTATGTTCATATATATTAACATCATTCAATCACAATTCCATCATCATCATATACAAAACATACACGTATTTGCACCAATCATCATATTCAATAAGAATAGCATACATGTATTTTCATCATTCTAAAAACCATTCAATCATCATCATATAGATTATCCTACAAGGTTCGTTTAGCTCGAAACGGCGCATCAAACGGACCAACAGTTAAAAAGTTATGCATCTTTGAACTTTCAAAAATATCTCAAAACCAACAGCACGCGGCGCCATCATCAGTTCGCGGCACAAACATCTACACGCGGCGCGAAGCAAGAAAAAGTTACGCCTTCGCGGCGCGAACACAGGTACGCGGCGCGACCTGAGCGTATCACAACTTCCTGGCCTTCTGCCCACCTGTTCGCGGCGCCAACCCTATGCACGCGGCGCGAACCGGCGATTTCAGAAACCCCAACCTGCAGAAAACGGCATTCTACACATTCCAAACACACCCAATTCATACCAGTACGAACCTAGGGGAATAGAATGCACAAACAACACAAAATACATCTCATAATACTCCAATTACACATCAATTGAGACCATAACAACGCAGACATCATAGATTCAAACATAGAGATCAAACATCATACAATTTGACTCAATCCCTAAACCTATCATATGACTCAATCGACCCGAATTCCACATCTATTCAGTATTATCAACCCCTAACCCGATAATAGATGATAATTAGACAAGTCCCCCCTTACCTTAGCCAAATTCTTGAATTGGTTCCTCTTCCTCTTTGGTTCTCCTTCACGTTCTTCAGTTCCTCTTCTCACAGCTTCTGGTTTTCACGTTCTAATTTTTTCCTTCTCCTCTTGTTTTCCTTTATTTTATGAAAAACATAAAATTAGAAGTGGGCTCTTACACAATTACACCCCCACTTTACTAATTCCACCGCATGGCCCAATAACTTAACATTTTATTATTTTTCCACATAATTCAACAAAATGTTAATTTCCCATAATTAATTTAAAACTTGATTAAATTAATTAAATAAGAATTTTTGGGATGTTACAACTCTCCCCCACTAAATAGTTTTCGTCCTCGAAAACATACCTCCAGCAAATAGTTCCGGATAGGAAACTTTCATCTGGCTTTCCAACTCCCAGGTGACGTTTCCATCAGCTGGTCCTCCCCAAGCTACTCTGACTAAAGCTATTTCCTTGCCCCGCAATTGCTTCAGTCTTCTATCTTCAATCCTCACAGGTAACGTTTCAACCGTTAAGTTGTCTTTAACCTGCACATCATCCACTTGGATCACGTGGGACGGATCCGAAATGTATTTCCTCAATTGAGACACATGAAATACATCATGCAAGTTGGCAAGCATTGGCGGTAACGCAATACGATATGCCACTTCTCCCACTCTTTCTGAAATTTGGAATGGTCCAATAAAACGCGGAGTCAACTTCTTTGACTTCAAAGCTCGAGCAATACCCGTCATAGGAGTAACCTTCATAAACACATGATCTCCCTCTTGAAACTCAAGTGTCTTCCTCCTTTTATCATAATAACTCTTTTGACGACTCTGAGAAGCTTTCATCTTCTCTTGAATCATCTTAATCTTCTCCGTAGTCTGTTGTACAATTTCTGGTCCAATCACAGCACTCTCACCAGCTTCGTACCAACACAATGGAGTTCTACATCTCCTACCATACAATGCCTCAAACGGAGCCATACCTATACTCGAATGAAAACTGTTGTTGTAGGTAAATTCAATCAAAGGCAAATAATTATCCCAAGCACCTCCTTTTTCTAACACACAAGCACGTAACAAATCTTCTAACTACTGAATTGTCCTCTCAGTCTGTCCATCCGTCTGCGGATGATAAGCAGAACTCAGTCTCAGCTTAGTACCCAAAGCCTTCTGCAAACCTTCCCAGAACTTAGACGTAAATCTCGGATCTCTGTTTGACACGATGCTCGAAGGAATACCATGTAGATTAACTATCTTCTCAATATATAATTAAACCAGCTTTTCCATCGGATAATCCATTCTTACCGGTATGAAATGTGCAGACTTCGTCAATCTGTCCACCACAACCCAGATAGCTTCACAATTCTTAACAGTTCTCGGCAAACCCGAAACAAAATCCATCGATATGCTATCCCATTTCCACTCAGGAATAAACATCGGTTGCATAAATCCAGATGGCTTCTGATGTTCAACCTTTGACTTCTGACAAGTCAAACACGAATACACAAACTCAGCAATTTCTTTCTTCATTCCAGGCCACCAAAATAGCTTTCTCAAATCATGATACATCTTGGTAGCACCAGGATGAATACTTAATCCACTACGGTGTCCTTCTTCTAAAATATTTCTTCGAAGTTCAGCAACATCAGGAACACAAACTCTGTCTCCAAACCTCAGTATACCATTCTCGTCAACTCTGAATTCACCACTCTTGCCTTGGTTAATCAAAGTCAACTTGTCGACTAATTCGACATCAGCCTTCTGGCCCTCTCTGATCTCCTCAAGAATACCACTGGTCAGCTTCAGCATTCCCAACTTAACACTAGTAGGAGTACCTTCACATACCAAACTCAAGTCTCTGAATTGTTCAATCAAATCCAATTCCTTCACCATTAGCTTAGACATATGCAAAGTCTTCCTACTTAAAGCATCAGCAACTACGTTTGCCTTACCCGGATGGTAATTCAAACTAAAATCATAGTCTTTAAGGAATTCCAACCACCTTCTCTGCCTCATATTCAGTTCTTTCTGGTCAAAGAGATATTTCAGACTCTTATGATCACTGAACACCTCAAATTTCGACCCATACAAATAATGTCGCCACAACTTCAGGACAAAAACCACCGCTGCCAACTCCAAATCATGAGTCGGATAATTCCTTTCATGCACTTTGAGTTGTCTCGACGCGTACGCGACCACTTGTTGGTTCTGCATCAGCACACCACCTAAACCCATCAACGAAGCATCACAATAAACCACAAATGATTTTGTCGGATTCGGCAAAATCAAAATAGGAGCACTAGTCAACCTCTTCTTCAGCTCTTGGAATCCTTCCTCGCATTTTACATCCCAAATAAAAGCCTGACCCTTTCTAGTTAATTTAGTTAACGGCAATGCTAACTTTGAAAATCCTTCAATGAACTTCCTGTAATATCCTGCAAGACCAAGAAAACTACGAATCTCTGACATTGACTTCGGCGCTTCCCACTGAGATACAGCCTCTATCTTAGTAGGATCGACAGCAATACCATTCTTAGAAATTACATGTCCAAGAAAACTGACCTCTTTTAACCAAAACTCACACTTCGACAGTTTGGCAAAAAGTTGCTTCTCTTTTAACAACTCCAACACAATTCTGAGATGTCCTGCATGTTCTTCCTCACTCTTAGAATATATTAGGATATCATCTATAAACACCACTACGAACTTATCGAGATAAGGATGAAATATCCTATTCATATACTCCATAAATACACCAGGTGCGTTAGTAACTCCAAACGGCATTACCGAATACTCATAATCCATACCTTGTTCTGAAAGCGGTCTTCTGAATATCATCGTCTTTCACACGAATCTGGTGATACCCAAACCTCAGATCAATTTTGCTAAACACACATGCTCCAACTAGTTGATCCATCAAATCATCAATCCTCGGCAAGGGATACCGATTCTTGATAGTAACCTTGTTCAGTTGTCTGTAATCCACACACAACCTCATTGAACCCTCCTTCTTCTTCACTAGCAACATAGGTGCACCCCACGGAGAAACGCTAGGACGAATGAACTTCTTCTCAAGTAATTCTTCCAACTGCTTCTTCAGTTCAGCCAACTCAGATGGTGACATACGATACGGTGCCATTGACACTGGGCTAGTTCCCGGAATTAAATCAATAGAAAACTCCACTTCTCTTTCCGGTGGTAATTCATTCACATCTTCTGGAAAAACTTCTGGAAATTCACACACCACTGGTAGTTCACTACTTACTACTCTTTCCTTCGAATTTGTCAATGCAAATAACATAAACACTGTTGCACCATCCTTGATAGCTTCATCCACTTGTCTAGCCGTCATCTCCAGATCATCAGAATGAACTTCTTCAGGAAAGATCACTGTCTTCGAAAAACAGTTGATGTGAACACGGTTAAATTCTAACCAGTTCATCCCCAGGATCACATCGAGTTGTTTTCAACGGAAGGCACACTAAGTCCATCCCGAGTTCCCTACCAAAAATATCAACCGGGCAATTCAAGCATGCAGACGAAGTAGTTACTGAACCCGACGCTGGAGTATCAATAACCATACTTCCATTTATTTCAGATATTTCCAAATTCAACCTCTTAGCACAATCCAAAGAAATAAAAGAATGAGTGGCTCCAGTATCAATAATCGCAACTAAAGGTGTGCCATGAATAAAACACGTACCTTTAATTAGTTTATCCTCCGGAGTGGTTTCTGATCCAGACAAAGCAAAGACCTTTCCTCCAGCTTGGTTCTTCTTCGGTTTAGGACACTGTGGGCTAATGTGACCCTCTTCACCACAATTGTAACAAGTCACAATCTTCTTCTTACAATCAGCGGCAACATGACCCACTTCTTCACACTTGAAGCACTTCTTCTGATTCAGCTTGCACTCGTTCCTACGGTGCCCGACCTCACCACAATTATAGCACCTGACAAAAGCACTGGAGTCTCCCCCACTAGGCTTCTTCCAACCACCAGTCTTTGGATTACCTCTACCATATGGCTTACCCTTATCCATAGGCTTCTCCCCTTTCCTGTCAACTAACTCGCGAGAGTGAGATGACTTCAGCTTGAGATTATCTTCCTCGAAGATCCTACTACAGTCCACCAAGTCTATAAATCTCCGGATTCTCTGATATCGGATACCCTGCTTAATCTCATCATGGAGGCCGTTCTCGAACTTGACGCATTTCGAGAATTCACTAGCTTCATCGTTGTTGTAGTGAACGTAGTTCTTCGCCAACTCAACGAACTTCGAAGCATACTCTGGTACTGTCATGCTACCTTGAACTAGTTCCAGAAATTCAATTTCCTTCCGACCTCTTACGTCTTCAGGAAAGTACCTTCTCAAAAATTCTCTCTTGAACACGGCCCAGAAATAGCCACACCATCAGCTTCCAGTTCAGTCCTGGTAGTCATCCACCAGTCGTCAGCTTCTTCAGACAACATGTGAGTACCATACCTCACCTTCAGATCCTCAGCATAATCGATGACTCTGAAGATTCTCTCGATCTCCTTAAGCCACTTTTAAGCACCTTCAGGATCATGCGTGCCCTTGAACAATGGAGGATTGTTCCTCTGAAAACTGTTCAGCTTCCTGTCAGCACCAATTGCAGCTCCATTGGCATTTCCTCCCAGCACACCAGCAATCATGCCCAGAGCCTCAGCGATAGCATCATCGTTTCTTCCTCCTATTCCAGCCATTGTTCTGCTTAAATCACAACCAATTTAATCAGAACAGAAGTATCGACCGTTAACTCTTACTAGTCGCATACACAGGAAACAAAACTGACACTAAGACTCTGGTCATAACGACCGACTATGCTCTGATACCACTAATTGTAACACCCCTTACTAACCCCGCGGCAATTTAAAACAATTATTCAGAGTACATGAAATAAGGGTGCCACAATTCATAATAAATAAACATCAGTCAGTCATGTCATGCATTCACTGAGGTAATCATCATAAATTAAAACGTTTCATGTTCACACAACGGAAATTTATCAAAAACGGACTAAGTTTAACATCTTTAAAACTTATCCTTCAAAACATCAAAAACATAACTAGAGTCAAAATCATAAACTCTAAACAATCGCGTCCCCAGTGTTACAACTATCAGAGCATGACACCTGACGCTAACTAAGACACTGACTCATGAGCTAGTCCTCACCGAGTCGAACAGCCGCTAGCCTCAATCTGAAAATGACAACATGTAAGGGTGAGTCTCATCATAATTAACAAATGTTATAAGGTTATAAAGCAATAACACATCACAGTTGTATCATTCACCCAATTGTTTCATAAACAGATATTCACAACAAGTCAAACCACAATCAACACATCATCAACATTTACAACACTGGAATACATCCAATCATGTTATAAATTATGCATATGTATGAACTGACACTATGCATGTGGTACCAACGTCATCAAATGGGAATAACCCATGACCGATCCAACATCGTCCAAGATACGGCCCTGCCAGCACAGATTCCACACAATGGGAATCATGCCCTTCACTGATCCAACACACCCTTATGGATACAGTATCATCAATGAACATGAATGAATGCAACATATATAACATACTTATACCATCATCATCATCAATCATCAACATCATCATCATCATTCAAGTATGTTCATATATATTAACATCATTCAATCACAATTCCATCATCATCATATACAAAACATACACGTATTTGCACCAATCATCATATTCAATAAGAATAGCATACATGTATTTTCATCATTCTAAAAACCATTCAATCATCATCATATAGATTATCCTACAAGGTTCGTTTAGCTCGAAACGGCGCATCAAACGGACCAACAGTTAAAAAGTTATGCATCTTTGAACTTTCAAAAATATCTCAAAACCAACAGCACGCGGCGCCATCATCAGTTCGCGGCACAAACATCTACACGCGGCGCGAAGCGAGAAAAAGTTACGCCTTCGCGGTGCGAACACAGGTACGCGGCGCGACCTGAGCGTATCACAACTTCCTGGCCTTCTGCCCACCTGTTCGCGGCGCCAACCCTATGCACGCGGCGCGAACCGGCGATTTCAGAAACCCCAACCTGCAGAAAACAGCATTCTACACATTCCAAACACACCCAATTCATACCAGTACGAACCTAGGGGAATAGAATGCACAAACAACACAAAATACATCTCATAATACTCCAATTACACATCAATTGAGACCATAACAACGCATACATCATAGATTCAAACATAGAGATCAAACATCATACAATTTGACTCAATCCCTAAACCTATCATATGACTCAATCAACCCGAATTCCACATCTATTCAGTATTATCAACCCCTAACCCGATAATAGATGATAATTAGACAAGTCCCCCCTTACCTTAGCCAAATTCTTGAATTGGTTCCTCTTCCTCTTTGGTTCTCCTTCACGTTCTTCAGTTCCTCTTCTCACAGCTTCTGGTTTTCACGTTCTAATTTTTTCCTTCTCCTCTTGTTTTCCTTTATTTTATGAAAAACATAAAATTAGAAGTGGGCTCTTACACAATTACACCCCCACTTTACTAATTCCACCGCATGGCCCAATAACTTAACATTTTATTATTTTTCCACATAATTCAACAAAATGTTAATTTCCCATAATTAATTTAAAACTTGATTAAATTAATTAAATAAGAATTTTCGGGATGTTACAACTCTCCCCCACTAAATAGTTTTCGTCCTCGAAAACATACCTCAAGCAAATAGTTCCGGATAGGAATCTATCATCTGGCTTTCCAACTCCCAGGTGACGTTTCCATCAGCTGGTCCTCCCCAAGCTACTCTGACTAAAGCTATTTCCTTGCCCCGCAATTGCTTCAGTCTTCTATCTTCAATCCTCACAGGTAACGTTTCAACCGTTAAGTTGTCTTTAACCTGCACATCATCCACTTGGATCACGTGGGACGGATCCGAAATGTATTTCCTCAATTGAGACACATGAAATACATCATGCAAGTTGGCAAGCATTGGCGGTAACGCAATACGATATGCCACTACTCCCACTCTTTCTGAAATTTGGAATGGTCCAATAAAACGCTGAGTTAACTTCTTTGACTTCAAAGCTCGACCAATACCCGTCATAGGAGTAACCTTCATAAACACATGATCTCCCTCTTGAAACTCAAGTGTCTTCCTCCTTTTATCATAATAACTCTTTTGACTATACTCGTACCTCGCAATTCACCTCGTCTCAACCAAAGTCCTCCTCGCGTCAAATTGGTGATAAAATCTTCCCACAATCCTTCTTATGATACAATTCATCTCGTTATCTTTCTGACGCTTCAAAAGGAGCTAAAATCAGATATCCGAAACTCATGTTATGAAATTTTAAAGTTTCACAATGATTCTGAATTTTCTGCAACTTGCTTACGGAGATCCCACTCCGAAACTCACTTTTCTTCGACTTAAGCATGCTCCAAACATTCTCTAGCATGATTCATCATCTTTAAACTCTTTATAACTCGAGAGGTGCATTCTTTTATTGAAATCCCAGTCTTGACATCACCGAGACAACAATTCTTTTTACAATTACGCGCGTCCTCGAGTTTCCAACTCAAACTCGCGATTCACAACTCCAAGCATCGACCACATCCGGCAGTTACTTATGCGAGTCCAACATAAATCCCACTGTAACTTCATTACTCTATCACTTTTCAAACATCGGCATTTCACACAAAGGTTACCCGCATCGACAAATTCACAGTCCTCAACCATGCTGAACATCGCAACTCTCTAAATCCTGCTTCCCAAAATCATCCTTAACTTCACGTCACTTTCGAATCCGAGAAACATCCAAAGCTCTCAACAATACTTGCATCGTCGCTTATCGACAACATACCAGACTATCTCTTACAACAGAAACCTCTTCGAGAAGCAAGGCTATAAATACATCATACATGCATATTTTCAATTTGATGAAACTATAAACACATACTAAGATTTATCATCATCTTCAACCTCTATGCATACACACAAACAAAGTATACATAATCATTCATTGTTTGGGTACCATCTAGACTTGGTTGATAATGTTCAATTTAGGTGTGTTGTATAGGAGGTTTCACTAGAAAAACTGTGAGGGTTTTTAGTCCAAGATCAAGGTGTTGATTTGGGGATTTTTGACAAGGTTATGCTATTGGATTCGATCGACTGAAGAGCTTTGAAGAACAGGTGGTTCTTGCAAATGAGTAGCGTGAAACGGTGAATCAATTAGTAATCTTGGAATACAACACCTCACAATTTGGATTCGACCGAATGAATGATTTAAAGAATGGTGGTCTCTTGCAAAGGAGTAGCGTGAGACGGTGAATCAATTGGTGTTTGTTGGGTGATTTGATCAAACTTAGATAAAGGGAAGAGAAGTGCAAGGATCAACATCAAATATATGATTTGTAGGGTTGGATTGCTTGACATATCTTGTAAAAAAAAATTCCTGGTAAGATTGATATCTCAATTCCAAATTAGAATTGGGGGGCAGACATAGTCATAGTGAGGATGATCGCTGAACTTCCTAAACAAATCCTCGCGTCATCTCTCTCTCTCTCTCTCTCTCTCTCTCTCTCTCTCTCTCTCTCTCTCTCTCTCTCTCTCTCTCTATTTCTCTTGCATTTAAATTTTCATTATCAAATTGTTAAACATTTTGATTGAGCGGTTGATTTATAGAAAATTTCTAGAAATTGTTTTGATAATTGTTGAGTTGCTGATAGTCTTGCAATCACTTTGATTGTAAGAGGATTTGAGTATCAATAATCTTGAAAGAAATTTCTAAAAAATCAATCGCACATCAAGTGTTCGATAATTTGACATTTAATTGCTTTGTGTTTAAATTGGTTAGAAATTGATTGGCTTGTGAATGCTTGAACTGTTAATTTGAGAATTCAATTGTTAAATTTAATTGTCTCATTGTCATACCATCTACGGTTTCGCATATTCGAGTTCCAATAACTTGTTCGGTTTAGATGACTTTTGATCTAAACGCGAAACTTCCGCTAGTCAAAGTTTAAACTCTTTTCAAAGACCTTAAAACTTATAATTTTGAATTAGGGGATTTATTCACCCCCTCTAGATAAGGTCTCTTCGTCTAACAAGTGACATTAAGAGCTCTGGTTTATTCCTTGCTTCAAATACTTATTAGATACTGGAAACCGAACCTAAAGGGGCGTATAATAGAGCGCCTATTTTCACCAGTGAAGACTATGGTTATTGGAAATTTTGTATGCGCATTCATATCAATTCATATGACAAGGGTGTATGATACGCCATTATGAATGATCCAACTCAAATTACTATGACCGGTGATAATGATGTCGTCATACCTAAATCGGCAGCACAATGGGATGACAATGATCACAAAAAGTGGGGCTACTATTGGAAAGCAGAAAATATTTTCATATCCGCTCTCGGTGTTGATGAATATTATCGTGTTTCCCATTCTGAAACCGCTAAAGCTATATGGGACGCATTACAAGTTGCCCATGAGGGAACTAATGAGGTCAAACAAGCTAGAATTAACACATTCAATCAAGAGTTTGAGCTATTTCGCATGAAGCATGGTGAAACCATTGGCGATATGCAAAAGAGGTTCACTTATCTCATTAACCGTTTAAATGCTCTTGGCAATCCAATTTCCAATGCAATTGCTACTAACAAAAATTTGAGGTGTCTTACTAGGGATTGGCAACCAAAGGTCACAGCGATCAAGAAAGCCAATAATCTCAATACACTTGACCTCACTACATTGTTTGGCAAGCTTGAAGAACATGAGCAAGAACCCGCTTGCTTAGAAAAATATGAGAAAAAGCTTAAGAAAGAGGAGAGTAAAGACAAGGAGGTAGAAAGGAAGTATATTGCTCTAAAGGCTTCGAGTTCTAGGTCCTCAACAAATGAGCAAATGAATGGTGATACTAGTGACGATGAAGATTCATATGATGAAGAAATAGGGCTATTTGCAAGAAGGTACAATATGTACATTAGAAAGAATGGAGTAAACCATCCCAACAAAAACGTCATCAAGTTTAGAAGCCAATCCACATCCTCAGAGGAAAATGACAATATTAAGGGTGTGTTTGATTTGCAAAATATGAAGTACTGGACATAACATTATTAGACAGTACAGAACAGTGCAAGACAACTTTTTATATTGTACTATGTTTGATGGTTAATGCACTGGACAATTTTTTTCTCGATTTTGCTTGATATGTCTATGCACTAGACAAAATAATATAATTTTTACTACAATATTATTTATTGATATATATATATATATATATATATATATATATATATATATATATAATATTTATGAATCAAAATATTAAATAAAAAAGAGGGAAAAGATGAAGAAATAATTTTTTTACTGTAGTTTATTTAATATGTTTATACAGCAGACAAAATAATTGAATTTTTATATAATATCTTTTATTGATATAAAAATATTTTTATTTATGAATCAAAATAGTAAATAATAAGAAGAGAAGAAAAATATATAAATAGAGATTGTTTTTCTCTACTTTGCTTGATATGTCGACGAACCGGATAAAAATAATATAATTTTTATTATAATATTTGTATTGATATATAAAATATTAATATTATATTTATGAATTAAAATATTAAATAACGAGAAAGAGAGTAAAAAATGGTATTTTAATATTTTTTTGATAATTTGTGCTTGGGACAAAAAGTTGTCCCATGGTTTAGTGGGGGATAAGAATTCATGGTTTTGTCCAGTCTCTTGCCATATTTTTTATCCAATACCATGATTAGTTTCTGTATCAAACATGGTACAAATTTTTGTGTCCTGTCTAGTACCTCATTTTTTAGCAAATCAAACGCACCCTAAGGGAAATACTAGAGGGCAATGCTACAATTGTGGAAAATTGGGTCATTATAGACTGGATTGTCCATCTCTTAACAAAGACAAAGAAAAGAATCAACACAACAAGACTAGAAAGCCAAGAAAAGCCTATGTTGCTTGGGAGAGCGATGATGATTCCTCAAGCAATAAAAGCTCAAGTGATAGTGAAAATACTTAAAATTTAGTTCTTGTAACCAGTTAACAACATAGTGTAATCGGCTACACCTGATGCAAAAGTGCAAAATACCTTAAGAAAAGTTGAGATTATGTTATTTGTATATGACATAATAAAGTCCTTAGAATAATTAGTCTATTAATGACCTATTAAGTGTGATTTAATCGTGAGACCTCATTAAACATAAGGACGTTATTCTTAAAGTATCTGTAGTGAAGCTTTATTGTCGAATAGGACAACAGTAATGCATAGAGACTTTTATGTGAGTAGACTGATGACCGTATCTCACGGGTCATGGATATGAGATATCAAGTCTTCACATAGGTATAAATATTAGGAGTAATATTTATACTAGATTGATCCACCATGAGAATACTACATAGTTTGTTATGTTAGTGGCATAAGTTATCCTCATAGCGATAGTATTGTATACCACCCTTCGACCTGAATCCACTATGGACCCTTGACGTGGAGTCAAGTACTTTATTGCCAATCAAACATTGTCCGTAACAGGATGGCCATAAAGATGATTGATGGGTACTTTACAAATCATGCTGAGGAACATGAGTGACCTAGATGAAATTTTCCCCTCCTACATGAAGGTGTTTGCATGTTGGCTGCATTATTGGTAAAACATACCTGGTTGATTGTGTATATGCAGGTTGCATATATGTGTGGAGCTAATACAGGTTGTGTAGTGAATGTCATGATCGATGTCATGACATCCATGTGTGACAGTAGGAGCTGTTAGTGTTTATTAATTGTGTTTCCTGATTTATCACTTTTATCTGTTTAGGAAACTTTTTATTGAGTGCTGCAAATTTCGTTCAGAAGATCCTACTGACAGCACATTGTGTAATAGACAGTTGGTGTGTGAATTAGGTTAACTTTATTAACCCTAATGTGTTTCTTAAAAAGCCCAAGGCCCAAGACTGCATATAAAAAGAAATGCAATCCTAATTTGGAACGCGGACAGAAGATTGTGTATTGTGAAGAACAGCTGTTCTGTAATTGTCTCTTGTGATCCACGCTATTATCCTTGATGATTACGTTGGAATTAGTTTGTGTTTTTGTTGTGTCACTCTAAGCTTTTAAGCACGAGTGTGTGTCTCTTGATTTAAGCTTTTAAGCAGATCAAGGTGTGTTTTGAAGTGTGTCTTCTATCTGTAATTGTTTATTGTGTGTGTGTAATCACTGTTGTGATTGAGGGGGGTGGAATGGAGATATTCCATATCTAGGTAGAACCTAGGTAGAAGGGTCATTGGGTAGTGATTAAGTGAGAAGTTATAAACGGGGGAGTTTAGCTTTGAATTGACACTACTGATAGTGGACTTCATCCCTGGCTTGGTAGCCCCCAGAGTAGGTTGTTTGAACCGAACTGGGTAAACAATTATGTGTGTTCTTTAGTGTTTTATGTTGTTTTGTTATTACTGTATGTGCTGCGTAATTGTGGATGTCATAACATCCAGTTTGACATCAAGCGTGTGTTACTAGAATTTTCAATTGGCATCAGAGCAGGCACCCTGCCTGTTTACATCTGTGTGAGATCTAGGGATAACAAAATTCTGGTACTATGGAGAAGGAACTGTTAGTGTTTGGAAACAGACCACCTATCCTGGATGGCTCTAACTATGACTACTGGAAACCTCGTATGGTAGCAGTTATTAAGTCAGTGGACAGCAAGTCCTGGAGAGCTGTTGAAAGTGGATGGAAACATCCTGAGAAAATTCTGGAAGATGGAACCACTGTTCTAATTCCTGAAACTCAATGGAGCAAATCTGAAGAAGAGTTAGCGTTGGGCAATTCCAAGGCCCTAAGTGCACTATTCAATGGTATTGACAAAAACATCTTCAGACTTGTACAACACTGTGAGCTGGCTAAAGAAGCTTGGGATATTCTCAAAACAGCACATGAAGGCACGTTCAAGGTAAAGATGTCGAGACTTCAAATACTTACCACTAAGTTTGAAAATCTCAAGATGAAAGAGGATGAAACCATTTATGAGTTTTACATGAATGTCCGCAAGATTTCAAATAACTCTGCAGCCTTAGGTGAGAAAATGACTAAAGAAAAACTGGTGAGGAAGATCCTCAGATCACTGCCTAAGCGATTTGATATGAAGGTAACTGCCATAGAGGAAGCTCAAGACATCAGCAACATGAAGCCGGACGAACTTCTTGGTCCTCTCCAAACCTTTGAGTCAAGCATCTGTGAGCCTGTCGAAAAAAAGAACAAAAGCATTGCGTTTGTCACTAACACAGGTGATAATTCAAAAGAAAGCAATGGTGTAAGTGATGAGAATTTATCAGACGCCATAGCCATGCTTGGAAAGCAATTCAACAGACTTTTTAAAACAGTTGATCAGAAGTCCAGACCCAATGTCAAGAACACTTCCTATGACATCAGTCAGACATATGACTCAAGCAAAAGGTTCAAAGCTGAGGAGAAGCCCTATCTAGGGAAAGGGGTTCAATGTCATGGATGTGAGGGATTCGAACACATTAGAGCTGAATGTCCTACCTATCACAAGGAGCAAAAGAAAGGACTGACTGTTACTTGGTCTGACGAAGACTCTGATTCAGAAAAGGAAACTGCAAAGCATGTCACAGTTTCAACAAGAATCTATGAATCTGATGATGGTTCCAATGATGATGAGCTAACCTTTGATGAACTAGCTGCCTCGTACAAGAAGTTGTGTAGGGAGAATGCTGAAGTCTGCAAACAAGTGGAGAAGCAAGAGGTGATCATAAGAGAACTAGAAACTGAGAAGATTAAACATCTTGCAACCATAGACTCCCTCAGTAGTGAAGTAAGCATGTTGAACCACAAACTTAATCAAATGACCAATTCATTCAAAATGCTAAACAATGGATATGATATTCTAGAAGAAATTCTGGAATCTGGACAAAGATCAGGAGACATGTCTGGAGTGGGATTTGTGGCTAAAGAGGAATTAATCTCTAGACTTAGGAGGATAGAATCCAAGAAGTGTGTGACTAACCAGATGTCAATCCAAATGTCACAACATCAAGGAAACATAAGAAGGAGGCACTCAAAGAAAAGGTTCTAGAAGTGGAGGTGTCATCACTGTGGAAGATTTGGTCACATAAAGCCATTCTGCTTCAGATTATTTGGATATCCAGACCAAACTTAACAAGTCAAACTTGATCATGATACTTGTAACAGGAAGCAATCTGGGATAGCTAAGAATATTGCTCTAATAGCACACACCGCTCTAAGAATGCCCACCAAAGAAGATTGGTACCTTGACAGTGGCTGGTCAAACCATATGACTGGTAGCACGAACTCACTAGTAAACCTCAAACCTGAGGGATCCAACTATGTGACTCTTGGTGAAGGAGATGTAAGAGAAATAAAAGGTGTTGGCATGATAGAAGGTCAGGGTGTTCCTAACTTACATAATGTTCTACTTGTGCAAGGACTGGCCACAAACCTTATAAGCATCAGCCAACTGTGTGATGAAGGAATGTATGTCAGATTCACTAAAGAAGAGTGCATTATTACCAACAAAGAAAATGAAGAAGTCATGAAAGGAGTCAGATCTGAAAATAATTGTTATCTATGGGAGCCAACAAATTCAAAGTCTCTAAATACTTATCCCATGACCAAAAGGATCAATGAAGAAAAAGATCAAGAAAGGACCATCAAATCGGAAGCTCCTACTCCCAGAACAAGAGCCCTGATAGAAGAAATGGATGAGTTTGATGATGAGATCTTCATTGAAGAACTCACCAGCGAAGAACTAGCTACTGGATACTCTGAGATGTGTGTACTAAATGGAGAATTGAGCAAGAGATTGACAATGTATGAAAATGCTTATGCACTGTTACAAGAAGAAAGAGTAAAACTCATGATGAACATTGTTGATCTAGAAGGAGAGGTGCAAGACACAAAAAGGGGAAAGAAAGCAAAACAAGAGGCTCAACACACTCCTATCTCAGCCAAAAGGTGCTATCAATGTGGTAAGTTAGGTCACCTAAGGTTCACTTGCCCCGAGACTTAGGAATCTTCCTATAGAAGTACACCTCATCAGGAAAACCTGACTAAAGAGAAGCCATCGCAACAAAAGCCATGGGTGAAAGCTAATCACTCAAGCCATCACATACCTGAAGAGAAGGGTGTAAAGAAAGCAGGAAACTCCAGAAAAAGGAAATCCAGGCTAAACAAACATCACAAGAAGGATGTAGGTTTCTCAGCTACAAACAAGAACAAAACAATCATAAAGGATATTGTAGAAGGAAGTAAGTTGACTCACTCAGCAGATCAGGTCAATGTTAATACAGA
This sequence comes from Vicia villosa, assembly GCF_029867415.1. Classification (NCBI taxonomy): domain Eukaryota; kingdom Viridiplantae; phylum Streptophyta; class Magnoliopsida; order Fabales; family Fabaceae; genus Vicia; species Vicia villosa. The sequence continues at coordinate 91,395,917 of NC_081181.1, read as the reverse complement.
TGTCTTAACATCAAAGTTGGCTGAGAGCTCAATTGTGCAAATTGAGACGAACAAAGCATCCAGGATTGATGAATGTTCTTCAGTAAATATCCAAAGAATCATTCAAAGGGATATCACTACTCTAAATACTGTCCCAAGGAAGGTATCCATCAACAGTCAGGATCCCCTGAGAAAGAAGATTCTAGAGATAGACCAAGTCTCAAGATTCTGGATGGAAAGAGCTCTAGACTCACAGTCACACTTGAAAGATCAAGTAAGCAAGGAGAGCAGGATTATTGTAATCACAGCTGAAGATGCTAAGCTGATGACATGTATGATTTCTACTAATCTGTTGAACTGGTTTAAATCAAGCTGGACATACCTTGGTGTATCTCACCAAAATATAGAGTGGAATGTCGTAACTATGCCTTACTACATCAAAAACAAGGTGGAGGACAAATGGAACCTCGTACAAAAGTCAACTATTGATCCAAATATTGCCAACAAGCTAGATATCCAGGAGAACTATCAGATGGCATCCCACCACAATAGCCCTAGTGTGATCACAGAGTACAATGTTGAGATGCCTCAACAATCTCGGTTCATCTCTCTTGAAATAATACCTTGCCCACACACTCACTCAGAAGGAAGTAACCCTGTCTTGACTGTATACTGTGATGCTGACTGGGCTGGAAGTGCTGATGACAGAAAGAGCACATCTGGAGGATGTTTCTTTCTAGGTAGCAACCTTATATCATGGTTCAGCAAGAAACAAAATTGTGTCTCCTTATCTACTGATGAAGTAGAGTACATAGCAGCTGGTAGTAGTTGTTCACAATTGGTCTAGATGAAACAAATGCTGACTGAGTACAATGTTCCTCAGGATGTCATGACTTTATATTGTGACAATCTCAGTGCTATTAATATCTCCAAAAATACAATTCAGCATAGCAGAATCAAACATATTGATATCCGACACCATTTTATCAGAGAGCTTGTCGAAGACAAGGTAATTTGCCTAGAGCACATAAACACTAAACTTCAGCTAGCTGACATCTTCACAAAAGCTCTTGATGCTACACAGTTTAAGAACTTGCGAAGCAAGTTGGGACTCTGCATCCTTGAAGAACCATAAAGTAGACAACAACAAAAAAATACAAGTGGAGAAGACACTTCTTTTGGTTTTGGCAACATTTGTGGCCAAACAGGGGGAGAAGTATTATGTGTCACCCCAGAACAACAAGAATGGTGGTTGTGTGTGATCAACAATTCTATTTGCTTATCTTTGTGTTGATCTGTTTGTGCTTGTGCTACTCTTGTGGCTGTCTGTCTCTTTTTATCTGAGCACTGTGTGCATACTGGTGATGTATGCTGTTTGTTTGTACTAGCTTGTGTTATTGTGTTTTGGTTATCCGCTGCAAGTTTTTCTCTGGTATGGTGTGACATGATGTTTTAGCCAAAAATTTGCCAAAGGCGGAGATTGAAGGTGTTTGCATGTTGGCTGCATTATTGGTAAAACATACCTGGTTGATTGTGTATATGCAGGTTGCATATATGTGTGGAGCTAATACAGGTTGTGTAGTGAATGTCGTGATCAATGTCATGACATCCATGTGTGACAGCAGGAGCTATTAGTGTTTATTAATTGTGTTTCCTGATTTATCACTTTTATTTGTTTAGGAAACTTTTTATTGAGTGCTGCAAATTTCGTTCAGAAGATCCTACTGACAGCACATTGTGTAACAGACAGTTGGCGTGTGAATTAGGTTCACTTTGTTAACCCTAATGTGTTTCTTAAAAAGCCCAAGGCCCAAGACTGCATATAAAAAGAACTGCAATCCTAATTTGGAACGCAGACAGAAGATTGTGTATTGTGGAGAACTGCTGTTCTGTAACTTTCTCTTGTGATCCATGCTATTATCCTTGATGATTGCGTTGGAATTAGTTTGTGTTTTTGTTGTGTCACTCTAAGCTTTTAAGCACGAGTGTGTGTCTCTTGATTGAAGCTTTTAAGCAGATCAAGGTGTGTTTTGAAGTGTGTCTTCTATCTATAATTGTTTATTGTGTATGTGTAATCACTGCTGTGATTGAGGGGGGTGGAATGGAGATATTCCATATCTAGGTAGAACCTAGGTAGAAGGGTCATTGGGTAGTGATTAAGTGAGAAGTTGTAAACGGGGTAGTTTAGCTTTGAATTGATACTACTGATAGTGGACTTCATCCCTGGCTTGGTAGCCCCCAGAGTAGGTTGTTTGAACCAAACTGGGTAAACAATTCTGTATGTTCTTTACTATATTATGCTGTTTTGTTATTACTGTCTGTGCTGCGTAATTGTGGATGTCATAACATCCAGTTTGACATCAAGCGTGTGTTACTAGAATTTTCACTACATATACGGGAGTAATATCTGTAAGACCCTTTATAGAGTATGACTGTAAAATGCATGGTCGTGCTCAAATAAGTCTATATCAGATATTGGACTTATTAGTTGTTATCAAGTATACTCGGGGATCAAGGAATAAAATATTGAACTATACAAGGGTGACACATTATATACCTTGTGTTCAATATATATAAGGGCAAAAGGGTAATTGTACACATGATCATTATCACAGAAAGGTTATGTCAGATCACACGACATTCTCGTCACTTGGGTAGTTGCTAGATACCGCTCACTATTTATAATATTAAATAGGCGATTTAATATTATTGTCAACGTTACGAGAACCTACTGGTCATACACATAGAGTACTACTTATAGTGGAATGGATGAATAAATCAAATATGATTTAATTTAATTATGTGTTAATAATATTTAAATTATTTAATATATTAACACATATAATTTATTTTATTAAATATGACTTAATTAAATGAGAATTGACAGTTGGTAAAATTAAATATGATTTGATTTAATTAATATTAATTTAATTAAAAGAGTTTAATTAAATATAAATGATATTTATTTAATTAAATAGTTTAATTAAATAAGATTGAGCTTATTTTGGAAAAGCCCAAAATAAGACCATTAGGATTTTAGAAGCTCTTTATAAATAGAGGTGCTCTTTCCCCTAACAAATGCTAATTGTCAATTTCTTAGAGCAAGAACGGCTAGCGTCGCCTTCCATTTTGCACTCGCGTGGACTACGTAGAGACGCCAGTATCTTCCGCCGTTCGTGATCAAAAGATAAAGCACGCTTAAAGAGGTAATTCTTGAATCCTTATTCGTGTTTGATTTGTGATTAATGGTTTAATCAAGATACGTTCATTGAGATTGTTCCGCTAAGAGGATCAAAAATTTGAGAAATCTCTCTAAAATCTCAACACGGAGCATTATGGTAAAATACATGATCAAATTGTAACTTGTACCTCAATGAAGTGAACAATCTTCTAAGGTCCAAGACTATCTTGACATTGTTGCTTGTGACACAATTCATGTTACCGTAGAGCTTTGAGCATGGAGCATTTTCTCATTCTTTGATAATGCACATGATCTTTAGATATTAAACTTGTCTTCATTAAAACACAGTGTTGAAGAAGCTTGTCTTCACAAGGCTTTCTTTGAGACAAAGCAACCTTTCCTCTATTACTTGGGAATTTTATTGTCGAACGATGTAATACATGTTGTTTAGCAATTCGTTAGAGCCTTGCAACCCAATGTTAGCTCTCAATAGTTGGAAGTTAGGTATGGCTTCTGGTTGGGAAATTGGTGGTGGTACTGAAGGTCCAATCGGATGCACTAAGATAGATCCAACTATTTGAGGATCTTAGAATAGATTTGGAAACAACATAACCTATGTTCATTGATCGCTATTTGAGTTACGACAGCAGCGACAACCTCTCACGATGCGACTGGGCGAGTAGCTTTGGATCCCACCATTACCGACAAGCGCGGACATCAGAGATATAGAAATTCAAGAAATCAAATTTTCTATGCTACTTGATTGGATCGAACGCGATGGATTTTTGTGTTCGATTTCGAGAGCTCTTGATTTGATGCCCTAAAAAGGTTTCAAATTGAGGAACTAAAGATCGATGTGAGATTGTGGAAAACACGGGAATGAGAAGTCGTTGCCCACAGACGACGCCTCTATTCCGTCCTGGAACCAAAAATGTAGTAAGGATCAAAGATAATAGAGAATCTAAGCTACAACACGACAGAGAGGTGACTGACCTTCAAGGTTAGCACTCCAACGATCAAGTTAGTATGTGAGGGAGAAGACCGAATAAAAATTGAATTTGAAACTGAGTACCTGAAATGGCACACTCTTTTTATATAATGGAGACGAAATAACAATCTATTATTCGTTAAACGTGAATTGCAGAGAGTCATTGGATATATCTAAAATTTGAGTCTTTTCACTTTTGCACTTATCTGTAGGACAATTCTCGTGTGTAGAGAAGATTTTGATGGGATTGTAGCTCCTTTCAAGTAATTGTTCGGAGCTTCATATGGCTGGCCCAGAACAATTTCCAACTGCAAATCTAAGTTATTAAAGATTTTATTATTTCTATTCTTCGAAACCTTCCTGAATGTCGTCAACTAAAAAAATACAAAAATACAAGAAAGTTGATTTGTTATAGCCATTTACCAACAACCAAAGAAACGTTAAACAAGGACAGCTTTTTTTACTCTTAGACTTTTTTTATCTAAGTGTCTATGAACATTATCCAGTATAATTCATTTGTTTATATCACTCCCACCCATTAAAATCATTTAAAAATTAGATTAATGGCATGAATTTTCAAATTTATTGCAATATCAAGCAAACAAATATTTAGAAATGGATTTCTTACCGTCAAATATTAATGGCAGAGTGGTTTAGCCTTTCATCTATCATAATAATTTTTTTTATATATTTAATAAATATTAATTCTGCACCATTTGTTTTAAATAGTAAATGTTTGGTTTGGATTGATTTTTTATAAAAAAAATGTCCAAACCAATTATATCTCCATCGGTTTGATTTGATTTTTAATATTTTTCAAAAATAGAATTGAATCAAACTAATTTGTTTGGTTTGGTTTTGTTTTGTTCAGTTGATGGATTTATTATATTTTTTTAAAACATTATATTCATCAGTGTATTCTTAACTATCGTAATTTTTGGTGTGCTTTATTCTATTATTTTTTAAAATAATATATTTCATGTAATTTTTTTCATGCTCTATTTTTTTTAAACAAATTACAAGTTGTTATTAATCCATACGAAACAGTGACATGATTTTTATTGCATCATGAAATAAGTTTACTATTAAATATAAAAGTTGACACTTGACATTAGAAGGTTGTGAAAGGATTTGAAAGGTTAACAAATAAAACACAACAATAACAACAAAAATTTCCAATATCCATAAATTAACATGTTTCATACCACTCAAACACACATCAAAACAATTTTGTAACAAGACTAGAAGAAATTTTGTTGAAGAAGAAATAGAAAAGGTTTAAAACAACCTGAAAACTAACAAAGAGTATTTGAAAACGACCATAACATATTAGAACGACGGTAGATAGTGCAATTATGGTGGCAAGCGATGAGAACACCAATTCGGTGAAAAAAATTTTGTGACTTATAGTTTCTGCTTTCTACATTTTTTAGTTCGATTCTAAATGCTTGTAATAAAGATGGAAAATGGTTGAACCGATATAAAATCTGAACCTAATAATGAATGAAATAAAAACTTTAGAACATAATTATAACATCGATTTATCGATATTTAGAACATAATTATAGCATCGATTTATCTATTCTTGAAAATTGAAATCGAATATAAAACAAATTGTTTTTCCGATTTGATTTGGATTGTTAATTTAATTGAATTTTTATGATCCACTTTGCGTGACGGTGTAGTTTTTTTTAAAAGGCGTGTTATTCTTAAACTAAAGTCTACACACAAATACTTACACCAAATACTATTCACCGTATTCATATATGAATATTGTTTTTTAAAAATAAAAATATATTTTTTTATAAACAGTATCGTTAGTGAAGTGATGAAGTTGGTTAATAAATACTCAGATATTAAAAATAATTTTTAGTAGTAAAATAATTGCAAAATACTCTTTTTGGTCCTGTAAAGTTTGGTCTCTTAACTTAAAAAATGTTCATATTAATTAGACTAAAAAGACTACAATGAAATATTTTGAAGAGTTAAAAGACCAATATGAATATTTTTTAAGTTAAGGGACTAAAATGAACTTTGAGGTAAATTTATGTGACCTAAAATAATATTGGTTAATGAATTGTAAAATGTTGGTTAATGAAGTTATAAAATTGGTTAATAGACTATGCAATAGTTATGAAGTTGGTTAATAAAATTTAAAATATTAGTTAATAAAATTATGAAGGTGGTTAATAATATAATTTTGTTTTTGTACTTACTCAATTAAAGAAATAAAAAATAATTTTTTTAATTTAAAAATTATATTATTATTATTATTATTATTATTATTATTATTATTATTATTATTATTATTATTATTATTATATTTCTCCGTATTGATAAACAGTAAAATACAGTATATGGGTAAAAATATATTATAAGAATAACATTTTTGTTTTTTTAATCTAGTGAATCATGGTCTAAATTTTTATGGATGGTCACGCGGCAATAGATTTGGATTTCACGCGGGGAGTTAGCACGCCACCCACGTTTGTTTATACAAACAACGAAATATGTCGATCTAATAGTTGTTTCCAACAAGAAACAATGTTACGTTGGTGCCGTTCCATAATTTGTGAATACGACGCTTCCCATGTCTTGGTGCGTTGGTCAAATTTTGCAAACTTACAATTCATCTTCTCCTTTGCTTTCAATTTCCAAATCATTAGACTCAAACAGAAAATTTTATTATGTATTCATTCACTATTTGTATTCATTCGGTCATTCCCCTTTCTTTCTATCAAACTTATATCATATATTTAATGTAAAATCATTAGAAAATTAAATTAAATTTACATTAATTTGAAAAAAATCATGTTTTTAGTCTCGAATTATAAATTATTTTATAAAAATTATAAATTATATAAAATTTAATTAAAATACATTGACGGTATAAAGAAGTTTTACACCATCACTAAACCAACTAACTATTAATATTATTTTACATATTCATTTCAACAGTAATATTTTTTTGAAATTTAATATTTATTTATTTATTTTGATTATCATAGCTATTAAATGAGTCAACTTAGCAATATTATTTTTCCTATTATATGATAAACTATTTATTACTTTTATTATATGAATTAAATCTTAAATAATATAGTTAGATAGTTAGATACCGTGTTTATTTTATATAAAAAAAATCAACTAAGTCTTAAATAATATATATAAAATATTAAAATATAATCAAATTATTTAATCAAATTATTTAAGAAAAACTATATATATAGTGTTGTATATATATATTTTATTTAATATACTACACCTACCCACCACCTTGGCATTTGATTCGGTGGGAAGACGTAAGAGAAGAAGAAGATGAACGTGGATCTGGAATCCTTGGCCGAGGCCACTTCTGGAGCTATAGGATCATTGCTCAGTTCTACAATTCTCTACCCGCTTGATACCTGCAAGACTAAGTATCAAGCCGAGGCACGTTCTCATGGTAATCGAAAGTACAAGTATGTCTATCTTCCCTTCACGTTTGATCCTTGTACCGCTTATTGTTGAAATCGCTTTTTTGTTCTTGATTTGGCGTTGATTTTTGATTTTGATCGTGTTTTTGGTTTCTTGGGTTGGGTTCGACCTTGTTATTATCGATTGTTGGGGTTTTGATCGTTTGGATTTTGGTGGTGTAAAAATTGTTTCTTTTTTGTTTTGTTCCTCTATAGAAAGAAAAAAAAAGTGGATTTTGAATTGAGTTTTATTTATCTATTATTATGTAGTTCTTTGACGTGGTGGGAAAGGATTCCTTTTCCCACTTTTTTTAAAATGCTCTGTTTGTATCCGAAAACAAATGAGAGTTCCTTTTGAAATTGAGTTGCTGTATTATAGTTCTTCATTCTGCATAATTGCCATGCCTTAAAAATTTCAAATCCCTGTTTTTTTTTGGCATAAGCAAGGTTTTAAAAACCAGTCGGTTACCGCGAAAATGTCGCCACAAAACAGAATCAGAAGATGGCGATACCGATACTGTTTTTCACCGTTTTTGTAATAAAGATAAATCCGGGTTAATCACACTCAGCATCCAATCGGCGTCACTACACCTATACCGTTTATTCACCGTTTTTGTGATAAAGAACAAGTTGTGGTTAGTTTACCCTGCGATGATCGCAATCAGCGTCACAACACCTGTACCAATCGAAATCGCCAAACCCTCTACGCGACTGCATGCGACCTCGACTGTTATTTAAAACCTTGCCGATACTGTTATTCACTGTTTTTTGTGATAAAGAACAAATTATGGTTAATTCATAACGCGACGAGCTGACGACTGCAATCAATGTCGCAAGACCTGTACTGATTGAAATCGCAAAAACCTCTATGCGACCGCAACATGGCCTTGACCATTATTTAAAACCTTGAGCATAACTTTCTCTTTTTTTGTGAACTATCCAAGGTGTGTGTAGTTTGAGATGTATTGCTAATTAATATGCGTAGTTTATTACTTTTGAAATATATTTTTGTTGTAGGAAGTAAATAGAACAAGCCCCATCATTATCATAGATGTGTTTGAGTTGTGTCGATATCAAAGTAAAGCAGAATTGAGTTTATTTTCGGGGCGCTTGTCTGAGTCATCGGACACTTGTCATGCGAGTGCCAGACACCTGCACACATGTTTGACCTGAAGACACAGCTTATCCTAAAAGTGCCGTGCTTTATTGTGTATCGGTGTGGACATTGAAAAATGGAATGCTGTTAACTTTGGTTTATATTATACTTCTGATTTTCGCAATCAAATTCTTGAATGAGTTGAATTGCATTTCTCAATTCTTAAATAAACAAAAGAAACCTTTTTAAAGGGACACTTGATGACTAGCGTTAGATTTACTTATCGAAAGGCGTGCAAAACTAGATGTCCATGTTTTTATGTCGTTTTGTTTTTTTAGTGAATAGAGGAAAACTACGTCTTACAACGAACAATTGAATGATTGAGGTTTGTTAATGAATAGTTAGTGATTTTTCCTTTGATTATTGAGGTTATGTTTTATGTTGTTTTGAGTGAATTAAACGTGGGAATGAAGTGTGATGCATTCAAATTTTACTAATAATAAGTATGTTCGCCTTCGCCATGTCTGTCTGTTTAGTTGGATAAACAAAAATATGATTCAGTAGTTATCAGAAGTCTCTGGGCTGAGTATGCAGGTTGCGCTATGGTGTAGTGGAATATGAACACATTGATATTGTTTGGCAATACATTCTTCAGTACAATTAGCGGCTATGATACTCTTTACTCTTTAGCATCGTAGCATAGCAGAATTTGAACAAACCTCTATTTTCCACGATCCACAATTGATAGCATTAATGAAGTACTTGTCTTACCTATGCAGGAATCTCTCTGATGTGTTATGGGAGGCAGTATCTAAGGGTCAGGTGCTTTCCCTTTACCAAGGCCTTGGAACAAAGAATCTTCAATCCTTCATTTCACAGTTTATCTACTTCTATGGCTACAGTTACTTTAAAAGGCTGTACCTGGAAAAAAGTGGATATAGATCCATTGGAACAAGAGCAAACTTGTTAATCGCCGCTGCTGCTGGGGCTGTCACAGCCATTACAACTCAGGTGTGGTAGCATTACCTATTACTAGTTTTAGCAGTGCATTCAAAATATAATGTTTCGATCACATCTACTACTCTCTTACGGTTACAACTATTTGTCACTATCTGCAAATATATTACTATTGGTTTGTTCTTTGTTATGTTGTGTATGAGTGAATATATTTTAATCGAACTTTGTAAGTTTAATACAAGAGTATCTTATTGATGACTATGTAGCCCCTGGATACAGCCTCTTCAAGGATGCAGACAAGTGCCTTTGGAAAGTCTAAAGGACTATTAAAAACCCTTACAGAAGGCTCATGGAGTGATATATTTGATGGCCTTAGCATTTCTTTGCTTCTGACCACAAACCCTGCAATTCAGGTAGCTCAAGCTAGTTTCTATCAACGATAACCATCGTTTTTGTTCTTTTTTAAACTTATAAGTTACATTGTATTTGGAAGGCTGGATCTAAGATCGATATAGCTTAATTTTGAAATTTATGGTGCTACAGTATACAGTGTTTGATCAGCTGAAACAGCGAGTACTGAAGAATAAACAAAAAACCGCTGATAAAAGAGTATCTCCAGCATCGCTATCTGCGTTTATGGCCTTTCTTTTAGGTGCAATTTCGAAGAGTATTGCTACCTGTCTAACATATCCTGCCATCAGGTGTACAATTGTTCCGTCCGACTTGTTTTTATCCGTGAACTTAGTTTCAGGGCACAACTGAGAGCCTTTTTTTTCTTTGTGTAGGTGCAAAGTCATCATTCAAGCTGCAGAAGCGGATGAAGAAACTTCCGGAAAAAAAATTAGAACACCGAAAACTGTGTCCAGTGTTCTCTACGGAATATGGCAAAGGGAGGGCATTTTGGGCTATTTTAAAGGATTACATGCTCAGATATTGAAAACTGTTTTGAGCTCGGCACTGCTCTTGATGATCAAGGAAAAGATCTCCGCCACTACCTGGGTTCTCATTCTTGCAATTAAACGGTATCTCTTACTCCCAAAGGGCAGGGTTAAGAACTTGTAAGTTTTACAGAGGAAGAAGGTTCTACGCATTTTCGATAATGGATTTGGTTGGAATGCAATGTGTTCGTTTTAACGGATACATCAATTTCTTCAGAGCTGAGACAAGGTTCTTTTTCTGGCTTCGCTTTGGTCCTATACCCTTCACTAATTGGTGTAGAACAACTTGTCCATGAATTTACGCAAACAATAGACATAGCTAGATTGGAAGTCTTTTAACAATAAATGCATTTGAGATTTGATTTGTTACATTGCAGACACGAAATAACGAATGTCATTCCTTAGTTTGTTTATAGTTGGTATTTTTATATGCTGTGGAAATCCTACATCAGAAGGATATAAGTTAAGATTAGCTTAAGTGCTTGATAAATAAAATAAGCACTATTTGATGTAGTAGCTTCAGTTCCAAGTTAATAAAGTTTGTTATTGTTCTGTATCTTCTATTTAGTATCTTCTATTTAGTGCATGTTTGGTTCCACCTCTACAAGACTCATAATCAATTCTAAAGAGATGTATAATTGATTCGGAGTGATTTTGATGTTTTGGTTTTTTTAAAGTAGAATTGATTATGTGTTTAGAATTGATTCTACTTAAGTTAGAATTTGTAGCTTTTGTTTTCAGAATTGATTCTAGGTGATTTTTACATTGAAATTTATTTATCAATTTTCTTTTATATAAATGTATCCAAACATAAATCAATTCTGCTCAATTCAATTCTATTAAAATCCATTTTACCAAATTCAGAATCAATTTTGTCAACCGCTAATTCAAACACACCCTTAATCAAGTTTCTTTACTAGGAGTTGTTTGGATTGACTTGTGAAACTATTTGGAAGAGTTTATTATGACATATCTCTAAGCTGTTTTCAATGTTATAAAGACTTAATTAAGTTGTTTATACAAATAAAGAAGATATGAAGGTTCAGTGACCATTGTTGAGGTTTATAACTAACTTGGATTTAGAATTTGAAAGACTTTTTATGCCACATCCAGAAACAAAATGAGAATTATTTTTGCTTGAAGAGAATTTTGATTGAGTAAACAATTATTTTTGTTTTTAAATGTATGGAGTGTTGTTACTAAATATTAAATTCAATTAGAGAGAGATCAACCAGCTGCTCCATCTTTAATGTAAAAAAATTAGAAAAATTCTCAAACTCCCTCAAAACTTTCCCATTTTTTTTTTAAATTGTGTTTTAGCACACAGTATGTTTTTTTAACACCATCGACATTGTTATCGTTTCAAATTATCCAGATATGTAACTATCATTTTCCTATGATATAGCTTTCTATTCTGGCTTTATTAGCAGCAATGTGCAAAATTTTGGGATGGATCATTCTAAAACCCTTTAATGGGGCCGTGTTGCTAAAGTTATTGATGAAATTGTTGTTAGTAAATATTTTAGTCATAAATCAAAATTTACATTATGAGATGATATGCTTAATGCTTAAATGGAGATTATGCTAAAGTGGTTAGGTTGGGTTTTGATACAACCATTGAGATGTTTGATTTGGATTGTTAGAGAAGAAATTTTGTTTCTTAGTTATATAGTGAAAAATATAATTTTACTTCTCGTAAAATGCAACAAATAATGGAGCTGGCCGGGGTGGACATAAGATGATGCGGATCTAAAATCTTTATTCTTCTGCGAAAAAGTGCAGGCAAAATGGGTGTGTTCGACGGGTCGGGAGTGTCCGTAGATAGTGCACTTTTTAAGTCTAAAAATTATAAAGTTTTATGTTAATGCTCACGCCTGCAAAAGTTTGTAAAAAAACAAAACAGGACGGCATAATTGAGTGTGCAGACATAAAATTTTGACCGACCCGCAAAAAACGAGGACGGGGCGAACTCGCGGATATTGCACCTTTTAAATCTAAAAATTATAAAATTTTATGTTTAATGTTTGTGTGTGTAAAAGTCTGCAACAAAAAATAATGGAATTAGACTAACATTTAAACAGTGCAGATCTAAAACATTAGTCTGTTCCGAAAAAAGTAGCGACAATTAGGTGCATTTCTCATTCCTAATGTGTACTATCTGGATTTTTAAAGTTTATTCACAACTTATATATTCATATTATAGACGTCGTACACCTTTTAAACATATGATTAATTCAACTAAAAAATATTTAATTTAATTAACTGTTAAAATTATTATTAATTTTAATATATAAATGAACTAAATTCAATAAACTATTTATACGATATTAATTCAGTGTCTTATAAATATTGAGTAGAATCATAGTTATAAGAATGTTATTTTAGTAGATCATCATCTTAACAATAATATGATGACGTGTTAAATTGGGATCCAGATCATGGTTGTATACATCTACTTCTACTATCATCATACAATCATACAATTACTAATCAATTGATCAAACTTACCAATTTGTCCCTTACTCAATTTGCATTTACAAAGGAAAAAAGGGCATTTTCGTAATCAACTAAATACACACAAAGTTTGTACCTTTTTCTACTACTTTTCCCATTCTATGTGACAAGTGTTCCTATCTGATTGGTCCAACTTTTTTATTTCAATTTTCCTATTTCTCTCACTTTTCAACATATTCTGTCTCTTTCTCTGCTCTCACTTTACCTTTCAAACCTAGCAGTTTCTTCATCCTTCAAACCCCTAGCAGTTTCTTCATTGCCGTCATCTCTTTGCAAATCCATTCAACATCTCGTCGGTGAATGTTTTGAATCGAAGGTGAAGTCGAAGATTTGAAGACTTTTGCGAAAAAGTTTATCAGATGCTCTTGGTTTATCGAATCTCAGAATGCTTCATATCTCGCACATCTCATGTACAACGAAACTTAGTGAAGGTACTCACGTTTTTGTGTTTTTATTTCTCTGAAGATTTTGTTTCGATTTGGGGATTTAGGGTTTATTCACTTGATTAAGCATTTGAGATCACTTTAGCAACGACATGACAGTATGTCATTTTTTAATATAGCATCTTCAATTGGATTTTGCAATATAGTTTTTTATGGCATGTTTTTACTTTCGAGCTATCTATGCAAATTCCTTACTTGGTTAAGTGGTCTCTATTACATGATTTGAGTCTAAGCTTTTGTTTGGTATCATTTAACATAATACCAACATTCATAATGGTTTAGCTACCTATGCAAACTCAAGCACTAATTCAGGTGATTTTAATTTATTTTAACATGTTTTGTGTTTACGTGCTAATATATGATTTTCATTCTTCATTGACTAGGTCATGGATGTCTTGATGTCACTGCAACAATCTCAACTGGATGCTGATGATCCAACTACAAGCTACCTGTTATAAGTATAATCCTTTTTTCCTTCCATGCCCTGTCTGTTCAGGTTTACTTAACTGTCTATTCAGATTTTCTTGATTATCATGATTCTTATGGACTGTGCATAGATGTGTTACTGAATTCACAATTATACAGTGCAGTTGAAATTGGCTTATGCTGAAGCTTCATCTAAATTAAACTGTAAGTGTAAGCATTTACTGATTATATATTATTAATTGTTTGTTTCGTTTGAAGATAATTTACTTATTTTCCTCTCCCGATTATAGATAATTTGACAGAGGCACTTTTGTTTTGTTGCATTTTGTCGGGGATGTACATCTGATCTCAATGCTTCTCAAGTTTCAAACGCCACGTAAGTTCTTCAATGCCTTTTTCTAGCTGGTCTTTGGCTTCTTTAAGTTCCTCTGTATAACTTGCATCCATTCGGAGCATTCTGAGTTTCATTGTAGCAACCCTTCTCCTCTAATTACAAAATGTAACTTGCTGGCAAAAATGAGCATGGATTTGAAAAACAGCTTTTGTTTGTTTTTTAAGTAAGATTTCATGGTAATGTATTTTTTGAATTTTTTTTATTTTCAGAGTTGCTACTTCACGTCGATACCGCCCGTAAAGCTTCCGGACCAATATGTAATTTAGAATGGTTTATAACATTAATACAAACCAGTTATAATGAATGCTTATATTATTTGCTCACTCCTTGGAAATTTTATGCATTGGTTTGTATCTATCTCAATCTGTATATATTATTTAAGGAATGGGATCCCAATACGATTCGAGATATTTGCTTCTTACTTTATAGAATAGGTGTCATATTTTCCATATTTGATTCATTATAGATTCAAAATGTTATATGAAAGCGCATAAACACGTCAATGCTATTTGTAGGTGAGTCACATCTCCGTGTTGTCGCCCAATCGTATGGGCTTGAATGACAGGGATATTTGTGATTGCGGAATTATGCTGGCAGGATGCTGTGACGAGTGTGTTGTTACTGTATATAGTTCGAGTGGCGAGACGAATGCTCTTGATGATGGTGGTAAGAATGTGTCTCATGCGGAAGATGCTTTGTTTAAGATTCATGATAGAGTGGTTGCTGAGGAATTACACAGTGATCAGGAGGAAGAATGCGGTCCTCAAGTGACTGCTAGGCTGTTAGTGCCGGCTGATCAGATAGGATGTGTTCTTGGAAAAAGCGGGCAGATTGTTCAGACCATGCGCAGTGAAACTGAGGCTCATATTCGTATACTTAAGGATGACCATATGCCTCTATGTGCCTTGCGCTCTGATGAGCTTGTGCAGGTTAATTTTATTCAAATTACATTATACTCGGTTCTTTTTAGTTATTAATTTTCTTTCCATGAATATAAGTTCTATTTCAAATTACTATAGATACATTTTTTTCAAACCTATCCATAGTAAATAAATATCTTGGAGGATGAAAAGTCATAGCCAAACACATTCATATGCATAAGTTTATTTTAGGATCATTCATAAACATAATGGACAGACAAAATACACTACCTATTTTTCTTAATCTATGTGAGAATTGAAAAACAGGCTCACAATTAGGGACGGAGGGAGAAGAGGGCGTCTTTGCCATCTGGATGATTTGATTTTTTCAGCATTCGTATGCAACTATGCACCCTGCTTTATTAGTTGTTTGAAAAATTGAAATTTTTAGTTTTATGTTGGTTACTTTTTTAATTCATATTTATGCAGCTTTTAATTGTGTACAACATGCTTTATTTTATATACAACTATCTATATTTCAACTTCACATCGGCTTCCAATATTTACCTGCTATGTTGTTCCCTATTTCTTCTCATATCGGCCGCGTTATTTCTCATATTGGATTTCTGGCGATCTTTAATTTTCTACAATCTGCTATTAATAACACTGTTAGTGTTATATCTGAGTCAAAAAGTTATTTCCTAGCTTGCAATCTTTGTTTTTCTCTTAAAAAAGTTATTTATGTTATATTAATATTTTCTGAGTTATGCTAATGCAGTTCTTTGAAGAAAATTTCTCTCAAACAATAGAAGCTTCCAAGGGCGGAGAACTTATACCATATCTAACATTGCTTATTAATAACTTTTATTTTACAACAGCTTTTCTATGTTATGTTAATGTATAGAAAATACCAAGACTTATTTATTCTTTATAATAATATTTTTTTATTCTAATAGAAAGAAACATTATATAATTTATTAAAATTATTTAATATTTTTAAACACTTATAAATTAAGGTTAAAAATAATTGTTGTTTAACATAAAAATGATTTTATCTATGCGAATGTACTGATATTTAACTACATATTTTTGCTAGGTTTATTTTTGATAATTTTTGTTTGTAATAAATATAATTTTATAATTTTATTTTGTATTATAATAATTTTTTTTTAATTTATCTATCTCACGGGTAACTATCAACATAATATTTATTTTATTTTAATTAATTATTATCTTAATTTAATATTTATTTTATTTTAATTAATTATTATTTTAATTTATAAGCTAGAATCTTTATTTTTAAATATTATTTTTATCTCCATTCTTTTTCTTTTTGTATGATTATTTAATATAATTAAATCTATATGAGTATTGTTCATTTTGTAATTAATTAAATCATTTCAAATTTTAAATTTATATTTAAAATAAAAAATAATAAGTTGACGCAACACCAGCACTGTGCATACGTTTTTCATATGTTTATCAAAATAAATTTTAATAAAATTAATAATTTATTTATCTCACGGGTCACTATCAACACTATTTATTTTAATTTAATTAATCATTATCTTAATTTAAGAGACAATTTTTATTTTTAAAAATTATTTTAATTAATTATTGTCTCATGTTTTTCTGAAATGTTCACATGTGACTATACCGTTAATATTTTTTTCAATTTTATTTACTCTTTAACATTTAGTGATCCATATCCCTTTCTTTTAATTGTTGTTGGGCTGTCAATTATTCAATTCAACACTTGGTCTTACTTTGCTATTGTGTTTTTGACCTATCTTAAATTTTTTTTGTGGATAATTATTTTAACTTAGAACCTAATTTCCTCACTACTAATATCTTATTAGTAAAAAAAAAATATCGTTAGTTTTTATTTTATATATGCAATTTGGTCAAACTTCTTTATTTCGTATTTTTCATATGGTTCAAAAAATACTACACAATAAAAATGCACCCGTGCGACAGCACGGGTCTCTGACTAGTTCAATCAATAATGATAGCATCTACAACAGCATATCTGCCTTAACTTATATTTTCATTAGTATCTTTTGATGATTTGACCGAAGTGGATCTTTTGGAACATCTGATGTTATATAAGGATGTCACACTCTAAAATAATATTGGATATAGTTGTATGCATCACTCTAGTCGTTAGGAGCTAGGGTACCTCGTGCGTCATTAGGTACCATATGATTAAGGTAGTCATCATACATGACATTTACATCTCTGCGGACCATAGTAGGAGGAGCAAAACCATAAGGGTTTCTGAGAACAAAATTCATGTAGTCTAACTAGCGCATGACACATTCAAGTAGATGTGGATACATCAGACGTGACCCACAAGCCAAACATCTAGAGTAGAAGACTATGTCGTCTAAGAAACGTGTCTAACGGTTATCTAGGTACATCTGTAAATGTATATCATCTGCTACCATGCATTCAAGATACACTCTAAACGACTTTGTCACCTGATTTCATCTGAGTGAAATGAATGCACAAGCACATGGCATATCATCAGTCTAGGTATCAAAATATGACCAACCATATATTGGTGGGAAGTGTTGGAGGATCCAAGCCTGGAAATGGTATGAATTATTAGTAAATTCGTAGCACAAGTGTTATAAAAAAATAAAGGATGCAAATATATTATCTTCAGCAGCGTGCAACTAGCTGTCATTAATTTGTTTGGTCTTTCACATACAACTTTCAACTAACTTATAGTGCATGTAGACCAGACAAGTGGTCCGCAGTTGTACTCATGAATTTGCTCCAAGTCAGCAAAGCATCTAAGATAAAGCACATCCACATAAGTGACACTCTTGTCAACCAAAATAGACGTGTCAACCAAGTACAACAAGTATGCTCTCAATGTGTATGCTCTATGCTGCATAACTTGCTCATCGTCACCAGTAGCCTACTATGCCACTGCCAGCTAATGTGCATTCAACCTTTTTTGGAATCAAAACCTAGCATAACACCCTTGTGTGTCTTCTATCTCCTTCAAGGCAAGCCCTGAATCAACTCCAAGATATATCACCATCATCTCCAGTGCCTCATCTTTGAAAATTATGTCGTGGTCTAAAAGTCTTCCCCTGATTGTAAGATGCAGCATGCATGAGAGATCGTCTAGTGTGATGGACATTTCATCATGTAGAAGATGAAATAATGACGTCTCAGAGTGCCATCTCGTAAAAAACACGGATAACATATCATGGTTAATCGTAGAATACCTGGTCATGCATAAGTCTCACAAGTCATATAACTGCATCACATCTTGAAACCACTAATCCCGAGGCTGCGGCATACCTGCAATATTCAGGCCATGGTTGATGCATTTAAAACATCACGATCCTACAAAAAAATAAATCGTTAAAAACTTTGAATATTATAACAATTGTGTTACAAAGAATGAATACAATTGAATTTTATCTCTCAGTCTCACACATGTCTGACAACATGGTCTGAATATAAAGGTAGCAGTGATTGTGAAAATGATGTTCTTCATCTATCTTAACTTAGTTTTGATGAAGACAAAAGCTTATTGTAACACACGTAATGCGATTTAATATTTAATTTGGTAATTTTAGTATTTATCGTGTTTTGGCGCGTTTTGAGTTGTCGAGTCGGGTATTTTAACGGAATAGTCGGTCGAGTTTTAATAGTGATTTTTAGTATTTTTAGTATTAAAAATATTAATAGTATAATTATTGGTGTTTAGGGAGTATTCCGCTAAAGTAAATAAACCGATTAAATGAGACATAGAATAATAGTGGAGGTGTATCTTAATTAAGTGGGCTAAGTGTGTGTGTTGTACGAATGAATTTTTGGCCCATTTAGAATTATGAAAACAAAGTGGAACTAGTAGTATATCACTTAGGTTTTAGAAAATAAAAGAAATAGAAAACAGAGGCACATAGCAGAAGGAGAGGGTTTTGAGAGATAGCAATGAAGCACATAGAACAATTGGGTGTTTTCAACCGGAACCAAAATTTAGAGCAACCTTCGATCCAAAGGTAAGGGTGGGTTCTTGCTCTATAAATAGGGATATGATGAACCGTATGTGGGGTTTCGGGGTTATAATTTTTATCTATGCGTTTGTGTAATTGTGTGTTTGCTGCTACTTAATTTTCTAGAAAAATTGAAATATGAATCATTGCTGTGTTGATTCTGAAATAATTGTGTTGGTTGTAATTTTGGTAAATTGAATCGTTCTGATGAATTCAATTGGTAAATATCTGTGATGAATGAATTTATGCGTTGATTGTAACACCCTTCTAAGCCCCGCGGCAATTTAAATAAATAATCAGAGTAAAAACATAAACACAAGGGTACCACAATTATTTAAAACAAATAAACCAACTATGGTCAAAGCCATGCTTTATTAGAAAAAGATTTTCCAAAACATAATCATGTTTATCACAGCGGAATACGAAACATCGTCAGTACAACCAAGGGAAATATAATTCAACACCAAATAAAATAGAGTAATCTCTTAAAACTCTAAATCTATCGTTCCCCAGTGTTACAAGACCAGAGCATGACCGACACGACCCAACATAAACGGATAAACTCTACGAGTCATCCTCACCAAGCACTAATGCCGCTACTCCTAAAAATCTGAAAAATGTCAACAAGTAAGGGTGAGTCTCATTCTCAATTAATCAATGTTATGCATTCATAAGCAACAAAATATCATAATATATCATTCACCCAATTTGTCATATATTCAGATATTCAATCATCATTCATCAATCACAACAAAGACAACAATCACAACAAATACAACACCAAACATAACACCGAAATTCATTCAATCATGTTATGACAAGGATGCATATAACTAATTGACACTATGCATGTGGTACCAATAAACCGTGGAATTAATCCACCTGACCGATCTACGCCTCATCGAGATACGGCCTAACTGACACAAATTCCGCACAATGGGAATTATGTCCACCATTTGATCCAAACATCACCGGGATCCTTCACCGAATGCATATGAATGAATGTACACATATACCATACTTAAAAACATCACCGATCCGATGCACCGCATCGTCTCATCATAACTCACCATTTTCATCACCGAATAAGTATGTACACGCTGCACAATCATTCAATTATTCACATATATTCACATCAAATATATCATTCAATCATCGCCGTCATATTATCACAACAATCATGATAATAGTCACAACAAACCTATCACCGCATCAACACATTGTCACATTCAAGAATATATGCAGACAATATTACACTCAATCATATATGTAAACATACAACATATAATCATCACATTAATAATAATAACGGTTCATTCACCATCACACTAAAACATTGTCATGTTTACACAATTCCATATACGCACAATGTATATCACCAATAACTCACCAAAAGCAACACCGAATGATATATTCGATTTCAACACCATCCACGTTTATATCACACATAATCATATCAATATATATATATATATATATATATATATATATATATATATATATATATATATATATATATATATTCAATTCTAGTATCATCATTATTCAATTATATCACATATAATCACGTCAAAACACCTCCCATTCACAACGAATTCAAAGTGGTTACATCACCATACAACACATTGTTACATTCACACATATATGTACACAATACTACAATCCATCAATTAAATTGAATCAACATTCATAATAAAATAGGGCCACTGCCCATTTCACCAATTCATCATCTAAAGCTTTGAATTAGCTTCGCAGCACTCGAAACGGCGCTCAAAACGGATGTACGGTCTGAAAGTTATGACCTTCGGAAAATTTGTCAAAAATTGGATGTTATGCGTCGACGCAAAACCCCCTTCAGGTCGACGCATTAGATTTCCTCTCCTCCTCGGGTATGCGCACGCTGACCCTATAGGTCGACGCATGCTGTCACTCAGGTCGACGCAAACTGACACTTAGGTCGACGCATCTGACGCTTAGGTCGACGCATTCTTCGCAGATGCAGAATTTTGCTGCGATTTTGACATCTTTCCTCTCCCAATCTCAGTCCAATCGCACCATAACAGTCCCCACACCAAAACATCATCAAATAACATATTATAACACAAATATAACATATTTTAGAAGTCATCTAACACCAAACCATTCATCAAATTCATCAATTGCATCAATTATCCTAATTCATGACAGACCTAACGATATCGATTCCCAATATATCCAATCGAATCGAATCACATATTAATCCATCCTATTACCTATAATCACATAATAGAAATTAACCGGAAGAGTCCCCCCTTACCTTAGCCAAGAATCTGGACTTTTCCCCTTCTTCTCCATCAAACCCGTAAGCCTCTTTTCTTCACTTTCAGCAAGAATCTCCAATCTTCAAACTCGCTTATCTCCCTCATCGAAAACCTCCCTGACATGAATTAATATATCAAATCAAAGGAAATTTCGTGTAGAATCCGAATCTTCAAGAATTACCCGATTTGGAGTTACGAGCAGAGAGTTATGGCATGATTTGTGAAAGCTGCCAAAGGGTTGCGAAAATGCTTTTGTCCATGACTTCTCCATCTCTCCCTATTAAGTTTTTCTCCTCTATTTCTCAAATTCCTCTTATTTCCTTGTTTTATCAAAACATAACATAATTTAGTAATGGGCACAACACTTAACACCCCCTCATTACTAAATATCACGCTTGGCCCAAAGGTTAATATTACATAATTCCTTCAATTAGTTCAACAAAATATTAAATCATTCTAAATAGTAATTTAATTTCCGATTAAATTAAAATTAGAAAATATGGGGTGTTACATTGATGAATTCTGGGAAAATCTGAGGATTCTGTGTAACTGAGTATAGAAGTATAAGAGAAGGAAGAAGAAAAATTTTGGTGGCGGGGGCCACACATGAAGGGGCTGGCGCCCCATTTGGTATGAGTGGGACGAGGGTCCCACAAAGGTGTGGGACGGGAGGCCTAGGGGGAGGGGCGGGCGCCCTTGTGGCTTATGGTGTCCCAGATTACTTCATAGTGGGACGTGGGCCATGCATTTGGGGACGACGGCCTCAGTAAAAAGTGTAGCATTTTCCACTATTATGTACCTTAAATTGTATTAGTATAATTTTATACCACTTAAATTTTAATTCAGTAAGATGAATAAAAATTGAGACAAACTAGCAGAGTAGTAAACTAGTCACTAATTCAAATTAACAAGACTGAATAAAGTAGCAATTAGTTTAATTAATTTCAGTAGCAGATAGTAGGATAATTTAGTATAGCTGATGCATACGAATAAAAATGAAAACAAATGAAGTAATTAGTAACAGGTTGCAGCATCTCTACATAATTGACTAGCAGAGTCACAGGTAGTAGCAGAACAACATTCCAGTGGTAATTTAGTAGTAGCAGACAGAAAATAAATAGCAGGAAGAATAATATTAGGATCGTTTCGGAAATAATCCGCTAACCGTTGTTTTCTTGCGATGTTTTTGTGATGTTGCGACGCGATGATTTTTATGAATATTGTGAAGTGCAGGTAATTACAGTGACGATATATTACCACCGATTATTGGTAATTTACCGCTGATATAGGCGTATGCCTCGCGAAAAGTTTATGATTTTTTTTGCTGTGATGATGCATTTCATTGAGTCGCATAAATTGCATTTTTGGTGACGACCTGATTTGGCAAAACAGTGACGAAGGCTTATGCCTGTTGAATGCCTCTAATAATTGGCGATGGGCGATGAGAGCTTAAGCCCTGGGTACCACATGCATTTGCACTTGTAGAGTCTCATTCCATTTTGTATGCTTATGAAATTTTGTGACTTTGAATGTGAATTAACCCGTTTTGGTTGAAATAGCGAGGTGAATTGAACAGTCACAATTATACCGCGAAGTGATGATTTTTATGACTCTTGACTCTAATATATAGTTTATCATAACTTTATTTATATGGTTTGATATCTCACCCTTTATTTTTTTGGCCGTTGCCTTTATATTGGTAACGTGTAAGTGATAGTTGTGAGTGAAGATTAGTCGCCGTGAGTTCGAGTTGGTTGTCGCTCTAATACGTAGCACTTGGGGGGACAAACACATGTTTTTATGATTACTTATTTTGCTGAATTTTATTGTCGTTTTGCATTTAAATTATAACTTTGAAGTTTTTTTGCGATGAGCGAAGATGCTATGACTTTACTTTGGTTTTTGGAACTTTGTGTATCTGCTGCGTGGTTATTTAATATTGATGAATGATTTTTAAAGATTAAACTAATTGTTATAAGTTTGTCCACTTTTGATAAAAGTGTTATGTATCTATCTTGAAGGCGTGTATGCCATATGTGATTTAAAGTCGAAATGTGATATCCCATGTGAATGCTGTGGAAATTTTTATACTCTGATTGTCGTATAATTTATCGGGTAGAAATGAGGTGTTACACTTATCATATAAGAAATATCAAAGAATAAAAAGATTGAAATTAAGTATCAAGATTGGATAAGCTTTGAAGATTAAAGGATTGAATAATTAAGATTAAGGTACGGTGGCAATTCATATGTATATCAATTTTAGACGCTCAAAATCTTTTCATCTAAACCATTCTATGTTTCTTAATCAATCATGCATAATTATCATTAAAAAGCACAACTTTTAAAAGGAAAAATTTCAAGTTTTAAGGGAGTAAATTGATTGACTCTTAGCATCAATTGATTGATGTACTCTATGTTTGAAAAGACAATTTTAATAAATTATGGCGTTTTAATACCGCCGCAATATTATTGTCAAAGCCTTCACAATTTTACTGTTTTTTTAAACAACACACTGGTTCATAAAATGTGGCAGTTTTTAAACCATTGTAATTTATCTGTTTTTGAAACATCACACTGGTTCGTAAATTGTTTTTAAAACAACACAATGGTTCATAAATTGTGGCTGTTTAAAACTTTCGTAATTTTCACTTTTTTTTGAAACTGCACACTATTTTGAAAAATATGAACCATTGTGATTTCAAAATATTGCAAATGATCATAACACTTTTTAAAAATATTGCATCAAATCAAATAGGCATAATGAGGTGTACTTAAGTAAAAATACATCAGTTTTTCAATTACCTATTTCATACATCATTTTTCATATAATTCAAACAAGTTTTTTCAAGTGTTCATGTATCCTTTACAATGAAACTTTGGGCATAACTTTCATATTATTGAAAAAGAGTTTCATTCAATTATTTTGAGCACTTAAATATATATATACGTTTGGATTGTGATCAAGATAAAGAGAAGATCCAATTGATTATCTTGGAACTCAAGCCAAGTCAAATATTACTCAAAATTCTATACAAGGTTGTATTGTTTGTTCACCATTGTTATTTGGTGAGATCATCACAAGTTATTGGTGATTGTTGCAAAAGTTTTTTTGATTCAGGGAGATTCAAAGTCCACCATAGTTCTGGTGTTTATTGTAAAATGTTAGAAGATTGTAGGAAAGTCTTGGTGTGAGGTTATACAAAGATCTAACATAGTGAAATCCTTAATGGGGTGTGAAGAGGCTAGACGTACCCTTGGTTGATAAAGGGAACTTGTATACATCCTTGTGTCATTTATTTTTTACTGCACTTTATTTTTCCTACATATTTGTTCATATGTTCATCACAATTTTTCAGAATAATAAAAAGAATCACATCTCTAAAATAACCTAAAAAGTCTTTTGACCTATTTCACCCCTTCTTAGGTTGAACTCTATGCTTAAAGTGATAAGTCATACATGTCTCCTCAAAACCTCTAGGGTGTCTGGACCTGGTTCGGTGGGGCTTCCGGGACATCAGGAGGTGACATTTTCCTCCTCTAGAAAGATGAAGGAGAAGATGTATGAGCCCCGAAATTTGATGCCTCTACATTAAACGAACTAGAATCGGCCGGTGTTTGCTAGTGTTAAGCTTTTTTCCTCTGAACTGATGCATGATGCGACACCCGCCCGAGCCTCGATCTAGCTTGGTTATTACCCATAATGAATATAATTAAACCATACAAACATTATCTAGATGAAACACAATGAAAATAAATAAACAATGCAGACAAACTAAGTAAGAAAATTCAATTCCAGATTTTGGAAAATTAAAATGTTGAACAAATTCGATAGTGCATTTCTATATTGTTCTGCAACTACGAGAAGAAGAAAAATGACATAAATGCATTTGAATTCAACATCCTAAAAATTCATTGGTCATTTTAAATACCTATCAAATATATTGCTCAGTTAGATACTATATTTAAACTAGCTATTACTCAACTTAATGCTCAATTCCTACAAATGTATAAAGAAATAAAAAATATATAGAGAGAGCTTACCAAATGTGAGTTTGATGTTGAGCTCTTTGATTAATTGGATGTTAAGAGTAGAAACTAGGAAGTAAGTTGAGAGAATTTGAGAGTGTTTGAGGGAGTTTGAGAGTTTGATAGGGTTTGAGTGAGAAATAGAGACATGAGAAAGAATAATAGAGTCTGACACGTATTTGATTTAAAAAATGCATTCCGAAGTGCATCTCCGTAAGTTATACGAAGATACATTTCCGTATTAATTTTTGACATGAAATTGGGGCCTGACTCAAAAACGAATGAATTGTGTGTAAATGATGAGATGCATCATTTCCAAACTCCATGGGTAATTTTATTTTTTCACTAGAGTTTAACAACAATCCTTAGGGGACATTGTTTCATGGATTGCAAATTTATTCCCAAGAATGTAGGTTGGAATATTTTTTATTCCCATGTTTGTTTCAAGTTTTGATAAATTATGCCTAGGAACTTTTTATTCCTAGGAATTTATTTTACACATAATTTTGTCTCTTTCTATTCCCATGTTATAGGGTAGGAATCACACATTCCCATGAGAATAAGAAGTAACCACCCATAACTTCTCATTTATAAGCATTTTAATTCATTTATTTTTTATTTTAAAATTAAAATTAAATATATTTTATAAATATTCCCAAGAAATTATATTACTCACTAAACACTTAAACGGGAATAAAATTCCCAGTAATAATGTTCCTTGGAATAATATTTCCAGGATTATAATTTTGATCCTTAAAACAAACATACCCTTAGGGTGGAAAAAACAATTCCATTTTCTAATACTTTCAAATCTCATTCTTCAAAGAAAATTTTTAGACCACTGTTGAATATATTTTTCAATAGTTGAATGCTTGCAATGAATGGTTGAACGAGGTGTTAAAAGTGACATGAATTAATTTGTGTTGAAAACATTCAACATGTTGAATGAGAAATGAGTGGGGGCCACTTATAATACCTTGCAAAATTTTATTGGTTGTTGTGATTGTTTATATTTTTATCCCACCTTAATAATTTGGAGTCAATTATTTTATAGAAAATTAATTTTTTATTTATTTTCACTAAAATTCATCATTTTTTGTCTATAAATAGAATCTTGGTTCATTTGATTTGGACAAACGAAAAAAAATCATTTTTTCTCTCCGATTTTTCTATTTAGCCTCCAACGAGCCGAGTCAATTGTACTAATTAAGTTATGTGTTTCATTTTAGGTCTGTTGTGTGTTTAGTGTATTGTATTGTATTTTAAATTTTTTGTAATTTTATTTATTTTAATAATGACTATTCCTATATCTCGACTTTATTACTTGCAAATAAAAAAATTAATTAAGAATTAAAATTAGAAAAATAAAATAAAAATAAATTATTAGATTAGAAAAAAATTAAAATTAAATATTTAAGTCTTAATTATTTTAATTTAATTTTAATCGATAATTATTATTAATATATATAATCACAAAAACATAAAAAAAATGAAATAAAAGTGGTGGGGTAGGGTGTTGAATTTTATTAAACAAAAACCATTGTAGTGAGTAAAAGTTGAATGAATGTTAAATTATTAGGTGGAACAGAGAGAAGATGATGTGGAGTGTAAAAAAATGAAAAATATGGGTGTTGAATATGTAAGCCATTGTAGATAGTCTAAAGCGAAATACTTTTATTATAAATCTAACCCTAATATTCATAATAAGTATTTCTCTACAATTTCTTTTCTTAATTTCCTTTAATTTCTTTGTTGCCCTTTTTAGTCTCCTTCTTATTCCTTTTTTCTTATTCTCTTATTTGTTTTTACAGTGAAATTTTATTTTGTTAGTGCTTATCAGAAAACACATGCCATTAATAAATATTATCAGGTTCCCCAACACCTTAATAAATATTATCAGGTTCCCCAACACCTATGAAAAATGGATATTAGACATGGTTCGAAATTTATTTAGATTTTTTAGAAAAAAATTATTTAAATTTAAATTTCGTTTTATTTTATTTTTTGTGATGATTTTATATTTAAAATTTAAATTTAAAGAATGAACATGTGAAACTATAATATTTTTACATTTTGAAATTTTGTAGGCGCCGTGATATTTTTTAAATATTAAGTCATCAGGTTCGAATGATTTAATAAATATATAATTTTGTTTTAGAGATCGGTTTATTTAACCGAGTTATTTGATTTAATCCAATTTAATCATGCAGCTCGACCAATGACTCAATAGTTTGATCAATGAATCAATGACCTAATACTATCACAAATTTAATGATCGACCGCAGTGTTTAAAAATTGAACCGGATCGACCGGTCGGACTGGTCGAACTGGGAACTGGCCAAGTAACCGGTCTGATTCAATTGCTGGATCGGATATATCGTTGAACCGGTCAAAATCAGTGTAAACCACTAAAATCAGAAAAAATGGTGGTTTTTCCAAACCGGCGGTTTAATTTATTTTTAATTTTTTTAATTTATAAAAATTAAAACGACGTCGTTTTTTGATTATTTATTGAAAAATTAAAATAAATAATAAAAGAAATGCAATAAAAAATAAAAAATAAAAATAAAGATGTTGCGGATGCGGTTGATTTTGTTGCAAATGGTTTTTATATTAAAGAAGGAGATCCCAACATTGAAACAATTTTTCTTCCTTAAAATTAAATTTATTTGACAATGTAGTTATTTTGTTATAAATTATTCAATTATCTTATGTTGCGATTAAATTTTATTTGCAATTATACTTTTTAATTTTTTAATTTTTTATTATATATGATATCTATGTTTAAAATTTATATTTAATTCCTGAACTTGTGAATTTATTTATGATATGATATTTTCAAAAATTTAAGTGCTAGTTATATTTTGTAGAGACTGAATCATCTGGTTCAACATGTTTTAAATCTATATAGTTTTGTTATAATGATCAGTCTATTCAATCGAATTGTCTGGTTTAATTCGATTAGTAATGCGGCTCGACCAGTGATCTAGTGATTCGACTAATAAACCAGTGACTTAATACCCCCACCGATTTAATGCTCAATCCGATTTTTAAAACACGGACCGATCCAATTTTTTAAACATTATTCTTACCCCACAACCTAAAGTAAATTAGAACTCAAGTCAAATCAAAGCTTCATTTGAGAACATTACCCTTAATCTTTCCAACTCACCCTCAATGTCAAAGAAGAAGGGAGACAAAATAAAAGGAGAGTAGAATTAAGGGGTTTTAATGAAAAAACAACTTGTTATTGAAGATAAGTGGGACCGAATAGTTCTACAAAACCGGGATCCCGGTTCAACCGTTACTCTAGTTCTTCCCGGCCTAACCCGACTTTGCGGTTCTTCAGAACTTCCGGTTTTTCACTACCTGATTGGACCGGTATTAAACTATTAATTCCGGTTTCTGAACGTTCCGGTTCGGTGTTTACAACATTGACTTACATTTGAAGCAGAGTGTTTATAACATGGCTTACATTTGAAGCAGAGTGTTTACTGTTTATATTACCGTAAAAACTAACCCTTATTCTTCCATTGTTATTCTCACTCTCTTGCACTTAGGTTCAATTCATTATCAGGTACATTACTCCCAAATTCTCAACACTTTTACCTTTTTATCTATTCAATTTTGTTTTTTTTTTTTTTAAATTAAATTTCAATTTTTGGTGTTTGTTATATTGTTTTCTCTATTGTTTTTTTATTTTTTATAGTGCAAAAAGAAAATGCCATCAGATATCGTTCTTCAGCGCCCTCTGTTTGGGGGACAAATATCATGTTCGTTCCCCAACAGATTCCAGGTGAAAGATTGTTTTTTGTAGAAGAAACATTTTTGAAATTTAGTAGTTTTTATTTCAAATTTTAAAATTGCATGGTTGTAATTTTGTTGTGGTTTTTGGTTATTTATTGTAGGATATTAGCGAAATTCGCCAAGTCCCTGATCATCAGGTTTGTTGTGTTTTCTCTTTGAATTTGAATTGAATTGTATTTGTATTCTGTTGTTGTGTTTGATCTTTTAGCTAACTGAATTTTTGGGTTTTTTTGTAATTTATATAGGAGGTGTTTGCGGATCCTAGTCGCGATGAAAGTTTGATTGTTGAGCTTTTAGAGTATAAGCCTGATGTTGCTGATAGTGGTAGTGCTGTGTGGTTTCTGCAAGACCTTGCTAGGGAACAGGACGCTGAAGGAACTGTGGTATGTTTCGTTTTTTGTTTCTTCGAGTTTTAGTGAAATTTGATATTGTTATTGGTAGTATATAGAAACTGGATTCTGTTGTGTTTGCTGATCATATTTTGCATCAATCAGTGGTTGTTATTAATGTATATAGTAGGTAGGATTAGTTTACCAGTATGATTAGTACGATTACAATATGTGCGTAGACGATTACCTCCGCGATACCCTTGTCCTCAACCTTTTCCATGCCGGGAATTTTCTAAGAGAGCGGTAGCAGACTCAGTATCAGGAGCATCATGAACAATAGAATCAGTGGTTGAATTGCTAATTTCCTTTTCTTGTTGAATCAACATAGAAAAGATAGTATCAACGCTAGGAAGAGAGGACCTCAGTAAGGCCTGAGAGGCTGAGATTTTGTGTGAGAAAAGCAATCATTTAATCCTTTAAGGAAGCAAATCACGTAATCTTGTTCACGATAAGTTTTGATAGACTCAATTGCACCACATAAACAAGCAATTGAACACATACAATGAGGAATTGGGCGATAGTTCTCTAACTTGTCGCAAAGAACCTTCAATCGAGTGTAGTAATTAGAGATTTCAAGAGTACCTTGTTGAAATTTGTAGTGATCAATGCGATGCATATTATAAAGTTGGATTGAGTTGATGCACTTGATACCCTTGTTGGTTCCTCTTTCTAATATGATTTGCTGGCAGAATTTTGTTCATTTTGTTGAAGTGGAAAGACGTAGTTAGCTTCCTACATGTGATACTAAATTCAAGTGTGCTTTCATTTTTACTCTTTTTTAATTAATCAAATCGCCATTGAAAAATTTGTTGGTTGATGGTGGTAAACTGGTAATCTCACTGCATGCAAAATTCGCTCCTATTTTTGATGAACCTACTATTTCAAATACTCAAGTTGTCAAGTGAAGATACATTCACATTTTATACTATATCTCCCTCATCATTTTAGAGTCCTTTGGACTTGAAGCTTAGAAGATGCATAGATAACTTTTGCAGATATACCATGTCATGACCAATTTTTTCAAAAGTAAGCAGTTAGTTGGAAATTCCATAAGTATTATGTCTATGATACTTCTGATGCTTGATTTATACGACACAATGAAGCTAACACACTACAATTTATCTGTCCATGCGTTCACACATATTTCATCCCAACACTAAGGCACAGCACTTTCTATAAGAGGGGATAACTTTCCTTCAGCTCAGTTCTTTTACTGTCTTATTTGTTGCGGAAGATTATTTTGTCTCATGGTCATATATGCCCTTTAAAATTAATTCAGGTTATTGAGCAGTCAGGAGTTCATGAAGCACCTGGTTTGATGTACAATAATATACCGGCTGTTGTAACAACTGCAGTAGGCCAAATGGTAAAAAAAGTTACACGCAATGCTTTTTATTTGGAAATAAGTTTTTATGCAATGCTACTACATTTTGAGTCACCTAGATAAATAATCTCGGGATTAATGTTGATACATTGTTCTTATGCTTCTTTGGTTTCTCAATTAGATTATTAGCATTGAGAAACTGATGATTTTAACAACTTCTGTTTTACTAACTGTTTTTAAAGATTGCATTGATGCGCTTGTAGTGTTAGTAATGCTGTGATTCTCTAATCATTTTTAAAGCATCCTCGTTTTTTTAATTTTTTTTATTATATTATAAACTACAGGCCAACTTTCAGCTAATATGTTATTTGGTCTGCTAGTTTGTGCCGAAATTATGAATTTCTCAGTCTTGACTTGCAAACACAAAAAACTCTTGAATTTTTGTAACTTGAAGAAACTGGAAACTGGCATTTTATCGTGATTCTCTGTAACATTGTCATTTGGATTATCTAGATTTACTACCAGATATTCTACTTGAATCTGCTCAAACAAAATAACAAATTTGTGTTTACTTCTACTATAAGTCTGTTGAGTATTAATCTAATAACGGGTTTGCTGTACTAATCAAGTACTATATTTTGTGGCTGTTTTCATTTCTAATGTCACTCTTTTTTCCCCTACACTTATTCTTTTATTAACAATTATTGCTAGGCGATTTCTAAGGGACGACAGGGAAGGGAAGCACAAAATATTGTGAAAGTATGTTCTGATTTACTCCATATGCTTTGAACTTTTGCAATTGCTAATTTATCAATTTTTTTTCCATAATTGTTAATTTTTCATTGTTTAATTTTTTCAGGTTCATTTGGCGAATTTGCGTATTAAAGGAGTTGAAACTGATGTACTAATAACTGCATATGAGCCGATTGTTATAAAGTAAGATTCCGGAACATCTTTTTCTTGACATACGCTCTTTGGAAAATTGTAGTGCAATTCAGTTGTTTCAATTGTTTACTGATTGACCTTGCTATTTTATGTTTACAGCCCTTTTAGCGAAAGTGCGGACACAGTTGGTGCCGGCATGGCTGTTCCTGCTGCACAAGCTGGATGTATGCCAATGGATGAGGTGTTTAAACTTGCTGTTACAAGCTTCAATGTTAATGACTGGAGTCTTTTTTGATGTATGCGTTGATGTTCAATTATAATATGGAGTTGCAATTTTGGTGACATTTGAACTATCATTATTCTAGTAAAATTTTGAGCATAGGTGCTATTTTCCCTTTATTTCTTTGTACAGAACTTGTTAGACCCATTTAAAGTATTCTGAAATTTTTATACCAGAACCTTATTAAATCAATCTGATCATTAACAGATTGGGGCAGATCCACTCTGAGGTTCATAAAAAAAAGGTTTTTATTCAAAAATATTTTAAGTAAATTACATACTTTGAATACTTTTAACATTTCAAAATAATAAAATTTAAACTCATAATTCAATACTTGAAAAATATCAGATCACTAAAGAAACTACTTCAAAAGTATTCACAGATACTACAAAAAGTATCTGAATTAATTAATAAGTTCAATCCAACAACTAAACCAAGATGCCGCATATCTCATGCCATGCTAACACTCGTTGAGCTCGTAATGATACCTCGCAATTCAAAAGTCTCTCTACGGCTGAAGATTGTGCCCTAGGTATTCTCTACCTAGCATCCACATGTATTGTACTCTCTTGATCAGGTAATCATGAGAAAATACTGCGATCCCAGCGGATGCGCGAACCTCCAAATCAAGTGCACTAGCGCACTTTACCAATGCTTTCTCTGATAGAGGTTCGAACGTCGTTGCTTGATTGGGTCGACCGGCAATTCTACCGTGCTCTGTGCAACCGGCAATTCTACCGTGCTCTGTGCAGCTATTGTTGTTGATCCTGCAGAAACTATAGCAACCATAAGTGTTTTTGTTGTTGCAAATTACTGTTAGTGATAACATTTACTAATAATAGTAGCAAGGTAAAAAGAAAAGAAGTAGTAACACTTTTTTTTACATCTTGGAGTTTGTCTAATGGAAGTGAACACTATTTTTTAGTCAAAAGTAGTTTGGGCTGTAAAATAAGGTAAAAATTGTTATAAAAATAATTGACACACTTAAAAATATATATTTTTTATTGGATGAATGTGACATGTCAAACATAAATAGTTTAAAAATGGTTGAAGTAACTTAAATAAAATACGATGTTATCATTAACATTTTGTAATATTTTATTATAAATATAAGATACTTTATTTTTCATATAAAAAAAAACTTTATTTTGTTATAGTGTAGCGTTTGTATGAAATAAAAACTAAATTTATCAAATAACAATTATGGAGATGCCCTAAGAAATAAGAAAAGAGTTCACGAGCTCGATTTATTATTTGAATCAATTATCTCTCAGTTTAAATGTGTTGAATAAAATTTGCAGAAACCAAACTGCTGGCAATAAAATTAAATAAATTCATGACAATGAGTTATTTGAAAAACAGAATTTGAGTCAGTAAAATTTAGCTTCGAAAAGCGTCAACAAAAGGGTCCATAGCTCAGTGGTAGAGCATTTGACTGCAGATCAAGAGGTCACCGGTTCGAACCCGGTTGGGCCCTTTAATATAATATTTTGTAATTTTACAATTCCTTTAAGCACGGGCCCTTTAATATAATATTTTGTAATTTTACAATTCCTTTAAGCACAAATGACGTAATCCGTAATCGTCTAGTCCAACATTGTATACTGACGAATTCCAACATAAATGTAACTGAAGAATTTTATATTATATTTATATTTATATATACTAATTTACTAAATGACATAATATTTGATAAGTAATTCAACCAACACCTATAAATAATACTTAAATTCTGTCTACAAATATGAGTTTATCATCTCCAAAAAAACCAAATTAAAGTAAAACCTATAAAGCCCAATTAGTCTTCAGCTATCATATTCTATACAAAAATCTTATTAAATCAAATGTAACAACAACATGATACATCATCATCAACATCAATAAATCAACACCAATTAAACACAAACAAAATCATCACACTGAATTAGTTTTTTTTCATCAGATTCAACCATATATGTCAGAAATTTGTCAAATGTTCCGAGACAAATCAAATTTCAATAAATAACATTAGTTGATATGATAAGAATAACATCTAATTCAATCACTCTCAATGAATGATACTAACGAAATATTGAAATACCTTTATTATGAGAAGTTGCATGTTGGCAAATCACACACACCCATTTACGTTGATTGAAAAATGATGGTACTCAAGAGGGACAACCCTTCTTGTACCACAGTATAGTTGAGAAGATCATTCAATTGGTCATTCAAATCACATAATGTAACTTAAATATTGAATCTAGATAATTTCGATTATCCTTTGTTGTAGTGAATTGCAACAAGGTTCCGGTTCATTTTATCTAGATATGAAAAAAGTCATTGTTTTGTGTTGTGGACCAAAATAAACTCACACGTCAATTTATACAAGTTTTACATGATGCATATTTAATATTTTACTCAACTAGAGTAGAAGAATATCTCATTTAACGAAAGTTTATCATGGTGATCAATGTTGAGGTAGAACAACACATCATGATGTAGTATCCGATCAAGACACTTTCTATACAAATTTGCAACTGGGCGACCTTTAGTTG
The DNA here is from genome assembly GCF_029867415.1 of Vicia villosa. Lineage (NCBI taxonomy): Eukaryota > Viridiplantae > Streptophyta > Magnoliopsida > Fabales > Fabaceae > Vicia > Vicia villosa. The sequence continues at coordinate 91,361,116 of NC_081181.1, read as the reverse complement.
GTAAAAAGGCTCCCGTAAAAAAATAATTTAACTCCCGACTCACTTTTTTTATACACATTCTCACAATCCTAACTTCCAATACCAACAAAAATCTGGCAGATCCATATATGTATTAATGTATACTAAAGAAGTAACATTGAATAATATATTTTTAACAATTCATTAAGTAATCATATGAATATGTTTCGTAAAACAATGTGATGTAACCTACCAACTAGATCGTATTATTGCATGGTAATATTAAGCCCCTTATACAAGTATGTCATACCAGCAATGCTCCAGAAGTATTCATTGATTATATTAGTGGAAACAAACAGACTAAGTTTGAGGAGACTAACTCCTTCGAGGGCAATACAATTTTAACACACAAAACAATTCGACAACAACATAATAATATTGTGGATTTTGAATTATATATATTTTTTTGATAAAAATGAAAATGCTGAACTGATAGAGGAAACGGAAAAGCTTACGACATGTATGGTGTATACAAATTTTAAATACCGAAGATTCGAAAATACGTTTCAAAATGTAAAATCTAAAAAGATATTTTATAATTCTAAAAGGGTTATTAAGAACGCTAGTGAAGAGAGGAAAGAGTTTCACCGTGAATAATATATACCTTTGTTAGGCATAGAATAGGAGATGTTCATTTCATACGTGCCAAAATATGCCATATACTTGGTTTAGAGTTCTTTATTCCTAGAGTAATGCTATTTAGTACGAAGAAATTTGGAGAAGAAATGCAATGAACACATGTCACTATATTATAGGAAAATTTTTAATTTATTTTTAATTTAATTTTCTTTTTAATAGGAATCATGGGGTGGTGGTGATAATGAATGATTGAGATTTATTCTTGTCTTTCTTATTTTTATGTTTTCTTAACCATTAGATTTTCCTTATTCCTATACAAATGTATCAACATCATATAATGAATGTGTGTCCAATCGGAAGAGTGATAACAAATTAATAAGAAAATGACCATCAAATTATTTTATAATATTAAAAGAAAAAAAGTCTATTTAAATAAAATATAAAATTAAAGTAAATTTATCAAAAATGACACCCATAATCTTATAAATCGATTTTATAAAATTAGTTATATTATTAAAATAATTTTTATAGTATTATATGTTTTTATTAAAAAAAATTAAATTTTTTGAAAAACAAAACATTTCTTATATTTTATTTTTATGTCCAATCTGAGTTTATCCAAATATAGTGTATTAGTTGTCGACATTTATGTCGACAAAACATTTCCGTTTTAGTTAAGCAATGTCCCAACTCAAACGATTTTGATGATTGTACGAACATTAAGTTTGACGATTCCATTAGAGGTGGCACTCTCAAGACTTCAAAAATTAAGATTATGATATTTTGATGAGTCAATCACGTGTCATGGAACTAGTTTGAAAATAATGCATCATATGGGCCCAGAAAAATAATATACACAACTTTTATTTAAATATGTTTTTAATCTTCTTAGATACATGATACTTTGACTTTAACATTCGTAAAAAAATATATATTTTTGTTTTTTTTTAATATACAATATTGACCTTTTTTATTTTAGTCTTCATTATTTTATTTTTATTATTCCAAAATTGATTTAGATTAAAATTAGCTATAGTAATATCAAAAATGTTTGATTTCAGTCTATTTAAAAAGAAGACAATGAATCAATCGTTAGTTGGTCCAGTGGTGATTGACGTTGTACTTGGTAGGGAGAACCACGGTTCGATCCCCCGCAATTACGATCGGGAGGGGGATGGAAAAAGACATCTTAAACTCGCGAAATTCTACTTATTTATTTTTAAGATAAAATTTAACCAAAATTGTTATATTTTTAAAGATTATATATTTAGTTTTTACAGAGAGATTAAAATCTATACAAAATAGTCATTAATGTTAGATTTAATTCAATAACAAAGCATACTCTATGTAAAGATCAATAATACTAGAATAAAACAACTCAATTGTTAATTATGCAAACACATCAAATGTAGTTAGTTGTTAAATTTTTTTTTTTATTTTGCTGAATGCAGTTAGTTGTTATTAATAATATATTATTAGTAGCGTAGTACAATCAATCTTATAAGCAACAATAAACCTATACTTTTCTATGTCTTTCCTAACACTACCAAATAACTTTCTATTTAGATCTCCTCCTAAATATGATAATCTCTTTCACTTTCTCTCAAACACTAACCCAAGTGTTTGGGCTTACAATAACTAAACTCTAGTGATCAACCTCAATCACAATAAAGAGCAATGTTGAAATTTACAACTCAACTAGACAAACTTACTATGCTAAGTTACTGAAACATAATGGTGTGCATAAAAATAAAAAGAACTCTTTTGAACCCTAAGCTCTATATATCTTCAATGTATGATCTGTGTCTTCCAAGCAGAGAAAGAGCTCCTTATATAACATAATTTTTCTGGACTTTTCTACATGGATATTTGATTTGATTTCGTCCAGAATTGATGCAAATTCTATTGGATATTATTTGTTCCTTATAGAACAAGACATGATTTGTTTCAATTTAAATATGAATTAATCTTCATTTAGTTGTCAAATAAATCACCTAATCATATTGTTAAATCAATAACAATTAAATCTTTAGCAAATCTTCTACAGAACATTGTCCAAAACGCAGTAGTATGGCCTATTGAACAAAGGCCAATATGTCGTACCACATGATGTGACATCGTGTTCAACTTCAACATGTCTCCCTTTTGCAATTCAATACAGCTTAAGCAAGCTAGATAAACTTGAACACTTCTCCATGTTGTTGTTTTGTAAAATGTAGCCAATCCAAAAGACCAGTTCACAAAGAACTTCAATATCTCCCTTTGGAAAATTGTGGCAAAATAACTCTTCAAGATATAGCACTTTAATTTGTTCAATTCTTCAAGATATAGTACATTGTTCATATCAAAACAAGTGATAGTTAGTAGGTTCACTGGACTTCATCAAAGCATTCATTCAGCAGCAACAACAAACTTTCATATTTGTTACCCTAGGATTTCGACTTGCTAATAATGGTAAGTGGTCTCTGAAACAGATGAGATTATTAAAGAATCTAAGGCAAAGCAGTCTGATTAAATGATTTTGTTTAGTCAAGACTACCGTTCGACTACCAATAGATCATCATTGCCAAGGTTCGACTAGAATTAGTTAATGTATCATGCATGTTCGACTAGAATAAACAGAAAACTTAGGCGTTTTTGTTTAAGTATAGCTCTGAAGTCGGAGGGCGTCAGAAGTCAAAAGAAGCAGTTTCGAGCAGTTTTTAGCAGTTTTCACAGGACACGTGGGAGCCTCACAGACGAAGATGCTGCATGTCGAAGACACGTGTTGGCTAGTAATCAGTCGACCGTTAGTAGTAGTTATTTTATTTTCACTATTTAAGCAAGTTCCAGAGGAACAGTTTAGGGTCCGCATTTTCTACAAAAACACAAGTAAACTCAAATCTCTGTGAAATAATGAGTGACGAGTGCAACTTTGGAATGTATGTATGCGTACCAGTTTAATTTATGCAATCATTTTACGTTATGCATTACTTTCAGTGCACATTTACTGCTTTTTATAGCTTTCATTTACTTTAAAGTCTTGAATTTCAGTGTTTACTTTTACTTTAAAGTTATTACCGCATTTAATACAAACCAGATACACATAATAAACAAATAAAAGCAATTAGTCTTGGAATATTCTAGTTGATTCCGCAAAAGTAACCTTTAAAAAGGAAACTAGCGTTTGTTTACCATATTTCTGGGTAAACAATATCATAGTTAAGTACCAGCAACAACAGCAGAAGTCAGTAGCATTAATATCAAATGCTTACATATAATCCATTTGTTGCTCCAAACTAAATAGACAATCTAACATGCAATCATTCACAATCTTAGTCATGCATATATCCAGTTAGCACATAGTTAGTAGCATACAATCCTATTAACTAACAATTATTAGCATGTAATCATTCACAAACTTTGTCATGTACAACATAAACAATTAATTTTTAATACTTAGGATATGTAAAATCTACTAACACAAGTATACTAACACTCATATCCGTTTACATAGATACAAGGGCCAAATGTCTTGCCCGATGCTCCAACATGGAGCACAAAATTAGTACTTCCTGATCAGCCAGTACTAAATAATTACCAGGTTTACTTGCATACAGTAGATACACAACTTCTCACCAATACCCCCCCTTTTGCCATAATTTGACAAAGTGTTAGTTCTTCAAAGAAGTCAGGATGCTGTTTACCGGTGTTTTTGGTAACCAATCACGAATTTAACGAAGCTAGTGAGATTAACTCGAAAAATATCTAAAGTAATTTAAGCTAGTCAGGATGCTGTTAACCGGTGTTTCTGACAATATGATGGCAACAAGCACATCAAACTTAGGGGGTCGACCTACGGGCATAGGTTATATTAACCAGACATTGCCATCTCTGAGTACTACGTCAATGTTGTCAATCCGACAACAAATAGACGAAAGCAACCATGAAATGGTAAATGCCCTTACTCAACAAATGGGAACAGTTTTTACTCCCATGATAAACAATACGAACCAAAGCTATGAAATATTGGCTAGACAAATGGCCAGAATAGCAGATTTCTTTGGAGCGCCCCCACAACCAAACCTTTTGACTCCACAAGGGTCGAATGTAAGAGTAGTTGAGACTACTAAAAATGGGGACCAAATTGAACAAGAAATCCCTAGAGTAGTACAAAGGCATCAAGATGCTGACCAGGTTCTTAGAAATATCCAGCAAGATGTCAATGTTGGACACAATAATATCTCTAATGTAGTCGAACAAATCTTAGTTCAGAATGGAATAAATGTAGGTTTGCATAGGCCTAATTTTGTTTCCCCATTGTTAGAGTATGTAAGGCAAACAGAATTGCCTAGGGGTTGGAAAATCCCAAAATTTACCAAATTTACTGGTGAGACTGGCGAATCGACAATCAAACATTTTGCTAGGTTCCAGACAGAGGCTGGAGAATTAGCAAACAATGAAAATTTAAAGATGAAATATTTCCCAAGTTCTTTAACAAAAAATGCGTGTACTTGGTTCACGACCTTAGCTCCACAATCTTTGTTTTCATGGAACCAGTTAGAACGATTGTTCCATGAGCAATTTTATATGGGACAGTCGAAGACTAGTTTGAAAGAATTAGCTGGAGTTAGGCGAAAGGGTACAGAAACGGTCGATGACTATCTAAACCGTTTCAGGTTATTGAAATCTAGATGTTTCACACAAATCCTTGAACATGAATTAGTCGAAATGGCTGCAGGTGGTTTAGATTATTCCATAAGGAAGAAATTAGATACCCAACATTTAAGGGATATGGCACAACTGGCAGACAGGGTACGTCAAGTCGAAAGGCTAAAGGCTGAAAAAGCCAAAGTTAGTAAATATCATAAGAAAGAAAAGATAGCTTATGTTACTACAAATGAGTTCGACTCTGATAGTGATAGTGAATACGAAGAGGGAGAAGTTAATGTGGCTGAATTAAAGCCAGGACCACCATATATCTGTAAATTACTCAAGCCCTCAAAAGATAAAAATCCGATCGAAAGTAAAAATGAAAAATTTTCTAGTAAAACGTATTCATTTGATATAACAAAATGTGATGAGATATTTGATTTGTTGGTAACTGACGGGCAAATTATAGTTCCCCCAGGACTTAAAAACCCTCCTCTTGAACAAAAGAAAAAACGAGGATTTTGTAAATTTCATAATTTCTTGGGTCATAAGACTTCTCAATGTGTCCTTTTCAGGGATTTGGTGCAGAAGGCTTTGAAAGAAGGAAGGCTACAGTTTGGAGAAAAACCAAAGTCATCAATGCAGGTTGATACTGATCCCTTGCAAGTCGAAGAGGCTCACTATACTGAGCTTGCTGATGTGATGATGGTCGAGACTACTGATGGTTTCGGTGGAAAGAAAGACGATGCTACTGATGGCAAAGTCTTGAACATGGTGTATCCTGAACCAAGAGAGAGCCTTCTGGAATTCCTTGAGAGGTGTCACAACAACAACTCTCAAGTTGGATTATGTCCAAGGTGTGATGCTGTTTTCAACGTTGATGCTGCAAATAAAGTGAGGTTCGACCCTCGTCGAGGCAAGAATCGTCAGTTCATGTATACAAGAGAAAACAATGGTCGAAGGGCTGGAGAATACAGGAAGATGTTTGAAAAGCCAAAGACTTTTCGTCCTAAGACGGATGTCCCTGAGGATAAGTGGGTGAAACTCATTAACTTCAGAGGAGGAAAACGTCCAGAATGGCAGATCCAAGGTGCTGGAGCAAATGCTGAAGGCTCCTGGACTGATAGTGGATCTAAGAGGAAAGATTACATATCTCCAAACTACAAAGGAAAGAATCCTATGACTCGAACGCAGTGGAGGCGTTACCAAAGAAGCCATAAGAATGGACAGGAAAGCTCAAAGATGATGCAAGCAGGTTTTTCTCACTATCAGCCAAAGCCTTTTCAGAGGAAATTGACTGAAGAACAAGCCAAAGTGACAAATGAGAGACTGGCTGCAGGAATGATCCTGGGAAAGAAACTCATCAAAGAACTAGTTGACGATGATGCTCCGACTCTCAATACAGGAAAAGAGCCTGAATATTCTCCACTGTCGGACGAAGAGGTCGACGACAACTTTGACATAGAGTCAGATGAGTTGTTAATTGACTGTGGAATTGTATCTGTACTTCCAGCAGAGTTCGACAGAATATCTGAGGTGTCTGAGAATGAAGATGATTTTCTTCCAGACGACAATGTGGAAGAAACGCCTGTGTGTTACTATGTAATGGGAAAAGGAGTAGTGGAAGAACAAAAGGCTGTGTTTGAGAAGCCAGGTCGAGGAATGATGTATCATTTGAAGCCTTTATTCATAAGGGCAAAGGTAGATGGGGTTCCAATAAACAAAGTGTTTGTCGATGGTGGGGCTGCTGTGAACTTAATGCCTTACTCTTCACATCAGAAAGTGGGTAAATCTAACAAAGACTTAAGGCCTCATAATATGGTGCTGTCTAACTATGAGGGCAAGACAAGTGGAATACTTGGAGTGATTCAGGTGAAATTGGCTGTTGGTTCGACGGTCAGGTCAACCATCTTTATGGTGATTGCATCCCAAGCAAACTTTAAATTACTCTTGGGTCGAGAATGGATCCATGGCATAGGGGCAGTCCCCTCTACTTTGCATCAGCGTGTGGCCATTTGGAGGCCAGATGGTATAGTGGAAAATGTTGAAGCTGACCAAAGCTATTACGAAACTGAGAGTGGTCGCAGGCATTTCGACCAGCATCTGGCAAATGTAGCTCCTTGCTACAAAGCAGAAGAGGTGTATTCTTCTGATGAAAGTGTGTCTAAGTATCTGAACTTGGAACCAAATTATGGTTTCATTTGGAATAAAGAAGATCCCAATGAACCATTGAATCATGAAAGTCCTCTAGAGGAGAGGACAACAGTCAAATATGATGACCACTGAGTCAGAATATCTGGCTCGAATAACGGCTTATTTGGCCGACAACAAGAGAAAAACGGCTTTAGAAGCCGAACTAGAGAAAAATATGGCTATTGAGGCCATGGTGGTAAAAAGTGAAAACAATCAAGAAGTCGATCACCAAGTCGGAAGATTTGATGGGATATACGATGAAGAACCTTTAGGCTTCGAAATGGATCCATTAGAATCAGTAAAAAGAATGCAAGCTCAAGATCCTCTTGAGGAAATTGACTTAGGTGATGGAGTCACTAAAAGACCTACTTATGTAAGTACAAAACTTACAAGTGATCTAAAGACCAAGTTGATTCGACTTTTGAAAGAATATAAAGATTGTTTTGCATGGGATTACAATGAAATGCCTGGTTTAAGTCGAAGTGTGGTAGAACATCAATTACCTTTAAACCCAGGAAAGAAACCTATCAAGCAACTTCCTAGAAGATTTGCGCCAGAGGTTATGGAAAAAATCAAAGTAGAAATTGAAAGATTGCTGAGAAGCAAATTTATTCAAACTGCGAGGTATGTCGAATGGTTAGCTAATATAGTGCCTGTGATAAAGAAAAATGGTAGCCTTCGTATATGCATAGATTTCAGAGATTTAAATAAGGCTACCCCTAAAGATGAATATCCCATGCCTGTTGCTGAAATGTTAGTCGATTCCGCAGCCGGATTTGAATATCTCAGCTTATTAGATGGATATTCAGGTTATAACCAAATTTTTATAGCTGACGAAGATGTACCTAAGACGGCGTTTCGATGCCCAGGTGCTTTAGGAACTTATGAATGGGTAGTAATGCCCTTTGGTTTAAAAAATGCTGGAGCTACGTACCAACGAGCTATGAATTCCATGTTTCATGATTTTATTGACAAATTTATGCAGGTTTATATAGATGATATTGTAATAAAATCTAACTCTGAGAATGGTCACTTAGACCATCTTCGACAGTCTTTTGAAAGAATGAGGAAATATGGACTAAAAATGAATCCTCTAAAATGTGCTTTTGGTGTACATGCAGGGGATTTCCTGGGTTTCGTGGTTCACAAGAAAGGTATTGAGATAAACCAGAACAAGACAAAAACAATGTTGGAGCTTCAGGCGCCAGAAACAAAGAAACAACTCCAGTCATTGTTGGGGAAGATTAATTTCTTGAGGAGATTTATCTCAAATCTAAGTGGCAAAACGAAGATCTTTTCACCACTTGTGAAGCTCAAGAATCAAGATCAGTTCAAATGGGAGCAAGAACATCAACAGACATTCGACCAAATAAAAGCTTATTTAACTAAGCCTCCTATTTTGTTACCCCCTAATAGGACAAAAAGTATGAAGTTGTACATAGCTGCATCAAGTTCGACAATTGGGAGTATGTTAGCCCAAGAGGATGATGATGGCGTCGAAAGAGCTATATATTATCTAAGTCAAACCTTAGTGGATGCTGAAACTAGGTATAATGATATTGAAAAATTATGTTTATGCTTGTACTTCTCATGTAATAAACTTAAGCAATATATAAAGCCTGTTGATGTGTATGTGTCCTCTCATTTTGATGTTATTAAGCATATGCTGTCTAAACCAATTTTGCATAGTCGAATTGGTAAATGGGCCTTAGCGTTAACTGAATTTTCTTTAACATATGTTCCTTTAAAAGCTATGAAAGGACAAATCGTGGCTGATTTTATAGTCGAACATGGTTTAGTTGAATTATCAGCAAATTTGGTCGATCAAAATAACTGGAAGTTGTTTTTTGATGGTTCTAGTCATAAAAATGGATCAGGTATTGGAGTCTTGATCATTTCTCCTCAAGGACTGCCAACCAAGTTCCATTATAAAATGAAGGATGTATGTTCTAATAACGAAGTCGAGTACGAAGCTTTGATAACAGGTTTAAAAGCCCTCATAGATTTGGGGGCAAAGAGAGTTGAAATTCGAGGTGATTCTGAACTTGTAATTCGACAAATCAAGAAAGAGTATAAATGCATCAAAGAAAATCTAATAGTATACTATGCAATAGTAGTACGCTTGTTAGAGAAATTTGAACATGTTGAGATCTTGCATGTATCAAGATCTGATAATTATGTTGCCAATGAGTTGGCACAGATTGCTTCTGGTTATCGAGTTTCTAAAAGTAAGTTAGAAGAGATGGTCGATATCAAAGAGAAGGAAACTCATGAAGTATTAAACAAGTTGGGTCAATTGTCGACGTCAAAACTTGGGGGGGGGTAGAAGACAAAGTTAAAAGTGAAGATTTGCATGCCTTGGAAATTTTTGCCATCGACAACATGACAGTTTCTGATTGGAGAAACCCATTGGTCCAATACCTAAATAATCCAGTCGGAGGAACTGATCGGAAGATCAAATACAGAGCTCTAAACTATGTGATATTGGGAAATGAATTATACAAGAAAACAGCTGAAGGTGTATTGTTGAAATGCTTAAGTGAAGCTGAAGCATATTTGGCCGTGTCAGAGGTTCATAGTGGTGTTTGTGGAGCTCATCAGTCAGGCCATAAAATGAAGTGGTTGTTGTTTAGACAAGGTTTATATTGGCCGACAATGTTAAGAGATTGTATTGAATACGCAAGAGGGTGCCAAGAATGCCAGAAGTTTTCAGGTATTCAACATGTTCCAGCCAGTGAATTGCATGCCATTGTCAAACCTTGGCCTTTTAGAGGATGGGCTTTGGACTTAATAGGAGAAATCAAACCTGCATATTCTAAACAATAAAGATTCATTTTAGTGGGAATAGATTATTTTACTAAATGGATAGAAGAAATTCCCATGGTTAATGCTGATCAAGAAGCAGTGATTAGTTTTATACAAAAACACATTATTTATAGATATGGAATTCCAGAAACTATCACTACTGATCAGGGATCAGTCTTTATAGGTCGAAAGATGCAAGCTTTTGCAGCAGAATCAGGATTTAAATTGCTAACATCCACTCCGTATTACGCTCAGGCTAATGGTCAAGTCGAAGCTGCTAATAAAGTTATTATAAACTTGATAAAAAAGCATGTGGGGAGAAAGCCAAGAAATTGGCATCAAACGCTCGACCAAATCCTTTGGGCCTGTCGAACATCACCAAAGGAAGCAATAAATACTACCCCATTTCATTTGACTTTTGGGCATGATGCTGTGTTGCCTGCAGAAATTCATCTACAGTCGGCTAGAATTCAACGACAAAACAATCTTTCGTCAGATGAATACTGGAGTATGATGTTAGATGAATTAGTAGAGTTAGACGAAGAACGACTAATAGCGTTGGATAGGTTAATAAGACAAAAGAAAAAAGTGGCGAAAGCTTACAACAAGAAAGTAAAAGAAAAAACATTCATGATAGGTGATTATGTGTGGAAAGTTATTCTACCCATGGATCAAAGGAATAAGTTATTGGGTAAATGGTCCCCAAGTTGGGAAGGACCGTTCAAAATCTTGCAAGTGTTTTCAAACAATGCATATGAAATTGAAGAACTAAATTCAGATGGTCGAATCTTGAGGATAAATGGTAAATATTTGAAAAAATATAAGCCTATACTTCAAGAAATTCGCATAATAGAATAAAACCAAAAGATTATATTAAAAGGGCCAAAATTTGGCCAATCAATACAAAAAGTTCCTTATAAAGTACGTTGGCAGTCATTACAAAAATGTTGCCAATCAGTCGAAAACAAAATTACAAAGTAGGAAAGTTGTTCCTAAAATAGGCTAGCTTGGCTGACTCAAAGTCAATTTTAGAGTCAAGTCGAGACAAGTTTTGTCTAAGTTGTCGAATGTTACTTTCCAATTTGAGGGCATTTTCACCATGACCAAGTCCTTTCAAAACTTCTTGATTAACAGTTTCAGGCGAAGGGATTTCCTCAGTTTGAGCCAAAGTGATTTTCTCTTGTTCAAGATCTTGAATCTTCTTGTTTAGAGCATCAATTTGGGCCTTATAGTCAGCAATCTTGTTGTCGATTTCTCCTTTTTTGTCAGAAAACTTTAAAGTTTTCTCTTGGAACTCTTCAACCTTCTTAGTCGAGGCTGCACTGGCATCCCATTCCCTCTCCATTTCGCGCTCTTTGTTCTTTACCTGTCAAGTGATGTTTTTCTTTGTCATAAGGTCTCTCCAGAATTGGTCGAAGTACGCCTCAAAATCAAAGAAGAATTGAGCAACAACTGCTGGAAGAGAAGCTTTGATGAGTGAGTCTAATAACTTGCGGATTTCTCCACCAAGATGTTCATAACTCTCAAGGACAGCAAGGAACTCAGGTTCGTTTAGATGGGCTTTTAGTTGGCACATAACATTGACAAGAGAAGCATCGATTTCAGCATCAGGATTAGTTGACTGAGCAGGAATGTCAAGAGAGCTTGGCCGCAGCTTCTGAAGTCGAAAGAGAGCTTCTAAAGGATTAGTCTTCTTCAAGTCCAGAATCTCCTCCTGACTAAGAGAACTGTTGGAGTTAGTGTCGTCAACAGCAGGATGTTGTTTGGACTGAGAAATGGTATTGTGTTCTGGTCGAGAGGCATGGTCAGCAACTTCAACATTTTTAATTGCAGGTTGAGCTTGGTTGATGAGAGGATTGTCTTGGGGCTCTGTTCGACTTCGACCTGGAGTATTAGCTGAATCAGTGGTGCTTCCAAAAGCGTCAGTCCTTTGAGGGCTAAAAAGGTTGGAGTCAGGAGCAGCCTCAGTAATCTTTTCAGCAACTTCGACAACCTTCTCTTGAGTGTGGTCGACAGTTGGTGCAGTCTATTCAGAAGAACATGTTAAGATACAATTTGTTGAAAGAAATATATTGAAAGAGAATACTAAGTTACCTCAGGAGGAATTTGAGACGAAGAAGGGATTGTTGGAGCTGTTTGGGGCTTGACAACTACTTTGGGAATGTTCTTAACAATTTTCCGTTTCTTTGATGGAGTCGGAACCGGGGGTCGTGAAAAAATTTCACTTTCTTGATGTGGTGGTGAAGTGGTTTCGTCTGAGTCAGCAGGGATTATCAACTAAAGAGGAAAATAACAATTAACAAAGGTTAAGGTAGTATTGATAAAAGAATAAAGGCCAAGGCAAATACCTTTCTAACAGTTTTGTTTTTCTTGGTGGTGGTGTTCGACGTACTGGGACGCTTTCGACCTGGTTTAGGAGCAGGGACTTCGACTTGATTGGTAGGATCAGGCCCTGAAAGGTCTAAAATTGAAATTAGAACATTGTTATTGGTAATAAAGAAAACGAAATTGGATGTAAAATACTTACTTATAGTAAGTTGATCCTCCAGCACGTCGAACGCAGTATTTAGTTTCTTGACAAACGAATCCCCATCATACAGTTGGTAATACTCAGACCACCATTCACTAAATTCTTTGGTTGTGAAGTAAGAATTCTGAAAGGTAAAAGTGGGATGTTCCAAAGATTGTTTGTTATGAAATTTTAAACAGTCGAGATGTTGACGGGCTGTGAACGGTCGACCAGAGTAACAAATGTCACCATCATGGGAATACAGGCTTTTGGGCAGCATTTGGCTCAAACCAAATTATCGAGAGACCAGGTTTGGTTGATAACCTACAAACCCATAACACTTACCGGTCGACTCAATGCGATGAGAAAGGAGTGTTGGGGTCAGAAAAGCAGCCCAAATGGCATTCAATTGAGCTCGAAGGGTTGGAGTGTTTCCAGGGAAAATGGCTTTAAACCAAGTTGGCCCAAAGCACCGATTAGAGAAAGGGGCCATAGAAGCTATGAATGTTTTACATTCAGAAAATAATCTCACATATTTGAGGAGGTTGGGCCTGTTAGACTCATCTTGGGGAGTTTGAAAGGCAAGTTTGATACCTTCGACTCTCCTGTCATACATGACTTCCAAAATAGATCGAGAAACAGTGTAACCAATATGTGACTCGATGGTAGCATTCAACCAATGTTGCAAAAGCCAGTAGGGTCCCGACAAAGACAGCTGTTTTGGAGTTTCATGCAGGCGTTTGATCCTCAAAGACGCTATACCTAAGGTATGGTAAAGATAGGCAAGTAGAAGCTTACCTAAAGAGACCTTTCGACCTTCATGAATCTGGATAGCTAGGGGTATGTAAGCTTTAGCTATTTGAACCGACCCTGGACAGAACAGATAATATGAAAGCCAATAAGTGAGGAAGGCAACATGTTCTTCGTCAGAGACTTCGTCTGTGGACTTGTCATAATGATCCTGCATGTATTTAGTAATGGTAGCGTTGGTGAAGTTGAAATTCATTTCGGTCGGAAGAGTTGGGTCGAAGAGCTCACCCAAAGGCGAAAGCCCTGTGATGGCAGCCACGTCGAAGAGAGTGGGAGTCATCATTCCACAAGGAAGATGAAAGGTGTTGGTCGAACCTTCCTAGAAGAATAACGAGGCAAGCAGCATTGGAGGACAAACCCTATGACCAGTTCTGGATAATTGTATGGCGTCGAAGATGCCCAATTCTTCCCATCTTTGTTGTTTCTCCACTTGGACTTTGTTAAGCCAAGCCAGGTACTCTTTGTTGCCAGGAGCTGGGGTCGAACGAAATACCCTCAGTGTAGGATCCATGAATTTCAGGTCAAGAGGACGTGGTTTATCAAAAGCTATAGGCATTGTAGTTTGAAAACAAGGGAAGAAACCAGTGGTTTGTGCTGGGTGAGAGCGATGATCTGGTAACGACCCTGAGAAAGCCACCAGTTTATCAGTGATTTGGAAGGGGATTAGCATCTGATTTTTCCAAATAATGGCTTTGGCTTCTGTGAGTTTGGGTTGAGGAACAAAGTCCAACCCTTGTTCTTCCTCTTCATGGGATATAATAGCTCCTAAAGGGTTGGAACCTATAGCGTAAATGGTGGTGTTGGCATTAGTCGTGGTGTTTGCAGCCATTGTTGTGTTTGGAAGAAGAGAAGAAATCAGATGTTTGAAGGTTAGAGAAGAAGAAAACTCTCTGAAAACGTTTGAGAAGAAAATGAAACGAGAAGAAACTCACATATATATAAATAAGGCTGTAGTGACGTCAGTAAAATTGTGGGGAAAAAAGAAGTTGTTGAATCAAAGGTCACGTCAAAAACGCTTTGGAAACTGGTTTTAGAAAGTGGGGAGCAGTTATAGCCCACTACCTAGGATTTAGGTAATAATTAGTGTTTAGGGATGTGCAAAGTAATCATGGCGTAAAAAGAAATCAAAAGTCGAAACCTAAAAGGAAAATGAAACGCCATCTTTCTCTTGTTGAAATCAGTCGAAAGAAGTCGCTTGGGGGGCAATTTGTTACCCTAGGATTTCGACGTGCTAATAATGGTAAGTGGTCTCTGAAACAGATGAGATTATTAAAGAATCTAAGGCAAAGCAGTCTGATTAAATGATTTTGTTTAGTCAAGACTACCGTTCGACTACCAATAGATCATCATTGCCAAGGTTCGACTAGAATTAGTTAATGTATCATGCATGTTCGACTAGAATAAACAGAAAACTTAGGCGTTTTTGTTTAAGTATAGCTCTGAAGTCGGAGGGCGTCAGAAGTCAAAAGAAGCAGTTTCGAGCAGATTTTAGCAGTTTTCACAGGACACGTGGGAGCCTCACAGACGAAGATGCTGCATGTCGAAGACACGTGTTGGCTAGTAATCAGTCGACCGTTAGTAGTAGTTATTTTATTTTCACTATTTAAGCAAGTTCCAGAGGAACAGTTTAGGGTCCGCATTTTCTACAAAAACACAAGTAAACTCAAATCTCTGTGCAATAATGAGTGACGAGTGCAACTTTGGAATGTATGTATGCGTACCAGTTTAATTTATGCAATCATTTTACGTTATGCATTACTTTCAGTGCACATTTACTGCTTTTTATCGCTTTCATTTACTTTAAAGTCTTGAATTTCAGTGTTTACTTTTACTTTAAAGTTATTACTGCATTTAATACAAACCAGATACACATAATAAACAAATAAAAGCAATTAGTCTTGGAATATTCTAGTTGATTCCGCAAAAGTAACCTTTAAAAAGGAAACTAGCGTTTGTTTACCATATTTCTGGTTAAACAATATCACAGTTAAGTACCAGCAACAACAGCAGATGTCAGTAGCATTAATATCAAATGCTTACATATAATCCATTTGTTGCTCCAAACTAAATAGACAATCTAACATGCAATCATTCACAATCTTAGTCATGCATATATCCAGTTAGCACATAGTTAGTAGCATACAATCCTATTAACTAACAATTATTAGCATGTAATCATTCACAAACTTTGTCATGTACAACACAAACAATTAATATTTAATACTTAGGATATGTAAAATCTACTAACACAAGTATACTAACACTCATATCCGTTTACATAGATACAAGGGCCAAATGTCTTGCCCGATGCTCCAACATGGAGCACAAAATTAGTACTTCCTGATCAGCCAGTACTAAATAATCACCAGGTTTACTTGCACACAGTAGATACACAACTTCTCACCAATACCCCCCCTTTTGCCATAATTTGACAAAGTGTTAGTTCTTCAAAGAAGTCAGGATGTTGTTTACCAGTGTTTTTGGTAACCAATCACGAATTTAACGAAGCTAGTGAGATTAACTCGAAAAATATATAAAGTAATTTATGCAAATGAATTGTATGAAAAGACGTGTGTGTAAATTGAATGCAACTGTTTGTACGAAGACAACATAAAAATAAACTTTAAATGAAGACGAGCTTTGGTAAATGACAAGATTAAATGATATTAATCAAAGGTGAAGATAAAAGATAGAAAAAATACATGTTTCATTTAAAGAAACACAAAAACGATGAAAAGATTGGACGCAGACACATACATGTTTCTCGCAAATTATTTCACTCTTTGACTCGGGTGCCGTACCCCCAAATTTGCTCGTCCTTCATATGTTTTGTAGCGACATTTTATTTCGAATAATTGGAATATTCCATTTGGTAGCAAAACATGTATAAGGAGTTACAAGCGAGAGGTCTTGAGTTTGAATCCTCCTTCTCTCCACATTTTTGTATTTTTCTTTTTTATAATTTTATTTGTTACTATCAATTTTATTTTTTATTATTATTATTTTTGTTTTTAATATTAGATTTTATATTTTAGTTCTATTAGCCTTTTTAGATATTATCATTTCTATTCTTATTTTTGTTATCAAGGTTAGTCTTTATTATTTCTGTTATTATATATTTATTTACAAAACAAAAATAAAAAAAGAGGTCAAATTGTATTTTTTTTCTCACCTTATTATTTATTTTTGTTTTTAATTTTTAGACATTTTCTAAAATATTTTTTCATTTAATTCATGATTTTATTCACAAAATACAAAAAGATTTTGAATGATTTCTTTCTCCTTTTAAGTTATGCCATTTTTAGATTAGTGTATTTATTTTTAGAACAAAATCAATATAACTGGTTAAATATATCAAGAATCAAAATCAAATTAAAAATTGGTTTATAATTTTTATTATGTTAATTAATTTTTGAATTAATACCACTTTACCTCCTTTAATGTAGGTGATTTTTACTTTATCCCATGCAATATTTTTTTTAGATTACCCCCTGTAATATTTTTTTTTTTGGATTCCCCCTAAGCGTACAAATTAAACACTGAATAGGGGGGGGGGGGGGGTAATTAAAAAAATTACGTTGTGGTACCTTGTGCACTTAGATTCTCCCTTAAAAAACTTAATTTGTTTTGTAGGTTTACTTGGAGACCACTTCAAAATTTATGCTTTGTTAATAAGTGGTTGTTGTAAGCTTTTGAAGGGAGAAATAAACTAACTTTCAAATCTAGCTCAAAAGTCCAAGGGTTATTTCACATATGGGGAATACCTCCATAATTTACAACGTTCTAAAGCAATATTTTTAAATTTGAAAATTGCTACGAACTTGTTAAGTCAAGTGGTCGTTTTAACCGACTTAATAAGTCCTGTACGAATTTGAAAAAACAACAAATTTTTAACACCTTTTCATGCAATCTTCATGAAACCTTTTCATTTTAACTTGATATTTGTTCATGTTATTTTTCCATGACTTTACCATGTTTCATAGAGGTTTTATGCACTTATAAATACATGAAATTTCAAATTCAAAATCACCTATTCCAATAAAAAACTCTTAAAATTTTCATAATTCACTTTTCTAGTTTTCAACTTTTATTCAAATTATTTTCTTCATATTTTCACATCATCTAAACCAGAAAACACTTGAGCGATCTAATATCTTAGTACTCGTGAATTATTATCATTAGAAGGGAAGATCAATTACATTGATATATCACTTAGAGTGATAATTACTACAAACTTACCTATTCAAAATAAATTCCATATTTGGTTGTTGTTAGTTACCAAATTGTGTTAATATTTAGGGTAATTTTTGGTAACTTTCAAGTCTTTTTGTGCAAAGTATTAGTATTTCATTTTCATTTGGTATATATATATATATATTCGTATATTTATTTTATCGTCGAATAGTTCTTATCTTTGCATTTTTTGTTGGAATTTGTAGTTTTGTTAGATAGATGGAAGCTTGAACCATGGAAAATGATTAGAAGATATTTCAAGACCAAAAGCTAGGAATTCTGGAAAAAGGTACCGCGCTAAGCACAGTAGTAGCGCGCTAAGCGCGGTTTTGAAGAAAAAATGGAAGTTCTGGCAGAAACTTCCGCGCTAAGCCCGGTCTAGAGTCTGCTTAGCGCGGTTGGGCGGTTTGACTTTTTGGGACAGCGCGCTTAGCCGGCTTCATGGCGCTAAGCGCGGTCTGTGAAATTCTATTTTTCTATTAAAGGAACAGAACAGAAAATGTGTGAGGCTACACCATTTTAAGAGCAACAGAACCCTAATTTCAGTATTGCAACATAGAATCGAAGAATCGAAGCATTGATCGTCAAGAAATCACCGTTGATGCTTGCTATTCTTCCTTCCTTCCTTCCTTCTTGTGCAAGCTACCATGTCAATGGATAGCTAAACACTTTTGGTGTCAAGGCTTTGATGTAATCCTCCTTACTTTTTGTATGTTTTTCTTATGAATATTGTGTATGAACAAGTTATTAATCAATATAGATGATCTAGTTTGTTTATTCTTGAATTTCTATGGTTTAAATGTTTGTGAAATATAATATTTCAATCTTGATCTAACTCTATCATCTATCAACCATTAAGTCTAGACATAGAATTAATGGTTGATAATCACTTTGAATCGGTTTAAAAAACGTTATTTGTATTGTTCAATCGGTTGAGAAATCGTTGGTTGAACAATAAGGTAAATCTTGCTATAACGTTGCGGAAACGAACGGTATAGACGAATGATACGTGAAGTATTGGTTGATAACGAATTCATACGCATGTTTGTAGGAAGACATACAATTTTAGGTCGATTTAATCAAGTATTGATACTTTTCTTTAAACTTAGGACTTTCCTAATTTTACTCTTTGCTACTAAATTTGTGAATGATCTTTTACCAAATCAAACCCAAAGTAACTTTAACTCAAAACAACATAAACTATAGAACGGCTGTGATATCGCACCAATCCTTGTGAAAACGATAAACTAAAAGTACTCCAATATACTTTCAACAAAATGGCGCCGTTGCCGGGGATTGTTGTTTAGATATTGCAAGCATTGCAATAGTTTATTTTGTATTGAGTCTTATAATTAATCTCTTATTTCTAAGTTCTTATTCCTTGTGTTTGTTAATTTGCTTGGTTAGCTTTTCAGAATACAGTTTATGCGAGGAAGTGTACCTGCAGATCAACTCCTTTTTGATCCTGAGATTGAAAGGACTGCGCGTAGATAGAATAGCAAGACTCGTAGAAGGAGACAACTAGCTAGGGAAAGAAGACAACAACAAGAAGCTTCTTCTTCTTCAACTCCGATTGAAATCCTAGTTGAAGGAGAGATGGCAGATGCGATCCCTAATGTTCCACCTCGAGGGCCTTGTGTTAATAGCCCTCGTTTGAATGCTCAATTTGCTCGTGATCAAAACAATGGAAGGAACTCCGAGATGAAAACGGGGTTACTTCAATTGTTATATCAAAATCCTTTCACGGGATTAGATCACGAGCATCCTTTTACTCATCTCACGAAGTTCTATGAGATTGCCGGAAACATTGGTGCTCCGGAGGCCGAAGAAGAACACGTGTTCAAGAGACTATTTCCTCATTCCTTGATAGGAAAAGCTAAGGAATGGTATCTTGATCAACCAAACAATGTCATGACTAATTGGAATGAGTTAGAGGAGAAATTTCATGATCGGTTCTTTCCACATAATAGGTTCATGGAAGCGAAAACTTCCATTTCTGTGTTCTCACAAGGTCCAAATGAGGCTCTCAATGAAGCGTGGGAGAGAAGAAAGCCGGGAGTTCTCGAGTTGAACACGAATGATGCAATACTTGCTCAAAACAAGTTATTGACACAACAAGTAGAATTGCTTACTCAACAAATGTTGAAACTCCCTCAACAACTTAAAGAGATGCATGAGATCCCTACTAAAAATCAACAAGTGATGTGTTGTGAATTGTGTAGGGGTGATCATCAAGCTGGTTTTTGTCCTCCACCCGGTGAAGAAGTGAATTATGTTTCAAATCCTAATCAAGGCTACGGTGGGAAACAACAACAACCTTACAACAATAACCAAGGTTACCAACAAAGAGGTAATCAAGGTTATCAACAAGGATGGAGACCGAATTCGGGTCCTTCGAATCATCAAAATCCTTATCTAGGTGGTTACAATCAACAACCTCAACAACCTCAACAAACAAAGCTTTCAATGGAGGACACTCTTAGCCAATTCATGCAATTATCAATTGCAAACAACAAGAGTACGGATGCGGCCATAAAGAATCTTGAAACTCAAGTTGGTCATTTATTAAAGCAACTTGCCGACCAACACAACGGTCCTTTTCCGGCCAATACAAAAGAAAATCCTCGAGAGCATTGTAAGTCTATTCTAACCTGTAGCGGTAGAACTATTGATATGGGGTAGGAGAGGTAGTTGAGGAAGAAATTGTTGAAGTTGAAAAAGATAAAGTGATTGAAGTAGAAAAAAATGTTGAGGGTGACTTAGTTGAAAATGAGAGAGAGAAAGAATTAGTTGAGAAAGAAAATCTTGAGATAGAAGAGAAAAAGAAAAAGAGAGAAAAAGAGAAAGGAAAGAAGAAAGAGACTTCCATACCATTACAAAATCTACCGTATCCCCATGCTCCATCAAAGAAAAATGATGCTAGGCATTTTGCTAGGTTCATGGATATTTTTAAAAAATTGCAAATAAAAGTTCCATTTTCCGAAGCCTTGGAGCAAATGCCTATGTATGCTAAATTTATCAAAGATGTTATCACAAAGAAGAGGAGATTTGAAGATCAAGAGATTGTAACCGTGAACTAATGTTGTAGTTCAATAATTCAAAGAACTCTACCGAAGAAAGAAAGCGATCCGAGAAAAGTTACTCTATCGGTGACCATTGGAAGTGTCTATGTCGGTAAAGGGTTAATTGATTTGGGTTCTAGCATTAATTTGATACCATTATCTCTTGTGAAAAGAATGGGAAATATAGAGTTGAAATCTACAAGGATGACTTTGCAATTGGCCGAAAGTCCACCACTCATCCTATAGGGATTGCGGAAGATTTGTTAGTTAAAGTTGATAAGTTCTTTTTCCCGGTCGATTTTGTGGTAATTGATATGGAGGAAGATTTTGACACACCTCTAATACCTGGAAGACCTTTCATGAAGACCGCTCGGATGATGATCGATATCGATGACGGTCTAATGAAAGTGAGAGTTTTGGATGAAGAAGTGTGTTTTAATCTCTTTAAAGCAATGAAGCATAAAAATGATACAAGTGATTGCTTTCGAGTGGATGCGACCGATGAAGTAATTATGCAAGTGAAGAAACAAAGTCATGCATCTACTCCTCTTGAGAGAGCTCTCACAAATGCTCTTCAAATTCTAAATGAATATGAAGAAAAAGAAGTGGAGGAATGCTTGAAGGAATTGGAAGCATTAGAAGAAAGTTCTCTTTTGGAAGAGGTGGTTGAAGATTTAAAGATGCCAATTGCAAAAGAAGAAAATAAACTTGAATTGAAAATGCTTCCTTCACACTTGAAGTATGTGTTCCTCGAGAAAAATGAAAACAAGCCGGTTATAATTAGCAATGCCCTTTCTAAGGGTGAAGAAAAAAAATTGCTTGTGGTCTTAGAAAAAAATCAAGAAGCTATGGGATGGACTCTTTCCGATCTCAAAGGAATTAGTCCCTCCTTTTGTATGCATAAGATTTTGATGGAGGATGACTTTAAACCGGTGGCTCAACCACAAAGAAGATTGAATCCGGTAATGACAGAGGTGGTGAGAAAGGAAGTAGTGAAAATGTTAGAAGCCAGGATGATTTATCCGATCTCGGATAGTGCTTGGGTGAGCCCCATTCATGTGGTGCCCAAGAAAGGTGGAATGGCGGTTATCCGTAACGAAAATAACGAGCTAATTCCTACTAGAACCGTGACGGGTTGGAGGATGTGTATCGATTATCGTAGGCTAAACCAAGCTACGAGGAAGGATCACTTTCCTTTGCCTTTTATGGATCAAATGCTCAAGAGGCTATCCGGTCAACAATTCTATTGTTTCTTAGACGGGTATTCGGGATACAATCAAATAGTAGTCAATCTCGAGGATCATGAGAAGACCGCTTTTACACGCCCCTTCGGTATTTTTGCATATCAGCGGATGCCTTTCGGGTTATGTAATGCACCAGCAACATTTCAATGGTGTATGCAACTATCTTTTCCGACTTGATTGAGAAGAGCATCGAAGTGTTTATGGATGACTTCTCGATTTTTGGTCCCTCTTTAGATCTATGTTTGAAAAATCTTGATACCGTGCTAAGTTGATGTGTGGAGTCGAATTTGGTTCTAAACTGGGAGAAGTGTAACTTTATGGTTACTGAAGGAATTATGCTCGGCCACAAGGTTTCTTCAAGAGGCCTTGAGGTGGATAAAGCAAAAATTGAAGTGATAGAGAAGTTGCCTCCTCCCTTGAATGTGAAAGGAATTCGAAGCTTTCTAGGACAGGCCGGGTTTTATCGAAGATTTATCAAAGATTTTTCCAAAGTTGCAAAGCCCTTGAGTAATCTACTCAACAAAGGTACGGAATTTCTTTTCGATGAATCTTGTTTAAAAGCATTCCTAGAGCTTAAGGAAATTTTGGTCACCGCACCCATAATCGTCGCTCCTAATTGGTCCCTTGATTTTGAACTCATGTGCGATGCGAGTGATTATGCGGTGGGTGTCGTGTTAGGACAAAGAAAGAACCAAATTTTTCATGCTATTCATTATGCGAGCAAAGTTTTAAATGAAGCGCAAGTCAATTACGCAACTACCGAAAAAGAATTGCTCGCTATTGTGTTCGCATTGGAAAAATTTCGTTCTTATTTGATTGGTTCAAAAATTGTATGTTATACTGACCATGCAGCTATCAAATACCTGCTCACAAAGCCGGACTCGAAACAAAGGCTAATTAGGTGGATTCTCTTGCTTCAAGAGTTTGATCTTGAGGTAAGAGACAAAAAAGGGTCCGAAAATGTGGTAGCTGATCATTTATCTCGTTAGTGAATACCGAGGTAACACAATTTTAAAGAGAGGGGAAAGAAGAATTTCCGGATGAGAAACTGTTAATGGTCCAAGTTAGACCTTGGTTCGCGGACATGGCTAACCATAAAGCGACCGGGTGGATTCCCGAAGATCTAACTTGGAACCAAAAACGGAAGTTCTTATCTGATGTTAACTTTTACGTGTGGGATGAGCCTTATCTATTCAAGTTGAGTAGTGACAATCTCTTGGGGAGATGTGTCACATGTGAAGAATCTCAAAGCATTTTGTGGTATTGTCACAATTCACCATATGGTGGCCACTATAATGGATTGCGTACGGCAACCAAAGCCCTTCAGGCGGGTTTTTGGTGGCCTACGTTGTTTAAATACGCTTATCATCATGTGTCGAGTTGTGACAGTTGTCAGCGGAGTGGTGGAATTGGTCGACGAGAGGAAATGCCCCTACAAAGCTTCCTAGAGGTGGAAGTGTTTGATTGTTGGGGTTTTGACTTTGTCGAGCCATTTCCATCATCTTTGTCTAATGAGTACATTTTGGCCACGGTCGACTATGTGTCAAAGTGGGTGGAAGCGATTGCTTCACCTAAAGCTGACGGTAAAATCGTGATCAAGTTTTTGAAAAAGAATATTTTTGCGCGTTTTGGTACGCCTCGTGTGTTGATAAGTGATGGAGGATCGCATTTTTGCAATGCTCCACTTGAAAAAGTGTTGGAGAAATATGGAGTCAAGCACAAGGTTGCTACTCCATACCATCCGCAAACGAATAGTCAGACCGAGGTATCGAATTGTGAGATTAAGAGAATTCTCGAGAAGACAGTTTCTAGCTCTAGAAAAGATTGGTCGCTTAAGCTTGATGAAGCATTGTGGGCCCATCGGACCGCTTTTAAAGCCCCGATTGGTCTCACACCGTTTCAAATGGTGTACGGCAAAAGTTGCCACCTTCCGGTGGAATTAGAGCATAAAGTCTTTTGGGCTTTGAAACTGTTAAATTTTGATCCTAAATCGTGTGGTGAAAAGAGAAAAGTTCAACTCCATGAGTTGGATGAGTTGAGGTTGCATGCCTATCATTCTAACACGATTTATAAGAAAAAAGTCAAATTCTATCACGATAGTAAGATTGGATTGAAAGACTTTAAGGTCGGTCAGCTTGTGCTTCTTTTCAATTCCCGTTTGAAGCTTTTTTCGGGAAAGTTGAAATCTAAATGGTCCGGGCCATTTTTAGTCAAAGAGGTAAGGAATTATGGTGCTATAGTGGTAGAGGATCCAAAAACGAAGAAAGAGTGGACGGTGAATGGTCAGAGGTTGAAGGTATATCGTGGAAGTGAATTTAATCGGGAAACAAGTGTTCTTGCTCCGGATGATCCTTGATATCACCTTTGACCGTCGAGCTGACCGACGTTAAACAAAGTGCTTATTGGGAGGCACCCCAATTTGTAAGTATTCAGCTTGTTTTTAATTTTTTTTATCGTTTATGTTTTTTGCGTTTTTGTCAGCCAAAACAGGCTTACCGGTAAAGTTACATTTGCTGGTAGGAAGAAATTTTTTTCTGTGTTCTGTCACAGGCGCTTAGCGCGGTCTTGTTTTCAGAAAAAAAAAATATATTTTTTTGGGGCCCATGTGCTGACCCGGCCCAGTACGAGTTTGGGTGAGGGAAGTAGGGTTTTGAGGACATTTTGCCTCATCTCCCCCATTTTCTTCTCCTAAGCTTTCTCTCCTTTTTTACTAATAGTCAAATTGTTTCCCTCCTCATTACTTAGCTATTTCTTCATCTTCATCATCTCAAAGGTAAAGTATCTTCATCTTCTTCATGTTTTTCCATTTCTGTTACGCTTGCTTTTTAGGTTTAGATTTAGGAGTAGTAATGATGTGGTTAGGGTTTGATTTGTTTAAAAACTTAGTATTAGAATCTGTTTTCCAGTGCCTTGCTGTGTGATTGAAGTCGATTTTGGTGGTGGTTAAGTAGGGATGAACCCCTGTTACGAAGGGGAATTTTTCTGCAATTCGCAGAGCCTGCTTAGCGCGGTATGCCCGCTTAGCGCGGTATGCCCGCTTAGCGCGGTCTGGGAATTTCAGAAAAATTTCCTCTTATTTTTTACTTTGTTTTGGTAGGAGGGTGATGATGTGATGCTGTTGGCACTTATTTTGGCAGGATTAAATTTTTATTGTGTTAACATTTTGGTTTTGTGGTGCCTATTTCTTGATTATTTCAGATGGGACCAAAATTCTTAGGCTCTAAGAAGCGAAAGACCGGAACCGAAGGTGGCAGCTCTTCTCAAGCACCTAGGGCTATTCCGTATAATCGTAACCGATTTGTAGGACATGTCCAAGAGGAAAGGTACAAGAAATTAGAGGTTAGGACATGGTGGCCTGAGCGGATTGTAAGAATCAATCCTGAGGGGAGCTATAGGTGGTGTTATAACACACACTGGAGGAATATGGTTGGCTTAAACTTTGTGAGCATGCACCTAAGTTTCACTTGGAAATAGTTCGAGAATTTTATGCAAATGCCGTGCCAAGTGAGGAATTTCTTGTTGAAGGTGTTGCTTATGAGTTCAAGACTTGGGTGCGTGGAAAGGAGATTGACTTCTCTCGTCAGGCTATCCGTGAATTTTTAGGGACTCCTTTACCTTTTGAGGATGATGAGCTGTGTGGTTATCATGTGCAATTGGCACGAGGTAATTTTGATTTTGAGCAACTTAGGGAGATTTTGTGCATGGAGGGGCATTCTTATGATCTTAACCCCTCGGGGCAGCCTCAGAACTTCTCTAGGAAGGTGTTGACTACTAATGCTCAGATTCTGATGTCGGTGGTCCTCCATAACTTAAGACCCAGAAGTCACACTTCCTCTTTGCCTGCTGAGTCTGCTGCACTGGTTGCTCGTATGATCGAGCGGGAGCCGATTGATATTACTCGCATTATTGTGAATGAGCTCAAGAGAGTTGCTTTGAGTGGTACTCGCCATGGTGATCGTGCTCCCTGCAAGTTGATTTTTCCTGGTCTTATCATGAATTTGTGCAAGAAAGCTAGAGTGCAAATTCCTTCTGAGGGTCTTGTGTCAATTGATACCTTTATTGACTATATTATCATTGAGCGTTATTTTTTATCCAGGTTGACCGTTGTTCCTGTTGCTGCTGCTCGCCCTGCTCGCCGCCGTAGTGATCCTGATAGAGAGGAGAACTTGGCATTTCATATGGCGCATCAGAGAGCATTCATGTTTTTGCATGACTCTATGTCTCAGTTGAGATTGCAGATGATGGAGCCCAATGTGACTCATCCTTGGAGTTCTCGCCAAGACTTGGTGGATTATGCTAATTGGCCTGAGGTCAGGCCATTTCCTGAGGAGGGGGTAGATGGCGAGGGTGAGAATAAAAATCAGGATGATGATGAGTTTGATGTCGGTGGTTGATGATTATTATTATTAGTTTTATGTTTAGTATTAGTATGATTATGTTTATTTGACTTTGGTTTATTTATGTTAAGTTA
Organism: Vicia villosa; assembly: GCF_029867415.1. Lineage (NCBI taxonomy): Eukaryota > Viridiplantae > Streptophyta > Magnoliopsida > Fabales > Fabaceae > Vicia > Vicia villosa. The sequence goes on along the minus strand of NC_081181.1, from coordinate 91,334,560 downwards.
TGTTTTGTTCCATCCTTTTAAAGGATGAGGTATTTTGGATTTTAGGCAAATCTTTGCCTTTTGGATATTTTGGCACCTTTTTGGTGTTTGTTTTAATTTGTTAAGTTATAATTAAGTTTCTTTATTAGTTTAAGTTCTTTATATTTTTATAGATGCAAATGTGATTAATTTAAGTTTGTCCTAAGTGAATATCTTGAAGGAACTTCCTTGTTGAAAAAAAAAAAGAGAAAGAAAAGAGTATAGTCACAAACAAATGAGGAGGTGATGATATAATGTGAAAATTGTACAAGCAAGGTTCCTTTTATCGCTTTCTTTAAGATACCATGATCTTGATGCTATTAATTTAACACATTAGATGTCAATATTTTCTTTTGCAAAAATAGTTCAATTATGAATCACTTTAGTGCATTAATTTAGTGTGAGGATACTTTCCGTTGTATATATGTAATTGTACGGGATACCAACAATGTGCGCTTAACTCGTTTTTATTATGTTTAATCTTGCGTTTTTATTAAATTGTGTAAAGCATGGAAGTGATCAAGGCGTTTTGTTTCGCATTACGAGTATAACTTCTCTACCAAAAATAACCTACCCGGTGAGTGTGTGAGTATTTGCTTGCCACTTAGAGCCGCTTTGCCAAGATTCAATCGGTATCATTTCCTTGTTTTCAATTGTTTATCATTGACCGACTTTTGATTTGAATCTTGATGACTTTCTTTTAGCTCTCTCAATCATCCATCATCACCTCCAATGGCCTAAAAAAAGAACCCAACCCTCCCAATCATCACCATCTTATTTTTCCAAAGATTTCTCCAATCAAGCTCAAGAGAAAAATTTCAATCGGTACTATGCTGATAGATAATTGTATGTTATTACCTGGATGAATATCTCTTCAAGAACTACTCTTCATGAATGTTCCCACTAAGCACTTGAATCATAAAAAACGCATGGAAAACAAGGGCAAAAAAGTATCATCAATAGTGGAAATAACACAACGAATGATAAACTAGAGAAGAGTACAAAAATACATGATAATTTGCAAACCCTTCAGGAGAGAAAGACTTACAGAAACAACAACATAAAACATGAAGAGAAGATTATAAACGAGAACCAGAAAAACAAGCTGGATAAAGTGGATCCAAATAAGCAAAAAGGCAAGAGGGAACTCACCTCATAGGAAGAAGAGGATCTTGAGACAAAGAACCAAATCAACAAGGATTGAAGCATGGAGAATATTTTGAAGAAATTAAGAAGGGAAAATGAATATCAAAATAATTTGGAGAGTATCACAGTCTATCAAATGCTAACCTTTGAGAAAATGAATAATTGGCATACGGGAGAAACTTCAGGCACTAAACTGGAGCTTATCATTAATACCAACAAGAAGAAATGAGATAATAGTAGATATACATCGAACCTAAGAAACAATAGAAAAGATGACTAATAATTACGACAAAGACATAAATTAGTTCAAGGAGAAAATGGATTTGAAATATATGCAAGAGGTAAAAAAAATGAAATATGAATAAAATAAGACATGAGAAAGAAGAATACCTTAATAGTAATATTCAAGAGTCCAACATGTGTCAATAGAAGACCTAAGATAAAAATCGATCCATTATTAAGGAAGACCATCAACATGAAACTCAAAACATAAATAAGCAGGATAAAAAGAATAGAGAGAACAAAAAGTAGGTAACTAACTATAATAAGGAAGATACTTACCTAGGAGCAATAAGGTAGATCCCAAAAATATTTAACGTCAAACCCAAAGGGACAATTTTAACATGTAGAGCCCTAACATCAAGCACAATAAGGATCATGACTACTTTTTTCATCATAACACAAAAAACCAAATAAACAAGAGTGAGCAAGTTGGGAACACAATCCATCTTCTTCTTAGCAATATACAAAGGAATAACCTTTAAAATTATAACCAAAAAGCTCATAATAATGGAGATAATGATTGCAACAACAAAGAAAAATAACCAAAGATACGATAGCAGTATCTCAAATGAGAACATTCTTGAAAACGAAACAGAGACAAAGAACAACTAAAAAGAAAACTAAATTACAATCAATAGTGATCCTAGCCAAATCATTGAAGGGATTAGGAAATGGGATCTATCTTCCAAAGTAACGAAGGTAAAGTAGCTGAAGCTACCTGAAGACAAGCATGTTACTAAATTCCCACAAAAACTAAAGCACAAGTGATAACCCAAGCTCTTGGTCTTGCGAATGACCAAGGGAAAAACAATTCAGGAAATGCTTCAAATTCCAGCTATTGCAGTTCATTTTTTATTTCTTTATATGTGTAAACTAAATGATCTATCCCTTCGGTTTCCGTAATAACCGAGAGGCAGAATAATCAAACTTTACTATAAAATCACTCTTTAAAAAGATTTTACCTAATCTTAACTTCTGTAGCCATCCCAAACTCTTATGTGTCATTCTTTGAGATAGATTGCAAGACATAAAAAATCTTCAATGTTCTTTGTTTTTCTATCTTGAACAAAACATTTTTTTCGCCCTTGCAATGAATCTCACATAATGGTGTTGATGTTGTTGTTTTATTTTTTCTGTCATTGCAATCAAAAGAAACAACAATGCTTTCCTTGGTTGACAACATTGAGAAATTTGTTCCTATACTTGGTGTAAACTGCACACACAAAAATGGTGACTGGTAAAAAATTGAAATTAAAACATGACATGTTACTTTCAATTCTCTATCATTCACCATTTTTTTCTTGAAACTTATTACCTCGGTTTTTTACAAAAACCAAGGGGTTTTCTTATTTAATTTTATGCTTTTAATTAAAAAAGAAAATACTTTTCCCCCCGATTTTTAAAAAAACCGAGGGGTCTTGTTACACAGCTACAACAACGAATCTCTACTCTTTATTCATAAAGGAGCAATGCTCAGGATATTCTCAAGACATCAATCCATAACAAACTATTACATCCACAACTATATATTTTGTTTTCTTTCTTACGAATGCATTTGCTCAAGATAGTAAAATTTTTGCTTCAAGTTAAAGAAGGTTGAAAAAGTTCTCTATGAAGGATTGCAAGTGCAAAAAAATATCTTTGCTTCAAATTAAACAAAGAAGGGAGATTAACCTTCAATTGGGATGCATGCAAAATATGTAACAAATATGGATTTGTTGTTCTCCAAGAATAACAACGGCGATGATGAATTTGAATTTGTTGTAATCAATGTATTTTAATATTTTGTGTAAACAATGTAATGTTAAAAAAAAAAGTTATTCACATAGATTTTATATTGAAACTGAGGGGTAAACATATTTTACCTTAGTTTTTGTCAAAACCGAGGGGATAATTTAGCGTGATTATTGGAGATATTGATCATTGTCCTTAAACAAATCTTCGTCGTCCATTTCATGAGTATCAACGCTCAAGACTCTACCATTAGTGATCTACGTGAAACATAAAAAACATCCATTATAAAAGTATTCTGAAACCAAAAATTGGTAATGAAACATGAAGTGCTTGAAACTATCTACATCCACTACTTCAAAGTTTGCAAGGGCATTTTCCATGAAAAGTTATCTATGATGAATTGCAAGAGCTAAGAATTATTTGGGTTTAATATTTGTGTTAAATATTTATTTGAGCAGAAAATTATTTATTTATCTAATCTTTTTTTTTTTGTTTTATATCCGAAACAAATGCATACAAAAGCCATAAAGAATATCTGGCAGCCAACATTTGATCTACCCCAAAATTCAATGATTCGAAGATATAAAATCAGATCTTCACGAAAATTAATTTTTTTTAATATTCTGTGTAAGCAATGTAATATTCTATAAACAATAGTTTGTAAGAAAATTAATTTATAATATTCCATGTAACAATATAACGAGTTTTTTTATTAAAAAATCTATCTTACCCTTCGGTTTGAAAATAATGAAGGACAAAACTTATATTTCTTAGGTGTGGTTTTTACTACTTTCATGACAAGTGTATAATTTCCTCTTGCACATTCAATTTCCTTTTATTTTCACTCCATAATCGATATTTAAATACATTTGTCATATTTCATTGGAAAATAGTAAAAACTACATATAAAAAATAGTATCTAAATTTTCTCCAATAATAAAAATGCAGATGTTCGGGTTCGAACCCATGTGCAAATCACTTAACCCCTCGATTTTTGATTAACCGAGGGGTAAATGACCGTTTTTCATGACGCCCTTCGTTACCTCGCTTCTATAGCCGATGCTAAATGTATTTTGCGTCCGAGGTGAAATATGTTTTTTGTAGTAGTGTATGAAAAAAAACTTTGCGTTAGGGTTTGTAACAAGAAGAGAAGCGACGTTGCAGATAGAAGTCACCTTGACTCTCCGATTATGAAAATTAGTATTAAACTTAAGAGTTTCAAAGAGGGTCAGGTTCGTCATGTGGATAGGAATAATATTTGGGAAGCCCATTACCTATCTCAAATCTCAAATGCTTTCTCAAATCAGGAAATTTTTTGGACTATAAACCAAAACAAGCCCAATTGTTAAAAAAACATTTAATTTCTCTTAATAAGTCTATATATATATATATATATATATATATATATATATATATATATATATATATATATATATATATATATATATATATATATATATATATATATATATATATATATATATATATATATATATATATATATATATATATATATATGCACTGACAGTGTAAAATCATTTTACACTGTCATCCACTAGAAAACTAATTTTACACTGTCAGTGTATGAACCTTATTTTACACTGTCAGTGTATGAACCTTTTTCTCATATATATATATATATATATATATATATATATATATATATATATATATATATATATATATATATATATATATATATATATATATATATATATATATATATATATATATTTCAAATTTGGTCCCATAAATATCTCAAATTTATTTTTTACTTTTAGTTTCTATAAAAAAATGTCATATTTTAGTTCTTACAAAATTATTTTTGTATGACGGTTTAGTCCTTTCACAAAGATTAAAATTATCTGCATAAATAATTTTGTAGGGACTAAATTTATTATTATTTTTTTTTAAGGACTAAAGTCAAATTTATTTATAAACAAGCCATTAAGTGATTGTATTATATATTTTTTTCTTTTCCTATATCATGTGTTAAAGTCTTCAAGGATTATTTACTTTTGAAAGCGTAAATGTATTTGAGTCAGGGGCGGAGCCAAGACCCAGCTAGCTCGGGCAGGCGCCCAGGCTCAACCCCTATTTTCTTTGTACTCTCCCCAATTTAATATAGTCGATTTTTAGACAACCCAGGCTCAACTCCTATTTTCTTTGTACTCTCCTCAATTTAATAGTCGATTTTTAGACAAAATCAAGGACAAAATTAAGGGCAAAATTAGTAAATATATGGTGTGAAAACTAAAACAGATAAATAATTAATAGTGTAAAGTTTTTGCACAGACTGCATAAAATTTTTGACTCTGCCACTTATTTGAGTCATATGATGATTGAAGTTAACTTTATATGTTGTAACCCTTTTTTGATACGGTTAATGTCCGGACAACAACGGTGATTATTTTCATGTTTTGGAACTTCCACATTATATATATTCTTTGTGATATTTATTTTCTCTATACCGTTCTTCCCATCAAAATATAACAAAGAATTAGCAAATCAAGTCTTATTTTTGTTCTAATATAAAATCTTATTTATGTGGTTAGTGGATGATAATGAGTAACGTATTTTTGTTTGTAAATTTAATATTTTTTGTAGAGACAAATCTCTCAAGAGCCCTGTAGGAATAAAATGGACAGTAAGATTTCTATATATAGAGTTTTAGCTTGAGAATTTCTTTACCCACCTCCTAATCTTCTTAGACAGCTTTGGTGAATTTATCAAAATACCCCTTATTTCGAAAATACATTTCCGAAAACGTACTTTTATTGAAAAAAAATGTGTTTTCGGAAATGCATTTCTGAAAACAGGAAAAAAAAGGTGTTTTCGGAGATGCATTTCCGAAAACACCCCTTTTTGAGTTTTCGGAGATGCATTTCCGAAAACACTCCTTTTTGAGTTTTCGGAGATGCATTTTCGAAAACACCTTTTTGGGAGAGGGGTGTTTTCGGAGATGCATATCCGAAATATTCCAAGACCAAATTGGTCTTGGAATGTTTCGGATATACACTTCCGAAAGAATTCAATAATTATTAAAAAATTAAAATCAAGGTGAATAAATACAATTAATAGGTATAAAATGAAAGTGAATCAATAAAATGAAGGTGAATCAATAAAATCAAGGTGAATCAAAATTTCCTAAACAATTTTAAAGTTAAAAATTATTTTACTAACTTATATAAATAAAAAACATCTTAATTTCATAAGTAAATTTTGAATTATATAAAATTAAATATAAAATTTATTCTTTAAATAAAATTAAGACAAAATCTTTTTTTAATTTTTTTAAACTAAATAAAAAATTATAACTCATTTTTAATTATGAATCAGAATAGAAATATATAAATATATAATCATAATTATTAATTTTGTAAGTGAAATATATAAATATATAATATATAAATATATAATAATTATTATATAAATATATAAATATATAATAATTATTATAAATTAAAACACTCATTTTTTTAATTTTTATAATTATTATATAAATATATAATAATTTTTATAAATATATAATAATTTTTATATAAATATATAAATTAAAACACTCATTTTTTTAATTTTTTTTATAAATATATAACAATTATTATAAATATATAAATAAAAAATTATAACTTATTTTTTGTAAGTGAAATTATTTTAAATTTTAAAATATGAAGATTATTCATAACTCATAAATTATATCAAAATATATAATTATTATTATTCATTACTCATAAATTATATCAAATTTATGATATATGAATTAATTAATATTCTAAAATTAATTTTTGGGGTTTTTTTAGATTTTTTTTTGTTGTTTCGGAGATGCATCTCCGAATTAGTCAAAATCTCAATTTTTGGGATTTTTTCGAAAATGCAGTTCCGAAGTCTGGAAAAATTTAGAAAAAAAGATATTTCGGAAATGTATTTTTGAAGCGGGGTAAAAAGGGGTTTTCGCTGGAGGTGACCTCCATAAGGTGGTGGGTAAAGAAAAGTTCTTTAGCGTTTAAGACTTCAATTTACTCCTCTTTCATGTAGTAAACATTAAATGGACATAGGCGCAAAAACATAAACCATCTTCAAAATTGGATCCTAGCATTCCTTTGTTGATTTTCTTTGCTCAACTTGAGAATAAGCAATTAAAGATTATATTATTTTTAAGCATATTTTATAAAACTTTTAAATCTCATTATTATAAAAATTACGGGATTTAATTTTAAAAAGATACGCGTTACTAGAATGGTGATTATTAGAGAATGGCTATAAAAATATAGCTATAATACTATGTTTATCTTTAATTTTAAAACTTTTGAAGAAAAAATTGTACTAGAAACATTATAGAATTACGAGTCCATTTGTATTATCTTTAAAAAATAACATTTATTTTTGTATTTTTAAAAATAATTTTTATAAAATAAAAAAATATATATTAAAACCTTTTTCAAATTTATTTTTTATAAATTAAAAAATAAGTTTGATATTCAATAACATAAATATATATTCTTCAGAGATAAAAGATAGTTAAAATCACTTAATATTTAAAAATAAATTTTATAAAATGTTATTCAAAGTAGTTTAACTTTATTGATTTTTCAAACTTTTAACTTCTCGAAAAAAGTATATTAAAATAATAGAATATTTAAAATAATATTTTAAATCAATTTTTTATTAATTTTCTTTAAAAAAATATTTCTATTTTTTAAATTAAAATTTATAATATTATAAAATTATTTTTAAAAATGAAACAAAATATTTAAAACAAATTTTAGAGGACGTATCATATGAGAATGACATTTTAATGTGAGAACATGAGAATGAATCTGAACCATTAGATTTTAAAATAAATGGTTGAGATTATGTGTTAATCTTTTTTTTCTCTCTCCTTCATTATTAGAATAAATTATTGAGGAAAGAGAAAAAATTATTAACACATAATCTCCATCATTTATTTTGAAATCTAATACTTCAGATTCATTCTTATATTCTCACATAAGAATTTCATTCTCATATGATATGTCTTTTATATATATATATATATATATATATATATATATATATATATATATGGCATATCATATGAGAATGCTTTTTTTATATGAGAATGTGAGAATGAATCTGAACCATCGGATTTTAAAATAAATGGTGGAGATTATGGATGAATCTTTTTTTCTCTCTCCTAGAATTTGAAATAAATGATGTAGGAAAGAGAAAAAAAGATTCATCCATAATCTCCACCATTTATTTTAAAATCCAATAGTTCAGATTCATTCTCAAATTCTCATATAAAAAAAGCATTCTCATATGATATGCCCTCTATGACTCCAAGAGTAAGTGTTCAACACTTACTCCAAATCATAACCATTGATTTTCATTAATCTAATAGTTTTAATTGATCATTTAATCTAATTATTTTTGGAAATATTTTTTTATCTAAAACTTTAATTAAAACCGTTGGATTAATGAAAATCAATGGTTATGATTTGGAGTAAGTGTTGAACACTTACTCTTGGAGTTAATAGGAGTAAGTTATTATAACTTACTCCAAATCTAGACCATTGATTCTTTTCAATCTAGTACAGTGGCGGAACTAGGGGGTGGCAGGGGAAGGCCATGGCCACCCCATTACTTTTTACAAAACAATTTATAGACAGAGGTCACTTGGAAAAAAAAACTACTAGTATTTATTATGTACTATTATGAATGATTTAAGAAACACTAAGTGAAGAAATGAATTTAAGAAACACTAGTTTTATATAGTAATAATATTGAAGTCTAATGTCGTGGTCCCACATATCTTGCATGCTTTCTAGTTTATTCATTTAGTCTACAAGCTATTCAGTCAACAACCTAAAAAAACCTCTCTTTGCATAAAAAAACAGAATTATTAGTATCTATCTCTTCAATTATTCAACTAGATTAAATATTATTTTATAACTAATATTTTTAATTATTTTTTTTATAATTTATAAAAACTAAGTTAAACATTATTATTTTTCTTTTTTAAAAATAAATTTATAAAATTATTTTAATTGTCAACAAATTTAATATTATATACAATATTTTAAATTTTTATAATATATTCAAATAATATTATGTTTAGTGAAAAATTTAGGGTCTTGCTAACTAGTGCCCTCAGGGCAATGGTTAAGCATTCTAAAAAAAGAAAATATTTTATAAAAAATTTAATATTTCAATTTTTGAGACATTAAATACGTATATTACCGAAATAAATTTACTATATTTAAAGTCTTAACTATTGCCCTAAGGACACTGGTTAGCATTTCTCAAAAATTTATAATATATAAAAAAATTGATAAAAATGAAAAATTAATAAAATCTATTTTAATTAGTGGATTTCATTAGTAAATTCTACAAATTTATTAATTGTATCAATTTTTTTTTACAAAAGATATATTTGAGTATTCAAAATAATAATAATAAAATTACAAATAGTTAATTTGGTTCATACTTTAGAGAGGCAAACGGCCTTAGTCAAATTTGATTCTAATTTTTTTATTTCAAGACTTTATTTTGGTGACAATGTAAATTTTTTTAATTTTAAAATTTTATTTTAAGATTGAAATTGTACATCTTCTATTTAAAAAGAAAAAACTATTTTGATTAATTTTATTATAATAGACAAAAAAATTGATATTATAGTATATATATGTCTTGTTAATATTTTATTATAATTTAAATATTTTATCAGCCACCCTAACTTTTTTATCCTAGCTCCGCCACTGAGTAAATATAACCCTCCTTATATATATATATATATATATATATATATATATATATATATATATATATATATATATATATATATATATATATATATATATATATATATATATATATATCATATGAGAATGTCTTTTTTATATGAGAATGTGAGAATGAATCTGAACCATTTAATTTTAAAATAAATGGTGGAGATTATAGGTGAATCTTTTTTTTCTCTCTCCTACATTTAGAAATAAATGAGGAAGGAGAGAGAAAAAAAAGATTCACCTATAATCTCCACCATTTATTTTAAAATCCAATGGTTCAGATTCATTCTCACATTCTCATATAAAAAAGGCATTCTCATATGATATGCCCTATATATATATATATATATATATATATATATATATATATATATATATATATATATATATATATATATATATATATATATATATATATATATATATATATATATATATATATTGATAGATATTTTTAATGAAATTAAAGGAAAAAAATGATCTTTATGATATCTTGGTCTTCTTATGAAGATGGTTTCACACTCTGAATTCAACAGCTTAAAATTATGGGTGAGCAATCAACGTTAAATCTCTCAAAGTCAGTTTGTGCCACACAGGCAAATGTTTAAATACCAGTAGTATTAATGAAGAATCAAAATTGAATTTTCCCATGAAATTATTTAATAAACTTTTAGAGTGTGTTTGGATGAGGTAATTACAAATTTTAAAGTAATTTAAAATTCAAAGCAATTCAAATGATTCAATTCAAATCCATTCATTTTTAAATTGTTTTGTTTGGATGGAGTATTAAGATAATTTTCATTATTAGATTTTTGGTGTCATTTTGTATAAAATTTAAAATTTTTGGACCAAATTAAAAAATGCAAAAGTAGGGACTAATTTGTAATTTTTAAAAATTTGAAGGACCAAATTGTAAAATTTAAAAATTATTAAGGACCAATTTGCAATTTTTGAAAAATTTTTGGGGTCAATTTTATAATTTTGAAAAATATGAGGACCAATTTGTAAATTTTGAAGAAATAATAATAACAAATACATTCTATGGAACATGAGAGGAATTTCAAATTCTTTGGTTTTTGGTGTCATTTCAAAATGATTAAATTTAACTTAGATGAAATACTCCATAAATTTCCATCATTTTAACAATTCTTCATTTTTGTATCCAAACAATGGATTTTGGTCAAATCATTTTAAATTCCCTAAAAACATTACTTTCCCTCATTAAAATGCTCCATCCAAACACACTCTTAGAAAGTTTGATGGTAATATTCCTTTTTTTCTCCGTCAATTTTGCATGCTTTTTTGTTCGGTTAAAAATCAACTCAATTATTTGATAGTGAGAGTGAAATTTATCAAAAATAAGATAAAAAAATGGCTTGATTTCATTTCACGTTTGGTGTAAACATGGTCCATTCATTCACGTGAGATAGCTGTTTTGAGGTTTATATATATTTTTTGAGTTTTAAATTTATAAATTTAATTTAATTCATACTATTAATTTTATACATGTTGATTATTTTAAATTATTTAATTTAAAATTTACTCATTCATTTTATTATTTATTAGTTTACTAAAATATCAATCAATTTCATAAATGTGTTTAATATAAAAAAACACAAAATTCTAAGATCTCTTTTAAATCTTGATTTAGATCTCTAAATTGGTTAAGTGTTAATTTTGTGTATGAGTTTTAAGAGCTTGTTGATCAACAAGATCATCACATGTTTTGATGAGTTATGAGGGGGAGTATTCATGTCGGGTAAAAAACATTCACATAAGTGAGAGAAACGTCATATGTCACCCAAAACCTCAAGGCTTTAGGTTTAGTGACTCTCACTTATAAAATGTGCAACTTCCACTTTTCCTAGTAATATGAGACTTCTAAGGTTAGAAAAATCAATTTCAATCAAATGGTTCGAGGCTAAATCGTGAACGAAATCACTTTCCTTATAAGTATTTCAAGCACTCTCGATATGTCTTAGAGTTGGAACGCAGGAATACACAGGATAATTCAGCCTTTTATAGAGTTTGCGTAAGACCGACGAAAACTCGGATGTAACGAAGATTGTCTGGAATTTTAGTGAATATGATAGGCTTGTTAGATATACAATTTTGTTGTTAATTTCTGAATCCAGAATGAGGTTTATATAGGCCACTTTATTATTGTTTCATAAGGTAGCGACCCTTGGCGAAACAATTCATTTTTCCAAAAGTTACAATGCTTGGCCTATTGCAACATTTACCAAGAGTTGCATGTTTTCATTCTGCAACACTTCACGAAGTGTTGCATATTTCTGATTCAAACTACAAACAGCTTATTGCAACACTTCACGAAGTGTTGCCTATTTTCATATTCAAAATTCAAACTTCACATAGATATTTTCTTGTCATTTTGGAACACACCCATCGTGATTAAATATTAATAATTTCCAACAATCCCCCACTTGTTCTAATAATGACAAGATCAATTCCAGAAAAAGGGAAACAAAGAATATTATTACAATTAAGTATCTTTCAATTTTAAACTTAATCTTAGTAATGATAACGCAAAGTCTAATCGGAATATTAGGTAGCAATGCTTTTAAACCATTAATCCATGTGAATAGACCGGCGTTACCTTACACACATTCTTTAAAGTTTCTTCGCCTACATTTCTCGCCTAGCACTTATTTATGGCCATATGCTATCCTGTTTCATGAATTTTTCATGAGAGAAACTCCAACTCTCACTTTGAGACGGCACCATCTCGAAATTCACATAGGTGAAATTCATATTGTGTCTTTTTCCATGAGACACGTACTCTCGGTATTGAACTTCATTAAGAGTTTGAAATAAAACTCAACCCTCATTTTAAGGTCAACATTTCCACGAAATGTTTGACAATTATCCAAATCAACGACTTGTTGTTACCCATTGAAAATCTTGAGGTTAATGCTCTGTTAACGTAAGATTGGGTTGCCGCCGCTGTCGGAACTCTTACTCAAGGAGTTTCAACCCCATACCACTCGAGGTTGTTTTTTACTAAGTCTCTGGCCAATGGATTAGTAAATGAATTTCCCAAATTATAGATCGATTGTGTATATGAGAGTAAATGATTACATCTTTAATCATCTTTCTCACGAACGTCTAACGCCTCAATGCCCAAACTTTCCATTTTACACTTATCTGAATTCTCTTGATAAGTTGGCTTGACTAACACATTGTGTTAACACCTTTGAAACATTGTATTTAGCCATTGGAGCTTCCGACAGAAGGTCCCTCAACCATTTAACTTCTTTGACCAATGAGAGCGAGATCCACACACTATGGCTCCATGGTCAAGAGAATGATGCATGTTTATTTCTTGCTCTCCCAAGAAATATCACCCCAACTAGTGTAAATATCCACTTAGTTGTTAAATTTATGATCTCCAACACTCGATATCCAACTCATATTGGTATATCCTTCTAATATGGCAGGAAGCCCACCATAATGGAGGTCAAGATTTTAGTTTTTAAAAGAATCAAATTCCTTGTGATAAAAAATCCTCGTCATGGCCTTCCAATGCTCACCATTTGGATTGCTAGTAAATTTACTCATTTACTAATTGCACATGCTATGTCGGATATAGTACATTGCACTAGAAAACCGATTTCACTTGTGTATTATAATATGAACACAACTCTTCCATCTTTATTTTGACATTAAGATCAAATTGAATATTCAGTTTCTTGAAACGTGACAATTTGAACTTATCAAGAACTTTCTCAATAAAGTGTATTTGACTAAGTTAATAACCCCCACTATTTTCACATTACTTTGATGCCCAAAAGAGTGTCAACTAGTGTGTTTGACTATGTTTTAAACCCTCACTCTTTCGCTTTACTTTGATCGAAAAGAGTGTCCACTATTTCAAGATTTTTCATCTTGAGTGTGGAAGCTAGAAACCTCTTTGTTTCTAAGATTCCATTCATCTCGTTGATAATGATCAACATGTAATCAACATAGAGACAAAGGAATGCCACAATATTCTTACACAACTTTGTGTACAAACACTTATCACAAGAATTAGATGAAGAAGGTTTTTAGATAATCATGCATGTTTATAGATGAAGTAAGAGATGCAATTATGAGCAATTTAAAATAGTATAATATTAATTGCAATGAGTACCTTAGTTATGTTCACTTCTCTCAAATCTTCACTTGAATTTATATGTTAAACCTTCTTGGTCAACTTCATCATTAACGTGCATGACACATTTGATCCTTTTTCTTCTTTGGTAACCTTTGTCGTCATCAAAACTAGATATAAGATATATGTAGCGGGGAAAATCTGAGATCGAAGCCATTATATTGACTCGACTCAATATTTCAGTGAAAGTCGCCACCACGCTTTATTGTTTCCAAAGGAAAAGGGAAAAGAACGAATAAAACCCAAAGTTTGTTTTTAAAACAAAAAAGAAGAGATCTTAGGTACGGGTGTTGTTTATACAAGGGGAAGGTTTTAAGCACCCCTCATATCTGTGGTACTCCACAGGAACCTTTTTGAAAATCTATGTTGTGTGTGTGCTAAAAAAACGGTTTATTTTATTTTTTAAAATAAGCTCGGCAAGATGTTAAGCCTTGTGCCTACATACCTCCTCGGTGCAATGGAGAAGTCAGAGCTAATGTAGTTCCGCTTAAAGGGAAAAACGTTTTTAAAACGAATAAACATTTTATCGTCGTCGGAGAGAAATACTCAGCCATTGATCTTGAGCCTGAGAACAAACGAGTTCTTTGCTTCGCAAATGAAAGAAGGGCTCCAACTCGGATAAAATCGACGAGTATGCCACTAGCTCTCTCATACGGAAAAGATCTCATTATATCAATCAATTTCAGAATCGTGGGGTATAACCACTCGTTTCGACAATTAACAGTGTCTAAAAGTTTTGAAGAAAAGGCCATTGAAGGCAAAAGATATTTTTTAAAGAAAAGGTTTTGAAAAGGGTTGCAAACATAAGAATGTTTTGGAAAAAGGGAGAAGATTTTGAAAATTAAAGAAGGGGAGGAGATGAAGAGGCTATCCTATTGCGTAAAATAAAAGCTAAGGAAAGAAACGGTCTAACCGAAATAAGAAGCCAACACTTGACATTGTGAGTCAAGGTAGATTTCCCATCCTTTGGAATATCAATACTAAACCAACATTATCACTTGGGGATCCAGATGAATTTATTATCTTAGCACCACTTTGCATTAAGCACATTAAAATTCTGACGAAAATCGGGCAGAGTAACGGCTGTTTTCGGGTAAAATCCTTATTTCAATGCCTTGGAATTAACCATCAAGGGCTTTCAAGGAAATACCTGCACATCTAAACAGACAACAATCTAATGCCAGACAGACAGAATAACAGCAGAGTAACAATATCATAAGGGTCCAGAGGTACTAAGTCCATAAGTCCGAATCTCCAAAATGCTAGGGATAGTAACCAATAGTCCAAAAGAGAGCCTTAAGTGTTTTTTAGATTTTTGTTATTTATTAGTGTTTTAGCATAAAAATAAAGTATGGTCCAAGTGGGCAAAAGAAAAATAGCGGAAGCATAAACATAGTGTCCAAGTGGACAAAGAGAAAATAGCGGAAATATAAACGTCCAAATGGACAAAGGAAAAATAGCGGAATGTAAATATGATGAAATGATAAAATAAAGCGATAAAGCGAGAAATATAAAGAGCGGTATAATAAAGTGCGGAAATTAAAGTTAGTTGTTAGATGTTAAAGATAACCATCTTGAAACTTGTCAACTATGTTATCAAAGTTAGTAAGAAAGATCGATGGTGAGTGAAGGATGTTCTCGGATTTAAATTCAATGGAACTTTATCAGAAGCTTAATAAAATCATAGCGACTACACGATAAATTTCCATAAGTCTTAAATCAACCGCATACAATTCTCTTCCATATTTGATCTTTTTTTGATTCGGGACACGAAATATTGCGCTATGTTAAGCAGATCGCCAAGTGATTTATGTAGAAATCACCCTACAACGAGGCCGGTCAAAAATTTATGTGCTAATGCATGCGAGAGAAGCGATATGTAGATCACTCTCCGAAAGCAATATCGCACGAAAAGAAAAGAGGTAGCGATCTAGTCTTTACCAAGAATCCATAGAATTCTCAAGGTGTTAAGACTTTCATCGATCAAAAGAAAAAAAGAAGGAGAAGAAGAATAAAATGCATAAAAGATAATCAACTCACACTATCATTAATATCATTCATCTAATATTATGGATTTGGTCATTTCAAACCTATCAACATCCTAGATCCAATGATATTAATAAAGTGGAGGAAGAAGGAAGCCAAAACAAGCATAAAAAAGGCAAAAAACACATTCTGTCCCAGGGGAAATCGATTTGCCTAAGGAGGAAATTGATTTCCTTAATGCAGGTTTTCAAATCTGGCGTAGAAACGGAATGGAAATCGATTTCCCTAAGGAGGAAATCGATTTCCTCAGTGCAGTTTTCAAAAAATCAGCATTAAGAAGCATAAAACTTGAGTTAAGCAAACATACAAACACCTTATGACCACATATGAATTGGAGCACGAATTTTCCATCAATTCACCATCAAATAGGACCAATATAGCATCAAAGATGCATCACACACAAGCACAAAAGAATCACATTATGATGGATGAATAAAGATGAAGAAAATTACCAAATCTTGAACAAAACTTAGATCTACTTCAAGAATCACCAACACAAATCTTGATCTCTCAACAATTGAAGAAAAAAGAGTGAAATGGATGGTGGTTTAGCTCAAAGTTTGTGAGGTTCAAGATGTGACTCACAAACTTTATGAAAGAAAAAGAGCTTTGGTGAATTTGGTAAGGATGAGGAGAGAAATTGCAAGGGGTTTTTTGGCTCTCAAAGCTTGAGAAATGAGGGAGTAGAGACCTCTATTTATAGGATGGGAACAAGAGTAGTGGCAATTTGGTCTTTTTGCATTTTGTAATTAGCTTGTGTTTAATTGGTGTTTAAATGGTATTTAAATGGTAAAATGGGGTTAAAAAAGGTTTAATGAAGGGAATTAATTTTGGTGAGGTGGAAAATTGGTAAAATGACAAAAATGATCAAAGAAAATTGGTGCCAAAATGATGTCATGCTTCCCTCCTTATATTTTTTGAATTTCGCCCCAGGGAAATCGATTTCCCTCATGGGTAAATCGATTTCCATAGTGAAATCTTCAAAAATCCGTTTTCTTGCACTGTTTTGATTTCTGCCCGATCTTTTACCTGTAAAATATGAACAAAAGAGACAAAATACATATTTTTGGATTTTGGTTAGTATAAAACAAATAAAAAGCTAAAAGTGCTTGATGATTCCTCTCAAAGACAAACTGATACCTCAAGATTGTGATCTTGATTGATGATTGAAATGCAAATGATGTATGATCTTAGGGTCAAAAATTGGGGTATGACCGATGCCCCTATTTAAGTTTCTTCTATCCGGAGATTTGAGGGTTAAATTCCTCAGCTCGACGTAATTGAAGAGACTTAAATATAAAACACACAATTTTTGAACCTAAGGTATGATGCGATGCTAATGGATGCATCAAGTATGATTATAAAATAGAGAGGAGTATAACACCACTGGGGAGATAAGAAAGGATTCCACTGGGGGAAAAGGTATACGTCATCTAGGAATAGAATCGGACTTCACAAAAGAAAGAAACAGTCGACAGAAGCTTTCAAGATAAAACATGATTGAACTTTGAGAAGAGAATATCTGATGCCTACATGAATGTGGCTACATCAAATGAATATCAAGGTAAAACATGATTGGACAACATCAAATGACAACTAAGGTAAAACTTGATTGGGCAACATCGAATGACAATCAAGGTAAAACATGATTGGATATCGTCAAAGGATAATCAAGGTAAAACATGATTGGATAATCATCAACGGACAATCAAGGTAAAACATGATTAGATAATCATCACAGGTCCATCAAGGTAAAACATGATTGGATGTCATTAAGGGATAATCAAGGTAAAACATGATTGGATAACATCAAATGACAATCAAGATAAAACATGATGGAAGGTAACCAAGATAAAACATGGTCGAAAGCGATCAAGATAAAGCATGATCAGAGACAATCAAGATAAAACATGATTGAAGGGAACCAAGATAAAACATGGTGGCGATCGGGATAAAGCATGATCAGAGACAATCAAGATAAAACATGATTGAAGGGAACCAAGATAAAACATGGTGTAAATCTTTCAGGAATGACACTGAAAGAAGAGAGAGAAATCATAACATCCAGGAATGGCCCTAAATGAAGAAAGGATACATCAAGGAACAACAATAGACGGACAAGACAAACAAGTATCTGTTTTGGATAGGTGCCAAGTAAGTTGGACTTTGATCTCAAGGTGAAGATGTTGATAGCAACAGGACCTCGGAAAATGCAAATGAGTATGAAATTTGTTTCAATGCATGATGTTGAATTTTTCTATGCATGATATATGATCAATGCAATGCAATTGTTTGTGACAACTGAGGGAGACTCTTTTGTGAGGCAAGATTAAAACCCTGAGTCCTCAACACGGGAACTCTGCCAACTCTGCTTGGGAAGAAGATGCTTAAACACACTTCTATTACACCGGTAACTATATCAAAACGATGATCCTTTGAGAAGGGCTGATAAAACTGCTTGGGGATTGCTGAAGAAGATTGCCCCTGATTGAGTGATTGTTGTAAGTTAACCGATCATGGCTTCAGTTGAACTGTACTAGGGATGAACTAATCATGGCTTCAGTTGAACTGCATGTTGGGATGGCTTGCCCCAGTATAAGTCTTGAAAGGATATTCTGATCAACAAATCTTGACTGAACATCTGAACAACAGGATCTTGAAATAACATGCCCCTGATAGGATCACTGATCAAGTTTCTCGACTGTTTGAACTTCCTGAAAGATGAGTGCTTACTTGCAAATAAAATGTTCGTTCAAGAATGGTAATTTTAATGCAATGCTCAAAGAATATTTTTGAAATCAAAATCATTATTGGAATGATGTTATTGATGTAAAGCAAATGGAATCACTGGTCAAAACATAAAGGTTAAGACATTCAAAGTGAAAGATAAAGCAAAGATATGATATCAAAGCAAATGATTGGCAAATCTCATGGGAGTCAGCTTACGCAACCTTGTTGTAGTATGCTTTCAAACAAACCTTACTTCAATTAGGTCTTTCATAGGTTGTAACGTGGCCAGGTTCACGGTTTCAGAAACAAAGGATATAAGGCTCATAATTTGATTGTACCCATCCCATCTTCGTGATGATCTCCAGTCCTAAAACTCAGTTAATTCAACTCATGCATTCAGGTTCCAAAAGACTTATGGAATTGCACCTTTGATAATGATAGTTCACAAGCAAAGAGAACCTTTGAAATGGCAGTCACTTCTTCCTTTTGATATCACAACATTTTGTTGTTTGAGGAATTTATTGAATTCTCTTTTTTCATCTTTCTTTTGATATCCCTAACTTTTGCTTGAACTGTTTATTTTTGAACTTACAGTCAGCGGGATGCCTTAATTTTTGCCTAAGTCATTTTTTGGATTTTTGACTTAGCAGGCTTTTCTTTATATATATATATATATATATATATATATATATATTTTTTTTGATACATTTTTTTTGAAAGATAGTGACTGCCTTGCTTAATGATTGATGAACTATCATTGGCTTTTGATTGGCATCTCCAACATTTCTTTGATGTATGCGGAGGAAAGCTTGTGATTGAAACCTTTGTGGAAAGGTGTACTGAATGATTCTCTTAAAATAGAATGCACAGCCAAATTAATTGAGAACTACCCTGCCCCAGGTTAAAGATGCGGGTTTTTTGTACAAAAAGAAACACCAACTTCGAAGGCTCAGAGGGGTTGACAAGGGATTAACTTCCTTATTTCTCCAGTGTTTGGGAATTGAAACAATGCCTGTACATCATCAGCAAAGTTTTATTCGAAAGCATACAGTTCAACAACTTGGGTATTTCGCTGTCATCATCCTCCCTCCAATCTTTGCATAAAACACAAGTTTGATAGAGAAAGCAAATGGAAGAAAATGTTTTGTAAACGAAGGTATAAACATAAACACAGTGAATGTTAATGAAATCAAAATATGCAATGCTCATTTCATTAAAATTACCATTCAGAAACAAACAAAGTCTAAAAGTAAATAGCACAATAAAGGAAATACGAACAGTACAGAAACAAGGCCTAGTGACTAATCAGCAGCAAAGATGAGCTATCTCGTCTGAAACACTTGGCTTTAGGAAAATCGGGCTTTGACTTATCTTCATCCACTTTGATTTGGCAAAGGTTTAGTGATGACATTAGGACCCATATCCTTGAAAGAGAGCATCTTTGATCTAACCAACTCTTGAACTCTTTCCTTCAGAGGGAAACATCTTTCTAAATCATGGCATGCTGCACCTTGATGGAAAGGACAGTGAAGATCAGATCTGAAACCATCAGGGAGAGGGTTTCGAGGAGGCGGCATAGCTCTTGTTGTAATCAACCCTTTCTGGACCAAAGCAGGATACAATTCCGTATAAGTCATGGGGATAGGATCAAAGTTGATCCTATTTCGAATCTGATTTTGTTTAGCAGCTTGAGGTTGAGGAGCTTGAACTTGCACAGGAGCAACAACAGCTACATAAGGTTGATCCCCATTTTGAGGTCTACGACGAGATCCCCTTCTGTCATCTGACACAGCATTAGTCTCATTCTCCTTCTTCTTGTGGAGGTTTCCATAAGGTTTCTTCGATCCACCAGAAGATTCAGCAACATGAGTAACTTTCCCATTCTTGATTCCTTCTTCAAGTCTCTGACCAATGGTTACCAGGTCTGTGAAGTTGGAAGATACACTGCCAATCATCTTTTCCCAAGAGAAAGGTGAGAGAGTGTCCATAAACATGCCAGTTAATTCTTTCTCAGCCAATGGTGGCTCCACTTGAGAAGCTAGCTCTCTCCAGCGTTGAGCGTATTCTTTGAAGGATTCTTTCTCCTTCTGAGACATATTCTGTAATTGTCGGCGATTAGGTGCCATGTCCAGATTATACTTATACTGCTTCATGAAAGCATCAGTCAGATCTTGGAAGCAATGAATGTGATTACTCTCAAGTCCCATATACCATTTCAGCGAAGCTCCACTCAAACTATCCTGAAAGCAATGAATGAGAAGTTTGTCATTCTTAGTATAAGCAGCCATCTTGCGATAGTACATGGTCAAATGGCTTCTTGGGCAAGTGTTCCCTTTATATTTCTCAAACTCAGGAGTCTTGAATTTTGCAGGCATGACAAAGTCGGAAACCAAACACATATTCTCAGCAGCAACCCCAAAGTAATCATTGTCTTCCATGGCTCTTAGGCGCTTTTCTAAAGTATGATACTGCTCTTTGACATCTTCAATATCTCCAGCATCTCCTTAACTTCCATTCTGGGAACGAGCAGCTTGATATTCAAACAGAGGATTCACATAAGTAGGCTGAGCAACAGTGTGCACAATAGGCTGAGATTCAGTGAAGACAGGAGCATGAAACATTGGATTTGAAGCTTGACCAATCACAAGTTGTGAAGATTGACCAATACCAGGAGTCTTCTCATAGGGAGGAATGTAACCAGGTGGCAAACCAAACTCAGGCCATGTAGAAGGTGGTTGTTGAGTAGGTTGAGGGTCAACATCAGCACTTGAGACTTCAACAATGAAAGTCTTTTGAGGCGGTTCTCCTCTAGCAATCAAAACTTGCAGCATCTCAATTAGCTTGGTCATGCCTGACTTCAACTCATCAATTTCCATCCCGACCTCTGCATTGTGTTGCTCTTGGTATTCCATTCTCAATCTAACGTTGGCTCTAGTTCCGTACTTGTGTGGAGGAATCAGCTTGACGGTAGACAGACAAACTCTAAAGATGGAGACAGACAAGGATAAGTTTTCTGGACAACCTAGATATGTATGCAAATGATGCATTTATTGTTGTCGCTTTTTATTTATTTGATTTTCAAGGAATTCAAGTTATTAATTTGTAAACATCAAAACATGAAGGAGGTAAATCCTATATTGGATCAAAGCTTTGATCAAGTTATCATCAAGATCAATCATCCATTTTGGTGGATTAAGGTTTTCACCCCATCAACACCCAAGATCCATTGAGTTTGATGAAACTTATGATGTTTACAAAGAAAGACCTATGAGTTCCTTGGAAATCAAATGAATGCATGGATGCATGGTTTATGCATCAATCACAATCAAGATCACACATGGCCGCACAAACAAAGTTCAAAGGTTCGACGTCACGAGCATGGAGTCAAAGTTAAGAACCACCCACAAAGGTATGTACTAGGGAATTTTGTACCTGCCGAACGGGTTCTACAAAGGTTCCCAGAGTTTTCAATCTTCTATCGGATACTACCGGCTCGCACAATTGCTCATGGGCGCCAATAATATGCCTAAAAAGACCTCGTCTGAGCGTAGCATCGCATGACAACAAGCTCAAATTGGTACTCGAACTTATTTCTGCGCTACATCCTAAAAAGGCTTAGATGGGTTAAAAGGGTTCTAGGCCATTCAGCTTCTACGGACACTCACTATTGAAAGTAATAGCGTTCTTACGATAGTTCGTAACAACATCTACTACCTTCCATGAGGCCTCCACTGATTGGGGTTCCACCATATGATGCTCATGTTAAGGATTGCTCCTGACATGCAACTATTGGTCTTACCACCTCCTATCTCAAGTTACTCACCAAAGTCCGGGTTAGGACTTTATCTCATCACAGAGGAACCATCGAGCACGAAAAAGAAAAAAAAGAAAAAACAAAACAAACAAAGCACACAATAATATATACAAATAAAACACACAGATAAATAAAAATAGGCTTAACACACTTAAAACTGGATCCCCAGTGAAGTCGCCATTTTTTCTGTAGTGGGGAAAATCTGAGATCGAAGCCGTTATATTGACTCGACTCAATATTTCAGTGAAAGTCGCCACCGCGCTTTATTGTTTCCAAAGGAAAAGGGAAAAGAACGAATAAAACCCAAAGTTTGTTTTTAAAACAAAAAAGAAGAGATCTTAAGTACGGGTGTTGTTTATACAAGGGGAAGGTTTTAAGCACCCCTCATATCTGTGGTACTCCACAGGAACCTTTTTGAAAATCTATGTTGTGTGTGTGCTAAAAAAACGGTTTATTTTATTTTTTAAAATAAGCTCGGCAAGACGTTAAGCCTTGTGCCTACATACCTCCTCGGTGCAATGGAGAAGTCAGAGCTAATGTAGTTCCGCTTAAAGGGAAAAACGTTTTAAAACGAATAAACACTTTATTGTCGTCGGAGAGAAATACTCAGCCATTGATCTTGAGCCTGAGAACAAACGAGTTCTTTGCTTCGCAAATGAAAGAAGGGCTCCAACTCGGATAAAATCGACGAGTATGCCACTAGCTCTCTCATACAAAAAAGATCTCATTATATCAATCAATTTCAAAATCGTGGGGTATAACCACTCGTTTCGACAATTAACAGTGTCTAAACTTTTTGAAGAAAAGGCCATTGAAGGCAAAAGATATTTTCTAAAGAAAAGGTTTTGAAAAGGGTTGCAAACATAAGAATGTTTTGGAAAAAGGGAGAAGATTTTGAAAATTAAAGAAGGGGAGGAGATGAAGAGGCTATCCTATTGCGTAAAATAAAAGCTAAGGAAAGAAACGGTCTAACCGAAATAAGAAGCCAACACTTGACATTGTGAGTCAAGGTAGATTTCCCATCCTTTGGAATATCAATACTAAACCAACATTATCACTTGGGGATCCAGATGAATTTATTATCTTAGCACCACTTTGCATTAAGCACATTAAAATTCTGACGAAAATCGGGCAGAGTAACGGCTGTTTTCGGGTAAAATCCTTATTTTAATGCCTTGGAATTAACCATCAAGGGCTTTCAAGGAAATACTTGCACATACAAACAGACAACAATCTAATGCCAGACAGACAGAATAACAGCAGAGTAACAATATCATAAGGGTCCAGAGGTACTAAGTCCATAAGTCCGAATCTCCAAAATGCTAGGGATAGTAACCAATAGTCCAAAAGAGAGCCTTAAGTGTTTTTTAGATTTTTGTTATTTATTAGTGTTTTAGCATAAAAATAAAGTATGGTCCAAGTGGACAAAAGAAAAATAGCGGAAGCATAAACATAGTGTCCAAGTGGACAAAGAGAAAATAGCGGAAATATAAACGTCCAAATGGACAAAGGAAAAATAGCGGAATGTAAATATGATGAAATGATAAAATAAAGCGATAAAGCGAGAAATATAAAGAGCGGTATAATAAAGTGCGGAAATTAAAGTTAGTTGTTAGATGTTAAAGATAACCATCTTGAAACTTGTCAACTATGTTATCAAAGTTAGTAAGAAAGATCGATGGTGAGTGAAGGATGTTCTCGGATTTAAATTCAATGGAACTTTATCAGAAGCTTAATAAAATCATAGCGACTACACGATAAATTTCCATAAGTCTTAAATCAACCGCATACAATTCTCTTCCATATTTGATCTTTTTTTGATTCGGGACACGAAATATTGCGCTATGTTAAGCAGATCGCCAAGTGATTTATGTAGAAATCACCCTACAACGAGGTTGGTCAAAACTTTATGTGCTAATGCATGCGAGAGAAGCGATATGTAGATCACTCTCCGAAAGCAATACCGCACGAAAAGAAAAGAGGTAGCGATCTAGTCTTTACATAGAATCCATAGAATTCTCAAGGTGTTAAGACTTTCATCGATCAAAAGAAAAAAAGAAGGAGAAGAAGAATAAAATGCATAAAAGATAATCAACTCACACTATCATTAATATCATTCATCTAATATTATGGATTTGGTCATTTCAAACCTATCAACATCCTAGATCCAATGATATTAATGAAGTGGAGGAAGAAGGAAGCCAAAACAAGCATAAAAAAGGCAAAAAACACATTCTGTCCCAGGGGAAATCGATTTGCCTAAGGAGGAAATCGATTTCCTTAATGCAAGTTTTCAAATCTGGCGCAGAAACGGAATGGAAATCGATTTCCCTAAGAAGGAAATCGATTTCCTCAGTGCAGTTTTCAAAAAATCAGCATTAAGAAGCAT
The DNA here is from genome assembly GCF_029867415.1 of Vicia villosa. Taxonomy (NCBI): domain Eukaryota; kingdom Viridiplantae; phylum Streptophyta; class Magnoliopsida; order Fabales; family Fabaceae; genus Vicia; species Vicia villosa. The sequence goes on along the minus strand of NC_081181.1, from coordinate 91,309,463 downwards.
AAAACTTGAGTTAAACAAACATACAAACACCTTATGACCACATATGAATTGGAGCACGAATTTTCCATCAATTAACCATCAAATAGGACCAATATAGCATCAAAGATGCATCACACACAAGCACAAAAGAATCACATTATGATGGATGAATAAAGATGAAGAAAATTATCAAATCTTGAACAAAACTTAGATCTACTTCAAGAATCACCAACACAAATCTTGATCTCTCAACAATTGAAGAAAAAAGAGTGAAATGGATGGTGGTTTAGCTCAAAGTTTGTGAGGTTCAAGATGTGACTCACAAACTTTATGAAAGAAAAAGAGCTTTGGTGAATTTGGTAAGGATGAGGAGAGAAATTGCAAGGGGTTTTTTGGCTCTCAAAGCTTGAGAAATGAGGGAGTAGAGACCTCTATTTATAGAATGGGAGCAAGAGTAGTGGCAATTTGGTCTTTTTGCATTTTGTAATTAGCTTGTGTTTAATTGGTGTTTAAATGGTATTTAAATGGTAAAAATGGTAAAATGGGGTTAAAAAAGGTTTAATGAAGGGAATTAATTTTGGTGAGGTGGAAAATTGGTAAAATGACAAAAATGATCAAAGAAAATTGGTGCCAAAATGATGTCATGCTTCCCTCCTTATATTTTTTGAATTTCGCCCCAGGGAAATCGAATTCCCTCATGGGTAAATCGATTTCCATAGTGAAATCTTCAAAAATCCGTTTTCTTGCACTATTTTGATTTCTGCCCGATCTTTTACCTGTAAAATATGAACAAAAGAGACAAAATACGTATTTTTGGATTTTGGTTAGTATAAAACAAATAAAAAGCTAAAAGTGCTTGATGATTCCTCTCAAAGACAAACTGATACCTCAAGATTGTGATCTTGATTGATGATTGAAATGCAAATGATGTATGATCTTAGGGTCAAAAATTGGGGTATGACAGATGCCCCTATTTAAGTTTCTTCTATCCGGAGATGTGAGGGTTAAATTCCTCAGCTCGACGTAATTGAAGAGACTTAAATATAAAACACACAATTTTTGAACCTAAGGTATGATGCGATGCTAATGGATGCATCAAGTATGATTATAAAATAGAGAGGAGTATAACACCACTGGGGAGATAAGAAAGGATTCCACTGGGGGAAAAGGTATACGTCATCTAGGAATAGAATCGGACTTCACAAAAGAAAGAAACAGTCGACAGAAGCTTTCAAGATAAAACATGATTGAACTTTGAGAAGAGAATATCTGATGCCTACATGAATGTGGCTACATCAAATGAATATCAAGGTAAAGCATGATTGGACAACATCAAATGACAACCAAGGTTAAACTTGATTGGGCAACATCGAATGACAATCAAGGTAAAACATGATTGGATATCGTCAAAGGATAATCAAGGTAAAACATGATTGGATAATCATCAACGGACAATCAAGGTAAAACATGATTAGATAATCATCACAGGTCCATCAAGGTAAAACATGATTGGATGTCATTAAGGGATAATCAAGGTAAAACATGATTGGATAACATCAAATGAAAATCAAGATAAAACATGATGGAAGGTAACCAAGATAAAACATGGTCGAAAGCGATCAAGATAAAGCATGATCAGAGACAATCAAGATAAAACATGATTGAAGGGAACCAAGATAAAACATGGTGGCGATCGGGATAAAGCATGATCAGAGACAATCAAGATAAAACATGATTGAAGGGAACCAAGATAAAACATGGTGTAAATCTTTCAGGAATGACACTGAAAGAAGAGAGAGAAATCATAACATCCAGGAATGGCCCTAAATGAAGAAAGGATACATCAAGGAACAACAATAGACGGACAAGACAAACAAGTATCTGTTTTGGATAGGTGCCAAGTAAGTTGGACTTTGATCTCAAGGTGAAGATGTTGATAGCAACAGGACCTCGGAAAATGCAAATGAGTATGAAATTTGTTTCAATGCATGATGTTGAATTTTTCTATGCATGATATATGATCAATGCAATGCAATTGTTTGTGACAACTGAGGGAGACTCTTTTGTGAGGCAAGATTAAAACCCTGAGTCCTCAACACGAGAACTCTGCCAACTCTGCTTGGGAAGAAGATGCTTAAACACACTTCTATTACACCGGTAACTATATCAAAACGATGATCCTTTGAGAAGGGCTGATAAAACTGCTTGGGGATTGCTGAAGAAGATTGCCCCTGATTGAGTGATTGTTGTAAGTTAACCGATCATGGCTTCAGTTGAACTGTACTAGGGATGAACTAATCATGGCTTCAGTTGAACTGCATGTTGGGATGGCTTGCCCCAGTATAAGTCTTGAAAGGATATTCTGATCAACAAATCTTGACTGAACATCTGAACAACAGGATCTTGAAATAACATGCCCCTGATAGGATCACTGATCAAGTTTCTCGACTGTTTGAACTTCCTGAAAGATGAGTGCTTACTTGCAAATAAAATGTTCGTTCAAGAATGGTAATTTTAATGCAATGCACAAAGAATATTTTTGAAATCAAAATCATTATTGGAATGATGTTATTGATGTAAAGCAAATGGAATCACTGGTCAAAACATAAAGGTTAAGACATTCAAAGTGAAAGATAAAGCAAAGATATGATATCAAAGCAAATGATTGGCAAATCTCATGGGAGTCAGCTTACGCAACCTTGTTGTAGTATGCTTTCAAACAAACCTTACTTCAATTAGGTCTTTCATAGGTTGTAACGTGGCCAGGTTCACGGTTTCAGAAACAAAGGATATAAGGCTCATAATTTGATTGTACCCATCCCATCTTCGTGATGATCTCCAGTCCTAAAACTCAGTTAATTCAACTCATGCATTCAGGTTCCAAAAGACTTATGGAATTGCACCTTTGATAATGATAGTTCACAAGCAAAGAGAACCTTTGAAATGGCAGTCACTTCTTCCTTTTGATATCACAACATTTTGTTGTTTGAGGAATTTATTGAATTCTCTTTTTTCATCTTTCTTTTGATATCCCTAACTTTTGCTTGAACTGTTTATTTTTGAACTTACAGTCAGCGGGATGCCTTAATTTTTGCCTAAGTCATTTTTTGGATTTTTGACTTAGCAGGCTTTTCTTTATATATATATATATATATATATATATATATATATATATATATTTTTTTTTTTTGATACATTTTTTTTGAAAGATAGTGACTGCCTTGCTTAATGATTGATGAACTATCATTGGCTTTTGATTGGCATCTCCAACATTTCTTTGATGTATGCGGAGGAAAGCTTGTGATTGAAACCTTTGTGGAAAGGTGTACTGAATGATTCTCTTAAAATAGAATGCACAGCCAAATTAATTGAGAACTACCCTGCCCCAGGTTAAAGATGCGGGTTTTTTGTACAAAAAGAAACACCAACTTCGAAGGCTCAGAGGGGTTGACAAGGGATTAACTTCCTTATTTCTCCAGTGTTTGGGAATTGAAACAATGCCTGTACATCATCAGCAAAGTTTTATTCGAAAGCATACAGTTCAACAACTTGGGTATTTCGCTGTCATCATCCTCCCTCCAATCTTTGCATAAAACACAAGTTTGATAGAGAAAGCAAATGGAAGAAAATGTTTTGTAAACGAAGGTATAAACATAAACACAGTGAATGTTAATGAAATCAAAATATGCAATGCTCATTTCATTAAAATTACCATTCAGAAACAAACAAAGTCTAAAAGTAAATAGCACAATAAAGGAAATACGAACAGTACAGAAACAAGGCCTAGTGACTAATCAGCAGCAAAGATGAGCTATCTCGTCTGAAACACTTGGCTTTAGGAAAATCGGGCTTTGACTTATCTTCATCCACTTTGATTTGGCAAAGGTTTAGTGATGACATTAGGACCCATATCCTTGAAAGAGAGCATCTTTGATCTAACCAACTCTTGAACTCTTTCCTTCAGAGGGAAACATCTTTCTAAATCATGGCATGCTGCACCTTGATGGAAAGGACAGTGAAGATCAGATCTGAAACCATCAGGGAGAGGGTTTCGAGGAGGCGGCATAGCTCTTGTTGTAATCAACCCTTTCTGGACCAAAGCAGGATACAATTCCGTATAAGTCATGGGGATAGGATCAAAGTTGATCCTATTTCGAATCTGATTTTGTTTAGCAGCTTGAGGTTGAGGAGCTTGAACTTGCACAGGAGCAACAACAACTACATAAGGTTGATCCCCATTTTGAGGTCTACGACGAGATCCCCTTCTGTCATCTGACACAGCATTAGTCTCATTCTCCTTCTTCTTGTGGAGGTTTCCATAAGGTTTCTTCGATCCACCAGAAGATTCAGCAACATGAGTAACTTTCCCATTCTTGATTCCTTCTTCAAGTCTCTGACCAATGGTTACCAGGTCTGTGAAGTTGGAAGATACACTGCCAATCATCTTTTCCCAAGAGAAAGGTGAGAGAGTGTCCATAAACATGCCAGTTAATTCTTTCTCAGCCAATGGTGGCTCCACTTGAGAAGCTAGCTCTCTCCAGCGTTGAGCGTATTCTTTGAAGGATTCTTTCTCCTTCTGAGACATATTCTGTAATTGTCGGCGATCAGGTGCCATGTCCAGATTATACTTATACTGCTTCATGAAAGCATCAGTCAGATCTTGGAAGCAATGAATGTGATTACTCTCAAGTCCCATATACCATTTCAGCGAAGCTCCACTCAAACTATCCTGAAAGCAATGAATGAGAAGTTTGTCGTTCTTAGTATAAGCAGCCATCTTGCGATAGTACATGGTCAAATGGCTTCTTGGGCAAGTGTTCCCTTTATATTTCTCAAACTCAGGAGTCTTGAATTTTGCAGGCATGACAAAGTCGGAAACCAAACACATATTCTCAGCAGCAACCCCAAAGTAATCATTGTCTTCCATGGCTCTTAGGCGCTTTTCTAAAGTATGATACTGCTCTTTGACATCTTCAATATCTCCAGCATCTCCTTAACTTCCATTATGGGAACGAGCAGCTTGATATTCAAACAGAGGATTCACATAAGTAGGCTGAGCAACAGTGTGCACAATAGGCTGAGATTCAGTGAAGACAGGAGCATGAAACATTGGATTTGAAGCTTGACCAATCACAAGTTGTGAAGATTGACCAATACCAGGAGTCTTCTCATAGGGAGGAATGTAACCAGGTGGCAAACCAAACTCAGGCCATGTAGAAGGTGGTTGTTGAGTAGGTTGACGGTCAACATCAGCACTTGAGACTTCAACAATGAAAGTCTTTTGAGGCGGTTCTCCTCTAGCAATCAAAACTTGCAGCATCTCAATTAGCTTGGTCATGCCTGACTTCAACTCATCAATTTCCATCCTGACCTCTGCATTGTGTTGCTCTTGGTATTCCATTCTCAATCTAACGTTGGCTCTAGTTCCGTACTTGTGTGGAGGAATCAGCTTGACGGTAGACAGACAAACTCTAAAGATGGAGACAGACAAGGATAAGTTTTCTGGACAACCTAGATATGTATGCAAATGATGCATTTATTGTTGTCGCTTTTTATTTATTTGATTTTCAAGGAATTCAAGTTATTAATTTGTAAACATCAAAACATGAAGGAGGTAAATCCTATATTGGATCAAAGCTTTGATCAAGTTATCATCAAGATCAATCATCCATTTTGGTGGATTAAGGTTTTCACCCCATCAACACCCAAGATCCATTGAGTTTGATGAAACTTATGATGTTTACAAAGAAAGACCTATGAGTTCCTTGGAAATCAAATGAATGCATGGATGCATGGTTTATGCATCAATCACAATCAAGATCACACATGGCCGCACAAACAAAGTTCAAAGGTTCGACGTCACGAGCATGGAGTCAAAGTTAAGAACCACCCACAAAGGTATGTACTAGGGAATTTTGTACCTGCCGAACGGGTTCTACAAAGGTTCCCAGAGTTTTCAATCTTCTATCGGATACTACCGGCTCGCACAATTGCTCATGGGCGCCAATAATATGCCTAAAAAGACCTCGTCTGAGCGTAGCATCGCATGACAACAAGCTCAAATTGGTACTCGAACTTATTTATGCGCTACATCCTAAAAAGGCTTAGATGGGTTAAAAGGGTTCTAGGCCATTCAGCTTCTACGGACACTCACTATTGAAAGTAATAGCGTTCTTACGATAGTTCGTAACAACATCTACTACCTTCCATGAGGCCTCCACTGATTGGGGTTCCACCATATGATGCTCATGTTAAGGATTGCTCCTGACATGCAACTATTGGTCTTACCACCTCCTATCTCAAGTTACTCACCAAAGTCCGGGTTAGGACTTTATCTCATCACAGAGGATCCATCGAGCACGAAAAAGAAAAAAAAGAAAAAACAAAACAAACAAAGCACACAATAATATATACAAATAAAACACACAGATAAATAAAAATAGGCTTAACACACTTAAAACTGGATCCCCAGTGAAGTCGCCATTTTTTCTGTAGTGGGGAAAATCTGAGATCGAAGCCGTTATATTGACTCGACTCAATATTTCAGTGAAAGTCGCCACCGCGCTTTATTGTTTCCAAAGGAAAAGGGAAAAGAACGAATAAAACCCAAAGTTTGTTTTTAAAACAAAAAAGAAGAGATCTTAAGTACGGGTGTTGTTTATACAAGGGGAAGGTTTTAAGCACCCCTCATATCTGTGGTACTCCACAGGAACCTTTTTGAAAATCTATGTTGTGTGTGTGCTAAAAAAACGGTTTATTTTATTTTTTAAAATAAGCTCGGCAAGACGTTAAGCCTTGTGCCTACATACCTCCTCGGTGCAATGGAGAAGTCAGAGCTAATGTAGTTCCGCTTAAAGGGAAAAACGTTTTAAAACGAATAAACACTTTATTGTCGTCGGAGAGAAATACTCAGCCATTGATCTTGAGCCTGAGAACAAACGAGTTCTTTGCTTCGCAAATGAAAGAAGGGCTCCAACTCGGATAAAATCGACGAGTATGCCACTAGCTCTCTCATACAAAAAAGATCTCATTATATCAATCAATTTCAAAATCGTGGGGTATAACCACTCGTTTCGACAATTAACAGTGTCTAAACTTTTTGAAGAAAAGGCCATTGAAGGCAAAAGATATTTTCTAAAGAAAAGGTTTTGAAAAGGGTTGCAAACATAAGAATGTTTTGGAAAAAGGGAGAAGATTTTGAAAATTAAAGAAGGGGAGGAGATGAAGAGGCTATCCTATTGCGTAAAATAAAAGCTAAGGAAAGAAACGGTCTAACCGAAATAAGAAGCCAACACTTGACATTGTGAGTCAAGGTAGATTTCCCATCCTTTGGAATATCAATACTAAACCAACATTATCACTTGGGGATCCAGATGAATTTATTATCTTAGCACCACTTTGCATTAAGCACATTAAAATTCTGACGAAAATCGGGCAGAGTAACGGCTGTTTTCGGGTAAAATCCTTATTTCAATGCCTTGGAATTAACCATCAAGGGCTTTCAAGGAAATACTTGCACATACAAACAGACAACAATCTAATGCCAGACAGACAGAATAACAGCAGAGTAACAATATCATAAGGGTCCAGAGGTACTAAGTCCATAAGTCCGAATCTCCAAAATGCTAGGGATAGTAACCAATAGTCCAAAAGAGAGCCTTAAGTGTTTTTTAGATTTTTGTTATTTATTAGTGTTTTAGCATAAAAATAAAGTATGGTCCAAGTGGACAAAAGAAAAATAGCGGAAGCATAAACATAGTGTCCAAGTGGACAAAGAGAAAATAGCGGAAATATAAACGTCCAAATGGACAAAGGAAAAATAGCGGAATGTAAATATGATGAAATGATAAAATAAAGCGATAAAGCGAGAAATATAAAGAGCGGTATAATAAAGTGCGGAAATTAAAGTTAGTTGTTAGATGTTAAAGATAACCATCTTGAAACTTGTCAACTATGTTATCAAAGTTAGTAAGAAAGATCGATGGTGAGTGAAGGATGTTCTCGGATTTAAATTCAATGGAACTTTATCAGAAGCTTAATAAAATCATAGCGACTACACGATAAATTTCCATAAGTCTTAAATCAACCGCATACAATTCTCTTCCATATTTGATCTTTTTTTGATTCGGGACACGAAATATTGCGCTATGTTAAGCAGATCGCCAAGTGATTTATGTAGAAATCACCCTACAACGAGGTCGGTCAAAACCTTATGTGCTAATGCATGCGAGAGAAGCGATATGTAGATCACTCTCCGAAAGCAATACCGCACGAAAAGAAAAGAGGTAGCGATCTAGTCTTTACCAAGAATCCATAGAATTCTCAAGGTGTTAAGACTTTCATCGATCAAAAGAAAAAAAGAAGGAGAAGAAGAATAAAATGCATAAAAGATAATCAACTCACACTATCATTAATATCATTCATCTAATATTATGGATTTGGTCATTTCAAACCTATCAACATCCTAGATCCAATGATATTAATGAAGTGGAGGAAGAAGGAAGCCAAAACAAGCATAAAAAAGGCAAAAAACACATTCTGTCCCAGGGGAAATCGATTTGCCTAAGGAGGAAATCGATTTCCTTAATGCAAGTTTTCAAATCTGGCGCAGAAACGGAATGGAAATCGATTTCCCTAAGAAGGAAATCGATTTCCTCAGTGCAGTTTTCAAAAAATCAGCATTAAGAAGCATAAAACTTGAGTTAAACAAACATACAAACACCTTATGACCACATATGAATTGGAGCACGAATTTTCCATCAATTAACCATCAAATAGGACCAATATAGCATCAAAGATGCATCACACACAAGCACAAAAGAATCACATTATGATGGATGAATAAAGATGAAGAAAATTATCAAATCTTGAACAAAACTTAGATCTACTTCAAGAATCACCAACACAAATCTTGATCTCTCAACAATTGAAGAAAAAAGAGTGAAATGGATGGTGGTTTAGCTCAAAGTTTGTGAGGTTCAAGATGTGACTCACAAACTTTATGAAAGAAAAAGAGCTTTGGTGAATTTGGTAAGGATGAGGAGAGAAATTGCAAGGGGTTTTTTGGCTCTCAAAGCTTGAGAAATGAGGGAGTAGAGACCTCTATTTATAGAATGGGAGCAAGAGTAGTGGCAATTTGGTCTTTTTGCATTTTGTAATTAGCTTGTGTTTAATTGGTGTTTAAATGGTATTTAAATGGTAAAAATGGTAAAATGGGGTTAAAAAAGGTTTAATGAAGGGAATTAATTTTGGTGAGGTGGAAAATTGGTAAAATGACAAAAATGATCAAAGAAAATTGGTGCCAAAATGATGTCATGCTTCCCTCCTTATATTTTTTGAATTTCGCCCCAGGGAAATCGAATTCCCTCATGGGTAAATCGATTTCCATAGTGAAATCTTCAAAAATCCGTTTTCTTGCACTATTTTGATTTCTGCCCGATCTTTTACCTGTAAAATATGAACAAAAGAGACAAAATACGTATTTTTGGATTTTGGTTAGTATAAAACAAATAAAAAGCTAAAAGTGCTTGATGATTCCTCTCAAAGACAAACTGATACCTCAAGATTGTGATCTTGATTGATGATTGAAATGCAAATGATGTATGATCTTAGGGTCAAAAATTGGGGTATGACAGATGCCCCTATTTAAGTTTCTTCTATCCGGAGATGTGAGGGTTAAATTCCTCAGCTCGACGTAATTGAAGAGACTTAAATATAAAACACACAATTTTTGAACCTAAGGTATGATGCGATGCTAATGGATGCATCAAGTATGATTATAAAATAGAGAGGAGTATAACACCATTGGGGAGATAAGAAAGGATTCCACTGGGGGAAAAGGTATACGTCATCTAGGAATAGAATCGGACTTCACAAAAGAAAGAAACAGTCGACAGAAGCTTTCAAGATAAAACATGATTGAACTTTGAGAAGAGAATATCTGATGCCTACATGAATGTGGCTACATCAAATGAATATCAAGGTAAAGCATGATTGGACAACATCAAATGACAACCAAGGTTAAACTTGATTGGGCAACATCGAATGACAATCAAGGTAAAACATGATTGGATATCGTCAAAGGATAATCAAGGTAAAACATGATTGGATAATCATCAACGGACAATCAAGGTAAAACATGATTAGATAATCATCACAGGTCCATCAAGGTAAAACATGATTGGATGTCATTAAGGGATAATCAAGGTAAAACATGATTGGATAACATCAAATGACAATCAAGATAAAACATGATGGAAGGTAACCAAGATAAAACATGGTCGAAAGCGATCAAGATAAAGCATGATCAGAGACAATCAAGATAAAACATGATTGAAGGGAACCAAGATAAAACATGGTGGCGATCGGGATAAAGCATGATCAGAGACAATCAAGATAAAACATGATTGAAGGGAACCAAGATAAAACATGGTGTAAATCTTTCAGGAATGACACTGAAAGAAGAGAGAGAAATCATAACATCCAGGAATGGCCCTAAATGAAGAAAGGATACATCAAGGAACAACAATAGACGGACAAGACAAACAAGTATCTGTTTTGGATAGGTGCCAAGTAAGTTGGACTTTGATCTCAAGGTGAAGATGTTGATAGCAACAGAACCTCGGAAAATGCAAATGAGTGTGAAATTTGTTTCAATGCATGATGTTGAATTTTTCTATGCATGATATATGATCAATGCAATGCAATTGTTTGTGACAACTGAGGGAGACTCTTTTGTGAGGCAAGATTAAAACCCTGATTCCTCAACACGAGAACTCTGCCAACTCTTCTTGGGAAGAAGATGCTTAAACACACTTCTATTACACCGGTAACTATATCAAAACGATGATCCTTTGAGAAGGGCTGATAAAACTGCTTGGGGATTGCTGAAGAAGATTGCCCCTGATTGAGTGATTGTTGTAAGTTAATTGATCATGGCTTCAGTTGAACTGTACTAGGGATGAACTGATCATGGCTTCAGTTGAACTGCATGTTGGGATGGCTTGCCCCAGTATAAGTTTTGAAAGGATATTCTGATCAACAAATCTTGACTGAACATCTGAACAACAGGATCTTGAAATAACATGCCCCTGATAGGATCACTGATCAAGTTTCTCGACTGTTTGAACTTCCTGAAAGATGAGTGCTTACTTGCAAATAAAATGTTCGTTCAAGAATGGTAATTTTAATGCAATGCTCAAAGAATATTTTTGAAATCAAAATCATTATTGGAATGATGTTATTGATGTAAAGCAAATGGAATCACTGGTCAAAACATAAAGGTTAAGACATTCAAAGTGAAAGATAAAGCAAAGATATGATATCAAAGCAAATGATTGGCAAATCTCATGGGAGTCAGCTTACGCAACCTTGTTGTAGTATGCTTTCAAACAAACCTTACTTCAATTAGGTCTTTCATAGGTTGTAACGTGGCCATGTTCACGGTTTCAGAAACAAAGGATATAAGGCTCAAAATTTGATTGTACCCATCCCATCTTCGTGATGATCTCCAGTCCTAAAACTCAGTTAATTCAACTCATGCATTCAGGTTCCAAGAGACTTATGGAATTACACCTTTGATAATGATAGTTCACAAGCAAAGAGAACCTTTGAAATGGCAGTCACTTCTTCCTTTTGATATCACAACATTTTGTTGTTTGAGGAATTTATTGAATTCTCTTTTTTCATCTTTCTTTTGATATCCCTAACTTTTGCCTGAACTGTTTATTTTTGAACTTACAGTCAGCGGGATGCCTTAATTTTTGCCTAAGTCATTTTTTGGATTTTTGACTTAGTAGGCTTTTCTTTATATATATATATATATATATATATATATATATATATATATATATATATATATATATATATATATTTTTGATACATTTTTTTTGAAAGATAGTGACTGCCTTGCTTAATGATTGATGAACTATCATTGGCTTTTGATTGGCATCTCCAACATTTCTTTGATGTATGCGGAGGAAAGCTTGTGATTGAAACCTTTGTGGAAAGGTGTACTGAATGATTCTCTTAAAATAGAATGCACAACCAAATTAATTGAGAACTACCCTGCCCTAGGTTAAAGATGCGGGTTTTTTGTACAGAAAGAAACACCAACTTCGAAGGCTCAGAGGGGTTGGCAAGGGATTAACTTCCTTATTTCTCCAGTGTTTGGGAATTGAAACAATGCCTGTACATCATCAGCAAAGTTTTATTCAAAAGCATACAGTTCAACAACCTGGGTATTTCGTTGTCATCATCCTCCCTCAAATCTTTGCATAAATTACAAGTTTGATAGAGATAGCAAATGGAAGAAAATGTTTTGTAAACGAAGGTATAAACATAAACACAGTGGATGTTAATGAATTTAAAATATGCAATGCTCATTTCATTAAAATTACCATTCAAAAACAAACAAAGTCTAAAAGTAAATAGCACAATAAAGGAAATACGAACAGTACAGAAACAAGGCCTAGTGACTAATCAACAACAAAGATGAGCTATCTCGTCTGAAACACTTGGCTTTAGGAAAATCGGGCTTTGACTTATCTTCATCCACTTTGATTTGGCAAAGGATTAGTGATGACATTAGGACCCATATCCTTGAAAGAGAGCATCTTTGATCTAACCAACTCTTGAACTCTTTCCTTCAGAGGGAAACATCTTTCTAAATCATGGCCTGCTGCACCTTGATGGAAAGGACAGTGAAGATCAGATCTGAAACCATCAGGGAGAGGGTTTCGAGGAGGCGGCATAGCTCTTGTTGTAATCAACCCTTTCTGGACCAAAGCAGGATACAGTTCCGTATAAGTCATGGGGATAGGATCAAAGTTGATCCTATTACGAATCTGATTTTGTTTAGCAGCTTGAGGTTGAGGAGATTGAACTCGCACAGGAGGGTCAAAAATGAGGGTATGACACAACAATCTTCACCAAAATCACATTCAGGACAGCATGAAATCGATTCCCCTCCTGGGTAAATCGATTTCCCTAGTGTATTTTGCGCCAATTTCTCTTCTGGAACAGAGTGAAATCGATTTCACTCTTGGGGAAATCGATTTCCTTAAGGCGAAATTCAAAAAATATAAGGAGGGAAGCTTGACATCATTTTGGCACCTTTTTATTTGATCATTTTACCAATTTTCCACCTCATCAAAATTAATCCCTTCATTAAACCCACTTAAACCTCATTTTACCATTTAAATACCACTTTAATCACCAATTAAACACAAGCTAATTACCAAATGCAAAAAGACCAAACTACCACTACTCTTGATCTCATCCTATAAATAGAGCCCACTACTCTCTCATTTCTCAAGCTTTGAGAGCCAAAAAACCCCTTGCAATTTCTCTCCTCATCCCTACCAAATTCACCAAAGCTCTTTGTTCTTTCATAAAGTTTGTGATTTACATCTTGAACCTCACAAACTTTGAGCTAAACCACCATCTATTTCACTCTTTTTTCTTCAATTGTTGAGAGATCAAGATTTGTGTTGGTGATTCTTGAAGTAGATCTAAGTTTTGTTCAAGACTTGGTAATTTTCTTCATCCTTTTTGTATATCACAATGTGATTCTTTGTTGTTTGTGTTCAATGCATCTTTGATGCTATATTGGTGCTATTTGTTGGTGATTTGATGGAAAATTCGTGCTCTAATTGATGTGTGATCATAAGGTGTTTGTATATTTGTTCAAGTCAAGTTTCATGCCTTTAAATGCTGTTTTTGCTGAAATTTACACTGAGGAAATCGATTTCCTTAAGGCTGAAATCGATTTCCTGCTGAACGTAACTTGTTTTTTTTGAAAACTGCACTATGGAAATCGATTTCCAGCAGGCAGAATGTGGTTTTTTGCCTTTTTTGTGCTTGTTTTGGCTTCCTTCTTCCTACACTTCATTAATATCATTGGATCTAGGGTGTTGATAGGTTTGAAATGACCTAATCCACCAAAATGGATGAATGATATTAATGATAGTGTGAGTTGATTATCTTTTGTGTTTTCATTCTTATTTTCATCTTATTTTTCTTTTGATCGATGAAAGTCTTGACATCTTGAGGATTCTATGGATTCTTGATGAAGACTAGATCAATTTGTTTTCATTCTTATCTTTTCATCTTACTTTCTTTTGATCGATGAAAGTCTTAATATCTTGAGAATTCTATGGATTCTTGATGAAGACTAGATCAATTTGTTCTTATCTTTTCATCTTATTTCCTTTTGATCGATGAAAGTCTTAACATCTTGAGAATTCTATGGATTCTTGATAAAGACTAGATCAATTTGTTTTCATTCTTATCTTTTTTTCATCTTATTTTCTCTTCATCGATGAAAGTCTTGATATCTTGAGAATTCTATGGATTCTTGATAAAGGCTAGATCATTTCTTCTTCTCCTTCTTATTTCTTTTGATTGATGATCTTGATACATGGAGAGTTCTCCTACATTTGTCCCGACTCGATAAAAGATCAAATATGGAAGAGAATTGTATGCGGTTGATTTATGACTTATGGAAATTTATCGTGTAGTCGCTATGATTTTATCAAGCTTCTGATAAGTTTCCATTGACCTTAAATCCGAGTACATCATTAACTCACCATCGATCTTCATTACTAACTTTGATAACATACTTGACAAGTTTCAAGATGGTTATCTTTAACATATAACAACTAACTTTAATTTCCGCCATTTATTATACCGCTCTTTATATTTCTCGCTTTATCGCTTTATTTTATCATTTCATCATATTTACATTCCGCCATTTTCTCTTTGTCCATTTGGACGTTTATAATTCCGCTATTTTCTCTTTGTCCACTTGGACATATGTTTATGCTTCCGCTATTTTCCTTTTGTCCACTTGGACCATACTTTACTTTTATGCTAAAACACTAATAAACAACCAAAATCTAAAACACACATAAGGCTCTCTTTGGACTATTGGTTACTATCCCTAGCATTTTGGAGATTCGGACTTATGGACTTAGTGCCTCTGGACTCTTATTCTGTTATTACTCTGCTGTTATTCTGTCTGTCTGGCATTGGATTGTTGTCTGTTTGTATGTGCAGGTATTTCCTTGAAAGCCCTTGATGGTTAATTCCAAGGCATTGAGATAAGGATTTTACCCGAAAACAGCCGTTACTCTGCCCGATTTTCGTCAGAATCTTAATGTGCTTAATGAAAAGTGGTGCTAAGACAATAAGTTCATCTGGATCCCCCAAGTGTTAATGTGTTGGTATTGATAATTCCAAAGGATGGGAAATCTACCTTGACTCATAATGTCAAGTGTTGGCTTCTTACTTCGGTTAGACCGTTCTTTTCCTTAGCTTTTATTTTACGCAATAGGATAGCCTCTTCATCTCCTCCCTTTCTTAAATTTTCAAAATCTTCTCCCTATTTCAAAAACCTTCTTATGTTTGCAACCTTTTCAAAATCTCTTTCTTAAAAATATCTTTTTCCCTTAGTGGCTTTTCTTCAAAAGTTTAGACACCGTTAATTGTCGAAACGAGTGGTTATACCCCACGATTTTGAAATTGATTGATATAATGAGACCTTTTTCGCGTGAGAGAGCTAGTGGCATACTCGTCGATTTTATCCGAGTTGGAGCCCTTCTTTCATTAGCGATGCAAGGAACTCGTTTGTTCTCATGCTCAAGATCAATGGCTGAGTATTTCTCTCCGACGACGATAAAGTGTTTATTCGTTTTTAAAAATGTTTTCCCAAAAAGCGGAACTACATTAGCTCTGACTTCTCCATTGAACCGAGGAGGTATGTAGGCCCAAAGCTAAACGCTTTGCCGAGCTTATTTTAAAAATAAAACAAACCCTTTTTTAGCACACACACACACACACAGATTTTCAAAAAGGTTCCCGTGGAGTACCACGGATATGAGGGGTGCTTTAAACCTTCCCCTCATATAATCAACACCCGTACCTGAGATCTCTTTCTTGTTTTAAAAACAAAACTTTGGGTTTTTCGTTCTTTTCCCTTTTCCTTTGAAAAAATAAAGCGCGGTGGCGATTTCAAACGGAATATTGATTCGAGTCAATCCCATGGCTTCGATATCAGACTTTTCCCCGCTACAGAAAAATGGCGACTTCACTGGGGATCCAGTTTTAAGTGTGTTAAGCCTATTTTTGTTTATCAGTGTGTTTTATCTGTATATATTGTTGTGTGCTTTGTATGTTTATTTTCTTTTTTCTTTTTGGTGCTCGATGGTTCTTCTGTGATGAGATAAAGTTCTAACCCGAACTTTGGTGAGTAACTTGAGATAGGAGGTGGTAAGACCAATAGTCGCATGTCAGGAGCAATTCTTAACATGAGCGTCATATGGTGGAACCCCAATCAGTGGAGGCCTCATGGAAGGTAGTAGAGGTTGTTACGAATCATCGTGATAATGCTATTACTTTCAATAGTGAGTGTCCGTAGAAGCTGAATGGCCTAGAACCTTTTTAACCCATCTAAGCCTTTTTAGGATGTAGCGCAGAAACAAGATCAAGTACCAATTTGAGCTTGTTGTCATGCGATGCTACGCTCAGACGAGGTCTTTTTAGGCATATTATTGGCGCCCATGAGCAATTGTGCGTGCCGGTAGTATCCGATAGAAGATTGAAAACTCTGGGAACCTTTGTAGAACCCTTTCGGCAGGTACAAAATTCCCTAGTACATACCTTTGTGGGTGGTTCTTAACTTTGGCTCCATGCTCGTGACGTCGAACCTTTGAACTATGATCTTATGTGACCTTGTGTGCTCTTGGTTGTGGTTGATGCATAAACCATGCATTCATGCATCCATGAAAACTCTTTTTCTTTTGATTTTCAAGGAACTTAGACGTCTTTCCTTGTAAACATCATAAGTTTCATCAAGCTCAATGGATCTTGGGTGTTGATGGGGTGAAAACTCTAATCCACCAAAATGGATGATTGATTTTGATGATAACTTAATCGAAGCTTTAGTCCAATGTTGAGTGTTTACAAGTTAATATCTTAAGTTCCTTGAAACTCAAAAATAAAAAACAAAAACAAATCATCTGCATTGCATGCATCATTCTGCATTTGGTTCTGCTTTCTAAAGAAGTTTTCCAGAGCCTTATTTCCTTTCTCCTGGTATCATAAGTACAACACTCTTACTAAGAAGAAATGGAAAGCATCAAACAAGAGATTCTTGAGCTCCGTGAAGAGGTGGTTACTCTGAAGGCTGGTATGGGGCATCTGACTGCTCTGGTCGAGGCTCTAGTTGCTGCCCAAGTCAATCCTTCTATGATGGAAGAAAGGATGGCAAAGGTCTTTCTTGAAACTCTGAACTCATCCTTTCCTGAGGGGATAGTAGTCCGTACACCTACTGACTTCCACAGAGAGGTGGATATGAAAGCGCTTCTAGAAAAGGATGTCCGAAAGGAATGTTTGTTTGAAGAAGGTAACTCAGCTGGTAGTGTGAAGAAGTTTGGTAATGACTTTTCAAAGAAGAGAATCAGGGGAGGAAACAATCATCATCAACATCAGAATGTTTCCTATGTCATTCCTGTATCCAATTCAGTTCATGCAATCCCAGATTATCAGCAGAGCACTCGTCAACAAGATTCTCCACCGAACGAGCAAAATCAACCTCAAAAGGGGAATTTTGATCCTATCCCCATGACTTACACAGAATTGTACCCTGCTTTTATTTGTAAGAATTTGGTTCAATTAAGGTCACCACCTCCTGTTCCAGAGAAACTCCCTTGGCGGTACAAAGCTGATGCCACTTGTGCTTTTCATCAGAACGCTCCTGGGCATGACTTAGAGAATTGTTGGCCTCTAAAAAATGAAGGCCAAAGATTAATCCATGCTGGTATTTTGACTTTCCAAGATGTTGGTTATGATGTTCAAGCCAATTCTTTGCCAAAGCATGATTGAATCACTATTGATGGTAGCCTGAAGCTCGAAAGATGTTTCGTTCAGCATATGCCCAGATGGAGAGAGTTTTTCTCAGTTTTTAGTATTCTTATTGATTTCCATTTGTAATATTTCTTGTTTTTCAATGCATTGTTTGCATGTAGAAACTTGTTTATTTTTGAATGTTAATGCTAACACAATAATAATGTTTGTCTTGAAGTAATCCATTCGTTTCACTCATGTTTATTTGTTTTTATGCATTATGATACCAATTGCTTTTGCCAAACTCTTGCTTATGCAAAGATTGGAGGGAGGATGATGATCTGAAAACGCAAAATTTCTGGTTGTATGCTTTTGAATAAGACCCTGCTGATGATGTACAGGCATTGTTTCAAATCCCCAAACACCGGAGATATAAGGAAGATAATCCCTTGTTAACCCCTTTGAGCCTTGAAGTAGGAGTTTCTTTTCTAAACGAAAAAACCCTAATATTTAACCTGGGGCAGGGTAGTCTTCAGTTAATTTGACCGAGTGTTCATATTTCAAAAAGGATTGTGCATCCAAAGGTCAAGCACGTCATATCCACATCAAAGGATGGATCATGGGAAACCACAATGGTTATTCCCCGCGCATCAAAAGGCTGGAAAATGTGAAACCACAATGGTTATCCTTCATCCGCCAAGAAATGAGGCATTCACAACCCTCTCAACAAGTCAAGACAAAGTCAATATCATACGATTTGTTCAAATCAAAAGAATAAAAAGGAAAGAAAAAAGAAAGAAGAAAAAAGCTCGCTAAGTCAAAAACTTGAAAACAAGTGACTTAGGCAAAAGTTAGAGCATCCCGCTGGACGACCAATTCAAAAGAATCAGTCCAGGCAAAAGTTAGGGAAATAAATAAAAAAAAAAAGAAAAAGTTAGGGAAACAAAAAAAAAATGAAAAAAAAAGTGAAAAGTGAAAAGAAAGGACTACAAAGCAAAAGTCCTCAACAATGAACAAATCTGTGTGAATACAAAAATGAAGACAAAAGGGTGACTGCTACTCCAAGAAAGCCTCATCAGGTCATTAATGGCACAAAATCCTTTTGAGAGATGAATACTCATGTTGAGTTGACTGAACATAGGACTGGAGAACATCACGAAGATGGGGTGGGCTAAATAAACTTTGAGCCTAAAAATCTTTTTTTTTCTGAAAACCGTGAACCAGGCCACGTTACAACCCTCAAAAGTCCTAATTGAAGCAGGGTTTATTTCAAAAGCATACTTAAACAAGAAAGCGTTCCTGACTCCTATCGGTTATGCTGAAAACTTGTGTTGGTATCATATGCATACAAAAAATCAATGTCATCTCTTAACTAGTGATTCATTCACAAGGTTTTGCGACATCGTTTTTTTAAAAAAAAAAAAAAAAACTTCAAGACTTACATAATTATTGCATTTTCATTATCATTCTCATAATAAACATTTTTCTGCTTGTAAACATTTGTTTGACATCCAGGAAGTTAACATCTGATCATCAGTAGAAAACTAAAACATTGCCAGGGGCATGTTGTTTTCCCAGTATAATGCTTTTGCAAGTTTGACTACCATCATGGGGCAAAGCTCGAAGACTTTTTCAAGTAAAAGAATGCGCCAAGTTTAGTCAATATGGGGCAGCTACGTCGAGATTTGACAAATCTCTCCACAAATCTGTTGATCTGGGGAAGATTATTCCAAGTCTTCATGATGCCAAGGATCTCTATGAACCTTTTTGAGGTAGTTTCCTTTCATAGACCATGTAGTCTGGGGCAAGTTATGAATCAGAAGTTACCTTGATCACCTCATTAGCTTGAAGTACAAAGGTTGTTGCCGTGGTTAGTCCAGAGTATGTCACTCTCTACCAAGGAGTTTCGAGACAACGGTTGACTGTTGGGTTTTCTTTCTCACCTTGTGTTGAGTTTTGAACTAAAATCCCCCGCATGTTAACTTGTTTGCTTTGATGTTAACTTCTTATTTCCTCTGCAAGTTCGGAATGGTGATTTTCTCCAAAGAAATTTTCTCTAATTCCCCATAATAGAGCTTGATGTGTTGTCCAATCTTTTTGATAAGAAGAAGATGATCTATAAATTCCTCACAGAGATTGATAATCCCCACTGAGAAGAATTTTGCTTCGGTGTTCCTCCTCAGCTCATTTGTCAGGATGGAATTAATCCCCATTTGAGTTTATTCCTCAAGGGGCAAAGCTTTGTTTGACCATTTCTATCCAACTTGTTCTTGGAGTTGAACTTTGGTCTCTTGCAATACTATTTTGAACCTCTCTAGGCTGGGAAACCTAGATTGAGAAGGCATTTATTTTGCACCTCTTGAGGATTTCTTCTTTCCTCAACAATGGAAAATTCATTTGTGATTGATGTTCTTATCAGAGACTTGAAATATTTATTTTCCAGCAGTGTTGTTATTGCACTCCCTTGGAATTTGTGCTTGAAAGCAAGGGGCAGGTTTTGACTTTAAGCAACTTATGTTATCCCCATCATGTTTTGGCTGACAACAAGCCTCTTTATTTGAGCAAGTTTGTTCGTCTCCACATATCAATCTTATCTTCAAAGCAAGCAAAAATCTCCCACAAAGAGTAAGTTTGTCCACTACTTTTGTTATTCCCAACGGGTCAGTAGACGGCAATCTTCTCCGGAAGATAGTTTGTCCACTTTTGGACTTCCCAAGCAGGTCAACAGTTGACAATCTTCTCCAAAAAATAGCTTGTCCGCTTTCAAAGTTCCCCACCAAAGTCAGCAAATGGCGGTCTCCTCCATTAGAAGACAGTTTGCTCACTTTTTCCTAAGACGGGTCAGCGAATGGCAGTCTCTTTCAGCAGAAGACAGTTCGTTCCGCTTAAGGATTTCTCGACAGGGTCGGCAAATGGAAGTCTCTTTCAGCAGAAGACAGTTTGTTCCCTTTGAGATAACGGATGGCAGTCTTCTTCATGAAGACAGTTCGTTTAAGAATTCTTATTTTAAAGTCAGCAAATGGCGGTCTCCTCCATTAGAAGACAGTTTGCTCACTTTTTCCTAAGACGGGTCAACGAATGGCACTCTTTCAGCAGAAGACAGTGCGTTCCGCTTAAGGATTTCTCGACAGGGTCGACAAATGGCAGTCTCTTTCAGCAGAAGACAGTTTGTTCCCTTTGAGATAACGGATGGCAGTCTTCTTCATGAAGACAGTTCGTTTAAGAATTCTTATTTTAAAGTCAGCAAATGGCGGTCTCCTCCATTAGAAGACAGTTTGCTCACTTTTTCCTAAGACGGGTCAACGAATGGCAGTCTCTTTCAGCAGAAGACAGTTCGTTCCGCTTAAGGATTTCTCGACAGGGTCGGCAAATGGCAGTCTCCTCCATTAGAAGACAGTTTGCTCACTTTTTCCTAAGATGGGTCAACGAATGGCAGTCTCTTTCAGCAGAAGACAGTTCGTTCCGCTTAAGGATTTCTCGACAGGGTCGGCAAATGGCAGTCTCTTTCAGCAGAAGACAGTTTGTTCCCTTTGAGATAACGGATGGCAGTCTTCTTCATGAAGACAGTTCGTTTAAGAATTCTTATTTTAAAGTCAGCAAATGGCGGTCTCCTCCATTAGAAGACAGTTTGCTCACTTTTTCCTAAGACGGGTCAAGGAATGGCAGTCTCTTTCAGCAGAAGACAGTTCGTTCCGCTTAAGGATTTCTTGACAGGGTCGGCAAATGGCTGTCTCTTTCAGCAGAAGACAGTTTATTCCCTTTGAGATAACGGATGGCAGTCTTCTTCATGAAGACAGTTCGTTTAAGAATTCTTGTTTTAAAGTCAGCAAATGGCGGTCTCCTCATTAGAAGACAGTTTGCTCACTTTTTCCTAAGACGGGTCAACGAATGGCAGTCTCTTTCAGCAGAAGACAGTTCGTTCCGCTTAAGGATTTCTCGACAGGGTCGGCAAATGGCAGTCTCTTTCAGCAGAAGACAGTTTTTTCCCTTTGAGATAACGGATGGCAGACTTCTTCATGAAGACAGTTCGTTTAAGAATTCTTATTTTAAAGTCAGCAAATGGCGGTCTCCTCCATTAGAAGACAGTTTGCTCACTTTTTCCTAAGACGGGTCAACGAATGGCAGTCCCTTTCAGCAGAAGACAGTTCGTTCCGCTTAAGGATTTCTCGACAGGGTCGGCAAATGGCAGTCTCTTTCAGCAGAAGACAGTTTGTTCCCTTTGAGATAACGGATGGCAGTCTTCTTCATGAAGACAGTTCGTTTAAGAATTCTTATTTTAAAGTCAGCAAATGGCAGTCTCCTCCATTAGAAGACAGTTTGCTCACTTTTTCCTAAGATGGGTCAACGAATGGCAGTCTCTTTCAGCAGAAGACAGTTCGTTCCGCTTAAGGATTTCTCGACAGGGTCGGCAAATGGCAGTCTCTTTCAGCAGAAGACAGTTTGTTCCCTTTGAGATAACGGATGGCAGTCTTCTTCATGAAGACAGTTCGTTTAAGAATTCTTATTTTAAAGTCAGCAAATGGCAGTCTCCTCCATTAGAAGACAGTTTGCTCACTTTTTCCTAAGATGGGTCAACGAATGGCAGTCTCTTTCAGCAGAAGACAGTTCGTTCCGCTTAAGGATTTCTCGACAGGGTCGGCAAATGGCAGTCTCTTTCAGCAGAAGACAGTTTGTTCCCTTTGAGATAACGAATGGCAGCCTTCTTCACGAAGACAGTTCGTTTTGCTTAAAGATTCCTCAGTAAAGTCAGCAAATGGTAAGTCCCTTCATCAGAAGTGATAGCTTGCATCCAGTTCCTTTTCTCAAGCCATGTCCTTGATTAAAGAAGAAGTTGATCCCTATTCTCAGCGGCAACTCATTGTTCTCAGCAGCTTATCGTCAACCATTGAGGCGGTAATTCAATTTTCTTCTACCTTCAACTATTGAGTTGGTAGCTTATCGTCAACCATTGAGGCGGTAATTCGATCTTCTTCTACCTTCAACCATTGAGTTGGTAGCTTATCGTCAACTATTGAGACGGTGATTTGATTTTCTTCTACCTTCAACTATTGAGTAAGAGGATGGTCCACGAATCAAAATCTTATCGTTAGTGGTACGGCGGTACATCTCTTCATATCATCAGTGGTACGATGGTGTGTTTTCTGTCAACGGAAGATTGGCATTCTGATTCAGGATGCATACTTTCTCATCCCCAGTGAAAGAGGATTCTATAACCTCTCTAACGCGAAGTGTTTTCCCCAGAAAAATTTCTTTTCCTACCAAAGTTTCATCTCTCCAACAAAGTCTTGCCTTCCCCAGCAGAGATTTGCCAGCAAGACATTTGTTTTCCCCAGTAGAGTACCTTTTACTCCCAGTGTTGTCATGCTTTATTATCATCATATGCATTCATTAAACATTGCATTGCATCTTAGGATCAAAAATTGTGTTTTATATATTTAAGTCTCTTCGATTTTGTCAAAACGAAGATTTCCAATCATCGTATCTCCAAATCGAAGAAACTTAAATAGGGGCATCTGTCATACCCCAATTTTTGACCCTAAGATCCTATATCATTCATATCCCAATCACTAATCAAGAGCTTCACTTGGAAGTTTTGTTTATGGTGTTGCACTCACCTCATCAATAAGAGGGACCATCAAGCACCAATGATTGTTTATCTTGTATGCATATTATACTAACCCAAATACCAAAAACATTGCTTTGTTTCTTTGCAGGCTTTTGTTTTGTAGGTACCAAGCCAAGACATGCAATAAACAAGGCATTTTTCACATTTTTGACTGATGAAATCGATTTCCCTACTGGGTAAATCGATTTCCCTGCAGCATGTGGTGTCGTTTTCTTTACCTCCCCGTTTCACTTGGGAGGACGGCACGCTAAACCCTTCACGCGAAATTTGGAAGGAGAATGCGCCCGTGGTGGGATGAATTTTGTTTCAGTTCTTCCTACGATATCACACGAACTTTCTTATTGGTCCTACGAGTAGGAAAGGGGAAAAAAGATCTCAACTAAACCCTAGGAGTTTGCTAAGTGTGGGGATTTACACCTAGGCTAGAAATTCTGGAGTCCGGGGGGTCGGTTATACATAGGGAAGTGTTTAAACACCCTACATATCTGTAGTACTCTACAGGAACCTTCTCTGTGTCATTGTGATTGTGTTTGCTGCTAATGATTGGGAAAGTTTCTCCTTTGTGTTAGGAGAGAGAATTGAATTGATTAAAGAAAGACAGACAGATAGACAGACTGACTATTTTTGGTATTTTATTAGCTCGCTGAGATTCCTTGTGAACCTCATGCCTACATATCCCTAGTGGAAGTCAGAGCTTAATGTAGTTCGGGGAACTAACTAGGGAAATTACTTGTTTTTGGTGCCTTGCTTGAAGCTCAAGGTTGAAGCTTGGAATTAAATCTCTGTTTACAGTAAAGAGACATGAAATCATCTTTACAGAGAGGTATTTGTACTATTCTACCACAAACATTTAAAAGTGACAGAAAAGCTAAAAAAATGATGTTTCATTAAGAGGGGAGTCTACTTGGTTGATCAAGTATGACAGCCATCGTGCCTCTAAAATGAAAGAAAGATGCTCATCCAAATTAGGGAAAGTGTGCAAGTCTGGGGATGTGCCAGAGCATGTCTTTCAGAGTCCTAAATGGGAGACTTTGAATGAAATTGAAATTGAAATGTTTGTTTGTTTGAATGTGGTAGAGTAGTAAAAATATCTCTCTATAGAGATAAGCTATGTCTATTTACTATATGAAAGATTTGACTTTAGGTGGCTTGAATGAGGCCCAAGCTTGAGGCTTTTTGATTGATTTTATTGATTTATTGAAATGATAACTCTACTGGGGAGTATTTAAACTAAGGATTTTTTGGTGTTCTGTACGAAGCCCAGAATTGAGGCTGACTCTACTTAGGGAGACTCTATTTGGGGAGATTATCTCCTAAGAGAATGAATCTTTGATTTTTGAAAGACTGATTTTGGAGGCTAACCCTTTCCAGGGGTTTTGACTCAGCTGGAGAAATTGTCTGTTAAAAGACTGACTTTGGAGGCTAACCCTTTCCAGGGGTCGTGACTCTTTTTGATTAATTGACTTTGGAGGCTAACCCTTTCCAGGGGTTTTTATTGAAATGATGGATTGATTTGGAGGCTAACCCTTTCCAGGGGTCGTGACTCTTTTTGATTAATTGACTTTGGAGGCTAACCCTTTCCAGGGGTTTTTATTGAAATGATGGATTGATTTGGAGGCTAACCCTTTCCAGGGGTTTTGACTCTTTTGGTGAATGGCAGAAAGATTATCTAGTGGAGACTTCTTGTTTAAAGCCCAAGATGAAGGCTGACTCATGCTGAGGATAAGCAAATATGGATCCTAGACTCTGCTAAGGAAGATTGATGAAGATAAGGGAAACAGAGACTGTCCATGTCTCTCATTCCAAAAGGTGTACTCAATGCAAAATTGAGACAAACTTGGCTTGTTAAAAGTCTGGTTTAAATTGGAAGAAAACTCACCAGGGTAGGCTAAAAGGTGACTAAAGACCTGTTCCTATGTTTATAAGAAACCTGATGGGTCCTTGTATACAAGCTCAAGAGGAAGCTGGAAATGCTTTTAAGAAGCCTGTGGGTCCTTGTACAAAGCCCAAGAGGAGGCTAATCGAGGGTCCTTGTTATAGCACAAGAGAAAGCTATGTAGTTTTGAACTTATTTTGGCTCTAAGCAAATGGGTAAGAGGTTTCACCGGGAATAATTCCTCTTTGGGTGGATGTGTCCTATATTTTTGGATTCTAAGGTTTTTGCCAAGATGTTTCACCGGGAATAATTCATCTTGGGGGTTTGAACTACAGATCTCTAATTAGGAAAGAGCCTTCACCGGGAAGACATTCTCAATCCTAGGTCATATTCCTATAATATATATATATATATATAGTTTAACTGTCCTAAGGTTTATACTCAAACGTAGTTCTAAACTAATATATATGCACAATTTATATTTGACAGTAATTTAAATAAAGACTGTAAATTGAAAGCTTGTAAAGCCTAACCTGGATGGAGTGGAGGCCTTTGAAGAAGTATGTACAAAGCTTTACCAGCAATTGATGGATAACAGTTGAATATATATATGATAAACAGTTAATGGTTTTTGAAAACAGAAGAAGTGAAGATGGACAAAGGTCACATAGGTATCTGAAGAGTTTCACCGGGAATAATGCCCTTCAAATACCAGAAGAATGTTTTGAAAACAGAAAGAAGATTTTGAAAATACAGTTTTGAAAACAAGCTAAGAAGAGAAGATGTTTGGGACTTACACTCTATTAGAGGCCCAGTACTTTATAGTACTGGTGTAAAATTAGTTTTGAAAATGATTTGAAATAATATAAGGTTTTGTTGTTTGAAAACCTTAATTATTCGATTTATTCGGAGATTGAAAACAGTTTTGAAAATTGACAGAAAGTCAACTTAATTAAGGTAAAGAAAAAAAAAGATCTATGCCTAATTAAGACCTAAATAATTAGGGTTTTATCATAAACTTTATTCACAAAAATAATTAGGTTAAAACAAAATGAATATATGCATTTAAAGTATTTAAGAAAACACTTAAAACATACTATTTTAAACCTAATAAAAATATATGAAATAAATAATATTTTTATGATTTTTTTGATTATTCATAAAATAGATATATTAAATAACAAGTGTGTGAAAAATGAAGTGAAAATGATTTAATTTGATAGGTTAATTAATTGTGTAAAGTTGTGAAGAAATCAAATGGGAAAAGTGATAAAAAATAAGGTTTTGTCACCTAGAGGGATTGAACTCACGCCCTCCAAGTCACACACCCAAAACCAAACCACTGGGCCAGCGCGCGCATGGTGATAGTAAACTGACTCCTTTGCAACTCATATGTTATTCAAGTGTATAGAAGCAAAAAGAAAATAAAATCAAAAGGGCTGGGGCGAGGGGGATTCGAACCCCAGACCTTGGGCACGCGCAACACACAAACACTCTTTACCACTGGGCTATCACGTTTTAGTCGTTTATGAAACAGGTATCATTCAAAATAAAATAAACTCAACCCTGAATTTGAAATTTGCGCGCCACCACCATTGTCATCTTCAACCTCAAGTTCTCAGATTTTGAATTTATGAACTTGCTCATTTCTCAACCATTTGCAAAGATGTAAAGATGAAACTTATTCTAAATTCACTCACGATTCTAAATATGTAACTAACATAAATTTATATCAACTATATCTAACTTATTTACCAGAAATCGTGAAGAACCCTAAATTTTGAAAATCAAATTAAATGACTATACTGAAAGATAAATGAATGATGATAGAGGGTTTTCAATCCTCTGATGATGCTTAACAAGATAGAATCGAGCTTCATCACAAAGAGTGCTTAAATTAAAGAGGTAGAGTTCAGAAACTTACCTCTGAAAATGGAGGTCGTGAGGATGATAGAGAGCACCTGGGCTTGTATGAATGATCCCAAAAGCTTCCTTGTGGTTCAGTGATGCTAACTGAATGATTGTTGTAACCTCAATCCTCCTGAATTGTTCTATGGACCTCCCTCGATTTGAGCTTCAAGTGAACATGGAGGGTGATGATTCTTGAGTTACAGATGAGCTGCAGCCATCTGAACAGCTTCACTACCTCCTATGGAACATGCCTGGATGCTTAGCTTGATTGGAAACCTTCTGAATAGCACTATGGACCTCCAACTGCAACTGCTCCAAAGTGAGAGCAACAATGGTGTTCCTCCACTTACAGAAGTGATCCAGGTGCTTGGATCACCTCAAATGACCTCCCTTGAGATGTTAGAATGCTTACTTTCCAAAGATGAGCTCTGGTTTGAAGAAAACGATTCTTCTTGCCAAAGAACTTTGAAAAACAATAAGCATGAGAAGAGAAAGAGAAAGCAAGGAATTGAGTTGCTTTGGTGTGTTTTTCTACTGAAGTATGCTCCCCTATTTATAGGTAAATGGTTCAGTACTGATTGAGAGAGTGAGCTTGCTTAATGAGAGAGTTTTGGTTTCTTAGCCAAGAAGAAAATTTGAAAAGATCCTAAATGCAATGATGCATTTTCGGGCTAGCTTCCCCAACCATTGATCTTGTATGATCCAAGGGAACATTTCTAATTCAGAGGAGAGTTCTAATTGGCTTAGAACAAGATTCCTTGATGATTCATCATTTGCCATAAATTCAAAAATGCAATCATTACATAATCACATGCCTTTGTTTTTGGGAATCTTCTCTAATCCTTATGCAATGATGAATTTGGATGTGTGGTATGGTTTCAGATGTATTAGAGGTCGTGTAGCATCACTTAGTGAAGCAAAATGCACAAAATTGCAAAGTTTCAAATTGTACATGACCTATAATTTCACTTCATGAGGCCAACTTTGAACAAGCATAACTCTTTGCTCAAAATGAATTTGGAGAAGGTTGAACACAATTTGGAAAGCCCTAAACATCTACTTCAAATCATTAGTTTGGAGTTTCTTCAGAATCCTTTGGCAAATTTGTGAAAAATGAGGCCAAAGTTGGAAGAAAACTAGGTTAAAACACTTAGAAAAATTTCTAAGTGTTTATGACCTAAAACTCCAAAATTTCCAAAACTCTTAAATGATTGATATTTTGAAAAAAGTTCCTTTGTAAGATGTTGTTTTATTTTGCAAGATCTACAACTTTCATGTTGGAAGTTTTTTGAGTTGTGTAGGTGAAATTTTGAGTTCTCACCATGCCTTAAAAAACCCTAATTCCCGACTTTTTGCTCCTTGATGAATTTCTTTGAATTTCTTTGGTCAAATGACTTTAATATCCATATATTGATGATATTGATCCTTGAAAGTCATGGTTTGACCAAAAATCTCAAAAGTCAATGGTGATCCCATACAGTTGACTTTTTCCAAATAAGGTGAGATTTTGGACTTTTGTGTAGAAACAAGATCTTCTCCTTAAATGAATGATGTAAAGGGATTATTTTGAGGTAATAGAGACTCTTGGATCATGTCTTGAGTTTTAGATCCATGCCCTGATTAAAAGTCAACTATCTTGGGGAATTAGGTCAAAAACCCCAATTGTCGACCAGAGGACAATGATGACTGTAGACTTTGAATTGAGGTGTAATGTCCAGTGGATCTTGTCATATGAGTTATTTGAAGATGATTGATGTCTTTGAATGGTCCCCTAGGGCTTTTTAGGGTTTCCCAAAAGTGTTCCCTGATTTTAGTCCTTGATAAGGCTCCAAACCCTGGTCTGTTGATCTGAGTAATTCTGTACTTAGATGACTGGGTGTCTAATCAATCATAGGTGAAATAATGAAGCTCTTGAGTCTCATGATTGTGTTAGAGACTAATCCTCCTATTGATTGATCCTTTGCCTGAGTTTTCTTGTCTTTGAACACCCTCGATTGAATGTCAGACTGCTCTGGGTACTTACTTTGACTTGATGAAAATCCTGAAGATATGTCATCTCAGGGGGGTCAAAAATGAGGGTATGACACATCAATCTTCACCAAAATCACATTCTGGACAGCATGAAATCGATTTCCCTCCTGGGTAAATCGATTTCCCTAGTGTATTTTGCGCCAATTTCTCTTCTGGAACAGAGTGAAATCGATTTCACTCTTGGGGAAATCGATTTCCTTAAGGCGAAATTCAAAAAATATAAGGAGGGAAGCTTGACATCATTTTGGCACCTTTTTATTTGATCATTTTACCAATTTTCCACCTCATCAAAATTAATCCCTTCATTAAACCCACTTAAACCTCATTTTACCATTTAAATACCACTTTAATCACCAATTAAACACAAGCTAATTACCAAATGCAAAAAGACCAAACTACCACTACTCTTGATCTCATCCTATAAATAGAGCCCACTACTCTCTCATTTCTCAAGCTTTGAGAGCCAAAAAACCCCTTGCAATTTCTCTCCTCATCCCTACCAAATTCACCAAAGCTCTTTGTTCTTTCATAAAGTTTGTGAGTCACATCTTGAACCTCACAAACTTTGAGCTAAACCACCATCTATTTCACTCTTTTTTCTTCAATTATTGAGAGATCAAGATTTGTGTTGGTGATTCTTGAAGTAGATCTAAGTTTTGTTCAAGATTTGGTAATTTTCTTCATCCTTTTTGTATATCACAATGTGATTCTTTGTTGTTTGTGTTCAATGCATCTTTGATGCTATATTGGTGCTATTTGTTGGTGATTTGATGGAAAATTCGTGCTCTAATTGATGTGTGATCATAAGGTGTTTGTATATTTGTTCAAGTCAAGTTTCATGCCTTTAAATGCTGTTTTTGCTGAAATTTACACTGAGGAAATCGATTTCCTTAAGGCTGAAATTGATTTCCTGCTGAACGTAACTTGTTTTTTTTGAAAACTGCAATATGGAAATCGATTTCCCCCTGCATGAAATCGATTTCCAGCAGGCAGAATGTGGTTTTTTGCCTTTTTTGTGCTTGTTTTGGCTTCCTTCTTCCTACACTTCATTAATATCATTGGATCTAGGGTGTTGATAGGTTTGAAATGACCTAATCCACCAAAATGGATGAATGATATTAATGATAGTGTGAGTTGATTATCTTTTGTGTTTTCATTCTTATTTTCATCTTATTTTTCTTTTGATCGATGAAAGTCTTGACATCTTGAGGATTCTATGGATTCTTGATGAAGACTAGATCAATTTGTTTTCATTCTTATCTTTTCATCTTACTTTCTTTTGATCGATGAAAGTCTTAATATCTTGAGAATTCTATGGATTCTTGATGAAGACTAGATCAATTTGTTCTTATCTTTTCATCTTATTTCCTTTTGATCGATGAAAGTCTTAACATCTTGAGAATTCTATGGATTCTTGATAAAGACTAGATCAATTTGTTTTCATTCTTATCTTTTTTTCATCTTATTTTCTCTTGATCGATGAAAGTCTTGATATCTTGAGAATTCTATGGATTCTTGATAAAGGCTAGATCATTTCTTCTTCTCCTTCTTATTTCTTTTGATTGATGATCTTGATACATGGAGAGTTCTCCTACATTTGTCCCGACTCGATAAAAGATCAAATATGGAAGAGAATTGTATGCGGTTGATTTATGACTTATGGAAATTTATCGTGTAGTCGCTATGATTTTATCAAGCTTCTGATAAGTTTCCATTGACCTTAAATCCGAGTACATCATTCACTCACCATCGATCTTCATTACTAACTTTGATAACATACTTGACAAGTTTCAAGATGGTTATCTTTAACATATAACAACTAACTTTAATTTCCGCCATTTATTATACCGCTCTTTATATTTCTCGCTTTATCGCTTTATTTTATCATTTCATCATATTTACATTCCGCCATTTTCTCTTTGTCCATTTGGACGTTTATAATTCCGCTATTTTCTCTTTGTCCACTTGGACATATGTTTATGCTTCCGCTATTTTCCTTTTGTCCACTTGGACCATACTTTACTTTTATGCTAAAACACTAATAAACAACCAAAATCTAAAAAACACATAAGGCTCTCTTTGGACTATTGGTTACTATCCCTAGCATTTTGGAGATTCGGACTTATGGACTTAGTGCCTCTGGACTCTTATTCTGTTATTACTCTGCTGTTATTCTGTCTGTCTGGCATTGGATTGTTGTCTGTTTGTATGTGCAGGTATTTCCTTGAAAGCCCTTGATGGTTAATTCCAAGGCATTGAGATAAGGATTTTACCCGAAAACAGCCGTTACTCTGCCCGATTTTCGTCAGAATCTTAATGTGCTTAATGAAAAGTGGTGCTAAGACAATAAGTTCATCTGGATCCCCCAAGTGTTAATGTGTTGGTATTGATAATTCCAAAGGATGGGAAATCTACCTTGACTCATAATGTCAAGTGTTGGCTTCTTACTTCGGTTAGACCGTTCTTTTCCTTAGCTTTTATTTTACGCAATAGGATAGCCTCTTCATCTCCTCCCTTTCTTAAATTTTCAAAATCTTCTCCCTATTTCAAAAACCTTCTTATGTTTGCAACCTTTTCAAAATCTCTTTCTTAAAAATATCTTTTGCCCTTAGTGGCTTTTCTTCAAAAGTTTAGACATCGTTAATTGTTGAAACGAGTGGTTATACCCCACGATTTTGAAATTGATTGATATAATGAGACCTTTTCCGCGTGAGAGAGCTAGTGGCATACTCGTCGATTTTATCCGAGTTGGAGCCCTTCTTTCATTAGCGATGCAAGGAACTCGTTTGTTCTCATGCTCAAGATCAATGGCTGAGTATTTCTCTCCGAAGACGATAAAGTGTTTATTCGTTTTTAAAAATGTTTTCCCAAAAAGCGGAACTACATTAGCTCTGACTTCTCCATTGCACCGAGGAGGTATGTAGGCCCAAAGCTAAACGCTTTGCCGAGCTTATTTTAAAAATAAAACAAACCCTTTTTTAGCACACACACACACAGATTTTCAAAAAGGTTCCCGTGGAGTACCACGGATATGAGGGGTGCTTTAAACCTTCCCCTCATATAATCAACACCCGTACCTGAGATCTCTTTCTTGTTTTAAAAACAAAACTTTGGGTTTTTCGTTCTTTTCCCTTTTCCTTTGAAAAAATAAAGCGCGATGGCGATTTCAAACGGAATATTGATTCGAGTCAATCCCATGGCTTCGATATCAGATTTTTCCCCGCTACAGAGATCCCCTTCTGTCATCTGACACAGCATTAGTCTCATTCTCCTTCTTCTTGTGGAGGTTTCCATAAGGTTTCTTCGATCCACCAGAAGATTCAGCAACATGAGTAACTTTCCCATTCTTGATTCCTTCTTCAAGTCTCTGACCAATGGTTACCAGGTCTGTGAAGTTGGAAGATACACTGCCAATCATCTTTTCCCAAAAGAAAGGTGAGAGAGTGTCCATAAACATGCCAGTTATTTCTTTCTCAGCCAATGGTGGCTCCACTTGAGAAGCTAGCTCTCTCCAGCGTTGAGCGTATTCTTTGAAGGATTCTTTCCCCTTCTGAGACATATTCTGTAATTGTCGGCGATCAGGTGCCATGTCCAGATTATACTTATACTTCTTCATGAAAGCATCAGTCAGATCTTGGAAGCAATGAATGTGATTACTCTCTAGTCCCATATACCATTTCAGCGAAGCTCCACTCAAACTATCATGAAAGCAATGAATGAGAAGTTTGTTGTTCTTAGTATAAGCAGCCATCTTGCGACAGTACATGGTCAAATGGCTTCTTGGGCAAGTGTTCCCTTTATATTTCTCAAACTCAGGAGTCTTGAATTTTGCAGGCATGACAAAGTCGGAAACCAAACACATATTCTCAGCAGCAACCCCAAAGTAATCATTGCCTTCCATGGCTCTTAGGCGCTTTTCTAAAGTATGATACTGCTCTTTGACATCTTCAATATCTCCAGCATCTCCTTAACTTCCATTATGGGAACGAGCAGCTTGATATTCAAACAGAGGATTCACATAAGTAGGCTGAGCAACAGTGTGCACAATAGGTTGAGATTCAGTGAAGACAGGAGCATGAAACATTGGATTTGAAGCTTGACCAATCACAAGTTGTGAAGATTGACCAATACCAGGAGTCTTCTCATAGGGAGGAATGTAACTAGGTGGCAAACCAAACTCAGGCCATGTAGAAGGTGGTTGTTGAGTAGGTTGAGGGTCAACATCAGCACTTGAGACTTCAACAATGACAGTCTTCTGAGGCGGTTCTCCTCTAGCAATCAAAACTTGCAGCATCTCAATTAGCTTGGTCATGCCTGACTTCAACTCATCAATTTCCATCCTGACCTCTGCATTGTGTTGCTCTTGGTATTCCATTCTCAATCTAACGTTGGCTCTAGTTTCGTACTTGCGTGGAGGAATCAGCTTGACGGTAGACAGACAAACTCTAAAGATGGAGACAGACAAGGATAAGTTTTCTGGACAACCTAGATGTATGTATGCAAATGATGCATTTATTGTTGTCGCTTTTTATTTATTTGATTTTCAAGGAACTCAAGTTATTAATTTGTAAACATCAAAACATGAAGGAGGTAAATCCTATATTGGATCAAAGCTTTGATCAAGTTATCATCAAGATCAATCATCCATTTTGGTGGATTAAGGTTTTCACCCCATCAACACCCAAGATCCATTGAGTTTGATGAAACTTATGATGTTTACAAAGAAAGACCTATAAGTTCCTTGGAAATCAAATGAATGCATGGTTTATGCATCAATCACAATCAAGATCACACATGGCCGCACAAACAAAGTTCAAAGGTTCGACGTCACGAGCATGGAGTCAAAGTTAAGAACCACCCACAAAGGTATGTACTAGGGAATTTTGTACCTGCCGAACAGGTTCTACAAAGGTTCCCAGAGTTTTCAATCTTCTATCGGATACTACCGGCTCGCACAATTGCTCATGGGCGCCAATAATATGCCTAAAAAGACCTCGTCTGAGCGTAGCATCGCATGACAACAAGCTCAAATTGGTACTCGAACTTATTTCTGCGCTACATCCTAAAAAGGCATAGATGGGTTAAAAGGGTTCTAGGCCATTCAGCTTCTACGGACACTCACTATTGAAAGTAATAGCGTTCTTACGATAG
This sequence comes from Vicia villosa, assembly GCF_029867415.1. Lineage (NCBI taxonomy): Eukaryota > Viridiplantae > Streptophyta > Magnoliopsida > Fabales > Fabaceae > Vicia > Vicia villosa. The sequence continues at coordinate 91,275,045 of NC_081181.1, read as the reverse complement.
TTCGTAACAACATCTACTACCTTCCATGAGGCCTCCACTGATTGGGGTTCCACCATATGATGCTCATGTTAAGGATTGCTCCTGACATGCAACTATTGGTCTTACCACCTCCTATCTCAAGTTACTCACCAAAGTCCGGGTTAGGACTTTATCTCATCACAGAGGAACCATCGAGCACCAAAAAGAAAAAAAAGAAAAAAAAACAAACAAAGCACACAATAATATATACAAATAAAACACACAGATAAATAAAAATAGGCTTAACACACTTAAAACTGGATCCCCAGTGAAGTCGCCATTTTTTCTGTAGCGGGGAAAATCTGAGATCGAAGCCGTTATATTGACTCGACTCAATATTTCAGTGAAAGTCGCCACCGCGCTTTATTGTTTCCAAAGGAAAAGGGAAAAGAACGAATAAAACCCAAAGTTTGTTTTTAAAACAAAAAAGAAGAGATCTTAGGTACGGGTGTTGTTTATACAAGGGGAAGGTTTTAAGCACCCCTCATATCTGTGGTACTCCACAGGAACCTTTTTGAAAATCTGTGTTGTGTGTGTGCTAAAAAAACGGTTTATTTTATTTTTTAAAATAAGCTCGGCAAGACGTTAAGCCTTGTGCCTACATACCTCCTCAGTGCAATGGAGAAGTCAGAGCTAATGTAGTTCCGCTTAAAGGGAAAAACGTTTTTAAAACGAATAAACACTTTATTGTCGTCGGAGAGAAATACTCAGCCATTGATCTTGAGCCTGAGAACAAACGAGTTCTTTGCTTCGCAAATGAAAGAAGGGCTCCAACTCGGATAAAATCGATGAGTATGCCACTAGCTCTCTCATACGGAAAAGATCTCATTATATCAATCAATTTCAAAATCGTGGGGTATAACCACTCGTTTCGACAATTAACAGTGTCTAAACTTTTTGAAGAAAGGGCCATTGAAGGAAAAAGATATTTTTTAAAGAAAAGGTTTTGAAAAGGGTTGCAAACATAAGAATGTTTTGGAAAAAGGGAGAAGATTTTGAAAATTAAAGAAGGGGAGGAGATGAAGAGGCTATCCTATTGCGTAAAATAAAAGCTAAGGAAAGAAACGGTCTAACCGAAATAAGAAGCCAACACTTGACATTGTGAGTCAAGGTAGATTTCCCATCCTTTGGAATATCAATACTAAACCAACATTATCACTTGGGGATCCAGATGAATTTATTATCTTAGCACCACTTTGCATTAAGCACATTAAAATTCTGACGAAAATCGGGCAGAGTAACGGCTGTTTTCGGGTAAAATCCTTATTTCAATGCCTTGGAATTAACCATCAAGGGCTTTCAAGGAAATACCTGCACATACAAACAGACAACAATCTAATGCCAGACAGACAGAATAACAGCAGAGTAACAATATCATAAGGGTCCAGAGGTACTAAGTCCATAAGTCCGAATCTCCAAAATGCTAGGGATAGTAACCAATAGTCCAAAAGAGAGCCTTAAGTGTTTTTTAGATTTTTGTTATTTATTAGTGTTTTAGCATAAAAATAAAGTATGGTCCAAGTGGACAAAAGAAAAATAGCGGAAGCATAAACATAGTGTCCAAGTGGACAAAGAGAAAATAGCGGAAATATAAACGTCCAAATGGACAAAGGAAAAATAGCGGAATGTAAATATGATGAAATGATAAAATAAAGCGATAAAGCGAGAAATATAAAGAGCGGTATAATAAAGTGCGGAAATTAAAGTTAGTTGTTAGATGTTAAAGATAACCATCTTGAAACTTGTCAAGTATGTTATCAAAGTTAGTAAGAAAGATCGATGGTGAGTGAAGGATGTTCTCGGATTTAAATTCAATGGAACTTTATCAGAAGCTTGATAAAATCATAGCGACTACACGATAAATTTCCATAAGTCTTAAATCAACCGCATACAATTCTCTTCCATATTTGATCTTTTTTTGATTCGGGACACGAAATATTGCGCTATGTTAAGCAGATCGCCAAGTGATTTATGTAGAAATCACCCTACAACGAGGCCGGTCAAAACTTTATGTGCTAATGCATGCGAGAGAAGCGATATGTAGATCACTCTCCGAAAGCAATACCGCACGAAAAGAAAAGAGGTAGCGATCTAATCTTTACCAAGAATCCATAGAATTCTCAAGGTGTTAAGACTTTCATCGATCAAAAGAAAAAAAGAAGGAGAAGAAGAATAAAATGCATAAAAGATAATCAACTCACACTATCATTAATATCATTCATCTAATATTATGGATTTGGTCATTTCAAACCTATCAACATCCTAGATCCAATGATATTAATGAAGTGGAGGAAGAAGGAAGCCAAAACAAGCATAAAAAAGGCAAAAAACACATTCTGTCCCAGGGGAAATCGATTTTCCTAAGGAGGAAATCGATTTCCTTAATGCAGGTTTTCAAATCTGGCGCAGAAACGGAATGGAAATCGATTTCCTCAGTGCAGTTTTCAAAAAATCAGCATTAAGAAGCATAAAACTTGACTTAAGCAAACATACAAACACCTTATGACCACATATGAATTGGAGCACGAATTTTCCATCAATTCACCATCAAATAGGACCAATATAGCATCAAAGATGCATCACACACAAGCACAAAAGAATCACATTATGATGGATGAATAAAGATGAAGAAAATTACCAAATCTTGAACAAAACTTAGATCTACTTCAAGAATCACCAACACAAATCTTGATCTCTCAACAATTGAAGAAAAAAGAGTGAAATGGATGGTGGTTTAGCTCAAAGTTTGTGAGGTTCAAGATGTGACTCACAAACTTTATGAAAGAAAAAGAGCTTTGGTGAATTTGGTAAGGATGAGGAGAGAAATTGCAAGGGGTTTTTTGGCTCTCAAAGCTTGAGAAATGAGGGAGTAGAGACCTCTATTTATAGGATGGGAGCAAGAGTAGTGGCAATTTGGTCTTTTTGCATTTTGTAATTAGCTTGTGTTTAATTGGTGTTTAAATGGTATTTAAATGGTAAAAATGGTAAAATGGGGTTAAAAAAGGTTTAATGAAGGGAACTAATTTTGGTGAGGTGGAAAATTGGTAAAATGACAAAAATGATCAAAGAAAATTGGTTCCAAAATGATGTCATGCTTCCCTCCTTATATTTTTTGAATTTCTCCCCAGGGAAATCGATTTCCCTCATGGGTAAATCGATTTCCATAGTGAAATCTTTAAAAATCCGTTTTCTTGCACTGTTTTGATTTCTGCCCGATCTTTTACCTGTAAAATATGAACAAAAGAGACAAAATACATATTTTTGGATTTTGGTTTGTATAAAACAAATAAAAAGCTAAAAGTGCTTGATGATTCCTCTCAAAGACAAACTGATACCTCAAGATTGTGATCTTGATTGATGATTGAAATGCAAATGATGTATGATCTTAGGGTCAAAAATTGGGGTATGACAATATATCCTTCACAATATCCCCCCTTTTGATGATGACAAACTCTTTGAATTCTTTTTTTTTGTTTTTTTTAGAAGTACCCTCCTAACTTAGGTGTCTCCTTTTTAATTTGTAAATCTTGCAATGATAGAATCAAACTTTTGGTGCCATTGTTTTAGTGCATATTTTAATCCATACAAGGATTTAAAAAACTTGCACACCTTATGTTCATTACTAGGAATCACATAAACTTTCGGTTGCTCCATGTAAATCTCGTAATTGAGATCTCTATTTAGGAATTTCGTCTTAACATCCATTTTATGAACTATAAGGTCATGCAAAGAAATTAATGTAAATAATACTCTAACTATCGTCATCCTTGCTACTAGTGCATATGTGTTGAAATAATCAACACTTTTTTCTTTCTAAAAACATTGTTTACTAATTTGTCCTTGTAAGTGTTTAGTGTACCATCACTATGATACTTCCTTCTAAACACCCACTTGCATCCAATGAGTCTTGATCGACAAGTTCCCAGGCATGCTTTGACATTGTTGAATCCATTTTGTCTTGGATAACATCCTTCCAAAAGAAGTCCCTTGCATATACTTCTTCATTTTAAATCTTAGGACCATCTTTCACTTAAAGAATAATTGGAATCTTACGAACAAAATTCTCACTATTTCCTTCTATTAAAAAAGAGAAATAAGTCGATAATTAATTTTGTTCGATCCTAGATCCTTAGCCTTTTGGACTCTCTAACTAACTCATCCTTAGTTCGAGATGTGTTTCAATTATCCGTATAGAGCCTTCCTCATGATGTTCTTCATTCGTGGAAATCTCGAATTCCTTATCTTTTGTGATAAGTTTTCAAAATCTCACGTCCCGGGATTCAATAATCACATTAGACTCCAAATTCATAAGTCTATATAAGTCATGATTCATTTTCAGATGATCTCTATATGCCTTATGATAATAAATTTAATCAAATACAAACGATTTACATAGCATATAGATCATAATTCAATTGCATAAAAATAACTAATAATCAATAAAAATTATTTGCATAAAAGATGTTAATTTGTACCTTTCACCATGGGTATGAATAAACAAACATGCATGTTTATTTCCCCACTAAAATTACATCTACTAATTAATCACAAAATCATAATTTAAAATATAAATTTAATTGTGTACCTTTTATATTAAATTCTGCATCTTGACACTGAACCATTATATTCCAATAACGTTCAATTTATTTATCAAATGTTACAATGGTTCAGGTGATAACAACAATGCTCCATAAACAGAAGGGTGCAGCAAGAAACCTCGTCTCGTATACATATGTTAATTAAGTAAAACAATCACACTTCCATGTATATGGACCAATTTACATAGACCATGAATAAATTAATTATATATTAATGATATTGTAGTAGACCGTAAATTTAAATGCTCGTAACATCCATAATCAAATTTACACATTAATAAACATAATGGCAGAAAATATTTATGGGAGAAAATATTTAATTCCAAATTTATCTTAATGGGAGAACATATAGACACAAATCAAGTAGAATTAAGCAACATACCTTTTCGTATAATTCAAATATATATCAATATAAATAGATACTTACATCGTAATCCGGATTCATAATACCGATTCTTCTTAAAAAATGATTTTCTTTCTTTGATGCTTGAAACTGAAGCCTCCATAGCCATTATTTAAAATACTTATAAGATTGTTAGAAAAATCAATTTCAATCAAATGGTTCGAGGCTAAATCGTGAACGAAATCACTTTCCTTATAAGTATTTCAAGCACTCTCGATATGTCTTAGAGTTGGAACGCAGGAATACCCAGGATAATTCAGCCTTTTATCGAGTTTCCGTAAGACCGACGAAAACTCGGATGTAGCAAAGATTATCTGGAATTTTAGTGAATATGATAGGCTTGTTAGATATACAATTTTGTTGTTAATTTCTGAGTCCAGAATGAGGTTTATATAGGCCACTTTATTATTGTTTCATAAGGTAGTGACCCTTGGCGAAACAATTCCTTTTTCCAAAAGTTACAATGCTTGGCCTATTGCAACATTTACCAAGAGTTGCATGTTTTCATTCTGCAACACTTCACAAAGTGTTGCATATTTCTGATTCAAACTACAAACATCTTATTGCAACACTTCACGAAGTGTTGCCTATTTTCATATTCAAAATTCAAACTCATATAGATATTTTCTTGTCATTTTGGAACACACCCATGGTGATTAAATATTAATAATTTCCAACATCTAACTCACCCTTATATCACGACATGGGTGACATGGAATCATGGGTGGGGTTTGGGTTTAAGACTTTAGGGGGAGGTGTATCTTTCTAGTCTGGGAGGAGGAATATCCAATGGCCTTGATCTAGGTCTTGTTAGGGTTGATCAAGCCTCTTTAGGAAGATTCTTAGATTTGGAAGCATGATGCTAATGTTTTTTTATTAGGTCTGATTATTCTTTTCTAGTAAGTTATACTCTTAGTCAAATTCTTAGGTCTTTAGAGGCGGTGGAAGTGTTGGCTAAAAGGTGTAGCAATTGGACTCCTTCCGATATTATTGCATTCTCTTGAAATTTATTTTTTGGATAAACTAGAATAAGACTCGTGCGTTGCACGAATATGTTTAATCTTTTTTTTCATATTTTATATAATTAAAATAATTAAATTGATTTTTTAGATACGATTTTATTGGTGTAAAATTAAATTGTCTCTCGAAATAGTATAATTATTACATATAAATGATATATGACGATTAAATTATAAATTTTATTATTTTAATGTTAAAAATATTAATATTTGAAATAATATACATTTACATTTGTTAGAGTTTGAAGTTTGAACTTATGACCTCAAATAGAAACAGAATGCCTGAATTTGTCTTTTGAGAAGTGGTGAATTTTAGGAAATATACTTAGTTAACTAAGTATATTTAGTTTGAGTTATTCTTGTGTTAGAATTTTTAGTTCAAAATGATAGTTAACTAAGTATATTTGAAATAATATACTTTTACTTTTGTTAGGATTCGCATCTATGACCTCAAATAGAAACTCAATGCTTGACTTTGTCTTTTGAGAAGTGGTGAATTTTAGGAATTATACTTAGTTAACTAAGTATATTTAGTTTGAGTTATTCTTGTGTTAGAATTTTAGTTCAAAATGACAGTTAACTAAGTATATTTAGTTGGATTGATTCTTGTGCTGTTAGAATCTTTAGTTCAAAATGAGTTTTAAATCCATATCTTTCAAAATATTTTCTATAATAAGAATAAAATGTTGTAATGAGTTAAATTCCGTACATGTTTCTGATATATAAGAAAATGATATATGTATTGTATTTAAAATATTGCAAAGTAATTTTAATATCAAACGTTAAACTAATAATTGGCTTGTCATAAGTGTATTTTTTTAAAATGGTATGAAGAAAAAGTAGTATAACAATTTGTTTTTTTTTTAAATAAGAAGTTGAAATTATATAAGATATATTATATGGAAGAGATATGTAAGTAGCTTATTAGGTTAATATATTTTTTCATTTGTTAATTTTATTGATGTGAAAAACGATGCCAAAAACAAAGTACAATAGGGAACACATTGAGAAGCAAGAAGAACAAGAAGGATTTGTTATAACTGCTATTCTTTACTTTCTCTTTATTCAAGATAACAAGTGTTACAAGAATAACAAATAACCCTCTCACCCTAGATTAGGATTTGCAGTATGCAATGATGAGAGACTAGTATGTTATTTATAATAAACCTAACATACTAAACTAATGAGCTTTTTTACAAACACCCATTACAAGCTAACTTATGGTACAAGCTAACTTAAACAATTGGACATAACAAACAGACCCAATTCGAAATACTAACAACCTTGGCATTTCGACTCCCACATACTAGAACACACCTCGACAACAGTACATAGATCTTCGACACCAGCATGTGAGCAACCTTCGACTGCATGCATAAATTCTGTCAAACCATGAGCTACTCTTCAACCCAATGGAGTTCGATCCAATTCTTATAAATCTCTACCTTGGAACAAACTCTATAACATCGAAGGACAAACTACCTTTCTTCATGCAACTTTATCAACTGCATATAGTGGAAAAAATTGCAACTGAGCAATGTCTTAGTGATCATATCAGTAGCATTATGATTTGTCAAAACCTTCAACACTTGGACTTCTCCACGCTCGATTACTCCTTTGACGAAATACAACCTCACATCGATGTGCTTGGTTCTTTCATGATATGTTGAGTTCTTCAAGCCACAGTGATACCTCGACCTTGAAGTTTCAGCTCCTTTGCAAAACCTTCAAGCCACAGTGCTTCTTTCACAGCTTCAATTAGGGAAATATACTCCGCCTCAATGGTTGATAAAAAAAATCTTTTGAAGTGTAGCTTTCCAACTAATTGATGTGCCAAACATCGTGAAATCATATCCAGAAATAAATTTTCTGGAATCTATACAACCTGCATAATCAGAGTCGACATATCCTTCGATTATTGCTTTACTATCATTACCCAAGGCTCCACCATAAATTAGGACTCTATTTCGAGACCCATTTATGTACCTTAGAATCCATTTCAATGCTTGCCAGTGAGCCTTTCCAAGATTTGCAATGTACCTGCTTACAAGACTTACTACATATGATATGTCGGGTATAGTGCGGACCATAGCATACATAAAAGAACCTACTATATTAGAATATGGAATGCTATTCATATAAGCTCTTTCGACATCACTACTAGGACAATGATCTATACTCATCTTGAATTGAGGGTTTGTCGGAGTCACAACAGGCTTTGAATTCGACATACCAAACTTTTCGAGAATCTTTCGTAGGTATGCCTCTTGAGATAGGCATAGTTTCGACTGCTTTCTATCTCTTCGAATGTCAATCCCAAGAATCCTGGATGCAGCTCTTAGATCCTTCATATAGAACTCCCTATTGAGTTCAGCCTTCACCCTTATTACATTTTCGACATTATTGCTTGCTTTGAGATTATCATCCACATAAAGCAACAAAATAAAAAATGAATTACCAGGTCAAAATCAAAAGTAAACACAGTGGTCGAACTGGCTTATAACGAAACTTAAGTGTGCCATGAACTTGTCAAATCTCCTATTCCAGTGTCGAGGAGATTGTTTTAGACCATATATGGATCTCTTCAGCTTGCACACATAATTTTCCTTCATCTTTTCGGTATACCCTTCAGGTTGCCTCATCAGGATTGTTTCATCTAGATCACCATACAAGAACGCAATATTCACATCCATCTGTTCCAGTTTAAGATCGAACTATGCCACCATGACAAGCAATATTCGAATGGACCTATGCTTCACAACATGAGAAAACACATCATTGAAGTCAACACCTTCTTTCCGAGTGAAACCCTTTGTGACCAACCTTTCCTTGTATCTTTTCGATGTCACTCCTTTGATTCCTTCCTTAACTTTGAAAATCCATTTACAGTTGACTAACTTTTCTCCAGCAGGTTTCTTGATCAGTTCCCAAGTGTGATTATCATGAAGAGATTTCATCTCATCATTCATGACCTTCAGCCATTCAGTCTTATTTCGGCTCCTTATAACTTCCTTATAGTCTCTAGGTTCTTCATCTAAAACCTCACTTGCAGAGATTAAGACATAAGCTATAAGATCTGCATACCCAAGTCTCGAAGGTGGCTTGATGACTCTTATCAACCTATCTCTTGACAATAGGTAGTCATCAACAATTTCCTCAACTTCCTCAACATCTTCTGCTTCTTCTTCGACTTCATATGGGATATGCAATTCAGCATCAGCATGCTCGACCTCAACATAAATCTCTACCTGTTCTATCCCTTCGTCAGATATTTTTGCACTTTGACCAACACCATCAGTTTTCATAAAAGCCATTTCAGTTTAATTGAAAACTACATCTCGACAGGTGATACTTCTCCTCTGACCTGGATCTAGGCACCATAGCCTAAAAGTTTTGACTCCTTCAGGGTATCCCATGGACATGCATTTCAGAGCTCTAGGTTTGACCTTGTCTCGCCTAATGTGAGCACAGGATATACAGCCAAATACTCTCATGTTTTCGAGATCTGGAGGATGTCCCGACCAAACTTCTTCAGGTGTCTTCATAGTGTCTTCATATCTAACGCATTTGAAGGACATCTGTTTATCACATATGTTGCTATCGAAACAGCCTCAGTCCAAAACACTTTCTTCAACCCAGAACTAGTCAACATGAATATAACTCTCTCCAAAATAGTTTGATCAAACCTTTCAGCCAGACCATTTTCCTGTGGAGTACCTGCAGTAGTTCTATGTCTTGCAATACTAGAGGCAGCACAAAAATTATCGAATGTCTCATTGCAAAATTCAAGGCCATTATCGATTCTTAACCTCTTGACCTTTCTGCCAATCTGATTTTTGACCAGAGTCTTCCAACTTTTGAAATTCTCAGAAGTTTCATCCTTAGTCTTCTGGATGAATACCCATAATTTTCTAAAATAATCATTTACTAAGGATAGAGAATACCTCGCTCCCAAATGTGATGGACACTTTGCAGGCCTATAAAGATCACCATGGATGTAATCAAGGTATCCGTGTGTTCTTTGTTTGTCTTTGTTGAACTTCATTCTCCAAGATTTTCTACGTACACATGGTTCACAAAACTTCAGCTTTTTGACTTTGTCTCCACCAAGCAGATTTTGTTTTCCAATTCGACCATACCCCTTTCGCTTACATGACCCAATCTCATGTGTTAAATTTCTGTCTTCGACAAAGGTTTCGTGGATGCAACATTTGTCGAACCACTTACAACTTCAGCCTCAAGGGTATACAAGCCTTGTTTCTTCACGCCTCTCAAGACTTTTTTCGATCCCTTCATGACTCTTAGGATATTTTTCTCTTCTTGGAAAACATATCCTTTCTTGTCGAATTCACCAAGAGAAATCAAATTTTTTTTCAAATCAAGAACATACCTAACTTCAGTCAACAACCTTATTGACTCATCATGGAGCTTGAATCTCAGAGATCTAACACCTGCAATCTTGCAAGCTTTGTTGTTTCCCAGCAATACATATCCACCATCTTGATCACATAATTTCTCGAACAATGAAATTGGTTATAAACTGCTATTCTTTAATTTCTCTTTGAAAGAAGATTACAAGTGTTACAGAATGACAAATAAACCTCTCACCCTAATTAGGATTTGCAGTGTGCAATGATGAGAGACTAGTATGCTATTTATAATAAATCTAACACACTAAACTAATGGGCTTTTATACATACATCCATTACACAAGTTAACTTAGGGAACAAACTAACTTAAACATTTGGGTTTAACAAACAGACCTGATTCGACATGCTAACAATCCTTGCATTTCGAATACTGCATACTTGAGCATACTTTTACTACAACATTGCAGGCCTTCGTCTATAACATGTGATCAGACTTCAACAGAATGCTAAGATCCTGTCAAATTAACGAACCAAGAAGCTATCATTCGACCGTACAATAGTTTGATCTAATATCTCTACTTTTTTTTTGTACAACCATATGTAAGGTATTAGAAAACGGGCTGTTACTCCAAAAATGACCGCAACAAAATGATATATAAGGTGACAATATAATTATTTACCGTTTTTATGTTGTGAAAAAAAGTGTAAGATCAAAAATCTATTACGACCGTGACAAAATGCCGTTTAAATAGAGAAATGTTACCACATCTTTATGAACATGAATTTTTTTAGAATAAATCACATAAATTTTTTATTATAAATGAATCGATTAATTCACATATCGATTGAAATTAGGAAATCCTTTAGAAGATCACAACACGATCATGACTATTACTTAAAGCCATGCTCTTATGATAAAATTTTAAAATAAATTTACACACACGCGCATATATATATATATATATATATATATATATATATATATATATATATATATATATATATATATATATATATATATATATATATATATATATATATATATTTTAATAAAATTATATATCATTTTTGTTTGAATTTAAATTATGATATTTTCATTACCATAGCTTCTTATATTTATGTTAGATTCGTCCATGGTGAGAGCCAATCCCATAAAAATTTATCAGAATTTAATTTAGTGAAATTTATTTAAGTTTCGATATATTTGTGCAAACTGAGTTGAACAATAAATTACAGCGTAAAAATCATTCAAATTAATTCTGGAGACAAAAGGTACAGATTATAGTTTCAATTATAATCAATTCTGAAGACATAATCCGTAATTTTGCCTAATCAAACATCTTAAAATCATCCATAATGAATTCTTCACCTATAAAATTATTTTTAACCTTTACAAATGACAAATCAAACATGCATTCAATCTTATAAATGATACTCTCGAAAGCGTCGCACAATGAAGGGAAATAATCTGAGAGTGCATCCATATTTTAAAAGAATCAAACAATCACCTTAAGAAAGATTATGAGGCTTCCACCTAAACAAGGCTCTTATAATTCTCTTGATTACTAGATTTTAGAAACCCAACTTTTTAGTATGATCCCTGATCAGTAAACCTACGTATTCAAACTCTATGTTGTTGCGTTAGAGACACTATAGTCATGAAAACATTATAAAAAAACCGCTCTTTTATCTTCATTTTACTTCTCCATCATTTTAATATTTTCATATTGTTCTTTTCATTCACGATAGTTCTTTTCAAAAAAAATATCTATACTTTTTTGGAGGCACACCCGTAATCATGTTGAGTTTTGAGAAGCATTATTGCTAAAGCTACATTAAAATAAAATAAAAATAAAATAAAACCATTTTGATGTATGATGTTATGATAGCATATGATATATAGATAATCTAATCAAATCTATACGTGCCACAAAAGGGACATTACCTCTATCGCTTAGATGAAAACGAAGGTGAAGTGAAAGAATGGATATTATTGGCACCTTGTGCTATTATTACCCACTATACTAACTAATCATTCAAAGTAAGATGTTGAGTTTGTCACATATCACACCTACTTTGTCACAATCCGAAAGAGACTTATGGCATATAAAATTCAAAGATAATTTAGCTAATTGGTATGCTAATCATTATTTAGCGTGTTAATCAAACAATCAAAATGCTTATTTTTCTTTAATTTTCGTAATCCTTTATTGGTACTCCTCTGGAGAGAATCTAATTCTAAACTTAGTTAATGCTATTTTAGTTCTATTTGAATTGGAGTATATGAGATTTTTGGTATGTGAAGAAACATAAAAAACAAAAAGATATTTCATTGGCTTGAGAATTAAGTGTGAGGAAGAAATTTCATATTGATTAGAAAATGGAATAATAAATACTTTAGAGTGTGTTTGGATGAGGTAATTGAAAATTTTAAAGGAATTTAAAATTTAAAGCAATTCAAATGATTCAATTGAAATTCATTTATTTTAAATTATTTTGTTTGGATAAAGTATTAAGTTAATTCATTGTTAGATTTTTGGGGTCATTTTTTATAAAATATAATTTTTTTGACCAAATTAAAAAATTGAAAAAGTAGGGACCAAATTGCAAATTTTAAAAATTTGAAGAACCAAATTGTAAATTTTAAAAATTATTAAGGACCAATTTGCAATTTTTTTAAAAAAATGTAGTGTCAATTTTGTAATTTTGGAAAATATGAGGACCAATTTGCAAAATTTAAAGAAATAATATTAACAAATACATTTTATAGAGTATGAAGGAATTTCAAATTCTTTGGTTTTTGGTGTCATTTCAAAATGATTAAATTTAACTTAGACAAAATACTCCATAAATTTTCATCATTTTGACAATTTTTCATTTTTGTATCCAAACAATAAATTTTTTGCAAATCATTTTAAATTCCCTCAAAACATTCCATTACCTCATTAAAATGCTTCATCCAAACACACTCATTAAGAGTTTTGGAAGAATATGTGGTGTGTCTCTCACAAAAATATGTCTCAAGTGTAATATGCTCCCTCGTTGACCCCTCGAGTTGCGTTTTAAAAATTGTATTTATTAAAATATTTATGACTGTTAATGCTCAAACAAAAATGGTTTTTTACTTAAATTTTATAATTATTTAGTAGTAGTTGAAATCACAGCAAGCTTTTAAAATTTTAAATCACTATATAATTTAGTTATATAGAGTTAAATATACAAAACTTCCTTGGAAATCATTTGATATGTCAACGAGAAGTATAAAAACTAATGTCTTACAAAACTATTAATTTTGATATTTCTATTTAACATATCAAATATTTTTCGATTGATGTTAAATTTTATAAACATGATCTTGTTAGTTGAAAATTTCGACCCTTGATCGAAGAAGATTTTAGAATGTCATATTCTGGATAAGTTAGCATGAAATGTAGCTTCATAGAAGCTATCTCTTCTTTAGATTCACCTTTGTGAAGATTTAGTATGTCGAAGTGAAATACAGCTTCAAGTGCGTAATTGAAATATTTTATAATATGGAGGAGTTGCGCTTCGACATCTACGTTGGATGACTTCAAAAAGGCTTCAAGCGGGAAAAGTTTGAAATTTGAACTTGTGTCTGTTTGCCATGAAAACACGTGGTATCATCAGAAGATATTTTCGTTTGAAATATCGAACGTGGCACTCATCTGTGGAAAGACCGTTAGGGTCGAATCATTATAAATAGGAGTCTTAGGTTTTAAGATTGGGGTTTTTTTACATTGTGTATGAAAAATCACTCAAATACTCGAAGTACCAGAGCGAGAGAAAAGAGTCTGTTGATTATGTATGTATGTATGAAAACACCATTGCTTTCTTTACTTTAAAGTTATTTGCAATTTTATTAAGACCAGTCTTTTGCCATTTATTTCTCTTTACTTTAAAATCAGAACCTTTTACATTTCTGTCGAACCTTTACTTTCTCACTTTACAATTCCTGCAAATCTTTAAATTCAACCTTTACATTTTACTCAATATTTGTAGTCGAAGGCTTTGTCTTTGTACTTAGATAATTTTATTTCCTTTACAAAGAAATCCTGTTTATCTTGACAAATCAGAATCATGTTCACAACTATCAATAGTTCAATAGTTCACAAAGAAATCCTGTTTACAAAGCATTGTAAGAACCTTAGGAGTGGTAAGACTATCAATAGTTCACAACTAATACCTAAAAAAAAGTATACTAAAAGAATGGTTATTACTACCAATCAAGACCAAGGAGGACAAAATCCTCCACAAGGGTCAGGTACGGTCACAGCAAGTTCGATCAATGCTTCGACCACTATGCCTAGTTCCCAGGCCATACCTACATCCACAAGATATATGGCCACAAATAGTTCTCAAGCCCTACCTACATCTACAGGATATATGGCCATAAATAGTTCTCAGGCCATACATACATCCACAAGATCTATGGCTACAAACTGTTCTATACCAATGTCCACAGGAACTATGCTCATAATTAGTTCGACCATTGTGCCTCCTTTTGTGAGTACCACAGATATTCCATCAAGTGCTCAGGGTGGCCCTATTCTGACATATTTTGGAAACCAGGCATAACCCATAACCCCTACTAGGCCACATGGGTCTGAAAATTTCAGGCCTTGGAGGGAGCAACCTTATGGAATGCCAACCTCTTATATGTCAGGATTACATAATGGCATATCCATATATATGCAGCCTAATATGACCATTTTTTTGCCAATACATAATGCTGGCTCTGTGGGTCGAAGTGCCCAAAACCAAGGTCCTTCAAACCAATTGCCTACATTAACAACTAGACATGGTTGGAGTTCTTGCTCGCGAAGTGAACAATATATTCTCCCCTTTGATCCAAAATGTCAATAGGACTAATCAGGAAAATACTCAATCCTATCAACCATTGTTAGCGCAAATGGCGCACATAGCATATTTCTTTGGGGCTCCCCAACCACCTGGTCGACGTAGGCAAAACCATGTAGAAATTGAAGAAGAGGAACCAACCATTAATCAAATTCGACCACCCAGACAAAACGTCGTCGAAAGAGACATAGGGGCATGGTTAGAACAACCAGAGGTTCGATAATAGGTTCCAGACGAACAGCCTAGGAGAGTAGTAATGGTTAATAGAGATCAAAATGCATATGAAGTAGTCCATAGAGTCAGACAGGATAACATGATGGTCGAAAATAATTTAACTACCATGATTGAAAGAATCATGGCCCAAAATGGCTTGAACACAAGGCTTCGACGGCCAAATTACACATCTCCTTTGGCAGATTTTATCCTACAAACTGAGTTACCAAGGGGTTGTAAAATCCCCAAATTCAAAAAGTTCTCAGGAGATACTAGTGAATCAACTGTTGAATATATAGCCAGGTGTATTTAACTGAAGCAGGAGATTTGGCGAATATTGAAAACTTAAGGATAAAATAATTTCCTAGTTCATTGACAAAGAATGCATTTACATGGTTCACTACGTTGCCACCAAATTCTATAGATGCATGGCCTCGTCTAGAGAGATTGTTCCATGAACAATTTTACATGGGACAAACAAAAATAAGTCTTAAAGAATTGGCTAGCATTAAGAGAAAGTTCACTGAACCTATAGATGATTATTTGAATAGGTTCTGTTTATTAAAATCTAGATGTTTTACGGTAGTTCTTGAACATGAACTAGTCATAATGGCCGCAGGAGGTCTAGATTACTCTATTAGAAAGAAATTAGATATCCAATATCTAAGGGATATGGGACAACTAGCAGATAGATTTCGCCAGGTCGAACGACTAAAAGTTGAGAAAGCCAGAGCAAATAAGAGTCATAAGAAAGAAAGGGTAGCCTATGTCGAAGCTGAAGAGGAGGAATTAGGAACCTTCAATGACTCATATGATTTTAAGGAGTTTGAATTAGATTTGGCTGAATTAAAAGAGGCACCTCCATACTCTTGTAAAATGCTTACACCATCAAATGGCAGGAATCCTGTCGAAGTAGAAAAGAATGATAAATTCCCTAAGAAAACATACACATTTGATGTCACTAAATGTGATGAGATCTTTGACTTAATGGTGAAAGATGGCCAAATGATAGTGCCTCCTAACACTAAGATTCCTCTGTTAGAACAACGAAAGAAAAGAGGTTTATGTAAATATCATGGTTTTCTTGGCCATAAAACCTCACAATGTTTTCTTTTCAAGGATCTTATTCAGAATGCTATTAAAGATGGACGTTTGAAGTTTGCTGACAAAGTGAAAGGCCATATGAAGTCGACATCGATCCCCTTCATGTTGCAGACACTAACTATACTGAACCCGTGGAGATAAACATGGTGGATATGGTCGAAGTCAAATACAATGAAGCCATGAAAGTGGAAGGGGTTATCTCAACTGAAAAGCAGGCTACTGAAAGCCTATCTAACAATGTTGACTTCAACACTTCTGTCGAAGGTTTTCCCGCAAAAGAATCTAAAACTGAGGCTACTGAAGGCCTTATGGTAAAGATTAATGAGGCTAATGAAGGCCTTAGGGTGAAGTTTGAGAAAGTAAGGATTTCTGATATTCCTTCCTTAGGAGTTAACATGGTGGACCTGAACCAACCAGCGCCAGAAATGGAAGAACTAGAAAGGTGTCTTATGCTGGAGAAGGAACAAATGAGTTATGGCTTCCCAAAAGCTAATGAAAGTCTTCGATAATATCTCTGGCGATGCCACAAGAAAAACTCTGAAAAAATATTGGTGTTCCCTAGATGCTCCATTGTCCTGAGTCGAAGGGTTGCTGAAGCCTATGAGAGAGCCCAACGTGCCAGAACTCAAGGGAATTGGAGACAAGAAAGCCAACTGATGAAAGTCTACCTAAGGCCAGGAGAAAGTCTTTTAGATTTCTTGGTGCGCTGCTACAAGGCTGAGACTGAATGTCTCATGTGTCCTAAATATGGGGAAGTGTACGACAAAGAGATGGCTGAAATGTTAAAGAGGATTCCTTTTGCTGCTGGATGGGATGGCCAAAAAGGTAACCTCAACATGTATATCTTCGACAAGAGAAGAATCCCTAGGAGACAGGATAACCCTCATCCCAAGGCAAGAAGATTCACCTTCAAACTCCCTACTGATGTACCTACTGATAGGTGGACTCAAGCTGGCGCAGAAAGAGGAAAATGGAGAAGCTTCGACCAAGGTGGAAGAACTGCAATGGCATACAGAAAACAATTCCAAGCATCAAAAAGAGAATCTTACAGGTTGGAAAACTATAAAGGAAAGAACCCAATGTTGAAATCTCAGTGGAGGAGGCACCAGAGGATTAAGAAAGCTGAAAGAGAATTGGCAGTGAAGGATTTGGGAGAATTCAATAGTAGAAAGTTCCCTTTGGGGGCTGGAAGTTCAAGTAAGCCCCCTGTAGGTCGAAAGTTGTTCACTTCAGAAAAACAGATTGTTGAAGAAAAGGTGCAAGGAAACCCAACAAAAGAAGAAGAGATGCTGACAGATGATTTTGAATCTGATGGCGTGTCATCTATTAATTTAAATTGCAATGTGGTGTCAGTCTTTCCTCATGAATATAACCAAGAAACAGAGATAGAAGACTGTGAGGAAGCTGATGATGAAGAAATGGCGAAGCACAAACCAGTTTGCTACTATGTGCTCAAGAATGGAGTTGTCGAAGAACAAAATGCATTTTTCGAAAGACCAGACCAAGGCATGAAAGGGCACTTGAAACCTTTGTACATTAGAGCTAGGGTCGAACATGTAGGGATAAAAAAAGTTCTTGTAGATGGAGGAGCAGCTGTTAACTTAATGCCCCAGTTTATGCTAAAGAGGATTGGCATGTTCGATAGAGATGTGAAGCCACACAACATGGTGCTTTCAAATTATGAAGGAAAGATTGGACACACCTTTGGAGCCATACAAGTGAATTTGACAGTGGGATCAATAACAAGACCAACCATGTTCATGGTTATCCCAGCAAAAGCAAACTACAACCTGTTGCTTGGAAGAGAATGGATACATGGGGTAGGAGTTGTCCCTTCAACCATGCATGAAAGGCTATCCATTTGGAGAGAAGATGGCATACTGGAGAATATTGAAGCAGATCAAAGCTATTACAAGATGGAAGTGAATCAAGTTGACAATAGAAACTTCGATAGGAATTTAGCCAACATATGGCCATGTCAGGTAGCAGAAGATGTTTACTCACCTAGTAAGAATGCCCTTTACTACTTGACTCTCCACCCAAATGGATTTCAATTGAGTAGGTAAATTATGGGGGAAATAGAAGATGTTGAAGGATCGTCTGACATACGGCCAACTGGTTGGGACGAAGACATTAATTATGTATGAGTCTTCCTTTTTCAGAAAGATTTCGGCCTACGTGGCCGAGAACAAAAGAAAAGCGGCTCTTGAAGCTGAAATAACAAACATGGATGTCAAAGCCACAAATGACGAACTACATACAATAGGGCCTGGAGAGTATTTTATTCTAAAGCCCCCTGACGAACAGGTTGCAGTCGAAGAAATGAGTCAGAAGTTAGATGCCATCTATGATGAGGAACCCCTGGGCTTCGAAAAAGATCATGTGGCACCGAGTGCAAAGAAGTTAGCTCAATATCCCCTTGAAGAAATAGATCTTGGAGATGGGTGCCTAAAAAGAATTACATATATCAGCACTAAACTTGAGTCAGAGGTAAAAGCAGAGGTCATTGAGTTATTGAAAGAAAATAAAGACTGCTTCGCCTGGGATTATGACGAAATGCCTGGTTTAAAAAGAGATCTGGTCGAATAGAAGGTGCCTATCAAGGATGGCAAGAAGCCCATCAAGCAGACTCCTAGAAGGTTCGCTCTAGAGATCCTTTCAAAGATCAAAAAAGAAGTCGAAAGACTTCTATGTTGCAAGTTCATCAGGACCACAAGGTATGTCAAATGGATTGCAAATATAGTACCTGTCATTAAGAAAAATGGTTCTTTAAGGGTATGCATAGATTTTGGTGATCTAAATGCAATAACTCCTAAAGATGAATATCCCATGCCTGTAGCAGAAATGCTAGTTGATTCAGCTGCAGGATTTGAGTATCTTAGTATGTTAGATGGATACTCTAAATATAACCATATCTTCATTGCAGAGGAAGATGTGCCCAAAATGGCTTTTCGATTCCCTGGGGCAATAGGCACCTATGAATGGGTAGTTATGCCTTTTGGTCTAATGAATGTTGTGGCAACTTACCAAAGGGCAATGAATTCAATATTTCATAATTATATAGAAACCTTTATGCTGGTGTACATATATGACATTATGATAAAGTCTACATCAGACAAAGTTCATCTAAATTATCTTCGCCAATCATTTGAAAGAATGCAAAAGCATGGCTTGAAGATGAATGCTCTTAAATGTGCTTTCTTTGTCTAGGATGGAGATTTCCTGGGCTTTGTGGTCCATAAAAAGGGGATAGAAATCAACCAAAACAAGGCAAAGGCTATCATGGAAACAAAAGCACCATCAATAAAAAAAGAGTTACAGTCATTATTAGGAAAGATAAACTTCCTGAGAAGATTCATCTCCAATTTAAGTGGTCGAACTCAAGCATTTTCTCCCCTCCTTCGCCTGAAACAATGAAATTTTGAATGGAACAAAGAACATCAAGAAGCCTTCGACAAGATTAAGAAATACTTGATGCATCCACCCATCCTGTCACCCCCTAATGGAAAGAGGCCTATGCGATTGTATATATCAGCCTCTGACACTACCATAGGTTGTATGTTAGCACAAGAGGATGAGAATGGCGTCAAAAGAGCCATTTATTATTTAAGTAAAGTATTAAATGATGTAGAGACAAGATATAATGCTTTAGAAAAGATTTGCCTCTGCTTGTATTTCTCTTGTACAACACTTAAATATTATATAAAACCTGTTGATGTTTTTGTTACTTCACATTTTGATGTCATTAAACATATGTTGTCAAAGCCAATATTGCACAGTCGAATTGGCAAATGGGCTTTAGCCCTTATTGAGTACTCTTTAGCCTTCTTGCCTCTAAAAGAAATGAAGGGTCAAGTAGTATCATATTTTATTGTACTGAAACCTTTGAGATTGTTCTTTGATGGTTCCACACATAAAGATGGTAGTGGTGATGGAGTTATGATAATTTCTCCTGAGGGAATTCCAACAAAACTCAAGTGTAGAATCGAAGGCTCTCTATGTTCAAACAATGAAGCAAAGTACAAAGCCTTGCTTTCAGGACTTGAAGCTTTGTTGGAATTGGGGGCAACCGGAGTCAAAATTAAAGGAGACTTTGAATTAGTGATAAAACAACTAACGAAGGAGTACAAATGCATAAAGGATAATTTAACTATGTACTTTGTTATGGCAAATAGGTTACTTTAAAAATTTGAGTATATGGATATAAAGCATGTCCCCAGAATAAAAAATCAAGAGGCAAATGATCTGGCACAAATAACATCAGGATATAAAGTGTCCAAAGAGAGATTGGAAGAGTTGGTCGAATTCAAAGGGAAAGCAATGGCTACCAGATTAACTCCAATAGATTTGGAGACTACACAGTTAGGTTTTGCTAACCAAGAAGAGTTTGATATATTGACTATTTACACTCTAACAGACACAGACTGGAGAAGCCCAATTATCAATTATCTCAGAGACCCTTCGACGGACACAAAAAGAAATATCAACTATAGAGCATTGTCTTATTTATTAATGAAGAATGAATTATTCAAGAAAAACCCTGAGGGGGTGTTTTTGAAATGCTTAGGAGAAAGTGGAGCATATTTGGCACTATATAGTGTCCATAGTGGAGCCTGTGGAGCCCATCAAGCAGGCCACAAAATGAAATGGTTGCTATTTCGTTATAGAATGTATTGGCCCACTATGTTGAAATATTGTATAGAGTTTGGTAAGGGATATCAAGAGTGTCAAATGCATGCAAGTGTTCAACATGCTCCTGCAAGCGAACTTCATTCAATTATTAAGCTTTGGCCTTTTAGAGGATGGGCATTGGACCTACATCCTGGTAGGGATAGATTACTTTACAAAGTGGGTTGAAGCCATACCTTTAGTAAATGTAGATCAAGAGATTGTTATTGAATTTATTCAAAAACAAATACTCCATAGATTTAGAATTCCAGAGAGCATAACAAAAAACTAGGGATCAGTCTTTACTGGTCGAAAGATGCAGGAATTTGCAAAAGAAATGGTTTTCAAACTATTAACATCTACACCTTATTATGCTCAAGCAAATGATCGGGTGGAAGCATCCAATAAGGTGATAATTGCCTTATAAAGAAACATGTGGGGGAAAACCAGAGAGTTAGCATAAAACTCTAGATCAAGCACTTTGGGTTTGTCGAACGTCACCTAAGGAAGCAACTAATACTACACTTTTTCAACATACGCTTAGACATGATGCAGTATTGCTAGTTGAAATCTACTTACAATCAGTTAGAATTCAAAAGCAAGAGGAAATTTCTCCAAATCTTTATTGGGAAATGATGATGAATGAATTAGTAGATTTGGACGAAGAGAGATTGCATGCTTTAGAAATGCTAAGAAGGCAAAAGGAAAGGGTGGCCAGAGCATACAATAAAAGGTCAAAGGTAAAGCGTTTATTATCAATGATTTGGTTTGGAAAGTTATTTTGCCCATAAATCGAAAAAATCAAGCTCTAGGTAAATGGTCCCCACATTGGGAAGGGCCTTTTCGAATCTTAAAAGTATTTTCAAATAATGCTTATGAGATAGAAGAGTTAGCAGAAGATCGAAGGATTTTAAAACTAAATGGGAAGTACTTAAAGAAGTACAAACCATTCTTACAAAAGATCAGAATATTGGCGAAATAACAATAAGAAAGATCATACATAGCCAAAATGGTACAAGAGTAAAATTAAAGGATGCCAAAATGGCTTTGTCTTAAGTACATGAAACATAAAAGCAAGTACATCAACATAAGAATTACACATTAGAATTAAAAGGGATGGTGGTCTTCATCCTATCATACTTGATCTTTGCCAAACTGAGCTTATATTGCACAACAGTATGTATACCTTTAAGGCAAGAGATTACTTCATTCATAGTCGTAGCCTTTTGCACATGTGCTACACTTTCTTTCGCCAGGGTATCAGCCTCAGTAGTATCCAACCCTTTGATAGATACTTGCTTTGCATTGGCATCAGCAATCTTCTCCTGCAGCTCTAAGATGTGAGATTCCCAAAGCTTGATCGAAGTAGTATAAGTATTATACTCTGTTTGGGATACCTTCCTTGATTGCACCAAGCCTTCAGATGCTTTATAAGTGGTGATAGCGTTATCAAATTCGAAAGCTTGCGCCTTTTCTGCATCTTGAAGCTTCGATTTGGCATCTCCGTCCCTGTTAAACTCTGCACACATTTGGTCTATCAAGTTTTGGATATCAATCAAAGCTTCACCTATATCAGTAGGGCATGCAATGATGTTAATTCAACTGATTAGCTTTTTTATCCCAAAGGAAGTAGTGAAGTCTTTCTTCAGGACTTCGAACAAGTCAACATCGAAGACAACTTTCTTCACTTGTTTGAGAATATCAGTGTAGGAGGTTTCATTGAGCATCACCTCCTTCTGGGTGTTGAATACCAGTCGAAGACCTTTTATTCTGGGAAACACCACTGGATGTAGGAGGAGGTGAAGGAATCTCAGTTCTGGAAGGATTATTTTGATTAGCAGAAGAGTTAGGAGGAGTGTTGGGTTTATCCTACAAAAAATGGAAAATCGTCAGATTGAGAATCGAAGTCATTTAGAAGGAAATTGATTATTAAATTAAACATTGTACCTTCAATGTCCTTCATCCTTTTGAGGAGGGGGGAGAATTTTTACTTCAATGTCCTTCTGATTGGTAGCTTGATACGAGACATCTGTCGACGCCTTACTTTTCTATTTCTTCTTGGTCTTGAGAGGAGAAGGAGAATCGTCTGTATCATCATCTTCGACGACTATTGGTGCCTCTGCTTTGGGGGCCTTCTTTTTCTTAGGTGTAGTAGGAGGCAAGCCACCACCCAGAAAGAAGAACATTTTATAAGCGTTTTGTTTAGATGCAGTCGTCGAAGTAGTCTTAGACGTAGGCTTCTCTTTCTTTATCGCCTTTCTTTCAACAGCTGAAAGCAAACACATGCAGAGTTAGTTAAAAAGAATTGTGTTTTAAGAAAGAAAAAGAAGTAAAACCAGGAATTCCTTCGACCCCACACCTTCACATGTCGGAGATACAATTCTCACTGCAGACAAGTCATAGTGGAAGAAACCTTTGAAATTGTCCAGAGTATGCTTAGTCGAGATTACTCTCTTGGCACGTTTTCTAGAATCATTTTTCAATTCGTTAAAAATATTTCCACAAGTGAACCAATCTGGGTAAGGTGGAGAAAATGCCAAGGCAAAATCAGCACTAGGCAGCTTTGGAAACTTGGGTGGTTGAAGTTCAAAAGCTAGATCATACCTGTTTTCAGGTTTTACAGATCGAGGAATTTTTAATTTTGGAAGTGATTTAGTAAAATTTTCTCTTAAAGTGTATGCTGCTGCATGAACCGTTCGACTAAGCTGAGTAGGGTCATAGACAGTTTCAAAGTAATTTTGGAACGCTTTGATTTCTTCACAATGTGTTGTCTTACCTTTGTACACATTTTCCTACACAAGTGTGAAGGCTTTTGTTAGATGATCTTTGATTTGAGCAGTGTTGAACATGTTGTTCAAATAGAAATTCGTCCACCAGGTATAAAAACCATTGATTTTGTAGAAAGCATGTTGAAAAGGAATAAGATTGAATTCAGCAAAAGTAGCATGATATTCTTGGTGCTTTGCAATTTCTCAAACAACATAATCTACTCCTGCAAAGCAAATCTCTCGCTTTCGAGTAAAAAGAGGTTCAGGGATAAGTTGGCATAACCGAAATTGTCAAGAGGAAAAATTAGGTTGATAAGCCAATAAGAAAACGTAACTCTTCATTGGCAAGATCCTGCAAACCAGCAATCTGGGTAGAAGGAATGCACTCCATATATCTTCAACCTCAGTGTTTGCATCCTTCACAACAACTGTCATAGCATCCTCAATTGACGAAGTGAACATAGTAGGCCCATGAGTTCGATTAGCGAAATGAGCCATCAAAGAGGTGAAGTTGTGACGTCTTGAAAACATCAAGATATATTTGGTGAGGCGAGTCTGGAGATTCTCCATGTCATCATTAGGAGTCAGTTGCAAGAGTCTAATCCCTTCGATGTTTCGATTGATTATCTCAGGATCTTTTTCGTTGATAGTGCCAGAGGTTTGAAGGGAAGGTTCAAATGTGGCATTCAACCACAATTGAAGAAGCCAATAGGGTCCAGACAAAAAGTAGGTTGGCACCAGCTTCATACTATTTGAGTTTGGTGGTGGCAGAACCTAGACTCTCATACAGGCTAGCCAAAAGCAATTCACTTATGCAGACCTTTCGACTGGCATGTAACTGGTTGGCTAAAGTCAAAAATCTTCTAGCTATTTGCAAAGACTTACAGCAAAAAAACAAATTTCGAGAGCCATAGAGCTAAGAAAGCTATGTGCTCGACATCAGAAACATCCTCATCTTCGACATGGTAGAGGTTAATGTAAGCACTAAAGGATACATTCTTGACATTAAAGTCAAAAGTGTTGTCAGAGTTAAGATAGGGATCAAAGGTTTTCCAAGTAGGAGGAAATCATTCCACAAGGGAGGTGGAAAGTATTGTAAGTACTATCCCAGAAATAAAGGGATGCTAGTAACAAAGGTTGGCAATAACTAAAGCCTAATTTCGACATTTGAATTAAGTCGAAAATCCCTAAATTCTTCCAGACTTAACTTTTCTTCTTTTCAACTTTATTAAGCCAGGATAAGTAAGATTTGTCCAAAATTGGGCATGATAAAAAAGGCCTAAAGTTATCAGTAATATAATCTAATTGGAAGTCCTTTCTAGCTACTTTGAGTTTCAAATTGCCTTAAGCAGCTTTAACCTTAAAGGATTTGATGGGTTTCTTAACCGAATCTTCAAGACTCTCTTTAGGGGGATCAATTTTATTCGCTATGGGTTTTGTAACTTGATAAGTAGGAAAAAAACTCTACATACTTCTCTAAATGTCCTGCAGCAATTAAAGGTCCTAAAAATCCTAGGGTTTTTCCTGAAAGAAAAGAGGGGATTAGTACCTGAGAAGCATAAATTGCTTTTTATTCTTGAGTAAGTTTAGGAGGCGTGATGAACTCTTGATTCCCAGAAGTAATGAACTTACTGTTTGGAATGTTTTGAGAAGATGAACCTTTGGAAGTTCCTGTACCTTTGCTCTTGGATTTCTTTTGCTTGTTTGGTGACATTGTTGCAGATTCTGAGATTTATTGGAGTTTTATGAAGGAAAAGGAGAGCGTAAGCGAAGAAGAAGGTTTTTTTTTGAAATATTGCTGAAAAGAAACATGAAATGAAAAAAAGTGCTTTTATAGTGAAGAGTGAGGGAAAAGGCAGTTACAACCTCACTAGAATCATGGGACACGTGTTCAGATCCTGAAAGAGAAGGTAGGGAGTTTGTCAAATCAAGTCACCTTGGAAGTTGATACTCATGATGATAACTGATGCACACACGTCTTGAAAATACGTTTTTAAAAAGCAAATCATAATTGCTTATGGCGTCGTGATCTGAAGGTTATTGAAAGATCTTTTGGTCGAAATTTGGTAATTACAAGAAATGTCCATTTCTACTTTCATTACAAATAGACATTTATTGGGGGAAATTTCTTAACTGGAAATTTTAATCCTTGATCGAAGAAGATTTGAGAATGTCATATTCTGAATAAGCTAGCGTGAAATGTGGCTTCGTAGAAGCTATCTCTTCTTTAGATTCACCTTTGTGAAGATTTAGTATGTCGAAGTGAAATACAGCTTCAAGTGAGTAATTGGAATATTTTAGAATATGGAGGAAGTACGCTTCGACAACTGCGTTGGATGATTTCAAAAAGGCTTCGAGCGGGAAAAGTTTGAAATTTGAACTTGTTGTTAGAACAAGATTTGTTCTGATCAATTATCTTAGTTTTGATGATAACAATAATATGAATTTTGCTTAAGATAATATGGTACTCTAATCCAATGCAATTTCCTTTTCAGGAAATATATAAAGAGTATGCATAATTCAGCGCTCAGAAGCTTTGTCTCAAGGGTTCAGCATGAAACATCAGAACATGGTCTGGCAAGACATCAGAAGATGGTCGAAGCAGAATCAGAACATGGGTCTATGGAAGCATCAGAAGAACATGAGATCAGAAGCACTGAAGTTCTGATGGTATCACGCACAGAAGCACTTCAAGGTCAGAAGATCAGAAGATGCTTTGCACCAAGCTGTTTGACTCTGATGATATTCAAACGTTGTATTCACAAACATCAGATCAGAAGGAAGTACAAGTGGCAAGCTACGCTGACTGACAAAAGGAACGTTAAAAGCTATTAAAGGCAACGTCAGTAGACACAGTGTGAACAAGGCTCGAGGTAGTTGACAAAAGCGTATAACATTAAATGCGATGCTGTACGGAACACGCAAAGCATTAAATGCACTCAACGGTCATCTTCTCCAACGCCTATAAATATGAAGTTCTGATGAGAAGCAAGGTTAACGATTCTGAACAAAACAACTCATATTAACTTGCTGAAACTCTGTTCTATTCAAAGCTCAGAATCTTCATCTTCATCAAAGCTCACTACATTGCTGTTGTAATATATTAGTGAGATTAAGCTTAAACGTTAAGAGAAATATCACAGTTTGTGATTATAGCTTTTAAGAAGCAATTGTAATACTCTTAGAATTGATTACATTAAGTTGTAAGGAACTAGAGTGATCGTGTGGATCAGAATACTCTAGGAAGTCTTAGAGATTATCTAAGCAGGTTGTAACTAGAGTGATCGTGTGGATCAGAATACTCTAGAAAGTCTTAGAGGGTATCTAAGCAGTTGTTCCTGGAGTGATCAGTGTGTGATCAGAAGACTCTGGAAGACTTAGTTGCTGACTAAGTGGAGAACCATTGTAATCCGTGCGATTAGTGGATTAAATTCTCAGTTGAGGTAAATCATCTCTGCGGGGGTGGACTGGAGTAGTTTAGTTAACAACGAACCAGGATAAAAATAACTGTGCAATTTATTTTTATCGGTCAAGTTTTTAAAGCTACACTTATTCAAACCCCCCCTTTCTAAGTGTTTTTCTATCCTTCAATTGGCATCAGAGCGCCGGTTCTAAGGTGCAAGCACTTAACCTTGTTTAGAAAAGATTCAGGAAGAGAAAAACGCTTCAGTAAAAGATGGCTGATGAAACTGCAAAGTCTACATCTACATCTGGCTCTGCTGAGCAACACAACGGTAACAATGGTTATACTAGACCGCCGGTATTTGATGGTGAAAACTTTGAATACTGGAAAGATAAACTGGAAAGTTACTTTCTTGGTCTAGATGGTGATCTATGGGATCTTCTGATGGATGGTTACAAACATCCGGTAAATGCCAGTGGCGTAAAGCTGACAAGGCAAGAAATGAGTGATGATCAGAAGAAGCTTTTCAGGAATCATCATAAATGCAGAACTGTTTTGCTGAATGCTATCTCTCATGCTGAGTATGAGAAGATATCTAACAGGGAAACGGCCTATGACATATATGAGTCCTTGAAAATGACTCATGAAGGAAATGCTCAAGTCAAGGAGACTAAAGCTCTCGCTTTAATCCAGAAGTATGAAGCCTTCAAGATGGAGGATGATGAAGACATTGAAAAGATGTTTTCAAGATTTCAAACTCTTACTGCTGGATTGAGAGTTCTTGACAAGGGATACACCAAGGCTGATCACGTAAAGAAGATCATCAGAAGCTTACCCAGAAGATGGGGTCCTATGGTGACTGCATTTAAGATTGCGAAGAATCTAAATGAAGTCTCTTTGGAAGAGCTGATCAGTGCCCTGAGAAGTCATGAAATTGAACTGGATGCAAACGAGCCTCAAAAGAAAGGTAAGTCTATTGCATTAAAATCCAATATCAAGAAATGCACTAACGCTTTTCAGGCTAGAGAAGAAGATCCTGAAGAATCAGAATCTGAAGAAGAAGATGAACTGTCCTTGATCTCCAGAAGGCTAAATCAACTCTGGAAGAACAAGCAAAGGAAGTTCAGAGGCGTCAGAAGTTCAAAGAAATTTGAACGTGGAGTATCTTCTGATGACAGAAGATTTGACAAGAAGAAGGTCATGTGCTATGAATGCAATGAGCCTGGACACTTCAAGAATGAATGTCCAAAACTTCAGAAGGAAAATCCCAAGAAGAAGTTTCATAAGAAGAAAGGTCTTATGGCAACCTGGGATGAGTCAGAAGATGATTCAGACTCTGAAGATGAGCAGGCTAACTGTGCGCTGATGGCGACAGAAGATGACGGATCAGAATCTACATCAAAATCAGATTCTGAAGAGGTATTTTCTGAACTTACTAGAGATGAGTTAGTTTCCGGTCTAACAGAACTTCTGGAATTCAAGTCTCAGATTAGTCTCAAATACAAAAAGCTGAAAAAGCTATTTGAATTTGAAACAAAGAAGCTTGAGTTGGAGAATTCTGAATTAAAAGAAAAACTTTTAAAATTATCCAATAATGTTGGATCTCCTTCTGATTCAGAAAAATCCACTCCTAGTCTAAACCATATTCTGAAAGAATATGATTTAAGTTTCAGGAAGTTCTTATCTAGAAGTATTGGCAGAAGTCAGCTAGCTTCTATGATATATGTTGTGTCTGGAAACAAAAGAGTCGGCATTGGTTTTGAGGGTGAAACCCCATACAAACTTGAACCTGTTGATGAAATGAAAATCACATACAAGCCATTGTATGATCAGTTCAAGTATGGCCACTCCCATGATATTAGGCACACTTCACATGCTCAAAGTTTTCACATTACACACACTAAGAAGCATGTGACACAACCTAGGAAATATCATGAAACTCACATTAAGAATTATCATGCTGTTCCTCCTATTGCTTACAATGTTAAACCCAAGTTCAATCAGAACTTGAGAAAATCTAACAAGAAAGGACCCAAGAAAATGTGGGTACCTAAGGATAAGATTATTCCTATTGCAGATATCCTTGGCTGCAAAAAGGACAAAGCACAATATGTCGTGGTACCTGGACTCTGGATGCTCACGACACATGACAGGAAGAAGGTCTATGTTCCAAGACCTGGTGCTTAAGTCTGGAGGAGAAGTCAAGTTTGGAGGAGATCAGAAGGGCAAGATAATTGGCTCTGGAACTATAAAGTCTGGTAACTCTCCTTCCATTTCTAATGTACTTCTTGTAGAAGGATTAACACATAACCTCTTATCTATCAGTCAATTGAGTGACAATGGTTATGATATAATCTTTAATCAAAAGTCATGCAAGGCTGTAAATCAGAAGGATGGCTCAATCCTATTTACAGGCAAGAGGAAGAATAACATTTATAAGACAGATCTGCAAGATCTTATGAGTCAGAAGGTGACTTGTCTTATGTCTGTTTCTGAAGAGCAGTGGGTCTGGCACAGAAGATTAGGTCATGCTAGTTTGAGAAAGATTTCTCAGATTAACAAACTGGATCTTGTCAGAGGACTCCCTAATCTGAAATTCAAATCAGATGCTCTTTGTGAAGCATGTCAGAAGGGCAAGTTCTCCAAACCTGCATTCAAGTCCAAGAATGTTGTTTCTACCTCAAGGCCATTAGAACTCTTGCACATTGATCTGTTTGGCCCAGTCAAAACAGCATCTGTCAGAGGGAAGAAATATGGATTAGTCATCGTAGATGATTATAGCCGCTGGACGTGGGTAAAATTCTTGAAACACAAGGATGAGTCTCATTCAGTGTTCTTTGATTTCTGCATTCAGATTCAATCTGAAAAAGAGTGTAAAATCATAAAGGTCAGAAGTGATCATGGTGGTGAATTTGAGAACAGATCCTTTGAAGAGTTCTTCAAAGAAAATGGTATTGCCCATGATTTCTCTTGTCCTAGAACTCCACAGCAAAATGGAGTTGTAGAACGAAAGAATAGGACTCTGCAAGAAATGGCCAGAACCATGATCAATGAAACCAATATGGCTAAGCATTTCTGGGCAGAAGCAATAAACACTGCATGCTATATTCAGAATAGAATCTCTATCAGACCTATTCTAAATAAGACTCTTTATGAATTGTGGAAGAATATAAAGCCCAACATTTCATATTTCCATCCTTTTGGATGTGTATGCTTTATTCTGAACACTAAAGATCATCTTGGTAAGTTTGATTCCAAAGCACAAAAATGTTTCCTTCTTGGATATTCTGAACGCTCAAAAGGCTACAGAGTATACAATACTGAAACATTGATTGTAGAAGAATCAATCAATATCAGGTTTGATGATAAGCTTGGTTCTGAAAAACCAAAGCAGTTTGATAATTTTGCAGATTGTGATATTGATATATCAGAAGTTGTTGAGCCAAGAAGCAACGCATCAGAAGTAGAGCTTCTCAGAAGTAAAGAATCTGAAGATCAAGTATCAGCTTCTCTGGGGAATCTAAGCATTTCTGAAGAACCATCTGTCAGAAGATCATCCAGACTCATTTCTGGTCATTCAGAAGATGTCATTCTTGGAAAGAAGGATGATCCAATCAGAACAAGAGCATTCCTTAAGAACAATGCAGACTGTCAATTAGGTCTTGTATCTTTGATCGAGCCAACTTCTGTTGATCATGCTCTAGAAGATCCAGACTGGATAATTGCTATGCAAGAAAAACTGAATCAGTTTACAAGGAATGATGTTTGGGATCTTGTTCCTAGACCAGATGGATTCAATATAATCGGTACAAAATGGGTCTTCAGAAACAAGCCCAGAATGAGTAGATGAGAAGTTCTTATGTATGAGTATCTTCTGAAATGAATTTTTTTTTTATAAGAAGTTCTGATTGAAATCAATTAGAAATTGTGATTCAGTTGTTACTAACGTTTCATTGTCTAAGTTGATTCAGAATCTCTTTAAAAGCAAAACAGCTGTAACTGGCTATCCAGATGGTAAACACGTGTTCACTATTCCTGGACAAGCGTGCGTGCAGTTGAGGGGACGTCTACTTAGGTAATTGTGCAAATCACGTCTTTTGTCATTATTATCTCTCCTCACGTCACGTAACATTAAATGCTTTTCATCATTTACTCTCTTTCAGTTTTCTTTTTATATTCTTCAAACGTTTCTTTTCCCTCTTATATTTCTCTCACTTTGCATTCAGTTTCTTTTTCGTTCTCTCTCTTTGCATTCATATCATAAACCCTAGCAGTTTCCAATATCTGCAACTTCATCATGAATCCATCGTCAAGCTCTGGGAATCAAGATAATGATCGGAAACAAAAGAGAAAGGCAACTGCTGAACTAGAAACCAAACCAAAAAGAGTAAGGATCACCTATGACCCTCTCAAAGTGAACCCGTTTGAAGCTATGATGTCTGGAAATTACTCTAGACGTGTGTATCAACCCCTTGACGGTACCCCTCAATCACCTCCCTCTTCACAGACCTCCACCACCTCTTCCTCCTCATTCATCCTCTCGGAACCACCTACTTCACCATCTGATATCTCCTCTCCTTCAACCTATCCATCAGATATTTCTTCATCTCTCTCACACCCTTTTCCCACCAGAACACCTAACCCCTATAGTGTTGTTTTTCCCGACTCCAGGTTCACTGTCAACCCTCCAACCCCTACCACTTAATCATTTCTGGAGCTTTTACATTCTGATGTAAATGGCTGGTTGGAGATTCTGGGTGCTGCTCACCTTAACCATCTGGATGAGTATGCTACAAGCAACCTTTGGGATACCTTTCGTCAGGATTTTCTGGTTAGGGCTACAGACACTCAGAGAAGGATCATGTCTGAAGCTCCTGGTGTTCGTGGTCTTCGGTTGGAAGTTGGTGAAAGCAGCTATCACCATCTCATCAGGAACAGAAGTGTTCTTGAGGAGAAGATACCTGCAGATGAGTTGGAAGAAGAAAATCTCTGCAGAGACATCGTGGTGTGGATACCATGGTTTCCTGTGCTGACTGGAGATTTTCAGTGGTTGTTTAACTGGTTCAGAATGAACCCTTCTGAAAAAGCACCTCACATGGTCTTTCCAGTAGTGGTTTATCCTGCTGAAGTTGCTGGTCCTACTCCTCCAACAAACCTAGCAGCTATTCTTCAAGCGTTGGAAGTTGGAACTTCTGAGCTGCCTGAACCAGAATATGCTAAGGCTACTTCTGAGTCAGACTCAGATGAGGAAATGGAAGATGCACAAGCTGAAGATCTCCCAGAAGATCACCCTGCTAAGATTGCTGTTCCTTTTGGCAGAAATTATGGTGCCTCTTCTTCTGGTGAAGCCTCAGCTCTGATGGAGACCTTGGAAGCTCTTCATCAGAATCAAGCTATGCTGGCTTCTCGTTTGGACACGCAAGAAGTAGCCAATGCTGAGTTTCGCTCCTTCATGGCAAGGCAAGCTACAAGCACTGACGGGATTCATGATGTTCTGGCGCGGATTTTGCGTAGGCTAGGATCTTAGTCCTTTGGTCTTTGTAGTTTTCTTTCCTTGTTGCATCTGTTTTCCTGCATTCCTCTTTTGTAATCTTTCTTGTTGAAATCAATGAAAAGCTATTTGTGTTTCTTTCCTTTTGTCTCTTGCTTTGCATCTGAATCTTTTATGCTTTTTTATGTTATGACAAAAAGGGGGAGAAGATAAATGATAAATGATTTGATTAATCTATCAGTTGCTGGGTAAAGCTCCAACACATTTACTAACAAGAACTGCAAGTTCTATATGGTTTAAGTGTTTTGCAGGTATAAAGAAGTGAAGAAAATCTTCAAAGCAAACACAAGAAGCAAAACCATAAGAAGCGTTATTCTGTAAAAAGAATAAGCTCATGGAAACTGAAGCAAGCTGAGTGCTGTCAAGCTTCAGAAATCAGAAGCAAGAAAGAAGAATGAATCAGAAGCACTGATAATAGAATTTGATCCATATTTGTCTATTTGCTCTGACAAAATTCTATTTGCTCTGATACATTATTTTAGCCTATATGGCTCTGATACATATCATGTGTTCTAATATACATTTTATGTTCTGACTCGTTCATGCTGACTTTTGTCGTTTAGTTTTTGTTCTGTAACATTTCAGGATGTAGAGATGCTCTGATGATGCTCTGGTACATTCAACAATGTTCTGATACAAATCTAGCATGAAGTGATGTTGGTAGAAATTCAAAGCTCTGAAGCTATCCGAGGGAAGCAGAAATCAGAAGCTGTGAATGTTCTAAAGATCCAGAAAACTCAAGCTCTGAAGCTGTCCTAAATGGAAGCAGAAATCAGAAGCTGTGAATGTTCTGAAGATCAAAGAAATTCAAGTTCTGAAGCTGTCCTAGATGGAAGCAGGAATCAGAAGTTGTGAATGTTCTGTTGATCTAAAGAAATTCAAGTTCTGAAGCTGTCCTAAACGGAAGCAGGAATCAGAAGCTGTGAGTGTTCTAAGGATCTAAAGAAATTCTAGTTCTGAAGCTGTCCAATGGAAGCAGAAGTCAGAAGCTATGAATTCTCTGAAGACAGAAGCTTATGTGATCGTCTCTACCGAAATAATCAGGGAAGTCTTTTATTAAATTTCTTCGAGTATTTATTTCAGGGGGAGATTATTTATCTCAGGGGGAGATTGTTAATCTCAGGGGGAGACATATTCACATGCTTATGCTATAGCTGTGTAATTTGTCTTTTGCCGTCTGCTCTTTCTGATCGCAAATTCATATCATTTATATATGTTTTTGTCATCATCAAAAAGGGGGAGATTGTTAGAACAAGATTTGTTCTGATCAATTATCTTAGTTTTGATGATAACAATAATATGAATTTTGCTTAAGATAATATGGTACTCTAATCCAATGCAATTTCCTTTTCAGGAAATATATAAAGAGTATGCATAATTCAGCGCTCAGAAGCTTTGTCTCAAGGGTTCATCATGCAACATCAGAACATGGTCTGGCAAGACATCAGAAGATGGTCGAAGCAGAATCAGAACATGGGTCTATGGAAGCATCAGAAGAACATGAGATCAGAAGCACTGAAGTTCTGATGGTATCACGCACAGAAGCACTTCAAGGTCAGAAGATCAGAAGATGCTTTGCACCAAGCTGTTTGACTCTGATGATATTCAAACGTTGTATTCACAAACATCAGATCAGAAGGAAGTACAAGTGGCAAGCTACGCTGACTGACAAAAGGAACGTTAAAAGCTATTAAAGGCAACGTCAGTAGACACAGTGTGAACAAGGCTCGAGGTAGTTGACAAAAGCGTATAACATTAAATGCGATGCTGCACGGAACACGCAAAGCATTAAATGCACTCAACGGTCATCTTCTCCAACGCCTATAAATATGAAGTTCTGATGAGAAGCAAGGTTAACGATTCTGAACAAAACAACTCATATTAACTTGCTGAAACTCTGTTCTATTCAAAGCTCAGAATCTTCATCTTCATCAAAGCTCACTACATTGCTGTTGTAATATATTAGTGAGATTAAGCTTAAACGTTAAGAGAAATATCACAGTTTGTGATTATAGCTTTTAAGAAGCAATTGTAATACTCTTAGAATTGATTACATTAAGTTGTAAGGAACTAGAGTGATCGTGTGGATCAGAATACTCTAGGAAGTCTTAGAGGTTATCTAAGCAGGTTGTAACTAGAGTGATCGTGTGGATCAGAATACTCTAGAAATTCTTAGAGGGTATCTAAGCAGTTGTTCCTGGAGTGATCAGTGTGTGATCAGAAGACTCTGGAAGACTTAGTTGCTGACTAAGTGGAGAACCATTGTAATCCGTGCGATTAGTGGATTAAATCCTCAGTTGAGGTAAATCATCTCTGCGGGGGTGGACTGGAGTAGTTTAGTTAACAACGAACCAGGATAAAAATAACTGTGCAATTTATTTTTATCGGTCAAGTTTTTAAAGCTACACTTATTCAAACCCCCCCTTTCTAAGTGTTTTTCTATCCTTCACTTGTGTCTGTTCGCCAAGAAAACACGTGGTATCATCAGAAGATCATTTCGTTTGAAATATCGAACGTGGCTGTTGCACCCCAAAATTTGCCCATCTTAATTTTTATTCTAACTGGCTTAAAGTTTCACATTCATCTGCACTTTTCATTAGGTCATCAGCATATCATACATTCATTAAACCATCGCGAACTCGGGAGATTAATGTACGTAATATCAATTAAGGGTTCATCATGATCAAAAGGTGTTTGCTTGTCATTTTTATGCGAGTAAACGGAGAAAATTTAAGTGAGACTGGATTCGTTATGGTGAATTATTCAGGTCAAGATGTTCTTCTACGCATCAAAGAAGCTCTCAAAATATTTTGATCGCTTGAAGCGCAAATTACTTATGATTTGGGAAGTAAAGACAAAACGTTCATTAACTTAAGGATTGGAATTCATTGGTGTATGCGAGATCGGAAAGGCCATATGAGTACTTGAAATATAAGATACTAATTTAAAACGTTTGTCATGGTACGGGGGTGTAGTTCATGGGTTTTCTTTTGGTACCAAAGATTTCAAACTCACTTTTGAGCATTATTCAATATTGGTTCAAGAAGCTTCGTGTACATAGTTCGTTTCAAATTCAAATTGGAAGAGAAAATTAGAATTTACATCTACGTTGACAAGAGAAGAACACTTTGTTCATGAATGTCTACAAAAAAATCTAAAATTATGTTATACAAGAAGTTATTACAAGGGGAATCTATGTCCAATTGCACATTACACTATCCCGATACAGGAGTTGTTCTAAACTTTTTCTTGTAGGGAAGCCACGATTCCATTCTTGTCTCATCTTCAAGCTTGCCAACTTCAAATCATCACCCTATGCCCTCCATGTGGGATCCATGTTTAAAACCTTGTTCAAAGCTTGTCATACTCAGGTTGTAAATCTACAAATTCAAACCACATAAAAGTCATACTGTGTCTATATATAAGTCAAGTCAAACCAATCAAAAAAACCTCAAGCGGATTAATACCTCAACATAATGTTTCATAAACCGAATTACCATATACACAATCCAAACTCAGCCCTGTATTACTGCAAGAAAAAGTCACTAACAGCCCCTCGATACGCCTTCAAACCATGTCTTTGCTAGCATTAATTATGGCCTGCATATCCATTCAAACCTGCATTATCATCAAACAAATAAAAACCAGTTCCAGAAATATGCCTTCATATATATTTGCATACATAAACCTCACCACATGTTAACTCTCCCATTCCTAACAACCTCTAACCCAAACTAACTGAACCACTAACAGTTACAAACCTCCAACTGTCAAATACTTTTAGTAACTAAACAGTTTTTACAATTTTACTAATTGGGTTAACTCTTCACTAACCTAAACATACTAGCAGTTTTACTACTAATATCTAACTACTAGTTTATTAACCGTTTTTTGACACACTAACAGTTCTGAATCACTTCTTTGGCTTGTAATTAACAATTTCTTAACCACTTTCTAATTGCTAATAGTCCTGTTTAACTAACCTACTAACATAAGTATCCCCAATTAATTACTAACTGTTTTACTAACAATCTCACAACTGACTTTTCTACTTGATTCAAACTTTCTGACTTAACATAGCAACACATGCTAACAGAATTCTCAACTAACATTTACCATTCTTATAAGATAACTAACTCATAACTGTCAAAAACCAATTAGTAACTGTCATAACCAATTACCTCTAACAAACCTAACAACCACATAACAGAATCCAACCACACGTAACTAACTTCCCAAACTGACTCAAACTACCTGAAATCAATCTTCAATCTCCACCCTCGATTTTGTAACTAACCCCCTCCAATCTAACAGCAAAAACTCACTCTGTAACTAACTTCTCTTCCCTCCACTTCTATAAATTCAAAGCTCCCTTCATCATTCGGCTTCTTCCATTCCTCTCCACCACTTCTTCACCATTGTTCACAGAGATTCATCTTCATCCCTTCTCTCTCTCTCTCTCCTTCAATCACATTCTTCACCCACACTCAAATCTCTCACCGTCAACCTCCATTAAAGCTTCTCATTGAAGCTTTAATGGAACGAGCTTAGCTTCCATCTTTCAACACTCAAACGCTCTGCAACTACAATAATCTCACGCACTCTCAACAACGACAATCACGAAAACGCAGAAATCCAGAAAAAGAATAGTAGAAGAAGAAGATATCGCAAGCAAGAACAAAGAGAAGGCATGGAAATCTAAAGAATCACCTGAAGAATTTGTCAAGTTCCTCAACTGCGTTTATTTCGCACACTGAAGAGCTTTGGATTCTCTCCTCCGGTTTTCCTCAACGATTGTCGCCATCTTCGTCATCCAGGTAAGTCTTCGAATCGACTCCTCCTTCTTCATCTCTTGCTGTTCTTGATGTTGTGGTGTGGTATGAGCATCTCCGAGTCTTCCTCCCATGATCTTGACTTAGGATTTGTAGCTATTGGTGTTTATTTGGTTTTCTCTTCGGATTTAGGGTTTGCGATCTATTCATATTAGGGAGATAGAGTGAGGTTACAAGGAAATTAAGGTCATAGATGAGAGTGGGAGGCGAAATAAGTGAAGAAAGAGGCTTCGATTACTGCTGTCGGTCGGGCTCCGCCGTCTCCGGCGCGGCGGAGCGATTTCCGGCGACTGTTTTGAGTGAGAGAGACGAGAGAGATACGAATAGAGAGTGTCTAGTCTGAGAATGTGAAACGGCGCAAACAAACCCTAAATTCCCCTTTTTTCAATTTTATCAGTTAATTATATTTTACATAAAGTTTGGTGTTAAGTTGGTAACGTATAATCATGCTAACTAATGTGTTAATGTAACATAAGTATGCACCTAAGTAACAATAATTGAATCAACGTTAAAATCTGAGTAATGATATCAACTGGATCAACACAAGAGCCTCTTTGGGCCTATTACGAAATTGCTTACATCCACCCCTCTGAGCCCATAATTCTTCTGGCAAAAATCTGTGAACAAAAAAAACATCCTTTGGGCTGGGCCCTGCGCCCTGCTGCTAATCACACCCAGTAATTCAGATTACACCCCCTGGCTCTATTTAAAATTGCTAGAATTTTAAGCCTTTTTACTTAGTTTTTTCCTACTTCCTTTTAGGCAATAAAAATACTAATTTTCTACCATCATTTTAGACCTTTAATACACATTTTTGACATAGAAAATAATCACTAAAAAATATTAGTTTAGGCTTGTACTTTAATTCTTTTGCTTGATTAGAATTCTTGTTCTTTGTCATATAAAAATCAATAAAAATAATAGTCCTTTAATTCACCTTTGGTACTATATTTTGCATCATTTGCTTCCATGTCTTGTACCATATTTCAAGTCTTTCTTTAAGTCATTTTTGCACTATTTTGTATCATTGTTTACTTGTAATTTTTACTTGTAATTTTGATCTTTGCTTGTGCGTGTAATCTCATTCCTTTAGATTTAGGACCTATAATCTCCATAACTATTAGGTTTAGTCTTTTTTCCTTAAATTCCTAACTTTAGGTAGAGACCATGACAACATTAGGACTTAGAAGTTCCCATCATGACATTAGGCTATTTATTCATTTTAGGCTAGTTTTCTTCTTTTTCTTTTCAACTTTAAAACATTAACAAATGGAGATACGAATCACATTAAGAAAGTGATAGAGAAATGAGTGGGATTCATTCCCTAATCTGTTTCTCAATCACTTAGTGGCATAGAAATGAGTGGGATTCATTCCCTAATCTGTTTCTCGGCCACTACTTAATGGGAGAGAAATGAGTGGGATTCATTCCCTAATTTGTTTCTCGAACATTAACTAATGGGGTAGAAGTGAGTGGGATTCATTCCCTAATCTGCTTCTCGAACATTACATAATGGGATAGAAGTGAGTGGGATCCATTCCCTAATTTGCTTCTCGATCATTATGCATTTTTATGTGATTCGAATCGCGAAGTAAATTCCCTTAAAAATCACCAATCAAAAAACATTTAAAATACTTAATAAAGGCTCAGACCTAAACAAAGTAATGAAGTGGTGCGAAGCCTTGTATTGGGTTTTGTTCATCATGAAGTTACATAAAAAACACAAACCAATTTTCTCTCTTCTCTCTTGCCTCCGAGGCATTCTTTCTCTTGCCTTCAGGGCATTTCTTTCTCCTAATCGGACACGTTATTTCCGCTCCATTCCCAGTGTAAGACTCCAGAGGTCGAGCAGCGGAGTGCGAATGTAACTTCGTCCACTAAAAAACACAAAAACAAACAAAAACTAAAGAGCCGAACTACGACGCTCTGATTCCTGAAAAGGATACGTAGGCATTAGGTCGCGGGGCCTAAGCGAGCACAACTATTTATAAACCT
The DNA here is from genome assembly GCF_029867415.1 of Vicia villosa. Lineage (NCBI taxonomy): Eukaryota > Viridiplantae > Streptophyta > Magnoliopsida > Fabales > Fabaceae > Vicia > Vicia villosa. The sequence continues at coordinate 91,235,225 of NC_081181.1, read as the reverse complement.
TTTTTCCCCGTGTTTCTTTTCTTTCATTTGCATGCATTCCCTTAGTGATTAAGCTATAGATTTACACACCCTTTAGATAGCAACAAACATAGGTGGATACCATCGAGTACGATGGGCGCGAGGGGTGCTAGTACCTTCCCCTCGCGTAACCGACTCCCGTACCCTATCTCTGGTCGCAAGACCTTCTCTTATCCTTATTCTAGGTTTTCTGATATTCCTTTCCCTCAATGGGATAAATATATTGGTGGCGACTCTGTTCACATTTCGCGAGCGTGCGACAGCTGGCGACTCTGCTGGGGATGTGATAGACCTGTGCTGGTCCATTCTTAGCGAGTCGATCCTAGCTTGTGTTTGTTTTCTTTTCTTTGGGTGTTTATTTATGGCTTTATTGCTTTATTACTTTATTGCTTTATTGCTTTATTTCTTTATGCATCGCATTTTATTTTCATATACTATGATTATTATTCTGCTGTCTGTTGGGATGGGATGTTACTGATTTAAGGTAAAAGGCCCAATACCCATGCCAGAGTGATACTTAGGCGACCTAGGATAGAGTGGATAGTCATGACGCCAACAGAATGTCAGGTTCTGTTGATTGCGATCATGAGACCCACGACCAGTTGAGGTTCAAATGGGATACCATTGTTGGCATGTATTTGCAACAATGATGGTGTTTCAGGAGAACTGTTAACGCTGGAGACCTTTTAACCTACCTTATACTAGACCATACCTGTGAGAGGGGTTGGGAAATTTTGTTTTGCAGGAAAACATGCCTCCATCCTACCCTATGCCATTCAGACTATCTATCATAATCAACGTCGAACCTCCGAATCTGGAAGGTTTGACCTTATGTGACTTATGCAAAGGTTATCTATCAGAATCAACGTCGAACCTCTGAATCTGGAGGGTTCGACCATCTTTGACTTATGCACGAGCTATTTATCCAGAAAGCAACGTCGAACCTCTGAATCTGGAGGGTTCGACCATATCTTATTGGCCATGAGAAGCTGTTGTCCAAGAGGCCTTGATCCTTGATCCGATTTATGTTGCATTTGCATCATCATTGACATTTTTGCATTCATGCACTTGTATCCATGGTTACCAAGACTCTTACCACTCTTCCTCTCCATCAGATCAGTCAAGACGATTCCTCCACACTGATATCTGACAAGAGCTCACAGAAGAAGAATCATGGAGAACTATGAGCAAGATCAAGCTGCCATTAGAGAAGAGATGGATCAAATGAAAGGCAAGGTTGATGCTATTTTGGAAGCCCTCCAAGCTTTGAGAAATGAAAGGGTTCCTGTTGTGCAAGAGATTCCTGTTGTTGCTAATCAACTTGTTGCTAGTCAACCTGATGTCATTCCACCTTCTTCTACTCCACTTGAGTTCCAACCAAGGACTAATGCTACTCTTGGGATGCCATTTAGCTTCATGACTGCTGATACTCTTGGAGCTTTAAACCAAGGAGGATCCATGCCTATAACTTCTGGAGTGCCAACTATGACTGGGCCTGTTTTCCCATTTCCTACTCCACCTCCTCATACAGAGATTCCTTATCCTGCTTTCTGTGGTCCTCAATTTGCCAATCCAGAAATGCATCCAATACCAACTGCTGAAAGAGCTCAACCCGTTGAGAGATCTGCTGAGAAGTATCAAATTCTTCAGGAAAGGATTCGAGCTATTGAAGGTTTTAGTGCCTATGGAATGGATGCTGAAGAGATGTGCCTAGTTCCTAATCTGGTTATTCCGCCCAAGTTCAAGACTCCTGACTTTCAAAAGTACAAGGGTTTAAGTTGTCCAAAGAGCCATATCATCATGTACTGTCGTAAGATGGCTTCTCACATCCACAATGACTCATTGCTCATCCATTGCTTTCAAGATAGCTTGTCTGGGGCATCTTTGAACTGGTATATGAACCTGGAGCGTAATAGGATCCGATCTTGGAAGGATTTGTCTGATGCCTTTCTCAAGCAATATCAATACAACATTGACATGGCGCCGACTAGGTTGCAACTACAGAATCAGGTGCAAAGGACCAATGAGACATTCAAAGAATATGCCCAAAGGTGGAGAGAAATGGCTGCTCAGGTTAATCCACCACTTTCTGAATCCGAACTGGTTGATATGTTTATGAACACTCTTCAAGGGCATTACTATGAAAGAATGGTGGGTAGTGTTTCTTCTGGTTTCTCCGATCTAGTCAGGATTGGTGAAAGAATTGAGAATGGCTTGAAAATTGGTAAGATCCAGAATCCCGCCAATGCTGCTGCTACAAGTCAATATGGGTACAAGAAGCCTCAGGGTAATTTCATCAAGAAGAAAGAAGGCGAGACTAGTGCTGTTTCTACTCAAGATCAAGCTCCTTGCTATCAAGTGAACGCCACCGCTCCTCAAGCTTATGTGGCACCTGTTGGTCAACAACCTTGGGTTCCTTACCAACAATATGTCCAACAACAACCACAAGGTTTCCAACAACAAGGTTATCAACAAAGACAAGGTCAACAGAGGCAGAATAGGCCAAAAAGGGTGTATGATCGTGTACCAATGACTTATAGCCAAGTTCTCGCTGCCTTGCTTGACCGCAAACTGATTCAACTAGCGGAAGCTAGGCCTCCTCCTGACCCCCTCCCTCCAAACTACAAGATTAATGCCAAGTGTGAATTCCACTCAGGAGGATCTGGTCACACCACTGAAGAATGCAGAGTTCTCAAAGACAAAGTTCAGGATCTGCTTGATGCAAAAGAGATTGAGTTTGCACCTGTGGCACCTAATGTGATCAATAATCCCATGCCACCTCACAATGGAGCTTCCACCAGTGGACCATGAAGACTTTATGTTTGTCAGAGAACATGTCATTTGCATTAGAATAAGGCCAAGCTTGCCATTGTATAGATTTCTTTAGTATTTTCAATTGTATTGCTTTTGTTGTTATCAAGTACCTCTCATTGTAAGAAACCCATTCTGTTTGAATAAATAAAAATAATGCAATATACATGTTTTTCTCAAATCATTTCATCTTTGTCATTATGTTCATTGATACTTCACTCATTTGTCTTAAGCAACTAAAAAAGGAGAATGATGAAAATAAAAAATACATGCACTACTAACCGTATGCTTTTGGAACAAAGATCCTGCTGACGATGTACAGGCATTGTTTCAATTCCTAAACACCGGTGTTATAAGGGAGTGAAACCCTCGTCAACCCATTTGAGCCTAAGGCGTAGTAGTTTCTTTTTCAAAAATACAAAACCCTCAATCTTAACCAGGGGCAGGGTAGTCTTCAGTTAGTGCGACCGAGCGCTCAACTTTCAGGTATTCCATCAGAGGATCAATCATATCTCAAATCTCACAACAAAAAAAGGAAGAGCACAATCCACAATGGATGTCTCTCATCCACTAAGAAGAAGGCAGTCACAACCTTTTCGTCAAGTTAATCAACAAAATCATACAACTTGTTCCCGAACGAAAAAAAAAGAGAATGAAAAGAAAGTTATGAATCATGATAACAAAAAAAGAAACAATAGCCCGCTAAGTCAAAAGAAAAAAAAAGCTTTGAAGCAAATGACTTAGGCAAAAACTAGGGCATATCCCGCTGGACAACGAACACCAAAGTCAAAAGAAACTTTTTGTCCAGGCAAAACTTAGGGAAAGCAAAAAGTAAAGCAAAAGAAAAATCCTCCAAGGGACAAGTTGTTGTTGCCGTCAACAAAAGCACAAAAGGGTGACTGCCACCTCCATCAAAGTCATAAAGGATTCTCATCCATCACAATCCTTCCTGAAAGGCGAATACTCGTGTCGAACTAGCTGAACGTAGGACTGGAGGACATCACGAAGAAGGGGTGGGTTAAGTAGAACTTGAGCCTTTATCCTTGTTTCTCAAACCATGAACCCGGCCACGTTACAACCCTCAAAAGTCCTAATTGAAGCAAGGTTCGTTCTGAAAGCATACAAACTGTAAAATCATGTCAAAACTGACTCCTAATGTTGCTTGTCACTTGTGTTAGTATCAGTACAACATTTTGACAAATAAAACTCTTTCTTTGAGATTAACATGTGCATTGCATTCTAATCATCTTTTTCAAAATAGATTCGTCTCTAATAAAAAAGTAAGTACTTGATACCAAGGAAATTTCAACATAGAAATTCCATCGAGTAGTCTTACAAAGGCAAAGGTTGGTCATCCGCAAAGCAACTACCTAAAGCATCCATCTGGAGGAATAGTTCATTTCAATCTGGGGCATTCATACCATGATCAACACTAGGGCAGACCATTGCAAATCTCCATGATTCAAGTGCATCAAAGTTCTATCTCAAGAGATCTTACAAGCTGGGGCAAGCTAGCAACAATTCATTTCTTCATCCTCAATCAAGTGTCAGATATCGAGATAGGTGTCGAGGAGTCAAATCAAACACCTCACCTTCACAAATTCTATCCTTCAAGCAATGACCTTTCCACAAAGGCATCCTCCATCCACTCCTTGTATCTTGGAAACAATCATTTCATTCATAATCATACATACATCATGCATATCATTGCATTTCCATAATCATTTCTCCTGCATGATCCAATCATCAACCAATCAAGGGCATCCACCCCACCTTGATTCTCAAACAGAGTTTTAGAACTCCACCTAACCTATTCCACGCAAAGTAGAAACCCTGAACAATCCATCAGTACACTGCATATAGAAATCATTGCATCGCATCTTCAGAAGTGCATAAAATAAACCAAACATTTGCATGTGAAGCATAAGCCAAGTTACTCATCAGATGAGGTCCCTACAAAGTATTCAAGTTGATATTCCACTAGATCACTCAGAGTTACCATTGTGGTGTCATCTTCCAAAGTCAACCATGTTCATCTTTCTTCAACCCAGAGTTGATGTTTTTGTGTTCAACCCAGAGTTGATTTCCTTTCATCTTTTAACCCCGAGTTAATTATCTTTCCCACTCAACCCAGAGTTGACGGTTACATTTTCTTCTTTTCCCACTCAACCCAGAGTTGACGGTTATCCTTGTTTCTCTTTCCCACTCAACCCAGAGTTGACGGTTATCTTTTATTCAACCCAGAGTTGATCCTTGTCTTTCTTTCCCACTCAACCCAGAGTTGACGGTTATCTTTTATTCAACCCAGAGTTGATCCTTGTCTTTCTTTCCCACTCAACCCAGAGTTGACGGTTATCTTTTATTCAACCCAGAGTTGATCCTTGTCTTTCTTTCCCACTCAACCCAGAGTTGACGGTTATCATTTATTATTTCTCTCTCAACCCAGAGTTGACGGTTATCTCTTGTCTTACCCACTCAACCCAGAGTTGACGTTTATTTCTGATTGTTCATCTTTTCTCTTTCAACCCATAGTTGTTATCTAATTCCTTGTTCAACCCAGAGTTGATTTCCTTGCCTTCTTTTTCAACCGAGAGTTGATGCCTACATCTTGTCCCCCTAATACTGATTTCCCTTTCCATTTTCAATCTAGAATTGATGTTCACCTCTTATCCAACCCAGAGTTGACTTCCCTTCCTTCTTCGACCCAGAGTCGACCCAGTTTTCTTCTTCAACCCAGAGTTGAGTTCTATTTCATTTCTAACCCAGAGTTAATTTGTTCAATCCAGAGTTGATACAATCTTCCTCAGTGGAGTTGACACCATTTCTTCCCCAGTGGATCATATCTCTCATAAGGCAAATTTTCAGGTTCACTTAGTATTTAATCTTCTTCCACCTTGAATGCGCGAAAGGCTAGCGCCAACCTCTTCTTCAGGTTTAAGATGATTAAATAGGGGCAGCTGTTGCACCCCAAAATTTGCCCATCTTAATTTTTATTCTAACTGGCTTAAAGTTTCACATTCATCTGCACTTTTCATTAGGTCATCAGCATATCATACATTCATTAAACCATCGCGAACTCGGGAGATTAATGTACGTAATATCAATTAAGGGTTCATCATGATCAAAAGGTGTTTGCTTGTCATTTTATGCGAGTAAACGGAGAAAATTTAAGTGAGACTGGATTCGTTATGGTGAATTATTCAGGTCAAGATGTTCTTCTACGCATCAAAGAAGCTCTCAAAATATTTTGATCGCTTGAAGCGCAAATTACTTATGATTTGGGAAGTAAAGACAAAACGTTCATTAACTTAAGGATTGGAATTCATTGGTGCATGCGAGATCGGAAAGGCCATATGAGTACTTGAAATATAAGATACTAATTTAAAACGTTTGTCATGGTACGGGGTTGTAGTTCATGGGTTTTCTTTTGGTACCAAAGATTTCAAACTCACTTTTGAGCATTATTCAATATTGGTTCAAGAAGCTTCGTGTACATAGTTCGTTTCAAATTCAAATTGGAAGAGAAAGTTAGAATTTACATCTACGTTGACAAGAGAAGAACACTTTGTTCATGAATGTCTACAAAAAAATCTAAAATTATGTTATACAAGAAGTTATTACAAGGGGAATCTATGTCCAATTGCACATTATACTATCCCGATACAGGAGTTGTTCTAAACTTATTCTTGTAGGGAAGCCACGATTCCATTCTTGTCTCATCTTCAATCTTGCCAACTTCAAATCATCACCCTATGCCCTCCATGTGGGATCCATGTTTAAAACCTTGTTCAAAGCTTGTCATACTCAGGTTGTAAATCTACAAATTCAAACCACATAAAAGTCATACTGTGTCTATATATAAGTCAAGTCAAACCAATCAAAAAAACCTCAAGCGGATTAATACCTCAGCATAATGTTTCATAAACCGAATTACCATATACACAATCCAAACTCAGCCCTGTATTACTGCAAGAAAAAGTCACTAACAGCCCCTCGATACGCCTTCAAACCATGTCTTTTCTAGCATTAATTATGGCCTGCATATCCATTCAAACCTGCATTATCATCAAACAAATAAAAACCAGTTCCAGAAATATGCCTTCATATAGATTTGCATACATAAACCTCACCACATGTTAACTCTCCAATTCCTAACAACCTCTAACCCAAACTAACTGAACCACTAACAGTTACAAACCTCCAACTGTCAAATACTTTTACTAACTAAACAGTTTTTACAATTTTACTAATTGGGTTAACTCTTCACTAACCTAAACATACTAGCAGTTTTACTACTAATATCTAACTACTAGTTTATTAACCGTTTTTTGACACACTAACAGTTCTGAATCACTTCTTTGGCTTGTAATTAACAATTTCTTAACCACTTTCTAATTGCTAATAGTCCTGTTTAACTAACCTACTAACATAAGTATCCCCAATTAATTACTAACTGTTTTACTAACAATCTCACAACTGACTTTTCTACTTGATTCAAACTTTCTGACTTAACATAGCAACACATGCTAACAGAATTCTCAACTAACATTTACCATTCTTATAAGATAACTAACTCATAACTGTTAAAAACCAATTAGTAACTGTCATAACCAATTACCTCTAACAAACCTAACAACCACATAACAGAATCCAACCACACGTAACTAACTTCCCAAACTGACTCAAACTACCTGAAATCAATCTTCAATCTCCACCCTCGATTTTGTAACTAACCCCCTCCAATCTAACAGCAAAAACTCACTCTGTAACTAACTTCTCTTCCCTCCACTTCTATAAATTCAAAGCTCCCTTCATCATTCGGCTTCTTCCATTCCTCTCCACCACTTCTTCACCATTGTTCACAAAGATTCATCTTCATCCCTTCTCTCTCTCTCTCTCTCTCTCTCTCTCCTTCAATCACATTCTTCACCCACACTCAAAGCTCTCACCGTCAACCTCCATTAAAGCTTCTCATTGAAGCTTTAATGGAACGAGCTTAGCTTCCATCTTTCAACACTCAAACGCTCTGCAACTACAATAATCTCACGCACTCTCAACAACGACAATCACGAAAACGCAGAAATCCAGAAAAAGAATAGTAGAAGAAGAAGATATCGCAAGCAAGAACAAAGAGAAGGCGTGGAAATCTAAAGAATCACCTGAAGAATTTGTCAAGTTCCTCAACTGCGTTTATTTCGCACACTGAAGAGCTTTGGATTCTCTCCTCCGGTTTTCCTCAACGATTGTCGCCATCTTCGTCATCCAGGTAAGTCTTCGAATCGACTCCTCCTTCTTCATCTCTTGCTGTTCTTGATGTTGTGGTGTGGTATGAGCATCTCCGAGTCTTCCTCCCATGATCTTGACTTAGGATTTGTAGCTATTGGTGTTTATTTGGTTTTCTCTTCGGATTTAGGGTTTGCGATCTATTCAGATTAGGGAGATAGAGTGAGGTTACGAGGAAATTAAGGTCATAGATGAGAGTGGGAGGCGAAATAAGTGAAGATAGAGGGTTCGATTACTGCTGTCGGTCGGGCTCCGCCGTCTCCGGCGCGACGGAGCGATTTCCGGCGACTGTTTTGAGTGAGAGAGACGAGAGAGATACGAATAGAGAGTGTCTAGTCTGAGAATGTGAAACGGCGCAAACAAACCCTAAATTCCCCTTTTTTCAATTTTATCAGTTAATTATATTTTACATAAAGTTTGGTGTTAAGTTGGTAACGTATAATCATGCTAACTAATGTGTTAATGTAACATAAGTATGCACCTAAGTAACAATAATTGAATCAACGTTAAAATCTGAGTAATGATATCAACTGGATCAACACAAGAGCCTCTTTGGGCCTATTACGAAATTGCTTACATCCACCCCTCTGAGCCCATAATTCTTCTGGCAAAAATTTGTGAACAAAAAAAACATCCTTTGGGCTGGGCCCTGCGCCCTGCTGCTAATCACACCCAGTAATTCAGATTACACCCCCTGGCTCTATTTAAAATTGCTAGAATTTTAAGCCTTTTTACTTAGTTTTTTCCTACTTCCTTTTAGGCAATAAAAATACTAATTTTCTACCATCATTTTAGACCTTTAATACACATTTTTGACATAGAAAATAATCACTAAAAAATATTAGTTTAGGCTTGTATTTTAATTCTTTTGCTTGATTAGAATTCTTGTTCTTTGTCATATAAAAATCAATAAAAATAATAGTCCTTTAATTCACCTTTGGTACTATATTTTGCATCATTTGCTTCCATGTTTTGTACCATATTTCAAGTCTTTCTTTTAGTCATTTTTGCACTATTTTGTATCATTGTTTACTTGTAATTTTTACTTGTAATTTTGATCTTTGCTTGTGCGTGTAATCTCATTCCTTTAGATTTAGGACCTATAATCTCCATAACTATTAGGTTTAGTCTTTTTTCCTTAAATTCCTAACTTTAGGTAGAGACCATGACAACATTAGGACTTAGAAGTTCCCATCATGACATTAGGCTATTTATTCATTTTAGGCTAGTTTTCTTCTTTTTCTTTTCAACTTTAAAACATTAACAAATGGAGATACGAATCACATTAAGAAAGTGATAGAGAAATGAGTGGGATTCATTCCCTAATCTGTTTCTCAATCACTTAGTGGCATAGAAATGAGTGGGATTCATTCCCTAATCTGTTTCTCGGCCACTACTTAATGGGAGAGAAATGAGTGGGATTCATTCCCTAATCTGTTTCTCGAACATTAACTAATGGGGTAGAAGTGAGTGGGATTCATTCCCTAATCTGCTTCTCGAACATTACATAATGGGATAGAAGTGAGTGGGATCCATTCCCTAATCTGCTTCTCGATCATTATGCATTTTTATGTGATTCGAATCGCGAAGTAAATTCCCTTAAAAATCACCAATCAAAAAACATTTAAAATACTTAATAAAGGCTCAGACCTAAACAAAGTAATGAAGTGGTGCGAAGCCTTGTATTGGGTTTTGTTCATCATGAAGTTACATAAAAAACACAAACCAATTTTCTCTCTTCTCTCTTGCCTCCGAGGCATTCTTTCTCTTGCCTTCAGGGCATTTCTTTCTCCTAATCGGACACGTTATTTCCGCTCCATTCCCAGCGTAAGACTCCAGAGGTCGAGCAGCGGAGTGCGAATGTAACTTCGTCCACTAAAAAACACAAAAACAAACAAAAACTAAAGAGCCGAACTACGGCGCTCTGATTCCTGAAAAGGATACGTAGGCATTAGGTCGCGGGGCCTAAGCGAGCACAACTATTTATAAACCTTTTTTCCCCGTGTTTCTTTTCTTTCATTTGCATGCATTCCCTTAGTGATTAAGCTATAGATTTACACACCCTTTAGATAGCAACAAACATAGGTGGATACCATCGAGTACGATGGGCGCGAGGGGTGCTAGTACCTTCCCCTCGCGTAACCGACTCCCGTACCCTATCTCTGGTCGCAAGACCTTCTCTTATCCTTATTCTAGGTTTTCTGATATTCCTTTCCCTCAATGGGATAAATATATTGGTGGCGACTCTGTTCACATTTCGCGAGCGTGCGACAGTGGCACTCATCTGTGTAAAGACCGTTAGGGTCGAATCATTATAAATATGAGTCTTAGGTTTTAAGATTGAGGTATTTTTGCATTGTCTACGAAAAATCACTCAAATACTCGAAGTACCGGAGCGAGAGAAAAGAGTTTGTTGATTATGTATGTATAAAACACCATTCTTTTCTTTACTTTAAAGTTATTTGTAACTTTATTAAGACCAGTCTTTTGTCATTTATTTCTCTTTACTTTAAAACCATAACCTTTTACATTTCTGTCGAAACTTTACTTTCTGCACTTTACAATTCCTGCAAATATTTAAATTCAAACTTTACATTTTACTCAATATTTGTAGTCGAAGGTTTTGTCTTTGTACTTAGATAATATTAGTTTCCTTTACAAAGAAATCCTATTTATCTTGACAAATCAGAATCATGTTCACTTATAAAATAAACTTAGAGAAGACTAAAACATTAAGACACATGTCCTAGGATCAATCTAGTCGATCCTGTGAGTTACCAAATAGAGTTTGGAAGACTAGCGGTTGTTTGTCAGAAATTACTTGTAAACAGATCTATATGATCTTTGCTTTTGATCTAATGATGAATTTTGTTATACAGATCTGCGGTAAAGAGTTATCGGAGGTGTTATGTTACTTAGTTTGACAACTTGATGTTATTTGATCCTGACCATATATATATATATATATATATATATATATATATATATATATATATATATATATATATATCCAAGGTCGTTATAATGACAACTCTAATCACATGTCATCTTGATATCAACTCTAGGTACGAACCCTAATTTTATTTGTTATTAATTTAACCCTACATTAAGAATAGATAATAATAATAAAAATAATACCAATGCTCTTCTCACCCCAGTAAACAAGTGGTAGCTAAGGGAATATTAATCATAAAGGAAGATTTCTAATAATGTCATCTTTCGTTAGTAAGATAGCTAGTACCCTAGATAAATCTCTCATGAAATATGAATGGAGAGCGAAGAAGCTGAGAGTATCTTATGCTATGGTTGTCATTAAAATTGATGTTACAATGGAATTGAAGAGTATGATCAACATTAAAGGCCCAACAAGAAAATTGATACAACAATTGGTGGATCAGGAATGGAAACCACCCTTATGTACTAAATGCAATAAGGTGGGGCATGAATGTAAAGAGGTGAAAACCCAGCCAAAGAGAGTGCTTGAAAAAAGGAATAAGATATGGGCTCCTAAATAACAATAAGAGAAATAAGAGAAAGAGGAAAGTGTAGGGGAAAATAAAGGTGCAACAGGGCCATCATCAAGTGGGAGTCAAAATAAATGGATAACAGTGAAGTCTACCATTAAATAGAAGGGAAAGGAGATAAAATGAGCAGGCCCTATAGTAGGATGTCAAAATGGATTTGCAGTCCTAGGCATTGGACCAAGCTTAGACATAACAGATGATAAAGTGCCACGATGATTGCATGGAATGTGAGGGGCTTGAATAGAGGGCAAGACATGTTGAGTGTTATACGACGAGAACTTATCTAGAAGGGGTGATTAGATCCCCAAGGTAAAATTTATGTTTTTAAAATGTTTTTAAAAAGATCAAGTTATCGAAAAAGTAGTCTGAACTAAACCAATTATTGGAAACTTGGATATGCGCACAACCTTATGGAATGTATAATAATGATAAACAATTAACACACCTAGTTCTTAGTCAAACTTTATAATGGTTTCACTAAGACAGTCTAGTTCCAATGAAATTAGTTGAAAACATAAAGTGATAAATTATCGAACACTTGGCGTGCGATCAAAACCTCTTAAAACCAATTAGATTGTAGAAAATCAACAAATCAATATAGTTTTAAGAATCAAGAGAAAATCACTACGAATCGGTCACTCTATCAATGTATTTAACAATTTTCTAATGAAAATTTGAATGAGAGAGAGGACATGAGAGTTGTTTAGGCAATTCCTTGATCGTCCATGCTACGACTACGTCTACCCCAATTCCAATGTGGAATTGAGATATCAATCTTACTATGCAGAAAATTATTTACAAGGTAAATGTTACAATCCAACCCTACAAACTTTATGTTTGATGTTAATCCTTGCATTTCTCTTCCTTTGATATAGGTTTGATCAAGTCATCCAACAATATCAATTGATTCACCGTCTCGCACTACTCCTTTGCAAGAAACCACTGTTCTTCAAAGCTTTCACTCGGTCGAATCCAAATTGAAAATTGATGTCACCCAAGATCTCCAATCAATTCACTGTTTCACGCTACTCCTTTGTAAGAATGTCCCATTCTCCGAAGCTTTCACTCGATCGAATCCGAATTGCAAAGACCTTGTCAAAATCCCCAAATCAACACAATGATCTTGGAAGATAAACCCTCAGAGTTTTTCCGATGAAACCCCCAAATATTCTCAATCCAATACACCGGTTACACCAACCTAAATTGGACGTTATAAACCTAGTTTAGATGGAACCCAAGCAAAAAAATGATTATGTGTAGTTTTCTTGTGTGTACGAATAGGTGGAAGCTTGAAGATGATAAGCAATCTTTGTATGTACTTATAGTTTAATCAACTTGAAAATGATTCATGTATGAAGTATTTATAAGTGTGCAAGTTGGAGGCAAAAGGGAAACTTAGAAGTTTGAAAACATATGCAATTTTTGAGAAAGATTACAGCAAGTTTCGATACATATAAGTCATGTTTCGACACATATTAATGCATGCGTCGACCTGTGTAAGGTCATGTGTCGACACATAGAAATAGAAGCCGCATGCTTTAAAAATGTTATGCATGTGTTGACATATAAATCGTACGTGTTGACACATAGAAGAAACAGAAGCTACAAGCTCTCAAAATGCAGTACATGCGTTGACACATGAATCGTATGTGTCTACACATAGACCAATGTTTTTAGAAAAAAATTGAAACTGATTTTTAATGCATGAAACTGATTTTTAATGCCATGAAACTTATTCTTAATGCAAGATACATTTTCCAAACATATTCTAAGTGCATTCTAAGATCTCTAATACAAATGTGCACATAATGACTCAAAGATACCGTCTAATATACAAAAAAGCTAAAGTTTTCCTAGTTATGACATCATCCAAAACATCTAACGGGCAAGTGCACTCACATACTCCCCCTTTTTAGCGATGGAAAAGCTTGCGACGATGCATTTTGTGTCTTCATGAAGGCTCCCCTTGAATATGTGCATCCCAACTTTGTGTAAGAACAATATTTATTTCTGCATCTAGCCTTATGTTTTGATGATAATATTACATGATATCTTAGAGAACAATTTAGTACTCAAACAGTTTTTGTCTAGTGTGTAGCTTTTACTAATAGGTTTTGACTCTAAAGAAAAGGCGTGTGACATCTTTAGGTTTTGAACTCAACACACTCTAACTCTAGAAGAAAAGCATGTAGATATTATTTACCCATTAAATAACACCTGTTGTTGTTATCTTCCTAGCTCAAATAAACCTTCTTAATTGCCACAAAGTCAACGAAATAGGGAATTGTCACTTGTAACACCCTGGATATGCTAGTAATTATTTAACTAACTGATTATGCATTATTGGTGAATATATGTGATATTTTTGGAATAATGCGTGTCGAAGCAATATATTGTGGAGTAGTGGTGAGACTGTAGGATGATTAGAAATTATTATTTTATTTAAATAATTGAGTTGAGGTTATTTAGAATTGAAAATAATTATTTAGAGGTTTACTAATAATTATTTTGGATAAATAAAGAGTGGGAATAATGAGGATTAGTAAGGGTAAATGAGGAATACCATATTAGGGGTCTAAGGGATAATTGAGTAAAAGGGGAGAAGGGAGAAAGAGAATTATATTATTAGAACGATTGCTTAGAGGGAATTGGAAACAAAGAAGCGATGAAGTGAGAAGAGGCTAAGCGTTGAAGGTTTGATCGCTAAAGTTTAGGAACTGTCAATCGAAGGTAAGGGTGGAGTTCCAACTCTGTAAGGGTTTGTATAATGTTAGGTATGTGGATTTGATTGTCATTGTTGTATGATTTTTTGTTCTTGAATTGCTTGTGAATGTGAGGCCCTAAATATTGAATGGTTGGCAAAATTGTGTTTGAATTGACGAATTGGTTTGTATGAAGTGTGTAGTGAAATTTCTGGTACTGGAATAACACATGCTAACACAACTGTCTTATATGATGTCAAGACAGATGTTATGACATCTGGAAACAAACCAAATTTATCAGATTGAATTTGATATTGAATTAAAATAGCAGAATGATAAATATCTCATAGAGGTGTTAAGCTAGTTCAGTGCAAATAACACCTACTATGGGGGCCACCAAGCTAGGAAGAAAGTCCACTATCCGTAGTATTAGTTTAAAGCGAAACACCCCAATTTACAACTTCTCGCCTAATCACTACCCAGCGTTACTTCTGCCTAAAAGTCGACATCTAGACCTGAGAAATCGCCATCCCACTTCCAATTACCGCAATGATATCTAACATTCCCTGTAACACCCTTCTAACCCACATATAAGCTTCACAATATATTCTAATAATTAAATAATCACGAGTCACCAATAAGGATGACACCTTCATAAAAACTTCATCAATAAAACATCTTGCTCTATAACACAGGTTCTCAAAATTATTTAAACAAAATACTTCTTTAAAGACAACAATTTGATTCAATTTCGCACAGGGGAATTCATAATTCAAAATATCTCAAACACCATAATGGGTAGTTCAAATCTCAAAAACAAATAAAAGAACGATAATGTTCCAATCAAGCGACCCCAACCCCGATGTTACGTATCACAGTAAGACCCTCTTTATTCAAAATAAAGTGCTAACAGACTCCATAGAGCTATCCTCAAGATCCTATGTCTATTCCTGATTACCTGCGCGTTACCCACGTGGAGGCAACATTCAAACAGAAAGGGTGAGTAATTCATAATCAATATAAAGGACATAATGAACAAATATAGTAGGTGCACAATAGTTATCGACAATCACACATATATAGGTATATATATATATATATATATTCTCACGCTTCACATGTCTATTCACACCTACACATCATCAGCTACTCATAGCGTCATCACATAATTCAATCACATTCATCATCAAAGTCTCATTTATTCATAGATAGTCAAAACATCACAAAATCAATTATAATGCAATGTCACAAAGAATACAATGCAACTTCATTGACTCATGCATGTGGTACTAAAACTTCACTGATGACTCAGCCATCGTTCTCCAAATATTCCCATCAATAGGATCGGTTACCGCTTGGAACTAGAGCACTTCTAAATATTGCACCCAATCCACACTATGGGATTAAGGTCATCACTGGACCAATCGCCATGCAAACATCACTGGACAAATGTCTTAACATATGCTATGAATGTATAATGCACAACATCATAATAATTAACAACCACGGCTAGTCAAAATGCATCATCGTTCATCTACTCATTATATCATACAATCATCATCCAATTACACAAACATCACGACCATCTCAACTAATACCACACATACTTCATATTCGTCATGTTATAAATTATCACCGCAACCACTCATTACAACAAGCATAAACACACTTGTAATCAAACATACACATAAGCAAAGGCATACACATGGTCACATAACAAGTTTCATGTCATAGACAAATAGTCCCCAAAACCCATCCAAACATGCCAATTAAATTCCATAAAATTAATCAGAAATTAGTAAAAATATAAACCCTCAAATTCCAAACGATATTGCAAAAATAATATTTTTTCCGTCCCAGGTAACTGCGCTAAGCGCGCTGCTCTCTGTGTTGAACCATGTTTTATAAATGAACACGCGCCAAGCGGGATATGCAATTCTACTGAAAAATCCATGCGCGATCAGCAGCAGTCATATGAGATTTTTTTCCAAAAACACATATGAATCATTATTTTCCAGCGATTTAAGGCATAGCAACCTAGTTCCAACATGTATTATCCATCACAAACATCATATTACAAATAGTTATCACCATCCCAAGAATCACCATCAAAACCCTAGACCTTCCAAACCATGAAATGGTTGATTTGACCTTAAATCATGTTACTACTCATCCTATTAACGAATATTAACATCATCCGTCATTCAACAATGCATTCCAAACATCAATTCATCACAATTTCATTATAACATCAAATTCATCACAAAAACCCCAAACACAAACCCAGCCTACAATTATCTATGCCTTGAATCAATTATAAGAATTACAATAACTCCCATTACCTTATATTGTAGCTAGCTTTGACTCTCGTCGTGTTCTCTCTACGAATCCATCCAAGTTCTTCGTGCCCTAGCTTTTCCTTTCTCTCTGCCTCTTCTCTAAACTTCGATCGTATAGAATGAAACCCTTTTCTCCCTTTTCCTTATTTAACCCTTGGACCCTTTCTATGGTCTTCCTATCTTACACTCACTAATCATTTCACCAATTACCACCTTGCCTTTTGTCATATCCCAAAATTTTCCCATCATATTTCAAAATATTTTGACTCATATGATCTTCAATTGCTTAAGACTATGCAAGAATTGGGCTCACTTACCTGTCTCCTAAGCAACAAGCCTCCAACTAGGGTTTTGTCTGTCTCCAAGTAAAATCAGGTTCTGATACCTCAGGTGGATTTCGTGGCCTCTCATATGCTTCAAAGGATTCTCATGCCAATTTTCAAGCTCTGATTCATAAGATTGCTCAGTCAATGGCTCAAATAGTCAACAGTCGACTAGTTTGACCTAAAAGTCAACCATAGTCAAATTACAATCAAACTCCTGATTTTTGGTCAATATCCTTATTTTGAAGTAAAATTCATCATTGGATCAAGGGTTGATCATGATTCATCAGGGAAAGTTCAGAAATTAACAAAACTCAAATTTCTAAATTAGGGTATTTTTTACCTAAAAGTCAACTAAACTTTGACCACCCATAACTTTCACATGGAACATCAGAAATTTTCTATCAAAAGCTCATTTGGAAGGAAATTGAATTCTCTACAACTTTGTCTCTCACATGCCAAGGCTAAAAATGCTTCATTTGAGAGATATGGATCAAAAGATTATAGGTCATTTTTGAAAGTCAACCAAAAGCAGTTTTTTGTCAAAGCCCATATCATCAGGATAAAATCTCCAAATGGAAAAAGGTTCCAAAGTGGCTTGTAGAGGACATCTTGGTCTTTCCAAAAATTCCTAGAACATCTCCATATGATAAATATTGAACCAGTTATGGCTTGCACAAGTTGAGCAATTTGGAGAAAATACACCTATTGCAAAGTGATGAATTTTGGTTTTCTTGATTAATGGGCCAAGGTTTTAGTTTCTAAGCATGCCCATGGTATAATTAGAGGCCCACCACGCCATCCTTTCATTGTCATTATTTTTATTTATTTTATTTTGAATTATATTAATTATAATTCAAAATTTAATGAAAGAAATAATGGAAATCATAAAGGATTTGATATTGGCTTATTTTTCAATCAAATATTGGGCATATTATTCAGATGAATCAAAGTAATTTCGTTGGTTTAGGAGCTTGCAAGATATGATCCAAAAATAGAAGTTTTAGGGCAAATCTTCAATCAAAGATTCAAACTTCCAATCATTGATCTTGTTCCAAATTTGTTAACCTAGTTTCTCCTATATATATATATATATATATATATATATATATATATATATATATATATATATATATATATATATATATATATATATATATATATATATACCTGGTTCATTGGTGGAATAGAGGACGAAAATTGGTGGAAAAAGGCTATGGTTTCAAAGAACAAAATCTCAAGAACAATTGTAATTTTCGTGTGCCTTATCCAAGGGGTCTCGAAGTCTCTAAATCATCCAATCATCTTCTTAAAGGGATATAGAGTAAGTTTGAATGGAGATACAGGTTCCATAGCATGTAAAACCTACACATCCAACTTAGCATATTCATGCATATTTATGAAATTCCGTACCTCATGTTTTAACGCATCTTGTTTGAATCTAACGTTTTGTATGAGCTCTTGACATCGTTTAGCACAGTTTGGAATCATTGGTTTGGAATTTATGCACGTGAAAGAGGATCTACCATTACTAGGATACAAAGGAAAAACTTTTCGTTTTCCATGTTCCAGGACGATCCAGACCGAACTAATTGCACCATTGAATTCCTGGCATGTTAATTAGTGGACCTGGGTTAAATAGACGTCTTGCTTCATTGTTTGTGTTTCAAAGTGCAGGTTTCATGGATGCTGAACCAAGGAAAATCCGCAGGAAATTCCGAAGCAAATTCCGCAACAGATTCCGCAGGTGCCAAGAAAGAAGAAGATGAATAGTGGCGTGAGAGAAGCCAACCCCACGCGTTCTCCCTCATTGGTCAGTCCACTGTCATAATTCTCTCTCCACACACGTGCGATGCCATGATTGGATGGTCAACAATTCAATAGGTCTCTCTCCCATTCTCATTGGCTCACGTTTGATACACAGGGACCCACCTTGACCTCGTATTATTTATTTACAACTTGTTTTACTTCTTTTTTTAAGACCAATTACATTTTTTTAAAACAAAATCAAAACCTTATTCTTAAAACAATGATTTAGTTTTTTTAGGTAAATTGATATAGTTAGTAAAATTAGGATTAGGCTTCCCTTTTAATTTATTCAATTAATTTAATTTAGTCAATTTAGGTTAATTATAATATTAATTTCTTTTATTTAATTAGAATAATTTTAATTAATTTTAGGGTTTTTTTTTAATAAAATTAATTTTAGGTTTAATTTTAATCATAGTTAGGTTTAGCCTTTAATCAAATCATAGATAACCCTAGAAATCTTAAGGTAGGTGTTGCCCATTAACCGTAGGTTTAGATTTATCTTTTGTAATCAAACATTGAATTTCTTCAAGCGCAATTCTCTTCTCACCTCATACTCCCTTGATTGTCGCATGCCTTTAATTTTAATTATCTATTTTATCTAAATTTAGTTTTTTTATTTAAATTATTTGCCTTTATTTTAATTTATTTTATTTAAATTATTTGCCTTTATTTTAATTTATTTTAATTTCTACCATTTAAATTCTAGAAATCATGTATAGAGCGCATGGTTTTATTGTAATAGTTTAGGTTTACTTTCCTGCCTTTATTAATCTGCCCTACAGGTGTTTATTGTAATAGCGTAGGACATTTAATTATGTTTTATTTTCTACTGTGGTTAGTAATCCTATGGAGTGCAAACCTTGTTAAAATGGATTTATCTCACTAACTTACAAGATAAAGTATCTGAATTAACCACATGATTGATTGCACACACACACCTTTAGGGTAACCTCTTTTGTTGCATGTTGCCTTTCGATTCAAAAAATAGTCAAGTCCCTCGAATCCGAGGATACCTAAGCAAATGTCTCCCTTAGTTCATAAATCATCATAAGATCATAGTCCCTTCGATGTTGCCTTAACAAAAAATGATCTTGTCCCTCGATGTTTCCTCGGTTAAATGATGATTGTCCCAATTGCTAAGGTATCCTCATTGTTGCCTTAATGACTATTATATCTTTCCCTAAAGACTACCTGCCCTCTTTATGGTAGGGACAGTCTTATGATGAACGAAAATCCTCGATGACCCGCAAATCCAATGAAAGGACTACTTGCCCTCCTTAGGGTAGGTGCTTTTAACTGCTTTCTCACAACAACTTTCAAATTACTTTCCACACCTCCTTTTCAAAATACTTTCAAAAAGGCTACGCTTATTTTACAAGCTAAAGGCCTTATTGAAATCCTTTTTCTAAACACACACTACACTTCTTTTCAAACAATTCAAACAAACAAGTGAGCTAAGCAATTAAGAGCCCATGGATAACAATGGATACAAAGGGTGCTTACACCTTCCCTTTGTATAACCTACCCCCCGAACTCAAAGTCTTTTAAAAGATCTTTTTCTGTTCTTTTAGCCTTTCCAATTGGATAAAATAAAAGTCGGTGGCGACTCTTGCTATCCGCAACATTTTCAAAAGTCAGTTCTCCCACCGTATTACACCCTTATTATTTCTACATTATATATTCTATTTATGTTCATATAAATAATCATTATAACTATTATTATTAAACCCAATTATTCCTAACTTATTATTTAATTCTAATAATAATAATTCTAAATGATTAGTGTTAAATCTAAATAATTCTCCACTAATTATTTAAGTTTTAGTCATCTCATATTACCTCTTAACTTAATACTTCCCCACAATGCCACATAATAAATAATACATCACACACCGGCCTCACACGTCACATTCATCCCAAACATCACATAGATTCACAATTAAATCACAATACTCATAATACTCACATATTCATACTAAATCAATTAAATAAACAATTTAAATAATTAATTTAGATTTCACGGTGTTACAGTCCCAATCCCATTGATTATATAAAAAATAAACCAATTTAGAAGATCACACTTCCAATACAAGAACTCTACTCCTTTGCTTAATAGCTTTAAGAGTGAGAGCAAAGAACTCAACTCATTACTTAAAGGCTTCTGAGTGAGAACCAGCAACTTGCCAAATAGTCAAGCTACAGACAGTCTACCAAACAGTATCAAACGATACATGGGAGACTTGAAAAACAAGAGACTCTAAAAACCTAAGCTTTCTAACATTCCCTTAATTTTACAATTGTGAAAATCTTAGTTACATTATGTCTAGGGAACTCTTTAAACAGTCTTCAGCAATCCATGGGCTTCGAGATTATTTACTTGATCAACAAGCTAAGAGTTGCAACTGCAGAGAAATCTTTTTGAATCTTGAAAACAAATATTGCTTCAATATTCCTCAATTTAGAGACTAGACACACTAATCTTTTTCTCCCCCTTTTTAGTCAAAAATTGACAAAAAAAAGGTGTGGAAAGAAACTAACAAACCAAAACACAAGAATTTATTCAAGACCAAAAAATGACTCACTAACTAGTAGCTTGAATTAACTGACTCAACCACAACAATTAAAGACTCAGCCAAATAGGACTGACACAAAAAACGATGAAGAAAAAGACTAAACTCAAAGAAACAAAAACTAATGAGGAAAATAAAAGACAGTCAAACAAACTGACCCCCTTTTTTTAATATTTTCTTTTTCCTTTTTTTTTTTGTATATTCATTATACAAAGATAGCATATAACAGCTACCCAATTCTCCCTCCTGAGTCAATGAAGCTATGCCATTGAAAGTGCTTTTTTGAGTTGCACATATCATAGATGAAGGTATATAGGTGACAGACCGACCAAGAAGTTATTAATATAGTTCTCCAGTAGTGCAATTTCAAAATTACCCCTCATTATCTCTATGTAACTTGCACCTCAAGTTATGATTAAAATACTTCCTACAGATTCTCAAACATATCAATCTTAGGAGTGTCAATATTTGTCTGTAGCAAGACTCCTGAACCAATGATGACTTGAACCAAAGACTTGTTTCTGTAGACAGAGTTAAATCCTTGAGTACCTTGATTGTAGTGGCTTGTCACGCAACAATGTCATGACATTTGGTTTGATATTGTACACTTATAGTATTCAACCCAAATAGAAAATACATCACTCTACAACCAAGTAACTAATCTTAAGAAATACTATGATTCAATTAATTTTAATCCAGTGACCAGAATATCTTCCAAAAATACTATCTTCAAAGACATTGTCAAAAGCTTTTACTCCATAATTTACCATCATTAATTCTTTGATCTTTTTAAAACTTACTGATGATTCCAGACTAAAACAACTCCCGACACTGAACTCCCACTTAATGCTTTTTCGAGAGCTTTCTTGTTTATTTCCTGCTAGACTTTCAATATTACTAGAATATCCACTTTATGAGATGATGCTTCAACATGTGGTTGAATATCACTAAGGGTACTTCTCTCAATAGAATAACTCAAAAGCATATTTTGTTCTCCTTTTAGGATAAGATAATAATATTTGAAGACTTCTCAGATAATATATTTTCTTTCATATAACACACAAGAAAGAGAATATACTTGTTTCTATCCACCAAGATATTTACCTTAAATTAGACTTGGTCAGATCCATTAGAGTAGATCTTGTAGTTTTGTAATAGTCTGATGTTGCACCATCTAGGGTGACATTTTCAATTCATCTTCCTTGAACACCAAGTAAGAGAATAAACAACTAAATACTTGTGGTAAACATAAATAGCAATTGTTCTTCATCCTCTCAAAAGCTCCATATATTTCATCAGAGATAAAACATCATTTTCTTAATGACAATACCTTAAGACTTCACAAAGTTGACTTGTGTTTATTACAAAAGTCATTAGTCCTTTGGTGAGAAGATCATTATTAAGACTTATATACTCCATTCAGTAATCTTTAGTCATCCAATGCCCTTGATTCTCCTTTTAGTATCACCAACACAAATAAGAGCTGATAGATTAAGACTACACAACCACCAGTTAAACACTTTTATTGCAGTTAAGTGTTTGGAGTAGACAGAGTCAAAATACTAGTTATCTTAGTCGAAGATCCAAGATAGGTATGAGAAATTAGGCAATTATTACTTCCCACTGTTTTAACCACTGTCTGGTTAAACAATGTTAATTTTGACCTTAGAGAAGTTGATAAAAAACTTTTGCACCTAACCTACCATAGAAGAGACTTCTTCAGTGCAAGTATATGTATATAGCTAGAGTAGCCAGAAGTTTAGCACAATGTTGCAACATTTTGATAATATCCTTGACTCAACTTGCTTTTGATGAGAACAACCTTTTGTCACATGAGTTTTTCTTGCTAATAATAGCTTGAGTACCCACTTCCTTCTAGGTTTCTAATAATCTCTCCACTTGAGAAACTTCCTTCGACTGAGATATACTACCCTTTCAGGCCTGATTTAGATACCAACTATGAGAGTTGATAGAATTGCCTCATCTTGTAGAAAAGAGAAGGTAGACAAATCTTTCTTCTCTTGGAATAAGATAAGAATTAGTCACCTCTCGTCTTCTTAATGGTTGCCAACCTTTTATGTTGGATGCATAGATCTTTGAATGAATCAGTTATCTTAAAAAGAAATAAATATTCAAAAAAGAAATCCTTATTATAATTCTATATTCCAGTCAGACCAGTAATATTCTTGGTAGATATAAAGTTAGAAACACGTTGTAGTGGTGAAATTGGTGAGACTAAAGCCATGGGAAAGACTTATCTCATTTGTTTTAAATAGAGTTGCCACTGTGCTTTATTGTTTCCAAAAAGGAATGGGAGAAAGAGCGAATAAAACCCACAGAAGTTTTTAAAATAAAAACTAATAAAGTTATCAGAGATCTGGGTAAGGGGGTTTGTTATACTAGGGGGAGGTTTTAAGCACCTCTCATATCCATGGTACTCCATGGGAACCTCTTTGAAAATGTTTTTTTGTGTACATCTATTTGAAAAAGCATATGTGAATTTGTTTAAAAAAAAGAGTGTGGGGATGGGAAAAAAAGTTTTTGAAGGTGAGCTTGATAAGACATCGCATCTTAGGCCTACATACCCCTTTTAAAGAAAAGGGAAGTCAGAACTTTTGTAGTTCCCCTTAAAAGGAAAATAAAAGGGCCAAAGTGGCCAAAATTGTTTTGAGTGTTAAGCTATAACAATACTCAACGGTTTTTTTTTTTTTTAATTTTAAGCTTTAACAATACTTAACAAATATTTAAAAGGTTAAGCTTTAACAATACTTAACAAGTTTTAAATAAAAAAAGGGACTAAGCTTTAACAATACAAGGTCAATGGACTAAGAGTAGCTTCACCGGGAATAATTCTCCTCTTAGTTCGTGGTATTAATCTTCACTTAAACGTGGTATAAACCCCAAATAAACTAAAGCCATGCTCAAGTAAGCAAGTTAATTATAGTATCATGGCATCAAGAGTTTATCAAGAAATTAGGCCACACAAACTTTCAACAAGACCTAAATGATTTAAACAACAAACATATTTTTGTTTTTTTATTTAATACATAAGATAAAATAAATCAAATACTTGATTAAATAAATAAAATATTTTTGAATTTTTATTGTATTAAAATTAAATGAAATCATAAATGACAAATAAATAAATAAAGTAAACCAAAAAGGAAAATGAAAAGACAAAAAGAAATAGAAAAAATAAGAGCTTAAGTGAGCAAAAGACAAATGGCATAAATATAAAATGCAATGGAATGTAAAGAGCATAAAATGAAGAGTATAATATAAAATGCGGAAATATAAAGATCGAAATTATAAAGTGTGGATATATAAAGAACAAAAATATAAATTGCGGAAATATAAATTGCGTTAAAAGTAAAAGTTAGCACAAAATAAGGTTAGTGTTAATGATCAATATTTGGGACCATATGATACAAGTGAAAATATGGGTGGATCAAGACCTAATTCAAAGAAGCTTATGAGATTATTACATCAATCAAGTATATCTTAAGACCTTAGGACAAACTTATCACCATCGCAAAGTACTCAAAGTAATCTCATGATCACCTTAAAGTAGATTTGAAATGATGAAAGTTCATCAAGTCTTAATCCATACTTAATTGAACAAGATGAATCATCAAAGTTCAATTGATCCAAAAAAGAAAAATAGGATGATGGAGGTTCAAGAACACTTTTCAATTCTTCATTTAAGATCAATTAAGTTTTTCATAAAAAATGGTGATGATTAAGGTACTAAATAAACAAAACAAGAGTAAAAATGCAATAGAATTAAATAAAGAATAAGCATAAGAGTCTACCTATTTAATAACTTGAAATAAAATAATCAAGAGGAAAAAAGAAGAGTTTTGGCTAAGCTTGCATAGAAATTGCTTGGAACTAAAAAAACCACAAGTTTATGCAAAGTGAAATTTTGGAGCTTTCAAGTGAGGGAGTGAGTTTGGAGAATTTTGTGTGTGTTTAAAACAAGAGGCAAAGGCCTCTATTTATAGGAAAAATTTGTGGTTTCTGGAGGGAAAAATATAATAAAAAAGTGTACCAAATTCAAATGGTGTTAGGTTGCTTTTTGTGAAGAAAAGTGGAAGTTATGGTTCCCAAGAACTTTGGCAAGCTTTAATTAAGAACAATAGGGTGGCTCATATACTATTAGATGGTTGCTTGTTGGTTTTGTTATGTTTCAAAGTTAGAATCAACAAAGAATGGACTCAATACATAAAGTTTTGTGATTAAAGTGGCTTTTCAAAAATGGCAATGGTGCCTTTAGTGCAAAAATAGAATGATTTAATGGACAAACTCTTCACCACTTGGAAAATGCTTCAATTAATGGTGTAAAGATTATATTATAAAGAGGTTTAGAATTAATGTAGGCTACAAAAAAGATTTGTAGAGGAATGACTTGAATTTTGCAATTTGGTTGTTTGTGGAAAAACAACTTCATGGTGCCATCTTCATAAAATCAAATCTCATAGCTCACAAATGATATGGAGGAGTTCTTGTACTTTTTGGAAATCCCTAAACATGCTCTACAACTTTCATGTCTAGTGTTTTCTCAAATTCTCAGGAGCTTCATGGAAAATGAACTCAAAGTTGGGCATAAAACATGCATTTCTTCTATAATGACAAATACAACTAATAATAATTAAAAAAAACTTAGTATAAATGATAAAAATAATACAAACTAAAAGAATAAAATAAAATCAAGAAGAAAATATTTTTATTTTAATTTTTTCTGAATAAAAAACGGGACCGAAAATGATGAAAAACGATAAAAACAGACTTTTAATTAATCGGAAAAAAGAAAATGAATATATTAAAATAATTTACATGTAACAAAGATTAATAAAAAATACTGCAAATGATCAAAATCAAATATTAAAATACCCGGTTAAGCAGACACTGACGATAAAAAATGTGACTGCAAACTGCACCGAAAAATAAAGCGAGCACACAAACATTATCTACGAGAAACGTAGATTCATAAAGCAAACAGTTAAACATCAAAACTCGAAATATTTTGCTTTCTAATTTTTGTATGGTGTCAAACCGTTTTTACCGGTCTACCTGTAGAACCTAAATTTTTTCTAAAGATAGTAAAATAATTCAAAAAGACGCTTGAGGCGGTGAAAATGCATGAAATGCGATTTTTGATTATTTTTTACTTTAAAACGATGCAAAGACAAAATTTTAAATGAGGTGGGATCTTTGGTAAGATATGAATGCAAGAATGGGATCTAGGGAACTCTTTAAATAGTCTTCAGCAATCCATGGGCTTCGAGATTATTTACTTGATCCACAAGTTGAGAGTTACAACAAATCTGCAGAGAAATCTTTTTTAATCTTGAAAACAAATATTGCTTCAATCTTTTAATTTTAGAAACTTTAATTCTATTGGAGATATGATTCCTTTATTCCTGATTAAATATTATTGTCCTGCGTGAATCATTGAAATACATCCAAAGGAAATATCACATAATAAATTTAAAACAAATCAAATTTGTTCAAGATTCCAAACAGTCTGTGCTAATCTTCTGATACAGGATGTTACGACATCAATCAGGACATCTGGTTTTTCATGTAGGCTCATACTAATTGTAACAAGAGATCAAGATGTTATGAAATCTTGCTTAACATCCTTTAAGCATCATATTTTAGAAAAATTCTGCCAATCCCAAAAATAAGGAGATAACATGTAGAAATGTTGTGTAAAAAGTGTGTGTAAAGGTTGAATTTTCAATATAATTTTTGAGTGCAATTGGGAGGTTTTGGGTTGAGAGAAAAGGGATTCGTATTCTAAAAAATACCATATTTTTGGAATTGACAGTAACGTAATCGGTTACATGGTTGACGTAACCGGTTACATTGTGTGAAAAAGGCGTGAAAAGGAAATTTTGGGGACATGTAACCGGTTAAATGTTTGATGTAATCGGTTACATCACAAACAAATGCGCAGTTTTGTTGGGTTACAGGCATGTAACCGGTGACATGTTTGATGTAACCGATTACATCACTGTGTTGGGCAATTTTTCAAAATTTGGAAAATTCGTAACTTTTGACTCACGTATCCGTTTGACGCGCCGTTTGAACCTACGGGAAGCTAAAAATATTTGTTATCTTACAAAAACAATTTTCAAAATATGAAATGATTTTTTATTGATATCTGTCACTTTTTCGTGCAAGACTGTGTATGTTGTGCGGAAACGTGTGTATGCTTTGATATGTATTAATGCGGTTTGTTATTGTCGAGTTGTATGGACTTTATGTTATATGTATGAACAATAGGTGGCCTGTATTGGCGTGTCTTACTGATGGATGTAGATATCAATATGTTGTGTTGGTTGCATGTTTACATCAAGTAAATTTTCGAGCACGAAAATATTCTAAGTGGGGGAGTTGTAACACCTCAAATATTTTATTAATTATTTAACCGATTGATTATGCATTATTGATGAATATATGTGATTTTTGTGGAATAATGTGTGTCGAAGCAATATATTATGGGGTAGTGGTGACACTGTAGAATGATTAGAAATTAATATTTTATTTAAATAATTGAGTTGAGGTTATTTAGAATTGAAAATAATTATTTAGAGTTTTATTAATAATTATTTTGGATAAATAAAGAGTGGGATAATTGAGTAAAAGGGGAGAAGGGAGAAAGAGAAATGTATTATCAGAATGATTGCTCAAAGGGAATTGGAAACGAAGAAGCGAGGAAGTGAGAAGAGGCTAAGGCTTGAAGGTTTGATCGCTAAAGTTTAGGAAACGTCAATCTAAGGTAAGGGTGGGGTTCCAACCCTCTAAGGGTGTGTATAATGTTAGGTATGTGAGTTTGATTGTCATTGTTTTATGATTTTTTTTCTTGAATTACTTGTGAATGTGAGACCCTAAATATTGAATGGTTGACAAAATTGTGTTTGAATTGATGAATTGGATTGTATGAAGTGTGTAGAAATATTATGTAACATGTGTGTGAAAAGGTTGGGTATTCAAATATGATTTTTTTAGTTCAATTGGGAGGTTTTGGGGTTGAGAGAAAAGGGATTCCTATTATGAAAAATAGTAGATATTTAGAACTCACAGTGATGTAACTGGTTACATGGTTGACGTAACCGGTTACCTTGCGTGAAAAAGGAGTGAAAAGGAAATTATGGGGGCATGTAATTGGTTACATGTTTGATGTAATCGGTTACATCATAAAAAGAGGCGCACTTTTGTTGGCTTACATGCATGTAACCAGTTACATGTTTGATGTAACCGGTTACATAACCGTGTTCGACAATTTTTTAAAATTTTGAAAATTCCTAACTTTGGACTCGAGTGTCCATTTGACGTGCCGTTTGAGCTTACAAAAAGTTAAAAATATTTTCTATCTTATAAAATTAATTTTGAAAATAGAAAATGAGTGTTTATCGGTATCTGACACTTTTTCGTGCAAGACTGTGTATGTTTTGCGGATACCTGTGTATGCTTTGATGTGTCTTGATGCGGTGTGTTATTGTTAAGCTGTATGGACTATATGTTATATGTATGAACAAGAGGTGGCTTTTATTGGCGTGTCACATTGATGTATGTAGATATCAATGTGTTGTGTTTGATGCATTGTAGAGTCGTATGCATGATGTGTTGTGGACTTCAGTCTTGTTGTTGGTTTTGATCATGGATGGAGGGGATCTGGAATGATGTGAACCAAGTTGTTCACGATTGTTGCTTCTAATCCTAGACGGAAGGGATATAGAACGATGTGAACCAAATTGTTCACGATTGTTGGTTCTGACCCTAGATGGAGGGGATCTGGAACGATATTGGTACCACATGCATAAGTATGTGAGTCGGTCTCATTGCATTGCATTATTGTTGTTAATTTGATATGTGAATTTTATGATGATTGTTTGGAATGGTATGGATGTGTGAGATGCAGAATTTATGACTATGCATGATCATATTGCTATATGCTTAATATTATACATTCTTTTATATTGTTGAGATATCTCACCCTTGGAATGGTAATCAGGATTAGTCCACTAGCGAAGTAGCTTGGAAGATGTTGATCTTTGACTTTATTTGAGTTAGGCGTTGTCACTCTGATACGTAACACTTGGGGGGTGAATGCTAGTTCATTTTGATAATTTGTTTGGAGTCTTAAGGACTCCCTCTTAATCGAGTTATTATCGTTTGTTTGTTGAATGCAAATGATTTTATTATTAACTATGATTTTCCACTGCGTAATAAAAGTAATATTGAGGATTATAAAGTTGTTTTGATTCCTCCGAAACCGTGTTATATATCTTTAAATAATTGAACAGGTTTGATATGTTTGAAAAGTGTGGCATCCTAATTGCATGTTTTATTATATGTTTATTATTTTGAGAAATATTTATTTTGATTTCTTATTAATATTCGACATTGAATTAGCGTGTTACATCACTCGTCATATGTCTTAAGCATCCACAAACGAGAACCCATATTCTATTCATAGAGCTAAGACATTTATCCAGCACGAAATAAACAAGAAATGTTAGGTACCCAATCTTCATTGGGTCCATGAGGATTAGTGAAAACATGATTGCATCTAGGTCATCCACCACGACCTTGAAGTAGTCCATCTCAACTACATTGAGGTCCGACTGGAGACACAATGCTTGAGCTTTGGCTCTCTCAAAGCCTCCGTCTCTAGCTTCCAACAATCCACATGATCATCCTACAGGAATTTATTTAACATATGATTTGATTCACGAGCCTGTTCAACATCGTGAATCAAACCGACTACAGTAGACTTAAGGCCCGAATATTTGGACTCCAACTCCTCCTTCTTCTTGGTCATCTTGGTCAACTATTTGGTCAGGTCCTCGACATTGTCAGATTGGTTCTTCTTTAAGGTGTCCTTCATATGGGTCACCTATTTGTTCAAACGAGCCTCATTTTATTCATAGGCATCACCAACCTCAAACAGACCCCGGACCTGACGGTACACTGCATTGTATATACGCTAAGGTTCTTGGTCAGCTGCTGAGCACTTTGTTGATGGCCTCGGTCGCATTCAGATGGTCATACAAGAACCTTAGACCCTCAAAGTTGTTGGACCAAAACTTAAACTCGATGGATGGTTTGGATTGCTGAATGCTGCCTCTGGTTTCTTGCATCAGAGCAATGATGGACATGTCAGCTTTGCTTGTGGGGTCACCCATCATAATCCCATCCTTTTTGGAGACTTCTGCAGTGAACCTTCAGGAGGAGGGATGGGGGAACTATAAGGCTCTGAGGCACTTGAGATTTCCTTCCTGGCGTCCGTTTTTCTCTTCTTAATGGCCCAAATTTGTATTTCAGACTAGTCGGACATCAAAGCAGATTTTTTCCCTCACCTTCCCTTACCTCGTCCATAAACTTTCTTTGCTCCTTGAGGTCGGCAACTAATATTTTAGCTACAGAGAAAGAATGGAAGGAGATTCATAAAGGAAGGTATGAAATAATTATTCGCAATAAGCCGAAAAATATATAAATATTACCCAGATATTTAAAGACTTGTTCCTGGTCATCGGTCATGTTCATTAAGTCTTTAACCTTCATAAATTTAAAGGAATCTGGAATAGTTAGTGCTTAAACATCCAACACATCTAGCTTTTCATAATCAAAACCATAAATTGCGGACGGGTTTTTTGTTTAATAGATCAGGAAGCGATGGTTTCCATCTATTGGTTACCTAACTTTTGGGCATCTTCTCCCACAGTTGACACGGAGGAATTTGTCCTTAAAACCCTCATAATTAGTAGTAAAGACTTAGAGGAAGATTCTGTCGGGTAGTCCGTTGTTGGAAACCTAACTTCCTTTGTCTGCGCCTTTTAACTCAAAGAAGGAAAAGAACAACCCAAGAGTGGGAGTTATGTTCATCACCTCGCAAACCACCTAAAAAGCTTTAATAAAACCCCAACCGTTAGGGCGCAGTATGGAAGAAGCAATGTTTAGGACGGTGAAAAGTTCGGCTTCGAAGTCGAAGAAAGGAATTTGGATGTTAAATTCCTCAAGTACTCTGATATAGAAGTAGAAGTGGTCATCGACCACATCCTTAGGTCGAAAGATACAAACCCTGTCACCATCCTCAAAGGGTTCCAGCACCACATCTTCGTTCTTGGTGGATGAAATATCCATATTGGACCGAAGCTTTATTGATGTCATTGGCATCGATCAAGCTATTACTATAGCTCAAGACCTCTTAATCAACAAAGACCCGTTAATCTCCATCAAAACTTCTACAAAACCTGATGAGATGGACTCTGATTCAATGTCACTAAGAGAGGATTAAAGGTCACCATAAACCTCTCTAATGATCTAGCCAAATTCTGCCCTTCCCAAATGACCTTTACATGCTTTCACGCAGTCAGCCTAGAGTTGGCTTCTCTCTTAGGAATTTTGGAGAACGAGTACGTTCCCCGAATAAAAGCATTCTCGTATAAGCACCATGGACTAAAAATTAATGACAAAAATAAAGTAAAAGGGGGATTTCTTGAGTTATGAGAAAATAGGGTTGGGATGCACTGAAGAAGCCGAGAAAACAACGCCGAGAAATCCTTGAAAAGAATAAAAGCGAGTAAACTGAGGAGAAGAAAATGAAATTGGATTTTTTAAAACCTATTACAAGAAGATGATGAGACTAGGGATAGGGTCATGATGGAAGATTCTTCCCCGTAAAAATCATTATTATGAGAAAAGATGAAGAGGTGATGGGACACGTGCTCATCATTGAGTTTGAAAACCCACTAACGCACGTCTTCGACAAGTGGTCATTGGATCTAGGCGTGGTCGATCAAGGACATCGTCAAAAGAATTTCAGGATCCTGTGACCGGACACATCGACCCATTGGGTCTCGTGATTGGGGGACTTATGTACATCCTAAATTTCTTAAAGACGGTTTGCAAATTGGATGGGAAATATATGTCAAACGAGTTAGGATCACATACAAAGAGGCGATATGTGTGATGAAGGGGTCAGAGCTGGGATATGAAGTCGAACACAAGGAAGGATGAACTTACCATGAGCTAGGTCTGGAAGCCAGACGAAATGAAGGATACTCTAACTCGGAGCCAAGGAACGAAGTCGGATGGAACGAGTGGCATGCCTAGTCGGAGGAACGAAGTGCCAAGTCGGCATGACAATTACGGTAGTCCAAAAGCTGCATGAAAGTTACAAAAATAAATGGGGGAAGTGTTACGTCCTCATGATTGCGATGACGAACGTTAAAATAGCTTCTTTACTGCTGCATTTGAAGGGTCACAACTTCATGAATAGGGGAAAGAAGGCCAAGTATAAAAGGAGAACCTCCCATAAAAGAAAGGGACAACCAATACAATAACATTACACCAATAATACAAATAATACAAGCATACCATAAACCTTGATAACACATAACTGTTGATGTCTCACCTAATTAACTTCGGGGAGATTATCCAAAAGTATATTTCAAAAACAATATTAATAATAAATATTTATTTATCGTTTAGTACAAAATTATATTTTAAAATAATATTAAAATATTTTTTGTTTTTAATATTTTTCTCCTGAAGTCTTGTTTTCTCCTCCCTTCTTATCTCGCAATAGAATCTAAAAGAATGAGATGACATATTTTAGCTATGTTTTTAAATTTGTATGAATTCTTATTTTTTATTGATTTTTTTATGCATGAAATTTAAAATTCAAATAAACGCGTGTCCTTGCTATTTTATTTGGTGAGACTCTTTAAGGCTATGTTTTGGAGTTTGAAGGGGAGGGGAGGGTTTTGGAAAATATGAAGAATTTGGTGAAAAGAATAAAAAGATTTTGGGTAGGAGGGTTTTGGAGGGTTTGATTTTATTCATAACACCAAAAACCCCAGAAAATGGGAAACTCAAAAATTATATTGAAGCAGGGTTTTGGAGGACTTACATAAATTTTCAAAATATCTTCTAGGATGTTATACTATTTTGAAAATTAAAAATTTAGTAATGATAATGACTCTTTTATTATTCTAAAAAAAATTATTTTTTTAAAAAATATTAAATATTTTTTATATTTTTTAAAAAATTCGTTTTCGAAAGTCTTTCCTTCCCCTTTCTTCCAAACTCCCAAACATAGTCTAAAATTCCAAAAGAAAAGAGAAAAGGATACTTGAATTATTGTTTTCAAATAATATACAAATTCATTTACTTTGGTTCTTTAATAATTATACTTCTTCCCGTCTTTGATATAAAAAGAAAATTTAATATATATTGAATATAAATCAAATACATTGTTTATCTAACAATTTTTTTAAAAAACTTTTATAATAAAGATAAGATGACTAGTAGTATTTAAAAGGCCTACTATATTAAGTAGGTGGTAGCCTTGGAAGGGTCGTTCTTGCCCATACGTTGCAATTGGAAATTAAGATTATGTCGCCACCTGTCATTCCTTCATTTGCTTTTTCGTATTTTATCTTTTCATGTTAATATCTTTATCCTATTGTAGAAAAATATATTTAACCTTTTATAATAGAGGAAAATACATATTACTTTATAAAATTATTTTTATAAATAGAAATTATAAATATAATATATAATATATAATAAACAATATGAGAATATTATTACTACCTTATGATAAAGTAACTTATGATAATATTTTGCCTTTTGAAATTCATTATTTGTTGTATTCACATTTTTTATTACACAACCATAATCTCCCATATTTAGCAAATAATTATATAAAACTTCCGTATGGAGCACCATAAAACAAATTTATAAAATATTATCCAAAATTCATTATAATAATATACAAGAGATTCGTTAGTTGAAGTAATCTTTTTATGTGAAAGACAAAGGTTGAGTGAGATTTATAATATGTTAAACATAATAAAGAATAGGTAGTATTAGATTTGCAGAATTTTTCAAGAAGTAATCTGATTGACCAAAAATGGGTGGAAAATGATATATTTAAAAGTCTGTAACCACCAATATTCCGACAAAATTGTTTTGCATGATTGAGGTGAGATGGATGGTAAGCCATCCTTATCACCGGCATATATAGCAAGTAAAGCACGTGGTCCATCATCACTAACAAGTACTAGTCCTTTTGCCTTCATCACCAGGGCACTATTTTTTTAAAATTTATTTTACTGTTTGACTCTCAGGTGAACTAGTAATTATTACTTTTGTCAAGAAATAAAATTTAAAATTTGAATCTCTAGAAGTTGGTTTATTTGTGAAGACTTAAGATTTAAAAAATTGTGCTTCATGAGGATTTTCATGAATTTAAATTTATACATGTTATTGTGTTCCACAGTAGTCAAGACCGACATAGATTTAGGTTATTTTATGGCCTAGTTTAAGCAAGGTTGGCAGGTTATTTTAAAATTTGAAAAGACCAATACTTTATTAAAAAACATATTTAGGTTAAATTGTCAAGATACATCACATGCCATCGTGAAATGTCTTTTACTTATAGTAGGTGAGTTCCGTTAAATAAATAGAATATATATATATATATATATATATATATATATATATATATATATATATATATATATATATATATATATATATATATTAAGTTTAAATATTTAATTTGACCATGCAAATTAATCTAGTTTTAAATATATTATGATATGTTTGTTTACATTTTTTACGTTTGTAAGTAGTCTTTTATTTTAAAAAGTGACGCATTTTTATTTTTTTTTTCCATTCCCACTTGAGGATGAACTATTTATTTTAAAAAATTAGCATAAGTGTTTTCTTTGTAGTCAAAATAGAGATGGAAGACCAAAAGTGTTTAAAAACAAAATAGAAGGTTAAAATCGTAAAAACATCAAAATAGGAGGATTAAAACTATAATTTAGCTTTAATATTATTATTTTACTTTAAAAACAATTTTGGAGACATGTCATCATAATTTTGTTCAACTAGAATTTCTTTATATCATTAAAGTAAACTTTAAAATTGGCTGAACATTATAATACAGAAAATTTAAAATAATAAAAATAATTTATAATATTACCAAATCAAAATTTATTTTTTTTTATAAAAAAAATCAATAAAAAAATACATTGAAATCTACATTTTATTTTATTTTTGTAATATATTAAATATTGAATTTTGTCTCGTTAATATAAATATTAAATTTTGTCTCGTAATACAAATAACACTAAGATGTCAAATTTATTATCATGACATATCTGTATAATAAAACCAACAGTTAGATTAAAAGCTACTATTATAAAGACAAAATTTAACATCAATTAAAAATTATTTGAGTTGTTAATTAAATACGTAAATATTAACGTCTTACAAAAGTTTATTAAAACCATTAATTTTGATTCATCTCATTAACAAGTCAAATGATTTATGATAGATGTTAAATTTTATAAACATTCTATATAATAGCAGCTTTCAATCCAATGATTGATTTTGTAATAAGAATATGCGATGAAGAGTTATTGAAGGTGTCATGATACTAAGTTTGACACCTTGTTATTGTAACACCTCAACTTTATTTATTTAATTTAATCAAGTGTATATATATATATATATATATATATATATATTGCTTGAATTATTGTTATTTTATTAATTTAATTAATAATAAAAAAATATATGTCTTTTAGAGTGGAGGAGAAAAATAAAATTATTTAATTTAATAGAAAAAATTAGATAATTGAGTTGTTTAGATTTAATTATAGAATTATTTAAATTAAAATAAAATAGTTATTTTATGGTATTATTTAATTATTAAATAATTATAATATTAAATATTTTTATAAAATAAATATTTGATGGAATTATTATTTGATAAAATAATTGAATATTAAAATTTTTAAATAAAAATAAATCTTGGGGAGGGTTTGATTAGTTTGAGGGATGAAAAAAGCAATTGGAACTTTCAGGGTTAAATAAATAAATAATTTGAAGAACTTTCGTACATGAGTGTAAAAGTCGGGGAAAATAGGCGGATCATGAAGTTTGGGAATTAGAGCAGAACTTGGAGCGATCGTGAGAACAAAGAGAGAAATTCATTAACCTTCAAACTTTGAGGCAAGGGGGATTCTTTACTCATGGGTGCTTTTAGGCAATCAGACAGTGATTGGGTCTTCACCCTCCTATCTTCTTCATCTTATTCTCTGTGTTTTTCTTGTTCTTGTATATGGTCAAAGGGGATTGGAAAAAAAACTCCTGAGGCGATTGATAATGTATTGCTATTTATCTTTATCGTTATGATATGAAAATATACGATTATTGTGATTTTAATGCCAGTGTTGCGCGCTTAGGAGATTTTTGTTGATAATTTGGATTATGTTTGATCAATGTTCTTTATCTTGTTCCAAATGACTTATTTTACCAAAAAAATAAAAAAATAAAAAAATAAAAGGATAATAGAAAAATAAGAAAATCGGACGAAATTAGAAATCGGGGGGAGGCTGCACGACGAAGGTCGGGGCCATGTCGGTCGGCGGCAGCGGTGCGTAACCAAGCACGGGGGAAGTTGTATCGGGATGGCAGCGGTTGGGTCACGGTTGCGCCACCACCGTTGCGGGCACGACAAAGAGTCGCTGCTGCACAATAAGATTTTGCGAGGAGAGCGAGCGAGCTGCGACTCGGCGGTAGGTGAGCCGTTGCGTTGGCCATGGCGGCGCAGGTCGACGGCTGGGTAGAGCGGCGATAATTTGCGGTCGGTAGGCAGCATTTTCTACGTGTTCAAGTTTGAGGTTCAGTCCGGGGAGTTTCGAGCAATTTTGATTTCAGTGATTTTTCATTACCCTTTTGATAAGAGACATATTTGTTATCTTAGAATTATTTTGATTATTAGTTGAGTTAGGCCGCCAACCATGTTGAGTCATTATTAAATGCAAAGATTGTCAATTGAGCGCTTTAGAGTTATTTTTAGAGTTGTGGAGATTGTTTTAGAGTTTTTTAGAGTTCGTTTTGAGAACTTTGTTGAGTTAAAGACAAAATTGTTACCCTTTTGATGAGTTGGGGGTATAAAATAAATAATTATTACTCTGTTGGTGTGTTTTGAGAATTTTGTTGAGTTAATGTGTAATTTTAAATTAGCGAGTAATAATATAATTTTACTCTTTTATTGATTATTTTGAGTATTAATGTAATTATTGAGATTTAATTATATGAATATTTCTTAGTTGAGTAATTCAGATGAATTATAGTGCTTGCCTTATATTGACGAATTTATAGTTCATAAAGGAAATTGTTTAAGTATGAGTTTTGAGCATAACTTTCTATTGTTGTTTTGAGTTTTGTGATAGATGTTGTCATGTTCATGCATACATGTATATTGGAGTTAGGTAGGACTTCAGTCCAATGAGGTCAAGTTCAGAGAGGAACCATGACGGTCTCATGTTCAGAGAGGAACACAGTTCATAGAGGATCAGAGACAGGGGTGAATCAGTAACACACCTCTTATGTCAAAAAACTCGGTACCACATGCATATTAGAGGAGGAGTATAGTGCATTTCACATTTGCATTACAATTTTTATTGTTGTTACTATGTGAGAATGATCAAAATGTTATGATGACTATCCTGCTGTTTAATTTCACCTCTAGCATTTGTAAGAATTATTGTCACGCGTTTTCTATTTTTGTGTGATTTGTTGTGCCTTTGTTATAGATACAGGTAGCCGAATAGTAGATTCCGAGTTAAGGAATTGCGTTTACTGTCTTCTTCGTTATTTATGTTTCTTTTGAATTTTGTTTAGTTCCGCGGTGTCACTTTAATATGTAACACTGGGACGAAATTTGTTTGGATTTTTAGTTATGTTCTCTATGAATTGTGGGACTATTTTCTTTATGCATGCGCCACCACTAGAAAAACTGTTATTAGCGTCGGCCGTTTGCAGACGCTATAGGCTAAAAAAACATACACTAATACGTGTATAGTGTCGGTGTTAGACCTTGAACAAAACATGGGAAGCTACTTAGTAGCGTCGGACTATAAGGAGCCGAGGATACTTAGCCTCGGCTAAATCGAGGCTAGGTGGACACAAATAAGTCGACGCTACATTTTCAAAAAAAATACCTTAAAAATCAATATTTATTTTAGCGTCGGGGACACCTACGCTAAAGTCAACATACAAAGGTCAACAATTCTCTTTAGCCAACTCTAAAGTAAAAAATAACAACTTAAAAGCGTCTATGTGACCAACTCTATAGTCAACAAAAAGTCAATAATTTAATTAGCGTCGGTGTGTCCGACTCTATAGTCAACGTAGAATAGCTCACCAATTTCTATTAGCTTTGGTTAAGCCTACGCTAAAGTCAACATAGATTGATCAACAAATATCTTTTAGCATTGGTATAGCCTACTCTAAAGTCAAAGTCAGTCAATAAAAGTCAACAGCTTGTAATAATTTAACCGTCATGAACAATATATCAGTCGGCAACTATTTGATTTTGAAGTTATTCAACTGAGACAATTTTGAGACTATCTGTTGTGTATTTTTGAAAAAAATTTAAAAAAATATATTATTTATAGAGATGTGTGACACCTTAAAATATGAATATCTATTTCTTGTATAATTTTAATTAAATAAGAATCGTGGAGTTTTAGGGTGTGTTAGAAGTGTTATTTTATCCTAAACTAAACTAAACAAATAAAATTACAAAAGTTAATATGAATAAGTATTAATTTATAGAGACGAGTTATATACATAATACCATATTTAATATTAGTATTGTTATGATATTAAATTATATATTTAACTAATCTATTAAATATAATAGGTTACTTAAAATTAAAAGGTAATATTACATGAAATAGTTTTTTAAATGGAATAACAAATTACATAAGACTTTCATAAAGATAAACCTGAAAACTTTTTCTAAAAATGACAAATAATTAAAAAGTCATAAACAGAAATTAATTACCAAATAATAAAATATGGGATAGAGATGTTAAATTGGCCGACATGATTCCCATTTGGCATATATATACATTTTGTCAACCCTTCCTATGTTTTAAGTGTGTCACGTTGAACCGACTTTGACTTCTCTTGCGTGAGTTTTTAGTTTTTAGTTCAAAACTTTTTGACCAGTTGAATTCATGCATTCCTAACTTACATGGCCTTTAATTTCTTTTAAACTACTAAATCACCTGTTCACTTTAATATGAGATTTATTGTATCGTTCTAACTTGTATGATGAATGCCAAAATATTTGGGTCCAAGTGGAACTGATTGTTGTAATTAATTCAATGGAAATTACAAGTTGTGTTCTAAAATGACAAAATGGTGAAAGTGAGTAAATGCTAATAAATGCATATAATAAAGTTTTACAGATTCACTCATTTTGAAAGTCTTTATAAAAAGTTAACTAGTCAGAGACCCGTGCTTCCGCACGGGTAATTTAATTATGTTATTGTGTAAATAACTAAAAAAATAGTAATTTAGAATTTTTAAATAATAATTATGAATTACTTAATTATTAAATAATTATACAAAGAAAAAAAAATTGACCATGAGACTGAAAGAATAAAAAAAAATTTAACATTTGAAAAAATAAATAAAATATGTATTTTGTTGATAGTGACCCGAAAATACAGTCTAATAAGATGTAGATTTATTTAATATTGTATAAAATATATTTAGAAACATGTAAATTTAAAATAAATAATTTAATTATAAATGGATAATAATCATAAAAATTAAAATATACTAAATAAACATATAAAAAAAAAGTAGAAAAAGTGGACCAATGACAGACCAACAAAAATAGAAACATAGTATTTTATATTGTTAGTTACATAATTATCCTTTTTTGTTTGTAAATGATTTTGGAGTGAAGGGCAACTTAGTCTGTTTGGTCAATCTAATAATATTAGTAAGCTAGCATTTTGGAGTGAAGGACAATTTAGTCAGTTTGGTCAATTTAATAATATTAGTAAGCTATTAAGAGACCCGTGCAAGTAAGTACACTCATATTTTAAATCAATGTATAAAATTTGGTTGTTCTTAATCATATAATTGTTATTATAAAATTACTAATAATTGCAAATATTTAAAATAAATAGCAACTCCCCACCATGACAAATCCAATATGATTTAAATAAATAAGCATGGCCAATTCATCAAAATAATTATAAATGGTGTTAATAACTTAAAAGTTTTATTCTTCTAATCACTGAGCATAAATGTGTACCGTGGATACTAATAGAGTCAAAATATTAAAAATAGTCATAATTATAAGTGTTACTAATATAACAGTTAAGAAGAGGAAAAATAAATTTTGAAAAAAACATGAAGCTACAATGGAAATGGAAGAGCACATGCATAGTTGTGAGAACGAATACATATATTGTAACCTCAATCTTCAGTTTGATTTACATATATATTATCTACACCAAACTATCGTTCATTTATTTTCCATTCTACGTATATCTAAAATTATATATAGCAGACTTTAAGATTATATATATATATATATATATATATATATATATATATATATATATATATATATATATATATATATATATATATATATATATATATATATATATATATAACAACATTTTCAAAATTGACTCTAGTGGTTACGTTATTCTTATATTGCTCTTGAAAGTTGTATAGCTTCTTGATCAAGAGACCAAATTGTCAGCTGTAAATAAGAAAGAAAAAAAAGCCAGGTTACTCACCATAGCTACTCATCAAACTTGTAAAAACAACTTTTGTAACTATTGTTATCACCAGCAATAAAATGCTTGATCAATGTGTGGGGGACTTGCTTTATTTAACTGCCAAGTTCTTGTTCAATCCTATATCTAAACAAAAGATGGAACATATCAGCAACCTACAGCCAGAATCTATAAAACTTATTCAACACCAACAACATTACATAGAAATTAAAGCGGTCCTCGTAAGTGATCAACTTCACTGCAAAACCAAGATGGCCAAATCTTCCTGAACGACCAACCTATCAAAAGCAGATTATCCATCAGAACATGTACATGTAATTGATACACACAAAATAAGGAAACAACTTCTTTAAAGTGGTCATCATAAATCGAACATACCCTGTGCAAATAAGTTTCCGAGTTCTTGGGAAAAGTAATTACTTGGATGCTATTCCCCTAGTATAAAGATATGTAAATGTTTCATACAGAAAAAAATGAAAGTTTAAAGTATTAGGACAGTAGAAACTTACATCATAGCATGAAGACAATCAAGATAAAATAAGACATTAACGAAGGAAAATGTATTTCCTCTAGAACCACACAGAGAAATGTGTTCATTTGCCATTATAAAAAACTATTTTAGATATACAAACATTGAATCGAAGTTAAATAGTAAAATGAACAAATAAATTCTATTGACAAATTAAAAACACTAATGATTCCAAAGGAAATTTATATTTAACTATATAGAACACTAATAATATTATTTTTTAAACAATTAAGGAGATAAGTACAAATGTGTCAGTTGTAGTACATGTTAAACTTGTAGTTAGGATATGAATGGTTGGTTTTTTTTAAGCAGCTTGTTTTTAGTAACAGTTAAAGGTTAACTAATCTCTTTTTATATAGTAATCAAAACGATGGATAATTTCAAGATCACTGTTGCTTCAAAGCTAAAGCCTACCTGCCAATCATTTAGAAAAGGTAGTCGAGAGCAAAGACAATGGTCATCTTTCTAGGGGCTTGAGGAGCACTAAATCCAATCTGAATTATACAAAATGAAAACAATTATGAACCTTTTAAACAATTCTTTTTCTTAAAAAATTCTTGATGGAACATTTAAAGAACTACACATTCAAAATTGATGTAGGAACACAATTCTTAAAACACGACATTCAATTTCAAAAACCGAAAAAATTCAATCTCACTTCATCAATTAAGAACATATAAGGAATTACCTTAGGACATAAATCAGCTACAGCTGGAACAACACGATAGTGGCGCCGCGAATTATCCTACCTAATTTTCAGATCTGGAAAAAACTACACATAAAATGAATCAAAATATATTAAAAAACAAAGAATCATAATGAGAAGATAAAAAGATTAGAAATCAAAAACAAAGAATTATAATACAAAGATAAAAAGATTAGAATTCATATACAAAGAATCATAAAAAACATATACTTACTGCAAACATGAATGAATATGAGTAGTGAAAACTTAGATGAAAAAAACAATATCAAAGTGAAAACAAAGTACATGGACTTGAAAAATCAGGTCATAAACATGAAAATGTCAGAAAGTAAAACACGGAAAATTTTATAAGATCATAATAGAAAAGCTTAAACACTGAAATGGCGGTGTAAACATATTCATGAAACGGCATCACGACTCATTCCTCACTCACTCACAACAGCAACACAGTCACATATAAACACTTACCGAAAAAGAAGAAATGAAGATGGCAGCAACACAACCGACACACTCACAACAACACGACGACCAACAGGACACCCACAAGAACACAATCGACGAAACACTTGCTGCAATACAACCGGTGACAATATTGATTCCTAAATAAAAATAATAATTTCAATTTCGGTTGCGAAATAGATTTCGATTTTACTGATGAGTAGAAATTTATTTTGATGGTGAAATATGAAATCGGTTTAGGTTTTGGAGGGTGGAAATTTATTCGGATTCTGAGGAAAAATAGACTCAGGTGAAATTGGATTTGGATTGCGAAGGTCAAATCGGTTTAGATTAGGGTTCTGAGGTGAAAATAAAATTGATACGGGGTTGAGTTTTGATTTTCGAAACAAAGATTGAGAGAAAATACAAATAGATTTGAGAATGGGGGAATCGATTTGGGTAATGAGGGTCTGCAGTGGTCGTGAGAGCTTTTGTTCATGCTCTGAGAAATTATTTGAAACAGCATCGTTACCAAGTCAAAGAATGGCTATGCTTTAGGTTTTCAATTGGGGAAATAAGGAAGAAGAGAGAGGAATAGGTTTCAAAATGAAAACAACCGTGGCAAAAGAAAAGGTGAAGGGAGAAATTGAGAAAGGTTTTTTTGTTTGGACCAATTAGAATTTGACAATTAGTGTATAAGTTGAAAAAGTGAAGACTTAATTTGTTATTTACGAAAAAGTCCTTTTTGTAGTGTAATGATTTTTAGTAGGAAGGGCATTTTAGGGAGAATGCTCAATCTCTTAGTATATGTTTGTATAGTAGATATCATTAACTCAACAAAAGGACAAAAGAGGATAAAGTGCCACATTGACAAATGTGGTGGTCCCAAACATTATGCCACTTGTCCCATCCTACAACCACTCGCCGGTGTCGCCACCGGCGACACCGGTTCCAACTCCGGGGGCGTAGAGGCGCTAGTGGCGGCTTGTAGACGAGCACTTAGGCACGTCGCATCGGAGCGATCGAGCTATTAGCGGCTCCGGTGGGCGACGGCCGGCCTTCGGCCGGTTGTTACGTTTTGCTCAGTGTCCGTGATTTGAAATTTTGAATTCGGAAAGTTGGAAAGTGTTCACGAAATAATGCAGAAGTGAAACCATGCAAATGGTGCATGAACCAATGCAAGTGCCAACAGTCATAACTTTTGAAAATTATATTATTTCACCAAGGGTCGCAACCTTATGAAACAATATTATTTTGGCCTATAAAAACATGATTCCAGATTCAGAATGTCACATTACAAAAAACGAAATTC
Organism: Vicia villosa; assembly: GCF_029867415.1. Classification (NCBI taxonomy): domain Eukaryota; kingdom Viridiplantae; phylum Streptophyta; class Magnoliopsida; order Fabales; family Fabaceae; genus Vicia; species Vicia villosa. Next base: position 91,191,203 of record NC_081181.1, on the reverse strand, counting down.
CTCTAAATAATTCCAGATCATTCTTCGCAGCATTTGAGTTTTCGCCGGTCTTGCGTAAACTCGATAAGGCTGAATTATCCTGGGTATTCCTGCATCAAACTCTAAGACATTCGAGAGTGCTTGAAATACTATAAGGAAAGTGATTCCATTCACGATTCCAGCCTCGGTCGATTGAAACTGATATTTTCTAACAATCTTATAGTATCTCAAACCATGGCCACTGACGCTTCTGTTTCAAGCCTCAAATTGATGAACCAGGACCTTGTGAAACTAGATCGTTTTGATGGAACAAACGTTACCCGTTGGCATGACAAAATGACATTTCTCTTGACTACTCTGAAAATTCAATATGTCTTGGATCTTGATTTGGAGTAAATTCCAGAACCAACTGCGGATGACACCGATGAAATTAAAAAAGGAGAGAAAGAAACGTAAGGAGGATGAATTGCTATGCCGTGGACATATTCTGAACACATTATTCGATCGTCTCTATGATCTCTACACTAATACTGCATCTGCAAAGGAAATCTGGAAAGCACTTGAATTCAAATTTAAGGCCAAAGAAGAATGTACGAAAAAGTTCTTAATATCTAAATACTTTGATTTTAAAATGTTGGATTCCAAGCCTATTCTTGCAGAAGTACACGAGTTACAGGTTCTCGTGAACAAAATAAAAGTCGTGAAAATTGATGTCCCTGAAGCTTTCCAAGTCAGTGCAATTATAGCAAAATTGCCACCTTTATGGAAAGGATACAGAAAGAAATTGCTGCATAGTTCTGAGGATTTTTCGTTGGAGAAACTTCAGAAACACCTTCAAATCGAGGAAGAAACGAAGGATCGTGAAAAGACCGAGTCCGCTGGATTTGCAAAGGCAAATCCAGTTGCTGCAAGGGGAAAGAAAAAATATGATGGCACAAAAAACCATCTTGGTCCAAAGAAAGAATATAACAGGTTCAAAAACTCTGGCGGACAAAAAGGCACTAAAAATGGATGTTACGCATGTGGCAAACCCGGACATTATGCTCGAGATTGCGGGCACAACAAGCCCAAAATTGAGGTTAATGCTGTTGATGTTAATGACGACATAATCGCTACTGTAAGCGAAATTATGGCCATCAAAGGAAAAGTCCAAAGATGGTGGTATGACACATGTGCAACTGTACATGTATCTTATGATAAAGCGGCATTCAAAACCTATACCGAAGTCAATGATGGACAGGAAGTGCAAATGGACAATGAAGTGCGATCAAGAGTCGTTGGAACAGGATCCGTCGAACTCAACTTCACCTCTGGAAAGAAAGTCACTCTTGTCAATGTCCTTCATGTTCCCGACATGAATAGAAACCTTGTTAGTGGGGACTTGTTGGGAAAACCGAGAATCAAATCTGTATATGAATTGGGCAAGTTAATATTGACCCGTAATGGTATATTTGTAGGAAAAGGATATTCCGCTGAAGGAATGATCAAACTTTGTACTACCGACAATATTATTAATAAAATTTCTAATTCTGCTTATATGTTTGAATCTATTTCATTATGGCACTCTAGATTAGCACATATTGGTATTAGTACTATGAATAGACTATTTAAATCTGGATTGATATCATATAACATTCATGATTTCAGAAAATGCGAAATATGTGTTAAATCAAAAATGGTAAAGAAACCTTTCAAAAGTGTTGAAAGAAAAACAAATGTTCTTGACCTTGTGCACTCCGATTTGTGTGAATTCAATGGAATGTTGACCCGAGGAGGAAACCGTTATTTTATAACGTTAATCGATGATTGTTCTAGTTTCATACATGTATACCTCTTAAGGCATAAATATGATGCTTTTAATGCCTTTAAAACATATAAAGCGGAAGTGGAAAATCAATTAAGTACTACCATAAAAGTACTTAGAAGTGATAGAGGTGGTGAGTATTTTTCAGCAGAATTTGATGCATATTGCGAAGAATATGGCATAATACACGAATGTTCTGCGCCTCGCACACCACAACAAAATGGCATGGCCGAAAGAAAAAATAGAACATATCAAGAAATGATTAATGCTATGTTAATGCATTCATAATTGCCATTTAATTTGTGGGGTGAAGCATTATTATCCGCATGTCATATAATGAATAGGATTCCATTAAAAACAACTGGAATTTCTCCATATGAAAAATAGAAAGGAAGATCAGCAAATATTGATTATTTTAGAGTGTGGGGGTGTGTAGCATATTACAAAAATATGGATCCCAAAAGAACAAAATTAGGTCTTCGAGGGATCAGATGTGCTTTCATAGGATATGCACCAAATAGCAAGGCATATAGACTTTTAAATTTAGAGTCTAATGTAATTATCGAATCTAGAGATGTGGAATTATTCAAAAATCTTATCACAAAGAATAAGTAACAAAGAGAATCCCACGATCAAAGAGTCATGTGACAATGATTCGACGCGGATTGTTGAAACACAACCCGAACCAAAAAGAAGCTAAAGGGCACGTAAAAATAAGGGTCTAGGACCGGATGAAATCGATTCTCAACTTATTTCCGTTTATCTAGTTGAAGGAAATAACAAGAATGATGTTCATAAAATTCCTATTATTCTTAAAATTGAAGATGATCCTAAAACATATAAAGAAGCGGTGACTTCTAGGGACGCTTCTTTTTGGAAGGATGCTATCCAAGATGAAATGGATTCAATTATGTCAAACCATACTTAGGAACTAGTTGATCTTCCGAAGGGATCAAGACCCGTTGGATGCAAATGGGTGTTTAGAAAAAAGTATCACAGCAACGGTACATTAAACACCTACAAGGCTAGACTAGTAGAAAAAGGATTTAGACAAAAGGAAGGTATTGATTATTTTGATACATATGCACCAATAGCAAACACTACAACGATTAGAATATTGTTTGCACTAGCTTCCTTGAACAACCTTATTGTACATCAAATGGACGTTAAAACAACATTCCTAAATGGCGATCTCGATGAGGAAATCTATATGGAGCAACTAGAAGGCTACATACTACATGGGAATGAACAAAAGGTATGCAAACTTATCAAATCTTTAAACGATTTTGAACAGGCACCAAAATAATGGCATCAAAAATTTGACACTGCCATACTGTCAAATGGATTCATTCGAAACCCTTGTGACAAATGCGTGTACACAAAGGTGTGTGGAAATGCTATAATATTTCTATGTCTATATGTTGATGACACGTTGATTATTAGCAATGAAATGAATGGAATCTTAGAAACAAAAGGATTTCTAACTTCCACATTCAAGATGAAAGATCTTGGATTAGTTGACACTATATTAGGGATCAAAGTAAAACGAAATAGTGGAGGTTATGAACTTAATCAAACACATTATATTGAAAAAATGTTGGAAAAGTTCAAACACCTTATCTTTAAAGAAGTAAACACTCTGTTCGATCCTAGTTTCAAACTTCAAAAGAATAATGATAGATCCATGGCACAATTGGAATATGCAAGTGCAATTGGATGTCTAATGTACTTAATGCAATGTACTAGACCAGACATAGCATTTGCAGTTAGTAAGATGAGTAGATTTACTAGCAATCCAAATGATGAACATTGGAAGGCCATAACAAGGATTTTTGGATATTTGTTAAAGACTAAAAATCTTGGCCTTCATTATGGTAAGTTTCCTGCCATACTAGAAGGATATACCGACGCAAGTTGGATATCAAGCGTTGGAGATTATAAATCTACAACTGGGTGGATATTCACATTAGCTGGAGGTGCGATTTCTTGGAAGAGCAAGAAACAAACACGCATTACTCTCTCAACCATGGAATCAGAGTTTGTGGCTCTTGCATCTGCTGGAGAAGAAGCAGAATGGTTGAGGGATCTCTTATTAGAGGTTCCATTAGCTAAGGACAATGTTTCAAAAGTATTGATACATTGTGATAGTCAAGCCACCCTGGCTAGAGCATTCAGTGAAGTATAAAATGGAAAGTCTAGACACATAGGTCTTAGACACTCTCTCGTGAAAAAAATGATAAAGGATGGGATCATTTCACTGACATATATAGAAACAAGCTACAATTTGGCTGATCCTTTTACTAAACCACTGGCCAAAGATTTAGTAAAGTCTACCTCGAAAGGTATGGGATTAAAACTCCTTGAATAAGGGTTCCGACAATGATAGCAACCCAATCTGAAGTTAATACATCTTAACCTAAGATTCAATGGGTAACAACAAGTCGTTGATTTGGAAGTTGGTGCAACATTTCGTGATAATGTTGACTATTACATAATTGAGGGTTGAGTTTTTAAAGAAACTCTTAATAAAGTTCTATATCGAGGATATGTATCTAAAGAGATACTAATGAAACTTCACCTATATGAATTTTAAGATGGTTCCGTCTCAAAGTGAGAGTTGGAGTTTCTCTCATGAAAAATTCATGAAAACAGGAAAAGCACATGGCCATAAATAGTGCTAGGCGAGATATGTAGGCGAAGAAATTCTAAAAGTGTGTGTATAACAATGCCAGTCTGATCACATGGGATAATGGTTCAAAGCATAGCTATCTAACGTTCCGATTAGACTTTGCGTTGTCTTTACTAAGGTTAAGTTCAAATCGAAAGATACCTAATTGTATTAACACTTTTATCTTCTATATTCTGGAATTGGATTTTTCACTATTAGAACAAGTAGGGGATTGTTGTAATTAATTCAATGGAAATTACAAGTTGTGTTCTAAAATGACAAAATGGTGAAAGTGAGTAAATGCTAATAAATGCATGTAATAAAGTCCCACATTGGAAGATTCACTCACTTTGAAAGTCTTTATAAAGAGTTAATACCATTAACTCAACAAAAGGACAAAAGAGGATAAAGTGCCACATTGACAAATGTGGTGGTCTCAAGCATTATGCCACTTGCCCCAATCCTACAACCACTCGCTGGTTTCGCCATCGGTGACACCGGCTCCGGCTTCGACTCCGACTCCGGGTCCGGGGGCGTACAGACGCTAGTGGCGGCTTGTAGATGGCACTTGAGCACTTAGGCACGTCGCATCGAAGCGATTTGGCTATTCACGGCATTAATGAGGCGTCTCTGGTGGGCGACGGTCGGCCTTCGGCCGGTTGTTACATTTTGCTTAGTGTCCGTGATTTGAAATTTTGAATTCGGAAAGTTGGCAAGTGTTCACGAAATAATGTAGAAGTGAAACCATGCAAATGGTGCATGAACCAATGCAAGTGCCAACAGTCATAACTTTTGAAAATTATATTATTTCACCAAGGGTCGCAACCTTATGAAACAATATTATTTTGGCCTATAAAAACATGATTCCAGATTCAGAATGTCACATCACAAAAAACGAAATTCCTCTCAATAATTCCAGATCATTCTTCGATGCATTCGAGTTTTCGCCGGTCTTGCGCAAACTCGATAAGGCTGAATTATCCTTGGTATTCTTGCATCAAACTGTAAGACATTCGAGAGTGCTTGAAATACTATAAGGAAAGTGATTCCATTCACGATTCCAGCCTCGGTCCATTCGATTGAAACTGATATTTTCTAACACTGATTAGTCTTTTATCGACTACAAATAAGTTAAATGTTAGATACATGGAAAATAAATCATATACTTTAAGGTTTTGTTTGCGAGTTTGGATGAAAAAGGATGAGAGAGTTTTGAAAAATAAGAAGAATTGAGTGAAAAAAAATAAAAAGATTTTAGATAGGAGAGTTTTGGAGGGTATGCTTTTATTCATAACACCAAAAACCTCATAAAATGGGGGAACTCAAAAATTGTATTGAATGAGAGTTTTGGAGGGCTTACATAAATTTTTCAAATATCTTTTAGGTTACTATAGTACTCTGAAAATTAAAAATTTAGTAATGATAACGACTCTTTTATTATTCTAAACAAAGTCGTTTTTCCAAAAAATGTCAAATATTTTCCTATATTTTTTAAAAATTTTGTTTTCGGAAATCATCCCCTCTCCTCCCCTCCAAACTCGCAAACAAAACCTAAGGCTTTATTTGCGAGTTTTGAGGGAAAGTGGGTGGAGGGCTTTGAAAAATAGGAAAAACTGGGTGAAAAGAAAAAAAAGATTTTGGGTATGAGGGTTTTGGAAGGTTTGATTTTATTCATAACATCAAAAACCCCATAAAATAGGAGAATCCAAAAATTGTATTGATGTAGGGTTTTGGAAGACTTACATGAATTTTCCAAATATCTTTTAGGTTGTTATAGTAATCTGAAAATTAAAAATATAGTAATGATAATGACTCTTTTATCATTCTAAACAAAATCATTTTTTCAAAAAATGTTAAATATTTTTCTATATTTTTTTAAAATGTCTTTTTCGGAAGCCTTCACTTCCCCTCCATTCAAACTCGCAAACAAAGCCTAAAGGTTTTATATTAAAATGTGATTTTAATGTATCTTGTTAATCTTGAATCATTGATCTCTGGTTGCGTATGTTGTTTTTTCGACCTCTCCAACAAGTGATATTAATGAATTTATGTAATGAGTGGCAAAACACATGCTAAAAGTGGGGCCAAGAATGACGAGTCACACATAGAGAAATACATCAATAGTCAATTTGCATAAAATGTGGAATTGGGACATGAGAAGATAATAGTGGAAATGTATTAGGCATGGGACGTGATGTACGCTTTCTAACCCCTATATGATTATTTCCTCTGTACCTGAAACTTCTTTTATGCAATTCTTTGTATTAGAACTCTTACTTTTTTCACTTTGTAAACTAAGAGTTAGTTATTTACTTGATTTCTACAACCAAATTTCTACAACCACAACATTATTAAATATTTTACTTGATAAACAAAATCAATAGAATCGTTAAATACTAAATTTCTACAACCACAACAATATTAAACATTTTACTTGATACAACTACAACTAACATTAAAAAATTTCAATAAGGATTTACTAGATAAAAGATTACATTAAGAAAATAACTTTGAAATATTTGCATGCTCTTGCTTTCATTATCATTGTTTTAAATATGTTAAGTTTAAATTTCAGCAGTTTGCATCCAAGATGGATAGTTGTGGCATTGGCAAGTTTGAGTTTCACACAGATCACTAATGTTGCATGTGGATTGATGAGTTGCCAAAGATTCGTTATTTAGTTTTTTCCCAATTATCATTGGCCACAACACATGTGATAATCAGTCTGAACAATTGCTTATCAATTCCATTGATTATGGGATTAATAGCTTCAGAGTTACAAAGAGCTAATTCATACACTTCCCTTCTGTTTCCATGACCAGGATTCTCCCATCCTGATAAACTTCAAGATTATGTTGTCCAATAATTTCCAGAATGCTGTCATTATAGCTTTCCTAGAGACATAATAAATAGAAAAGGGTGTCTGCTTTGATGCGAATTGAAATTATGGCATTTTAAAACATGTCACTGATGATGTCCCAATATCAGAACATGATGTCAAGACATATGTTACAACATCTATTGATAGACAGAACAAAACAAAATAAACCAAACTAAATTGTAAAATATGCAGAAATAAACTGCAGAATGGTAAATCACACAATCAATTGTTAACCCTGTTCGGTGCAACATCACTTACTCTGGGGGCTACCAATCCAGGAAGGAAATTCACTATGATAGTATTAGTTCAAAGCCTAAATAGTCTCAGCTTACAACTTCTTGTCTAATCCCTACCTTGTGCAACTTCTACCTAGAAACCTCATAGATATGATATCCCCTCTCACTTCCTAGAACCAATCACTGTAGTGATAAAACAGTCCCAATCCCAGTTAATGATTCAAAATAGTCACAATCCCGGTGACAAAACCAGTCACAAACTAGTGACAAAAAAAATATTACACTTCAAATACAAAAACACTTAGTCTTGCTTAAAAGCTTCAACCGAGAACAACACTTAACTTTATACTTAAAAGCTTCAAAAGTGAGAACAATAACTTGACAAACAGTCAAGTAACAATTAGTCTAGCACATGGTATCAAAAGATACATAGGTGACTTAAAACACAAGAGACTCTCAAAACCTAAGACTTCTAACCTTCCTCTAATTTTACAATTGTGAAAGACTTAGTTACATTAGGTCTAGGTTCCTCTTTAAATACTACTCAGTAGTCTATGGCTTCGAAATCTTCACCCAAATATTACTTGATCCATAAGCTGAGAGTTGCACCAATTATGTTGAAAATCTCCTTAAATCTTGGAACAAAATATTAAGTTTCCTAAATTATCTCAATATCCAATTTTTAGAAACTTATGTACAGCTGGAGATTAGATCAATTTTTCCTGATTAAATATTTTTGACCTACAAAAATTATTGAGATATAGCTAAAAAAATATCACAAAATCAAATCAAACTTGTCAAGATTTAAAACAGCCTGTACTGATGTTCTGGCTTAGCATGTCAGAACATTTGTCTTCAATGCAACCTTCACACTATGATGTATCAGATTGATCAAGATGTGATGACATTTTGCTCAACATCTTTCATGAATCATGTTTTAGCAAAATTGTTGCCAATCCTATAACCATGGATTTAACAGCTGTCCTATCGGTGGTCATGCTGGGATCACTAGAACTATGGCAAGTTTGAAGGCACATTTTTATTGGCCAATAATGCATGACAATGTTAAGGATTTTATTCAAAATTATATGGTTTATCGACAAAAAAAACCAGCAACACATTTCCCTTAGGATTCTTGTAACCTTTACTTATCTCTCAGAAAGTTTGGGAAGATGTAGCCATAAATTTCATAACATGTTTGCCTCTTGTTAATGAATTTTCTTTCATCGTGGTAATGGTGGATAGACTCACTATGTATGCTCATTTCTTACAATTGAAAGCTGCTTATAGTATTTAATCATTTTTTGAAGCTTTATGAGAAACTTAGTGAAATTACATGGTATTCCAAGGTCTATTGTTTCAGATAGGGATAAGGTTTTTACTAGTTCATTTTTGGCACAAATTGTTCAAATTACAAGGAACCACATTAGTTATGTCCTCATTATTTTATCCATGGACAGGTGGTCAATCTAAGATACTGAACAAATGTTTATAAATTCATCTTAGATGCTTTACCTATGATAATCTAAAAAGTTTGCTGAAAGCATTACCATGGTAAGAGAGCCTTCAAAATTGACCAAACAATCATATACCACTCTTGATCCTATAAAACCGAGGGAACAATTGACTGCCATATATAATTTGTTAGCCAAGCTAAAGCCAATAAGATAAGGGCAGAACAAGTTATGAAGGCTCAAGCTAATAGGAAGAGACAGCAGTTGACTCTGAATGTTGGTGATCAAGTATTAGTAAAGCTTCAACCATACAGACAACATTTTGCCATGTTGATAAAAAAAAGGAAATTTTCAATGAAGTATTTTGGTCCTTTCAAAATCATAGCCAAACAGGGACAATTGCTTATAAGATGGAGTTACCTTCAACTACAAGAATTCATCCAATTTTTCATGTGTCACAGCTGGAAATATTTAAGGGAAATTCTTATAAACCATACACTACCGTTGAAAATTAGTGAAATCGGACCAGTTAAGCAAACATTGCAAGTCCTTGCAACTCGTAAGATCATAAGGGGAACAAGTTAGATTGGTCAAATATTGCTACAATGGGAGAATGGTTTTTAAAAAGAGGCAATTAGGGAGGACATTGATGATATAAAGGCAAGTTATCCTACTTTCAACTTTGAGGGCAAGGTTGATTTTGAAGGGGGAGGTATTGTAATGAATGTCAAGGCATGTGCTTAAAGTGGCAAATATGGAAAATATGGAATTGGGACATAGGAAGAGAGAGAGAAGAGGCCTAGCTGGAAACTAAGTAATTAAGGGTAATAAATAGAGTAGTTGTGGAAATGTATTAGGCATGTGATATGATGTATGCTTTCTAACCCATATTTGATTATTCCTTTTGTACCTGGAACTTCTTTCCTGTAATTCTTTGTACTTGGACTCTTACTTTATTCACACTGAAAACTAAGAGTCAGTTATTATCATTCAATTATCACTCTTCTCTAAATTTCACTATTACATTTATTATAGTTTGATTCAACGAAGTATTGTATCCTTAATATGATTTAAAATTACAACATTGTATGATCTTTCACATTTTAAAAGAATAATTAATATTATATAAGAGGTAACTTGAAAAGATTCTCATTAAAAAAACTTTGGCACTTATTAATGAAATCTAAAGGCTATTGTATTCACTAAGTGCTCATTTAATAAAAATAGATTTAAATAAAATCAAAGTTTAAAAAGAGTGTGATTATTGATGTAATTTATTTGTGCAATTTGCTCTCTCTCTCTCTCTCCACACTTAATATATATATATATATATATATATATATATATATATATATATATATATATATATATATATATATATATATATAGCTTTTCACTACAAATGCTTATTCATGTCCACGAATACTTCAAGTTTTGTAAACGAATGCTCTAAAATTGCAAATGATGAAGAAAATAAAAAATATATTTTAAGATTGTTAAAAATTAGAACATGAGAAAGTAACAGAAAAGTCGACAAATGATAACAGAGCTACATTGCGGTGATTTAATAGTGGCGGCGACCGATGATGGTGGATGTGACAACATGCAGTGGAGCTCCAGTGAGGAGTGGAAAATGATGGAACGCAAGTCCGATTGAGTGGGAATGGGTTCATGGGTATCATATTTGGAATTTTGAGTTTGCAGATCCTTTCGTTAATAGGTCATATTTTTGGTCTATTATGGATCACTTAGGTTTCAACTGTTATAAATATGAATCTTAATCGTTATTGTTAGTGGGACATGAACAAAGTTAGAAGGAAAATCTGGTAATCCTTGTAAAGAAACTTATCGAGGAAAATGAGAGATCTCCAAAAAGTTTTTAGAATTTTGGAAAATTTTTGGAGGTATCTATGGGGATTGAAAAACACTTTAAAATATCTTGCCATTAAAAAAAACTCGTTAGATCTTAATAATATCTTGAGTGACTATTTTAGGAGCTTTGTAGAGGGAGAGGTAAAATAGAGTAATTGAATTCAAAACTGAATTAATCAATGTCGCGCGACCTCCAAGTGAAACTTCTTTCCCTTTCTGAGAAGATAATATATTCACCGGCTTTGAGAGAGCTGGATTCCATGATGAACGCCTTCGAGTATTGGCCCCAATCAGAATACCAAGGAACTAAACAAAAAAGGGCTAATCGCACACGTTAGAAAATCTAAAGTTGCCTTCAAGAAATGTCAAAACCAAAAATTTTGCTTTTGTGGAAGTTAACAGAAAGCCCCGAAGATAATTCGAACCCTCACAACAAGGCTTTGATGTACCAAATTGAAGGTGGAGAAAAACACAAGAAAGGGGGGTTGAATTGGGTTTTCAATAATTTCCTTTTCTTTAAAACTCTTGCGCGGAAGCTTAAGAGGTTTCTATTTATCAGAAGCTATAAGCTCTCGCTTATTAGAAGCTTATCATTTCTGATAACTGGAAAACATTAAACATAAATAAATTAATGAAGACCAGATATATCCTGGTTCACTTGAGATAATATCAAGCTAATCCAGTCCACCCTTCTGAGTTGATTTTGCCTTGAGCACAAGGACTTAATCCACTATAACCAACCATATTACAATCGCACAGGCAATAGCGAGTGACTAACATTGCATAGACAACCTAGTGACTAACAACCTTGCACAAGCAACATCCGATGACTAAAAACCAATGATATGTTTAGTGATCTGTGTTAACAAATATAACATTCATTGTTACCTGCACAAACCACCGTGTGTGACTAACACCATTGCACAAGAACCACTTGTGACTGACCAACAATGAAATGTTCAGTGATCTGGCACACAGATATAACATTCTTGTTCCCTGCATAAACCTTCGTTTATGGCTGACAACCTTGCACAATAACCACTTGTGACTGACCAACAATGAACCGTTCAACGATATGATCCACAGATATAACATTCATTGACACCTTTAGATTCTTGACCTTCACTCGGTCTTCTAAGAGGATTTCCCACAATGACTGCAACCATTGCCTCCTCAAGCTTCTGACCTTCACTCGATCGCTCAAGGAATAAATAACATTCAGTTGATAAAGGTTTGCTTACAATTTAATGCTTCTACACAAGCTGGATGTAAACACTAAATTAAGTACATATTGGTTAACACATTTTTGAGCAACAACTCATGTGATAAAACAGTTTACATGAAGAATCCTAGACCTAAAACACTATAAAAGCAACAACTCTAGTGTTCATTACGTTGTTCTACAAAGATGTATAAGATATAATGTTGGGTAGCATCTTGTAGTGGTCTTCTTCTTCATCTTTTTTGAGAAAGTTCCGAGCAACAACTCCTTGTTTCTTCTGATTTCTTCCAAGATGCATCTGATAATAGTTGAATGGCATCTTGAAGAACCTTCTTCTTCTGATCAACTTTGGCATAAACAACTTAGGCTTTAGCAACAACTAAATTTACCATCAACATTTTTATTGGTATGTGCTTCAGCTTCTCATTCTAACATATGCTTCTTGATATCAGCTTGTTAGCATAGTCATCTTCTTCATCAGTATGTTCATGTTAATCTGTGTTGGTTGAGTTTAATTTCAAACCAAATCACAATTAACAACTGCAACGACAACATATATCATAGCAGTATGAACATAACTGTGACATCTATTTTTGTAGCGATACCAGCGACATCAGAAGCTACACATATATGTGATATGAACAACATAGGCGTTGCCAATGTCGTCACCTTTTGTTGGATTATTTGATCTTCTTATATAATTCTCGAAAGAGACATTGAAGGTTAAGAAGGTATTTTGAATTCCAACGGATATTTCCCAACAGATAGAATCAAGATTTTTCTGTAGATAGTACTTTCTTTTGTCTTGTAGCTTGATACATGGGAGACAGCTTCAAAGAAATAGTACATACATCTGGTTGTAGTGATTGTGATGTATAGTTGTACTAATTTATTCTTACTTTGATCTTGCCCTTAATTAATGTACTTCTGATTCTGAAGTAGTAAGCTTGGAGGAGATCAACTTGTCTTCTTCTTCCTGATAATGATTCTGATGTGTAGTTCAGAAACTACTTTGAATGAAGAGTAGAATCATTATCTTATGAGACTCAGAGTCTCGTTTATCAGAATTGATAGCAACAGCTCTTCTGAAGGAACGATACTTGACTTCTGATTTGAAGTTGATTTGTGACATTTAGCTTGTCCAAATTTTGTTTCAGAGTCCTTAAATTTAGAACCTTGCTTTCCAGATATTTAGACAGCAGCCAATTCTGAAAACGAGTTCTTCCTTTGATGAAGGCACTTCTTATTCTTGAAACTTTAACCTCTGATCTTTAGTACATCCTTAAGTCTGATCTTCATATGCTTGACTTGACTTATGATGTATTTGATCTGTATTCAAAATCTTCAAATTTATCTTCAGAGATATAATCAACAACTTTTCTGATGGAAAAATCTCAGCTTTTGATTTATGCTTGAAAGCTCGATCTTGCATGCTGATTTCTGATGTTGGAGTACTGGTTCTGACTTTGAATCCTTCTGACTACTTGTGGCTTCTGAAGCAGCACCTTGTTGAGAAGTGCACAGTAACATCTGATGATTATTCAACAGTAAATAGTATTTTTGAGTTGCCTTGCTTGTTTCTGATGATTCTTTGCGGATAACAATCCCGAATCTCCTTGAACATAATATCTGCACACACAAGAAAACTATTAGAAACTAAATTGTTACATACAAAATATATGTGTTGTTATCGTCAATACATAGAGACTTATTTTCTGAACAAATCTTGTTCTTACATAAATATTCTTCGAAGACAGATGTCCCACAATCATCGTGTCGTCAGCAAATTGAAGAAGATCAAATTAAAGTTGGTCAGACAATATGAAATATTGAAAACATGGCTAGCACAAGCATTCCTCATTAGATATGCATTTCCTTCACCAGGCAAAATGAAAAGAAAAGGAGACAAAGGGTTTCCTTGACGAAAACCTCTTCTAGCTTGAAAATAAATTATCGAACTATCATTTATCAAAACTGAGAGGGAGCTAGAACAAACACACACCTTAATCCAATTAATTAACTTACTAGCGAATTTCATCCTTTTGAGAACATAAAACAAATAAATTCATAAAAGAATTATTTCTCCATATGAATCACCTCTAAAAATTAATAAGTTTCTCCATAAAGAGACCATCTTAAAAAAGAGAGGTAAAACATAAAAATGTTGTTCATGATAGAATTAAAAAAACAATCCTACCACCTAAATAACTTACTAATTTTTCGATGATCCAAATATCGTACAAATTGAAGCAATTAGTTTTTAGTTTTTGGTAAATGTTTCAGTTACACTCGTGTTTATTTGTATTTTGTATAGTTCTTATTCTTAGAGCCAGTTCTTAATACGTCTTGTGCTATCTTTTGAAGGTAGAGAAAAACACAAGAAAGGGTGGGGTTGAATTGTGTTCTTTATCACATAAAATTTCCCTTTATTTTTCTTTAACATCTTTGCTTTCTTTGGTTTAGTTATCTATTGGATTATGCTTTGATGTTGCGGAAGCATGATGTGTAAAACTACATAACCAATAAGATGTTCATTTTAAATTCTAAGGATATCAGAACTTCTGACGCGTTCGGTACAATTCTGCAGATTAAAGCTTGGAAGTTCTAAGTTAAAATGACATGAGCAGAAAGTAAAGGACACGTTTAACTTTATCCTGGTTCACCTTCTAACCAAGGCTACCTCCAGTCCACCTTCTTCAGGTGATTTGCCTCTCAACAGAGGTCTTAATTCACTAAAACCAAATCATGATTACATATGCACGAACCTCCGTCGTGACTAACCATCTTGCACAGCCAACTGCTGTGACTAACCATCTGGACAATGACTTGTTCAGTGATCTCCGCGAGATATAACGTCCATTGACTCAGGAATCTTGAACAATCTATCCACTGTGACTAACCCTGCATAACCAACCTGTTATGACTAACCCTGCACAAGCTAACTGCTCGTGACTAACCTTAGATGATGAACCATTCAGGGATCCCAATAGGATATAACGTTCATCAGTCTACTAGAGATTTACAAGAATGCTTCTTATTCAAGATGATTCTCCTATCTTAAGCACACATGTTTACGACACTCTGACTGGAAGTCACTTCTGGTGCCTAAACAAACTATCAGAAGTTTCTAAGATATTACACATTACGAGTAACAACTCTATGTGTATTACAATGTATTACAAGTTATGAAAGAACTTGTAGTCTTCTTATTTTATCTTCTGATTAAGATCTTCTCCTTCTTCTTATAAGAAGATTAAGAGACTCAACTCTTATGTTGAATGCTTCTATCTTGATCTCTGGTATCTTCTGAAAGCTGTAACACCCCTCTAATACCCCGCGGCAATTAAACAAATATTAATCAGATAACATGCCAAGAGGTGCCACAATTCATAAATGAAAGAAACTCATGTTCGGCATATGTCATGCATTCACTGAAAACATCTGATTATAACTCACTAAACAAAATCATGTTTACACAGCGGAATTAAATCATCAAGTCAACATTACATCATGAATGTATCAGACTCCAAACAAAACAAATAAATAGAGTTATAATCGAAACTCAAAACGTCGCATTCCCAGTGTTACATCTATCAGAGCATGACACCGACACAATAACTAAAACCGACTTATGAGCTAATCCTCACCAAGTCGCACCGCTAACCTCAATCTGAAAATGACAACAAGTAAGGGTGAGTCTCATCATAGTTAACCAATGTTATTGCATCATAAATAACAATATATCATAGTTATATCATTCACCCAATTGTTTCATATTCAGACACATCATCGTCACACGTCCACAAACATCAAGTCATCACATAACATATATTAATCATGTTATAAAATTATGCATATGTATGAAACTGACGCTATGCATGTGGTACCAACATCATCAATGGGAAAACCAACCGACCGATCTATCATCATCCAGATACGGCCCTGCCAGCACAGATTCCACACAGTGGGAACCTTGCCCTTCACTGAATCCTCTCATCATTAGGATTCAGCTCTCATCAAATGACTATGAATGCATGTGTCATACCCCAATTTTTTACCCTAAAATCATACATCAATTTCATATTAATCACTAATCAAGAGCACCATTGTGAGGCTTTGTCTTTGATACTGTGATTGTCTCTGAGGGGAATCATCAAGCACTTTTAGCTTTTTATTTGTTTAATACTAACCAAAATCCAAAAAAATATGTGTTTTGTCTCTCTTGTTTACATTTTACAGGTAAAAGATCGGGCAAAAATCAAAACAGTGCAAGAAGAAATTTTTTTGAAAATTGAAGGTGGAAATCGATTTACCCCTGTGGGAAATCGATTTCCTGTGCGCAAAATTCAAAAAATATAAGGAGGGAAGCTTGACATCATTTTGGCACCTTTTTTATTTGATCATTTTACCAATTTTCCACCTCACCAAAATTAATCCCCTCATTAAACCCACTTAAACCTCATTTTACCATTTTTACCGTTTAAATGCCACTTAAATACCAATTAACCACAAATTAATTACCAAACACAAAATGACCAAATTTCCACTACTCTTGCTCTCATCCTATAAATAGAGGTCTCTACTCTCTCATTTCTCAAGCTTGGAAAGCCAACAAACCCCTTGCAATTTCTCTTCTCATCCCTACCAAATTCACCAAAGCTCTCTTTTCTTTCATAAAGTTTGTGAGTCACATCTTGAACCTCACAAATTTTGAGCTAAACCACCATCCATTTCACTATTTTTCTTCAATTGTTGAGAGATCAAGATTTGTGTTGGTGATTCTTGAAGTAGATCTAAACTTTGTTCAAGATTTGGTAATTTTCTTCATCTTTTTTTATCTATCATAATGTGATTCTTTTGTGCATGCGTTTAATGCATCTTTGATGCTATATTGGTCCAATTTGATGGTGATTTGGTGGAAAATTCGTGCTACAATGGATATGTGATCATAAGGTGTTTGTATGTTTGCCTAAATCAAGTTTCAAAGTTCATAATGCTGTTTTTTTGAAAACTGTGCGCAGGAAATCGATTTCCTACAGAGGGAAATCGATTTCCACTATGTTTTTTACGCCAGATCTGAATTCTGCAGGCAGGAAATCGATTTCCTACAGAGGTAAATCGATTTCCAGTGAGGCAGAATGCTTGTTTTTGCTATTTTTGACTTGTTTTTGGTTCTAACTCTTCTTCTACCTCATTCTTTTGATATTTTCTTTGAATCACAAATTAGAGGCCTAATTTCTCTCTAATTTCAATGGACTTAGGGCGTCGATAGGATGAGAATCCAAATCCGCAAAATTATGTGATTGAAATTATGGATGAAAGGAGCTTTTAATGTGGTTCCATCTTTTTTTTCTCTTTATTTTGATCGATGAAAGTCTTAATACCTTGAGAATTCTTATGGATTCTTGGTAAAGACTAGATCACTCACCATTTTTCTTTTCGTGCGGTATTGCTTTCGGAGAGTGATCTACATATCACTTCTCTCGCATGCATTAGCACATAAAGTTTTGACCGGCCTCGTTGTAGGGTGATTTCTACATAAATCACTTGGCGATCTGCTTAACATAGCGCAATATTTCGTGTCCCGAATCAAAAAAAAGATCTAATATGGAAGAAAATTGTATGCGGTTGATTTAAGACTTATGGAGATTTATCGTGTAGTCGCTATGATTTTATCAAGCTTCTGATAAGTGTCCATTGAATTTAAATCTGAGAACATCCTTCACTCACCATCGATCTTCCTTACTAACTTTGATAACATACTTGACAAGTTTCAAGATGGTTATCTTTAACATCTAACAATTGACTTTAATTTCCGCAATTTATTATATTGCTCTTTATATTTTGCTTTATGCTTTACTTTATCATTTCATCATATTTACATTCCGCTATTTTCTCTTTGTCCATTTGGACACTATGTTTATGTTTCCGCTATTTTCTTTTCGTCCACTTGGACCATACTTTACTTTTATGCTAAAACACTAATAATCAACAAAAATCTAAAAAACTCTTAAGGCTCTGTTTTGGACTATTGGTTACTATCCCGAGCATTTTGGAGATTCAGACTTATGGACTTAGTGCCTCTGGACCCTTATTATGTTGTTACTCTGTTGTTATTCTGTCTGTCTGGCATTGGATTGTTGTCTGTTTGTGTATACAGGTATTTCCTTGAAAGTCCTTGATGGTTAATTCCAAGGCATTGAGATAAGGATTTTACCCGAAAACAGCCGTTACTCTGCCGATTTTCGTCAGAATGTTAGTGTGCTTAATGCGAGATGGTGCTAAGATAATAAGTTTCTCTGGATCCCCAAGTGGTAATGTTTTGGTTTGGTATTGATAAATCCAAAGGATGGGAAATCTACCTTGACTCATAATGTCAAGTGTTGGCTTCTTCTTCGGTTAGACCGTTCTTTTCCTTAGCTTTTATTTTAAATAATAGGATAGCCTCTTCATCTCCTCCCATTCTTAAATTTTCAAAATCTTCTCCCTTTTTCCAAAACATTCTTATGTTTGCAATCTTTTCAAAACCTTTTCTTTAAAAATATCTTTTTCCCTTAGTGGCCTTTTTCTTCAAAAAAGTTTAGACACTATTAATTGTCGAAACGAGTGGTTATACCCCACGATTTTGAAATTGATTGATATAATGAGATCTTTTCCGCGTGAGAGAGCTAGTGGCATACTCGTTGATTTCTATCCGAGTTGGATCCCTTCTTTCATTTACGATGCAAAGAACTCATTTGTTCTCATGCTCAAGATCAATGGCTGAGTATTTCTCTCCGACGACGATAAAGTGTTTATTCGTTTTTTAAAAATGTTTTCCCTTTTAAGTGGAACTACATTAGCTCTGACTTCTCCATTGCACCAAGGAGGTATGTAGGCACAAAGCTTAACGCTTTGCCGAGCTTATTTTAAAAATAAAACAAACTCTTTTTAGCACACACGACACAGATTTTCAAAAAGGTTCCTGTGGAGTACCACAGATATGAAGGGTGCTTAAAACCTTCCCCTTGTATAATCAACACCCGAACCTGAGTTCTCTTTCTTGTTTTAAAAACGCGGTGGCGATTTCAAACGAAATATTGAGTCGAGTCAATTTTATGGCTTCGATCTCAGAATTTCCCCGCTACAGAAAAATGGCGACTTCACTGGGGATCCAGTTTTAAGCGTGTTAAGCCTATTTTTGTTTATCTGTGTGTTTTTTATCTGTATATATTGTTGTGTGCTTTGTTTGTTTATTTTCTTTCTTTTTCTTTTTGGTGCTCGATGGTTCCTCTGTGATGAGATAAAGTTCTAACCCGGACTTTGGTGAGTAACTTGAGATAGGAGGTGGTAAGACCAATAGTCGCATGTCAGGAGAAATCCTTACCATGAGCGTCATATGGTGGAACCCCAATCAGTGGAGGCCTCATGGAAGGTAGTAGAGGTTGTTACGAACCATCGTGATAACGCTATTACTTTCAATAGTGAGTGTCCGTAGAAGTTGAATGGCCTAGAACCTTTTTAACCAATCTAAGCCTTTTTAGGATGTAGTGCAGAAACAAGATCAAGTACCAATTTGAGCTTGTTGTCATGCGATACTACGCTCAGACGAGGTCTTTTTAGGAATATTATTGGCGCCCATGAGCAATTGTGCGTGCCGGTAGTATCCGATAGAAGATTGAAAACTCTGGGAACCTTTGTAGAACCCGATTGGCAGGTACAAAATTCCCTAGATCACACCTTGTGGGATGGGTAGACCCATGGCTCCATGCTCGTGACGTCGAACCTTTGAACCTGGATTGTGTGATTTTGTGTGATTTGATGTGATCTTGTGTGCTCTTGATTGTGGTTGATGCATAAACCATGCATTCATAAAAAATGTCCTTCACAAATGGTTTTCAAGGAACTTAGAGACTTTGTTTGTAAATATCACAGGTACCATGGATCAAAAGAGAAGCATCAAGAAGTACACTTTCAGGAATTCAAGTGCAAAGGAATTGAAAGAGCTAGCAACTTTGGTTCCTAATCTTGACAACTTCAAAAACCGTTATGGGAAATTGATCTCTATCTTGAAGACCAAAGTAGAAAAAGGGATTCTTGAGACTCTTGTGTAGTTTTATGACCCGGTTTATCATTGTTTTACCTTTCCTGATTATCAGCTTATGCCCACTTTGGAGGAGTATTCTTATTGGATTGGTTTGCCAGTTACGAATGATATACCGTTTAGTGGTCTGGAAAAAGAACCTCAGGTTGATGAGATAGCAGAACTTCTTCAGTTGAAAATATCAGATGTGAAAGCAAATATGACCAAAAAAGGAGGAATTTGGGGGTTGACTTCTAAGTTCTTGATTGGAAAGGCTTCTATGTTGGCTAGTAAAGGAAGTATGATTGCTTTTGAGACGTTTTTGGCCTTGCTTATCTATGGTTTGATACTCTTTCCCAACATTGACAACCTTGTCGATGTTAATGCTATTTGGATCTTCATGATTGGGAATCCTGTGCCTACTTTGCTTGGGGATACTTATCATTCCATTCACCATAGGAACGATAAGAAAGGTGGACTTATCAACTGTTGCACTCCTTTGCTCTATAAGTGGTTTATTTCGCACTTACCTCAGGCTAAGAATTTCTTGAGCAATCCTGATGGTCTCTCTTGGTCTCAGAAGATCATGCCTCTTACTAATGGGAATATCCATTGGTACAATCCTGCTTATGATATTGGCGAGATTATCGATAGTTGTGGAGAATTCCCTAATGTACCACTTCTTGGTATACAAGGAGGAATTACCTACAACCCCGTTCTTGCAAGGCGTCAATTTTGCTACCCCATGAAGGAGCGACCCGCTAGTATTCTTGTGTCAGGAATCTTCTATCTTAATCAATATGGAAATTCGGATATGAGAAATCGGTTTGTGCGTGCTTGGCACCATATTGATAGGAAGAGACATTTGGGAAAGAAACAATGTGTTGCTCTCGAAGACTACACTGATTGGGTTCAAGCTAGAGCTCACACTTTTCAGATGCCTTATTTACTTGAGGAGCCTTCTCTACTCATTACTCCACCTTTGTCTTTCACTACTCCTGTTGAAAGTAATGAGGAGCATCTAGAGCTCGTGGCTAAGATGAGAATGGAAAGAGATGCATGGGAGAAGAAGTTTCATGCTTCGGAAATGGAGAATAAAGAGTTGAAGATAGACTTGAAAGAAAAGGATGAAATGCTTGATATCTAAGATGGTTGGTTGATGGAGAAGGATGATCAGATCCGTCATCAAGAAGAGCTACTTCAACAACATGGAGAAAAGAGGAAGAGACAACAAGAGGATTTATTTTCCTCTGGTAGTCATGAAGATTCAGTTGCATGGAAGGAAGTTGCCGATAAGCTGATGGTCGAGAATGCTCATTTAAAGGCCTTTTATGAAGATGAACTGGAGAAGCTCCGTAGGAAGCTGCAAAGAGGAGTTGTATCTTCGCCCGAAGTGTTCCCTCCTAGTTTTTAGCTTTTCATTTGTTTTGTAATTTTGGATCCTTGAATCCTTTTGTATGCTTTTCCATTACTAATGAAAGAATGATGTTATGTTTATATTGTTTTTGCTAATGTTTACAATTGAAGTCTTAAAGTTCCTTGAAAACCAATAAAAATCATTTGCATTGCATTTCATGCATCATTCTGCATTTTGGTCTTGCTTCCGAGAGTATTCCCGAGGTCTTATTCAGTGTTCTTCATACAGAATCAAGCTGTCTCACCGGTATAACACTCGAGCTAACTGCAAGAAGAAGATGGAAGGTCTTGAACAAGAGAATCGTGAGCTACGTGAAGAGGTTGTTACTTTGAGATCTGGTGTGGATCGTCTCACTACTCTGGTTGAGACATTGATGGCTGCTCAGAATCAGAATCAGAATCAGATTCCTCCTCCCAATGCCCAAGCTCAGGGTCAAGCTACTGTGATTTCTGAAATTGCTGCGACAACAATTCCTACTGTTCCTGTTGGTGCTACTCAGCAACGTATGCCTAATGGATATCCCTGGGGTATGCCTGAAGGTTATCTGTCTGTTCCTGAGATGACTCGTCCGTTGACTTCTGTTATGGTCAACACATCTCCTATTATTCATACTGGTCCTTTTGTCCCAGAGCCCATTTATGATGCTGCTCCAAGTGAAATTCAAGACGGAATGGATGGTTTCCAAGATCAGTTTGAAGAATTGCAGAAGGAGATGAAAGCCCTGCATGGGAAAGAACTGTTTGGAAAGAATGTGCATGATCTTTGCCTTGTTCCCAATGTGAAGGTACCTGCTAAGTTCAAGCTGCCTGAATTTGAGAAGTATAAAAGAAATTCCTGTCCTCAGGCACATCTGGTGATGTATGTAAGGAAGATGTCCACTCACACTGATGATCAACGTCTGTTGATCCACTATTTCCAAGACAGTTTGACTGGAGCTGCTTCTAAGTGGTATATGGGCCTTGATAGCACCCATATTCGCACTTTTAATGACTTAGCTGAGGCGTTTGTGAAGCAATATAAGTATAATGTGAACATGGCTCCTGATAGGGATCAATTGCGAGCTATGATGCAGAAAGAGAAGGAATCCTTCAAGGAATATGCTCATAGATGGCGTGAGGTTGCCGCCCAAGTGATTCCTCCGATGGAAGAGAAAGAGATGACTAAGATTTTCCTTATGACTCTTGGTCCATTTTACTATGAGAAGATGATTGCAAGTGCTCCTGTAGACTTCACCGAAATGGTGGGTATGGGTGTCAGGTTGGAAGAAGCTGTGCGAGAAGGTCGTCTGGTTCGGAATGAAAATTCGTCTGGTGGTGTGAAGAAGTATGGTTCTTCATTCCAGAAGAAGAAAGAATCAGATGCTAATGCTGTTTCTCATGGGAGGAATAGTCGATTCAGAAATCAATCTCAACAAGTGGCGTCAGTAACTCCTGTTGTGAATTCAGTGCCTGTAGCTCCTGTTAATCAACAACCATCAAGGCGGAATCCGTACCCTCAAGTTAATATTGATCCTATCCCCATAACGTACACTGAACTGTATCCTGCTCTAATTCATAAGAAGTTGATTCAACCAAGGTCACCGCCTCCTGTTCCAGAGAAACTCCCTTGGTGGTACAAAGCTGATGCCACTTGTGCTTTTCATCAGAATGCTCCTGGGCATGATTTGGAAAATTGTTGGCCTCTGAAGAATGAAGTTCAGAGATTTGTTCGTTCTGGTATGCTTTCCTTCCGTGATATTGGCCCGAATGTGCAGAACAATCCAATACCGACTCATGAAGCGTCTGTTGTGAATATGGTATATGGGTGCCCTGGGAAGTATAAGATTTATCGTGTGGAACACATCAGAGGATCATTGGTAGAGATGCATGCCACTCTGTGTGAGTATAGTCATTACGAGCATAATCATGCTGCTTGTAGGATTTGTTCGGTCAATCCTCGAGGATGTTATATTGTGAGAAGAGATTTACAAGAGATGATAGATCAAAGGCTCATTGAGATTCTGAGGGATAGAGATGAAGATGATGTCAATGTGATCGAGCCGTGCTTTGAAATTCCGGAATGTGTAGAGATTGGTTATTATGGCAAAGCTGCTGTAGAACCTCTTGTGATATGTTTGCCTGGATATGTACCTTATAGTTCTGACAAAGCTATACCTTACAGATACAATTCCACCATGCTGGAAGCTGGAAAAGAAGTTGAGATTAAGCCTCTGTCTTCTGTTGAGAATATAGCAGATGTTAGTAGAGTGACCAGAAGTGGACGAGTTTTTACTCAGCCCCAAACAGTTGTGGATGTCCAAAGTAATCCTACTCAAGTTCCAGTGAACAATACTGATGCGACAAAAGTTAATGAAGGGTCGTCTTCAGGAAAGGAAATGGATGAGATTTTGAAGCTTATCAAGATGAGTGATTATAAGATTGTAGATCAGTTGCATCGTACTCCGTACAAGATCTCTATAATGGAGCTGCTGACGAGTTCTTCTGCTCATAGGGATTCTTTGATGAAAATACTTGATCAAGCCTTTGTGGATCATGATGTGACGCTGGATCAGTTTAATGGGGTTGTGAGTAATATCAATGCGTGTAACAATTTGAGCTTCAGTGATGAAGATTTGCCTGAGGAAGGAAGAAATCATAATTTGGCTTTGCACATTTCTGTCAGTTGCAAAGAGGATTCAATGTCTAATGTGTTGATCGATACTGGCTCGTCGCTGAATGTCATGCCAAAATCCACTCTTGCTAAGTTGTCTTATGGTGGCACACCAATGAGATTTAGCAATGTGATTGTCAAGGCTTTTGATGGATCGAAGAAATCAGTGGTCGGAGAGGTTGATTTGCCTATTAGTATCGGACTGTTTGTCTTCAAGATTACTTTTCAAATGATGGACATCTTCCCTGCATACAGTTGCTTATTGGGATGCCCGTGGATCCACGAAGCTGGGGCAGTTACTTCAACTCTTCACCAGAAGTTGAAATTTGTGAAAGATGGAAAGATGGTCATTGTGAATGGAGAACAAGCTTTGCTGATTAGTCATCTCTCTTCGTTCCGTACCATAGAGGCTGATGAAGTAGTCATTGGAACTGCATTCCAAGCCCTGTCTGTTAATGATGAATTCAAAAAGGATGAAGCTTCCATTGCCTCCTTCAAAGATGCTCAGCTGGTGGTTCAGAATGGACATTCAAGAGTCTGGGGACAAGTGGTGAGTCTGCAAGAGAACAAGAATAGAGCTGGTCTGGGATTTTCCGCTTCAGACAAGTCTGTGATGAAGCCTGAATCTGCTTTTCGTCCTTATCAGGAGATGTTCCATAGTGCCGGGTTTCTACATCCGACTCCTCCAGAAGTGAACGCTATTATTGAAGACGAATCAGAGCCAGAAGTGCCAAACTTTGTGACCCATGGAAAGATGATTAAGAACTGGATCACCATTGACATTCCGGAGTGTACTCATGCTTCAAAGTAATTTGCTTTTATGTTTTTCAAAATCCTTTCATTCTGCCCAAGATGAAAGTGAAGTTGTTGGGGCTTTTTCCTGTTTGTTTTAAACATTAAAATCATCAATAAAAGTCATTTTGTTTCTGCATATACATGCTTTTTATCTTTTTGCTTTTTCTGGAAAGTGGTAACACAAAAATCCTTAAAAATTGTTTTCATTTGCCATAATCTGCACGATTACATGTTTGCATATATCTTTCCTTTTCCTGAAATAATAATCACTTGTGCAGATTAATCAATAAAACCGTTGAAATTAATGACCCCGCACCCTCTCCTAACTTCGAGTGTCCTGTGTATGAGGCGGAAGAAGAGAGTGATGAATGTATTCTTGATGAGATTTCCCGACTGCTTGAGCACGAGGAAGACACCATTCAGCCGTATAAAGAGCCATTGGAAGTCATCAACTTGGGTTCTGAAGAGGATAAAAAGGAAGTCAAGATTGGGGCACTGCTTGGTCAAGATGTTAAGAAGAGGATGGTAGATCTTCTTAAAGAGTATGTTCACATTTTTGCGTGGTCCTACCAAGACATGCCTGGGTTAGACACAGATATTGTGGAGCATCGTTTGCCGTTGAAACCTGAATGTCCTCCTGTCAAGCAAAAGCTAAGAAGGAGTCATCCCGATATGGCGGAGAAAATTAAGAATGAGGTCTTGAAGCAGATTGACGCAGGTTTCCTTGTCACCTCTGTATATCCTCAATGGATTGCCAATATTGTGCCTGTTCCGAAGAAAGACGGAAAAGTTCGTATGTGTGTTGATTATAGAGATTTGAATAAAGCCAGTCCGAAAGATGATTTTCCTCTACCTCATATTGATATGTTGGTAGATAGCACGACAAAGTTTGAGGTTTTCTCCTTTATGGATGGTTTTTCAGGATACAACCAGATTAAGACGGCACCTGAAGACATGGAAAAGACAACCTTTATTACGCCATGGGGGACATTCTGTTACAAAGTGATGCCTTTTGGGTTGAAGAATGCTGGCGCGACATATCAGAGGGCCATGACGACTCTTTTCCATGATATGATGCACAAATAAATTGAGGTTTATGTGGATGACATGATTGCCAAGTCCCAGTCAGAGGAAGGGCACGTGGAGGATCTTTTAAAGTTGTTTCAGCGTTTGAAAAAGTATCGTCTCCGCTTAAATCCAAACAAATGCACTTTTGGTGTCCGTTCCGGAAAATTATTGGGTTTCATTGTCAGTCAGAGAGGAATTGAAGTAGATCCTGATAAAGTTAAAGCAATTCAGAAAATACCAGCACCAAAGACTGAGAAACAAGTGAGAGGTTTCCTCGGACGTTTGAATTATATCTCCAGGTTCATTTCCAATATGACTGCTACTTGTGAGCCATTCTTCAAATTGTTAAAGAAAAATCAGGGATGTGTGTGGAATGAAGATTGTCAGAAAGCTTTTGACAACATTAAAGAATATTTGCTTGAACCTCCCATTTTTCTCCCTCCAGTTGAAGGAAGACCTTTGATTATGTACCTCATAGTGCTTGAGAATTCAATGGGATGCGTGTTGGGTCAGCATGACGAGTCTGGTCGAAAAGAGTATGCAATATACTACCTTAGCAAAAAGTTTACCGAGTGCGAAACAAGATACTTGCTGCTTGAGAAAACTTGATGTGCTTTGGTGTGGACTGCTCGCCGACTGAGACAGTATATGTTGAACCACACCACCCTATTGATTTCCAAAATGGATCCAATTAAGTACATATTTGAAAAACCTGCGTTAACCGGAAGGATTGCCCGCTGGCAAATGTTGTTATCTGAATATGATATTAAATACCGAGCTCAGAAAGCTGTGAAAGGAAGTGTGTTGGCAGAGTACCTCGCTCACCAACCAATTGATGACCATCAATCTATCAGAATGGACTTCCTAGATGAAGACATAATGTATTTGAGAGCTCAGGATTGGGATGAACCGTTGCCAGAAGAAGGACCAGAGCCTGGATCCAAATGGGGTTTAATTTTTGATGGAGCTTCTAATGTTCATGGCCATGGTATTGGTGCTGTGATTATCACTCCACAAGGTTCGCATGTTCCTTTCACTACAAGGATATGTTTTGATTGTACAAATAATATTGCTGAACATGAAGCTTGCATCATGGGGCTTGAAGAAGCCATTAATCTGAGAATTAAGATTCTTGATGTTTATGGAGATTCCGCGCTTGTGATTAATCAGATTAAAGGAGAATGGGAAACTCGTCATCCTGGCTTGATCCCTTACAAAGATTACGCTAGAAGGCTATTGACATTCTTCAACAAAGTTGAATTCCACCACATCCCTCGAGATGAGAATCAGATGGCTGATGAATTAGCCACATTGTCCTCCATGTACAAAGTGAACTTTCATAACTTATGTTCCTTTTGTCTTCTCAGATATTCTGACCAGAAGAATTCCAGTTGAAGGCTTTTCTACCTTATTCCAAGCAGAACTTCACAAGGCTGTTAAGCATTATTTCGAAGCTTCTATAAGAACTCAATCTTCTGTTGATCCTGCGTGGATCCGTGGAAGAGTGCTTCCTTCTCAAGCTGACCTTCAGAAGAAGGATCAAAAGAAGCAAGAAGCAAGGCTGAAGAGAAAGGCTGCAGAAGAAGCTGCTAAGGAAGCTAAGAAGCAGAAGGTTACTTATGACCCTCTTAAAGTAGATTCTTTTCAAGCAATAAGAACGGGTAACTTCTCCAGGAAAGTATATCAACCACCTCCTTCTGAATCTCAATCTTCTATCCAACCTCCTCCTTCTGAACATCACAACACCTTCATCATTCCAAATCCCCCTCAACCATCTCTTTCTACACCTGTTTTGAACCCCACTCCACTTAATGTCTGTCCTCCCACACCCACTGATATACCTTCCTCATCAACCATCTCCACAGATATTCCATCCTCTTCAACCATAACAGTTCCACCTTCTATATTCCATCCCTTTCCTACCAGAAAATCCACCTAAACCTGAACCTCATCAACCATCTCCACAGATATTCCATCCTCTTCAACCACAACAGTTCCACCTTCAATCCTCCTAAACCTGAACCTCATATTTACCTGGAGCTGTTCAGAAATGAAGTTATCAGTAGGCTGGATCTCTTGAAGGATGCCTTCTTCAATGACCTTGATGATGTTTCTACTAGAAACCTCTGGAGAAGCTTTCGCCAAGATTTTCAGGTGGGAGCTATGGCTGTTCAAAAGAGACTAGTGGCTGCTGCTTCTGGTTATGCCGAGTATCTTCTTGAAGTTGATAATGGTGTCTATTATCATCCCATCAGAAATAGGAGAGTTCTTGAGGAGAAGATGTTTGTTGATGAGTTGCTGGACAACCCTTGCAGAGATATTGTGGTCTGGAGACCTAAGTATCCAGTTCTGACTGGAGACTTCAAGTCCTTATTTGACTTTCTGAGGGAAAATCCTTCTGAGGAAGACCCCAATTTGGTCATTCCAAAAGTTATTGACCCGCCAGAAGTTGAAGGTCCTTCTGCTCTAAGGAATCTTGCTGCCATTCTTCAAGCTCTTGAGAATGAAGATTCTGATCTCCCTGCTCCTGTGTATGAATAAGATGCTGATATGGGAGAAGCTGATGCTGAAGATCATCCTGCTGAGTCTATTCCTGTTGAGGAAAATCAAGATGATGATCTCACAATGGAAGCTGCAGTTCAGAATGCTGTCCCTCTGAACAGAAGTTGTGAAGCTTCTTCTGGTGAACCCTCTCTTCTAGTGAAGACTCTAGAGGTTATTCAGAAGATCCAAGCTGAGCTAGCTTCTCGTATGAACAAGCAAGAGGACACCAATGCTGAGTTCCGCTCTTTCATGGAGAGGCAGACTGAGAGCAATGCTGGGATTCATGTCATGCTGGCCAAGATTATGTCTAAGCTAGGGTCGTCTTAGTCCTTTTGTGTCTTAGTAGTTTCTCTTTGTTTCTTGCATCTGTCTTCTATGCATCTTCCTTGTACTTTCTGATAATTCTCTTTTGCTATCAATGAAAATTATCTTCTTTTCTCTCATATTGTTTTGTTTTTCATCTGAATCTTTTGTGTTTTTGATGTTATGACAAAAAGGGGGAGAAAACTGTGATAAATGATCTGATCAGTTGCTGGGAGAAAGTCTCCACATTTCTAACAAGAAATTGCAAGTTCTGTGTCTTTGAGTGTTTTGCAGGAAGTGAAGATCTTCTTAAAAGCTCAACATTAGAAGCAAAGACATGGGGAAAAGCAATTCTGTATGGAATCAAGCTCATGAAAATTGAAGCAAGCTGAGTGTTGTGAAGCTTCAAGATCAGAAGCAAGAAGGAAGAATGTTATGATATTCTGATGATAGAATATGCTCTAACACATTTTTATTTCTTATATGTTCTGATGCATGTTTTAGTTCTAAATATGCTCTGAAACATTATTGTTTTTGCTCTGATACATATTATAAGTTCTGATACATATTTTATGTTCTGATTCATTCATGCTCTGACTTTTGTCGTTCAGTTTGTTATGTAACATTTCAGGATGTAGAGATGCTCTGATGATGCTCTGGTACATTCAACAATGTTCTGATACAATCTAGCATGCAATGATTCAAGAAGAAATTCAAGCTCTGAAGCTTTCCTATGGAAGCAAGAATCAGAAGCTATGAATGTTCTGAAGATCTAAGCATATGTGATTGTCACAACTGAAATGGAAAATACTCAGGGAAGTCCTTTTATTATAAATTTCTTCCAGTATTTATTTCAGGGGGAGATTATTTATCTTAGGGGGAGATTGTTAATCTCAGGGGGAGACATATTCACACACTATGTTTATATGCTTATGCTATAGCTGTGTAATTGTCTTTAGTCGTCTGATATTCTGATTGCAAATTCATATCATTTATATATGTTTTTGTCATCATCAAAAAGGGGGAGATTGTTAGAACAAGATTTGTTCTGATCAATATTGTTAGTTTTGATGATAACAATGTATATGAATTTTGTATGAGATAATGTGGTACTCTAATACTATGCAATTTCCATTTCAGGAATTATATAAAGAGTATGCACAAAATCAGCGCAAGAAGCACTTACTCCGAAGCTTCACCATGCAACATCAGAACATGGTATGGCAAGACATCAGAAGATGGTCAAGCAGAATCAGAACATGGTCTATGGAAGCATCAGAAGAACTTGAGATCAGAAGCAGTAGCACTGAAGTTCTCATGGTATCACGCTCAGAAGCACTTCAAGGTCAGAAGACAAGAAGATGCTCTGCACCAAGCTGTTTGACTCTGATGATATTCAAACGTTGTTTACACAAACATCAGATCAGAAGCAAGTACTAGCTGGCAGGCTACGCTGATTGACAAAAGGAACGTTGAAAGCTATTAAAGGCAACGTCAGTAGACACAGCGAAAGCAAGGCTCGAGGTAGTTGACAAAATAGTGAAACATTAAATGCAATGCTGTACGGAATACGTAAAGTATTAAATGCTCCCAATGGTCATCTTCTCAAACGCCTATAAATATGAAGTTCTGATGAGAAGCAAGGTTACGAACTTTGAAGATAACACTCGATCCAAAAACGCTGAAACGTTGTTCATATCAAAAGCTCTCAAACTTCATCTTAAACCTCACTACATTGCTGTTGTAATATATTAGTGAGATTAAGCTTAAACTTAAGAGAAAATCACATTTGTGATAATAGCTTTATAAGAAGCATTGTAACTCTTAGAATTTGTTTACATTAAGTTGTAAGAACTAGAGTGACCAGGTTGTTGATCAGAATACTCTAGAAAGTCTTAGAGGGTATCTAAGCAGGTTGTTCCTAGAGTGATCAGGTTGTGATCAGTATACTCTAGAAGACTTAGAAGTTGTCTAAGTGGAAAACCATTGTAATCTTGTGTGATTAGTGGATTAAATCCTCAGGTGAGGTAAATCACTCCAAGGGGGTGGACTGGAGTAGTTTAGTTAACAACAAACCAGGATAAAAATCATTGTGCAAATTGTTTTTATCTTACAAGTTTTAAAGATACACTTATTCAAACCCCCCCCCTTTCTAAGTGTTTTTCTATCCTTCAAAGTGTTTCTTTCTGCAAATACCTTATCTTTCGCATGATGATTTCAGTTGATGGTGTGCTTCTTTGGTTAAGCTTATCTTTCCAACGCGCTGCATATGGCTTGCTTCTTCTTTTTGCCTTGGGAGTTGTTCCCTTTTAAATGTTGCAACTATTTTGCATGAGATGATGTTTCTAACGACTCTCCCTTTGATTTTGAGCTCTTTGTATTTTATTCAATTTTGTATGCTGAGCTGTAGTTTCTTCATTGGTTTGTATATGACTTCAACTGATTGTTTATATGTTATATTTCACTGTATCATAGTCTTCAGAACTTGTAGCTTCAGAACTTCTGATCTTCATACTTGTGTGATCTTCTAATGCTTGCAAGGCTTTTTGCGGTTTATCTTTCTTGTTTATTTTTCTTACAGCTTTTGATGTACTTTCTGATTGAGACTGTTGTATGTAGACCTTGATATTGCTTGTTCTTCTGAATGGTCTTGTTTTTGATTGTTGCTTCTCTTGCTTCTGATCTGCGATCTTTGACTTGTTTGACGTATTCTTAATTAGAAAATCTGATAATGATATTTAGCTTTGTCAATCTTCTGGATGTAGTTGTTGTACTCTTCTTCTGATGAATCCTGTATAAGATTTATAACATAATATCTGTATACTCAATGAAACCATTAGTAATAAAATTGTCACTCACAAAACATATGATCGTTATCATCAAAACCAGAATCTGAACATAGATTCTAAATCTTGTTCTAACATCTTTAATATAAGAAAAAATCTCAATCCACCTTTTGAATCTCTTAGCCACCTGGCAAAATTTCAATTATGCCCCATGCTTTTGTACATGCACATTCGGAAACAATTTTTTTTTCAAAAAATTTGTTTCTTTCCGTAGTTGTATTCACGAAACGTGTTAAAACATAGTGTTTCGTAGATGCACCAACGAAACAGTCTGCTATTTTTCCAAATGACATACATTTCACTCCAAAACTAAATTTTTATAACAACAATGGAAAACCCAATTTCAGTAAATTAGAGTAATGCAATTTAAAGGCAATAGTAAATAGTACACAAAAAAATACATCGTATAAATCGTCGATCAATAATGTCGAATACATATATCAAAACCTCATACATAAATGAAATCAAAATACATATATCAAATAAATCACATGCATCACTACTGTGTGTGCTGGACAGCATCCAACACATTTCCACTGCCTATGGCCCCGCCTCCGCCTCTACATCCACCGCGTCGTCTGCTGGCTACTCTGCCTCTATTGTGGAGTGCCCTACCTGTCCTGGCATAGTTTCTGTAGTACAAAAATGTCTCCTCTGCCACCCTAATGATACCCTCCACTAGACGCAGGCCAACATACCCCTCAAAGAATAAATCATCGGCAATGCCTGCCCGCATCAAGTCACCAATCTCACGACACCGAGGAAGAACATCCTGAGTGTGATATATCTGAGCCTAATGAGTCCCTAAAATCTCCTCGTGGACTGGTCAGGGTGGTGATCCAGGTGCGGTGGGAAGCATGTATGAGTGTGACACTTTGTAGTACCAGGTGATGTTCCAGCCGACGCAACTCCATTCTGTAACGCCCCAATTTCATTTAAATTATTTTAATTTAATTGAAGTGAGGATGTTATGGTAAGAGTGTGTGGACTAATAAGGGCATAAAGGGAAAAGACTAGTGAGGTATATTGATAGAAGAGGGAAGGGAAGGGAATTGGAATAATTCTAGTTGATCGTGAAAGTTTGGAGAAACAAAGAAGAGAGATGAGGCATGGAAAGGCTAGGTCAAGGTTTCTTGCACCCTTGTTGAGGCAATCAAGCTTTGGAAACATAAAATAAGGGTGGGGTTCCGACTATCTAATAAGAGATATAATTGTAGGTAGATTGATGATTGCATGTTAGGTTTGGGGATAGATAATTGGTATGGTTGTTCATGATTGACTTAAATTGTGTGCAATTGATGTTATAATGTTGCTTGTTTTGATGTATTTGATGTGTGATGTTAATCCCATAAAGTGTATATAAATTGTATGCCGAGTTGTTGATTATGATGTTGATAATTACATTGAAAAGCCATGGAATGCTGATGATTTTCGTATGGAAAATAAGGGTTTTGAGCTTTTGAAGGGAAAAGGTTCGTAGCAGCAAAACAGAGTTTTTAGAGTCTGCTACTGTGGGAACCGGTTCCCCAAATAAGAGAACCGAGTTCCCAGACTCTTTGTAGCGTAAAAATTGAACTTTTAACTAGGGGAACCGGTTCCCTAAATAGGGAACCCGGGTTCCACTAAGTCGGACTGAATTTTCTTAAAAACTCCAAAAAGCCATAACTTTTTACTCGGATGTCCGTTTGAGGCGTCGTTCGAACCGTTAGAAAGCTAAAAGCATTTTATATCATATGATAACCATTTCTATAACAATAGCTTAATATTTTAGTCTAGCTGATTATTGTTGCAGTTTGTTTGAGATGAGATCAAGTATCAGATGTTTTTTAACAGGAAGGATATGAAAGTATTGGAGGAGCACATAGAAATTCTGTTTATGTAAATTGAGAAAGGATATAATGAAGAGATCTTGGAGGAAAGGAGAAATTTAAATGGTGAAGTGGATTTCCTGTCAATGATGACATGGTATCGACACATGTCGGGAAAATTCTGGGAGTCTCTATTACCAGCCGGATGATGAGATAATAATGTTGAGATTGTGATTTAGAATGAGATACAAATGTGAGATTATATGGATCAGTGAGATTATAAGACTAAAGGAAAGACAAAGGATTTATTGATGTGATCAAAGTCCTCTACTTGGATAAAGACTTCATTTGAAGCGAAAAGATTTGGATTAAGATTGGTGTAGTAGCATTTCATATAGTAGAGTAAACTTAAGAGTTGTGTTGTGCTGCGTGCGTTCTCAGGAGACTATGAAATGGATTTTTGAGTGTTATGTCTCATTGATGAGATTGAAAGAGGAGGAAATTAAGGGGAATGTTTGTAAGCCTGGAGGGATTGTTGGACTTATGCTCAGGTAACTTTGTGCCTAAGTTATAAAGGAACACTATTATAGTTTAGTAACGATTGTTTATGCTCCATCATGATTGTCGGCTACCTATTGACAAATTGAGAAACTGATCACCCTTAATCTCTTGTTGATAGTAGACGGTGCCTGGATGGGATAGACTTGTCTTTCTAGTTTATAGTATGTAAATTGATTGACGTTCTATTGAGGGGGTAGTCATTCACCATTTCGTGTGGACTAAAAGGAAGAATGGCTATGAAAGAGTTGAAACTTATTGAAAAATTTAGAGACTTGAGGTTATGTGCGAGCTAATTCTGTAGGATGGGCGGCCGAGGATATCAAAAGTGAATGATAATTGTCTGGTGGATTTTTAAAAGAGAGTCAGAATCTAGATGTGAAACTTGTAGATCTGATAGTCGATAGAAATCAAAACGAAGACAACAACTTTAAGGCAAGTAATCTGAGTGACGCAGCTGAAGCGTGATGTGGCATAAGTTTGTTTTGTAATGTGACTTATTGGGAATCGAGGTTAAACATCAGGAGCCAAGGGGATAATACAACCAATGGGAATTCTAGAATGGAAGTGATAGGCGAAAGGTTTGTATATTATTCATGTTCCTAACATATCGATAGAATGTATTGAATTGCATGTTTGATTCTTAAGACGTAACATTGTGATGCTGGAGTAAGTGTCAACATTGTTGATATTACGATTATGTTGAAGTTCTTAAAACGGTGTTGCGGTGTGATGAAGTGATAGATCATGTATCCTAAGGTGATGGGACTGGGAGTGAGGTGAACCGATGCGTTCATAACCCGCTAGCAATAAAACTTATGGGAATATGGGGGTTGACTAGGTGGGATGTTGGTTTGTGGCATTTTGAAATGACGACAAAACATGAAGTGGGAGTTAGAAAGAAGGATGCGAGAGTCGTATCTGGAGTGGTTAGTATCAAGCGGATTTTCGAGGACGGAAATATTCTAAGTGGGGGAGAGTTGTAACACCTTGATTTTATTTAAATTATTTTAATTTAAATAATTATGTGATGTGACGCTTTCGGTGTGTTTCGAGGGATGTTGAAATATGTGTTGTTCTTTGACAAGAGGTAATTACCTTAGAATATTTAATTAGGGAAGGTTAGAGGTGTATGACTAATTTTGTAGTAGCAAGGGTGCATTGAGAATAAATTAGTATTATTATTATAAGTAATTATGGCTATGATGATAATTATAATTTTATAATTAAATAACAATTTCATTGGAGTGATAATGTTATGGTAGGAGTGTGTGGACTAATAAGGGCATAAAGGGAAAACACTAGTGAGGTTTATTGATAGAAGAAGGAAGGGAAGAGAATTGGAATAATTCTAATCGACCATGAAAGTTTGGAGAAACAAAGAGAGAAGAGGCAAGGAAAGGCTAGGTCAAGGGTTCTTCCACCATTGTTGAGGCAATCAAGCTTTGGAAACATAAAATAAGGGTGGGGTTCCGACTATATAATAAGAGATGTAATTTTAGGTAGATTGATGATTGTATGTTAGGTTTGGGGATAGATAATTGGTAGAGTTGTTCATGATTGATTTAATTTGTGTGCAATTGATGTTAAAATGTTGCTTGTTTTGATGTATTTGATGTGTGATGTTAATCCCATAAAGCGTATATGAATTGTATACCGAGTTGTTGATTATGATGTTGATAATTGCATTGAAAATCCATGGAATGCTGATGATTTTCGTATGGAAAATAAGGGTTTTGGGGTTTTGACAGGAAAAGGTTCGTAGCAGCAAAAACAGAGTTTTTTTGAGTCTGCTACAGCGGGAACCGGTTCCCCAGATGAGGGAACCGAGGTCCCAGACTCTCTGTAACGTAAAAATTGAAATTTTTACTAGGGAAACCGGTTCCCCAAATAGGGAACCCGGGTTCCACTGAGTCGGACTGGATTTTCTTAAAAACTTCAAAAAGCCATAACTTTTGACTCGGATGTCCGTTTGTGGCGTCGTTCGAACCATTAGAAAGCTAAAAACATTTTCTATCATATGATAACCATTTCTGTAACAATAGCTTAATATTTTAAGGGAATAAATCCAATATTTATAATGATGTTGTATGTGTTTTAATACGAAGTATCGTGTTGTTTACGAAGATGATGCGAGAGCAGTGTGGCTGTCTTATATATGTTGTTTTATGATGATATTGATAGCCTTGTGTGGAATTGTGTTGGATACCGTTGTTCGGTAGTTGCATGAGGATATCGTTGTATAAAAGCGTTGCATGCATTGCATAATTAACGAAGACGATTATTATTGTGAAGGGTTGACATTCTGAGGTTAGTCGTTGCTTTCGTTTGGCATTACGAAGTTAGCCATTGCCCACGGATGGCATTTGCGAAGATTTTGGTACCACATGCATGAGGTCGTGTCAGTAACATTGCATTTCACTCTAATTTTTTGATGATGTGGTGATAAGGTAGTATTATATAACCAATATGTGTCTATGATGAATGGTGATGATGTTGTGGGTGTGTTTGTAATCAATTATGAAGCATGACTATAAATTGTTGAACTTAGGATCTAACTTGATGTATGTGTCATATGTTATAATTACGCCCCCTATTATATTGTTGTTGATATCTCACCCTTCTGTTTGAATGTTACCTCTACGTGGGTAACGTGCAGGTGATCCACAATAGGCGATGTTACACGTCGTGCATGTCGAGTCGGTGTCATGCTCTGATACGTAACACCGGGGAGGGATGAACGTTTATCTGTTTTGATTGTTGCATTGTTGTTTTATGTAGAAGATTTTGAGAGTAGTGTAACTCTCTTTTGTTTGAATAATCGTTGAAACTTTTGATGAGTAAAGATGTTACTGAATTGTTATGTTTTATTTTCCGCTGCAATAATAAGGAAGTTGATCTTTTGAAGGATTGTAATAACGATGTTTTCGGTTCACCTGAAGTGTGTTATATATCTGCGTTTTATAAACTTGAGCATATATGTTTTCAATGTTGATGACAAAGTACATCCTATTCTTGATGTTTTGTATTGAAATTTGTATTTACTCTGATTTATTTTACTAAATAAAATAGCGATGAGGAATAGGGTGTTACACAATCCCTCTCTGATATGGTCGCCCGAGCCTCGGCAGGAACCAAGTGGTGCTCCCATTCTACAAAGACCTCATCTAGCTACCGACAGGTCATGGCAATAAGAGCAAAGTCAGAAAGGTGGTGAGGTATCTTCTACGGGTATCCGAATTGACGTATGACGCTATCCAAAAGATAACGAACAATAATGGTCAAACTGGCAACCAATCCTCAAACAGAACTGTCTCACGATGATCGGCGTAGCAGTCGAAGTGGACGTCCTCACCAGCAATGCGGTCAAGACAGCGTAAGTAAGGATCCAACACCTGGTTCCCTCTGAGGTGGGGGCGAAGGCTCTGGCACACGACATATCCTCAGTGTAACTTGGAACGCAGCTCTGGCACGCAAAACCTAGCGTGACTAAGGAGGGTACCCCTGATAGGTAGATATAGGAGGCATGTAATATCGTCCAGAGTGATAGTAATCTTATTATGAGGATGATGAAAGGAAGAGGTCTTTGGATGCCACCTCTCTGCAAATGTCATCAGCATCCCGTTAGGAATAACCTTGAAGCCTATCGTGTAGAGGTCCCTTAGACCAGAAGCTGCGAGTGTATCCCGGAACCATGGTTTGTCAGGCTGCGCGAGAGCGACAACTTCCAGCTGTGGTTGCAGAATCTCTGGGGATCCCTATCCTGGAATTTTCCAAAAAAATACTGTTATTAATAAGCAAAGTCAAAAAACTGAAGAAAAAAATAATATGTAATAACCAAAGAAAATTTACCTCCCTCTCTTAGACATGCCTAGCCGAATGATCTGCATACCATGTCAACAGGGAAGCATCTATAGCACCCCCTGGGGTACTAGATAAGCTCCGGCACCGGATCATCCTCGTGCAGCTCAGCATATGGCACCGAAGATCCTGCATCGGCTGTCATTGGCACCAGCACTGAAGTAGAAGAACTGCCCCGTCGACGTCTACGGGCGGAGAGCATCTGTGAGGAACCCGCTGTTAGAACAAGATTTGTTCTGATCAATATTCTTAGTTTTGATGATAACAATGTATATGAATTTTGTTTGAGATAATGTGGTACTCTAATTTTATGCAATTTCCATTTCAGGAAATATATAAAGAGTATGCACAAAATCAGCGCAAGAAGCACTGTCTCAGAAGGTTCAAGTATGCAACATCAGAACATGCTCTCGCAAGACATCCGAAGATGGTCAAGCAGAATCAGAACATGGTCTATTGAAGCATCAGAAGAACTTGAGATTAGAAGCAGAAGCACTGAAGTTCTCATGGTATCACGCTAGAAGCACTTCATGGTCAGAAGACAACAAGATGCTATGCACCAAGCTGTTTGACTCTGATGATATTCAAACGTTGTTCACACAAACATCAGATCAGAAGCAAGTACAAGATGGTAGGCTACGCTGACTGACAAAAGGAACGTTAGAAGCTATTAAAGGCAATGTCAGTAGACACAGCAAAAGCAAGGCTCGAGGTAGTTGACAAAAGAGTGAAACATTAAATGCAATGTTGTACGGATCACGTAACGCATTAAATGCTCCCAACAGTCATCTTATCAAAAGCCTATAAATAGAAGTTCTGATGAGAAGCTGAATACAACACTTTGCACAAACATACAGAAACACTGTCAAATTCAAAAAGCTCTCAAACTTCATCTTCAACCTCACTTTGTTACTGTTGTAATATTTTAGTGAGATTAAGCTTAAACTTAAGAGAAAAATCACAGTTGTGATAATAGCTTATTAAGAAGCATTGTAACTCTTATAAGAATTTGTTTACATTCATTTGTAAGAACTAGAGGAGATCAAGTTGTGATCGGATACTCTAGAAAGTCTTAGAGGGTATCTAAGCATTGTGTTCCTAGAGTGATCAGGTTGTGATCAGAATACTCTAGAAGACTTAGAGGTTATCTAAGTGGAAAACCATTGTAATCTTGTGTGATTAGTGGATTAAATCCTCAGATGAGGTAAATCACTCCAAGGGGGTGGACTGGAGTAGTTTAGTTAACAACGAACCAGGATAAAAATCATTGTGCAAATTGTTTTTATCTTAATAGTTTTAAAGCTACACATATTCAAACCCCCCCCCCCCCTTTCTAAGTGTTTTTCTATCCTTCAATTGGCATCAGAGCGCCGGTTCTAAGGTGCAAGCACTTAACCGTGTTTAAAAAAGATTCAGGAAGAGAAAAACGCTTAAGTCAAGATGGCTGGTGAAGATCCAACACATACATCTACATCTGGCTCTGTTGAGCAACATAATGGAAATGGTAACAATGGTTATACTAGACCACCAGTATTCGATAGTGAAAACTTTGAATATTGGAAAGATAAACTTGAAAGTTACTTCCTTGGTCTAGATGGTGACTTATGGGATCTTCTGGTGGATGGTTACAAACATCCAGTGAAAGCTAGTGGTGTAAAGCTCTCAAGACAAGAGATGAATGATAATCAGAAGAAGCAATTCAAAAATCATCACGAAATGCCCAAGTCAAGGAGACTAAAGCTCTTGCCTTGATCCAGAAATATGAAGCCTTCAAGATGGAGGATGATGAAAACATTGAGAAGATGTTCTCAAGATTTCAAATGCTAACTGCTGGATTAAGAGTTCTTGACAAGGGATACACAAGGGCTGATCATGTCAAGAATATCATCAGAAGCTTGCCAAGAAGATGGGGTCCTATGGTGACTGCTTTCAAGATTGCCAAGAATCTGAATGAAGTCTCTCTTGAAGAATTGATCAGTGCTCTGAGGAGTCATGAAATTGAGCTGGATGCTAATGAACCTCAAAAGAAAGGTAAGTCTATTGCATTAAAATCTAATTATAAAAAATGC
The DNA here is from genome assembly GCF_029867415.1 of Vicia villosa. Classification (NCBI taxonomy): domain Eukaryota; kingdom Viridiplantae; phylum Streptophyta; class Magnoliopsida; order Fabales; family Fabaceae; genus Vicia; species Vicia villosa. The sequence goes on along the minus strand of NC_081181.1, from coordinate 91,151,107 downwards.
ACTAACGCTTTTCAGGCTGAAGAAGAAGATTCTGAAGAATCAGAATCAGAAGAAGAAGATGAACTGTCCATGATCTCCAGAAGGGTAAACCAACTCTGGAAGAGCAAGCATAGGAAGTTCAAGAACATCAAAAGTTCTGAGAAGCCTGAACGTGGAGAATCTTCTGGAAGCAGAAGATCTGACAAGAAGAAGGTCACATGCTATGAATGCAATGAGCCTGGTCACTACAAGACTAAGTGTCCAAAACTTCATAAGGAGAATCCCAAGAAGAAGTCTAATAAGAAGAAAGGTCTTATGGCAACATGGGATGATTCAGATTCAGAATCAGAATCAGACTCTGAAGGCGAGCAGGAAAACATTGCACTGATGGCCACAGTTGATGATGGATCAAAATCTACATCAGAATCAGATTCTGAAGAGGTATTTTCTGAACTATCTAGAGAAGAGTTAGTTTTCAGTTTAACAGAACTTCTAGAACTCAAGGCTCATCTTAGTATCAAATACAAAAAGCTGAAAAAGCTATTTGATTTTGAAACTAAGAAGATGGAAGTGGAAAATTCTGAACTGAAGGAAAAATTTTTAAAATTATCCAAAGATATTGGATCTCCTTCTGACTCAGACAAATCCATTCCAAGTCTCAATCATATTCTGAAAGAATATGACTCGAGCTTCAGAAAGTTCTTATCTAGAAGTATTGGCAGAAGTCATCTTGCTTCTATGATATATGGTATTTCTGGAAACAAAAGGATTGGCGTTGGCTATGAGGGTGATACCCCACACAAATTTGAACCTGTAGATGATATGAAAATCACATACTAGCCATTGTATGATCAGTTCAAATATGGCCGCTCACATGATATTAGGCTCACTTCACATGCCAAAAGCTTTCATGTTACACACACTAAGAAGCATGTGACACAACCTAGAGAATATCATGCTACTAAACCTAAAGAATATCATGTTGTACCTCCTGTTGTTTATTATGCTAAACCCAAGTTCAATCAGAAATTGAGGAAAACTAACAAGAAAGGACCCAAGAAGTTGTGGGTACCTAAGGAGAAGATAATTTCTGTTGCAGATATCCTTGGCAGCATAGAAGACAAAGCACAACATGTCATGGTACTTGGACTCTGGGTGCTCGCGACACATGACGGGAAGAAGGTTTATGTTCCAAGACCTGGTGCTTAAGTCTGGTGGAGAAGTCAAGTTTGGAGGAGATCAGAAGGGCAAGATAATTGGCTCTGGAACCATAAGTATTGGTAACTCTCCTTCGATATCTAATGTACTTCTTGTAGAAGGATTAGCGCATAACTTATTGTCCATAAGTCAATTAAGTGACAATGGTTATGACATAATCTTCAATCAAAAGTCTTGCAAGGCTGTAAGTCAGAAGGATGACTCAATCCTATTTACAGGCAAGAGAAAGAACAACATTTAGAAGATTGATCTTTCTGATCTTGAGAAGCAGAAGGTGACTTGCCTTATGTCTGTTTCCGAAGAGCAATGGGTCTGGCACAGAAGATTAGGACATGCTAGTTTGAGAAAGATTTCTCAGATTAACAAACTAAATCTGGTCAGAGGACTCCCTAATCAGAAATACTTATCAGATACTCTTTGTGAAGCATGTCAGAAGAGCAAGTTCTCCAAACCTGCATTCAAATCTAAGAATGTTGTCTCTTCCTCTAGGCCGTTAGAACTTCTGCACATTGATCTGTTTGGCTCAGTCAAAACAGCATATGTCAGAGGGAAGAAATATGGATTAGTCATCATAGATGATTATAGCCGCTGGACATGGGTAAAGTTCTTAAAACACAAGGATGAGTCTCATTCAGTTTTCTTTGAATTCTACACTCAGATTCAATCTGAGAAGGAGTGCAAAATCATAAAGGTCAGAAGTGATCATGGTGGTGAATTTGAGAACAGATTCTTTGAGGAGTTCTTCAAAGAAAATGGTATTGCCCATGATTTCTCTTGTCCTAGAACTCCACAGCAGAATGGAGTTGTAGAGCGAAAGAATAGGATTCTACAAGAAATGGCCAGAACTATGATCAATGAAACCAATATGGCTAAGCACTTATGGGCAGAAGCAATAAATACTGCATGTTATATTCAGAATAGAATCTCTATAAGACCTATTCTAAATAAGACTCCTTATGAATTGTGGAAGAACAGAAAGCCCAACATTTCATATTTTCATCCTTTTGGATGTGTTTGTTTCATTCTGAATACTAAAGATCATCTTGGTAAGTTTGATTCTAAGGCACAAAAATGTTTCCTTCTTGGATATTCTGAACGCTCTAAAGGCTACAGAGTATAAAATACTGAAACATTGGTTGTAGAAGAATCAATCAATATCAGATTTGGTGATAAGCTTGGTCTTGAAAAGCCAAAGCAGTTTGAGAATTTTGCAGATATAGATATTGATATATCAGAAGCTGAAGAACCAAGAAGCAAAGTTTCAAAAGCTGAAAATCTCAGAAGCAATGGATCAGAAGATCAAGTTGCTGCGTCTTTAGAGAATTTCAGAATTTCTGAAGAGCCAACAGTCAGAAGATCTTATAGACTCACCTCTGCTCACTCAGAAGATGTCATTCTTGGAAAGAAAGATGATCCTATCAGAACTAGATCTTTTCTAAAGAATGGTAGTCAGAATAATTGATCAGAATCAAAAGATGAGAAGTTCTACCGTTCATCAGAAGCAATTTTTTGTAACAGCTGTCATCAAGTATTTTCTGATGGTGAACACGTGTTCACACGATAGGTAAAAGCGTGCGTGAAACTGATGGGACGCCGCCCTAGGTAACTGTGTCAATCATTTCAAATATCATGTTCTCTCACCTAACGTCGCTCATCATTTAATGCATTTGACTTCAATTGATTCTGTAACTGTTCATTATCATAAATTAATTGCATTCTTTTCAAATCCGCCCCTATATATATTCATTTCAAATCATAATGTTTCTCTTTTCCGCTCTCTTTCTCTCTCTTCTTGCATGCATTTCTGCAACTTGTTTGCCCTTTTCTCAAACCCTAAACGCAAACCTAAAAAAGTTTCCAGTAATCTCAGTAGTGCTTCAATGGCTTCTTCATCATCTCTCAACGTGGGTTCCTCTGTTCCTCTACATCTTCAAGAAGAAGAACATCAAATTGTTCCAGTTACCTCTTGCTCCATTCCCAGAAATGAGTTAGAAGTTATCTGTGAATTAACGGTGGACTTTGATAGTCTTGAAAAACATGAGTTCCATCTGAAAGAGGATATGTTGTTTCAAGGATGGACTTCTCTGTTCTCTGTGTTCTGTGGACCTGTTTACCCAAAACTAGTGAAGGAATTTTAGGTGCATGTTGTAGTTGCCCCTAAACCAATCCTGTATTTTATTCATGCAAGATTTGTTGTTGTTACTGAGAACAACCTAAGAATGATGTTTGATCTGAGAAACCCTGAAGGCGTCTATGAAGTGGATCAAAGAGCAGACTGGGATGCCGTTCTGGCTAAACTTTACCCAGATGAAAAGAAAACAAAGCGTGTCAAAGACATGAAGAATCTCTACAAAATCTGGACCAAGATTCTTCTGGGGTGCTTCTATCACAGAAAAGCAACCCATTCTGCAGATTTTGTCAACAAAGAGCAGCAATATATTCTGTACTGCATTGCCACTCAGAAGAAGATTGATATTATCTACATAATATTCAATCATATGTGGAATGTTGTAAGAGACTCCAGAAATGCGTTCAGAAAGAAGAAAGGTACTATTATTCCTTAAGAATAATCACCAATCTTCTGATTCATACCAAGATTGTTGAAGACTTGGAAGCTCAAGGAGTTATCAAGGATCTTGTTACTGATTCAGGAAGCTGTTTGAATGCTCACACTCTGAGAAAGATGAATCTCATTCAAGAGGTTAAAGACAATCCTCAACCTCTCCCAGGAGCAAGAAGCAGAAGAAATCCTGTTCTTGCTGAGTTTGAATCATTCTTCAAAAGTGAGCTGCCAGGAGTTAGGGCTAACTATCTTAACTCTCTCAAGGAAGATAGACAAAGATGCTCCTGCTAAAGGTGGTCACAAGAAAGTTTCTACTTCCAGGCTAGCAGTTTCCGAAGATGTTTCAGAAGCTGCACCAAAAGCTGCAGGAAAGAAAGAAAGAAGGACAAAATGGAAGTTTGATCGCCCTTCTGTCAGTAAGGAGAAGGAAGTCCAAGAAGAAGTTGCTGCAGTAGTTGAGGAGAATACTGCTGATAAAGAAGTTGTTGCTGAAGAAAGCCAGGATGTTTTAGTTGAAGATAAAAATGTTGAACAAGAAGGTGCTGAGAAGAAGAAGAAGAAGAGAAAGCTGAAAAATAAGACTGTAGAAGATGGAAAGGATGTAGAAAAGAAGAAGAAAAAGAAAAGAAAATTAATAATAGTAGATTCGGATGAAGAAGAAGAGATTCCAGAAGCTGTGAATCAGCAAGAAATTGAAAATCAAGAAGCTGTGGATGGAGAGAAAGAAAGATTGGAAAATGCCAGAAGAAGAGAAATCTCTCTTGGGAAGGCAAAGATTGTGGAAGAGAAGAAGAACAAGAAGAAGAAAAGACTTGAAGCTGCATTTGAAGCTCTTCAGAAGGTTTCCAAAGGTATACATCTTTCTGAACCTGTCTCTGTATCTGTTTTTCATTCAGAATCTGTACCAACAGAAGTTCCGGTTAACCCTCAACCAAAAATTCTACCAGAAACAGCTCCAACAGAAACACCTCAACTCACCCATGTTCTCACACCTCCTTCTTCTCCCCATACCAATGTACTTACACCACCTTCCTCACCTGTCATAAATGTTCTCATTCCTTCCTCTCGACCCACAACCAATGTTGCTTCTGACCATTCGGTTGAAACCCTCATTCTGAATATTCAACCCCTTCAAACCTGTTTTCCTCCTCACTTAAATATATCCATTTATCAAACACCTCCTCATGCTAACTATGAACCCATTCCATCCCCCACTCAAAATAATCCCTCCATCTTTGATCTCCCTGATTCTGCATCACATGAGCAACTGCTTCGTGATTGCAACTACACACCTAAGCCTCGTCCTGAACCTGAGTTAGTGGTGTTAGAATCTGAGAATGAAGTAGAATCATCTCTCTGTCTCGATAGGGATCCTCAACCCTATTTCCTTTTGAGACCAGATTCTGCCATCACCCAACTCAAATCCCTCCGGGAATTATCTGTTGGTGTACAATTTGAATTGTTAAACATTAGGATGCAGGAAGGGTTAGATATTTTGAAAGCAGCATATCAATCCAGGATGGATGATGTGGCTTTCAAAAATCTATGGAGGACTTACAGAAGAAATATGAATTCTATGTTTCTGGAGCTTCAGAAGAATTGTGTAGCAATAGCCCCAGGTCCTTGAAAGATTCTCAGACCTTATGAAGACTTATGGCATAGTCGTCTTGGAGGCAGGCATTGTTTTGAAGAAAGAGCTTTTGTTGATGAACTGGCAGAAGCTTCAGAAGCACACTCTCGAGCGATTGTTGTGTGGAAGCCTAAGTTTCATGTTCTTACTGAAGATTCCCAACGGCTATTTCATTGGCTTAGGGCAAATTCTTCTGAGCAGGCTCCTAACATGGCTGGTTTTGAGGCTGTCTACTATCCAGTCGTTGTTGCTCCCATTCCTCCAAAGAATCTAGCTGAGATTCTTCAAGCTCTGGAAAATGGCGATTCTAATCTTCCTACTCCAGAATATGATGAAGATGCTTCTATGGAAGAAGCTGATGCTGAGAACCAGTCTTCTGAGAAAAGTCCTGTTCCGAAAACTCAAGAAGATGTTCTTACATTGGATGTCTCTACTGGACATGCTATTCAACTGAATGTTGGTGGTGAAACTTCTGGTGAATCCTCTCGTCTGGAGAAGACCTTGGAGGTTCTTCAACAGAATCAAGAAGTTCTTGCTTCTCGCCTGGATAAGCATGATGTAGCACATGAAGAGTTCAGAGACTTCATGAAGAAGCAGAATGAAAGCACTGCTGGGATTCATGACATGATGGCCAAGATTATGTCTAAGCTAGGCTAGTAGTCGTCTTTTTGTGTCTTAGTAGTCTTCTTTGTTCTTGCATCTGTCTTCTTGCATCTCCTTTTGTATCTTCTGATAATTCTTCTGTTGAAATCAATGAAAATTATCTTCTTTTCTCTCATATCGTTTGTTTTTCATCTGAATCTTTTATGTTTTTTTTGATGTTATGACAAAAAGGGGGAGAAAATGTGATAAATGATCTGATTTATATTATCCGTTGCTGGGAGTAAGTCTCCACATTTCTAACAGAATTTGCAAGTTCTATGTCTTTGAGTGTTTTGCCGGATTGAAGAAGACATTCTAAAAAGTTCAACATAAGAAGCAAAGACATGAGGAAAAGCAATTCTATATAGAAACAAGCTCATGGAAATTGAAGCAAGCTGAGTGCTGTGAAGCTTCAAGATCAGAAGCAAGAAGGAAGAATGTTCTGATATTCTTGTGATAGAATATGCTCTAACACATTCTTATTCCTTATATGTTCTGATACATTTTTGTTTTCTATATGCTCTGATACATATTTTATGTTCTGATGCATTTTATGTGTTCTGATACAGTTTGTTGTATGCTCTGACACATACTATATGCTCTGAAACATATTTTATGTTTTGATTCATTCATGCTCTGACTTTTGTCGTTTTGTTTGTTTGAAACATTTCAGGATGTAGAGATGCTCTGATGATGCTCTGGTACATTCAACAATGTTCTGATACAACCTAGCATGCAATGATTCAAGAAGAAATTCAAAGCTCTGAAGCTGTCCTATGGAAGCAAGAAGCAGAAGCTCTGAATGTTCTGAAGATCTAAGCATATGTGATCGTCTCAACTGAAATGGAAAATACTCAGGGAAGTCCTTTATTTATAAATTTCTTCCAGTATTTATTTCAGGGGGGATTATTTATCTCAGGGGGAGATTATTAATCTCAGGGGGAGACATATTCACACACTATGTTTATATGCTTATGCTATAATTGTGTAATTGTCTTTAGTCGTCTGATATTCTGATTGCAAATTCATATCAGTTATATATGTTTTTGTCATCATCGAAAAGGGGGAGATTGTTAGAACAAGATTTGTTCTGATCAATATTCTTAGTTTTGATGATAACAATGTATATGAATTTTGTTTGAGATAATGTGGTACTCTAATTTTATGCAATTTCCATTTCAGGAAATATATAAAGAGTATGCACAAAATCAACGCAAGAAGCACTATCTCAGAAGGTTCAAGTATGCAACATCAGAACATGCTCTCGCAAGACATCAGAAGATGGTCAAACAGAATCAGAACATGGTCTATTGAAGCATCAAAAGAACTTGAGATTAGAAGCAAAGCACTGAAGTTCCCATGGTATCAAGCTAGAAGCACTTCAAGGTCAGAAGACAAGAAGATGCTCTGCACCAAGCTGTTTGACTCTGATGATATTCAAACGTTGTTCACACAAACATCATATCAGAAGCAAGTACAAGATGGCAGGCTACGCTGACTGACAAAAGGAACGTTAGAAGCTATTAAAGGCAATGTCAGTAGACACAGCAAAAGCAAGGCTCGAGGTAGTTGACAAAAGAGTGAAACATTAAATGCAATGTTGTACGGATCACGCAACGCATTAAATGCTCCCAACGGTCATCTTCTCAAACGCCTATAAATAGAAGTTCTGATGAGAAGCTGAATACAACACTTTGCGCAAACATACAGAAACGCTGTCAAATTCAAAAAGCTCTCAAACTTCATCTTCAACCTCACTTTGTTACTGTTGTAATATTTTAGTGAGATTAAGCTTAAACTTAAGAGAAAAATCACAGTTGTGATAATAGCTTATTAAGAAGCATTGTAAGTCTTATAAGAATTTGTTTACATTCATTTGTAAGAACTAGAGGAGATCAAGTTGTGATCGGATTCTCTAGAAAGTCTTAGAGGGTATCTAAGCATTGTGTTCCTAGAGTGATCAGGTTGTGATCAGAATACTCTAGAAGACTTAGAGGTTATCTAAGTGGAAAACCATTGTAATCTTGTGTGATTAGTGGATTAAATCCTCAGATGAGGTAAATCACTCCAAGGGGGTGGACTGGAGTAGTTTAGTTAACAACGAACCAGGATAAAAATCATTGTGCAAATTGTTTTTATCTTAAGAGTTTTAAAGCTACACTTATTCAAACCCCCCTTTCTATGTGTTTTTCTATCCTTCACCCTCAGCATCATCCCGAGGCCTTCGTGATGTAGTAGTAGATGGAGAAGGCCTCTCAAATGGAACAGATGGAGAAGGCCCCTCGACTAGAATGGATGAAAAAGGCCCGACTGGAATGTGTAGCAAATAAATCAACTGAAGCGACAACTCCATCAGTTACCTATGATACTATACACATCCGTTCACGTCGCACGGATGCATGTTGTGCAGTCCTCTCATGTATGATGCGGTCTGGAAGGTCGGCCACAATGTATGCATTGTGATACAAATAAAATCGAGTTAGATACTATGTAGTTATAACAAGAAAAAGCAAAAAATATCATAACCTTCCGTAGATGAATCTACGGAAGTACCTTACATTTCAAAAAATGGATTTCTTCCGTAGGTGCATCTATAGAATGACCCAACGTTCCACTCTTCCGTAGATGCATCTACAGAAGGTTCTGAAACCTCCAAAATGAAACAATGGCGTCTGGTCACTGCTGTAGAGGGTTAAAACCTCTTTTTAACGGATTGATCGTCTATTTTACACCTGAAACTGTACCTACATTATCTGTAAACCATATTTCTTACACTACTCAATCATTTCTACACCTAAAAATCGAATTCAATCTCTATTTTAAAAACTCTAAAATAACTTGAAACGTCAAAAACTTACCGATTAAATGGAGTTTGGAACTTGTTGAAATGTGTTGGTAGTTGATGTCAACGTTATCGGCCGAACTCAAGAAGAAGAAAACAACTTCGGTGAAAGTTTGATTTTTGAGGTTGAGAGAGTTTGAGAGTTTTGAAATGAGAAAGTGAAGAATGGGGGAGAAGAAGTGTTTGACGCGAATATAACATCAAATGCTTCTGTAGATGCATCTACGAAAGTTTCTATATATACATCTACTAAACAAAACAACATTAAACAAAAAAAAAAAGATACTTCTAAAAATACATCTAGAAAAATAGAAGAGCATTTTAGACAACTCACGTGATGTGTGAGATATCCAAGGGTCAATATTCTCTAATATAATCTCTTCACCCATTTTAGAAAATAAATAAAAAATTGAATCACATTTTTATTTTGGGCTGACCCACTCGTTCTTGTAAAATTAAAATATCGAGAAAAAAAAACTCTGCCTATTACTATCTATCTAACATGAGTTGAATGTTACATCACTTAAACATATGATTACACTATGAACTTTGTGCTTCATCTCAACATGCTTGCAGATTGCTGTTACACAGGCAAAATAATGATCAGTCCCATTAGATTTCTGAGCACAACGTGGATGTGTCGTTTGCTATAGTGACAATGCACGAGACAGCGCACAAAATACTATTATTATTATTTTATTGATTCTTTTTCTTAGATATCAAATTTGTACCTTTGTTTACATGTGAATAAATCAAACCAAACCACCATATGAGTGAGTCGTTCGTTGGCATAACCATTTTGAGTTTCTTTAATTAGGTGACATGACTAAGTGTCATTTAGAAACCTAGGTACTTAATTATGGTACAAATCAAACAAACATTATTAAAATTAATTATTTTTCTTCCAAAAACATATAGTACTTGTTTCATCATTTTGTTAGGTATGTTGGTTGTTGAAATGTAATTGTACTATATATGATATTGCATTGTGGTGTCATATATAATTTCAATTTTTTGTTCCCTTTAAAGTTACACTTGGGTCTTTTGGCCACATGGAGTCACAAGTGCTATGCTTCATTCTTCTATATTTCTTGGATATTAAGTTTTTTATGATTATTATAATAATTATTTTAAATAACTTATGTTGCAGATTTTCAAGCTAAAGCTAGATAGTAATATAGTAAATGATAGTATTTAATATGTAGCCAAATAATAATTATTTTGCAGCAGAAGCCTCGCAACTTGAGAATTCCTTTTTCATTGATATTTTAATCAGATATGACTTTTTCTGGGTGGATTGTGGGGGCTTGTATATAATATATGAAGATGGTGACAACTACATTAAGATCATTCTTTAAAAGAATCTTTAAAAGAAATTTTCGTCTTTAAAATATAACTTAAATATTTGCATAAGTAATAATTATGTCGTTTTTTTCCTAGGCAAAAGTTAATCATTTTAATTTGTTAACCAATTTTTTAAAAGTATTTTATACATATTAATATTTTATCTCGTTTATATCTAGTGTATGTGAGTTTTAATATTATATTTTAAAAAAATTAAAATGAAGGAAAATGTAATATTTAACTAATTCTGATAATAAGTACAAAGCTTTATAAGTTAACGTAATTTTAGTGATCTTTCTATTATATCTACGTGTACAATATCACTATCATATTTATAACTCCCTATGGTCCTTTATATAAGAAGAAATTTATTTTTTAAGTTTATTGAAGAATTAATATATTTGAACTATATGTAGTCTAGATATATTAATTCTCCAATGAACCTAAAAAATAAATTTCTTTTTATATTAAAGACTAGAGATAGTATTTCATTGTCTGGCATATACGGAAAAGATACTTAAATAACTAAAGAAAAAGAAAATTTATTAAAAATATCCATACCTTATTTATTATTTCATGTATAACTATTTTTTTATACAACTTTGACACAATCCAATCACATATGAATTAGAGTTAATTCACTTGAATAAATAAATATTTTAGACCATCTTAAACATAATAAAATTATACTTAATTATATAATTTAATTAAAAATAGTTTTAAATGTGAATTGAATTAAAAGTCACATCAATTAAATTATCTATATTTTTAATAAACTAACTAATATAAGAAAATAGATATTTGAATATTTGAAAAGTTGTTAAATGTTTTTGGATTTATAAATTCTACTGAACATTTTTTCTAAAAATCAAATTTGTGAAAATTCTCTATTATAAACAATATCCTACAATTACAATAATAAAGAACCGAGGTCGATCAAAACAAGACCGTCTTTAAATGCATGTAAGTTGAATTAGCGTACATGACCTTATAATTCTTAAAGTTAAATTATAATTAAATAGAGTCTTATAAATTATTTTTTAAACTAAAATTAACCAACAGTATTTTTAAAAACTTGAGACGGTCATGGATTAATTGAAAAAATAATAATTGAAGTAATATACTAGCTAGTGATGAAATAGAAGAAGATGGTAAGGGATGAAAAACAGTTTAAAAAAAGTGGGTGAAGGGTTTGTGTTGTGTGGGAGAAGAAGGCAATGATGAGTTGAATGAGATGGGACCCATTTGATAATATTTATATTTAATTGGATTCAGTTTTTGACTTGGAAGTTAGGGTCCCATTCAGGCCACCACAGTCTTTATGGATTGAATAATAAAGAGCACCGCACGTGGAGTCTGAATCAAGGGACTGTCCACTGTCCAACCACATTCATATATTACACCCTGTTTTCTCTTTTATTTTTTTCCTATTTCATTACCCTCTTCCAAATTTGTAACCCTTTTATATGTAACAAAACAAATCATCTTTAAGTTTAAAATTGTTTTTACATTTGCTTTGACTAATCTCTTGCGTGATTGGCGTGAAAACTATGTTTTTTTAAAAAGTTACTAATATATACTTGTAGTTTTTTATAGTGATTGTTGTAAAGGATTTCAATTTATCTAAATATGTTCTAAGTGGAGTAGTTCTCACCCTATCATTAAATTTATCTCTTTCTCATTACAAGCATAGTGTATAGATGTCACGTGTTTGAGCTCCTCGTGTGTTATTTTTTTTAGTAGATATCACAATTGACATAATTTAAAAATGTAAAGTTAAGCATATATATATATATATATATATATATATATATATATATATATATATATATATATATATATATATTTTTTAAAAAAAATATTCTTATTACATTTTGTAAATTTTAATAATAATATTTTTTAAAGAAAATTGTAATTTCATTGAATTAAACATTAATATTTTATTTATAAATTTATTATAATTTAATATTATTTTTATTTATATCTTATAATATTTTAACTTTAATTTAAATTTTTAATTTTATATATATATATATATATATATATATATATATATATATATATATATATATATATATATATATATATATATATATATATATATATATATATATTTGTTTATTTGTTAAAAGTATTCTTATCACATTTTTTGTAAGTTTTAATAATAATTTTTTTAAAAGAAAATTGTAATTTCATTAAATTAAACATTAATATTTTATTTATAAATTTATTATAATTTAATATTACTAATTTATATATTTTATAAAATTTTAAGTTTTATTTAAATTTTAAATTATATAATATATAAATATAGAAGTAATTTATTTTCCTATTCTATACTACTGATTTCTAATCTAGTTTGTGATTTGGATAAATTATGTTAACTAAGACGTAATATAGCACAGGTTTGAAGATTGACTTATCATATAATATTATTTCTGTAAAATATTATGTTGAAAAATGACACCAATCTCTTAAATTTAGCTTTCACAACGACATAAATGGAGAATATCCAAAATAATTTTATGAGCACTAATATAAATACTATATTTTTTAACAAAAACTTATTTTAGTAATCTAACCAAACTAAGGTACAATTACTTACTTTCAGTAGGCGTTTTAATTTAAATTATAATAAAATATATATTTCTTTAGTTTTTACATTCAGTCGAGAGAAAATGTCGCTCAAGGATCATGTTTTGAATAACTGCTCTTGCAATTTTACTTTTATTTTTATGATGTATCTATTTAATTTTCATAAGGCACTTTTTTTTTGTTTTTTTTAATTTATTTATTAATTGTTTTAAATTGATGTCAGAATTAAACTTTAACTATTCATTTACTTTTCAACTCTCATTCATCTTCATTCTCTTGCGAAATTGAACAATCCTATTACGAAATATACTCTAGGTGCTTTTCATCTTCATCTTTTCTATTTAAACGCCCTAAAATCTAAAACCATATTCCATAACAATTTTCAAACTTCATCCCTTCAAACACACATAAATGTTCGAACATTAACTCGTCCAACACACGTACGTTTCCTCCCTTTGAACGCCATTGAAGCTCAAGTGTAGCTTAAAACAAGGAAAGACATCCAAACATTAACGAAGTTTCATTCATTATCGTTTATGTTCTTCATCACGTATCCGATACATAACTCACTCAATTTATCCATGAACGTAAATTAGAAATATTAGTTTTTGTTGTGTGGATTCAATTATTCTAATTATGTTGATAAAAATGGAAATAAATTTTTTCTTTTTAGTGTAGATTTTGTTGACGTTGTTTTAAGCAAAAAAATTTATGATGTTATTCTAATGAATTGTTGTTAAAAATTTGTTAAGTATTAGGTTACCGATCAATTCTGCTTACAAAATGGTACTCCCTCTGTCCCAAATTATAAGAGAAATTCACTTTTTAAATTCATTGAATAATTAATGTATTTGGTCTATATATAGACCACATACATTAATTATTCAATGAATCTAAAAAGTGAATTTCTCTTATAATTTGGGAAAGAGGGAGTAAGTCTTATGGTGAAAATGCTACGTCTTTTAAGAGTTACGTGGCATTACTTGGTATAAGCAAAGTGATCATTTTGTTAGATGATTGGAGCCAACTAAATGGTGAATTGAAATGTTGTGTCAAAGTTCCGTCAAGAACAAACCAAAACTATAGGAAAGATGCGTTTCTTGAACAAACACAAGAAATCCTATTAGGTTTTCACACAACATAAAGAAGAAGGAAGAAGAAGAAATATTAAAATTAGTTGTAATTGTTTTTCTATTCAATTTCTCTATTAGAGTTTATAGATTACAAGTGAATAATAACAATCAACCTCTTTCAACAACCTGAGAGAACTAGTATATTCATAGAATACTAAGCTAACTTAGCCTACAAGCTAAGTTAAACGATAAGGCTAAACAAACAAACCCAATTTGACATGCTAACAAACCTAGCATTATCGACTATAGCATGGTAACACAATTCAACTACAACATACACGATTTCGACATCAACATGTGAACAGACTTCGACAACATGTTCGATCTCTATAGAACTAAGAAGCCATCTCTGTCGAGATACTAGAGTTCGATCCAAAATTTCACAAATCTGCACCTTGGAACAAACTCTACAACATTAGGGAATAAATTAGCTTTCTTCATGCAGCTTTATCAACTGCATACATTGGAAAAACTTGTAACTTGCCAATGTTTTGGTGATCATATCAACAACATTATCTTCAGTCAAAACCTTCAGAACTTAGACTTCTCCACACTCAATTATTTATTTGACAAAATATCGCCTCACATAAATTTGCTTGGTTCGCTCATGATTGGCTGATTTCTTTGATAAGTGTATTGAACTTTAACTGTCACATTTAACAATGATAGATCGACCTTGAAGTTTCAGCTCCTTAGCAAAACCTTCAAGACACAATGCTTCTTTCACAACTTCGGTAAGGGCAATATATTCCGCTTCAGTGGTTGATAAGGCGACAGCCTTCTGAAGTGTCACTTTCCAACTGGTTGTTGCGCCAAACATATCCAAAAATAGATTTTTTAGAATACATATAACATGCATAATCAGAGTTGACATATCCTTTGATTTTTGTGTTACTGTCATCATTACAGGCTCCACCATAAATCAGGATTATATTCAGAGACCTATTTTTGTACCTTAGAATCCACTTCAATACTTGTCAGTTCACCTTTCAAGGATTGGCCATATACCTGCTTACAAGGCTCACTTCGTACGCTATGTCCGGCCTCGTATAGACCATAACATACATTAAAGAACCTACTATACTAGCATATGTAATTCTATTTATATTAGCTCTTTCAACTTCAGTGCTAGGACTTTGAGTCGTACTCAGTTTGAACGTAGAATTTGTTGGTGTCACACCATGCTTTGAATAAGACATACCAAATTTGTCGAGAATCATCTTCAGGTATGTCTCTTGAGATAAACACAATCTCAACTACTTCCTATCTCTCTAGATGTCAATCCCAAGAGTTATGCATGCAGGTCCACGAACCTTCATGTCAAACTCCTTATTGAGTTCAACATTTACCTTCATTACATCCTCGACACAATTGATTTCTATGAGAATATCATCCATATAAAGCAACAAAATAACAAGTGAATATCCAAGTTGAAATCTAAAATACACATAATGGTCGAATTGGATCCTAGTGAAACCTATATGTGCCATGAACTTGTTGAATCTCCTATTCCATTGTCGAGGAGATTTTTTCAGTCCATATAAAGATTTATTCATCTTGCACACATAATCTTCCTTTCCCTTTTCTGCATACCCTTTAGGTAGCCTCAACATGACTGTTTCATCTAGATCATCACTAGGGGTGGCAAACAGGTATGCCTGCCCCGTTTAGGCTCGCCCCGCAAAAGCTCGCAAGAAAACCGGGTGGGGCGGGGTGGGCACATTAAAGAGAGCGGGCCAAAAACCTTGCCCCGCCTTGCGAAAAAGTGAGGGCGGGACGGGGAAAGCCCGCAACATTGAACCTTCTAGGCCTAAATATAGTAAAATTGTATAAAAAAGTTCATGCCCGCAAAAGCCCGCAAAAAAACATGGCGGGGCGGGGCGGACACATTAAAGGGAGCGGACCTAAAACCTTACCCCGCTCCGCAAAAATGTGCGGGAAAAAGGGCTTTCCCCGCGGGCCGAGCCCGTTTTGCCACCCCTAATCATCACACAAGAAACCAGTCTTCACATCCATCTGTTCTAGCTCTCGGTCGAACTTTACCTCCATGGCAAGCAACATTCGAATGGATTTGTGCTTCACAACAGGTGAGAAAAGATCATTGAATTCGACTCCTTATTTCCGAGTGATCCCCCTAGCAAGCAATCTTTCCTTGTATCTCATTGACATCACTCCTTCTATTCTTTCCTTAACCTTGAAAACTCACTTACAACTGACTAACCTGGCCCCTACAGGTTTCTCGATCAGCTCCAAAGTGTTATTATCATTAAGAGATTTCATCTTATCATCCATGGCTTTCATCCATTTAGACTTATTTTGACTCCTCACAGACTCCTTGTAGTCTCTACATTCTTCATCAATAACCTCACTTGCAGAGATTAAGGAAAATGTTATGAGATCTGCATAACCAAATCTATGAGGTGGATTAATGACTCTTCTCGATAATGACTCTACATTCTTCTGGATTAATGTCTCTTGCCGGCAGGTAGTCATCAATAGTTTCCTCATTTTCTTCATTAGAAACTTGGGCTTTTTCTTTGACTTCATATAGGTTATGAAATTCAGCATCACTATGCTCCACCTCAGTAAGAATCACTTCCTGTTTTAGCTCTTCTTCAGAGATTTATGCATTTTGACCAGCATCATCAGTTTTGTTGAACTCCATTTCTACTACATTGAAAACTACATCACACCTTGTGATACACCTCTTGTGACTTGGCTCTAGGCACAATAACCTATAAGCTTTGACTCCTTTAGGTTATCCCATGAACATGCATCTTAGAGCTATAGGTTTGACCGTGTCTTGCTTAATATGAGCATAGGCTACACAGCCAAATACTCTAAGGCTGTCTAAATTAGGTGCATGTTTCTACAAGACTTCTTTAGGAATCTTCATCCCTAAGGCAATTGAGAGAAATCTATTTATCAAATATGCTGCTTTCGAAACAGCCTCAGCCCAAAACAGATTCTTCAGTCCAGCATTAGTCAACATGCATCCAAGTCTTTCCAAAATGGTTCAATTAAACGTTTCAGCTAAACCATTTTGCTGGGGAGTACCTGCAGTAGTTCTATGCATTGCAATAATAAATGCAACACAATAACTATCGAAACCCTCATTACAAAATTCAAGACCATTGTTGGTCCTTAACCTCTTGACCTTCCTGCCTGTTTGGTTTTCGATCAAAGTTTTCCAACTTTTGAATTTTTCAAAAGTTTTGTCCTTAGCTTTCTGAACGAATACCCATAAATTTTTGGAATAATCATCAACTATGGATTGAAAATACCCTGCACCTAAATGTGAAGGACTCCTTGCATACCCTAAAGATCAACATGAATATAATCAAGGGATTCATGTGTTCTTTGTTTAACTTTGTTAAACTTTACCCTACAGGATTTGCCAAATACACAAGGTTCGCAAAACTCTAGCTTTTCGACCTTGTCACCACATAGGATATTTTGTTTCGATAATTCGACCAGGCCTCTTTCACTGACATAGCCAAGTCTCTTACGCCATAACTTAATCTTTAACATAGGTTTTGTGGACGTCACATATGTTGAACCACTTACAACTTCAGACTCAAGGGTATATAGGCCTTACCTCTTGATGCCTCTCAAGACTTCCTTCTACCCCTTTATCACCCTTAGGATACCTTGCTCTCCTTTCAAAACATATCCTTTCTTCTCGAATTCACCAAGAAAAATCAAATTTCTCTTTATATCAGGCACATACCTGACACCAGCTAAAGGCTTTATTGACTCATCATGGAGTTTGAATCTTACATATCTGATTTCTATAATTTTGCAGGCTTTGTTGTTTCCCAACACCGCTGATACACCATATTGATCATAAAATTCCTCAAACACATCTTTGTTTGGAGTTATGTGCCAAGTGCAACCAGAATCCATAGTTCATTCCTTTCAAGAATTGCTTCTCGAAACAACTAGAACATCAAATGATTCAAAATCGTCTTGCACAAGGGATGCATTACCATTGTCCTTACCACCATGATTATTCTATTAATCAGGGTACACCTTTTGTGTGTGACTCTCCTTCTTAAAATGATAACACCTAATTGTGGAAATATCACCACTATAAGATTTCTACTGACCTTTACCCTTTTTATTTTCAAACTTACTATATTTTCTTCAAGAATTTCCCCTGAACACACTAACATTCACCAACAAATGATGGTTTATGCTTATTTAGTTCATTCAAATCCTTAGAGTACAAGGCTGATTGAACTTCTTCAAAGGTCAGGGAATCTCTTCCATACAATTGAGTTTCTTTGAAGTGAGTATGAGAACATGGTAAAGCACACATCAACAACAACAACGCTTAATCTTCATAATCGATCTTGACATCGATATTTTTAAGATCAAGAATTAGCTTGTTGAACATATCCAAGTGCTCAGCCAAGACTTTGTCTTCACTCATTTTGAATGAGTACAAAGCTTGTTTCTGGTAGAGGCGATTGACCATCGATTTGGTCATGTATAAACTTTCGATTTTCAACCACACACCCATTACCATCTTTTCCTTCGACATCTTCCAGAGAACCTTATTACCAAGGCTCAATACGATGGCGTTGCGGGCTTCATATACCATCATCATTTTCTCCGCTTCTATCAAACCCTATTGAACAAGAAGGGCTTGCATCTTCAAGCGCCACAAACAAAAATCAGTCACATCGGTGAATTTCTCAATCTCATACTATGTTGATGACATTTTCTTCTCCATGCTCACCGTAACAATTAATTGTGTCAGAGTGCCGTCAAGCACAAACCAAAACTATGAGAAAGATTAAGTTTCTTGATAAAAGACAACAAAACCTATTATGTTTTCACACAAGAGAAAGAAGATGGAAGAAGAAGAAATATTATGATTGATTGTAACTGATTTTCTATTCACTTTGTCTATCAGGGTTTATAGATTACAAGTGAATAACAATAATTAACCTTTCTCAATAACCTGAGAGAACTAGTCTATTTATAGAATACTAAGCTAACTTAGGCTATAAACTAACTTAAACAAATGGGCTAAACAAACAAGACCAATTCGACATGCTAACAAACCTAACATTATTGACTAGTGCATGCTAGAACACAATTTGACTATAGCATAAACGACTTCGACATCAACATGTGAACAAACTTCGACAACATGCTCAATATTTGTCGAACCAATAAGCTATCCCTATCAAGATACTAGAGTCCGATCCAAAATCTCACATGCAAAATAGTATATGGACCGATCTTGGGGTATCTATTTTAATTTTCTTGATTTGTTTTACAAGTATATATGACCATTAATTTTTGTTTAATACTAATACTAATTTAATTATGTAAATATAAAATATTATTATTCTTGATAAGCTGGAAAATAAATGGATATCATATGCTAGTGAGCGTTTGATGAGCTTTAAGACACAACTCACAACATATTATATTAAAAATCCAAAGAGTAGAAACTTAACACCTCTACATGCGACTTATAGTTTTCTTGATATAGACATTTGGGAGAGCTTTGTCGAGTCTATCGACACTCTTCAATTTCTGGCTAAGAGTAAAAAAAGAAAGGAGAATAGCGCAAAAAATATCTATCCTCATAGATTGTCACGTGGAGGATATGATAAATTTGGGGGAGACAATAATAAAAGAAAACAAAGAGAACAAGAGTTGTAAGATCCTTTTATAAGCTTTGATCGAAGCCCATCTCTATTGTACCCCAATTTTTGACCACTGAGATCCCACCCTATTCTGTGCATAGTAGGATCATCATCATTATCATTATCATCATGCATACATCATTTGCTAACCAAAATACCAAAAAAATATTGTTGCTTGTTGCTTGTGTCCTAGGACAGGAGACTGGTCAAAAGGAGACTGTTGAATGCAGTATAGGGCAAGCAACAAAAAAGATTTGGAAATATTGATCCGGGATTTATCGTCTTCAGAGATGGAGAGATGCCATTCAACAGTTTCTACGGTTTTAAGCTTGGGTTTGAATGAGCAAAAAGTAAACAAAGATATAGACAAGAAAAGAATAAACACATTCTTAGAAGAGAAATAACTTATCAGGAATGTAAATATATTCACTCTTCACAAACATACACTTACCAACCCGTTATACTCAACCTAAGATACTCATCTATGTTATCACATATCTCTCACATAAGCGTCCATCTCTGGAGCACAAACGAGATCATCTCACAACTAAGGTTATCTCTAATGCGAAACTGCGAGAACATCCATATTCTCGCGTCGGCGATCTCTCGCGCGCCGCTCAAACACGAAAGCATTACGTACAAATACAAACAGTGAATGCTAGCTCTAAATCTATCTCTAGAGTTCAGAACCAACAGATTATCATCCTAGATAAGGATTCAAGAAGTTTATCTCTAAAGCAACCCAAATCCCCAGCATAGAGCAAAAATCCAGAACAACATCAACACAAATTTGTAAAGCAAGTTAAACATAACATTATAATCGGTAAATATACATAAGATTCGAGTAAATATACAAACAAAACCAAACCAAAGAGAAATACACAAAGAAGAAGAGAAATGAACCGAAAATCTCCCAGTTTGTCAGCTCCGTTCGACGCTCAATCCACCCCCGATCATCCTTATGCAAACTCCGAAGTTGTTTTCTAAGCTAATTTTGATCTAAGAATGAAAATGATGGAGTTGGGACTAAAACTTTCCCAAAACCATAACCCTAAAATGTCTCAAATGAAGAAATATAAAGAAAATTCTGCGCAGGTCCGCTCAGCGGACCCCCTCCGCTTAGCGGATGACAGCAAAAGTGAAATCTTGTTTTCGCCATAAGTTGAGAACCGTAACTTCGAATTGCGCCCGGTTCGAAGCATTGGAAAGCTTATTCAATGCTCTATCCAATAATCAATGAATGGAAACCAAAATTATGATTTTGGTCATCCTTATTTTGAGCCTATGGAAGTCCGCTTGACGGTGGCTAAGCGGGCTTGCACCAAAACTGCGGAATCGAAGTCGTGCCTTTGACACTTTATTCCTCAAGGCTCTAATATGCATAACTACCTACAAAACACAGGAAAAACTATCAAATGGTATAAAAGTATATGAAAATACAACTATTCACAAAGTATACGTATTTATACATAAAATGGGGAATTATTCAAATGGTATTAACAAAAGTATCGATAAGTGCCACTATTTACATACACAAAATAAGTACATTTTGGCACTTATCAGAGACCATGCAAAATTAGGGCTTTGAGGCCCTCAAAGAAGTTCAAACATTCTTATATGACCAAGTAGTTCCCTTTATCAAAATCAAAGTCCAAGGATGGCTCAATTCAAAATCAACAACTTTCAAATTCATCTGGTGCACAAATTAGGGTTTTGACCTAATTCATCAAGAGAGTTGACTTTTAATCAGGACATGGCTCCATCGCTCAAACTGTAACACCCTTCTAAAAACCCCCGCGAAAAATATAATAAAGATCAGAGTAATTATACAACAAGGATGTTACAATTAATAAAATAAATAAAACTCCAAGTCGGGTGTCATGCTTTATTAGGAATGATCCAAAAATATCAAAACATATGTTCAGCACAACGGAAACTCATTCAACAATGTTATAAAACATCTCTAATAAAATCAACGGTACATAAACCAATAATGGAAAAACAGTGTATCACAAGCAACTCTAAGACTATCGTCCCCCAGTGTTACAAGATCAGAGCATGACCGACACGACCCAACATAACCGGATAAACTCTACGAGTCATCCTCACCGATCGCTTAGGCCGCTACTTCAATATGAAATCATCAAAGTAAGGGTGAGACTACATCATAATTAAATAGCATTATAAATCATCAGATATAGAATTTCATAAGCAATTATCCACCCTACTTAGCATATTCAGATTTATCAACTCATACCAATCACAAGCATAAGTCAAAAATATGCACCAATAACACCACACAATCATAACACCGGATTTCATCCTGACATGTCACAATTTATACAAAGACCATGCAGACTCTTATGCATGTGGTACCAAAATTCGTGAATCACATTCACAGGACTTCTCTCTTCGATACTGCCCTTTAGTCGCTCACACCCCACATGGGCACACGACTAAACTCATCGCTCACACCCCACATGGGCACACGATGACTGCCTGCTAATCTCCGCACAATGGGAATTAGCCGTCAAGGATCCGTTCATCAACGAGTCCAATGCAAATGATTTATGAATGAATGCACACATGTCACATACTTATATCATCATCAATCTGATGCTTAACATCGCTTTATCACATCTTACCAATAACGTCACAACAAGTATGTACATGTATCATGCATCATTCAAAACAAATCAATCATCATCATTCATCAAAACACATGATAACAGCATTTACCATGAATAACATCCATCTGCATTATCATTCATCAAAACACATGATAACCATATTTACCACGAACAACATCCATTTACATAACAAGCAGAAGCAATCACATTATAACAACACACATCATTGCACATATTCAATTATGCAAACAACAATTCATTGCACCTCATCAACTATGCAAAACAAGAATAAACCACATTGGAAGAAAACGATATTTGTCAAAATAAAATCAAATTATTGTTGTTTTCTTTATTTCATATGGTAGAGCATTCAATTTAAGGAACAACGTCCAAAACGGCGTATAAAACGGACTTACGGTTTTAAAATTAGAAGCTTTTAAAGTTAGAACAGTTTTCAAAACGTGCTGCTGGAATTTGTACTGGAACCCGGTTCCTCCCACATGGGAACCGGTTTCTGGACCCAAAAATACTATTTTTAACGTTCTAACACAGTGGAACCCGGTTCCTCCCACATGGGAACCGGTTCCCACGAACCCAGTAGTTGAAAAACATGATTTTTAAGGCTTTTATGCATCCCAAACACATACCAACTCATACCATTACGAAATTAATCACCAATAACATCAAAATACTCCAAATAC
Source organism: Vicia villosa (assembly GCF_029867415.1). Classification (NCBI taxonomy): domain Eukaryota; kingdom Viridiplantae; phylum Streptophyta; class Magnoliopsida; order Fabales; family Fabaceae; genus Vicia; species Vicia villosa. The sequence goes on along the minus strand of NC_081181.1, from coordinate 91,128,164 downwards.
ATGATTCTAATGCACAACCAACATACCATAACACCATGTAACAATACTACATCATCAATTGCAGTCAACTCATCAAATCATGCATGTCAATGTTGGTATTTAACAAAACCTAACATCCCAAATAGAGATTCTAATCCCTTAATTCAATCCTAACATCATCAAAATCATAATACCATATAATTAGAGTAATCACCCCTTACCTTAGCCAAAGATTCTTGATTGGTCTTCTTCCTCTTTGCTCCTCTTCACGTATCAGCTTCCCAATCTCTCGTCTCTTCTGTTCTGCTTTTCACGTTCCTTTTTCCTTTCTTCCAATTCCTTATTATTTTATAAAAATAACATTAAATTAGTAATGGGATTTACTAACTTAACACCTCATTCTTACTAACATCACACATGGCCCAATAACTATTTTCCAATATTTCTCAATGTTCCTCATAAAATCAATTATTCAAATTAAATAATTTCCTACTTAAATTAAATAATTAGAAATAATTTTCGGGGTGTTACACAAACTATGATTCAAGGATCTTCAATTCAATATTATAATCCACTCCCATCATTTATTTGAAGAGGAGAGCTTGATTCAATTGGAATCCACAAGATAACAGTTCATCTAAAAAAGTCAACTGTGCAGGTCAACCTTTGAATTTTGAGAAATTTGGTCAACTAGGGACTTTTGAGGATCAAAATCATCAACATATGATTATTAAAGTCATTTGATCAAGAAAAATCAAGAAAATCAATCAAAAGTCAAAAAGTCAACAAAAGTCAAAATTAGGAATTTAAGCGATTTTGACCTCATTTTGGGAACTTCAAATTTCACCTACAAACTCAAAAATCTCCCAACATGAAAGATGTAGATTTTGATCAAACAAACAACTTTGTCACTAATATCATTTCTTCAAAAAGTGATTAATTTGAGAGATATTGGATCTATAAGTTTATGTTCAAAAAACTTAGAGAAATTTTAAGTGTTTTAGCATGTATTTCTTACAACTTTATGGGCATTTTTTACTATGATCCAAAATGAGTTTGAGGAAACTGATCGCACTGAATAATTGACTCGATTTGCACATGTTTTTCATTGGTTTTGTGTTATTTTTCTGTGTTATTTTTTTCTTGGCTCATTTGTAGGTGTTGTCCCTTTTCTAAGCGCCTTTGAAGAAATCAAGTGAAGAAGCCAGAAATATCGGGATTTTCCAGTCATTTTGCACACTTGGAGTCCAGCTCAGCGGCCGTTATAGGGAGCGCGGTTACGTGTCCCACTGCATCCAGAGGAGTAACTGCCACGTCCTCATGATCTCCCCATCAGCCTGTTCCGTGGTCGCGGCCTTCAGAAAAAGCTTCCCGCTCAAAAGTAGTTAAGGGGCACTCCTGTCAAATTGCAACTTCCAGAACTTCTATAAATAGTCGTTTTCGTTTTCATTTGCATCCATCCAACTTAGTCTACAACACTAAGCCTATACTTAGTTCTGTAAAAGCAATAATTCGCTACATCGGAGGATTATTGCACCATAGTGTGATTAGGTTGGAGCATTTTAGTTTCTTGTCATTTACTTCAAGCACAATTTACTTTCCGCTTGTACCAGATTTAAAGACTCCGATTGGAGAAGGTTTTTATTTACATGCTTTATTTTATTTAACCGCACTGCTTTACATTGCTTTATTTACTTTATTTCTCGCACTCGCTTTTATTACCATGTCTAACTGCTTTCATATGCTTATCTTTATTTCCATTTCTGGATAAACCTTTAAAGGTTAGAATGTAAGGATCATTGTCATGATAGTTTTCCAAATATTGAATTAATAGAAACACTGTTGGGGATGTTTTAACTTTTAATTCAAGTTTTCTGTACTTAACTTTTTCATGGGTAAGATCGAAATCCGTCCATTATAAAGATTAAACTTGATTAGTTTTTTACTAAACAAAAAGGGATAAAGCGTTTTATCTAGTTGATTAGGTATTTTTAGCATGTTTAGAAAATTATTTTAAAACTGTTTACAGACGCGTTTATAGATTTGAAATCTGATTCTTGGCCTAAAGCCAAGAATCTCTTTAAGTTAATATTTCCAAGTTAAAATCACTTTTTTACTAAGTTAAGTATATAATTTCTTAAAAATAGGTTTACTACTTTAAGGTTTGAAGCACCTTTTATAAGTGACGATAAAAGGATTGGATTAAAGAGTAAACTCGAATCTTAGTACGTGGAAGAGACAAGTTCCTGTTAAATTGTTCTTTTCTATAAGTAGAAAATATTGTCTCACAAGTAGTTCTATCCATATACAACTGGAACATTGTTTGATTAATGTGAATTAGATTTGAACCTGTTTTTTATCTACATTTATTTTATCCATTTATATTCATGCACTGTACACATCTCAACTGTTTCGATCCGCCTTAGATAAGCACCTTAGCAATAGAGTTGATAGATTGACGATTGGTCTATGTGGGGTCGATAATCTTTTATATTACTTCGATAGGCTGTGCACTTGCAGTCAGATTTTAGACTCTATAAACAGACCCATCAAGTTTTTGGCGCCGTTGCCGGGGACTAAACTTCGTCAAATTTCGTACCCTATTGTTATCCCGTTTAGAGTAAGGCTTTATTAGCCGCTAAATGCGTAAGAATCGTAGTACCGAAAACTTAATAGATCCTTTAATGGAACCCGAACGTTACACTTGAGCACGCCTTTTTCTCCGTAGGATAAGAAGATCTATGGCTGAAGATCATAACCAAAGAGCTCCTAAGGAATTCGCCCAACCATCTAATGAGGAGCCTAATTCTAGTAGTAAACCCTGCCATAACAACTAATAATTTAGAACTAAAACCCTCAATCTTACAATTATTACAACAAAACCAATTCGCTGGTCTCGCTTCTGAGAACCAGAACCAACACCTAAAAGTTTTTATCCAGTTAGCTGACACCCTTAAGGCAAATGGTGCTTCACTTGAGGAAATTCGTCTAAGACTATTCCCTTTCTCCCTTAGAGGTAAAGCACACGACTGGTTAGATTCCCTTTCAGCCAACTCAATAACAACTCGGGAAGACCTTAGGAGAGTATTCCTTGCTAGATATTTTCCCCCAAGCAAGGCCGCATTCCTTAGGAACCTGATCACTAGGTTTACTCAAAACCAAGGAGAATCACTTTTTAAAGCCTGGGAGAGATATAAAGACCTTTTAAGAGCTTGTCCATATCATGGCCTAGAGCAATGGTTAATCATACACACCTTATATAATGGACTCCATTATAATACTAAGATGTCTATCGACGCTGCCGCTGGTGGTGCGCTGATGAACAAACCTTACCCTGACGCTTGTGCCCTAATAGAAGATATGGTCCAAAACCATTACCAATGGGGAGCGGAATGAGAGACAGTAGAGAAGAAGGAGACCCAAGGAGGAACACATGAGGTAAGTTAAAAGGACATGATGCGAGCCAAAATGGACGCCCTAACCTTAAAAGTAAAAAATATGTCTCAAAACACTGCCACGGTAGTTGCAATCATATCTGAATGTGAACTTTGTGGAACCCAAGGACATCAAACTGCCGATTGCAACCTACTGAATGAGTCTAGCTCAGACCAAGTTAATTACACTCAAGGAAACCCTTTTTTTAATACTTACAATCCTGGATGGAGGAACCACCCGAATTTTTCCTATAAAAATAACAACCCAATCCAAAATTCTGGATCTCGAGATAGCAAGGTTTTTCAAGCTCAAAGAAAAAATCAACCTATGCAAGATGTGCCACCAAAACCCAGTCTTGAGAAAACTGTAGATAATTTTATTTTAACCCAGACTCAGCAAAATAAATAGTTCCTAAACCAAAACGTTCATATAAACGAGATAATCACGCAACTAGGGACTAAGGTTGACCAGATGATAACCCATAATATGATGCTTGAAACTGAGATCTCGCAAAAAGCTCAAACACAAGCCACACAAACTACAACTGTGTCATACCCCCAAATTTGCCCATCACATTTTTACTTTCAGGCTCATACAATAATTCAAGGCTCAAGGTTTAATCTAAGGCACACTCTCCTAATCAAAGACCTCCTGAACTAGGGATTTGTATTCTCTTAAGAAAATTGATGAATCAAGGTCTCCAATGGATTTAATATGGCTTATTAGGTTTCAAACTATCCCTATGCCAAAATTCAAGCTTCAATTCCAAAGATTGCTCATTCAATTGCTCAGATAGTCAACAGTCGACTAGTTTGACCTAAAAGTCAATTATGGTCAAAGTACAGTCAAAATTCCTGATTTTTGGTCAACATCCTTATTTTGAAGTGTCATTCATCATTTGATCAAGGGTTGATCATTATTCATCAAGGAAAGCTCAGAAATCAACAAAAGTCCAAGTTACTAAATTAGGGTTTCTAAGCAAAAGTCAAATGTATTTTGACTGGCCATAAGTCTCATATTCCTTATCAGAAATTCCCCAACCAAAGCTCATGCTCAAGGAAATTCAATTCTCTACAACTTTGATGTTGGGCCCAAGGTCAAGAAATGCTCCCGCCAAAGAGATATAAGTCAAAACATTACAGGTCCTTCTAGAAGCTCGCAAAATGCTGTTTTTTGTCAGGAGGCATATCACTAAGATAAAATCTTCAAATTCAAAAAAGGTTCCAAAGTGGCTTGTAGAAGACACCTTGAGCTTTCCAGAAAGTCCTAGATCATCTCCATATGAGAAATATTGAATGATTTATGGCTTGCACAAGTTGGGTAAAATTTGGAAAATACATGAAACTCTAATTGATGATTTTCACGATTTTGAGTAATGGGCCTATAAATCTAAGTTATCCACGTGATATTAAGCTTATTGAGAGCCCATGCATCCACTCCCATTTATTTTATGGTTTTATTTCAATTATTCTTGATTTTATTCATTTAAAATCAATTTAAAACCAAATAAAATCATAACTAAATGAGAGAATATCCCTTGAATCAATTCCCATTCATTTATTTATATCCAAACCCAATCAAGGGGATTCAAATTCGTGCAAACACGATCATGGAGGAAAATTGGCTAGAAATAGAAAGATTTATTTGATTTTTCAATCAAATTTCATCCCTCAAATCACATGATTTATTTCTAAAGATATTTGACCTAGTTCACCTTCTATATATTGACAATATATTCAACCAAATAGGGGACTTTTTCCAGCCAAGAGAATAGGATTCTAAGGTGCCAAAAAATTCAAGAACAAAGCAAGAATCGTACCAATACTTCCAACAAGTTTCAGACCCAACCACCAATCCAAATAATCTCCTGAGTGACTATATGGTAAACCCAGGTAGTTAGTAGCACTTTACTACGTATGTAATTCGTGTGTCATGATCATCATCTTTGGTTTATATTGGAAAATTTCCTATCACATGTATTTTTGAGTTTTAACGTGATTTGTTGACATGTATGAGTTACTGACGTTATTTGGAGCGACTTTGAATCCTTGGGCACAAGCTTGGACGTCAGAATCACAAGATGCCATGGCTAGGGCATGCTTCTTGTTTTGTTCGTATTACAATGTGCAGGCCGTTTCAAGACAAACCGATGCCATCATCATGTTCGGAAGGGTCAAATTAATAAATCTGGGCGCTTTTGTTTGATTGCTAAACGTAAAATTGATGAGTTTGATTTTTGCAGAACAGACCTAACAAAATTCGCAGGAAAAATCGTGACAAAAACTGCAACAGAATCCGCAGGAAAGAAGGACATGGATGATGAACAGTGTCCTGTGACTCTTGGGACACACGTGCGACGCTATGATTGGCCAGTCAAAACTCGTTCTCTCTCCAATACGTGTGTGATCTCTCTATTGGCTAGTCAACTCTGCACGCCCTCTCTCTATTTCTGACTGGCCCGTTCAAATGATAAGGGGCCCACATTTGACTTCCATTTTGAATTTCTTGTTTTTTTACTGTATTATACTTATTCATTCAAAGTTGTTTAGTTTAATGAATGGACACACAACAGGAGTGGAAAAAGCGTCTTGATGCTAAGTGTAAGGGCCTGGGTTCAAACCCTACCCTTGACACTATTATTTTTTACCAACTGCCTTTGTTGTTCCCTACAGATTTAGCGTAGCACACCCATGACAGGACACGGTACGCCCTCAAGTACCAACCATTGGATTTTCATCAGCCCAGATTTGAAGGATCAGGATTGCTTGCCCACCGTGGACACTCAGAAGACATCCACACGCAATCAAGCGCCCATGTTTTTTTATTTTTTATTGTGTTCATTGTTTTTTTAGTTACCTATTTTTCTATTCTCTTTTTTATTTTTGTTAACTAATTTAAATTAGTTTAATTAGCTAATAACCAATGGACAAATTAGAATTAGGGTCTATTTAATTAATTAGTTCTTTCTTTAATTTAATAAAATTAGGATTAGTATTTAATTATTAATTTAGATTTTAGTTTAATTAATCTAATTTAAGATTTAATATAGGTTAATAATTAACTTAATGTAGGATTAATTTAATTTAGCTAATTTAGGTTAGGGTCAATTTATTAATTGTTTTGATCAAATTAATCGATTGCGATGATTAATAATAAGTTATTCAATTCACCATCACCCTTAAACAATTAAAATAATCTAATCCAAAAAACAAATTAATTTGCTAACGGTTGTAATCGAATCGATCGATTATGATAATTAGTAATAAAATCGATACTTGTTAATTTGTTAATTATCTTGATCAAAGCTACTGATCAACACAATTAACAATACTAAGGTTTAAAATACTAAATAGGGTTGTATGCCGCGTAATAATTCATTAACATTTCACAAACTACGAATTACGAAACTGCGATAATTGCATAACTGCGAACTGCAATTTAAAACACACTGCAACATACAAATTACAAAGGCGTACAACCTCTAAAAACACCAACATATCCCGAACTACGTAGACTCTGATCCTCCATAAGGAGGTACGTAGGCACTTGGTAACAAGGCGAGTCTCCTTCCCCAAAATTTCAAATAGGTTTAAGGTTTGCCCTATTTAACTGTCTGTTACCTTTCTTTATTAGCCATAAACCATTACCTTAGACAAAACCTTAGGAAAGGGTTAAGGGTGCCTAACACCTTCCCTTGACCTGATTATAATAACTTATCCAGATCTCTAAAACTTCGTAGGGTTTCCTATTCGCCCTGGCAGAATAGGTGGCGACTCTAAAATCTAAAATTTTAGGGCAGGTTGCTACAACCAGGAGGACAATTCCCTGGACAACCTCAACCCAATCCTAGAGGGAAAGAAAATGCCATTACCTTAAGAAGCAGAACCGCTTATGATGGACCTAAAAACCCAATCTTGAGCGCACCCGAAAAGCCTAAGGAAAATGTCGTACCCATGGACCAAGTAGAGAAACCAGAGGAACCTGAAAAGCAACCAAACCAAGGAGTAGAAACAAAAGATAAGGATTATACACCACCGCCACCATATAAGCCACCAATTCCATATCCGTAGAGACTTAAACAAACCAAAATAGAAAACCAATACAAAAAATTCATCTAGGTGATAGAAAAACTCCATGTAGAAATCCCTTTTACCGAAGCAATCACCCAAATACCATCATATGCTAAGTTCTTAAAAGACATTCTATCTAACAAACGCAGACTCGATGATCCTAAACCTTTAGAATGCAACTTCATTTCCGAAAATAAACTTGCCAAGAAAGAAAAGGACTCTAGAAGCTTTTCCATTCCTTGCATCTTAGGAAATCATACGATCGACAAAGCTTTCCTAGACCTAGGAGCGAGCGTAAGTTTAATGCCTTTGGCGGTTTGCAAGAGGAAAAACTTAGGAGAACTTCAGCCAACTAAAATGTCCTTACAATTAGTTGATAGATCTGTCAAATACCCTATGGGCATATTAGAAGACATACCAGTTAAAATAGGTCAGCTATATATCCCAACTGATTTCGTAGTAATGGATATTAAAGAAGATGACGAAATCCCGATTCTCCTAGGAAGACCATTCTTATCAACAGTCGGAGCCATAATAGATGTTAAAAAAGGAAAATTAGCTTTTGAAGTAGGAGTTGAAAAGATAGAATTCATTCTTTCAAAGTTTTTAATGGCACCAATGGTAAGAGATGCATGATATGCCATCGATATCATTGACGAATGTATAAATGAACTTGAGAGAGATGAATCTTTAATTAAACTTCCTTGGACCCCCATTTTGGAGGATGATAGATTCAAGAGAATGGAACCCTACATTGATGACAACCTCTATGAATGTTTAGCTCTTACCCCAGATCATATGCCGTGTCCTAAAAAGCTGTCATACCCTAATTTTGACCCCCCTGGGATGTCACACCTCCAGACATTTCATCAAAACACAAGACAGGTACTCAGATCAGTCACTTGTTTATCTGGTACTCAGTCGAGGGTGTTCAAGGACAAAGGAGCTTTGGCAAAGGAACAATCAATAAGAGAATGACCTCTAATACAATCACAAGACTTAAATGATTCATTTATTCACCTATGTTAATTAGACACCATTCATCAGGACTTAGATTTGCTCAGGTCACCAGACTAGGGTTCTGAGCCCATCAAGGACTAAAATCAGGGACCACATTTGGGAAACCCTAAAAAGCTCCAGGACATCACTCAAAGGGTTCAATCACCTTAAAATGATCCATATGACAATATCCACTGGGCATTGTACCTCAATTCAAGATCTACAATCATCAATTTAGTCTAGTCTACAATTAGGGTTTTTGACCTAATTCACCTGGACAATTGACTTTTAATCAGGACATGGATCCACAACTCAAAACATGGCTCAAGAACCTCTATTACCTCAATATGTTCCATTCATATCATTCATTTTAGGAGTAAATCTTGATTCATCACAATAGTCCAAGATTTCACTTCATTTGGAAAAAGTCAACTGTACAAGATCACCTTTGACTTTTAGGGTTTTGGATCAAGACATGACTTTTAAGGATCAATGTCATCAATATATGATTATTTAAGTCATTTGACCAAGAAAAATCAAGAAAATCAATCAAGAATCAAAAAGTCAAAAATTGACTTTTCATACTTAGAGATTTTTCTGTGTTTAAAGGTCTTTTTTTTCAAAAACTTTGGAAGAGAATATCTCAAAATTTCAAGTACAAACTGAAAAAAATTTCAACATCAAATTTGTAGATTTTGATCCAATGAACAACTTTGTCACATATGATTTTTTGGCTAGAAATCAACCATTGAAGACATATGGAGCTTCAAAGTTGCTGCCTTCATGAAACTAACAAAAAACTCTAGTTTTCTTCAAACTTTGAGCCCATTTTTCACAAATTTCCCAAATGATTTTTAAGAAACTCCAAACTAATGAATTGAAGTACATGTTAAGGGCTTTCCAAATTGTGCTCAACCTTATCCAAATTCATCTTGAGCTAAGAGATATGATTGATCAAAGTTAGGCATTTGAAGTGAAATTATAGGTCATGCCTAAGTTTGAAACTTGCAATTTTATGCAAATGCCTACACTAATTGGTGCCTCTAAACTTCAGAAACATTATAAGAGATAGGATGGAATCATTTGCATCATTGCACAAATATTTGAAGAGAATATTCCAAAACCAAAACATGTGATTATGTAATGATTACATTTTTAGAATTTATGGCCAAGTGGTGATTCACCAAAGGAATCTTCTCCCAACCAATTAGAGCTCATTTCTACATCAAATTTGTCCCCTAAGATCAAGCAAAACCGATGGCTAGGGAGTGGTTTCAAAGAACTCATCATTGCAGATGGATCTTTCTCACATTTCTTCATAAACAAGAAACCAAGTTAACCTCATTAAGCAAAGCTCACTCTCCCTAATTTGTTCTGAACCTTTGCCTATAAATAGAAGAGCATACCTCATTAATTAGACACACCAAAGCAACAGAAATCTTGCTTTCTCTCTTCTTCCCTCATACTTAGGTTTTTCAAAGGTTCTTTGGCAAGAAGACTCAGATTCTTCAAACAAGAGCTCTTCCTTTGAAAGTAAGTATTCAAACACATCAAAGGAGGTATTTAGAGGTGATCCAAACGCCTGGAACACTTCTGTACATGGAGGATCATCATCTTCACCTCTCACTTGGAGCCATATCAGTTGAGGTCGGGCAAGAAGTTCTGGGGAGTTCTAACTCAAACTAAGCATCTCAACACCTTCATGGAGGATCATTGAAGCTATCTGGATCGTTGCAACAGCTCTGTAACGCACTTTGATCAGAGCTCAATCTCCATTTCAGAGGTAAGTTTCATAAGCTTCAAACTTTATGATTCATGCTTCATAAATCAAAACTTGTTATACCAACACGTTTCTGCACCTAAGAGGATCATTAACCCTTAGTCAATCGCATCAGAGGTATTTCACATAAGTATGTTTTAATACTTTAAAATATAGTTTTCTCTTGATTTCCAAAACCTAATCTCTTGTAAATATTTTTTGTGATAAAACCCTAAATCAGTTAGGTCTTAATTAGGTATAGATTTTGTCTTTACCCTAATTAAGTTGACTGTTGTCAACATTTCAAACTGTTTTCAAACTCTGATTAAACAGACGATCAAGGTTTACAAACAACAAAACCTTGTATCATTTCAAATCTCTTCAACTGTTTTTTCATAAACAGTAAATCAATTTCAATGGGCCTCTAATAGAGTGTAAGACCCAACACCTTTTTATTTTCATAGTTTGTTTTTCAAAACTGTATTTCTTTACAAAATCTTCTCATCTGTTTTCAAAACATTCATCTGGTATTTGAAGAGCATTATTCCCGGTGAAACTCTTCAGATACCTATGTGACCTAGTGTCCATCTTCACTTCTTCTGTTTTCAAAAACAAAAACATTTCAAAACTGTTTACAAATAAACATTCAACTGCTATCAATAAAAAACCAAGCTGATGGTAAGGCTTTGTACATACATCTTCAAAGGCCTCCACTCCATCCAGGTTAGGCTTTATAGCTTTCCATTTACAAGCTTTCATTTAAATTACTGTCAAATATAAACTATATATATATATTGTTTAGAACTACGTCTGAGTACAACCTTAGGACAGATAAACTATATATATATTATAGGACTATGGCTTAGGATTGAGAATGTCTTCCCGGTGAAGGATCTTTCGTAATTAGAATTCCTTAGTTCAAACCTCAAGATGAATTATTCCCGGTGAAACATATTGAAAAAAGCCTTAGAACAAAAATAGGGTACATCCACCCAAGAGGAATTATTCCCGGTGAAACCTCTTACCCATTTGCTTAGAGCCAAAATAAGTTCAAAACCACATAGCTTTCTCTTGTGCTATATCAAGGACCCTCGATGACCCTCGATTAGCCTCTTCTTGGGCTTATAATACAAGGACCCACAAGCTTCTTAAAAGCATATTCCCAGCTTTCTCTTGAGCTTGTATACAAGGACCCATCAGGTTTCTTATAAACATAGGAACATGTCTTTAGTCACCTTTTAGCCTACCCTGGTGAGATTATTCTACTCTTCAAACCAGACTTTAAACAAGCTAAGAATGTATCAATCTCAGTATTGAGTCCACCTTTTAGAATGAGAGACATGGACAGTCTCTATCACCTTTATTCTCAATCTTCAATAATTTTCCTCCTTAGAAGAGTCTACGTTCCACATCTATCTATCCTCAGTCAGAGTCAACCTTAATCTTGGGCTTTAACCAAGAAGTCTCAATTAATCCTTTCATCCTTTTATATCAATAGAGTGCTACCCAATCATTCATTAATAAAATCCCTTGGAAAGGGTTAGCCTCCAAAAGCTCAGCTTTTAAAAGATAAATTCTCCAGCTGAGTAAACCCCTGGAAATGGTTAGCCTCCAAAAATTCAGCTTTTAAAAGATAAATTCTCCAGCTGAGTAAACCCCTGGAAAGAGTTAGTGATCCGCTGTCGCACGCGGGTCAAAAACGAGTTAAATTGCAAAACTGTAGTAACGACGGTAACGACAACTCGGATATCGTCTCACAAGGATTCTTATTCTTATTAACTAATTACAGTAACGATTAATTGAGGGTTTGGTTTAGGATTGTATTAATAAAGAAATTGCAATTAAGTGATTCTAAAAAGTGATTATAAAATAAGCTGTTCTACTGTTCGGGTTCCCCACTTATCATTGGTAATCATAAATCTAATCCCTAAGCGAATTCTATCCCCTATTCGATTACAGCAACAATAAACAAGCGAAATTGGTACTATACGGTTTATATTCCTATTACCCGAATAAAGCAAACGGATTCAGCACTCATGAATTAAGCAAACATGATTTGACATACGCAAGTTAACGATAAAGCAACGCTAAATCGCGAAACAGATCAAGGAACATAAACCAATCGAATTAAATCAATAATATTATGTATGAATTGAATTAAGCATGCAACACATATAGAAGATTATTGAAAGGGAAAAGAATTGGGATTAAAATTATAAAACCTCAAAGATTCGGTGGAACATGAACAGTAGATAACCCTTGGACTTAGTTCTCCATAAATTCTTCAAAACGTAAGAAAAATTTCGTGAATAGTGTCTGTTGTGAACAGTACCGCGGCTGCTACCCTAAGGGAAAAGAGTTCAACCCGTTTTACAATCCAACTGGGTCGAACATACGACCCAGGCCCAAAACTAAATGACCCAAAACTTAACTAAAACTAGTGCAGCAACTTCAACGAATTTTCTGGCCCTTCTACAGTCCGATTCTGACTTCCACTTCAACATAAGAATTGCAGCTCTTTCTCTTAGCTTTCCGGCGATTATTAGAACGCCTCAATCGGACTCCTGGAACTCCAGATATGATCGTTTCTGTGCAGACTGTTAAAGCTGAAAATTAAATACGAAAATCAAATAACAATAAAAATAAATTAAAATATAAAAACATTATAAAATACAAAAATAAGACAAGCAAACCATGGAAATGTATAAGTACAACCGTAGAGGAATGTGCATCAAAATACACTGATCAAATTCCCCCACACTTGAACTTTTGCACTCCGAGCAAAATGAAAAACAAAACAAAGAAAGCACAAATACATCAACAATTACTCATCCTAGGCTACAAATCTTCTTCGGGTAAGTTTGCATCGACAGGTACTAATCTTGCACACTAAGGACATAGTAAGAACACTAACCACAAATATGCAGACATAAGCCTCCTAAATACACAAACCAATTCAAATCATATTATTATACCATAGCCTAACTTACTCATCCTTTTTGCTCTTTTTCATTCAGGCGCAATCACATTAAGCCCGTTATCTCCACACACTTATAGCAGGACGACCGGTTAGTGACTCTGATCCTCTTTTGCGCGGGGTTCCGGTACTTACGTGGCATAACCCTTTGCTTACTCAGATTTAGTTGCGGGGGATCGGACCGTAATCCTCCCTACCAAGTTCAGCACCAGAAACCGCTGAACCAACTAACAAAGAGTTTTGAAAACTTTTTTTTTTGAAGATTACACAACCGTTGGGTTAAGTGACCGGGTGAGGATCACCAAACTTAAAAGGTGTATTACCTTTTTCTTTTCTCTTTTTTTTTCTTTTCGGGACATTCACTTATATTCATCGGCTTCCCTGCGTAAAGTGTGTGAGAGATGGTGCCGACTGCTGAAATAAACTACTCAAGAGCTGTTAGAGAATGAGAATTTAAGGGTAAAACATAATAAAAAATTCAAATCGATTTCCATATGCAGGAGACTTACGGTGTTAAAACGATACCGATCTTGTGAATTTTTCCCAAGTCTCCGCAAACTCGACTCAAATCAGTCTATAGCCTAAAACTTTCAAGAAGATGCATTTTTTTATTTTTTTATTTTTTTTTATTGACTGAAATTAAACAAAATACTAACAAAAACAAAGAAAACGCACGATTCCCTCCCCCACACTTAAACTAAGCATTGCCCTCAATGAAAGGACATAAATATAAAATAAGAGTGAGAGAAAGGAAAGAACACACTCGAAGGGTTAAGGTGGAATGTAGCTTTCATGTCTGGTGGTTTTGGTGGAGGCCTTTCTGCACTACGAACACATGAAATAGGAAAAAGTAAATAGCAAGTGAACTTGGATATTAGTAAAAAATCTGGTGGCTTAGGAGGAATAGTCTGCACATATGGTAAACCTGCAATAACAAAAGTATGAAAAATAGAAAATCCACATTTAGCTTGTGAGTCAGATAAAATAGGTGGAAGAGATGCACAAATGGTGAAAGATAACTCCATGTTGTTTGGCTTAATTAGAGTTTCCACCAAAAAAAATTCGGCTATGGACAATGGTTGCTTATGACAAAAATCCATATTTTTTTGTCAAATTCAAGAGTTGTTGAATTTGCTAGAATTTCTGCACAAGTGGTTGTCAGCACCAAACTATCTTCACCTAAAATGGCTGCACTGATCTCAAGACAAACATTACAAACACCACATTCACAAGCAAAAATTTCAAGAGAGTTATCCACTTCAAGAGAAGTATATAATTCATCCAAATTAGATTTCAAGAAATTTTGTGGCATAATCTCTTTCATGCATTCACTTGAATTTTTGTTTCTTACTATGAGTTCATCATATGAAACAAACACGGTTTTAATGCGCTCACCTGGAAATTCATCAAGGCTGGTATCACATTGTGTTAACTCTAATGATGCAACAGGTTGTACATCATCATGAAACATCACGTTCTCTTGAATTTGATGGACACTTGAGATTATTTGTTCACCTTGGACTTTTTTAACTGGAAACATAGATTGCATATGTTGTTGAAATTGCAAATTATTTTCAGTCATTCGCTTATTATTTTCAGCCATTTGCTTGATAATTTCTTCCAAATATGATTGTGTGTCATCTTTCAATGATGCATTTTGTTGAAATTGTTGATATGGCCAAATAGGCTGCTCTTCAACGTATGCGTATTGTCCTTGAAGATCACCTACCATTTGGGCCTCACCATAAAAATTAGTATCTAACAACATAGGACATGCATCATTACCATGAAAATTTGAAGAACAAATATTGCAAATCGCAAGTGGAATATGATTTTGATAGCATGATTGATGTTCTCTTGCTTCCATCAAATTAATAAGATAAGCCAATTGATCCAATGAGTCTCATTTTTTTTTTGACACGAAAAAACAAATATGATTAAAATGAATTCAAAAAAATACAAAAGCACGAAATTTAATCTAATGAAGACAAATAAAAATTTTGAGAATTTTTTTGGAATTTTTTGACACTATGAAAATAGTAAATAATTCATAAAAAATAGAAAAACAACAAATTTGCGATTTTGAGGGTCAAATTCTTTTAGAATTCTATTCTAAAGGAGTACTGTTCGTCGATTTATTTCTGACTTTGTGGAAAAAATTCGGAACGATTCGAAACAGTAGCTTTCAAACTTACCTGATAGGCTGGAAAACTTATCACTGTACACCAACATGAATTGCAACCCTGAAAATCAACAAACACAACACAAAAAAAAAAATCCTAGCAACAACACTATGCCTAATATTAGTTAATAACAACAAGAATCCCCGGCAACGGCGCCAATTTAATCCGCTGTCGCACGCGGGTCAAAAACGAGTTAAATTGCAAAATTGTAGTAACGACGGTAACGACAACTCGGATATCGTCTCACAAGGATTCTTATTCTTATTAACTAATTACAGTAACGATTAATGGAGGGTTTGGTTTAGGATTGTATTAATAAAGAAATTGCAATTAAGTGATTCTAAAAAGTGATTATAAAATAAGCTGTTCTACTGTTCGGGTTCCCCACTTATCATTGGTAATCATAAATCTAATCCCTAAGCGAATTCTATCCCCTATTCGATTACAGCAACAATAAACAAGCGAAATTGGTACTATACGGTTTATATTCCTATTACCCGAATAAAGCAAACGGATTCAGCACTCATGAATTAAGCAAACATGATTTGACATACGCAAGTTAACGATAAAGCAACGCTAAATCGCGAAACAGATCAAGGAACATAAACCAATCGAATTAAATCAATAATATTATGTATGAATTGAATTAAGCATGCAACACATATAGAAGATTATTGAAAGGGAAAAGAATTGGGATTAAAATTATAAAACCTCAAAGATTCGGTGGAACATGAAGAGTAGATAACCCTTGGACTTAGTTCTCCATAAATTCTTCAAAACGTAAGAAAAATTTCGTGAATAGTGTCTGTTGTGAACAGTACCGCGGCTGCTACCCTAAGGGAAAAGAGTATAACCCGTTTTACAATCCAACTGAGTCGAACATACGACTCAGGCCCAAAACTAAATGACCCAAAACTTAACTAAAACTAGTGCTGCAACTTCAACGAATTTTCTGGCCCTACTACAGTCCGATTCTGACTTCCACTTCAACATAAGAATTGTAGCTCTTTCTCTTAGCTTTCCGGCGATTATTAGAACGCCACAATCGGACTCCTGGAACTCCAGATATGATCGTTTCTATGCAGACTGTTAAAGCTGAAAATTAAATACGAAAATCAAATAACAATAAAAATAAATTAAAATATAAAAACATTATAAAATACAAAAATAAGACAAGCAAACCATGGAAATGTATAAGTACAACCGTAGAGGAATGTGCATCAAAATACACTGATCAGTTAGCCTCCAAAAATTCAGCTTTTAAAAGATAAATTCTCCAGCTAAGTAAACCCCTGGAAATGGTCAGCCTCCAAAATCAATCCTTCAATTCCAAATTCCCTGGAAAGGGTTAGCTTCCAAAATCATCGTTCAAACCTTCAAATCTCCTCAATAGAGTCTAGGTCAATCACTCAAACAAATTCCCCAGTAGAGTCCATCTTTAAACCTGGGTCTTCCATTCATCAATCCCTGCTTAACAAAAGCACAATCCCCAGAAGGGTCAACCTTTAGTTTCTAAACAATAAAGTAATCCTCAACAGAGTAATCCCCTTTGAGTCAAAAGATCCCACACTGGTAGATCTTTCCCCATTTAAGAGTCAGCCACAACCTTGGGCTTTGTACAAGGCACATACTCCCTTAGAGTCAAAACCCTACTCATAGGTATTCCCCTATCCAGAGTCAGCCACAACCTTGGGCTTTGTACAAGGCAAATAATAGAGTCTCCCCAGTGAGTCCTTCCCCTATCAAGTAGCCACAACCTTGGGCTTTGTACAAGGCAGATAAACATCATTTCTTGTGTCAAAAGATTCCTAACCTTCAGGATCTTTTCCATAGAGAGTCACCCACAACCTTGGGCTTTGTACAAGGCACAAAATAGAGTCATCCATACTCAGTTTCCTCAACAGTCAGCCACAACCTTGGGCTTCGTACAAGGCAGAAAACAATGTCTTCCCTAGCTAGAGTCAGCCACAACCTTGGGCTTCATACAAGGCACAAAATAGTGTCTTTCTAGATAGAGCCAGCCACAATTTTGGGCTTTGTACAAAACACTAAATAAACCTTTCAATCAAAAACAAAATAAACACTTTCCAGCTAGAGTCAGCCTCAATTGTGGGTTTCATACAGAACACAGATCATTCAATCAAAAGTAAATTCCCAGTGGAGTCATCTCCCAGAGTCAATAAAAACCTTTTAAGCCTCAAGCTTGGGCCTCATACAAGCCAGCTAAAAATCAAATCTTTCATACAGTAGATAAACATAGCTTATCTCTATAGAGAGATATTTCTCCTATCTCACCACATTCAAACAGAAAAACAAACAAACAAACAAACAAACATTTCAATTTCAAACATTCTCCCATTTAGGACTCTAAAAGGCATGCTCTGGCACATCCCAGACTTGTACAACTTTCCCTAATTTAGTCGAGAATCTTTCTTTCATTCAAGATACACGCGACTGGCATACTTGTACATCCAAGTAAGGTCCATCTCTTATGAAACAAACTCATCTTTTCTGTCACTTTTAATGTTTGTGGTGGAATAGTAGAAATACCTCTCTGTAAAGATGACTTCATGTCTCTTTACTGTAAACAGAGATTTAATTTAAGCTTCAACCTTGAGCTTCAAGCAAGGCACCCAAAAACAATTAATTTCCCTAATTAGTTCCCCGAACTACAAAAAGCTCTGACTTCCATTAGAGATATGTAGGCATGAGATTCACAAGGAATCCCAGCGAGCTAATCAAAAACCAAAAATAGTCAGTCTTTCAATTCAATTCAATTCTCTCTCCTAACACAAAGGAGAAACTTTCCCAATCAATTAGCAGCTGTCATACCCTAATTTTTGACCCCCCTGAGATGACATATCTTCAGGATTTTTCATCAGGTCAAGACAAGTACCCAGAGCAGTCATTTCTCCATCTGGTACCTAATCGAGGATGCTCAAAGACAAGAAAGCTCAGGCAAAGGATCAATCAATACAAGGATTAGTCCCTAATACAATCATGGGGCTCAAAGACTTCACTTTTCTCATCTATGATTGATTAGACATCCAGTCATCTGAGTACAGGTTTACTCAGGTCACCAGACTAGGGTTCTGAGCCTATCAAGGACTGAAATCAGGGATCACATTTGGGAAACCCTAAAAAACCTCAGAGGGTCATTCAAAGACATCAATCATCTTCAAATAACTCATATTACAAGGGCATGAATCCAAAACTCAAGACATGATTCAAGGATCTCTACTACCTCCATATAATCCATTTATATCATCCATTTGTGGAGAAGATCTTATTTCTACACAAAAGCCCAAAAAATTCACTTTGTCAGGAAAAAGTCAACTGTGAAGGATCATCATTGACTTTTAAGGTTTTTGGTCAAAAAATGACTTTCAAAGATCAATATCATCAATATATGGATGTCAAAGTCATTTGGCCAAAGAAATTCAAAGAAATTCATCAAGGAGCGAAAAGTCGGGAATTAGGGTTTTTGAAGGCATGGTGAGATCTCAAAATTTCACCTACACAACTCAAAAAACTTCCAACATGAAAGTTGTAGATCTTGCAAAATAAAACAACATCTTACAAAGGAACTTTTTTCAAAAGATCAACCATTTATGAAGTTTTGGAAATTTTGAAGTTTAGGTCATAAACACTTAGAAATTTTTCTAAGTGTTTTAACCTAGTTTTCATCCAACTTTAGGCTCATTTTTCACAAATTTCCTAAATGATTCTGAAGAAGACATAAACTAATGATTTGAAGTAGATGTTTAGGGCTTTCCAAATTGTGTTCAACCTTCTCCAAATTCAATTTGAGCTAGGAGTTATGCTTGTTCAAAGTTGGCCTCATGAAGTAAAATTATAGGTCATGGACACTTTTGGACTTTGCAAATTTTGTGCAAATAACCTCTCTTATGGATGCTACACGACCCATAACACATCTGAAACCATGCCATGCATTCATTTTCACCATGACATAAGGATTGAAGAAGATTCTAAAAACAAGAACATGTGATTATGTAATGATTACATTTGTGAATTTATGGCAAATTGATGAATCACCCAAGGAATCTTCTCACCAACCAATTAGAGCTCATTTCTGGCTCAGAATTGTCCCCTAAGATCAAGCAAAATCGAGGGCTAGGGGATTGATCAAATGGAATCAAAATTCTCATCATTGCATAAGAGATATTTGCAAAATTCCTTCATGGCTAAGAAAGCAAATCAACTTCACTAAGGAAGCTCACTCCTCTGCAGCTATACTGATCCATTTGCCTATAAATACAGATGCATTCCTCATTCAAAAACACACCAAAGCAACCATATTACTTGCTTTCTCTTTCTCTCCTCTTGTTCATTGTTTTTCAAAGTTCTTTGGCAAGAAGAATCGATTTCTTCAAACCAAAGCTTATCTTTGGGAAGTGAGCATTCTAACATCTCAAGGGAGGTCATTTGAGGTGATCCAAGCACCTGGATCACTTCTGTAGGTGGAGGAACACTATTGTTGCTCTCACTTTGGAGCACTTGCAGTTGGAGGTCCATGGAGTGATTCAGAAGGTTTCAAGGCAAGCCAATCATCCAGACACCCTCCTCAGGTCATAGTGAAGCTAACCAGATGGCTGCAGCCCATCTGTAACTCAGGATTCAACAACCTCCATATCCACTTGAAGCTCAAATCGAGGGAGGTCCATAGAACAATTCAGAAGGATTCAGGCTACAATAAGCATCCAGTTAGCATCATTGAGTCTCAGGGAAGCTATTGAGATCATTCATTCAAACCCAGGTGCTCTCAATCATCCTCACGATCTCCATTTTCAGAGGTAAGTTTCTGAACTTCACCTCTCTAATTTAAGTACCTTTTGTGAAATAGCTCGATTCTATCTTGTTTAGCATCATCAGAGGATTGAAAACCCTCTATCATCATCCATTTATCTTTCAGTATAGTCATTTAATTTGATTTTGAAATTTTAGGGTTCTTCACGATTTCTGATAAATTAGCTAGATGTAGTTAATAATAGTTCATGTTAGTTACATATTTAGAATCGTGAGTGAAATTAGAGCAAGTTTCGTGTTTACATCATGACAAATGGTTGAGAAACGAGTGAGTTCAGAAATCCAAAAATGGAGAGCTTGAGGTTGAAGACGAAGATGGTGGTGGCGCGCAAATTTGAATTCTCAGGACAGGGTTTATTTTATTTTGAATGGTATGCGTTTTATTAACGACTAAACAACTTGCCCTAGTGGCCACACATGCGCCCTTAGTATCATCATGCCACAAGTCTGGGGTTCGAATCCCCCTCGCCCCAGACTTTTTGTTTCTTTTATTTTTCAATGATTTACTAGTTGTCTTGAAACATAACCAAATGAATGCAAGTTACTATCACCACACGCGCGTTGGCTCAGTGGTGTTTGTTTTGTGTGTGTGACTTAGAGGGCGTGAGTTCAAGCCTTGGTGAAGACATTTCTATATTTTTTACCACTTTTCACACTTATTTTCTTCACAACTTCACATAAATATTTAACCTATCAAATTAAATCATTTTCACTTCATTTTTCACACACTTGTTATTTAATATACCTATTTTATGTATAATCAAAAAATCATAAAAATATTATTTAATTCATATATTTTTATTAGGTATAAAATAGTATGTTTTAAGTGTTTTATTAAATACTTTAAATATATGTTTCCATTTTGTTTTAACCTAATTATTTGTGTGAATAATTTTGTGATAAAACCCTAATTGTTTAGGTCTTAATTAAGTGAAAATCTTTATTTTTACTTTAATTAAGTTGACTTTTGTCAATCTACAAAATTGTTTTCAATCTCTGATTAAACAGATGATTAAGGTTTTCAAACAACAAAACCTTATATCATTTCAATCTTTTCTTCAACTATTTTCATAAACAGTAAATCTTTTTTAAGTGGGCCTCTAATAGAGTGTAAGTCCCAAAAACACCTTCTCTTCTTAGCTTGTTTTCAAAACTGTATTTTCAAAATCTTCTTTCTGTTTTCAAAACATTCCTCTGGTATTTGAAGGGCATTATTCCCGGTGAAACTCTTCAGATACCTATGTGACCTTTGTCCATCTTCACTTCTTCTGTTTTCAAAAACCATTAACTGTTTATCATATACATTCAACTATTATCAAAAACAACAAAAATACTGTTGAGGCTCTGTACATACTTCTTCAATGGCCTCCACTCCATCCAGGTTAGGCTTTACAAGCTTTCAATTTACAGTCTTTATTTAAATTACTGTCAAATATAAACTGTGCATATATTAGTTTAGAACTACGTTTGAGTATAAACCTTAGGACAGTTAAACTATATATATATTATAGGAATATGACCTAGGATTGAGAATGTCTCCCCGGTGAAGGCTCTTTCCTAATTAGAGATCTGTAGTTCAAACCCCCAAGATGAATTATTCCCGGTGAAACATCTTGGCAAAAACCTTAGAATCCAAAAGTAATAGGACACATCCACCCAAAGAGGAATTATTCCCGGTGAAACCTCTTACCCATTTGCTTAAAGCCAAAATAAGTTCAAAACTACATAGCTTTCTCTTGTGCTATAACAAGGACCCTCGATTAGCCTCCTCTTGGGCTTTGTACAAGGACCCACAGGCTTCTTAAAAGCATTTCCAGCTTCCTCTTGAGCTTGTATACAAGGACCCATCAGGTTTCTTATAAACATAGGAACAGGTCTTTAGTCACCTTTTAGCCTACCCTGGTGAGTTTCTTCCAATTTAAACCAGACTTAAAACAAGCTAAGTTTGTCTCAATTTCACATTGAGTACACTTTTTGGAATGAGAGACATGGACAGTCTCTGTCACCCTTATCTTCATCAATCCTCCTTAGCAGAGTCTAGGATCTATGTTTTGGTCATCCTCAGCATTGAGTCAGCCTTCATCTTGGGCTTTAAACAAAGAGTCTCCACTAGATAATCTTTCTGCCATCATTTCAATAAAAATCCCTAGAAAGGGTTAGCCTCCAAAGTCAATTAAAATCAATCCATCATTTCAATAAAAACCCCTGGAAAGGGTTAGCCTCCAAAGTCAATTAATAAAAATGTCAAAAAATAAATAATTTCATTCTCTTAGGAGATAATTTCCCCAAAAGAGTCAAAACCCCTGGAAAGGGTCAGTCTCCAAAAAAAAACATCATAAAGTCAGTCTTCTAACAGACAAATTCACCAGCTGAGTCAAAATCCCTGGAAAGGGTTAGCTTCCATCAAAAAACAGTCTTTTTAATCTCAGTAGAGTCAAAACCAACAAAAACAGTTAGCCTCAACCTTGGGCTTCATACAAGGCACCCAAACAATAAAACCCCCTGTCAAGAGTCAGCCTCAACCTTGGGCATTGTACAAGGCAGATAATAGAGTCTCCCCAGTGAGTCCTTCATCACTCAGTAGCCACAACCTTGGGCTTTGTACAAGGCAGATAAACCATACTTCCATGTGTCAAAGATTCCTAACCCTTAGGATCTTTCCCCATATAGTCATCCATACTTCATTTATTTAAAAGTCCGCCACAACCTTGGGCTTTGTACAAGGCAGAAAATAATGTTTTCCCTAGCAACAGTCAGCCACAACCTTGGGCTTTATACAAGGCACATAAATAGAGTCTCCCTCAGTATAGTCAGCCTCAATTCTGGGCTTTGTACAGAACACCAAATAAAATCCATCAAATAAACATTCTCCAAGTAGAGTCAGCCTCAATTCTGGGCTTTGTACAGAACACAAAAATACCTTGTAATTAACCCCCAATGGAGTCATCTCCCAGAGTCAATAATATTAATTAATCAATCAAAAAGCCTCAAGCTTGGGCCTCATGCAAGCCAGCTAAAGTCAAATCTTTTATACAGTAGATAGACATAGCTTATCTCTATAAAGAGATATTTTTACTACTCTACCACATTCAAACAAACAAACATTTCAATTTCAATTTCAATCAAAGTCTCCCATTTAGGACTCTGAAAGACATGCTCTGGCACATCCCCAGACTTGTACACTTTCCCTAATTTGGACGAGCATCTTTCTTTCATTTAAGAGGCATCTGACTGGCATACTTGCACACACACAAGTAAGGTCCCCCTCTTGAATGAAATGAATTCAGTTATTCTGTCACTCCTTTAAATGTTTGTGGTAGAATAGTACAAATACCTCTCTGTAGAGATAATTTCATGTCTCTTTACTGTAAACAGAGATTTAATTCCAAGCTTCAACCTTGAGCTTCAAGCAAGGCACCAAAAAACATTAATTTCCCTAGTTAGTTCCCCGAACTACATTAAGCTCTGACTTCCACTAGGGATATGTAGGCATGAGGTTCACAAGGAATCTCAGCGAGCTAATAAAATACCAAAAATAATCAGTCTGTCTGTCTGTCTGTCTTTTCAGATCAATTCAATTCCTTCTCCTAACACAAAGGAGAAACTTTCCCAATCATTAGCAGCAAACACAATCACAATGACACAGAGAAGGTTCCTGTAGAGTACTACAGATATGTAGGGTGTTTAAACACTTCCCTATGTATAACCGACCTCCCGGACTCCAGAATTTCTAGTCTAGGTGTAAATCCCCACACTTAGCAAACTCCTAGGGTTTAGTTGAGATCTTTTTTCCCCTTTCCTACTCGTAGGACAAATAAGAAAGTTCGTGTGATATCGTAGGAAGAACTGAAACAAAATTCATCCCACCACGGGCGCATTCTCCTTCCAAATTTCGCGTGAAGGGTTTAGCGTGCCGTCCTCCCAAGTGAAACGGGGAGGTAAAAGAAAACGACACCACAGAAAAATGGCGACTCTGCTGGGGATTATAAGTGTTAAAAACCTTGGTTTATCATCCAAACCAATGGTTGACCTGTTGCTGGTCCAGCCCCAATGAGGAATTAGGGATGCCAAATTCCCCCTCAAACAAGAGAGGTCCTGCCTAACCTCTGTGTCATATCATGTGTTTGTTGCATATATATTTGTTTATTTTGTTTATTCTGTATCGGGAAAGGGCTTGATTCCCCCTTGTGGTGAGAAATCCTATACCCGGATTTGAGTGCAACATAAGATAGGATGGAGGATGTCTTCCCGGTGAAGGCCCTCTAATCTTGGTTTACAAATCTACTCTTGGGATTTGCCTGGCTGGTTGTGATTAACTGCGCCACTGCATTCCAAGACTGGTTTGTACCAGGAGGACCTAGAAACACATTAACCCCACTTAAAGCCTTTTTAGGACGTAGAGCGGTGATTACGGAAGTAATTGTCACGCAGATACTACACTCAGAGAAAACTCTCTTATAGATACCAATCAACGTATCTTTAAGGTTGAGCAAAAACTCTGAGACCCCTAGAACCCGTTCTACAGGTACAAAAATCATTAACCTTAGTTTACCATTGGGGCGGGAGATTGCGTTTTGACTTCATGACCACTATACCCTTCAACGCCATGTTTGTTTAAAACTCTTGTGTGTGCATTCATGCATTCATGCATCATTCATTAATAACAACTAAAAACAAACAAAAAGAGTCTTTTTTTCGAGTCGTTTTTCAAGGAAACTAAATAACGAACGTTTTGAACTTCATAGAAAGAGAGAAACGGAGAAAGGACTTAAGGATCTATACCATGGATTATGGAAGAAAGAGAGCTAGGAAATACACCTTAAAGATTCCCCAGGTCGAGGAACTGGGAAAGCTCGGAAAACTGGTGGTCAACCCCCAGGCTTTCAAGGAGAAGTATGGAAAACTTCTGCCTTTGCTCAATACCAACATGGTGGATGGGATCCTTCCCACCTTGGTACAGTTTTACGATCCAACGTATCACTGCTTCACTTTTCCAGATTATCAGCTCATGCCTACGTTAGAGGAGTACTCTCGTCTGATTGAAATACCCGTGTACGCGCAAGATCCGTACTCCGGTTTGGAAAAGAATCCTGACGACATTATCATTGCTGCAACTACTCCCTTGAACGTAGTCGACATCAGAACTCATATGGTGAGTAGAGGAGGAATTCAAGGATTGCCCTCCAAATTCCTGTTTGATCAAGCTCGGTACTTCGTCAGCATCCAAGATATGAGCGCTTTTGAGGAAGTCTTGGCTTTGCTTATCTACGGATTGTTTTTGTTCCCTAACATTAATGATTTCGTCGACATCAACGCAATTAAGATCTTCTTAATTGGAAATCCAGTTCCAACCTTGCTTGCGGATGCTTATCACTCTGTGCATTCAAGAAACCTGCAGCGAGGAGGATTAATCACATGATGTGTACCGTTGTTATACGAATGGTTCGTTTCGCACCTGCCGAAGTCTAGCACTTTCTGGAATATGAGGGATGGCCTTTACTGGTCGCAGAAAATCATGTCTCTCACTCATACAGACATTGATTGGTGTAGTCCTGACAACGACGAAACCAAGATCATCTTCAGTTGCGGAAGTTTCCCCAACGTACCCCTAATTGGAACTAAGGGAGGAATTAGTTACAATCCAGCTTTAGCCCGTCGTCAATACGGCTATCCTATGAAAAACATTCCAAGTAACATTCAATTGGAGGGTCTGTTCTTCAAGAACATCGACGATCATGGCAACATGCTGAAGAAAGAAATTGCCCAAGCCTGGCGTCTTGTTCACAGCAAAGGGAGAAGATTGTTAGGAAAACATCTTTGCATCTCCCTGGATCCTTACCTTCAATGGGTACGCGTCAGAGCATTCAAGCTCAGGATGTCATATCAACATCAAGAACCTATTCCCCTAAGGGAACCAATTTACCTTTTCTCCACTGATGTTGAAAAACTGCAAGCGGCATTAAACAAGGTATGCCAAGAAAGGAATGCTTGGAGGAACAAGTATCGAATCATCAACACAGAAAACGTTGAGATTCATAACATCCTAAGAAGGAAGGATGAGTTACTTGAAGTACTCGATCGACAAGTGACACAAACGTCACTTTCTCATCATATCCCTCCTGCTTCCTGGATCATCGATCAGCTCACGTCAGAAAACGCTCAGCTCAAGAAACAGAAGAAGATGTTAGAACGTGAAGTCGGCTCTTCGTCAAAGTTTTAGAGTCCTTTCTCTCAGTTTCTCTGTATTTCCATTTTCAAAGTGTGTAAAAAACGGCGTTTTCGCTTAATTAATAAAAGTTTGATGTTTCATAACGTAATTATGGTGTTTCCTTGAAAAATATTAACTTAATTGCATATCATACATCGCTTTAGTCGTACGCACTGACACAAGAATTGTCGCGGATCTAATAGTCACTTTCCTTTCTCCAGAAAGAGAGGAGGAGAAGGAGGTGAACAAGACTTTCAAGCTGTCTCATCCATACAACACTCGTTCAAGTCGCAAGAAAAGAATGGAAGACTTTGAGCAAGAGAATGAAGAACTCAGGGAAGAGATTAATACTCTCAAAGGTACTGTTGAAAGACTCAATAGTATGGTAGAAGCCCTGGTAGTTGCGCAGAATCGACCAACGCCAGAAGAACCACAAAGGACTGTGGTTTCCGAGATTGTTTCTACTCCTGTTCCTCAGTATACCATGCCGCCTGATCGACCTTGGGGCATGCCGTATAACTTTACTCCAGAAGGGTACATACCTCCAGCTTCTGAAGCTCCAAAGGTCACCATGGATATGCGTCCACCGGAGGGTTACAAACCTCTGGAAATTGAAGTTCCAAGAGCAACGGCAATGGGTTTCGCACAACAAAATGCTGAGATTCCAAGATCTGCTGTCATGGCTTCTCCACAGCCCATTATGCATACTTTTCCCCCGCAAGGCGGACAAGTATATCATCACGCTCCAAGTGAGGATGCTGGCGTGTATGAAAGATTGGACGAGTTCCAAGAACAGTTTCTGCAAATGCAGAAGGAACTCAAGACTCTCCGAGGACAAGATCTCTTTGGAAAGAATGCTGCAGACCTCTGTCTGGTTCCAAATGTTAAGATTCCTCACAAGTTCAAAGTACCAGAATTCGAGAAGTACAAAGGGAATTCATGCCCACAAAGTCATCTTGTGATGTACGCTCGAAGAATGTCAACTCAGACTGATAATCAACAATTGCTCATTCATTATTTTCAAGACAGCCTGACTGGTGCTGCACTCAAATGGTACATGAACTTGGACAGTTCAGAGATTCGTACTTTTCGAGACCTCGGAGAGGCCTTCGTCAAACAGTATAAGTACAATCTGGATATGGCTCCCGACAGAGATCAACTCTGGGCCATGACTCAAAAGGATAGAGAAAGCTTCAAGGAATACGCTCAGAGATGGCGTGAAGTTGCTGCTCAAATTTGTCCACCACTTGAAGAGAAAGAAATGACAAAAATCTATCTCAAAACTTTGAGTCCATTTTACTACGGACGAATGGTTGCAAGTGCACCAAGTGACTTTACCGAGATGGTAAACATGGGTGTGCGTTTAGAAGAAGCAGTTCGAGAAGGACGCCTGAACAAAGAACCAGAATCTTCTATTGGTCCAAGGAAGTATGGAAGTTCTTTCCAGAAGAAAAAGGATCAAGATGTCAGCAATGTCTTACACAAAATCAAGAAGAAATTCCAACCTCAAGTTGCAACAATAACTCCGGTTGTTAACTCAGCGCCAGCTTATCAACTTCAGGTCTCGCAACAACAAATTCAACAAAGGTCGCAGCAACCTCAGCAGCAGGTTCGACCTCCAAATTACAACAATCGGGCTCCAAGGTATCCTGCCTTTGACCCTGTACCAATGCCGTATGCAGAATTGTTTCCAACATTACTGGCAAAAGGACTCATTCAGACAAGAAGTCCTCCAAATCCTACAAACAGTTCCTCACCATGGTACAAGGCTGACCAATCTTGTCCCTATCATCAGGGGGCGCCAGGTCACAATATTGAGAACTGTTTCTCTTTCAAGATTGACGTCCAACGATTAGTGAAGAGCGGAATGCTATCCTTCAAAGATACTAATCCAAACGTTCAAGCAAATCCTTTGCCGCAGCATAAAGAAGCTTCAGTAAATCTGATAGATCAACACCCCAATGTCATTCAAATCTACGACATTCGTCAGATAGGGGAAAATCTTGTCAAGATGCACGCTAGACAAGCTGGGTACGGTCATGTACCACCTCACAACTACTTCACATGCGAAATTTGTCCAAAGAATAATCAAGGATGTGCCGTAGTTCAAGCTGCATTACAAGAACAAATGGACTTAGGATGGATTCAACATATCCGAGTCATAACTGAACATGACATCAACATGGTCCAAGGATGTCCAGGAGAATACAAAATCTACAAAGTTGAAGACCTTGAAGGATCAGTAGTCAGGTTCCACAAAACTTTAAATGGACTTGCCTACTTTGGAACAGATTTCCACGCCTACAGTAGATGCAGAATCTGTCGAAGAAATTCACGAGGATGTTTACGTGTTCGCAACGATATTCAAAAGCTAATGGATGACAATACCATTACTGTTCTTGCCAACAGAGAAGATGATGAAGTCTTTACCGTATCTCCTCAAATTAATCAAGTTGAACCTATGCAAGTTAAGTATGATAGCAGGAAGACAGCAGTTGCGCCGTTAGTCATCTACTTACCAGGTCCTGTACCGTATGAGTCCAGCAAGGCTATACCATACAAGTACAACGCTACATTCATTGAAAATGGTAAGGAAATACCATTACCGTCTGTTGTCAACATTGCTGATGTTAGTCGAGTCACCAGAAGTGGACGAGTCTTCAACAGAACAACAGAAAATGTGGAGAAACCTTCGGAGGAAGTACCACATAAGCAAGACAACCATCCGACCAATGCTGTTCAAGCGAAAGAAAATGATGAGATCTTGAAGTTAATCCAGAGGAGTGAATACAACATTGTAGATCAATTACTACATACTCCGTCCAGGATTTCTGTTCTTTCCCTGCTATTGAGTTCTGAGGCTCATAGGGAAGCTCTACAGAAAGTTTTGGAACAAGCTTTCGTAGAACCAAGTGTTACGATAAGCCAATTCAACAACATCGTTGCCAACATCTCCGCCGGAACTAGCCTAAGTTTCTGTGACGAAGATCTTCCTGAAGAAGGAGTGGACCATAATCTTCCACTTCACATCTCAGTTGGCTGCATGGGTGATACACTCACAGGAGTCCTAATAGACAATGGATCCTCTCTCAACGTCATGCCTAAATCAACATTGTCAAGATTATCTTTCGAAGATTACCCTCTAAGAAAAAGTCATGTCATCGTCAAAGCATTTGATGGATCAAGAAAGTCAGTTTTCGGAGAAGTAGATCTTCCCATGACTATTGGACCTCAGACGTTCAAAATCACTTTCCAAGTTATGGATATTCCAGCACAATACAGTTGTTTGCTAGGTCGCCCATGGATTCATGAGGCTGGGGCAATTACTTCAACACTTCATCAGAAACTGAAGTTCATAAGAAATGACAAATTGGTAACCGTATGTGGAGAACGAGCTCTGATCGTCAGCAACCTGTCATCATTCTCCGACATAGAACCAAAAGAAGTTGTTGGAACTAAATTCCAAGCACTTTCCTTAAACAAAGGAAAGGAGAAAGCAGCGTCTATCTCTTCATACAAAGATGCAATCCAAGTTGTGAAGGATGGCACAACCAGTGGTTGGGGGCACATTAATATTCCTACCAACAACAAGAACAGAACGGGAATTGGATTCTTTCCAACATCATCAAAAGCTATCCCAGGGATTGAAGTAGTTCTCCCTATCCAAGAAACTTTCTGCAGTGGAGGTTTTCTTCAACCTGTTCAACAAACAGTCAATATCATCGATACGGAAAGCACCGATGAAGAGGAATGGTTATCCTATCTTCACAAATCAGGATACATCGCCCTATCAGAGTCTGAACCACTTTGCTGTTATCCAAATGAAGAATCTGAAAGTAAGACTCAACCAAGCAGTGATGAAGTTACTAACAGCTTCACCACCAGAAGTCATGGTTCATCAGAAGGAGTTCCTCCTATCCCCGAAGAGACTTGGGATACATTAGGAGAACCAAGCGGAAAATTCGACTACATGGTGAAATACTCCGCTCCTGAAAGTTCAAAAATCTCTCTGGAAGATATTGTTCCAACTGGATGGAACAGTGATTTTGAGTACCTCTCTCAGCCAAAAGAGATGTATAACCCTTGCTATTCAGCATCACCTACTTGTGAAGTCATCATTGAGGATTATATCCCCAAGTCACCTTCCGAGGCTAAAGATCTAGAGTTCACATATCTAGTCAATGCCATCTTGGGAGAAGAGCAAGACCAAAATACAGAAGAGGATGATCTCGAAAGTGTCTCCGACAACGAGTCTCTCCATTCAGAAGATTGGAAGTTTCCTCAAAAGAAAGTTCGACATACTCCACTTGGAAAGGGGTATGCTCACACTGCTCAGTCTGCTGAAGTAGAAGAAGATCGTCTGAGTGTTGCAAAGACAGTGGTTGGTAAATCAAGACCTACCACAGGCCAGCTTAAGCCTAAGGTTCCAGATTACTTAGTGCACAATGGGGTTCGCCACTACTGGACAGCTGTTGAAGTTTCAACTGTTGTTCGCACTCCTAAGTAGGAACTTTCACCGTTATTTTGTCCTCTCACCATAGCCCAGGGTGAAGAGATGTTTCATAGGGCTTTGCATTTTACTATTTCTTAGTTAAATGTCCCTCTTTGCTTCGCCCAAAGCAATAGAGTTTTGTTTTATAGGGTCTTTGTTTCAAGAAATGACTGTCCATAAATAAAAATGTCATTCTGTTCCTTCGTTTAGTTTTTCCTTTTCTTTTTTCGGAAATTGGTAATCCTAAAAAACACCCTTAAAAAACATCGAAAAATCATTAACTGCATACACCGAGTCTTCCCTCGTTGTCTAAATAAAACTTATCACACATATGCAGATTAATCATAAAATACCCCGTTGAAACGTATGACCGTATGACTTCTCCAAGCTTTGAGTTTCCTGTATTCGAGGCAGAGGAAGAAGAAGACGAAGAAATATCAAAGGAAATTTCACGGTTACTTCAACAAAAGGAAGAGGCCATTCAGCCATACAATGAGCCTCTAGAGATCATTAACCTTGGTTCCGATGGAAACAGAAGAGAGGTTAAGATTGGAGTTTCGCTCAGTTCAGAGATCAGAGAGAGTTTGATACAGCTGCTCAAAGAATTCTCAGATGTCTTCGCTTGGTCTTATCAAGATATGCCAGGGTTGGATACCAGTATAGTGGAGCATCACTTGCCATTAAAAGCAGAATGCCCTCCGGTCAAGCAAAGATTAAGAAGAACTCATCCGGAGATGGCCATGAAGATCAAAGAGGAAGTTCAAAAGCAGATTAACGCAGGTTTCCTCGTCACTTCAGAATACCCTCAGTGGTTAGCTAACATTGTTCCCGTTCCTAAGAAAGACGGAAAAGTCCGCACGGCGTCGACTACAGAGATTTGAACAAAGCTAGCCCTAAGGATGATTTTCCCTTACCACACATTGATATGTTGGTAGACAGTACAGCAAAATCCAAAGTTTTCTCGTTCATGGACGGATTTTCAGGATACAACCAAATCAAAATGGCACCTGAGGACATGGAGAAAACAGCTTTCATCACCCCCTGGGGCACGTTCTGCTACCGTGTTATGCCTTTTGGACTAAAGAACGCAGGGGCAACTTATCAAAGAGCCATGACTACGCTTTTCCATGACATGATGCATAAGGAAGTGGAAGTCTATGTGGACGACATGATTGCCAAATCAGAAAATGAAGAAGATCACATACAGAATCTGACAAAGTTATTCCAACGCTTACGGAAGTTTCAGCTTCGCCTGAACCTCAACAAGTGTACCTTTGGTGTCTACTCAGGAAAACTCCTTGGTTTCATTGTCAGCAAACGAGGAATTGAAGTAGATCCAGACAAAGTCAAGGCAATTCAAGAAATGCCTTCGCCCAGAACCGAGAAACAAGTTAGAGGATTTCTTGGACGTCTGAATTACATCTCAAGATTCATATATCTCATGACAGCAACTTGTGCTCCTATTTTCAAACTTCTACGGAAAAATCAAAGTTGCGTCTGGACAGACGATTGTCAGAAAGCGTTCGACAGCATTAAGGAATATCTGCTCGAACCACCCATCTTGTCTCCTCCAGTGGAAGGAAGACCTTTGATAATGTACTTAACCGTCTTAGAAGATTCCATGGGTTGTGTCCTTGGACAGCAAGACGAGACAAAAAGAAAAGAGCATGCCATCTACTACCTGAGCAAGATAATCACTGACAATGGGTCAAATTTGAATAACAAAATGATGAAGGAGCTTTGTGAAGAATTCAAGATCGAACATCACAACTCATCTCCTTACAGACCAAAGATGAATGGAGCTGTAGAAGCAGCTAACAAAAACATCAAGAAAATCATTCAGAAGATGGTCATCACTTACAAGGATTGGCATGAAATGCTCCCGTATGCTCTTCATGGTTACCGTACATCAGTACGCACTTCGACTGGAGCAACTCCTTTCTCCCTTGTATATGGCATGGAGGTAGTCCTACCTATAGAGGTTGAGATTCCATCAATGAAAGTTTTGATGGAGGCAAAATTAACAGAAGCCGAGTGGTGTCAAAGCAGATTCGATGAATTGAACTTAATCGAAGAAAAGCGCATGACAGCTTTATGCCACGGACAGCTATATTAACAAAGAATGAAGAAAGCTTTCGACAAAAAGGTTCGACCTCGCACAATCAAAGAAGGCGACCTTGTACTCAAAAAGATTCAATCTTTTCTCACAGACTCGAGAGGGAAATGGACTCCCAATTATGACGGCCCCTACGTGGTCAAGAGAGCTTTCTCAGGAGGAGCCTTAATACTCACGACTATGGATGGAGAAGAATTCACCCGTCCTGTGAACGTCGACGCAGTCAAGAAATACTTCGCCTAAATAAACAAAAAAAACAGCTCGCTAAGTTGAAAACTCGCAAAGAGCGACTTAGGCAAAAAAAAAGCGTCTCGGTGAATCGAAAACCCGAAAGGGCGATTCAGGCAAAAATTAGAGACATAAAAAAAAATATAATAATAATCAATCCTGGTAGACTTAAAACCCGAAAGGGGTAGTTTACGCAAAAGTTAGGGATATATGGCAAGTAACTGTGTTCAGGACAAACTTGATCATTCAAAATCCATAGCGGAGTGTTCATCAGCAGTAGGTCATCTTCTACGAAGCACGAATACAGCACAACTCGGAGTGGAAGGGAGAGATAACGGCCGTCACGTTTCATCGTAGCCCTTTTCCCAAAAATTACCAATTTCCAACTTTGTAAATACTCCATGGAATCAAGCATTTGGCTGATTACCATTCCATATATAATAATTTGAGCCTTGTGCTTTTCCTTTGCAATCTAGTCTTATTCAGTTTCTTGAAATGCATTTTAAGTTTAAACAGTCATTTTCTTGAAACAAATGTTTTCATAAAATAAAAATGAATTTACTTGCAAAAATAAAGGTGAAAGTTCTTTCTGAGGTTTACAAACAATAGGAAGAATGCAAACAGTTGCTCCGAGAACGGTTGAGACTCCGGGAACCAATATTTCCCCATGAGGTCGCTTTGCGAACATCTCCCGATGACGGATCTTTACTTCAATTCATATTACTTACTTCGGACAGCGGACAACTGATAGCCAGATATTCCAAACAGAGATCGAACTACAAGAAGAGGACATCTTCTGATCCACAAGAATTCAAGTCGTATCATTAGGATTTTACATCCGCGACAATTCTATTCACATTCACTTTATATTTTATAATTGTCATAATACTCATGCATACATTACATCACAACTGCATAGTCAAATGAGGCTTTTAATCATGAGAATGCCCGAGTCATAAGGGCATGAACTCAAGTTTCCCCTACAAATCCTGGAGAAACTTTTTCCTTCAAGACAACGATCCATGTAGAGAGATTTCCCCAAGCAAGTCAATAGATGGTAGTCTCCCTCAAAGAGATAGCTTGTTCACTTTTGGAATTCCTCAGCCAAGGATCTCCTGCAGAGCGACATTCGACAGTCTTCTTCAGATAAGATAGTCTGCTTCACATTCCGGAACTCCCTACAGGTCTGGTATTTCCCCAGCAGGGTCAAGAGGTGCCATTTCTTGTCAAGGGAAAATTCAGAATCTCCCAGCAGATCGACAAATGATTCCCCAGCGGAGTCAGCGAATGATAGTCTTCATCCAGAAGGTTAGTTCAGATTCCCCAACAAAGTCAGCAAATGGCAGTCTCTTTCAGCAGAAGACAGTTTGCTCACTTTCTCACAGCCGGGTCTACAAATGGCAGTCTCTCCCAGTAGAAGACAGTTTGTTTCCCCAACAGTCAGCAAATGGCAGTCTCTTTCAGCAGAAGACAGTTTGCTCACTTTCTCACAGCCGGGTCTACAAATGGCAGTCTCTCCCAGTAGAAGACAGTTTGTTTCCCCAGCAGTCAGCAAATGGCAGTCTCTTTCAGCAGAAGACAGTTTGCTCACTTTCTCACAGCCGGGTCTACGAATGGCAGTCTCTCCCAGTAGAAGACAGTTTGTTTCCCCAGCAGTCAGCAAATGGCAGTCTCTTTCAGCAGAAGACAGTTTGCTCACTTTCTCACAGCCGGGTCTACAAATGGCAGTCTCTCCCAGTAGAAGACAGTTTGTTTCCCCAGCAGTCAGCAAATGGCAGTCTCTTTCAGCAGAAGACAGTTTGCTCGCTTTCTATCACAAACAAAGTCAGCAAATGGCAGTCTCTTTCAGCAGAAGACAGTTCGCTCACTTTCTTTCATGACAGGGTCGACAAATGGCAGTCTCTCCCAATAGAAGACAGTTTGCTCCCCTAGCAATTGGCAAATGGCAGTCTTTTCCCAAGAAAAGACAGTTTGTCTGTTAAATACTCAAGAGATCGACAAATGGCAGTTTCTTCAAACAGTTTGTCTGTTCATGGGATGCTTAACTCCCCACAGAGTCGATGAATGGCAGTTTTCCTCTTAGGAAAATAGTTCGTTGATTCCCCAGGCATCAGTTGACGAATGGCAGTCTTCACCCCGAAAACAGTTCGTCCGCCTTCAAACAAAGTCATTAGCCCCTCAAAAGATCATGAGGCCATATGACATTCTTTCAAAGACGTCAAGTCAAAAGGGAAGATGGTGAAGTTTCTTTACTACCGTCGAATGGCATCTTATCTCCAAGCGCTGATAAGAAGTTTGACGAGGAAACAAACCTTTGAAGTTTCTTTACTACCGTCGAATGGCATCTTATCTCCAAGCGCTGATAAGAAGTTTGACGAGGAAACAAACATTTGAAGTTTCTCTACAGCCGTCAAATGGCATCTTACCTCCAAGCACTGGTAAGAAGTTTGATGAGGAAACAGACCTTTGGAGATTTTCTCTTTATCTGAGATATTGTCCAAACGCAACTAAGACCAGTTTCGAGATTTGGACATCCGGAACGAGAGGAGGTTGTTTACCTTTTTCTAAGTATCAACACTTAGTTGAAGAAGATGGATTGCGCATCCTACATTGCCATCCATTCTCCAGAATCCACATCAAGTATTTCTGCAGGAGTTTGTCTCCTCATCCCCCGCCAAGCGCGACAACGGGATCAAATCATGCAAAGATTTTATCAATTACAACATCTCAGGAGCGCCCAAAATTCGGGCATTCTTTGATATTTAAGTCTCTTTTACGCAGGAGAGATCGAGATCTCAATCTCTCTCCCTCCAGATAAAAGAAACTTAAATAGGGGCATCTGTCATACCCTAATTTTTGACCCCCCTGAGATGACATATCTTCAGGATTTTTCATCAGGTCAAGACAAGTACCCAGAGCAGTCATTTCTCCATCTGGTACCTAATCGAGGATGCTCAAAGACAAGAAAGCTCAGGCAAAGGATCAATCAATACAAGGATTAGTCCCTAATACAATCATGGGGCTCAAAGACTTCACTTTTCTCATCTATGATTGATTAAACATCCAGTCATCTGAGTACAGGTTTACTCAGGTCACCAGACTAGGGTTCTGAGCCTATCAAGGACTGAAATCAGGGATCACATTTGGGAAACCCTAAAAAACCTCAGAGGGTCATTCAAAGACATCAATCATCTTCAAATAACTCATATTACAAGGGCATGAATCCAAAACTCAAGACATGATTCAAGGATCTCTACTACCTCCATATAATCCATTTATATCATCCATTTGTGGAGAAGATCTTATTTCTACACAAAAGCCCAAAAAATTCACTTTGTCAGGAAAAAGTCAACTGTGAAGGATCATCATTGACTTTTAAGGTTTTTGGTCAAAAAATGACTTTCAAAGATCAATATCATCAATATATGGATGTCAAAGTCATTTGGCCAAAGAAATTCAAAGAAATTCATCAAGGAGCGAAAAGTCGGGAATTAGGGTTTTTGAAGGCATGGTGAGATCTCAAAATTTCACCTACACAACTCAAAAAACTTCCAACATGAAAGTTGTAGATCTTGCAAAATAAAACAACATCTTACAAAGGAACTTTTTTCAAAAGATCAACCATTTATGAAGTTTTGGAAATTTTGAAGTTTAGGTCATAAACACTTAGAAATTTTTCTAAGTGTTTTAACCTAGTTTTCATCCAACTTTAGGCTCATTTTTCACAAATTTCCTAAATGATTCTGAAGAAGACATAAACTAATGATTTGAAGTAGATGTTTAGGGCTTTCCAAATTGTGTTCAACCTTCTCCAAATTCAATTTAAGCTAGGAGTTATGCTTGTTCAAAGTTGGCCTCATGAAGTAAAATTATAGGTCATGGACACTTTTGGACTTTGCAAATTTTGTGCAAATAACCTCTCTTATGGATGCTACACGACCCATAACACATCTGAAACCATGCCATGCATTCATTTTCACCATGCCATAAGGATTGAAGAAGATTCTAAAAACAAGAACATGTGATTATGTAATGATTACATTTGTGAATTTATGGCAAATTGATGAATCACCCAAGGAATCTTCTCACCAACCAATTAGAGCTCATTTCTGGCTCAGAATTGTCCCCTAAGATCAAGCAAAATCGAGGGCTAGGGGATTGATCAAATGGAATCAAAATTCTCATCATTGCATAAGAGATATTTGCAAAATTCCTTCATGGCTAAGAAAGCAAATCAACTTCACTAAGGAAGCTCACTCCTCTGCAGCTATACTGATCCATTTGCCTATAAATACAGATGCATTCCTCATTCAAAAACACACCAAAGCAACCATATTACTTGCTTTCTCTTTCTCTCCTCTTGTTCATTGTTTTTCAAAGTTCTTTGGCAAGAAGAATCGATTTCTTCAAACCAAAGCTTATCTTTGGGAAGTGAGCATTCTAACATCTCAAGGGAGGTCATTTGAGGTGATCCAAGCACCTGGATCACTTCTGTAGGTGGAGGAACACTATTGTTGCTCTCACTTTGGAGCACTTGCAGTTGGAGGTCCATGGAGTGATTCAGAAGGTTTCAAGGCAAGCCAATCATCCAGACACACTCCTCAGGTCATAGTGAAGCTAACCAGATGGCTGCAGCCCATCTGTAACTCAGGATTCAACAACCTCCATATCCACTTGAAGCTCAAATCGAGGGAGGTCCATAGAACAATTCAGAAGGATTCAGGCTACAATAAGCATCCAGTTAGCATCATTGAGTCTCAGGGAAGCTATTGAGATCATTCATTCAAACCCAGGTGCTCTCAATCATCCTCACGATCTCCATTTTCAGAGGTAAGTTTCTGAACTTCACCTCTCTAATTTAAGTACCTTTTGTGAAATAGCTCGATTCTATCTTGTTCAGCATCATCAGAGGATTGAAAACCCTCTATCATCATCCATTTATCTTTCAGTATAGTCATTTAATTTGATTTTGAAATTTTAGGGTTCTTCACGATTTCTGATAAATTAGCTAGATGTAGTTAATAATAGTTCATGTTAGTTACATATTTAGAATCGTGAGTGAAATTAGAGCAAGTTTCGTGTTTACATCATGACAAATGGTTGAGAAACGAGTGAGTTCAGAAATCCAAAAATGGAGAGCTTGAGGTTGAAGACGAAGATGGTGGTGGCGCGCAAATTTGAATTCTCAGGACAGGGTTTATTTTATTTTGAATGGTATGCGTTTTATTAACGACTAAACAACTTGCCCTAGTGGCCACACATGCGCCCTTAGTATCATCATGCCACAAGTCTGGGGTTCGAATACCCCTCGCCCCAGACTTTTTGTTTCTTTTATTTTTCAATGATTTACTAGTTGTCTTGAAACATAACCAAATGAATGCAAGTTACTATCACCACACGCGCGTTGGCTCAGTGGTGTTTGTTTTGTGTGTGTGACTTAGAGGGCGTGAGTTCAAGCCTTGGTGAAGACATTTCTATATTTTTTACCACTTTTCACACTTATTTTCTTCACAACTTCACATAAATATTTAACCTATCAAATTAAATCATTTTCACTTCATTTTTCACACACTTGTTATTTAATATACCTATTTTATGTATAATCAAAAAATCATAAAAATATTATTTAATTCATATATTTTTATTAGGTATAAAATAGTATGTTTTAAGTGTTTTATTAAATACTTTAAATATATGTTTCCATTTTGTTTTAACCTAATTATTTGTGTGAATAATTTTGTGATAAAACCCTAATTGTTTAGGTCTTAATTAAGTGAAAATCTTTATTTTTACTTTAATTAAGTTGACTTTTGTCAATCTACAAAATTGTTTTCAATCTCTGATTAAACAGATGATTAAGGTTTTCAAACAACAAAACCTTATATCATTTCAATCTTTTCTTCAACTATTTTCATAAACAGTAAATCTTTTTTAAGTGGGCCTCTAATAGAGTGTAAGTCCCAAAAACACCTTCTCTTCTTAGCTTGTTTTCAAAACTGTATTTTCAAAATCTTCTTTCTGTTTTCAAAACATTCCTCTGGTATTTGAAGGGCATGATTCCCGGTGAAACTCTTCAGATACCTATGTGACCTTTGTCCATCTTCACTTCTTCTGTTTTCAAAAACCATTAACTGTTTATCATATACATTCAACTATTATCAAAAACAACAAAAATACTGTTGAGGCTCTGTACATACTTCTTCAATGGCCTCCACTCCATCCAGGTTAGGCTTTACAAGCTTTCAATTTACAGTCTTTATTTAAATTACTGTCAAATATAAACTGTGCATATATTAGTTTAGAACTACGTTTGAGTATAAACCTTAGGACAGTTAAACTATATATATATTATAGGAATATGACCTAGGATTGAGAATGTCTCCCCGGTGAAGGCTCTTTCCTAATTAGAGATCTGTAGTTCAAACCCCCAAGATGAATTATTCCCGGTGAAACATCTTGGCAAAAACCTTAGAATCCAAAAGTAATAGGACACATCCACCCAAAGAGGAATTATTCCCGGTGAAACCTCTTACCCATTTGCTTAAAGCCAAAATAAGTTCAAAACTACATAGCTTTCTCTTGTGCTATAACAAGGACCCTCGATTAGCCTCCTCTTGGGCTTTGTACAAGGACCCACAGGCTTCTTAAAAGCATTTCCAGCTTCCTCTTGAGCTTGTATACAAGGACCCATCAGGTTTCTTATAAACATAGGAACAGGTCTTTAGTCACCTTTTAGCCTACCCTGGTGAGTTTCTTCCAATTTAAACCAGACTTAAAACAAGCTAAGTTTGTCTCAATTTCACATTGAGTACACTTTTTGGAATGAGAGACATGGACAGTCTCTGTCACCCTTATCTTCATCAATCCTCCTTAGCAGAGTCTAGGATCTATGTTTTGGTCATCCTCAGCATTGAGTCAGCCTTCATCTTGGGCTTTAAACAAAGAGTCTCCACTAGATAATCTTTCTGCCATCATTTCAATAAAAATCCCTAGAAAGGGTTAGCCTCCAAAGTCAATTAAAATCAATCCATCATTTCAATAAAAACCCCTGGAAAGGGTTAGCCTCCAAAGTCAATTAATAAAAATGTCAAAAAATAAATAATTTCATTCTCTTAGGAGATAATTTCCCCAAAAGAGTCAAAACCCCTGGAAAGGGTCAGTCTCCAAAAAAAAACATCATAAAGTCAGTCTTCTAACAGACAAATTCACCAGCTGAGTCAAAATCCCTGGAAAGGGTTAGCTTCCATCAAAAAACAGTCTTTTTAATCTCCAGTAGAGTCATAACCAACAAAAACAGTTAGCCTCAACCTTGGGCTTCATACAAGGCACCCAAACAATAAAACCCCCTGTCAAGAGTCAGCCTCAACCTTGGGCATTGTACAAGGCAGATAATAGAGTCTCCCCAGTGAGTCCTTCATCACTCAGTAGCCACAACCTTGGGCTTTGTACAAGGCAGATAAACCATACTTCCATGTGTCAAAGATTCCTAACCCTTAGGATCTTTCCCCATATAGTCATCCATACTTCATTTATTTAAAAGTCCGCCACAACCTTGGGCTTTGTACAAGGCAGAAAATAATGTTTTCCCTAGCAACAGTCAGCCACAACCTTGGGCTTTATACAAGGCACATAAATAGAGTCTCCCTCAGTAGAGTCAGCCTCAATTCCGGGCTTTGTACAGAACACCAAATAAAATCCATCAAATAAACATTCTCCAAGTAGAGTCAGCCTCAATTCTGGGCTTTGTACAGAACACAAAAATACCTTGTAATTAACCCCCAATGGAGTCATCTCCCAGAGTCAATAATATTAATTAATCAATCAAAAAGCCTCAAGCTTGGGCCTCATGCAAGCCAGCTAAAGTCAAATCTTTTATACAGTAGATAGACATAGCTTATCTCTATAAAGAGATATTTTTACTACTCTACCACATTCAAACAAACAAACATTTCAATTTCAATTTCAATCAAAGTCTCCCATTTAGGACTCTGAAAGACATGCTCTGGCACATCCCCAGACTTGTACACTTTCCCTAATTTGGACGAGCATCTTTCTTTCATTTAAGAGGCATCTGACTGGCATACTTGCACACACACAAGTAAGGTCCCCCTCTTGAATGAAATGAATTCAGTTATTCTGTCACTCCTTTAAATGTTTGTGGTAGAATAGTACAAATACCTCTCTGTAGAGATAATTTCATGTCTCTTTACTGTAAACAGAGATTTAATTCCAAGCTTCAACCTTGAGCTTCAAGCAAGGCACCAAAAAACATTAATTTCCCTAGTTAGTTCCCCGAACTACATTAAGCTCTGACTTCCACTAGGGATATGTAGGCATGAGGTTCACAAGGAATCTCAGCGAGCTAATAAAATACCAAAAATAATCAGTCTGTCTGTCTGTCTGTCTTTTCAGATCAATTCAATTCCTTCTCCTAACACAAAGGAGAAACTTTCCCAATCATTAGCAGCAAACACAATCACAATGACACAGAGAAGGTTCCTGTAGAGTACTACAGATATGTAGGGTGTTTAAACACTTCCCTATGTATAACCGACCTCCCGGACTCCAGAATTTCTAGTCTAGGTGTAAATCCCCACACTTAGCAAACTCCTAGGGTTTAGTTGAGATCTTTTATCCCCTTTCCTACTCGTAGGACAAATAAGAAAGTTCGTGTGATATCGTAGGAAGAACTGAAACAAAATTCATCCCACCACGGGCGCATTCTCCTTCCAAATTTCGCGTGAAGGGTTTAGCGTGCCGTCCTCCCAAGTGAAACGGGGAGGTAAAAGAAAACGACACCACAGCAGCAAACACAAACACATAGACACAGAGAAGGTTCCCGTAGAGTACTACGGATATGTAGGGTGCTTAAAACCTTCCCTATGTATAACCGACCTCCCGGACTCCAGAATTTCTAGTCTAGGTGAATCCTCACACTTAGCAAACTTCTAGGGTTTATTTGAGATCTTTTTCCCCTTCCTCCTCGTAGGATAATTAAAAAGTTCGTGTGCTATCGTAGGAAGAATTGACATAAAATTCATCCCACAAGGGCGCTTCTCTCCTTCCAAATTTCGCGTGAAGGGTTTAGCGTTCCGTCCTCCCAAGTGAAACGGGGAGGTAAAAAAAAATGACACCACAGAAAAATGGCGACTCTGTTAGGGAAAAGTAATAACTTTGGCTTTCATCCAAACCAATGGTTGACCTGTGTTGGTCCAACCCCAATGAGGAATTAGGGATGCCAAATTCCCCCTCAAAAAAGAGAGGTCCTGCCTAACCTCTGTGTCTTTTCATGTGTTTGTTGCATTTATACTTGTTTATTTTTATATGTTCTGTATCGGGAAAGGGCTCGATTCCCCCTTGTGGTGAGAAATCCTATACCCGGATTTGAGTGCAACATAAGATAGGATGGAGGATGTCTTCTCGGTGAAACCCTCTAATATTGGTTCCCAAATCTACTCTTGGGATTTGCCTGGCTGGTTGTGATTAATTGCGCCAATGCATTCTGAGACTGATTTGTACCAGGAGGACCTAGAAACACATTAACCCCACTTAAAGCCTCTTAGGACGTAGAGTGGTGATTACGAAAGTAATTGTCACGCAGATACTACACTCAGAGAAAACTCTCTTGGAGATACCAGTCAACGTATCTTTAAGATTGAGCAAAAGCTCTGAGACCCCTAGAACCCGTTCTACAGGTACAAAAATCCTTATCCATAGTTTACCCTTGGGCGAGGTTTGTTATGTGACTCCATGACCACTATACCCTTCTACGCTATGTTTGTTAAAAACTCTTGTGTGCGCATTCATGCATTCATCATAATGATAAAAACAAAGAGTCTTTTTCGAGTCGTTTTTCAAGGAAACTAAATAACGAACGTTTTGAACTTCATAGAGTGAAAGAGAGAAACGGAGAAAGGACTTAAGGATCTATACCATGGACTACGGAAGAAAGATAGCTAGGAAATACACCTTCAAAATTCCTAAGGTCGAGGAATTGGAAAAGCTCGGAAGACTGGTGGTCAACCCCAGGCTTTCAAGGAGAAGTATGGAAAACTTCTGCCTCTTCTCAATACCAACATTGTGGATGGGATCCTTCCCACTTTGGTGCAGTTTTACGATCCAACGTATCACTGCTTTACCTTTCCAAATTATCAACTCATGCCTACGTTGGAGGAGTACTCTCGTCTGGTTGGAATACCCGTGTACGCGCAAGATACGTACTCCGGTTTGGAAAAGAATCCTGACGACGTCATCATTGCTGCAACTACTCCCTTGAACATAGTTGACGTCAGAAATCATATGGTGAGTAAAGGAAGAATCCAAGGATTCCCCTTCAAGTTCCTAATGGATCAAGCTCGGTACTTCGTCAGCATCCAAGATATGAGCGCTTTTAAGATCTTGGAATTGTTTATCTACAGATTGTTTTTGTTTCCCAACATTGACAACTTCGTTGACATCAATGAAATTAAGATCTTCTTGATTGGAAATCCAGTTCAAACCTTGCTTGTGGAAGCTTACCACTCTGTGCATTCAAGAAACCTGCATCAAGGAGGATTAATCACATGCCGTGTACCGTTGTTATACGAATGGTTCGTCTCGCACCTGCCGAATTCTAGCACTTTTTGGAACATGAGAGATGGCCTTCACTGGTCACAGAAAATCATGTCCCTCACTTATTCGAACATTGATTAGTGTAGTCCTGACAACGACGAAACCAAGATCATCTTC
The DNA here is from genome assembly GCF_029867415.1 of Vicia villosa. Taxonomy (NCBI): domain Eukaryota; kingdom Viridiplantae; phylum Streptophyta; class Magnoliopsida; order Fabales; family Fabaceae; genus Vicia; species Vicia villosa. Next base: position 91,084,163 of record NC_081181.1, on the reverse strand, counting down.
AGTTGCGGAAGTTATCCCAACGTACCCCTTATTGGAACTAAGGGAGGAATCAGTTATAGTCCAGATTTAGTCCGTCGTCAATACGGCTATCCCATGAAAAACATACCAAGTAGTATTCAATTGGAGGGTATGTTCATCAAGAACATCGACGATCATGTAACATGCTGAAAAAGGAAATTGTCCAAGCCTGGCGTCTTGTTCACAACAAAGGGAGAAGATTGTTAGAAAAACATCTTTGCATCTCCCTGGATCCTTACCTTCAATGGGTACACGTCAGGGCATTCAAGCTTAGGATGCCATACCAATGTCAAGAACCTATTCCCCTAAGGGAACCAATCTGCCGTTTCTCCGGCGATGTTGAGAAACTACAAGCGACATTAACCAAGGTGTGTGAAGAAAGGAATGCTTGGAGAAACAAGTATCGAATCGTCAACACGGAAAATGTTGAGATTCAAAACATCCTAAGAAGGAAGGATGAGTTACTTGAAGTACTCGAATGACAAGTAACACAATCGTCACTTTCTCATCATATCCCTCCTGCTTCCTGGATCATCGATCAGATCACGTCAAAGAACGCTCAGCTGAAGAAAAAGAAAAAGATGTTAGAACGTGAAGTTGGCTCTTTGTCAAAGTTTTAGAGTCCTTTCTCTCTGTTTCTCTGTATTTCCCTTTTCAAAGTGTGTAAAAAAACGGCATTTTCTCTTAATCAATAAAAAGTCTGATATTTCATAACGTAATTATGGTGTTTCCTTGAAAAACATTAATTTAATTGCATGCATCGCTTTAGTCGTACGCACTGAAACGAGAATTGTCGCGGTTATAATCATCACTTTCCTTTCTCCAGAAAGAGAGGAGGAGAAGGAGGTGAAGATAGGCATTTAAGCTGTCTCATTCATACAACACTCGTTCAAGTCGCAAGAAAAAGATGGACGACTTAGAGAAAGAGAATGGAGAACTTAGAGAAGAGGTCACTACTCTCAAAGAATCTGTTGAAAGACTCAACAGTATGGTAGAAGTCCTGGTGGTTGCACAAAGTCAACCTCCACCAGAAGAACCACAAAGGACTATGGTTTCCGAGATTGTTTCTACTCCTATTCCTCAGTATACCATGCCACCCAACCGACCTTGGGGCATGCCGTATAACTTCATTCCAGACGGGTACATACCCCTAGTTTCTGAAGTTCCAAGAGTCACAGTGGATATACATCCACCAGAGGGTTATAGACCTCCGGAAATTGAAGTTCCAAGAGTAACAACTATGGGTTTCACACAACAGAATGCTGAGATACCAAGATCTGCTGCCATCATAACTTCTCCACAGCCGATTGTGCATACTTTTCCTCCGCCAGGCGGACAAATGTATCATCACGCTCCCAGTGAGGACGGTGGTGTGTATGAAAGATTGGACGAGTTCCAGGAACTGTTTCTGCAAATGCAGAAGGAACTCAAGACTCTCCGAGGACAAGATCTATTTGGAAAAAATGCTGCAGACCTCTGTCTGGTTCCAAATGTTAATATCCCTCACAAATTCAAAGTACCAGATTTCGAGAAGTACAAAGGGAATTCTTGCCCACAAAGTCACCTCGTGATGTACGCTCGAAGAATGTCAACTCAGACTGATAATCAACAATTGCTCATTCATTATTTTCAAGACAGCCTGATTGGTGCTGCACTCAAATGGTACATGAACTTGGACAGTTCAGAGATTCATATTTTTCGAGTCCTAGGAGAGGCCTTCGTCAAACAGTATAAGTACAATCTAGATATGGCTCCCGACAGAGATCAACTCCGGGCCATGACTCAAAAGGATAAAGAGAGTTTCAAAGAATACGCTCAAAGATGGCGTGAAGTTGCTGCTCAAATTTGTCCTCCTCTTGAAGAGAAAGAAATGACAAAAATCTATCTCAAGACTTTGAGTCCATTTTACTACGGACGAATGATCGCTAGTTCCCCTAGTGACTTTACCAAGATGGTAAACATGGGCGTACGGCTAGAAGAAATATTTTGGGAAGGACGCTTGAACAAAGAATCAGAATCTTCTATTGGTCCTATGAAGTACGGAAGTTCTTTCCAGAAGAAAAAGGATCAAGACGTCAGCAGTATCTTACACAAAGCAAGAAAGAGGTTTCAACCTCAAGTTGCTACAGTAACTCTGGTTGTTAGCTCAGCACCAGTCTATCAACCTCAGGTTTCTCAAAAACCATTTCAACAAAGGTCACAATAACCTCAGCAACAGGTTCGACCACCAAATTTCAACAACAATCGGGCACCAAGGTATCTTGCCTTTGACCCCTGACCGATGCCATATGCGGAATTGTTTCCAACTCTACTGGAAAAAGGACTCATTCAGACGAAGAGTCCTCCAAATCCTACCAATGAATCTTCACCTTGGTTCAAGGCTGACCAATCTTGTCCCTATCATCAGGGGGCACCAGGTCACAGCAGTGAGAACTGTCTCAATTTCAAGGTCAACGTTCAAAGATTAGCAAAGAATGGAATGCTATCCTTCAAAGATACTAATCCTAACGTCCAAGCAAATCCTTTACCGTAACATAAAGAAGCTTCAGTAAATCTGGTAGATCAACACCCCAATGTTATTCAAATCTACGACATCCTTCATATAAGGGAAAATCTTGTCAAAATGCACGCTAGACAAGCAGGGTACGGCCACGTACCACCTCACAACTACATCACATTTGAAATTTGTCCAAAGAATAATCAAGGATGTGCTGTAGTTCAAGCTGCATTACAAGAACAAATGGACTTAGGATGGATTCAACACATCTGAGTCAAAACTGAATGCGACATCAATATGGTTCAAGGATGTCCAGGAGAGTACAAGATCTACAAAGTTGAAGATCTCGAAGGATCGGTAGTTAGGTTCCATAAGACTCTAAATGGACTTGCCTACTTTGGAACAGATTTCCATCCTTATAGTAGGTGCAGAATTTGTCGAAGAAATTCACGAGGATGTTTGCGTGTCCGCAATGACATTCAGAAACTGATGGATGACAATACCATTACAGTTCTTGCCAAAAGAGAAGATGACGAAGTCTTTACCGTATCTCCTCAAAATTAATCAAGTTGAGCCAATGCAAGTTAAGTATGACAGCAGGAAGACAACAATTGCTCCATTAGTCATCTACTTACCAGGTCCTGTACCGTATGAGTCCAGCAAGGCTATACCATACAAGTACAACGCTATATTCATTGAAAACGGTAAGAAAATACCATTACCGTCTGTTGTCAACATTGCTGATGTGAGTCGAGTCACTAGAAGTGGACGAGTCTTCAACAAAACAACAGAAAATATGGAGAAACCTTCGGAGAAAGTACCACATAGGTAAGACAATCATCCAACCAATGCTGTTCAAGTGAAAGAAAATGATGAGATCTTGAAATTAATCCTGAGGAGTGAATACAACATTGTAGATCAACAGCTACATACTCCGTCTAGGATATCAGTACTTTCCCTGCTATTGAGTTCTGAGGCTCATAGGGAAGCTCTACAGAAAGTTTTGGAATAAGCTTTCATAGAACCTGGTATAACCATAGGACAATTCAACGACATCGTTGCCAACATCTCTGCAAGAACTAATCTGAGTTTCCGTGACGAAGATCTTCTTGAAGAAGGAGTGGGCCATAACCTGCAACTCAACATCTCAGTTAGCTGCATGGGCGATGTTCTCACAGGGGTCTTAATAGATAATGTGTCATCTCTCAACGTCATGCACAAACTAACCTTGTCAAGATTATCCTTCAAGGATTTACCGTTAAGGGACAGTCACGTCATGGTCAAGGAGTTCGATGGTTCAAGAAAGTCAGTTTTTGGAGAAGTTGATCTTCCCATAACTATCGGACCTCACCCTTTCAAAATCACTTTCCAAGTTATGGATATCCACGCAGCATACAGTTGTTTGCTAGGTTTCCCATGGATTCATGAAGCTGGGGCAATTACTTCAACACTTCATCAGAAACTGAAATTCATACGAAATGACAAATTGGTAACCGTATGTGGAAAACGAGCTCTGATTGTCAGCAGCCTGTCATCATTCTCCGACATAGAACCAAAAGAAGTCGTTGGAACTAAATTCCAAGCACTTTCCTTGGACAAGGAAAAGGGTAAGGAGAAGGCAGCGTCTATTTCTTCCTACAAAGATGCAATCCAAGTTGTAAAGGATGGCACTACCAGTGGTTGGGGCACATTGAGATTCCTACTAACAACAAGAACAGAATAGGAGTTGGATTCTTTCCGAAATCATCAAAGTCTACTCAAGGAATTGAGGTAGTCCTCTCAATTCAAGAAACTTTCTGCAGCGAAGGTTTTCTTCAACCTGTTCAACAAACAGTCAATACCATCGGTACGGAAAACACCGATGAGAGTTTTGAAGTGGAATGTCTATCCTACCTTCACAGATCAGGATACATCTCCCTAAGAGAGTCTGATTTACCTTGCTGCTATCCGACTAAAGGATCTGGAAGTAAGACTCAACCAAGCACTGACGAAGTAGCTAATAGCTTCGCCACCAGAAGTCATGTTTCATCAGAAGAAGTTCCTCCTATCCCCGAAGAAACCTGGGATACATTAGGAGAACCAAGTGGAAAATTCGACTACATGGTGAAATACTCCGCTCTTGAAAGTTCAAAAGTCTCTCTTGAAGACATTTTTCCAACTGGATGGAACATTGATTATGAGTACCTTACTCAGCCAAAAGAGATATACAAACCTTGCTATTCATCATCAGCATCTGGTGAAGTCATCATTGAGGATTATATTCCCAAGTCACCTTCCAAGGCTACAGATCTAGAGTATACATACCTAGTCAACGCCATCTTGGGAGAAGAGGAAGACCAAAATACAGAAGAGGATGATCTCGAAAGTGTCTCCGACAACGAGTCTCTCCATTTAGAAGATTGGAAGTTTCCTCAAAAGAAAATCCGACATACTCCACCTGGAAATGGGTATGCTCACACAGCTCAGTCCGCTGAAGCAGAAGAAGATCGTCTGAGTGTTACAAAGACAGCGGTTGGTAAATCAAGACCTACCACAGGCCAGCTCAAGCCTAAGGTGCCAGATTACATTTTGCACAATGGGGTTTGCCACTATTGGACGGCTGTTGAAGTTTCGACTATTATTCACACTCATAAGTAGGAACTTTCATCGTTATTTTGTCTTCTCACCATAGCCCATGGTGAAGAGATGTTTCATAGGGCTTTGTATTTTACTATTTCTTAGAAAAATGCCCCTCTTTGCTTTGCCCAAAGAAATAGAGCTTTGTTTTATAGGGTATTTGTTTCAAGAAATGACTGTCGATAAATAAAAATGTCATTTTGTTCCTTCGTTAGTTTTTCCCTTTTCTCTTTTTTCGGAAATTGGTAATCCTAAAAAACACCCTTACAAAACATCAAAACATTCCATTAACTGCATACACTGAGTCTTCCCTCATTGTCTAAATAAAAATCATCACACATATGCAGATTAATCATAAAACACCCCGTTGAAACGTGCGATCACATGACTTTTCCAAGCTTTGGGTTTCCTGTATTCGAGCTAGAGGAAGAAGAAGACGAAGAAATATCAAAGAAAATTTCGCGGTTGCTTCAACAAAGGGAAGAGGCCATTTAGCCATGCAATGAGCCTCTAGAGATCATTAACGTTGGTTCCGATGGAAATAGAAAAGAGGTTAAGATTGGAGCTTCGCTCAGTTCAGAGATCAGAGAGAGTTTGATACAACTGCTCAAAGAATTCTCAGATGTCTTTGCTTGGTCCTATCAAGATATGCCAGGGTTGGATACCAGTATAGTGGAGCATCACTTACCATTGAAGCCAGAATGCCTTCCGGTCAAGCAAAAATTGAGAAGGACTCATCCGGAGATGGCCATGAAAATCAAAGAGGAAGTTCAAAAGCAAATCAACACTGGTCTCCTCGTCACTTCAGAATACCCTCAGTGGTTAGCTAACAATGTTCCCGTTCCTAAGAAAGACGGAAAAGTCCACATGTGCGTCGACTACAGAGATTTGAACAAAGCTAGCCCTAAGGATGACTTTCCTCTACCACATATTGACATGTTGGTTGATAGTACAGCAAAATCCAATGTTTTCTCATTCATGGACGGATTTTCGGGATACAACCAAATCAAAATGGCACCTGAAGACATGGAGAAAACAACTTTCATCACCCCCTGGGGAACGTTCTTCTACCGCGTTATGCCTTTTGGACTAAAGAACGCAAGGGCAACTTATCAAAGAGCCATGACTACACTTTTCCATGCCATGATGCATAAGGAAGTGGAAGTCTATGTGGACGACATGATTGCCAGATCAGAAAATGAGGAAGATCATATACAGAATTTGTCAAAGTTATTTCAACGCTTCGCCTGAACCCCAACAAGTGTACCTTTGGTGTCTACTCAGGAAAACTCCTTGGTTTCATCGTCAGCAAACGAGGGATTAAAGTGGATCCAAACAAATTCAAGGCGATTCAAGAAATGCCTTCGCCCAGAACCGAGAAACAAGTTAGAGGATTTCTTGGACGTCTGAATTACATCTCGAGATTCATATATCTCATGACTACAACTTATGCTCCAATTTTCAAACTCCTACAAAAAAATAAAAGTTGCGTCTGGACAGATGATTGTCTGAAAGCGTTCGACAATATTACATATTATCTGCTCGAACCTCCCATCTTGTCTCCTCTAGCAGAAGGAAGACCTTTGATAATGTACTTAACAGTCTTAGAAGATTCCATGGGTTGTGTACTTGGACAGCAAGACGAGACAAAAAGAAAAGAGCATGCCATCTACTACCTGAGCAAGAAATTCACTGACTATGAATCCGACTACTCCATGCTCGAGAAAACCTGTTGTGCTTTGGCCTGGGCTGCCAAGCGTCTCCGCCAATACATGATTCGACATACTACTTGGTTGATCTCCAAAATGGATCCAATCAAGTACATCTTTGAAAAGCCTGCCTTAACTGGGAGAATTGCCCGTTGACAGATGATGTTATCAGAATACGATATTGAGTATCACGCCCAGAAAGCCGTGAAAGGAAGCATCCTAGCTGAGCACCTGGCTCACCATCCACTCAATGATCATGAATCAGTCAGATTTGACTTTCCGGACGAGGACTTCATGTACCTCAAGATGAAAGATTACGATGAGCCACTACCAGACGAAGGATCTGAGATAGGGTCCCAGTGGGGCTTGATCTTTGACGGAGCCGTCAATGCTTATGGACGAGGAATTGGGGCAATCATTGTTACCCCTCGAGGTACCCATATTCCATTTACCGCCAGATTAACTTTCAAATGCACAAATAATGAGGCCGAATATGAAGCTTGCATCATGGGTCTCGAAGAAGCTGTGGATCTAAGAATCAAACACTTGGATGTATACGGAGATTCTGCTTTGGTTATCAATCAAATCAAAGGAGAATGGGAAACACGCCAACCTGGGCCAATCCCTTACAAAGACTACGTGAGAAGATTGTTACCATTCTTCGACAGGGTAGATTTTCATTACATTCCTCGTGAAGAAAACAACTTGGTTGATGCATTAGCCACACTCTCTTCCATGATTAGGATAAATCATTGGAATGACATTCCTCAGATCGATGTTATGCGCCTGGATAGGCCCGCTCATGTTTTCACAGCAGAAGCAATCATTGACGACAAACCGTGGTATCACGACATCAAAAACTTTCTTCAAAGGCAAAAGTACCCTCTTGGGGCATCAAAGAAAGATAGAAAAACCTTGAGAAAGTTAGCTGGCAGATTCTTCCTGAATGAAGATGTTCTGTACAAGAGAAACTTCGACATGGTTCTGCTCAGATGCATTGACAGAAACGAAGCAGAAACACTCATTAGAGAAATACATGAAAGTTCCTTTGGTACTCACACAAACGGACACACCATGATAGGAAAATACTGAGAGCAGGATATTATTGGCTGACGATGGAGTCAGATTGCTACCGGTTTGCAAAAAGGTGTCACAAATTCCAGATCTACGTCGATAGAATTCACGTGCCACCATCTCTTCTCAACATACTCTCTTCCCCTTGGCCTTTCTCCATGTGGGGAATCGACATGATCGGAATGATCGAGCCAAAAGCGTCCAACGGACATTGCTTCATCTTGGTAGCCATAGACTATTTCACCAAGTGGGTTGAAGCAACTTCGTATGCAAACGTCACAACACAAGTTATCGTCAGGTTCATCAAGAATCACATCATCTGTCGCTATGACATTCCTAGCAAGATAATCACTGACAATGGGTCAAATTTGAACAACAAAATGATGAAGGAACTTTGTGAAGAATTCAAGATTGAACATCACAACTCGTCTCCTTACAGACTAAAGTTGAATGGAGCTGTAGAAGCAGCTAACAAAAACATCAAGAAAACCATTCAGAAAATGGTCATCACTTACAAAGATTGGCATGATATGCTCCCGTTTGCTCTTCACGGTTACCGTACATCCGTACATACTTCGACTGGAGCAACTCCTTTCTCCCTTGTATATGGCATGGAGGCAGTCCTACCCATAGAAGTCGAGATCCCATCAATGAGAGTCTTGATGGAGGCAAAATTAACAGAAGCCGAGTGGTGTCAAAACACATTCGATGAGTTGAACTTAATCGAAGAAAAGCGCATGACAACTTTATGCCACGGATAGCTATATCAACAAAGAATGAAGAAAGCTTTCGACAAAAAGGTTCGACCTCGCACAATCAAAGAAGGCGACCTTGTGCTAAAAAAGATTCAATCTTTTCTCACAGACTCTAGGGGCAAATGGACTCCCAATTATGACGGCCCATACGTGGTCAAGAGAGATTTCTCGGGAGGAGCCTTAATACTCACGACTATGAATGGAGAAGAATTCACCCGTCCTGTGAACATCGACGCAGTCAAGAAATACTTTGCCTAAATAATTAAAAGAACAACTCGCTAAGTTGAAAACTCGCAAAGAGCGACTTAGGCAAAAAAGAGCGTCTCGGTGAATCGAAAACCCGAAAGGGCGATTCAGGCAAAAGTTAGAGACATAAAAAATAATAATAATCAATCCCGGTAGATTTAAAACCCGAAAGGGATAACCTACGCAAAAGTTAGGGATATATGGCAAGTAACTGTGTTCAGGACAAACTTGATCATTCCGAGAATCCATAGCGTAGTATTCATCATCAGTAGGTCATCTTCTACGAAGCACGAATACATCGCAATTCAGAGTGGAAGGGAAAGATAACGGTTGTCACGTTTTATCGTAGCCCTTTTCCCAAAAATTACCAATTTCCAACTTTGTAAATACTCCATGGAATCAAGCCTTTGGCTGATTACCATTCCATAAATAACAATTTGAGCCTTGGGCCTTTTCTTTGCAATCGAGTCTTATTCAGTTTCTTAAAAAATACATTTTTTAAGTCTGACAATCATTTTCTTGAAACAAACGTTTTCAAAAATAAAATGAATTTACTTGCAAAATAAAGGTGAAATTTCTTTCTAAGGTTTACAAAAAATAGGAAGAATGCAAACAATTGCTCCGAAAACGGTCGAGATTCCGGGAACAAATTTCCCCATGAGGTCGCTTTGCGAACATCTCCTGATGACGGATCTTCACTTCAAATAATATCACTCACTTCAAACAACGGACAACCGGTAACTAGGTATCCCTAATGGAGTGCAAACTATGCTTTTAAAGAAGAAGGCATCTTCTGATCAACAAAAGCTCAAGTCGTACTACAGGATTTCACATCCGCGACAATTCTATTCACATTCACTTTACATTTTATAATCATCATAACATTCATGCATGCTTCACGCATCATATCATATGTCTGCACAGTCAGCATTGTCTAGTTAAATCTTTGATCCTATTATTTCCCGAGTCACTCGGACCTCAATTTGAGTTTCCCCGGCGAATCGACAAAGAGCAATCTTCTTCATAAAGACGGTTCATACACCAGAATTTCACAAAGCAGGATAGCAAATGGTAGTCTTCCTCAGGAAGATAGTTTGTTTACTTTTAGAAATCCCCAGCAAGTCAGCAAATGGTGATCTCCCTCAAAGAGATATTTTGTTCACTTTAACTGTTACTCCCGAGCAAGGTCGACAAATAGCTTTCTTCCTCAAGAAGATAGTTTGTTCACTTTTTGGATTCCCTTTAGCCTAGATTCTCCAGCAGATCGACAGTCGGCAATCTTCTTCAAGGATACAGTTTGTTCACTCTTGGATTTCCTCGCGAAGTCAACGAATGGCAGTCTTCTTCAAAAAGATAGTTCGTTCGCTTAAGGATTCCTCAGCAAAGTCAATAGATGACAGTTTTCCTCAAAAGGACAATTTATCTATTATTTAATCCCCAAAGAGTCGACAAATGACAGTTTCTTTTCAAGAAGTATTTTGTCTACTTACATGGCACTTATCCACGTCAGAGCTGATAGATGGCAGTTTTCCTCCTGGAAAACAGTTTATCAACTCCCCAGCGGAGTCAACAAATGGCAGTCTCCCTCAAGAAGACAGTTTGTTTCCCTAGCAGTTGACAAATGGCAGTCCTTCTCAAGAAAGACTGTTTTTCTGTTTAATACCCGAGGAATCAATGAATGGCGGTTTCTTTGTAAGAAACAGTTCGTCTGCTTCTAGGATGTTCATCCCCATCAGAGTTGACGAATGGCAGTTTTCCTCCTGGAGAACAGTCTGTTAACCCCCCCAGCATAATTCAATGAATGGTAGTTTTCTTCCCGAAGACAGTTCGTCCACTTTCAAACAAAGTCATTAGCTCCTCAAAAGGACGCACGATCATATGGTATTTCTTCGAAGACATCGCATTGAAGGAAAGTATGATAAAGTTTCTTATTGACCGTCAAATGGTATCTCTCCAACAAATACCAGTGAGAAGTTTTATGAGGAAACAGACTTTTGACACTCCATAAGATGTCACACCTCCAGACATTTCATCAAAACTCAAGACAGGTACTCAGAGCAGTCACTTGTTTATCTGGTACTCAATCGAGGGTGTTCAAGGACAAAGGAGCTCAGGCAATGGATCAATCAATAAGCGAATGACCTCTAATACAATCACAAGACTCAAATGATTCATTTATTCACCTATGTTCATTAAACACCAGTCATCAGGACTCAGGTTTGCTCAGGTCACCAGACTAGGGTTTTGAGCCCATCAAGGACTGAAATCAGGGACCACATTTGGGAAACCCTAAAAAGCTCTAGGACATCACTCAAAGGATTCAATCACCTTCAAATGATCCATATGACAATATCCATTGGGCATTGTACCTCAATTTAAGATCTACAGTCATCAATTTCATCTGGTCTACAATTAGGGTTTTTGACCTAATTCACCTAGACAGTTGACTTTTAATCAGGACATGGATCCACAACTCAAAACATGGCTCAAGAACCTCTATTACCTCAATATGTTCCATTCAAATCATTCATTGAGGAGGAAAGCTTGATTCATCACAATAGTCTAAGATTTCACTTCATCTGGAAAAAGTCAACTATACAAGACCACCTTTGACTTTTAGGGTTTTGGATAAAGACATGACTTTTAAGGATCAATATCATCAATATATGATTATTGAATTCATTTAACCAAGAAAAATCAAGAAAATCAATCAAGAATCAAAAAGTCAAAAATTGACTTTTCATACTTAGAAATATTTCAAGTGTTTAAAGGTCTTTTTTTTCAAAAACTTTGGAAGGGAATATCTCAAAATTTCAAGTACAAACTGAAAAAAACTTCCAACATCAAAGTTGTAGATTTTGATCCAATTAACAACTTTGTCATATATGATGTTTTGGCTAGAAATCAACCATTGAAGAGATATGGGGCTTCAAAGTTGTTGCCTTCATGAAACTATCAAAAAACCCTAACTTTCTTCAAACTTTAAGCCTATTTTTCACAAACTTCCCAAACGATTTTGAAGAAACTCCAAACTAATGAATTGAAGTACATGTTAAGGGCTTTCCAAATTATGCTCGACCTTCTCCAAATTCATCTTGAGCTAAGAGATATGATTGATCAAAGTTAGGAATTTGAAGTGAAATTATAGGTCATGCCTAAGTTTGAAACTTGCAATTTTATGCAAATGCCTACACTAATTGGTGCCTCTAAACTTCAGAAACATTATAAGGGATAGGATGGAATCATTTTCATCATTGCACAAATATTTGAAGAGAATATTAAAAAACCAAAACATGTGACTATGTAATGATTACATTTTGAGAATTTATGGCCAAGTGGTGATTCACCAAAGGAATCTTCTCCCAACCAATTAGAGCTCATTTCTGCATCAAATTTGTCCCCTAAGATCAAGCAAAACCGATGGCTAGGGAGTGGTTTCAAAGAACTCATCATTGTAGATGGATCTTTTTCACATTTCTTCATAAACAAGAAACCAAGTTAACCTCATTAAGCAAAGCTCACTCTCCCTAATTTGTTCTGAACCTTTGCCTATAAATAGAAGAGCATACCTCAGTAATTAGACACACCAAAGCAACAAAAATCTTTCTTTCTCTCTTCCTCCTTCATACTTAGGTTTTTCAAAGGTTCTTTGGCAAGAAGACTCAGATTCTTCAAACCAGAGCTCTTCCTTTGAAAGTAAGTATTCAAACACATCAAAGGAGGTATTTAGAGGTGATCCAAACGCCTGGAACACTTCTGTATGTGGAGGATCATCATCTTCACCTCCCACTTGGAGCCATATCAGTTGAGGTCGGGCAAGAAGTTCTGGGGAGTTCTAACTCAAACTAAGCATCTCAACACCTTCTTGGAGGATCATTGAAGCTATCTGGATCGTTGCAACAGCTCTGTAACGCACTTTGATCAGAGCTCAATCTCCATATCAGAGGTAAGTTTCATAAGCTTCAAACTCTATGGTTCATGCTTCATAAATCAAAACTTGTTATACCAACAAGTTTCTGCACCTGAGAGGATCATTAACCCTCAGTCAATTGCATCATATCATGCATATAGAGTATTTCATGTTAATTTTAATTTTTAGGGTTCTTAGTGTTCATGCGTACGAATTTTGAATTACACTGAAAATAAATAAAATCAAAGGATACCATCATGATCCTTGTTCAAAAACGAGCAAAATCCATGTTTACATCTTTAAGTTTGGTTGAGAAACGAGGAAGATAGCAAATTCAAATTTTTGAAGCTTGAAGTTGAAGATAAAGATGGTGGCGCCATTTTTCAAATTTCCCATGAATGAGTTTATTTTATTTTGAATGGTAGGCGTGTCATTTACGAAATCATCGTAATGTCTCATTGGTTACAGCGCGCGTCCAAAGTCTTGCCTTGCCCAAAGGTCTGAGGTTCGAACCCCCCCCCCCCCCCCCTCAGACCTTTTGTTCATTTTATTTTTAACTCATTTAAGCATTTGTTTTCAAATATAATGAGCTGGAGGTGTTTGTCTAACAAGCCACACGCGTGGTCCAGATGGTAAGTGTTTTGAGTGGTGACCTAGAGGGCGTGAGTTCAAGCCCTTTGGGAGACAAAACCTTATTTTTTTATCACTTTTCCCATTCAATTTCTTCACAACTTCAACTAATTAATTCACCTATCAAATTAAATCATTTCCACTTGATTTTTCACACACTTCTCATTTAATATATCTATTTTGAGAATATCCAAAAAAATCACAAAAAAATATATTATTTTAATATATTATAATTAGGTTTAAAATCATATGTTTTAAGTATGTTTTAATACTTTAAAATATAGTTTTCTCTTGATTTCCAAAACCTAATCTCTTGTAAATATTTTTTGAGATAAAACCCTAAATCAATTAGGTCTTAATTAGGTATAGATTTTGTCTTTACCCTAATTAAGTTGACTGTTGTCAACATTTCAAACTGTTTTCAAACTCTGATTAAATAGACGATCAAGGTTTTCAAACAACAAAACCTTGTATCATTTCAAATCTCTTCAACTGTTTTTTCATAAACAGTAAATCGATTTCAATGGGTCTCTAATAGAGTGTAAGACCCAACACCTTTTTCTTTTCATAGTTTTTTTTTAAAACTGTATTTCTTTACAAAATCTTCTCATCTGTTTTCAAAACATTCATCTGGTATTTGAAGGGCATTATTTCCGGTGAAACTCTTCAGATACATATGTGACCTAGTCTCCATCTTCACTTCTTCTGTTTTTAAAAACAAAAAAATTTCAAAATTGTTCACAAATAAACATTCAACTGCTATCAGTAAACAACCAAGCTGATGGTAAGGCTTTGTACATACATCTTCAAAGGCCTCCACTCCATCCAGGTTAGGTTTTATAGCTTTCCATTTACAAGCTTTCATTTAAATTACTGTCAAATATAAACTGTATATATATAAATATATATATTGTTTAGAACTACGTTTGAGTACAACCTTAGGACAGATAAACTATATATATATTATAGGACTATGGCCTAGGATTGAGAATGTCTTCCCAGTGAAGGTTCTTTCCTAATTAGAATTCCTTAGTTCAAACCTCAAGATGAATTATTCCCGGTGAAACATCTTGAAAAAAGCCTTAGAACAAAAATAGGGCACATCCACCCAAGAGGAATTATTCCCGGTGAAACCTCTTACCCATTTTCTTAGTTCCAAAATAAGTTCAAAACCACATAGCTTTCTCTTGTGCTATAACAAGGACCCTCGATTAGCCTCCTCTTGGGCTTACAATACAAGGACCCACAGGCTTCTTAAAAGCATATTCCCAGCTTCCTCTTGAGCTTGTATACAAGGACCCATTAGGTTTCTTATAAACAGAGGAACAGGTCCTTAGTCACCTTTTAGCCTACCCTGGTGAGATTCTTCTACTCTTCAAACCAGACTTAAAACAAGCTAAGAATGTCTCAATCTCAGTATTGAGTCCACCTTTTGGAATGAGAGACATGGACAGTCTCTGTCACCTTTATTCTCAATCTTCAATAATTTTCCTCCTTAGCAGAGTCTAGGTTCCACTTCTGTCTAACCTCCGTCAGAGTCAACCTTAATCTCGGGCTTTAAACAAGAAGTCTCAATTAATCCTTTCATCCTTTCATATCAATAGAGTGCTACCCAATCATTCATTAATAAAATCCCTTGGAAAAGGTTAGCCTCCAAAAATTCAGCTTTTAAAAGATAAATTCTCCAGCTGAGTAAACCCCTGGAAAGGGTTAGCCTAAAAAAATTCAGCTTTTAAAAGATAATTTCTCCAGCTGAGTAAACCCCTGGAAAGGGTTAGCCTCCAAAGATTCAGCTTTTAAAAGATAAATTCTCCAGCTGAGTAAACCCCTGGAAAGGGTCAGCATCCAAAATCAATCCTTCAAATCCAAATTCCCTGGAAAAGGTTAGCTTCCAAAATCATCTTTCAAACCTTCAAAACTCCTCAATAAAGTCTAGTTCAATAAATCAAACAAATTCCCCAGTAGAGTCGATCTTCAAACCTGGGTCTTCCATTCAGCAATCCCTGCTTAACAAATGCACAATCCCCCGAAAGGTTAACCTTTAGTCTCTAAACAATAAAGTAATCCTCAACAGAGTAACCCCCTCTGAGTCAAAAGATCCCACACTTGTAGATCTTTCCCCATTTGTACAAGTCACATACTCCCCTTAGAGTCAAAACCCTACTCATAGGTATTCTCCTATCTAGAGTCTGCCACAATCTTGGGCTTTGTACAAGCCAGATAATAGAGTCTCCCCAATGAGTCCTTCCCCTATCAAGTAGCCACAACCTTGGGCTTTGTACAAGGCCGATAAACATCATTTCTTGTGTCAAAAGATTCCTAACCTTCAGGATCTTTTCCCTAGAGAGTCAGCCACAACCATGGGCTTTGTACAAGGCACAAAATAGAGTCATCCATACTCAGTTTCCTCAACAGTCAGCCACAACCTTGGGCTTTCGTACAAGTCAGAAAACAATGTCTTCCCTAGCTAGAGTCAGCCACAACCTTGGGCTTCATACAAGGCACAAAATAGAGTCTCCCTAGGTAGAGCCAGCCACAATTCCGGGCTTTGTACAGAAAACTAAATAAACCTTTCAATCAAAAACAAAATAAACACTCTCCAGCTAGAGTCAGCCTCAATTCTGGGCTTCATACAGAACACAAATCATTCAATCAAAAGTTAATTCTTAGTGGAGTCATCTTCCAGAGTCAATAAAAATCTTTTAAGCCTCAAGCTTGGGCCTCATACAAGGCAGCTAAAAATCAAATCTTTCATACAGTAGATAGACATAGCTTATCTCTAGAGAGAGATATTTCTCCTATCTCACCACATTCAAACAAACAAACAAACAAACATTTCAATTTCAAACATTCTCCCATTTAGGACTCTGAAAGGCATGCTCTGGCACATGCCCAGACTTGTACAACTTTCCCTAATTTGGTCGAGAATCTTTCTTTCATTTAAGAGACACGCGACTGGCATACTTGTATATCCAATTAAGGTCCCTCTCTTATGAAACAAACTCAGCTTTTTTGTCAGTTTTAATGTTTGTGGTGGAATAGTAGAAATACCTCCCTGTAAAGATGACTTCATGTCTCTTTATTGTAAACAGAGATTTAATTCAAGCTTCAACCTTGAGCTTCAAGCAAGGCACCCAAAAACAATTAATTTCCCTAACTAGTTTCCCGAATTACAAAAAGCTCTGACTTCCATTAGGGATATGTAGGCATGAGATTCACAAGGAATCTCAGCGAGTTTTTCAAAAACCAAAAACAGTCATTTTTTCAATTCAATTCAATTCTCTCTCCTAACACAAAGGAGAAACTTTCCCAATCAATTAGCAGCAAACACAAACACATAGACACAGAGAAGGTTCCCGTAGAGTACTATGGATATGTAGGGTGCTTAAAACCTTCCCTATGTATAACCGACCTCCCGGACTCCGGAATTTCTAGTCTAGGTGAATCCCCACACTTAGCAAATTCCTAGGGTTTATTTGAGATCTTTTTCCCCTCCCTCCTCGTAGGATAATTAAAAAGTTCGTGTGCTATCGTAGGAAGAACTGAAATAAAGTTCATCCCACAAGGGCACTTCTCTCCTTCCAAATTTCACGTGAAGGGTTTAGCGTGCCGTCCTCCCAAGTGAAACGGGGAGATAAAAAAACGACACCACAAAAGCCATCTTTAGAACTTAAAGAACTACCAATGAACTACCAAAAAACGACACCACAAAAGCCATCTTTAGAACTTAAAGAACTACCACAGTTTGAATTAACTTTTCAAAGTTACATGGTTGGATTCATGTTTCAATGCTGAGCATTTTGCACTTTTGTTTTGTTAAAATTGATTGAAATTTGAACAAGTTTGAAAATCCAGCCATTGAAATTGTTGTTCTTGCTTCACGAAGGAGATGAAGTTGCTGAGTTTCTTAAATTTGAATTTTTGAACATGTTTTATAATATATTGATTGGTTTGTGTTTCTAAACTGATTACATCGTATGGCTCAATTGGTAAAGGTGTGTGTATTAAGGCTTTGGCATTGGAGGGCGTGGATTCAATCCACCCCTTTTGCATTTTTGAAGTTCATTTTTATTTTTAACCATTTATGACTTGATTCACTATTTTATTTCCTAGATGAGCCTTATGATCACATACAGGCTGTTGGCCCAGTGGCCAAGTTTTGAGCTTGTGAAGGTGAGGGCGTGGGTTCAAGCCTTGAAGGGGCCAAACCTTCTTCTTTTGCCACAAATTTATTTCACTTTCTTTTACAACTTTAATATTTCATTAAAAATAGTAAAACTAATTATTTTTTATTTAAATTTTTGTACACTCTTTATTTAAGTTGTGTATTTTTATAATATGATTAAAAAATCCAAAAATATTTATTATTTTATCATTTAAAAATTAAATAAAAAAACAAGTCTTTATATGTTAAAAAATCCAAAAAAATAAAAATTCTTTTGATATTTTCACCAAATAAATTGTTAATATTTTTATGTGAATATTTTTAGGATTAGGATAATATTTCCTTGATTATACCATGCACCCTTAGACCAATTCTCCTTTAGAATTTGGTATTTTAATTATTAAAATTTAATTAGGTTTAAATGTGGTTCTAAAACCCTAATTTTCAAAACCCTAATTTGAAATCCATGATCTTTAGCCTCACCATGTTAATATGACTTGTTGCTTTGACCTCTTTGTCTTATATACATGTACATATACTTGTTGATTTCATCCTTGTATACTTGTACTTTTATCCATGGAATTATCATTGTGTACTAAGCCATATACATGAGATATTTATCCATCCATCATCATATCATATTCATTCATACATGAAATGATTTCAAGGTATAAACATCCTTTTTATCCATTACCACTTGAGTTTACACTAATATGTTTGTTATACTCACTTGTTTATTTTTGTGACACATGTTATCACACACACACACACACACACATACTTGAGGTATCCTTGATTGATTGCTTAAGTTGTTGTTTAAATATCCAAAGGAAAGAGAATGGTATTGACTAAAATTGTCAAGGTACTCAATCTTTTTTCTAATCTCTTTTACTTTGTGCTTAGTATTGTTAAAGCTTTGCACCCACTTGTTTTTGAAAATGGTTTTGTATTGTTAAAGCTCAACCTTTTTAAAATCAACCCTTGGTTTTGTATTGTTAAAGCTCAACCAACTATTTTCAAACCTTGGTACTAAGAGGAGAATTATTCCCGGTGAAACTACTCTTAGGCCATTGAACCTTGTATTGTTAAAGCCTGATTCATTTTAAACTTGTTAAGTATTGTTAAAGCTTAACATTTTAAAAATCCATTGAGTATTGTTAAGGCTCAACATCAAAAAATATTTTGGCCACTTTGGCTCTTTTATTTTCCTTTTAAAAGGAACTACAAAAGCTCTTACTTCCTTATTGCACTTAAGGGGTATGTAGGCCTAAGATGCAATGTCTTATCGAGCCCACTTTTAAAACCTTCTTTTCTCATATCCCACTCTATTTAAACAAAAAAATCACAAAATCATTTTCAAAATAACAACAAAAATAATAATATTTTAAAAGAGGTTCCTATGGAGTACCATAGATGTGAGGGGTGCTTAAAACCTTCCCCTTGCATAACAAACCCCCGTACCCAAATCTATGATAAGTTTATTAGTTTTGATTTCAAAAACATCTGTGGGTTTTATTCACTCTTTCTCCCATTTTCTTTGGAAACAATAAAGCGCGGTGGCGACTCTGTTTAAAACATATGAGCTAAGTCAATTCAATGGCTCTAGTCTGACAAATTTCACCTCTATAGAAAATGGCGACTCTGCTGGGGATGTTGATCAAATTATTGATGCATGTTTAGAGGGGTTGACCCTATCTTTGTTTATATTGTTATTTTTTTATATACTGTCTTTTTTGATTTCATATATGAATTCTTGTTACTTTTGTAGGTTGTTGGAAAAGTGCTTGATTCCCCCTTGTGGTGAGATCAATCCTAACCTGGATTTGAGTGCAACTTATGATAGGATATTGGTATAGTCATTTTAATCTCGAGGGAGTAGTCCCAAAGAAGTCAATTTTAGATCCATCACTCAGTGGAGACCACTTTGGAAGTAACTTTGATGACCAAGTAGTTGGAAAAACATCATTGCGTTCAACTAGGTTGTAGAAGCTGGGGACCTAGAAACACCTTAACTAATCCTGGCCATTAGGAAGTAGTGTGGAAACTGTATTTGGATTCAATTCCCGAATGGTTGTTACACGATACTACACTCATATGAGGTTCTCTTGGAATATTATTCGAACAAACAAGTGAGTTGCAACCTTTATAATTTCAAAGATGAGCTGCTTGAGTATGGGAATTTTTTAGAACCTTATTCTGCAGGTACAAAATAACAATAATACACACCTTTGGGATGGGTAGACCTTTGGTTCCATGCTCTTGATGTTGAACCCTTGAACCCCATGTTTTTACTATGATTTCATTTATGCATCCATGCATTTTAAAACCAAAATATCTTTCAAGAAATTAAAAGAAACCATTTTTGTATACATTATAGGAATGAAACTTGAAAGAAGAAAAACCAAGAATACTTTCAAGAGTTTAAAGGTAGAAGAGTTGTGAAAGCTATGATCCTTAATTATTGATCAAGACAAGTTCTGTAGCAAGTATGGAAGGTTGTTGTATCTCTTAAAGACAAACATGGAAGAAGGATTTCTCTCTACATTGATCCAATTCTATGATTCCTTGTATCGTTGTTTCACCTTTCCTGATAATCAACTATTACCAACCTTGGAAGAATATGCAAGCATCATTGGATTACCCATTACTGGAAGGATTCCCTTTACTGGTTTGGAAAAGGATCCCAAGTCTCATGACATTGCAAAGTTCACCCACTTAAGGAAGGATGAGATTAAGAAGAACATGGAGGATTACCTGGACTACCTGCTTAGTTTTTGATAGAGAAAGCTCTCACCTAGTCACAAGAAAGAAAGGAAGATGACTTTGAAGTTGTGTTTTCCTTGTTGGTTTATGAATTTTTCTTGTTCCCAAATATTGACAACTTTGTTGATATCCATGCCATCAATATCTTTATGAAAGGAAACCTTGTTCCTACCTTGCTAGGGGACACTTACTACTCCATCCATTTGAGTAATTCCTATGGAAAGGGAGTGATTACTTGTTGTAATCCTTTGCTATACAAGTGGTACATCTCTCATTTGCGGAATACCAATTACTTTTGGAATCACAAAGAAGGAATACGATGGTCACAAAAGATTATGACTCTCATCATCACTGACATTGCTTGGACCAACAACTACTTCAGTAGGATGAAGACCTTGGATAGCTGTGGTGACTTTCCTAATTTTCCCCTTCTTGGTACAAAAGGAGGAATCAATTATAGCCCTGTGTTAGCTCGTCGTCAATTTGGGTTTCCTATGGACAAGAAGTCAAGGAATATCTAGTTGGATGGCTTCTTTCTTGAAGAAGGGGTTGAAAACAAAGAGTTTAGAGAAAGTATTGCTAATACTTGGCATATAAGTCATAGAAAAGAAATCAAAGATTGGATGAAAAAAGGGGACCTCTCACCTGAACCATTTGTGAAGTGGATCAATTCAAGAGCTATTGAACTCATGATGCCTCATCTTCATGGGACATCTTTACCTCTTATTGAGAAGCCTATTGCACCTGTTGTTTCTCCTCCAACAATGGAAGACCTCCAAGAAACTCTAAAGAAGATGAAGAAATCAAGAGACCATTGGAAGAAGGGGTTTGAATACTTAGAATGCGAGAAAGGTATGATGGAAGAATCCTTTGATGAGCAAATGAAAGAGAAAGAAGACTTACTTTTCCTCCAATATGGTTGGCTTATGGAAAAGGATGCTACCATTGCTAAGTATACAAGAGAAAAAAAAAAGCAAGAAGAAGAAGCACTCTTTCCTAAAGCAAATGCCTGGAAGAGTATCATTGAGAAACTTGAAAAGGTTAAGCTGAAGAAGAATAAGACTCAAGATGACATGGATATTTCACATCGAGCTCTTATGATCACTCTAGGATTTCTCTAGCTTTATTTGTTGTTTCTATGTTGTAACTCTTAAAAATATGTGTACCTTGGACATCCCTTGTCCTTTTGTAAACTCTTGAAAGAAATTGGTACTTTGATGACCCTCGATTGCCCCTCGATGACCCTTGTCCCTTCATATGTACCAAGGATACTTTGTCCCTTATTATTAATGAATGAAATTTTCTCTTCAAATTACTTTATAGTGTTTACATTTGCAAGCTCTTAATAATTCCTTGAAATATATTTTGAGATACTTTAAAAATTAAAAATTAAAAATTCTTTTGCATTGCATGCATCATGTCACATTCACATTCACTCCTGAGTCAGATTCTTATTCCTTCCTCCTCTCCTCAGAAAGTCAAGCTGACGCACCGATATAATACTCGCGCCAATCGTCGTCGAAGAATGGAAGACGCTATAGTTGATGATCAAGAGTGGCAAGAAGAAGTTGCTGTCTTGCGCTCTGGTATTGAAAGATGGACATATATGGTTCAAGACCGGGTGGCTGCTCAGAATCAGCCATCAACTCAAGCTCAAGCTACTGTGGTTTCCGAGATCGAGACTCTTCAGATTCTTGCAATTCCGGTATTGAATCCCACAACCACTATGCCATATGGAATAGAGATGAATTTCCAATTAGCTAGGCAAAAGATTCCTGCTCAATAAGCTGCAATTCCTTAAGCTGTTATGACTACTACTCCTGCTGTAGTGAACAATGTTCCTTTTCACAACAAACAAAATTTCCATGGTACACCTTCTGAAGACATGGGAAGAATGGATGAGTTCGAAGACCAATTCCTAGAGATGTAGAAAGAGATCAAGGCCCTAAGGGGAAAAGATCTATTTAGGAAAGAAGTTAGTGATCTATGCTTAGTTCCGAATGTCAGAGTTCCTGCCAAATTCATACTCCCAAAATTTTAGAAGTACAAAGGAAATTCTTGTCCTCACAGTCATCTTATCATGTATGTCCGAAAGATGTCCATGCACACTAAAGACCAATGCTTGCTGATTCATTACTTTCAAGATAGCTTATCTGAAGCTGCTTTGAGATGGTATATGGGTTTGAATAGTACACACATCCGTTCTTTCCACGACTTGGGTGAAGCATTTATCAGACATTACAAGTACAACATTGATATGGCGCCAGACAGAGATCAATTTCGCGATATGTCTCAGAAGGAGAAAGAATCATTCAAAGAATATGCACAAAGGTGGCATGAACTAGCTTCTCAAATTATCCCTCTAATGGAAGAGAAAGAAATGACTAAGGTGTTCCTCAAGACCCTGACTACATTCTACTATGAAAGGATGGTAGCAAGTGCACCCAATGATTTTACTAGGATGGTAAACATGGGGATGCGACTTGAAGAAGGTATTCGAGAAGGCCGTTTAAGAAAAGAAGCTGGTTCATCATCATCTGGTGGTGGAATTAAAAGGTTTGATAGTAACTTACCAAGAAGAAATAAGAAACTGTGAGCGTCATTTCAAGAGGAAGAAAGAGACAATATCAGCTTCAACAGATTGCTGCTGTTACTCCCGTTGTTAGTCAAGCTCCATAATGAAATGTTCAGAGACCTCAACTTCAACAACAGCCTCGACAACAGGCTCCTCAACAGAATCAATAAAGAAGGTATCCACCTTTTGATCCCATTCCGATGACTTATACAGAACTTCTCTCTATGCTGTTACAAAAGAATTTGGTTCAACTGAGGGATCCACAACCTCCTCCTGCTAGTCTTCCATACTGGTACAAGGATGATGCTCATTGTGCTTTTCACAAAGGTTCTCCTGGTCACATTATTGAAAATTGCTATCCTCTCATGAGTGAATTTTTAGAAACTGGTCCGAAGTGGTATGCTCACCTTCAGAGATGTTAATCCTAATGTTCAAGCAAATCCATTACCCAATCATGAGGCTCTTAATGCTATACACATTCAATCTGATTATGAACGTGTGTACGATATCCGTGAATCAAAGCAATATTTGGTGCAAATTCACACTGTCTTGTGTGAGCTCGACTATTTTCCTCTTCATGATTATAGTGCTTGATCGATATGCTCAAACTCCATTCGTGGGTGTACAACTGTGATTGATGATCTTCAGAGACTGATGGATAGAGGAATTATTTGTATAACAAGAAGAGTAAGGAGAAGTGAAAAGGCTCACTCTATTAACATGATGCATAGATGCCTTGGGAGATACCAAGTCTGGGATATCTGTTTGATCAGAGAACGTTTACTCCAAGTGCATATGAGACTATGTAGATTGGCTTTCTTTCAACACGATCACGCTGCTTGTAGAATCTGTTCTGAGAATCATCGTGGATGTCGTCAAGTCAGAAGAGAAACTCAGAAGATGTTGGACGAGAGGAATCTCCACATTACTTAGGAAAGGGATGAAGACATCAACGTGGTGACTGCTGAATTCAAAGTCCCTGATGTTGTAGAGGTGTCTTATGATAGTTAGAATGCTGCAATTATTTCTCTCACAATTCAGATGCCAAAGCCAATTCCTTACAATTCTAGTGCTACCATTCCTTTGAAGTATGCTAAGCCTGGTCTTGAGCCAACTATTCTGAACATTGCTGATGTGAGCCGTATGACTCGAAGTGGTCGTTTGTTTGCACAAGTACCCCCTCAGAAAGAGAGACCAAGAAATAATCTGTTCGTACATGTTCCTCCTCAGAAGGATGTTCTTAGAAAAGAAGCTGTTGTTGCAGGACATGTCTTTGAGACTAAAGACAATGATGTAGAAGAGTTCTTGAACTTGATTAAGAAGAGCGATTACAAGGTGGTTGACCAACTTCTTCAAACACAATCAAATATATCTCTGTTGGCTTTACTAGTACACTCCAAAGCTCACCGGAATGCGCTGATGAAAGTCTTGAAACAAGCCTACAATGAGCAAGATGCAACTCTCGAACAATTTGACAATGTTGTTTCTAATATCACCGTCAAGAATGTGCTAAGCTTTAGTAAAGAAAAGCTTCCACCGGAACGTATAGAGCACAATTATGCCCTGCACATATCCATGAGATATGGAGAAGATACTCTAACCAATGTGTTAGTTAACACTGGTTCACCCTTGAATGTTATGTCCAAAAGCACCTTTGAAAGACTATCCTACCAAGGGGCACCTATAAGGCTGAACGAAATCGTTGTGTAAGCTTTCGATGGTTCCAAGCGCACTTTGATTGGAGAGATTGATCTACCCATTTGCATCGGACCTCATAAATTTGAAATCACTTTTCAGATAATGGATATTTATCCCGCTTACGGCTGTTTGTTGGGAAGACCTTGGATCCATAGTGCTGGAGCTGTCACTTCTACTCTTCACCAAATGCTGAAATTTGTTGTGAATGACAAGCTGATAACTGTCTATGGAGAGCAAACTATGTTTGTCAATCAACTGTCCTCTTTTCCAAACATCGAATAAATTGAGACTCAATTCCAAGCATTGTGAAATTCTAGTGTAACAGATCCAGATGTCGTGAAAGATGTCGAGACATGTGATCTGTCATGAAACATCAACAAGGTATATACACAGAATAATGCCAATCTGAAAGATAAATGACACCAGTAATTATTGACCCAGTTCGGTGAAATCACATCTACTTTGGGGGCATACCAAGCCAGGAATGAAGTCCACTATCATCAGTATTAATTCAGAGCTAAAATAGTCCCAAGTTTACAACCCCCACTTAATCCCTACCCAATGAACCTTCTACCTAGGTCCTCCCTAGATATGGAATATCCCCATCCCACTTCCAATCATCGCAATGATGTTGTACAGTTCTCCAGTCCCAGGAGCTGTAGTAACGACCTAATATCCAACGCATTCTGATCCCACAGATAAAAAAGTTTGGAAGTCACACTTCCATGACAATTCTAAGCCAAGACTCTTGACTATGACCACGAACTTGGAGTTACATCAAAGCTTCCTCCAAGAACAATACTCCTCTTGCCTACAGGCTTCGAGGATTACAATGGTAACCTTCCCACAGCCTGGGAGGTTTACCTCGACAAACCCTAAAGATCACATCTTTTCTACTCGGTGGTTGTCTACTTTTTCTAGGTTACAAAGTCTTCTATTTATAACCTACACCCAACTGGATTTTGGCCTTCAATCATAGCATATTTGCTGTTACAATATCGCAATAACTTATGCTACAAACAAGGTCTTCAATCTATTAGTTTCCGAGAATATCTCTATAATTATAAACTATATAATCTTAAAATATTTTGATTTGATTCTTCTGAATGATTCCTCAAATATTCTTATTGATTTTTCAGCCCTGTCAAATAATATATCACGCCTTTATTTGATTTGCATAATATCCCTTAATATTCTGCACTCTTCTGTAGTTATTAAATCACACATATTTAATTAGAAATCTTCTTTTCAGCTCAGGCATGATGTCGTAACACCCCATGTGACATGTTATTCCAGAGGTTGAATTACTCCGACATAACATGTTCTATCATTTTAGTGGAACTCTTCGTTGTACCTGTTATTCTTATACATTTATACACACTGATCCTTTTATTTGTTTAAAAAAAAATTAAGCCAACCCTAAAAACAGAGAACTAACAATCTCCCCCTTCGAAAATTTTTTGGCTAAAATAAATTAATTACAGGTTACAAGAAAATAGGGAAAAATAACTATCTACTAGTGCAATAGATCTCAGTAGTTTAATGAAGTCAGTGTTTAGATAAGATGTCAATACATCTTGTTTAGTATCTTCAGTTCAGTAGATTGAGATTACCGTCTTCAGATTGATTTCTTTCTTCAACTTTCAGAATTTGTTCCATTGCAGCACATACCTTAACACCAGGAATTTTGTGCTTAGGAACCAATTCTTCTCACAGACGACCAATGGTGGCATAAGAGAATCTTCTAAGTCTTCATTGATCACCTGCCACCAGTCGACCTAGAGCATAAGAGGAAACTTAAGTAGTATCCTCATGCTGCCCAGGATAACTCAGACCACAGGTCACAACTGTGTTCATAACACAGGTCACAAGTCACAAAACCATATCCCAGATCCGGCTCAGCCTACAACTCGATATGCTTGAACTGTTTCTGGTTACATCCTTTTGACTGAACATCTGAGTGCCAAACCTATTCTCCCCCTTTTTGGCCAAAACTTTACAAAGGAAGCCTTCACCAAACCAGACCCACGTATTGATTACCCAGGTCCGAAAGAACCTCATATGGAAATAGCAGAACCACACACGATGTGTGAGTGAACCCTGATAACTTCCTATAAATAGATGGTCCTCTTCTTGTGAGATAAAGATTCTTTGAATGTGACACCTTTTGATCAAGGATGACATTATTCGAGGAGAAAATACTCCCAAAACTGTGTGCACCGTCCAACAATCACTTTGAAAGCTTTTAATATGCTTGGACTGTTTCTTCTGAATAAGTCAATCCCAAGACATGCATATATTTGATCAAAAGTACTTTCTAGACTTTCTTTTTATGAAACTAGCTGTACAGCCTAGAATATCTTTTTGTTGGGTTCAGTGAAACATGTCATAAACAATATTCTGACATCCTTCCAGCCATTGTCTTCACCTTCAAACACTTCTTCTATGATTGAGTTCAGGACGTTTCCCAACTTGTTTCATATGCTCGAGGGTATGTCTTGAGACTACTTTCTTCAACAACACTCTTCACTCTTGGAATTTGTGTCTGATACCGTCTTGAGAGAATGGCAAATTCTTTCTCCTTTTGGCAAGATCTCACTACTTCAATTATTCTACTGACTCCCCCTATCAAGGACAACCAAGACTCTGGCTGACCTCAAGCATTTTCTTCGTATGCTTATCAGCTTCACTACGATTTAGACTTTTCAGACCGCTACAGAAGAACTACCTTGATCTGACATGCTGATCAAATCAACCTTCTGCTTCTTACATTCACTAGTATTTACTGATACTAATGATGTCTTTAACACATCATAGTAGATATGCCTTGCCTGACCATACTACTATCATTAAAATCTTCTCATTCTAACCCATATAAAGAGCTTTCACTTTTGAACACACAGTTTGAATACTAAGATCCATAGTCCCAAGTCTTTCCACAGATTATTATCTGCAACGATGTTACAACATTGTAGATGTTTTAAAATTGGCTTTATTTTGTGGTAAAACATTCCTGTTGTATATGAGTGGGGAATTGTGCAGGATTGTATGTTTGAGCTAGTACAGGTTTTAGTTGGATGTCATGCTCGATGTCATGACATCTGTGTCTGATAGAAGAAGTTAATACTTTTTAGTTGTGATGTTTCCTTATTTATCTCAGACTACTATTTAGGAAACTATATATTGTGTGATGTATGCTTTGTACTAAAATATCTCGGATTACAGCTTATGAGAACACCCTGATAATGTGGAAATTAGGTTAACTTGGTTAACCCTAATTTATGTGTAGAAGGCCCATGGCCCAAGTCCTGCTGCCTCTGACTATAAGACAACCGCAAATCCTACTTTCA
The DNA here is from genome assembly GCF_029867415.1 of Vicia villosa. Lineage (NCBI taxonomy): Eukaryota > Viridiplantae > Streptophyta > Magnoliopsida > Fabales > Fabaceae > Vicia > Vicia villosa. The sequence goes on along the minus strand of NC_081181.1, from coordinate 91,056,157 downwards.
GATGCAGAGTTTTTAAGCGTAAAGATCATAATACTCTATGTGTTTCCACCGTGTGTGTTTATTGTTACTTGTGATCCAAGCAATTATCCCATTGATGATTGCTCTGGAGAAGGGTGTCTCTGTGGTTTATGTATTTTGTCACTCTAAGCTTTTAAGCACGAGTGTGTGTCTCTTAATTGAAGCTTTTAAGCAGATCAAGGTGTGTTTTTTGAAGTGTGTCTTCTCTCTTAATTTGTTTAATGTTTATTTGTAATCACTGATGGGATTGAGAGGGAGTGAGTGGAGATACTCATGTCTAGGAATAGATTGGAATTACATTGGTAGGTCTTAAGTGAGGAGTTGTAAACGGGGGAGTTTAACTCCGAATTAATTTTGCTTCTATTGGATTCCCTCCCTGGCTTGGTAGCCCCCAGAGTAGGTTGTTTGAACCGAACTGGGTAAACAATTTTGTGTGTTCTTTATTGTTTTATGATGTTCTGTCTTCAATTATTTTTGTGTTATTTTGGATGTCATAACATCCGTCAAGACATCGCGTGTGAGGTTACTAGAATTTTCAAACATCATCTGGGACATTTGCTTCAAAACCCATCTTTGGTTTTTGAATCACTACCTAAAGTACTCATTGCGCACCAAAGTCCTTTAGAAGTAACCTCTCAATCATTTCCTGACACCATAAGATCAGAAAGAAGACTTGCACACAATTCAGATTTGTACCCTGTCTAGGTCATGGTCGTTCATCAGATACATGCTCATCTTCGTATACCCAGCAGATGATATGATTTCCTTCCTTCATAGGTGTAGACAGTTGATTAGACTGCCTCCAACAGCCAATGGCATTGTTATGCATCACTTGAAGCGGGAGGAATATTCATGATACACATTCACTAAAGTCATTCCTTATATGGTCAGTACTTGACCATTAATCCAATCCTGAGGTGAATAACCTTCGTTAGCTGGGGAAGCATGGAACTGGAAATATGTTTAATCATCAGTCCCGATAAAATCTTTCATTCAGAATCTTTCCATGGTTCTGGAGAGACTTCCATAGCAACCTACCAACCTTGTAGGGGATACAGATGAATCAACCATTGGAAGTTGATCAATCCTTCATAGACCATATCTCATATGCACAAGGAACAAGCCTCCTGTCTGTCTATGAGATGTTTGAATGCCATTATCCTGCACATGTAGAAGAGATTCCCTCTACTAGGTATCTGAGGCAGAATTATACGAACATGGCTTTAGCTGCTCTTTACCCTTAACATGTAGACTGTTCAGACTAAGTCTACCTCTTGAGAGTACAAGGGTCCATGAAATTGCTTGCACTACAATCAATTCATTATGCGAGAAACCACATAAGTGAACCCAAACAATCAGAACTTTCTTCACAAAGACACTGAAAAATCCACACCCTTTGATTTCGGAGATGAATATTCCATATGTCTGGTTTCTTTTATCCAAAGAGTTCTCCAGGCATGAGCTCATTCTACATAAGGGCTTCATAGGAGATGCCTTTATGAGTTCTTCTCAAGAGCTCGACTATTGTACATCCATATACCTTGCAAAAATACACTAACACACTGGTAGACAGACTGTTGATCGTGTCCTGATCAACTTTCACAATTCAGATGTCTCCTCTTCTAGGTCAGGAGTAGGTTCCAAACAAGCATAATCACAATATTTTGTTTAGCACCCAAAACATTTGTTCTTCAACCAGTAGTTGCATACCTGTTGAAGTAATGTTCTAACATATTATAGAACATCAGTTCCTTCCATACATCTGAACTTGGTGCTGTGGATATTATATCATCCTTCGAACAACCCTAATACAAATCGCCCAGCTATACCTCAAATAGCCAGATTCACAGTTACTTCTTGATAGGAGTCAAGAATTATGAAGAATCTTGTTGAGACCAACCTGAATGATTTCAATCTTTCTTCATACTAAAGTTCCTTTATGAGTGGACTTGAGACCTAGAACTCAAGTATCGTTGGCTCTTTTGACTGATCCACCATTGTTCATACCTGTTGTACCCCAAAATTTGCCCGCATCTTTTTTCAAAGAGAAGGTAACGGACTTCTGTCTAAAATTTGGAGTTTCATATAATGTTGGATTTTATATCATAAATATCCTGATTTTATGAATACTCTGTTTTTTAGAATATTCTTATACGGTATTTTGGTTCGCTGTTGAATTTATTCTTACACAAACGCCAAGTAATGTTTATCACTTCACACACGCTGTTTGTTTGAGATTTATTTGCAGATAAATAGTACTGACGCAATTGGTACAGAATTAAATTTTTGCAGGCGCAGAGTCCGGGGATTCAGGCTGTGCTGGTAACAATTAAATTATTATTAGTTTTTTGTTTCCCACTAATTTTTGTACTATATTATTGTTTTCAAATATTTTCCTTTCTTTTCAAATCTCTTTCTTTCAAATCAAATCCTAACTTTATTCCATACATCTTTCTTTTCAAACCCTACCATACACTTTCTTTCAAATCCTACTACCACTCAAATTTTCCTTTTTCGTACGGTATCACTTCATTCCCCAACGTCTCCATCCTTCTTTTTACTCTATAAATACCCCTCATTTTTTTTTCATAAATTCTCACATCAAATTTCACTCATCTCCCAGATTTCTATCTCATAGATATTTTCTCTTCTTCCCCGGCAAGAATGGCAAAGTGGATGGATACGTTTTTTCTTATGGTCATCACTATTTTGGTGGTGATCATGTCCTTTTTCTGTCTGCATAGTCCTGAAAAATGCGGACCTGGGATGCTTACACTCCCGTGCATCTATATATTGTTATTTATAGCATGGGTTTTTAATCGTCATACTTAAAGTTTGTCGTATCTTTCGCTTTCAAATAACGTACCGTTCATTATATTTGTCGTACTGTTCACTATATTTTTATGTAATATTTGTACTGTCCGTATTAAATATTATACTATCTGTTATACCGTCGTTTAATTATCAAGATAGTATTATGTGTGTTTATTGCTAGTTAAATATTTATTTCTGTGCATTAAATCCTTCTCAAGATTATTATCAGTAATTTCGTCCGCGTACCGTATATTTTATTTATTTATTTATTATGTTTGTGTTTTTCTAACAACTCAGGTAAATAATTTTCACCATTAACACAACAAAAACAAAAAGAAAAAAATTAACTTTAGCTGTTAAGTTTTCACTTTAATTGTTACGTTAATTCCCGGACAGCCAGTTAACAGTCAAACCCGCTGACAGCACGATTCTCCGTGTTTTGTATCATCATTCAAATCAATCTTTCACATTTCAAAATTCCAAGATTTTTGTTCTAGAAGTCTTCTGATAATCACATGATCAGTAGAGACTCAACACTGCACAAAAATCAGGTACGCTTAACTGTCTCCTACACAAACAGTCCCTAACTAGGGTTTTTGTTTTTTTTCAGGAGAACAAGTTTTTTGAGACCTCAAATGGATTTCATGGATCTCCATATGTCTCAAAGTACCACCAGAAAAATTTTCAAACTTCGATTCGCTCGGACGCACAGTCATAAGCTCAAACAGTCAACAGACGACCAGTTTGACCGAAAAGTCAACAGACAGTCAAAAATGAAATTTTTTGTCAACATCCATATTTTGTCAAAAGATTCATCATTTGATCAATGGTGGATCATAATTCATCAAGAAAAGTTCAGAAATCAACAAAACCCTAAGTTTCAAAATTAGGGTTTTCTCCTAAAAAGTCAACTGACTTTGACCGGCCATAACTCTTTCCTCGTTCATCCAAAAAATCCCAACCAAAGTTTATTTTGAAGGAAATTCAATTATCTTTCAAATGAAATAGGTCCCATGGTCATTGGATTTACCATTTGGAAAATATGAACTCAGACATTACAGGTCATTTTCAAAGTCAACAAAAAGTGGTTTTTTGTCAAAGCCCATAACATCAAGATAAATTCTCCAAATGCAAAAAAGCTTCCAAAGTAGCTTGTAGAGGACATCTTGAGGTTTCTAAAAAGTACAAGAACTCTTTCATATGATCAAAATTGAGGGATTTATGCCTTGTTGAAGTTGGCTATTTTTTGGGAAAATGCATGAAACCAACATTGATCAAAATGGTTTTTTTTCCAAAAGAGGCCAAGCATTCATGATCCAAACATGTTTCTAATGATGTTAAAGGGCTCCCATGACCAACATTAGGCCCATGACATTTTTGTTTCTTTTTTAATTTAATTTTATTACATTTAAAGTTAAATTAAAAAAGAAATGGTTCAAGACAATTATCCAAAGCTTTTGTCCTTAGCTTGAGTCACCAAGTTAGCTTAACTTCTGCAGCATAGAGATGTACAGCAGGCCTATAGCAAGAGGGGTGAAGAAAATTGAAGCCATGGCCAAAGTATTCAAAGCTTTTATATTAAAAAATTCAAAAGTTCAAAGACAATCAATGCTTGTTAGCTTAAGATTTCAGCATCTCTATTGCTCATAAATAGCTTAGGACACTTCAGTAACAATAGAGACACGAATTCAGAACCAAACATATGCTTATATCACTCTTGTACCAACTTGAAAATTTCAAAGAAATTGAAAATTTGAATTTTTAGTTTGAGCTAGTTTCAGCTGCAAACAATTGTCCAAACACGATCCTCAAGTGATTCTGAAAGTATTCCAATAGTTTCTTTCAATCAAAACACCTTGAACCAAGCCTCAAAAGCTCACGGTTTGTTCAAATCAAAACCTACCAAAATATAATTATACATGCATATTTAACACGATGTAAACATATATTTGAGTTTGGTTTGCTCCTCTGATCGTTTCTGGATAGTTAATTAGAGTTTGGTCACGTATTCACGAAGATACCATTTTAGGGTTCTTGAGCTCTATTTTGGGGTTTTTCGTTAGAGGCAAAATTAGACCAAACTAAGGCCATGGTTGTGATCAGTGAAACATTTGCAACGAAACCATGACCTCGCGCCAAATTTATTTCATGTCTAACCCCTATTCGTGTTGTACAGGTGTGGTAGATATAGGTCTTTTACAGCACCCTGTGAACGAGCGGTGTAAAACGCCTATCTGATGAAGAAGACGAGACGTGGCTCCTTCCTATTGGTTGAAGGGCGCGCGCGTTTTATTTTCTTTTAAATTTCTGATTATATGCTTTGCAGGTCTTATTGTTACCATGCGCCTTCACTCCAATCACCATCTGATCAACTTGTCACTCAATCCAACGCCCATGACACGCTAGTCCATACCATGGACTCTTCCATCAGCCACACATGATCCATATTTGATATATTTTATATTTTTCTATTTTATTTAATTTTCTTTGCAAAATTATTTAAAAATAGTTTTAAAAATCAGAAAAATATGCAAAAAATATTTTTAGGGTAATAAAATATTGTATTAATTTTTGACACAAAAATATTTTATTTTTCTTAATAATTAAAATATTTTGTTTAATTAATCAATATATATTCATATATTTCCCTTTTAATTATTTTAACCTATCAAAAAATCAGAAAAAAAATATTTTCTTTTTATTAAATTAAGTTTATATATTTTTGAAATTTTGTACATATTTAGAATATTTTTCTCTTTAAGTTTAATTTATGTGTATAATTATTTGTATAATTAACTTAATAATCTCCAAAATAAACCTCAAAAATCCCAAAAAAATTAATTTTATTTTAAAATTAATTAACAAACAATTTGGACATATTTTAGACTTAATTTTTTAGGTTTAAACTTTATTTCTAATTCTTAACCTTTTAATTAAATTAATTATGCATTAATTTTAATTAAAATCAACTATCCAAAACTCAAAAAATATTTTCCCTTTATCTTATTGCCATTTAAATTCATAGATAAGTGTATAGGTTGTCAAGTTCATGTAAATAGCGTAGTTTACATTTCTCACACAATCGATGTAATAGCGTAGATTTACTTTCCGCATTTTACATTCCCGCACTTTAATTTCTGTACATATAAAGCTGCGTGTATGTCAAGAATAATAACTGAAGCGCTAGATCACTAATTTCAAAGACAAAAAAAAATATCTGGAAATAAAACACAATCTCACTTGCACCTCTCAGGGTAATCCCTCTGTTACTCTTTTCAAAATCAATTCTACTGTTACAAATACAATTCACATTTCTTCTGTACCCAGTCAAGGAAATTTTTTCTAAAGAAAGAGAACCTTATAAACTTAGGGTATACCTCCTAATTGCTTGCTCAATCAAAAACAACAAAAGTTCTCACATATCACTGTTTTTCCAAAACAAAACTTTCAAAAGACAACACTTTGTATATATCCAAACAAGGATCATTACGAAGTTAAAAATCTTTTTTTCGAACCATCAAAATATCTTTCGAAAGATAAACACTTTGTATACATCCGTACAACGATCATTACAAAGTTAATTCTTTACAAAAATATTTAAAACCACATACAAGCATTTCAAAGCAAGACAAACGATTTAAACAAGTGAGCTAAGCAATTAAGAGCCCATGGATAACCATGGATACAAAGGGGTGCTAACACCTTCCCTTTGTATAACCTACCCCCGAACCCAAAATCTCTTTAAGGTCTTTTTCTATTTCTTTTATAAACCTTTCCTTAATTGGATAAATTAAAGTCGGTGGCGACTCTCTGATTTTCACAATTCAAAAAAATAAAAAGAAGAGTCAGTTCGCATCCCACAAAAAAACAGAGGACGACAATACCCCATTATAAGTGTAGTTTCTGAGGAGATCAAACTCTAATGCTGAAAAGAATCAGGTTTGAAAGAGATACCATGTAGCGGAATTTCCATAACAGTTCCTCACCATCTTCTAGGCAGAAAGCTTTGTACCTACTCACCACATCCCATGTACCGGCAGAACAACCTTGAGTTTGAAAATAAATCAAACCCTAACCAAGACATACCATAGCCCTCGATGCTCAACACAATCCATCCTCCACTTCTAGGGACCATGTACACATCGACGATCAACACATCTTTTCATCATAAACCTTCCTTCCCGAACCAGAAAGTATCTTCCCAAGATCTCATCCAAAGATATAACAGGATGCCTGTTTGATATCAATTGAAATTCTAGTGTAACAGATCCAGATGTGTCATACCCTAATTTTTGACCCCCCTGAGATGACATATCTTCAGGATTTTTTATCAGGTCAAGACAAGTACCCAGAGCAGTCATTTCTCCATCTGATACCTAATCGAGGATGCTCAAAGACAAGAAAGCTCAGGCAAAGGATCAATCAATATAAAGACTAGTCTCTAATACAATCATGGGGCTCAAAAACTTCACTTTTCTCATCTATGATTGATTAGACATCCAGTCATATGAGTACAGGTTTACTCAGGTCACCAGACTAGGGTTTTGAGCCTATCAAGGACTGAAATCAGGGATCACATTTGGGAAACCCTAAAAAGCCCCAGGGAACCATTCAAAGACATCAATCATCTTCAAATAACTCATATGACAAGATCCACTGGACATTACACCTCAATTCAAAGTCTACAGTCATTATTTTCACATGGTCGACAAATTAGGGTTTTGACCTAATTCACCAAGATGGTTGACTTTTAATCAGGGCATGAATCCAAAACTCAAGACATGATTCAAGGATCTCTACTACCTCCATATAATCCATTTATATCATCCATTTGGGGAGAAGATTTTATTTTTACACAAAAGCCCAAAAATTCACTTTGTCAGGAAAAAGTCAACTGTGAAGGATCATCATTGACTTTTAAGGTTTTTGGTCAAAAAATGACTTTCAAAGATCAATATCATCAATATATGGATGTCAAAGTCATTTGGCCAAAGAAATTCAAAGAAATTCATCAAGGAGCGAAAAGTCGGGAATTAGGGTTTTTGAAGGCATGGTGAGAACTCAAAATTTCACCTACACAACTCAAAAAACTTCCAACATGAAAGTTGTAGATCTTGCAAAATAAAACAACATCTTACAAAGGAACTTTTTTCAAAAGATCAACCATTTATGAAGTTTTGGAAATTTTGAAGTTTAGGTCATAAACACTTAGAAATTTTTCTAAGTGTTTTAACCTAGTTTTCATCCAACTTTGGGCTCATTTTTCACAAATTTCCCAAATGATTCTGAAGAAGACATAAACTAATGAATTGAAGTAGATGTTTAGGGCTTTCCAAATTGTGTTCAACCTTTTCCAAATTCAATTTGAGCTAAGAGTTATGCTTGTTCAAAGTTGGCCTCATGAAGTAAAATTATAGGTCATGTGCAAATTGGACTTTGCAAATTTTGTGCAAATAACCTCTCTTATGGATGCTACACGACCCATAACACATCTGAAACCATGCCATACATCCATTTTCATCATTGCATAAGGATTAGAGAAGATTCCAAAAACAAAGGCATGTGATTATGTAATGATTGCATTTTTGAATTTATGACAAATTGGTGATTCATCAAAGGAATCTTCTCCCAACCAATTGGAGCTCATTTCTGCAGCAATTTGGTCCCCTAAGATCAAGCAAAACCGATGGCTAGGGAGTGGTATCAAAGAGCTCATCATTGCACTTGGGATATTCTTTGAATTTCTTCATGGCTAAGAAACCAAACTCACTACACTAAGCAAGCTTACCATGCTCAATTGCTCTGAATCAATTGCCTATAAATAGAGGCCTCTTTCTCATTCAGAAAACACACCAAAGCAACCATATTACTTGCTTTCTCTTTCTCTTCTCTTGTTCATTGTTTTTCAAAGTTCTTTGGCAAGAAGAATCGATTTCTTCAAACCAGAGCTTATCTTTGGGAAGTGAGCATTCTAACATCTCAAGGGAGGTCATTTGAGGTGATCCAAGCACCTGGATCACTTCTGTAAGTGGAGGAACACCATTGTTGCTCTCACTTTGGAGCACTTGCAGTTGGAGGTCCATGGAGTGATTCAGGAGGTTTCAAGCCAAGCCAATCATCCAGACACACTCCTCAGGTCATAGTGAAGCTAACCAGATGGCTGCAGCTCATCTGTAACTCCAAATTCAACAACCTCCATGATTACTTGAAGCTGAAATCGAGGGAGGTCCATAGAACAATTCAGAAGGATTCAGGCTACAATAAGCATCCAGTTAGCATCATTGAGTCTCAGGGAAGCTATTGAGATCATTCATTCAAGCTCAGTTGCTCTCAATCACCCTCACGACCTTCAGTTTCAGAGGTAAGTTTCTGAACTCCCTCTCTTTAATTTAAGTACTCTTTGTGAAATAGCTCGATTCTATCTTGTTCAGCATCATCAGAGGATTGAAAACCCTCTATCATCATCCATTTATCTTTCAGTATAGTCATTTAATTTAATTTTGAAATTTTAGGGTTCTTCACGATTTCTGGTAAATTAGTTAGATGTAGTTAATGATAGTTCATGTTAGTTACATATTTAGAATCGTGAGTGAATTTAGAGCAAGTTTCATGTTTACATCATTGCAAATGGTTGAGAAACGAGTGAGTTCAGAAATTCAAAATCATGGAGCTTGAGGTTGAAGACGAAGATGGTGGTGGCGCGCAAATTTGAATTCTCAGGGGAGAGTTTATTTTATTTTGAATGGTATGCGTGTTATTAACGACTGAACAACTTGCCCTAGTGGCCACACATGCGCTCTTAGTCTCCTCATGCCACAAGTCTGGGGTTCGAATCCCCCTCGCCCCAGACTTTTTGTTCCTTTTATTTTTTCATGGTTTTACTACTTGCTTGAAAATATAATGAATTGAATGCAAGTTACTAACACTGAGCGCGCGCTGGCCCAGTGGTTTGGTTTTGGGTATGTGACCTAAAGGGCGTGAGTTCAACCCCTCTAGGTGACAAAATCATATTTTTTATCACTTTTCACACTAAATTTCTTCACAACTTCACACAATTATTTAACCTATCAAATTAAATCATTTTCACTTCATTTTTCACACACTTGTTATTTAATATACTTATTTTATGTATAATCAAAAAAAAATCATAAAAATATTATTTAATTCATATATTTTTATTAGGTATAAAATAGTATGTTTTAAGTGTTTTATTAAATACTTTAAATATATGTTTCCATTTTGTTTTAACCTAATTATTTGTGTGAATAATTTTATGATAAAACCCTAATTGTTTAGGTCTTAATTAAGTAAAAATCTTTATTTTTACTTTAATTAAGTTGACTTTTGTCAATTCTCAAAACTGTTTTCAATCTCTGATTAGATCAAATGATTAAGGTTTTCAAACAACAAAACCTCATATCATTCCAAATCATTTTCAAATTTCTGTTATAACCAGTACTGTAAAGTACTGGGCCTCTAATAGAGTGTAAGTCCCAAAAACCTTCTCTTCTTAGCTTGTTTTCAAAACTGTATTTTCAAAATCTTCTTTCTGTTTTCAAAACATTCTTCTGGTATTTGAAGGGCATTATTCCCGGTGAAACTCTTCAGATACCTATGTGACCTTTGTCCATCTTCACTTCTTCTGTTTTCAAAAAACCATTAACTGTTTATCATATATTCAACTGTCATCAACAAAACAACAAAAAATACTGTTGAGGCTCTGTACATACTTCTTCAATGGCCTCCACTCCATCCAGGTTAGGCTTTACAAGCTTTCAATTTACAGTCTTTGTTTAAATTACTGTCAAATATAAACTGTGCATATATTAGTTTAGAACTACGTTTGAGTATAAACCTTAGGACAGTTAAACTATATATATATATATTAGGAATATGACCTAGGATTGAGAATGTCTTCCCGGTGAAGGCTCTTTCCTAATTAGAGATCTGTAGTTCAAACCCCCAAGATGAATTATTCCCGGTGAAACATCTTGGCAAAAACCTTAGAATCCAAAAATAATAGGACACATCCACCCAAAGAGGAATTATTCCCGGTGAAACCTCTCACCCATTTGCTTAGAGCCAAAATAAGTTCAAAACTACATAGCTTTCTCTTGTGCTATAACAAGGACCCTCGACTAGCCTCCTCTTGGGCTTTGTACAAGGACCCACAGGCTTCTTAAAAGCATTTCCAGCTTCCTCTTGAGCTTGTATACAAGGACCCATCAGGTTTCTTATAAACATAGGAACAGGTCTTTAGTCACCTTTTAGCCTACCCTGGTGAGTTTCTTCCAATTTAAACCAGACTTTAAACAAGCTAAGTTTGTCTCAATTTCACATTGAGTACATTTTTGGAATGAGAGACATGGACAGTCTCTGTCACCCTTACCTTCATCAATCTTCCTTAGCAGAGTCTAGGATCCATGTTTGATCATCCTCAGTATTGAGTCAGCCTTCATCTTGGGCTTTAAACAAGAAGTCTCCATTAGAAAATCTTTCTGCCATTCATTTTCAAAACCCCTGGAAAGGGTTAGCCTCCAACATCTGTCTAAAATAAAATCCCTGGAAAGGGTTAGCTTCCACACATTCCTTCATTTTTAAAAACCCCTGGAAAGGGTTAGCCTCCAAAGTCAATTAAAATCAACCTCCATTTCAATAAAAACCCCTGGAAAGGGTTAGCCTCCAACATCTGTCTAAAAAGTAAAAACCCCTGGAAAGGGTTAGCCTCCAAAGTCAATTAATAAATGTCAAAAATAAAGATTCATTTCTCTTAGGAGATAATTTCCCCAAAAAAAGTCAAAATCCCTGGAAAGGGTCAGCCTCCAAAAAACATGATAAAGTCAGTCTTTTAACAGACAAATTCACCAGCTGAGTCAAAATCCCTGGAAAGGGTTGGCTTCCAAAGAAAAACAGTCTTTTAATAAATAAAACCTCTTCAGTAGAGTCAAAACCAACAAAAACAGTTAGCCTCAACCTTGGGCTTCATACAAGGCACCCAAACAATAAAACTCCCCTGTTAAGAGTCAGCCTCAACCTTGGGCATTGTACAAGGCAGATAATAGAGTCTCCCCAGTGAGTCCTTCATCACTCAGTAGCCATAACCTTGGGCTTTGTACAAGGCAGATAAACCATATCTTTCATGTGTCAAAGATTCCTAACACTTAGGATCTTTCCCCATATAGTCATCCATACTTAATTCATTTAAGAGTCCGCCACAACCTTGGGCTTTGTACAAGGCAGAAAATAATGTTTTCCCCTAGCTAGAGTTAGCCACAACCTTGGGCTTTGTACAAGGCACACAAAATAGAGTCATTCATTCAATTATCCTCAACAGTTAGCCACAACCTTGGGCTTTGTACAAGGCACACAAATAGAGTCTCTCCAAATAGAGTCAGCCTCAATTCTGGGCTTTGTACAGAACACAAAAATACCCTGTAATTAATCCTCAATGGAGTCATCTCCCAGAGTCAATAATATTAATTAATCAATCAAGAAGCCTCAAGCTTGGGCCTCATACAAGCCAGCTAAATTCAAATCTTTTATACAGTAGATAGACATAGCTTATCTCTATAGAGAGATATTTTTACTACTCTACCACATTCAAACAAACAAACATTTCAATTTCAATTTCAATCAAAGTCTCCCATTTAGGACTCTGAAAGACATGCTCTGGCACATCCCCAGACTTGTACACTTTCCCTAATTTGGACGAGCATCTTTCTTTCATTTAAGAGGCATCTGACTGGCATACTTGCACACACACAAGTAAGGTCCCCCTCTTGAATGAAATGAATTCAGTTATTCTGTCACTCTTTCAAAATGTTTGTGGTAGAATAGTACAAATACCTCTCTGTAGAGATAATTTCATGTCTCTTTACTGTAAACAGAGATTTAATTCCAAGCCTCAACCTTGAGCTTCAAGCAAGGCACCAAAAATAATTAATTTCCCTAGTTAGTTCCCCGAACTACATTAAGCTCTGACTTCCACTAGGGATATGTAGGCATGAGGTTCACAAGGAATCTCAGCGAGCTAATAAAATACCAAAAATAGTCAGTCTGTCTATCTGTCTGTCTTTCTTTAATCAATTCAATTCTCTCTCCTAACACAAAGGAGAAACTTTCCCAATCATTAGCAACAAACACAAACACAAATGACACAGAGAAGGTTCCTGTAGAGTACTACAGATATGTAGGGTGTTTAAACACTTCCCTATGTATAACCGACCTCCCGGACTCCAGAATTTCTAGTCTAGGTGAAATCCCCACACTTAGCAAACTCCTAGGGTTTAGTTGAGATCTTTTTTCCCCTTTCCTACTCGTAGGACAAATAAGAAAGTTCGTGTGATATCGTAGGAAGAACTGAAATAAAATTCATCCCACCACGGGCGCATTCTCCTTCCAAATTTCGCGTGAAGGGTTTAGCGTGCCGTCCTCCCAAGTGAAACGGGGAGGTAAAGAAAACGACACCACAAGATGTCCTGAAAAATGTCGAGACATGTGATCTGTCAAGAAACACCAGCAAAGTATATACACAGAATTATGCCAAAATGAAAGATAAATGACACCAATAATTGTTGACCCAGTTCGGTGAAATCACACCTACTCTAGGGCATACCAAGCCAGGAATGAAGTCCATTATCAGGAGTATTAATTCAGAGCTAAACTAGTCCCAAGTTTACAACCCTTACTTAACCCCTACCCAATGACCCTTCTAACTAGGCCCTCCCTAGATATGGAATATCCCCATCCCACTTCCAATCATCGCAATGATGTTGTACAACTCTCAAGTCCTATGATCTATAGCAACAGCCTAATATCCAACGCATTATAATCCAACGGATAAAACAGTTTGGAAGACACACTTCCATGACAATTCCTAGCCAAGAATCTTGACTATGACCACGAATTTAGAGTTACTTCAAAGCTTCCTCCAAGAACAATACCCCTCTTGCCTACAGGCTTCGAGGATTACAATGGTAAGCTTCCCACAGCCCGGGAGGTTTACCTCGATAAACCCTAAAGATTATATCTTTTCTACTCGGTGGTTGTCTACCTTTTATAGGTTACAAAGTCTTCTATTTATAACCTATACCCAACTGGATTTGGGCCTTCAATAACACCATATTTGTTGTTACAATATCGCAGTAACTTCTGCTACAAGCTAGGTCTTCAATCTGTTAGTTTTCGAGAATATCTCTATAATTAAATACTATATAATCTTTAAATATTCTAATTTGATTCTTCTGAATGATTCCTCAAATATTCTTATTGATTCTTTAGACCTGTCAAATAATATATCACACCTTTATTTGATTTGCCTAATATCCCTGAATATTATGCACTCTTCCGTAGTAATTTAATCACGCAAATTTAATTACAACTCTTCTTTTCAGCTCAGGCATGATGTCGTAACATCCCATGGGACATGTTATTCCAGATGTTGAATTACTCCAACATAACATGTTCTATCATTTTTGTAGGACTCTTCGTTGTACCTGTTGTTCTTATACAATTTTACACACTAATCCTTTTATTTGTTTTACAAAAATTAAACCAACGCTAAAAACAGAGAACTAACACATTGGAAATTGTTAATCCTGCACACGAAAAGAAAGTCGGTGCATCTATTTCATCGTGGAAAGATGCCCAAGAAGTGGTTGCCCAAGGATCATATGAAGGTTGGGGACAAGTAATTGAGCTTCCCACCAACAAGAACAAGAGTGGTCTAGGATTCATACCTCAGAAGTCAAAGGGGAAAGAACCAGAATCTACAAGCTACAACAAATCTCTACACGAGACCTTTCAAAGTGCTGGCTACATCAATCAAGGTGATCAAGACATATCCGCTATCATTGAAGATGTTCCAAAATCCTTAAGTTTTGTGACGTGTGGAAAGGCTAACTCCAACTGGACCTCCGTCAACATTTCTTCTGTTGTTCACGAGTCTAAGTAATTTTCTGTCTTTTTAAAAATCCTTTCGCTCTGCCCAAGGTGAAAAAGTGTTGCGTCGGGCTGTTTAAAATAATTCCTTATATTCAGCCCAAGACAAAGGTGAACTTGTGTAGGGCTTTGTTTCAAATCATTAATAAAAGAGCAATTTTTGCTTCCATTTTGTTTATCGCTTATCTTTTCGGAAAATGGTAACACATAAAAAACCCAATAAAAACAATTAAAAATAGTTTTTCAAAATTTACACATACACTCTTGCATTCTTTAATCTGTTTCTAAAAACAAAACATAAATCATGTGCAGATTATCCCTTGATAAACTCATTGAAAACAATGATCCTAGGTCGTCTCCCAACTTTGAATACCCTGTGTACGAAGCTGAGGAAGAAAGTAGTGAAGAAATCCTTGAGGAGATCACCCGTTTACTTGAGCACGAGAAAAAGATTATTGAGCCGCACAAAGAGCCTTTGGAAGTAGTCAACTTGGGCATCGAAGAAGAGAAAAGAGAAGTGCGAATTGGGGCATTGTTAGAAATAAGCGTCAAAGAGAAAATGGTCGAACTGTTGAAAGAATATGTGGATGGCTTTGCTTGGAGCTATCAAGATATGCCTGAGTTGGATACTGATATTGTGAAGCACATATTACAGTTAAAACCATAATGTCTGCCCGTCAAACAGAAGTTGAGAAGAACTTACCCAAATATGGCAGACAAAATCAAAGAATAGGTTCAGAAGCAAATCAATGTCAGTTTCCTCGTCACATCAGAGAATCCTCAATGGTTGGCCAACATAGTTCCTGTTCCCATGAAGGAAGGAAAAGTTAGAATGTGTGTTGATTAAAGAGATTTGAACAGAGAGAGTCCGAAAGATGATTTCCCATTACTGCATATTGATATGTTGGTGGATAGCACTGCTAGGTTTAATGTCTTCTCATTCATGGATGGATTTACCAGCTACAATCAAATTATGATGGCACCCGAAGATATGGAGAAAATAACTTTTATCACGCCTTAGGGCACGTTTTGTAATCGTATGATGCCACTTGGTTTGAAAAATGTTGGGGAAACTTATTAGAGAGCCATGACGACTCTCTTCCATGATATGATTCACAAAGAAATTCAAGTTTATGTGGACGACATGATTGCTAAACCTACATCTGAAGAAGAACATGTGGGGAACCTGCTGAAGTTGTTCCAACGTTTGAGAAAGTACAAACTACGTTTGAATCCAAGCAAGTGCATATTTGGAGTCTGCTCTGGAAAACTCTTGGGTTTCATTGTCAGCCAAAGAGGTATTGAAGTTGATCCCGATAAAGTTAAGGCTATTCTAGAAATGCCTCCACCAAGAATAGAGAAACAAGTAAGAGGATTCCTTGGATGATTGAATTACATCTCCAAATTTATCTCTCATATGACTGCAACTTGTGGACCAATTTTTAAGCTTCTCCGCAAGGATCAAGAATGTAAATGGACAGAAGAATGTCACAAAGCTTTTGATGATAACAAAGAATACCTGCTGGAACCTCCAATTTTGAGCCCTCCGGTAGAAGGAAGACCGTTGATCATGTATTTGACCGTGCTTGAAGATTCTATGGGGTGTGTCCTGGGTCAACAAGACGAGTCTGGTCGAAAAGAGTATGCCATTTATTACTTGAGCAAAAAGTATACCGACTGTGAAACAAGATATTCACTGCTCGAGAAAACTTGTTGCACTCTTGAATAGGCTGCTCGCCGACTAAGGCAGTAGATGTTGACCCATACGACTTATCTCATATCCAAAATGGATCCAATCAAATACCTATTTGAAAAATCTGCTTTAACTGGAAGAATTACCCGCTGGCAGATGTTACTATCAGAGTATCACATCCAATATCGTGCAAAGAAAGCCATAAAAGGGAGTGTTCTACATGACCATTTGGCATATCAACCCATTGATGACGACTAAATCTTGCAAGATGACTTTCCAGATGAAGAGATCATGTATTTGAAATTAAAATATTATGGAGAACCTTTACCTGAAGAAGGGATAGATCCTGAATCCCGATGGGGTTTGATATTTGATGGAGTTGTTAATGCCTATGGTCAAGGAATTGGGGCAACCATTGTTATGCCACAAGGTTCTCACATACAATTCACTGCAAGACTAATGTTCAATTGCACCAAAAACAGGGCGGAGTACGAAGCTTGTATCATGGGATTAGAGGAAGCCATTGAAATTACAATCAAGATTCTAGAATTATATGGAGATTCTGCTCTAGTCGTTAATCAGATCAAAGGAGAATGGGAGACTCGTCATCCTGGTTTAATTTCGTACAGAGATTATGCCCGAAGACTATTGACCTTCTTCAAAAAAAGTTGAATTCCATCACATACCTCGTGAGGAAAATCAAATGTTGTTGTTGTTGTTTCCACCTCTCTTGTAAGACCATTGTTATATTTTCGAATAACCTTCCTATGCTGTCAATCAATTAAAATATTTATTATTTATTATTTATTATTTATTGCATTCCTCGGTTGACAACATTTAGAAATTTATTCATAAACATAGTTTAAATTGCAAGCAATTTTTGAATATTGCAACATATAAAATAAGTGGTGAATGGTAACAAATGAAAAAAGAAACATTACATGTTACTTTCAATTTCTTACAATTCACCATTTTATTCTTCAAGTAATATATTACCTCGATTTTTTTTAGAAAACTGAGGGGAAAGTTCATATATTATTTTATTTTAAAATTAAAAATGTAATAACCTTTCCCCTTGGTTTTTAAAAGAAGCGAGGGGTATAATTGGTCAGTTAACCAACAATGAATTTTTGCCTTACGTTCATATAATAACAACACCTAAGATATGGCCAACATATCAATCCACAAAAAACCCTCTACATTCTATAAGAACGGGTGTACATGAGGAAGAATTTAAGAAAGGGACAAGGAAACCTTGGTACATATAAGGGTCATCGAGGGTCATCGAAGTACCATTTTCTTTTGATAGTATACAAAGGTACAAGGGACAACCAAGTCATAAACTACTTTCAAGAGTTTCAAGGTAGAAACAAACAAAGAAAGCTAGTAAAATCCAAGAGTGATCATCAAAGCTTAATGAGAAGTATCCATATCATCTTGAGTCTTCTTCTTCATCAGCTTGACCTTTTCTAGCTTCTCAACAATACTCTTCTATGCAGCTTCTTTTGGAGAGAGATCTTCTTCCTTTTCTTTTCTCTTTCATACTTGGCAATAGTAGCATCCTTAGATATGAGCCAAGTGTCCTAAAGGAACAGTTGATCATTCTTCTCTTTCAACAGTTCTTCATAGGATTCTTCCTACATTCCTATTTCAGCATCAGAATACTCAAACTTCTTCTTCCAATGGTCTCTTGATTTCTTCATTCTTCTTAGAGCTTCTTGGATACTTTCAATTGTTGAAGGAACTATAATGGGTGGAACATACTCTTCAATTGGGGGTGCAGATGTTCCAGGGAGAATAGGCATTCTCATTTCAGCAGCTCTGGTAGTGACCCAACTATCAAAGGGCTCAGGGGAGAGATCTCTTTTGGTCTTCCAATCTTTGATTTCTTTTCTATGGCTTGGATTCCAAGCATTAGCAATCCTTTCTCTAAACTCCTTGTTCTCAACTCTTTCTTCCAGAAAGAATCCCTCCAATAAATTGCTCCATGGTCTTTTGTCCATGTGAAACCCAAATTGACGACGAGCTAATACGGGGCTATAGCTGATTTCTCCTTTTGTACCAATGAGGGGAACATTAGGGAAATCACCACAGTAGTCTAAGGTCTTCATTCTACAAAAGTGATTGTTTGTCCAAACAATCTCAGTGTTGGTAAGAGTCATGATCTTGTGTGACCATTTCAATCCTTCTTTCTGGCTCCAGAATTCAGAGGTGTCAGAAAGATGGATATGTACCACTTGTATAACAAAGGAGTACAACAGGTAACCATTCCCTTTCCATAGGAATTTCTAAGATGAATAGAATAGTAAGTGTCCCCAAGTAAGGTAGGAACATGATTCTTATTCATAAAGATCTTGATGGCATTCATATCAACCAAGTTGTTAATGTTAGGGAACAAGAACAATCCATACACCAACAAGGCAAAAACAGCTTCAAAGTCTTCTTCCTTTCTTTCTTGTGACAAGGTGAGAGCTTTCTCAATTAAGAACTCAGCAGGTAATCCAGGTAATCCTGCTTTAGTCACCATGTTCTTTTCAATTTCTTCCTTTCTCAAGTGAGTAGATTTTGCAATCTCACAAAGCTTGGGATCTTGTTCTAAACCAGTGAAAGGAACTCTTCTAGTGATAGGTAGCCCAATGATGCTTGAATACTCTTCCAAGGTAGGAAATAGTTGATAATCAGGGAAGGTGAAGCAATGATACAATGAGTCATAGAAATGGAACAAAGTGGGGAGGATTCCTTCTTCCATCTTGGTTCTGAGGAGATACAACAATCTTCCATACTTGCTACAAAACTTGTCTTGATCAACAATCAAAGATCCTAGCTTTCTTAATTCTTCCACCTCTAAACTCTTGAAAGTATATTTCTTGGTTTTTCTTCTTTCAGGTTCCATCCCTATAATGTTTAAAAACAAAAGGTTTCTTTAAATTCCTTGAAAGATATTATGTTTTTAGATGCATGGATGAATGAATGCAAACATAGCAAAAACATGGGCTTGAGGGTTCAAAGTCACGAGCATGGAGCCAAAGGTCTACCCATCCCAAAGGTGTGTACTATGCTTATTTTGTACCTATAGATCAAGGTTCTATTGTTTCCCAGACTCAAGCAGCCCAACTTGGATATTGTAAACTTTGTATCAACATACTCATTTGAACAAAATCCAAGAGAACCTCATATGAGCGTAGCCTTGTGTAACAACTATTCTGAAAATGAATCAGACATAGTTTCCACACTACATCTTAATGGCCAAGATTGGTTAAGGGTTTCTAGGTCCCCAGCTTCTACAGCCTAGTTGAACGCAATGATGTATTCCCAACTACATGGTCAACAAAGTTACTTCCAAAGAGGCCTCCACTGAGCGATGGGTCTCAAATTGACTTCTTCGGGACTACTCCCTTAAGATCAAAATGACTATACCAGTCTCCTATAATAAGTGTACACTTTAAATCCGGGTTAGGATTTGTCTCACCACAAGGGGCATGACTTCCTTTCCCAATACAACCAATTAAAATAACAAGTATACACATATGAAAATAAAAGACACAAATAAAAGGTTAAGTATAAAACAACGAAAATAACAAAAGGTAATAAAAAACAAAGATTGGGTCAACCCTTCCAAAGATGTACCAATAGTTTGATCAACATCCCCAGCAGATTCGCCACTTTTCTGTAGCGGTGAATTTGGTGAGACTAGAGTCATGGGAAGACTTAGCTCATTTTAAACAAAGTCGCCACCGCGCTTTATTGTTTCCAAAAAGGAATGGGTGAAAGAGCGAATAAAACCCACAAAAGTTTTTAAAATTAAAACTAATAAACTTATCAGAGTTCTGGCTACGGAGGGTTTGTTATACAAGAAGAAGGTTTTAAGCACCCCTCATATCCATGGTACTCCATGGGAACCTCTTTGTTTTTGTGTTATTATCTTTTTTTTATAAATAACCTTTTTTTGTGAAAAACCTATGTGAAAAACTTGTTTGAAATAGAGGGTGGGGATGGGAAGAGAAGTTTTTGAAAGTGAGCTCGATGAGATATCGCATCTTAGGCCTACATACCCCTTAGGTGCAATAGGGAAGTCAGAGCTTCTGTAATTCCTCTTCTTTTTTTTTTTAAAAAGGGAAAAAATGGGCCAAAGTGGCCAAAATCTTTTTGGGTGTGAGCTTTAAAATACTCACAAGTTTTTAAAAGAGGGTTAAACTTTAAAATACTTACCAAGTTTAAAAGAAGATTAGGCTTTAAAATACCTAATAAGTTTTAAAGGTTAAGCTTTAAAAATACTTAACAAGTTAAAAGGGGATTAGGCTTTAAAATACCTAATAAGTTTTAAAAGGTTAAGCTTTAAAATACTTAACAAATTTTAAAACAAATCATAGGAGGGCCAAGCTTTAAAATACAAGGTCAATGGGTTAAGAGAAGTTTCACCAGGAATAATTCATCTCTTAACACCAAGGTTTAAAAACAAGAGGGTTTTGGTTAAGCTTTAACAATACTAAACCATAAACAAGTGAAAAGCTTTAAAATACTCAACTTAAAAAAGTAAAAGAGATTGGAAAAGAGTTTAAGTACCTTGTTAATTTAGTCAATATCATTCCCATCCTTTTGATAAAACATCAAGCTTAAAATATTAACAACAAATACCTCATGTATGTACAAGAACAAACAAGTAAGTGTTAACAAGAAAGAGATGGATGTATCTAAATCCTTGGATTCAAATCATGTATGAATGATGAATGATTAATGTGATAATTAAATATTGGGTTAGATAAACAATAATAACAAGTACAAATCACATGGATATAAAATCAACAAGTATGTATAAGACAAAGATTAATAATTAAGCACAAGACATAGATTAAAATCAACAAGTATGTACAAAGATAAACATGGATAGACAAAGATCAACATGTTGCAAATTTTTGGTTAGGGTTTTAAACCTAAGGTTTTCAAATTAGGGTTTTAAATTAGGGTTTTTAAACACACCTAAACCTAATTAATTTTAATTGTTAAATACCAATTTCTTTAAGAGAAATGGCCTAAGGGTACATAGATAAGTGAAAGACACTCTAACCTAACCCTAAACAAGTATTGACAAAAATATACTAAGTCACTTTAGAGAAATATTCAAAAAGAAACATATTTTTTGTTGATTTTTTCATATATTGAAAGATTCGTTTTTGATTAATTTTTTAAATGATGATAAAATAAATATTTTTTGGATTTTTAGTCATGGTATTAAAATACATTAACTAAAGAAAACACACAAAAAAGAAGGGATTAAAAATATTAATTTTCCTATTTTTGGTGATTTTTAAGTTATATAAAAACCTAAATGAACAAGTGATAAAAAGAATAAAACTTTTGTCTTCAACAAGGTTTGAACTCAAGACCTCATGCTCACCACTCAAAACATACACCACTAGGCCAGCGCGCGTGTGGTGACTAGAGAATGCACCCAGTTCATAAAATATGAAGTTTAGTTAACATGGTAAAAATGAGAAAATAAAACAAAAGTCTGGGGCGAGGGGGATTCGAACCCCAGACTTTGAGGGCAAAAGGACTAAGGGCGCATTGGTGACCAAGTGAGTTAACGATGTATTCAAACAATACACGCCTTGCAATAAATATAAAATAAACTTGGTCATGAATGGAATTTTTCCAGACTTCATCTTCTTCCTTGAACTCACGAAGAACAACCATGGCGCCAAGTTTGAAATTTATCAAAACTTAATCAATTTAAACAAAACAAGACATCAAAGTGATCAGCATTTAACCACGAACTCAACCATATGATTAACAAACATTTAAACTCATTTAAACATGAGTATTTCTGGATTTTTCGTATGAACCCTAAAAATTAATTTTTAAATTAAACTCTCAAAACACATGATCAAGCCCTAAAAGGTTAGGGCTTTTCTTCCCTACATAATTCTAAACAGAATAGGAACAAGTTTCAATCAAAATGATGCTTAAACAAGTATGCACGAATTCAAGGTTCTTACCTCTAAAAATGGCTTCGTGCAGAGCTATTCAAGGGACCTGGGAATGCCTCAATGATCCAAACAGCTTCTATTAACCTTAGGGAAGCTTTTAGGATGCTCAAAAAGTCTTGAAAGTACCTGCAACCCAAAATTCGATTTCCACTTGAAAGAGAAAAAGTTATGGTTAGTGTGCTATGAAAATGGTGTTACAGATCCACAAAAGTTGTTTGGTTAGCTTCTATATGATGTTTAGAAACTAACAAACACAAAGGGCTTGAAAATGCACGAGTAGATTTTGTTTTGGCAGGTTTGAGTTCAAAGGTCCTTTAATGGAGTTTTGAAATGGTGATTTCTGGTTCAAGGACTTTGGTAGGTGTTTGAGTTTTATGGACAGTTTCTATGTGTGATATATAAGCTATTTGAAAGGTTATTTGAGTGGCTAAGTGTTTGGTTTGAGTTTGGACAAGTTATGTGCTTAAAAGCTTTGAAAATGGACCAAAAATGGTGATTTTTGGTTATGGACCCTTAGAGAGGTTAAGGAAGGTATGGACATCTTCTAAATGGTATTTAGAAGTTGTTCAAACTCTTGTTTGACACCCAGAACTGGTGGAACTCAAAATCACTATGAAAATGCAAGAGGTAAGAAAAGAGAATCTCAAGTGAGGTAATGACTTGGAGAATTCTGGTGTAAGTGATCAAGGGAGTGACGCCCTCTATTTATAGGAAAGATTTAGGGTTTGTGGGAGGGAAAAACTCATAATTTTGAAGCTCACATGTGATCTTGTACCATGTTGCTTCTTTGTGAAGAAAATGAGAAAGTTATGGTTCCCATGGTGAGTACAAACTTTAAGCATGATTGATATGATCTTAGAGGCTTGCTTGTTGGATTTGTATTGCTTTTTCTGCAGAGGAGACAAGTTAGAGGCTCAAGGAGAATGGACTTTATGCATAAAGCCTCTTTACAAGAATGGAAGTGTGAACTTTAGTTCCAAAAATGGCATGAAACTTGGACAATGTTTAGAACACTTGGTCCATAGCTCAAAAGCAAGTGAAATCATCTGAGTTTGGCCATTTGAACAAGTTAAAATGGTTGTACTTGAGATATTCTTTCAGATTTGTAAGGGTTTTGGTCTTTGTTCTTCACTTTCTTCATAAAACTTCTTCATTTCAAGTGTTCATGGTGCCATATTGACAAAATCATATATCACGAATGGAGCCATGGATTTTCATGCTACTTAGCTCTTTGGAAAGCCCTTGCTACATACTTCAAATGAGTAGTTGGAAGTTTCCTCAAACTCCTTTTGGATCATTGAGAAAAATGGCCATAAAGTGGAGGAAAAACTAGGTAAAACACTTAGAAAATTTTCCAAGTTTTTTGAACATAAGGTGATTCTGACAAAATGATTTTTATTTGAGGAGATCTAAAACTTTCATGTTGGAAATTTTTTGAGTTGTGTAGGTGAAATTTTGAGATCCATGAACTAGGTCAAAATGCACTTAAAAAACCCTAGTTTGACTTTTGTTGACTTTTTGATTCTTGATGAATTCTTTGAATTTCCTTTGATAAAATGTCTTCAATATCCATATGATGATGATTTGGGCCCTTAAAGGTTCATGGTTGACTATTTTCTTCAAAAGTCAAAGGTTGACTTGCACAATTGACTTTTTCCAAATGAATGACTGTCTTGTGATTTTCAAATGAATCAAGTCCTCCTCTTCAAATTAATGATGTGGATGGATTATAATGTTGATTTGGATGCCATTGAATCATGTTTTGAGTCTTGGAACCATCTCCTGATTAAAAGTCAACCTTCCATAGAAATTAGGTCAAAAACCCTAATTGGAGCTTCTGATGTACTTGAAGGTGATTGATCTTGATTGAACCATCTTTGGGCCTTGATATTGATTGTAGAACCCTTTGAATCATGGAAGAATGATGAATTTCTTTGTGGGCCTCAAAACCCTAATTTTCTCAACTTCTCCTTGATCAGTCTCCTGTCTTAGGACACAAGCAACAAACAACAGTTTTTTGTATTTTTGGTTAGCAAATGATAAATGCATGATAACAATGATGACATTGATGATCCTAATATTTTAAGCTATGGTGGGATCTCAGTGGTCAAAAATTGGGGTGTAACAATTAACAATAAAAGAAATTAATAGACGAATAGATTCTAACTTTGCAACTGGTGCAAAGGTTTATGTATAGTCAATTCCTTCTTGTTGATTATATCCTTGAGTAAATAGTCGAGCCTTGTTCATTACCACATCACCTTTCTCATTGAGATTGTTTCTGAAGACCCACTCAGTTCTAATTATGTTGGTTCCTTTAGATCTAGATACAAGATCCCAAACATCATTTATCGAGAATCGACTGGGTTCTTCCTTCATGGTTATAATCCAATCTTTGTCCATCAGTGCTCATTAATAGACTTATGCTCTATCAAGGACACCAGGCCTAGAAGCATCTCTTTAGATGGCTTAAAAGATGATCTAGTTCTGACATGTTCAGTCTTGTCGCCTAGAATTAATTTCTCAGAATGTGATAATCATTGATGGTGCTTTCTAGAGGGTGTTGGTACTTCAACAACTTCTGATTGATCCTCTTCTAAGTCTCTGATATCTTGTCCTCCTGCAGTAGCTTCATTACCTTCATTGCCTTAATAGGTGATAACGCGAAAACATATAGCATTTTAGGCTTAATTTACATGGATTATTTCCCTGTTTTTATCGATCATATTACTTCACGTTGGTATTTTGTTGTGTTTTCAGGTACTTATGATTAATCAAGCCAAAATGAAGTTGAATAATGAAATGGAGAGAAAATGTGCAAAAAGAACACACTTCTGCTGTCTAGCAGAACTGTCTGTCAAAACTTGCAGGTAAAAGACCTGTTACGATCGCAACAGGGTGTGTTGCATCTAGAACACATGGATAAGTTATGCCCCTCGGCACAACCTTGTCACGACTGGCACAGGTAGCCTTATATCAGATATTGAAGCCCACGAACAAAAAGGAGAACGAGTTTGTTTTGAAGAAGTCAGCACACGACTTCTAGTGCTTCCTACATTTTAGGAAGACCCAGCTCACTATCAGAATATTATAAAAGGATTGGCAATTGCAATCTGTCTCTCTCTCTCTAATCACCTTTTTTCCCAGCTTTTTAACACTTTTCAGCATTCCTTTTGGTTCACTACTGCTATTTCCGTTCCAGCATTTTATTTTCATAGCCCTTTTTATTCACTACCCAAAGTAATAGTTTCTCACATTGAGGAGCTATTACACTATAGAATTAGGAATTGTTATTTAAGATTCAAGTTGTAATCAAACAAATGCGGAATATTCTAATGGAATATTATGCAATCCTATGTGGTGCAGATTTAAAGGTCCAGAGAATCAAGTTAGAATCAAGTCAGAATATTGAAGAATAGTTTGTTTCTAATTATGGAGATAATTTAGGAAACTTATGATTGAAGACCTTTTTTTTAGTAGAAGTTTTCTGCTGATTTGTAACAGCAAATATAGCTGTGATTGAAGGCCCAAGTCCAGTTGGGAATAGGTTATAAATAGGAAGCTTTGTAACCTAGTTGAGCGGGCAAGCCAGTTTTAGAAAGATGTAGTCTTTAGGGTTAGCCTTGTATGTGAACCACCCGGATTGTGGGATGGTCACAGATTTATGCCTCGAAGCCTGTAGGCAAGAGGTTTATCTTACTCACTCAGAAGCTGTGAAGCAATGAGTGCAGTTTTGTTCTTAGAGAAAGCGTTTAAGTAACTCCAAGTTGTACTTGTTTGTGTGCTGAGAATGTTGGTGAAGAGCTGTTGATGCAGTGGCTGAGGTGTTGACTGCTAGACATCATTATGATGATTGGGAGTGAGAGAAGTTTCTCATATCTAGGGAGGCCCTAGGTAGAAGGGTCATTGGGTAGTGATTAAGTGCGTAGATCGTCAACGGGTGTGTTGGTTGTACGGTCTACAAATTGATACTCCTAATAGTGGACTTCATCCCTGGCTTGGTAGCCCCCAGAGTAGGGGTAAACAATTATATTGTGCTTTTATTGCTTTCCTGCACTGTTATTTGTATTCCTACCTTGTTTGTTTCAGAATGTCAGATCAGATGTCAAGACATTCTTATATGACATCTGAGTCTGCTGTAACCAGGATTTCATTATTGTATACCATGCTAATATTGTCATCTCCATATCATTTATTTTGTATGACTGAAACTAATAATATGTTTGGTTAAATAAATTAATACTAGTATGTAAGTCATAATACTTATGGAATTCGGTAATAAATCGACATAAAACTTTTAATAAAAATACCCTTCCGTCTCCGATTTCTAAACTTAATTTAACTACCCTTGTCACGAGAGTGAAAGGATTTTTAATACGATTTTACCACGAGTGGGAAATTAACTAAGGCTAGATCCCGCATGCAAAAGTTTGGGGATCGATTCAGATAGTAGTAATCGAACATTAGTTTTTAAATACACGAAAGTGCTTTAACAATCTAATTAGTCTCTATTTGCTTTCAAAAGATATTATTGGATTTTAAGTGCATTCACTAGGTCAAGTAATATAACTCGTTCTTTGAACATGAAAATGAGAGATATAAAGGTTTTTAAATAAATGGTTTCTACTGAAAGATATTTTTATAATTACAAACTATGCCAAATGATTTTTTCAATCCAAACTTTATTTAATTTCCGTTTTCCCCTTAATCCAGACAAACATCGTTGTAGCTAAACATAGTAATAAGGTCGTACTATATTGACCCTCAGTCTCTGTGGGTTCAATATCTTTTAAGACTAGACGACTAGACTGTATACTTGCAGTCGTATCCCGATAGACCTATAAAGTCACGATCAAGTTTTTGGCGCCGCTGCCGAGGACTGATTAGTCATTTAGTGCAATTTTTCTGTTGCACGTTTAGACTAGAGCAATGAATTTTCCTTTTTCTTCAGTTGCATGCCAAACACTCGCTCATAAGGCGAAGCTTTAGAACAACCGACAAGCGAACCTGAACGCCTTCTTAGCGTAAGACGAGTAGTCACGGATTATTGTCTCAATCACGCAATTCCTCTTCCTAAACCCAAATTCAAGACTGATTGTGAATCTGATTCTTAATCTATCTTTGAATCAGAATCCGAACCTACATCCGAACCAGATATCAAACCTGACATAAACATGGCCGAAGGACCACGAAATCGTCCACTCAGAGATTACGCTGCTCCATCGCAACAAGAGCCTCACAATAGTATTGTTGCCCCTACATTCAACCAAAAATATTTAGAGTTGAAACCATCATTGATATCAACCATTCAATAACACCAATTTTCAGGAAATCCTACCGAGGATCTCAACGAACACCTGACGAAATTCGTTCAGTTTGCTGATACAGTGATAGCACATGCGTTTAGTTTGTAATCCGTGCCATAAAACTCTATCACAACGTGGGAAGAATTGAAGATTGTGTTTTTAGCATGATATTTACTCGAAGCAAAAATGTCGCGTTATGAGCCCAAATCAACAGATTCAGACAAAAAGACACTGAATCACTCTTTGACGCATGGGAGCGATACAAAGACATGATGCGGATGTGTCCACATCATGGATTAGAAGACTGGCTCATCATCCACGCATTTTACAATGGACTCTTGCACAACACAAGATTGTCAATAGATGCCACTGCTGGTGGCACTCTTATGGATTAGCTATACGACAAAGACTATCAACTTATCGAAAACATGGCTCTAAACCATTATCAATGGGGAAGTGAAAGAACACTTGTGGAGAAGTCTCAAACCAAAGGCGGAATGTACGAAATTAGTAGCCTAGATAAAGTTAATGCTAAGGTAAATGCTCTTACCCAAAAGATAGATAACTTGACTCTACCTCCCGCAGCCACCGTGGCTGCTGTAACTCCATACTACGAATTATGCAGAGTTCCTGGACAAGCTGCCTCTGAATGTCAAATCTTGGCAAGAGTTTTAGTTGATCAAGTTAACTAAGCTCAATAACAAGAGCGAAACCGAAAATGAGAGTGGAGAAGCATTAGACAAAGAGAAACCTTACGTGCCTCCACCACCATACAAACCACCAATTCCATATCCTCAAAGACTTGTTAAGACAAAAAATTACAATTCAAAAGATTTGTAGAACTTCTAAATTAACTAAACGTTACCATACCTTTCACAGAAGCTATTACTCAAATGCCCTCATATTCCAAATTCCTTAAAGAATTCCTATCCAATAAGAAAAAGATTGTGGAAAACGAAACCGTTACATTAACTCCTGAGTGTAGTGCTATAATTCAAAAAAACATGCCTCCTAAACTGAAAGACCCTGGTAGTTTCTAAATACCTTGTGTAATTGGAAAAATTTTCATAGACAACGCACTGTGTGATCTAGGAGCAAGTGTTACTTTAATGCCCTTATCCATTTGCGAAAAACTTAGAGTAGGTGAATTAAGACCAACGAAGATGTCTTTGCAATTACCTGACCTATCAGTAAAATTTCCTGTAGGTATGCTTGAAAATGTTCCCGTCTGTATAGCACAATTTTATAGTCCTACCAACTTTATAATAATGGACATAAAGAAAGATTCCAATATAAGTGAATGATGTAACATCTTATTTTTATTAGATGTTTATTTAATTAGGATTATTTGATGTCTTGAAAATTGTGTGTTTTATTTAATTATAGTTTGGTGTGATAATTATTTAATTATGTGCTAATGTGTTAATTTAGCTAATTAGTAATTGGTAGAAATATAGTAAATTTAATGATAGTTGGATAGGTTAAGCCCAATAACAATTAAGAGCTAATAGAGAGATTTGTGAGATAACCTAGACTTAGAAAAAAGAAAAGATAGAAAGAAGAGAAAGAGGCAAGTGAAGAACAAAGAGGGGGATTTGTAGATTTTCATCAAGAGGGTGAATTTGAACTAGAGGTAAGGGTTAGAATCCAAGTTCTTATAGATTATATGATTGGGTAATGTGTTTGTTGTGATTATCTCTTCATCTTTGCACTTTCATGAAAACATAGAAAAGTTAGGGTTTATGCTAATTTTTATGGATTTGTATGATTAAACATGATTTTAATGATGAGTGTTGTTAAATAATGATGAATACTAGCTGTATTTGCTATTTATTTGTTACTGGAAGTGATTTTGAGTAGTGGGATGTGATTTTCACAGTTCTGAGTTTTCTGATTTTTTCTGCAAAATCGCATGTCCGCTAAGCGGCCCTGGCTCGCTAAGCGGATGCTGAGTGGAAATTCAAAAATGCGCAAGCTCTCTAAGCGGACCTAGCTCGCTAAGAGGACACGCGAAAATTGAAAGTTATTGTTTTTAGTTCTAGTTAGCGCGCTTCAAGCTGGGTTGTTGAAAATTAAACTTCATTAAGCACGCTGGAAGGTCGCTAAGTGGACCCTGCTATATGGAACTTTTCCTAAATTTGAAATATTGTGATATTTTATATGATAGGATAGGATTTATTAGCACTTGATTGATTAATTATGATGTTATTATGTGAAATAATAATTGTGAGTGTGATGTGTGGTAATATATTCATGATGATTGTGATTGGATATATGATGGGGGTAGTACTTTGTCATAATTGTTAAATGTGTTGTGAATGTTGTGTATAATTGGCGGATAATTCATAGAGTTGGATTATTGTGGTATGCGGTAAGTTAAGGTTGATGAGCTAATCTTAAATGCATATATTGTTGGTACTTGTACATACATTCATAGCATGGTCGGCTTTATGGTGGAAGTGGTGAAACTGTGGGTTCACATGGTAAGAGACGTTGATCCTTGAATGGAAATAGACGTAGAAGACGCGATCCTTAATTGGAGATAGGCATATTGGCTTTGATCTTGTCCAAATCGGAAGCGTGACTTGGATTCTAGATATTGAATTTGAAAGCGGTGAAACTTTGGGTTCACACGGTACCACATACATAGACTCACATTTATACATTTGGGTCATATTGTGTGCTTTGTGATTGTATTTGTATCTATGAGATTGCTTTACAAGATGATCGATATATGGTATATGCATTGTCTATTTTGAGAATAGTGATGAATTGTGAAATGTATGCTTGTTTATGTTTTTCATTTCCCATTATTATGTTTTCTTTAATAATTTGAATTCTCACCCTTTTGTTTGAATTTTTCCTTTTGTTGGTAAAGTGCGGGTTCAGACGCTTAGTAGCTTGTTCGTGGTAGCCGGAAAGCTTCTGAGTTTGTTGTTTGATTAGGTAGCCAGTCATATGCTCTGGTCATGTAACATTTAGGGGGATTTTGTATTGACTTATGCTTATGTTTTGAATCTTGCTATCTTCATGATTGTTGAATATTCTTGATGTATGTTTTAACATTTGGATATGTTGTTTAAAGGCCTTGTAGCCTAGATTTGTAAATTCAAGTAGCATGGATATTAATGTTATTTTGAATTGGTAGATGAATATGGTATGGGACATATTCATTGAAATTATGTGATAGCAATTCTTTGGTTTTCTACAAGCGTTTATGCATAATGTTTGGAAGCAAGAGATTTACATCATTGTGTTACAATATGATCTTTGCATATTATGATTTTTTATATGTTGTTTGGGATTTCCATTTTATGGAAATCAACATGTAGAGCCCTTTTTCCTATATGCAGGCTTACTCTGTGAATTGTATGTTATAATTTGCTGTTAGAAAAGGGGTGTTACATTAGTGGTTTCAGAGCATCATCGACCAATTGGTCAGAGTTGTTAATGTCTTTATTCCCGTTTTATTAGATTTGTGTATCTGACACGATCGATATTGTTTTGTCTATTTTGGTTGTTGATTTTCGTAGAGGACGATGGTTGCTGGAAGGAACGATGATGCCATTGCTGATGCATTGAGGATGTTGGTTGGATCCCTTGGTCAGATTCCTCTGGCCAATGTTGGAAATCAGAATGGTGATGATGATGAGTATCGTGCTTTGGGGAAGTTCCAGAGGAACAATCCTCCTACCTTTGAGGGAGAGCACGAACCGGATAAAGCTCAAGCTTGGTTGAAGGCGATTAAGAAGATCTTTTAGGTTATGAATTGTACGAATGCTCAGAGAGTGCAGTTTGGTACTCACATGCCCGAGAAGGAAGCGGAGGATTAGTGGGGCAATATGGCTCTGAGGTTTGACGAGTAAGGTATTCAGATTACTTGGGATCTTTTCCGTAATGCATTTCTGGAAAACTATTTTCCAGAAGAGTGTCGTGGAAAGAAAGAGGTGGAGTTCCTTGAATTGAATCAAGGGAATGGTACCGTGGCGGAGTATGCTGCTAGATTTCAAGAGCTTGTCAAGGATTGTCCTCACTACAATACTATGAATGCGGAGAGGTCTAAGTGTTTGAAGATTGTGAATGGTTTGAGGCATGATATCAAGAAGGCGATTGGTTACAAACAGATTACTCGTTTTGCGAAGTTGGTTAACAAGAGTCGGATTTATGATGAGGATAGTAGGGAGAGTGCTTGTCACTACAAGGCTATGAATGAGAAGAAGGGTCAATTTCATGTGAAACCGTATGATGACAAGAGGAAACAATCTGGTTTTGGCAAGAAGCCAAGTGGGGGAGGAACTTCTACTCCACTTAAGTGCTTCAAATGTGGTGTTGAAGTTCATCATGCTATTGATTGTGGTAAGGATTATGTGACATGTTTCAAGTGTGGCAAGATTGGTCATAAGGCAAACAAGTGTGGAGTTGGTTCGAGTGTGACTTGTAACAACTCTGGGGAGCAAGGTCATATTAGTACCCAATGTGACAAACTGTAGAAAGAACAAGCGAAGGGAAAAGTGTTTGCATTGTCTGGTGCTGAGGCCCCTACCGATAATAGGCTAATCCAAGGTACGTGCTTTATTAATGGTACACCTTTGATTGCTATTATTGATACTGGTGCAGCGCATTCTTTCATTTCTTTGGATTGTGCTAGGAGATTGAGTCTCGTGTTATCTGATATGCGTAGAAGTATGGTTATTGATACACTTGCTATGGGTTCTGTTTCTACTTCTTTTGTGTGTTTGAATTGTCCATTGAGTATCTTTGGTAGAGATTTCAGAATAGATTTAGTTTGTCTTCCGTTAGAGCATCTTGATGTGATTTTGAGTATGAATTGGTTGGAACTTAATTGTGTGTATATCAATTGTTTTGATAAGACGGTTATTTTTCCTGAGATTGTTGTTAAGGAAGATTTACTTTTATCTGCTAAGCAAGTTGATGAATCTGTTTAAGATGGGGCTGAGTTGTTTATGTTGTTGGCAACCTTAGATGTTCATGAGAAAAGAACAATTGGGGAATTGCCAATAGTTTGTGATTTTGCGTAGGTATTTCCTGGAGATGTAAGTGATTTACCGCCGGAACATGAAGTTGAGTTTTCAATTGATTTAGTTCCTGAAACTAGTCCTGTATCGATGGCTCCATATAGGATGTCTGCTTATGAGTTGAAAGAGTTGAAGAGTCAACTTGAAGATTTGTTGGAGAAGAAGTTTATTCGTCCTAGTGTATCGCCGTGGGGTGCACCTGTTTTATTGGTTAAGAAGAAGGAAAGTTATATGAGGCTTTGTGTTGATTATAGGCAATTGAACAAAGTGACGATTAAGAACAAGTATCCACTTCTGAGGATTGATGATTTGATGGATCAGTTGGTTGGAGCTTGTGTGTTTAGCAATATTGATTTGAGGTCTAGGTATCATCAAATTCGTGTGAAGGCGGAGGATATTTAGAAAACTGCTTTTAGAACGAGGTATGGACATTATGAGTATTCAGTGATGCTGTTTGGTGTGACTAATGCACCTGGTGTATTTATGGAGTATATGAATAGGATTTTTCATGATTATCTTGATAAGTTGGTGGTTGTGTTTATTGATGATATTTTGATCTATTCTAAGTGCGAAGATGATCATGCGGAGCATTTGAAAACTGTTTTGTCTGTGTTGAAAGAGAAGAAGTTGTTTGCTAAGCTTTCTAAGTGTGAATTTTGGTTGAGTGAAGCGAGTTTTCTTGGCCATGTGATTTCAAGTGGAGGTATTTCAGTTGATCCTGCGAAGATTGAGGCTATATCTCAATGGGAAGCTCCTAAGTCTGTTTCTGAGATTAGAAGTTTTCTTGGTTTGGCTGGTTATTATAGGAAGTTCATTGAGGGATTTTCTAAGTTATCTTTGTCGTTGACGTTGTTGACTAGGAAGGGTCAAGCTTTTATTTACTTTCGCAATGTGAAGCAAATTTTCAAGAGCTTAAGAGAAGGTTGACTACGACTCCTATTTTGATTTTTCTAGTTCCTTTGGAACCGTTTATCGTGTATTGTGATGCTTCTTTCTTGGGTTTGGGAGGTGTTTTGATACAAAAAGGGAAAGTGGTAGCTTATGCTTCAAGGAAACTTAAAGTTCATGAGAGAAATTATCCGACGCATGATTTAGAGTTGGTCACCGTTGTGTTTGTGTTGAAACTTTGGAGGCATTATTTGTTTGGATCAAGATTTGACGTTTTTAGTGATCACATGAGTTTGAAGTATTTGTTTGATCAGAAAGAGTTGAATACGAGTCAAAGAAGATGGTTGGAATTCTTGAAAGATTATGATTTTTGTTTGAACTACCATCCTGGAAAAGCGAATGTTGTAGCTGATGCATTGAGTAGGAAATCGTTGCATATGTCTATGTTGATGATTCGAGAATTGGAATTGTTGGAACAATTTTGAGATTTGAGTTTGGTTTGTGAAGCAACGTATAAACAAATGATAAACAACACATATATTTAGCACATGATCACATAGGCCCTAGGTTCATAGGTTCGACGTAGTGGCTCTAGGGAGCCTACCCTTCCCATGGGTATGCTCTAGAAGGTCTCATGGGGCCATTCGTAGCCTCCGAGACTTTTTGTCTCTTTGGATTTTAGAACAACTCATTTTATCCATGAGGTTCGAATTTTTGGGGTCGGTTCTCGGAGAGATCAGCTAAATACCCTGTCCTGCCCTCAACAAAGTCAAGCCTCGTTTTGGACATTTCCGAATATTCAACCCACTCCGAGTGGAGTTATCAATAAGACTCGTAGGCGATTCCAGTCCCCCTGGTCTCAAGGATAACTCTCACACTTAGGTTTTAACACAAATATATAACCCAACAATGCATATATAATATAACAATTAGGCAGTTAAATGCAAATATATTAACATAAGCAATTAAATATTTTAAGGCAAAAATAAATAAATAAACAAATTAAATATATAAAAAACAATCACAAATCCTAAAAATGGCAAATTTTCCAAACCCTAAAAAAATTTCCAAAACCTAAACCCTGCTAAACCTAAAGGAGCATAGTATTCACCATTAAGTGTTTTCCCCAGCAGAGTCGCCGGCTGTAGCAACCTGCCCTAAAAACTAAATTTATTTAGAGTCGCCACCTATTCTACCAAGGCGAATAGGAAACCCTACGAAGTTATAGAGATCGGGGTAAGATACTATATTCAGGTCGAGGGAAGGTATTAGGCACCCTCAACCCTTTCCTAAGGTTTGCTTTATAAAGCTAAGGTTTATGGCTAAAATAAAGAAAGGTGACAGAAAGTTAATAGTGTTAAAGGCTAATTATTTGAACATGATTAGAGTTTGGAGGAGGGGGACTCGCCTTGTTACCAAGTGCCTACGTACCTCCTTATGGAGGATCAGAGTCTACGTAGTTCGGGGAAAGAGCATGATATCAAGAAGGCGATTGGTTACAAACAGATTACTCGTTTTGCGAAGTTGGTTAACAAGAGTCGGATTTATGATGAGGATAGTAGGGAGAGTGCTTGTCACTACAAGGCTATGAATGATAAGGGTCAATTTCATGTGAAACCGTATGATGACAAGAGGAAACAATCTGGTTTTGGCAAGAAGCCAAGTGGGGGAGGAACTTCTACTCCACTTAAGTGCTTCAAATGTGGTGTTGAAGTTCATCATGCTATTGATTGTGGTAAGGATTATGTGACATGTTTCAAGTGTGGCAAGATTGGTCATAAGGCAAACAAGTGTGGAGTTGGTTCGAGTGTGACTTGTAACAACTCTGGGGAGCAAGGTCATATTAGTACCCAATGTGACAAACTGTAGAAAGAACAAGCGAAGGGAAAAG
This sequence comes from Vicia villosa, assembly GCF_029867415.1. Classification (NCBI taxonomy): domain Eukaryota; kingdom Viridiplantae; phylum Streptophyta; class Magnoliopsida; order Fabales; family Fabaceae; genus Vicia; species Vicia villosa. The sequence goes on along the minus strand of NC_081181.1, from coordinate 91,020,584 downwards.
TGTTTGCATTGTCTGGTGCTGAGGCCCCTACCGATAATAGGCTAATCCAAGGTACGTGCTTTATTAATGGTACACCTTTGATTGCTATTATTGATACTGGTGCAGCGCATTCTTTCATTTCTTTGGATTGTGCTAGGAGATTGAGTCTCGTGTTATCTGATATGCGTAGAAGTATGGTTATTGATACACTTGCTATGGGTTCTGTTTCTACTTCTTTTGTGTGTTTGAATTGTCCATTGAGTATCTTTGGTAGAGATTTCAGAATAGATTTAGTTTGTCTTCCGTTAGAGCATCTTGATGTGATTTTGAGTATGAATTGGTTGGAACTTAATTGTGTGTATATCAATTGTTTTGATAAGACGGTTATTTTTCCTGAGATTGTTGTTAAGGAAGATTTACTTTTATCTGCTAAGCAAGTTGATGAATCTGTTTAAGATGGGGCTGAGTTGTTCAAGTTGTTGGCAACCTTAGATGTTCATGAGAAAAGAACAATTGGGGAATTGCCAATAGTTTGTGATTTTGCGTAGGTATTTCCTGGAGATGTAAGTGATTTACCGCCGGAACATGAAGTTGAGTTTTCAATTGATTTAGTTCCTGAAACTAGTCCTGTATCGATGGCTCCATATAGGATGTCTACTTATGAGTTGAAAGAGTTGAAGAGTCAACTTGAAGATTTGTTGGAGAAGAAGTTTATTCGTCCTAGTGTATCGCCGTGGGGTGCACCTGTTTTATTGGTTAAGAAGAAGGAAAGTTATATGAGGCTTTGTGTTGATTATAGGCAATTGAACAAAGTGACGATTAAGAACAAGTATCCACTTCTGAGGATTGATGATTTGATGGATCAGTTGGTTGGAGCTTGTGTGTTTAGCAATATTGATTTGAGGTCTAGGTATCATCAAATTCGTGTGAAGGCGGAGGATATTTAGAAAACTGCTTTTAGAACGAGGTATGGACATTATGAGTATTCAGTGATGCTGTTTGGTGTGACTAATGCACCTGGTGTATTTATGGAGTATATGAATAGGATTTTTCATGATTATCTTTATAAGTTGGTGGTTGTGTTTATTGATGATATTTTGATCTATTCTAAGTGCGAAGATGATCATGCGGAGCATTTGAAAACTGTTTTGTCTGTGTTGAAAGAGAAGAAGTTGTTTGCTAAGCTTTCTAAGTGTGAATTTTGGTTGAGTGAAGCGAGTTTTCTTGGCCATGTGATTTCAAGTGGAGGTATTTCAGTTGATCCTGCGAAGATTGAGGCTATATCTCAATGGGAAGCTCCTAAGTCTGTTTCTGAGATTAGAAGTTTTCTTGGTTTGGCTGGTTATTATAGGAAGTTCATTGAGGGATTTTCTAAGTTATCTTTGTCGTTGACGTTGTTGACTAGGAAGGGTCAAGCTTTTATTTACTTTCGCAATGTGAAGCAAATTTTCAAGAGCTTAAGAGAAGGTTGACTACGACTCCTATTTTGATTTTTCTAGTTCCTTTGGAACCGTTTATCGTGTATTGTGATGCTTCTTTCTTGGGTTTGGGAGGTGTTTTGATACAAAAAGGGAAAGTGGTAGCTTATGCTTCAAGGAAACTTAAAGTTCATGAGAGAAATTATCCGACGCATGATTTAGAGTTGGTCACCGTTGTGTTTGTGTTGAAACTTTGGAGGCATTATTTGTTTGGATCAAGATTTGACGTTTTTAGTGATCACATGAGTTTGAAGTATTTGTTTGATCAGAAAGAGTTGAATACGAGTCAAAGAAGATGGTTGGAATTCTTGAAAGATTATGATTTTTGTTTGAACTACCATCCTGGAAAAGCGAATGTTGTAGCTGATGCATTGAGTAGGAAATCGTTGCATATGTCTATGTTGATGATTCGAGAATTGGAATTGTTGGAACAATTTTGAGATTTGAGTTTGGTTTGTGAAGCAACGTATAAACAAATGATAAACAACACATATATTTAGCACATGATCACATAGGCCCTAGGTTCATAGGTTCGACGTAGTGGCTCTAGGGAGCCTACCCTTCCCATGGGTATGCTCTAGAAGGTCTCATGGGGCCATTCGTAGCCTCCGAGACTTTTTGTCTCTTTGGATTTTAGAACAACTCATTTTATCCATGAGGTTCGAATTTTTGGGGTCGGTTCTCGGAGAGATCAGCTAAATACCCTGTCCTGCCCTCAACAAAGTCAAGCCTCGTTTTGGACATTTCCGAATATTCAACCCACTCCGAGTGGAGTTATCAATAAGACTCGTAGGCGATTCCAGTCCCCCTGGTCTCAAGGATAACTCTCACACTTAGGTTTTAACACAAATATATAACCCAACAATGCATATATAATATAACAATTAGGCAGTTAAATGCAAATATATTAACATAAGCAATTAAATATTTTAAGGCAAAAATAAATAAATAAACAAATTAAATATATAAAAAACAATCACAAATCCTAAAAATGGCAAATTTTCCAAACCCTAAAAAAATTTCCAAAACCTAAACCCTGCTAAACCTAAAGGAGCATAGTATTCACCATTAAGTGTTTTCCCCAGCAGAGTCGCCGGCTGTAGCAACCTGCCCTAAAAACTAAATTTATTTAGAGTCGCCACCTATTCTACCAAGGCGAATAGGAAACCCTACGAAGTTATAGAGATCGGGGTAAGATACTATATTCAGGTCGAGGGAAGGTATTAGGCACCCTCAACCCTTTCCTAAGGTTTGCTTTATAAAGCTAAGGTTTATGGCTAAAATAAAGAAAGGTGACAGAAAGTTAATAGTGTTAAAGGCTAATTATTTGAACATGATTAGAGTTTGGAGGAGGGGGACTCGCCTTGTTACCAAGTGCCTACGTACCTCCTTATGGAGGATCAGAGTCTACGTAGTTCGGGGAAAGAGCATGATATCAAGAAGGCGATTGGTTACAAACAGATTACTCGTTTTGCGAAGTTGGTTAACAAGAGTCGGATTTATGATGAGGATAGTAGGGAGAGTGCTTGTCACTACAAGGCTATGAATGATAAGGGTCAATTTCATGTGAAACCGTATGATGACAAGAGGAAACAATCTGGTTTTGGCAAGAAGCCAAGTGGGGGAGGAACTTCTACTCCACTTAAGTGCTTCAAATGTGGTGTTGAAGTTCATCATGCTATTGATTGTGGTAAGGATTATGTGACATGTTTCAAGTGTGGCAAGATTGGTCATAAGGCAAACAAGTGTGGAGTTGGTTCGAGTGTGACTTGTAACAACTCTGGGGAGCAAGGTCATATTAGTACCCAATGTGACAAACTGTAGAAAGAACAAGCGAAGGGAAAAGTGTTTGCATTGTCTGGTGCTGAGGCCCCTACCGATAATAGGCTAATCCAAGGTACGTGCTTTATTAATGGTACACCTTTGATTGCTATTATTGATACTGGTGCAGCGCATTCTTTCATTTCTTTGGATTGTGCTAGGAGATTGAGTCTCGTGTTATCTGATATGCGTAGAAGTATGGTTATTGATACACTTGCTATGGGTTCTGTTTCTACTTCTTTTGTGTGTTTGAATTGTCCATTGAGTATCTTTGGTAGAGATTTCAGAATAGATTTAGTTTGTCTTCCGTTAGAGCATCTTGATGTGATTTTGAGTATGAATTGGTTGGAACTTAATTGTGTGTATATCAATTGTTTTGATAAGACGGTTATTTTTCCTGAGATTGTTGTTAAGGAAGATTTACTTTTATCTGCTAAGCAAGTTGATGAATCTGTTTAAGATGGGGCTGAGTTGTTCAAGTTGTTGGCAACCTTAGATGTTCATGAGAAAAGAACAATTGGGGAATTGCCAATAGTTTGTGATTTTGCGTAGGTATTTCCTGGAGATGTAAGTGATTTACCGCCGGAACATGAAGTTGAGTTTTCAATTGATTTAGTTCCTGAAACTAGTCCTGTATCGATGGCTCCATATAGGATGTCTGCTTATGAGTTGAAAGAGTTGAAGAGTCAACTTGAAGATTTGTTGGAGAAGAAGTTTATTCGTCCTAGTGTATCGCCGTGGGGTGCACCTGTTTTATTGGTTAAGAAGAAGGAAAGTTATATGAGGCTTTGTGTTGATTATAGGCAATTGAACAAAGTGACGATTAAGAACAAGTATCCACTTCTGAGGATTGATGATTTGATGGATCAGTTGGTTGGAGCTTGTGTGTTTAGCAATATTGATTTGAGGTCTAGGTATCATCAAATTCGTGTGAAGGCGGAGGATATTTAGAAAACTGCTTTTAGAACGAGGTATGGACATTATGAGTATTCAGTGATGCTGTTTGGTGTGACTAATGCACCTGGTGTATTTATGGAGTATATGAATAGGATTTTTCATGATTATCTTGATAAGTTGGTGGTTGTGTTTATTGATGATATTTTGATCTATTCTAAGTGCGAAGATGATCATGCGGAGCATTTGAAAACTGTTTTGTCTGTGTTGAAAGAGAAGAAGTTGTTTGCTAAGCTTTCTAAGTGTGAATTTTGGTTGAGTGAAGCGAGTTTTCTTGGCCATGTGATTTCAAGTGGAGGTATTTCAGTTGATCCTGCGAAGATTGAGGCTATATCTCAATGGGAAGCTCCTAAGTCTGTTTCTGAGATTAGAAGTTTTCTTGGTTTGGCTGGTTATTATAGGAAGTTCATTGAGGGATTTTCTAAGTTATCTTTGTCGTTGACGTTGTTGACTAGGAAGGGTCAAGCTTTTATTTACTTTCGCAATGTGAAGCAAATTTTCAAGAGCTTAAGAGAAGGTTGACTACGACTCCTATTTTGATTTTTCTAGTTCCTTTGGAACCGTTTATCGTGTATTGTGATGCTTCTTTCTTGGGTTTGGGAGGTGTTTTGATACAAAAAGGGAAAGTGGTAGCTTATGCTTCAAGGAAACTTAAAGTTCATGAGAGAAATTATCTGACGCATGATTTAGAGTTGGTCACCGTTGTGTTTGTGTTGAAACTTTGGAGGCATTATTTGTTTGGATCAAGATTTGACGTTTTTAGTGATCACATGAGTTTGAAGTATTTGTTTGATCAGAAAGAGTTGAATACGAGTCAAAGAAGATGGTTGGAATTCTTGAAAGATTATGATTTTTGTTTGAACTACCATCCTGGAAAAGCGAATGTTGTAGCTGATGCATTGAGTAGGAAATCGTTGCATATGTCTATGTTGATGATTCGAGAATTGGAATTGTTGGAACAATTTTGAGATTTGAGTTTGGTTTGTGAAGCAACGTATAAACAAATGATAAACAACACATATATTTAGCACGTGATCACATAGGCCCTAGGTTCATAGGTTCGACGTAGTGGCTCTAGGGAGCCTACCCTTCCCATGGGTATGCTCTAGAAGGTCTCATGGGGCCATTCGTAGCCTCCGAGACTTTTTGTCTCTTTGGATTTTAGAACAACTCATTTTATCCATGAGGTTCGAATTTTTGGGGTCGGTTCTCGGAGAGATCAGCTAAATACCCTGTCCTGCCCTCAACAAAGTCAAGCCTCGTTTTGGACATTTCCGAATATTCAACCCACTCCGAGTGGAGTTATCAATAAGACTCGTAGGCGATTCCAGTCCCCCTGGTCTCAAGGATAACTCTCACACTTAGGTTTTAACACAAATATATAACCCAACAATGCATATATAATATAACAATTAGGCAGTTAAATGCAAATATATTAACATAAGCAATTAAATATTTTAAGGCAAAAATAAATAAATAAACAAATTAAATATATAAAAAACAATCACAAATCCTAAAAATGGCAAATTTTCCAAACCCTAAAAAAATTTCCAAAACCTAAACCCTGCTAAACCTAAAGGAGCATAGTATTCACCATTAAGTGTTTTCCCCAGCAGAGTCGCCGGCTGTAGCAACCTGCCCTAAAAACTAAATTTATTTAGAGTCGCCACCTATTCTACCAAGGCGAATAGGAAACCCTACGAAGTTATAGAGATCGGGGTAAGATACTATATTCAGGTCGAGGGAAGGTATTAGGCACCCTCAACCCTTTCCTAAGGTTTGCTTTATAAAGCTAAGGTTTATGGCTAAAATAAAGAAAGGTGACAGAAAGTTAATAGTGTTAAAGGCTAATTATTTGAACATGATTAGAGTTTGGAGGAGGGGGACTCGCCTTGTTACCAAGTGCCTACGTACCTCCTTATGGAGGATCAGAGTCTACGTAGTTCGGGGAAAGAGCATGATATCAAGAAGGCGATTGGTTACAAACAGATTACTCGTTTTGCGAAGTTGGTTAACAAGAGTCGGATTTATGATGAGGATAGTAGGGAGAGTGCTTGTCACTACAAGGCTATGAATGAGAAGAAGGGTCAATTTCATGTGAAACCGTATGATGACAAGAGGAAACAATCTGGTTTTGGCAAGAAGCCAAGTGGGGGAGGAACTTCTACTCCACTTAAGTGCTTCAAATGTGGTGTTGAAGTTCATCATGCTATTGATTGTGGTAAGGATTATGTGACATGTTTCAAGTGTGGCAAGATTGGTCATAAGGCAAACAAGTGTGGAGTTGGTTCGAGTGTGACTTGTAACAACTCTGGGGAGCAAGGTCATATTAGTACCCAATGTGACAAACTGTAGAAAGAACAAGCGAAGGGAAAAGTGTTTGCATTGTCTGGTGCTGAGGCCCCTACCGATAATAGGCTAATCCAAGGTACGTGCTTTATTAATGGTACACCTTTGATTGCTATTATTGATACTGGTGCAGCGCATTCTTTCATTTCTTTGGATTGTGCTAGGAGATTGAGTCTCGTGTTATCTGATATGCGTAGAAGTATGGTTATTGATACACTTGCTATGGGTTCTGTTTCTACTTCTTTTGTGTGTTTGAATTGTCCATTGAGTATCTTTGGTAGAGATTTCAGAATAGATTTAGTTTGTCTTCCGTTAGAGCATCTTGATGTGATTTTGAGTATGAATTGGTTGGAACTTAATTGTGTGTATATCAATTGTTTTGATAAGACGGTTATTTTTCCTGAGATTGTTGTTAAGGAAGATTTACTTTTATCTGCTAAGCAAGTTGATGAATCTGTTTAAGATGGGGCTGAGTTGTTCAAGTTGTTGGCAACCTTAGATGTTCATGAGAAAAGAACAATTGGGGAATTGCCAATAGTTTGTGATTTTGCATAGGTATTTCCTGGAGATGTAAGTGATTTACCGCCGGAACATGAAGTTGAGTTTTCAATTGATTTAGTTCCTGAAACTAGTCCTGTATCGATGGCTCCATATAGGATGTCTGCTTATGAGTTGAAAGAGTTGAAGAGTCAACTTGAAGATTTGTTGGAGAAGAAGTTTATTCGTCCTAGTGTATCGCCGTGGGGTGCACCTGTTTTATTGGTTAAGAAGAAGGAAAGTTATATGAGGCTTTGTGTTGATTATAGGCAATTGAACAAAGTGACGATTAAGAACAAGTATCCACTTCTGAGGATTGATGATTTGATGGATCAGTTGGTTGGAGCTTGTGTGTTTAGCAATATTGATTTGAGGTCTAGGTATCATCAAATTCGTGTGAAGGCGGAGGATATTTAGAAAACTGCTTTTAGAACGAGGTATGGACATTATGAGTATTCAGTGATGCTGTTTGGTGTGACTAATGCACCTGGTGTATTTATGGAGTATATGAATAGGATATTTCATGATTATCTTGATAAGTTGGTGGTTGTGTTTATTGATGATATTTTGATCTATTCTAAGTGCGAAGATGATCATGCGGAGCATTTGAAAACTGTTTTGTCTGTGTTGAAAGAGAAGAAGTTGTTTGCTAAGCTTTCTAAGTGTGAATTTTGGTTGAGTGAAGCGAGTTTTCTTGGCCATGTGATTTCAAGTGGAGGTATTTCAGTTGATCCTGCGAAGATTGAGGCTATATCTCAATGGGAAGCTCCTAAGTCTGTTTCTGAGATTAGAAGTTTTCTTGGTTTGGCTGGTTATTATAGGAAGTTCATTGAGGGATTTTCTAAGTTATCTTTGTCGTTGACGTTGTTGACTAGGAAGGGTCAAGCTTTTATTTACTTTCGCAATGTGAAGCAAATTTTCAAGAGCTTAAGAGAAGGTTGACTACGACTCCTATTTTGATTTTTCTAGTTCCTTTGGAACCGTTTATCGTGTATTGTGATGCTTCTTTCTTGGGTTTGGGAGGTGTTTTGATACAAAAAGGGAAAGTGGTAGCTTATGCTTCAAGGAAACTTAAAGTTCATGAGAGAAATTATCCGACGCATGATTTAGAGTTGGTCACCGTTGTGTTTGTGTTGAAACTTTGGAGGCATTATTTGTTTGGATCAAGATTTGACGTTTTTAGTGATCACATGAGTTTGAAGTATTTGTTTGATCAGAAAGAGTTGAATACGAGTCAAAGAAGATGGTTGGAATTCTTGAAAGATTATGATTTTTGTTTGAACTACCATCCTGGAAAAGCGAATGTTGTAGCTGATGCATTGAGTAGGAAATCGTTGCATATGTCTATGTTGATGATTCGAGAATTGGAATTGTTGGAACAATTTTGAGATTTGAGTTTGGTTTGTGAAGCAACGTATAAACAAATGATAAACAACACATATATTTAGCACATGATCACATAGGCCCTAGGTTCATAGGTTCGACGTAGTGGCTCTAGGGAGCCTACCCTTCCCATGGGTATGCTCTAGAAGGTCTCATGGGGCCATTCGTAGCCTCCGAGACTTTTTGTCTCTTTGGATTTTAGAACAACTCATTTTATCCATGAGGTTCGAATTTTTGGGGTCGGTTCTCGGAGAGATCAGCTAAATACCCTGTCCTGCCCTCAACAAAGTCAAGCCTCGTTTTGGACATTTCCGAATATTCAACCCACTCCGAGTGGAGTTATCAATAAGACTCGTAGGCGATTCCAGTCCCCCTGGTCTCAAGGATAACTCTCACACTTAGGTTTTAACACAAATATATAACCCAACAATGCATATATAATATAACAATTAGGCAGTTAAATGCAAATATATTAACATAAGCAATTAAATATTTTAAGGCAAAAATAAATAAATAAACAAATTAAATATATAAAAAACAATCACAAATCCTAAAAATGGCAAATTTTCCAAACCCTAAAAAAATTTCCAAAACCTAAACCCTGCTAAACCTAAAGGAGCATAGTATTCACCATTAAGTGTTTTCCCCAGCAGAGTCGCCGGCTGTAGCAACCTGCCCTAAAAACTAAATTTATTTAGAGTCGCCACCTATTCTACCAAGGCGAATAGGAAACCCTACGAAGTTATAGAGATCGGGGTAAGATACTATATTCAGGTCGAGGGAAGGTATTAGGCACCCTCAACCCTTTCCTAAGGTTTGCTTTATAAAGCTAAGGTTTATGGCTAAAATAAAGAAAGGTGACAGAAAGTTAATAGTGTTAAAGGCTAATTATTTGAACATGATTAGAGTTTGGAGGAGGGGGACTCGCCTTGTTACCAAGTGCCTACGTACCTCCTTATGGAGGATCAGAGTCTACGTAGTTCGGGGAAAGAGCATGATATCAAGAAGGCGATTGGTTACAAACAGATTACTCGTTTTGCGAAGTTGGTTAACAAGAGTCGGATTTATGATGAGGATAGTAGGGAGAGTGCTTGTCACTACAAGGCTATGAATGAGAAGAAGGGTCAATTTCATGTGAAACCGTATGATGACAAGAGGAAACAATCTGGTTTTCGCAAGAAGCCAAGTGGGGGAGGAACTTCTACTCCACTTAAGTGCTTCAAATGTGGTGTTGAAGTTCATCATGCTATTGATTGTGGTAAGGATTATGTGACATGTTTCAAGTGTGGCAAGATTGGTCATAAGGCAAACAAGTGTGGAGTTGGTTCGAGTGTGACTTGTAACAACTCTAGGGAGCAAGGTCATATTAGTACCCAATGTGACAAACTGTAGAAAGAACAAGCGAAGGGAAAAGTGTTTGCATTGTCTGGTGCTGAGGCCCCTACCGATAATAGGCTAATCCAAGGTACGTGCTTTATTAATGGTACACCTTTGATTGCTATTATTGATACTGGTGCAGCGCATTCTTTCATTTCTTTGGATTGTGCTAGGAGATTGAGTCTCGTGTTATCTGATATGCGTAGAAGTATGGTTATTGATACACTTGCTATGGGTTCTGTTTCTACTTCTTTTGTGTGTTTGAATTGTCCATTGAGTATCTTTGGTAGAGATTTCAGAATAGATTTAGTTTGTCTTCCGTTAGAGCATCTTGATGTGATTTTGAGTATGAATTGGTTGGAACTTAATTGTGTGTATATCAATTGTTTTGATAAGACGGTTATTTTTCCTGAGATTGTTGTTAAGGAAGATTTACTTTTATCTGCTAAGCAAGTTGATGAATCTGTTTAAGATGGGGCTGAGTTGTTCAAGTTGTTGGCAACCTTAGATGTTCATGAGAAAAGAACAATTGGGGAATTGCCAATAGTTTGTGATTTTGCATAGGTATTTCCTGGAGATGTAAGTGATTTACCGCCGGAACATGAAGTTGAGTTTTCAATTGATTTAGTTCCTGAAACTAGTCCTGTATCGATGGCTCCATATAGGATGTCTGCTTATGAGTTGAAAGAGTTGAAGAGTCAACTTGAAGATTTGTTGGAGAAGAAGTTTATTCGTCCTAGTGTATCGCCGTGGGGTGCACCTGTTTTATTGGTTAAGAAGAAGGAAAGTTATATGAGGCTTTGTGTTGATTATAGGCAATTGAACAAAGTGACGATTAAGAACAAGTATCCACTTCTGAGGATTGATGATTTGATGGATCAGTTGGTTGGAGCTTGTGTGTTTAGCAATATTGATTTGAGGTCTAGGTATCATCAAATTCGTGTGAAGGCGGAGGATATTTAGAAAACTGCTTTTAGAACGAGGTATGGACATTATGAGTATTCAGTGATGCTGTTTGGTGTGACTAATGCACCTGGTGTATTTATGGAGTATATGAATAGGATTTTTCATGATTATCTTGATAAGTTGGTGGTTGTGTTTATTGATGATATTTTGATCTATTCTAAGTGCGAAGATGATCATGCGGAGCATTTGAAAACTGTTTTGTCTGTGTTGAAAGAGAAGAAGTTGTTTGCTAAGCTTTCTAAGTGTGAATTTTGGTTGAGTGAAGCGAGTTTTCTTGGCCATGTGATTTCAAGTGGAGGTATTTCAGTTGATCCTGCGAAGATTGAGGCTATATCTCAATGGGAAGCTCCTAAGTCTGTTTCTGAGATTAGAAGTTTTCTTGGTTTGGCTGGTTATTATAGGAAGTTCATTGAGGGATTTTCTAAGTTATCTTTGTCGTTGACGTTGTTGACTAGGAAGGGTCAAGCTTTTATTTACTTTCGCAATGTGAAGCAAATTTTCAAGAGCTTAAGAGAAGGTTGACTACGACTCCTATTTTGATTTTTCTAGTTCCTTTGGAACCGTTTATCGTGTATTGTGATGCTTCTTTCTTGGGTTTGGGAGGTGTTTTGATACAAAAAGGGAAAGTGGTAGCTTATGCTTCAAGGAAACTTAAAGTTCATGAGAGAAATTATCCGACGCATGATTTAGAGTTGGTCACCGTTGTGTTTGTGTTGAAACTTTGGAGGCATTATTTGTTTGGATCAAGATTTGACGTTTTTAGTGATCACATGAGTTTGAAGTATTTGTTTGATCAGAAAGAGTTGAATACGAGTCAAAGAAGATGGTTGGAATTCTTGAAAGATTATGATTTTTGTTTGAACTACCATCCTGGAAAAGCGAATGTTGTAGCTGATGCATTGAGTAGGAAATCGTTGCATATGTCTATGTTGATGATTCGAGAATTGGAATTGTTGGAACAATTTTGAGATTTGAGTTTGGTTTGTGAAGCAACGTATAAACAAATGATAAACAACACATATATTTAGCACATGATCACATAGGCCCTAGGTTCATAGGTTCGACGTAGTGGCTCTAGGGAGCCTACCCTTCCCATGGGTATGCTCTAGAAGGTCTCATGGGGCCATTCGTAGCCTCCGAGACTTTTTGTCTCTTTGGATTTTAGAACAACTCATTTTATCCATGAGGTTCGAATTTTTGGGGTCGGTTCTCGGAGAGATCAGCTAAATACCCTGTCCTGCCCTCAACAAAGTCAAGCCTCGTTTTGGACATTTCCGAATATTCAACCCACTCCGAGTGGAGTTATCAATAAGACTCGTAGGCGATTCCAGTCCCCCTGGTCTCAAGGATAACTCTCACACTTAGGTTTTAACACAAATATATAACCCAACAATGCATATATAATATAACAATTAGGCAGTTAAATGCAAATATATTAACATAAGCAATTAAATATTTTAAGGCAAAAATAAATAAATAAACAAATTAAATATATAAAAAACAATCACAAATCCTAAAAATGGCAAATTTTCCAAACCCTAAAAAAATTTCCAAAACCTAAACCCTGCTAAACCTAAAGGAGCATAGTATTCACCATTAAGTGTTTTCCCCAGCAGAGTCGCCGGCTGTAGCAACCTGCCCTAAAAACTAAATTTATTTAGAGTCGCCACCTATTCTACCAAGGCGAATAGGAAACCCTACGAAGTTATAGAGATCGGGGTAAGATACTATATTCAGGTCGAGGGAAGGTATTAGGCACCCTCAACCCTTTCTTAAGGTTTGCTTTATAAAGCTAAGGTTTATGGCTAAAATAAAGAAAGGTGACAGAAAGTTAATAGTGTTAAAGGCTAATTATTTGAACATGATTAGAGTTTGGAGGAGGGGGACTCGCCTTGTTACCAAGTGCCTACGTACCTCGCCTTGAATCCAAATAAAGCTTATTTTTATTTTAATTAATCAAATATTCAAAAAATCGATTATTACCCATCATGATTAATAGATTTAATCGGAACGAATAATAAATTAAAATTTAACATTTACAATATTTTAATTTATTAAAAATAATTTAAGTTTATAATTATATAAATTAATGTTAAAAAGTAATTAAGAAAATATTTAAATAATTAAAGTAAATAAGAATTTTTAGGATTTAGATTCAGTGTGGCAGATGTGAGGGTTCATGGTATAGGGATCAAGCTCTGGGCGTTGGATCTAAAGGATAAGTGAACTAAAGGGTCAGATCTGTGGGACGTAGTAGACTACTAACTCTGGCGCAGCAGGTAATCAAGAGATAAACTCATTCATAAAAAAATGCTGAAGGGGGGATTCGAACCCACGCCCTTCTATCCACACCTATACACAGACAACCACTCCACCCAATGCGCCCCTTTGATATATATATATATATATATATATATATATATATATATATATATATATATATATATATATATATATATATATATATATATATATATATATATATATATATATATATATATATATATATATATATATATATCAAAAATATAATAAATAAAACTCAAAAGAATGTAAATGAAACGCGTGCGAATTTTCAAAACAACCAACAAGATGATGCCATGCCATCATCTTCTTCGCTTGACCTGCAAATTCCTAAAACAAATAGCTACGATTTAGCTAGGGATTCATCTCCTAGCAAATCAACATGTTTAATTACGAATAGCACGCATGTGCATATAAACATTTCGCGACCTTTCTATCCTCTTCGTCCCAACCGTACGAATCCAATCATGCCCTTGGTTTAACCTAATTTTAACCCTAACAGAAAACCCCAAATCCAACTTATGAACCCTAATTCGGCCGATAATGGTGATTTACGTTTTAACCACACAAACCACAATTAAACCACCCAGAAACGTTCAGGGCATCAAGAATAATCAGAATATACAATCAATTTGCCATGGATGCGCATGAATTATTCTAATCGATCATAACTTTAAAACCACATACCTTGGCTCGGTGGAGAACAATCTGGGGGTGTTGATGCAGAGCAATGATCCACACATCTTCAGAATGATCTCAGGAATCTTTTGCAACCTTTTAATCTTCTTTTAATAGCCTAATTCTCCCAAACCGAATTGGAGTTTTGGATGAACTTTCTTGCTCTTGCCAACGTGCCTTTCACCAGAATTTTTTTTTAACCTCCCTTCGTTTGCTTTGTGTCATGTACTTATAGGGGAACAAAATTAGGTCAACAAAACAATCCAAAGGCCCTTTGAATCAAATCTTGCCAAGCTTGGAGATTTGATTTGAAAGTTGAATTGAAACCTTCTACTTTTGTTAAATTTTGTACCATTCTTTTTCACTCATTATAGCACGAAATTAGATTGCAAATATGCAATAAATATTGATTGGAATTGATCAATATGAATCCTTTAATCCAATATTTGATTTTCTTTTCAATTATATCACTTTAAATCATTTTTAAAGTGAAATAAAATTATATATAATTCAATAAAAATGATATAATTCGTGGCCAAAGGTTTGGATAACTTAGGTAGCTTGTGGACCAAGATTAAGTCATAAAAGGTTAGGCTCATTTGCAAAAAATTCCAATTTGAACCTCTTTTATTTCACATTTTGCCTCCAAGATTACCCAACTTTGACAAGGCATATCTCTATCAATTTTTAAGATATGAAGGAGTTCTAGGACTTTTTGGAAACCTCAAGATGTCCTTTATAATCCACGTTGGATTATATTTTTCATTTGGGGATTTTATCTTGATGATATGCCCTTTGACAAAAAAGTGTCTTTGGTTGACTTTTGAAAAGGACCTATAATCTTTTGTACCATATCTCCCAGATGAAGCATTTCTGGCCTTGGCTTGTGATAGACAAAGTCGTAGAGAACCCAATTTCCTTCCAAATAGGATTTGAGTGAGGAATTTCTGATGTTCCATGTGAAAGTTATGGCCAGTCAAAGTTGAGTTGACTTTCTCCTATAAAAAACCCTAATTTGAACCTTTTGAATTTGTTCATTTCTGAGTTTTTATTGATGAATCATGATCAACCCTTGATCAAGTGATGGATATAATCTCCCATACTTGATGTTGACCAAAATTCAGGAGCTTTGACTGTACTTTGACCATGGTTGGATTTTAGGTCAACCTAGTCGACTGTGGATCATCTGAGCCATTGAATGAGCACACTTTGGGATTGGATTTTGACTTTTGACATAGAGGTATCTTGAAACATAGTGAACCATGGGGAACTCCCTTGGAGACCTTATTTTGTTAATTTCCTCAAGAGGGTACTAAACCCTAGTTTTAGGAGATCCTTGCTTAGGAGAATGCCTTGATGAAACTCTTAAGCTTTGAATCATTGTGAATGAAATGTGGAAGGCAAATTTTGGGGTATGACAACAGACTCCCGACTCCCCGGTGTTACGTATCAGAGCAACCGACAAGACCAACTAGAGAACTACCTCTTCCAAAAGACTCCCAAGGCGGCTAATCTGCAGGATGCCACTCAAGCATCAAATCAGCAGAAGGGTGAGAATATAATTTATAATGAAGAAGCATGATAAATATAGTAATGCCAACAAGTATCATCAAGAATCATACAACAAGGTAATCCACTCATTTAACCACAATCGATATATAAGTAATGTGACACATGAATGATAACATAAATTATAAAGACAACCAATGATGAATGAGACTCGACTATGCATATGCATGTGGTACCAAATCCAGAGTAAACTCCTCCTTGTCATTATGACAAATACACCTGGCCGAGCATTATGCTGGGACTTTATTCCACTCAGGAAGCCCGCAGGCTGTCGTCATCGAGCATGTAGCTCCCACTGATGACCTCTTGCCACTCAGGCTAATATACTGTTACCGAGCATTAAGCTCCTACTGGTAACCAATGCCCGCATGCCATCTGTTAACAGCATTCCGCCATTAACGTATTGAAATGTTATGATGCGCAAATATATGACTCTATTACATGACAACAACATCATCAACAATATAACACGATCATACACTCACGTTACATCGTTTATATTCTATCTAAAAGGATACATCACCAATTAATAACATTGTTATCAATTATATCACACCATAATTACCACACAGGCATTAATAAGCACACAGCACACATTCACCGTCAAAACATACTGGCCACATCGGCATAGATGAACGTATAACACACTTATACGTATCAAATTAATATTGGCCATCGGCCCACAACTTCATCAATACATCATCAACAAGTTGTAATAACAACAATTCAACAATGATAATACATCATTCTCATAACAACAATTACTTGCCATAAGGCCACACATCATGTTAACAACAAACAACCAAACATCGTCACATATCAAGAATGAACATTCATTAATACATAACACATCATCATGATTTATCATGCACTAGTTCGCAAAAACATTTATGAAAATCAACCAACCACTACTACATCCTACATCATCATATAGAGCATGGGAATAGCTTCCCAACGTTTCAAACGACACATAAAACGAACATCCAAGTCAAAAGATACGACTTTTCAAAGTTTGGAAAACATAAACATACTTCATATGTTAACCCTACTTAGTTCTACCACTAAATCCTAATAAAAATAATAGGAGACTACATCCTATGAATAATTTCATTAAATCTTAGTGTAGATTATTGTGTTAGCTTTCCAACGCTTCAAACGGCGACAAAATCGGAGTTACGGATCAAAAGTTATGATCGTTACAAAATCTGTCAAAAATGGAAAAAACTGTAGGTCGACGCATGGAAAACATAGGTCGACGCATTGAACTCCTGTCACCCTCGGGTATGCGCACGCTGACCCAATAGGTCGACGCAAGGATTTCACAGGTCGACGCATTCAGCAGAAAACGCAGATTTTTGCCTTTTAGGCTGCACAAGTCGACGCAAACCTCTGTGTAGGTCGACCTAAGCTTCGTAGAAACCCTAAAATCACCATTTCCACCAACCAAACTCTTATAAACATTTCCCTAACACATATATATCATTCTAAACATCCACAAATCACAAACACAACATAAAAGTGTGATCATGCAACATAAACAACCAACTTTGCATGGTTGGCATCACTAAACTTCTCATAACCTAGTTTTTCCTTCCAAGGACAAGATTGTATACATACTATCAACTAAAACATGTTTGAATCTTACTAGATCATGAAAACATCACAATTTCTTACAAAACAAGAAAAATGGAAAATATGGAAAGGATGAAGAAGATGAACAAGAACAAAAACAAGAACAAGACTATAAGGATCATACATTCAAGATAAATTAGATTCACCCCCTTACCCGACTATAGCGACGATCGGAACTCGATTCGGATGAAAAACCACCAATCTCCACTTTTCTTCTTTTCCTCTTCTTCTTTCTCTCTTCCCTTTCTTTCTCTCTTCTTTCCTTTTCTGTTTTTCTTTCTTTTCTTTCTTCTTTATTTTTCTTATATTCTTTTCTATATCCCCCCCTACTTCTCCAAAATATCTCAACAAAATATCTACTTTACGGTCCAAACTCAATTGCTCAGAAAACCCCAAAACGCCGAATATTACCTTAATAATATTTCTAGTACCAAAAATATGAAAACCTTCAATTAAATATTAGTCCGTCATCCCGAACTAATACCGACTGAAACGACTCCAAAAACGGTAAAATTCCAATAAACGTCACAAACGTCCAAATTAAGCATATACTTATTTTTCCGGGCGTTACAACTCTCCCCCACTTAGAACATTTCCATCCTCGGAAATATCCCAAACGTAAACAAACCTGGATACGCTCTCGCATCCAACTAACCAACTATCAAGCCACGAAAAACAGCGACACCATCAGCGCCAAATAACGAATCACCCTAGCTAAAAGCAAAACAACCAAAGCACAACAACGACGGCGAGATGCAATGCCCATAGAATGCACTTGTCAACCAAACCGCAACCAGATTGATATCATCATCAAGGAAACACACCCCTAATCCCCCATCAAAGGAATTAGCTACATGCACTCGAACCATCACCATGGAAACGAGACACCATCCTAGATAAGGACATAAAGTTCCACGGCATATATAACTTCTGAACAGCCTCAACAAAACTAGAATACCAACATCCCGGTCGCACAGCATCCAAACAACCATGCCAAGACATAGCAATCAAAATTGTACCAAAACATCTGGTGGTCTTATCATTCCTACCACGTCCATTGTCCAAAATTTGAACTCTAACAATTCATACACACACATCCGAACCGCGTCATTTCACGCTTCCGATGTGCACTCTGATTTCCCACAACAAACAGATTTACCAATTTCATATCCAACTTCCAGCTCTTTCTAGTATTCACCAGAAACTCATTGTTCTCTCTTAACATACTCAACCTCTTAATCTGCTGTGTCAGCTCGCACACCAGACAAAAGTCTTTGTATCATCCGATCAAAGGCAAAAAGCTAATCCAAACACGTCCTTGTTTCACAACACAAACCCTCATAGATCCTTAAGTGACCAAATCGTCCTCTCAGTCTAACCATCCGTTTGAGGATGAGACGCCAAACTCAACGCAACTTCATACCCAAAGTACTTTGCGAACCTTCTCAAAATTTCAGAAATAAACCTCGGATCTCAATCTGAACATTACCTTACGAAACAGCATGCAAACAAACAACCTGACCAATATACAACTCGCAAGTACTTCCATCGGTTAATCCATTCTTATCTAAATAAAGTGAGCATATTTCGTCAATATATCCACAATAACCCAAATCACCTCATAATTACTCGAGGTCCTCGGCAAACCATAAACAAAATCCATAGAAATGTTATTCCGCTTCCACTCAAGAATGGATAACAGATACATCAAACCAGACGACTTCTGACAAGTCAAACACAAATAAACAAATCCCTTCATATCCTTCTTCATTACCTTGCCACTAAAAATGACCTCCTCAAATCTTGATACCTCTTAGTAGCATCAGGATGAATACTCGAATCACTACGACGTTCTTCATCCAAAGTCCTCTTTTCAAATCCGAACATTAGGAATACAAACTTGATCATGACATCCCATGACATTGTTCTTATCAATCCGAAGGTCACTAACTTTATCTTTGACTAATCAATGTCATCTTATTAACCCATTCAAATCCGATTTCTGACCTTTTCTAATCTCATCAAGAATACCATAAGTAAGCTTTCACATATAAAGCTCAACATCTGAAAAAGTCGCTTTACAAACCAAACTCAAATCTCACAACTGTTTCAACAATCACAATACTCGAATCATCGACATAGACGTATGCAATGGTTTCTCATTTTCAACTTGTTCTGATCAAACGAATACTTCAAACTCTTGTAGTCACTTACACACACAAATCTCAATCCGAATAATTAGTGCCTTCAAATTTCCCAAACAGAAATAACAATTGCCAACTCTAAATCTTGTGACAGATAAATCCTTTAAAAAATCTTAACTTGCATAAAAGCAAACCCAACAAAGAAACATCCCAAAACACCACCAACAATTCTAACAGATCCGGCAAAATCAAAATAGGAGTGACAGTCAACCTCCTCTTAAACCCTTGAACATTCACTCCACTCAACCAAAAACTCATATAAGGAAACTTAGCAAACAACTTCTTCTTCTCAACACGGACAAAACAATTTTCAATTACTTAGCATGATCATCTTCATACTGATGATACCTATACCTCAAATCAAACTTGCAAAACAAACAAGCTCAAACCAACTTGATCCATCAAAATATCAATCCTCGAAAGTGGATACTTTTCCTTAATTGTCACTTTTCTCAATTGTCTAAAATCGACACAAAGCCTCATATAACCTTCCTTCTTAACCAACAAAACACATGCACCCTACGGCGACACACTCGAACGAACAAACCTCTTCTCAAGAAAATCCTTAAGTTGACTCCTCTACTCTTTCAACTCAAAAGTTGGCATCCGATACGGAACCCTCGACACAACAATAGTTCTAGGAACTAAATCCGTCAAAACAGAACTCCAAGACGGAATTCCCCTTTTCGACGATAAATCACTTAAACCTTCAAGAAACATTCATACAAATGTGCGACTATCCGCAGTTCCCACAATTGCTCTTTCTCAAGAACATCCAAAGTCGTCAACAACATAAACAACGTCGTACCACCTTGCACCGACTCATTCACTTCCAATATTATCAAACTAGCCAGATAAGCCTATCACGTCCAATACGACCCCGTCCACTATCAACAAGAGATTAAGGGTGATCAAGTCCTCAATTTGTCAATAGGTAGCCGACAATCATAATAGAGTATAAACTATCAGTACCAACATTAATAATATTCTTTTCCAACTTTTGCTCATAGCACAGAAGCACTATGATTCCATAATTCACAAATCTCTCAAGATCATCTGAACCAGCCAACCCGACGTCTTGTAGCTACGTACCAAAACACTTCTAACAATATCTCAAAACAAAATTCCTGAGATCCTACTCAAATCTTCATACTCCTTATTCTTACTCGAGTTCCAAAACGTTTCCAACAACGTCAATAACTCCTACAACAAAGTCTACCATAATACGTTCCTTAATCACTGATCCAACAATGACACCTCACACAAGGCTACTCAAACAACAACTTCACAGTCCATCAGTATCATTAGAGCATCACAACTCTCTAAATTCCATTCTTTAGAAATAATCAAAATCTACTCCGAGACACTCCAACTTGATTAACAACCAAAGTCTTAAGTCCAAGTCACCTTCACTTCAGAAAACAACAAATTCCAACAACACTAGTACTGCTGCCCTCAGTAGCATACTAACATCTTGCAACTGAAACATATCCGAGAAGCATATCTTCTCCCCCCACTAAGCTCCAAACCACTCCTGCATATAATCAACTAGAGGCACAACAAGTACTGACAGTGCTCCACACACTTATCACGTACTGAGGAATTAAACAACATTAGACAACACTGGCCGGACAGACCGACCTGCTCTGATACCACTAATGTAACAACCCAATTCAACCCAAAGTATTTAGGCAAGAAAATATCAGAGTATTAAAATTTCATACAACACAATTAGGATGTTACACTAAGTAACCAAAAAAACACCTAGAAAACAAACGGACATCAGCGATGCCAAAAGCATACAACACCTACCAATAAAACGATACATAACACACGGAAGATATGAACATTTATATATACGTATAGCTCTCACTCTCAAAGAGGAGTTTTCCAAAATAAAGTATTTACAACACACAACGGCACGTTATCACATATACATATTCAAAAGAGTCATATACAAATAAATAACAACAGACTCCCGACTCCCCGGTGTTACATATCAGAGCAACCGACAAGACCAACTGGAGAACTACCTCTTCCAAAAGACTCCCAAGGCGGCTAATCTGCAGGATGCCACTCAAGCATCAAATCAGCAGAAGGGTGAGAATATAATTTATAATGAAGAAGCATGATAAATATAGTAATGCCAACAAATATCATCAAGAATCATACAACAAGGTAATCCACTCATTTAACCACAATCGATATATAAGTAATGTGACACATGAATGATAACATAAATTATAAAGACAGACAATGATGAATGAGACTCGACTATGCATATGCATGTGGTACCAAATCCAGAGTAAACTCCTCCTTGTCATTATGACAAATACACCTGGCCGAGCATTATGCTGGGACTTTATTCCACTCAGGAAGCCCGCAGGCTGTCGTCATCGAGCATGTAGCTCCCACTAATGACCTCTTGCCACTCAGGCTAATATACCGTTACCGAGCATTAAGCTCCTACTGGTAACCAATGCCCGCAGGCCATCTGTTAACAGCATTCCGCCATTAACGTATTGAAATGTTATGATGTGCAAATATATGACTCTATCACATGACAACAACATCATCAATAATATAACACGATCATACACTCACGTTACATCGTTTATATTCTATCGAAAAGGATACATCACCAATTAATAACATCGTTATCAATTATATCACATCATAATTACCACACAGGCATTAATAAGCACACAGCACACATTCACCGTCAAAACATACTGGCCACATCGGCATAGATGAACGTATAACACACTTATACGCATCAAATTAATATTGGCCATCGGCCCACAACTTCATCAATACATCATCAACAAGTTGTAATAACAACAATTCAAAAATGATAATACATCATTCTCATAACAACAATTACTTGCCATAAGGCCACACATCATGTTAACAACAAACAACCAAACATCACCACATATCAAAAATGAACATTCATTAATACATAACACATCATCATGATTTATCATGCACTAGTTCGCAAAACCATTTATGAAAATCAACAAAACACTACTACATCCTACATCATCATATAGAGCATGGGAATAGCTTCCCAACGTTTCAAACGACATATAAAACGAACATCCAAGTCAAAAGATACGACTTTTCAAAGTTCGGAAAACATAAACATACTTCATATGTTAACCCTACTTAGTTCTACCACTAAATCCTAATAAAAATAATAGGAGACTACATCCTATGAATAATTTCATTAAATCTTAGTGTAGATTATTGTGTTAGCTTTCCAACGCTTCAAACGGCGACAAAATCGGAGTTACGGATCAAAAGTTATGATCGTTACAAAATCTGTCAAAAATGGAAAAAACTGTAGGTCGACGCATGGAAAACATAGGTCGACGCATTGAACTCCTGTCACCCTCGGGTATGCGCACGCTGACCCAATAGGTTGACGCAAGGATTTCACAGGTCGACGCATTCAGCAGAAAACGCAGATTTTTGCCTTTTAGGCTGCACAGGTCGACGCAAACCTCTGTGTAGGTCGACCTAAGCTTCGTAGAAACCCTAAAATCACCATTTCCACCAACCAAACTCTTATAAACATTTCTCTAACACATATATATCATTCTACACATCCACAAATCACAAACACAACATAAAAGTGTGATCATGCAACATAAACAACCAACTTTGCATGGTTGGCATCACTAAACTTCTCATAACCTAGTTTTTCCTTCCAATTTAAGAAATCCATGAAAGTAGCAAAAGAAAGATGATCAATCCATCCTAACACAACAAGGACAAGATTCTATACATACTATCAACTAAAACATGTTTGATTCTTGCTAGATCATGAAAACATCACAATTTCTTACAAAACAAGAAAAATAGAAAATATGGAAAGGATGAAGAAGATGAACAGGAACAAAAACAAGAACAAGACTATAAGGATCATACATTCAAGACAAATTAGATTCACCCCCTTACCCGACTATAGCAACGATCGGAACTCGATTCGGATGAAATACCACCAATCTCCACTTTTCTTCTTTTCCTCTTCTTCTTTCTCTCTTCTTTCCTTTTCTATTTTTCTTTCTTTTCTTTCTTCTTTTCTTTTCTTATATTCTTTTCTATCTCCCCCCTACTTCTCCAAAATAGCTCAACAAAATATCTAATTTACGGTCCAAACTCAATTGCTCAGAAAAACCCCAAAACGCCGAATATTACCTTAATAATATTTCTAGTACCAAAAATATGAAAACCTTCAATTAAATATTAGTCCGCCATCCCGAACTAATACCGACTGAAATGACTCCAAAAACGGTAAAATTCCAATAAACGTCACAAACGTCCAAATTAAGCATATACTTATTTTTCCGGGCGTTACAGTCGTCGCAGTTAGCCATACCTGCTTACTATTGTAGTTGGAGCAAGCTTATCGTAGATGGTATGACCCACTTACTATAGTTCTAGTAAGTCTTCGCAGTTAGCCATACCTACTTGCTATCGTAGTTGGAGTAAGCTTATCGTAGATGGTATGACCCACTTACTATAGTTTTAGTAAGTCGTCGCAGTTAGCCATACCTGCTTACTATCGTAGTTTCAGCAAGTTTATCGTAGATGGTGTGGCCCATTTACTATAGCTCTAGTAAGTCGTCCCAGTTAGCCATACCTACTTGCTATCGTAGTTGGATTAAGCTTATCGTAGATGGTATGACCCACTTACTATAGTTCTAGTAAGTCATCGC
This sequence comes from Vicia villosa, assembly GCF_029867415.1. Classification (NCBI taxonomy): domain Eukaryota; kingdom Viridiplantae; phylum Streptophyta; class Magnoliopsida; order Fabales; family Fabaceae; genus Vicia; species Vicia villosa. The sequence goes on along the minus strand of NC_081181.1, from coordinate 90,996,629 downwards.
AGTTAGCCACACCTGCTTACTATTGTAGTTTTGATTAATCCCAAAAGGATTACTTGCCATAGCCCTAGCAAGCTCACCTGGACCAATGGGATTCGCTCGCCCTGGTGCGGACAAATTTACTTGCATAGAAGATTGCTTTGCAAATGCGTATGCATCATGCGTATGCTTATGATCTTGTTGTTTGTATAATGTAGACGTATGAATGTTTGCGTGCGAATGTTGCATGTACGAATGTTTGTGTGCAAATGTTGCGTGTATGAATGTTGGTGTGCAAATGAGTATGTATGTGTGATGACTTCAACGTTTTATCTCTTTGTCACCCATTGAATTTGTTTAACCCTTTCAAGCTGTTTGCAAATCTTGATTTGGATTGTTCTGGGATGATCTACTGGTAACGTCCCTGGTAAGAGAGATCGTGGTGGATCAGAATGATTGCAGCGTGAGGCGTATATTGCCTGCCGGCGATGTCATGGTTTCGTTCCCATTGCTTTTGTTTTGCAAATTTGTAAGTTTCTCATTTTGAGTCCAATGCTAAAGTTTATGAAAATAATTTATCCTTTGCACATTGTCATACCCTAATTTTGATCCCCCATGAGATGTCACACCTTCAGGCATTTCATCAAACTCAAGATAAATACTCAGAGCAGTCACTCTTTCATCTGGTACATAATTAAGGATGCTCAAGGACAAAGGAGTTCAGGCAAAGGATCAATCAATATGAGAAGGACTTCTAACACAAACATGGGACTCAGATGATTCATTTACCCACCCCTGTTGATTAGACATCAGTAATCAGGGCTCAGGTTTGTTCAGATCACCAGGCTAGGGTTTTGAGCCCATCAAGGACTAAAGATCAGGGACCACATTTGGGAAACCCTAAAAAGCCCCAGGGCATCACTCAAGAGACCCAATCATCTTCAAATGATGCATACGACAATGTCCATTAGGCATTGTACTTCAATTCAAGATCTACAGTCATCAATTTCACCTGGTCGACAATTAGGGTTTTTGACCTAATTTACCTAGATAATTGACTTTTAATCAGGACACTAGTAAGATACCCGTGCTTCCGCACGGGTAAATTTATTTAATATTAAATAAAATTTAATTAGATACGTATAAATTAAAAATGAATGGTTTAATTATAAATGAAAAATGATCATATAAATTCAATTATATTAAATAATCATATAAAAAAAGATACTACAAGATGGAGATAATAAAAATGAAATATTAACATTTAAAAATAAAAATTATCTCTCAATTAATAGTAATTGTTGATTAAAATAACATAGCTACTATGTTGATAATGACCCGTGAAATAAAAAAATTATTTGATGCGACATAAAATATATTTAAAAACAAATGTAAAGTAAACAATAACCATGGAAATTTAATTGTATTAAATAATAATAAAAAATCGTGAGATGGAGAAAAAAATAAAAATAAAGATATTATCTCTCAAATAAAGGCAGTGATTGATTAAAATAAAATAGACATTATGTTGATAGTGACCCGTGAGATAATAAATAAATAGAGAAAAAAATTAAAATGAAAGTAAGAAAGTGTGAAGAAAATGTGAGAGAAATTTGAAATTTTAATTAAGATAGAGAAAATGTGTAATGATCGATTAAAAAAATTAAATATTGAGTTGATAGTGACCCGTGAAATAATTAAATATTTTTTGGGATAATAATTAAATGATCGATTATTAATATTTTTTGTGATAATAGATAAATGTAGAAAAATTAAAATGAAAGTAAGAAAGTATGGAGAAATGAAATGTGAAAGAAATTTGAAATTTTTAGTAATATTAAAATTTAAAAATAGATTATTAATATTTTTTGTGATAATAAATAAATTAAGAAAAATTAAAATGAAAGTAAAAAAGTGTGGGGAAATGGAATGTAAAAGAAATTTGAAATTTTAAGTAAGAGAGAGAAGATGTGTGTTTGGGAGAAAAAGTTGAATCATAAACATGCAATTGACACTTGGCAAAAAAGTTGATTTTTATTGGACAATAGAAAAGTGGTTGAGTGATTTTGTTAGTTACTATTTTGTCCAATTTGTAGTATAATGTTTTTTAGTGAGAAGGGTAATTTTGACAGTTTGGTCAATTTCTTAGTAATAGATAGATAGTAGATGGGTCTCTAACTCAAAATATGACTCAAGAGCTTCTAGTACCTCAATATATTCCATTCATATCACTCATCTGAGGAGGAGAACTTGATTCATTACTAAAGTCCAAGATTTCACTTCATCTGGAAAAAGTCAACTGTACAAGATCACCTTTGACTTTTAAGATTATTGGTCAAACCATGACTTTTAAGGGTCAATATCATCAACATATGATTATTAAAGTCATTTGACCAAAGAAAATCAAGAAAATTCATCAAGGATAAAAAAGTCAACAAAAAGTCAAACTAGTGCATTTTGACCTAGTTCATGGATCTCAAAATTTCACCTACACAACTCAAAAAACTTCCAACATGAAAGTTTTAGATCTCATCAAATAAAACAACTTCTTACAAAGGAACTTTTTTCAAAGGATCAATCATTTAAGAGATATGAACTTTGGAAGCTATAGGTCATGAAAAACTTAGAAAAATTCTAAGTATTTTAACCTAGTTTTCTTCAAACTTTGGGCCTATTTTTCACGAATTTTCCAAATGATTTTGGAAAAACTCCAAACTAATGAATTGAAGTACATGTTAAGGGCTTTCCAAATTGTGCTCAACCTTCTCCAAATTCATTTTGAGCTAAGAGTTATGCTTGTTCAAAGTTGGCCTCATGAAGTAAAATTATAGGTCATGTACCATTTTGAAACTTTGCAAATTTGTGCAAATGATTTCACTAATGGATTCTACACGACCCATGACACATAAGAAAATATGCCATGCATTCATTTTCACCATGGCATGAGAATTGGAGAATATTCCCAAAACAAGAACATGTGACTATGTAATGATTACATTTGTGAATTTATGGCAAATGGATGAATCACCAAAGGAATCTTCTCACCAACCAATTGGATCACATTCTGCATCAGAAATGTTCCCCAAGATCAGATAAGATCAATGGATAGGGAGCTAGCTCGGTTTAGCCATCATTACATTTTGGAGATTCTTTGAATTTCTTCATGGCCAAGAAACCAAAACTCCCTCATTAAGCAAGTTCACTCCTCCAATCTGTACAGAGATCTTTGCCTATAAATACAAGTGCATTCCTCAGTATTAGACACACCAAAGCAACTCTACTTCTTGCTTTCTCTTTCTCTCCCTCATGCTTATGGTTTTCAAAAGTTCTTTGGCAAGAAGAATCGAATTCTTCAAACCAAAGCTCTTCTTTTGAAAGTAAGCTTTCTAACACCTCAAGGAGGTTCATTAGAATTGATCCAAGCACCTGGATCACTTTTTTAAGTGGAGGAACACCATAGTCACTTCCATTTTGGAGCTCGAGCAGTTGGAGGTCTGTAGTATAATTCAGGAGGTATCAAGCAAGTCCAAGCATCCAAACACGTTCCTTAGGGTGTAGTGAAGCTATCCAGATGGTCGCAGCCTATCTGTAAGTGCAGAATCATAAACCTCCATGTTCACTTGAAGCTCAAATCGAGGGTGTCGAGCAGAGCAAATCTGAATCATTCAAGTTGCAATAAGCATTCAGTTAGCATCACTAAGTCCCCAGGAAGCTTTTAGGATCACTCAGCCATAGCCAGAAGTTCACTACCATAGCCATCGACCTCCATTTTCAGAGGTATTTTTTTCAAACTCTAACACTCATATTTAAGTACTCTTCTTGATATATCTCGATACCAGTTTGTTCAGCATCATTAGAGGATTAAAAACCCTCTATCATCATTCATTTATTCATCTTGTTCATCATTTAATTTTAAATTTAGGGTTTATATGTTCTTCGTGTTCATACTGAAATTCGTTAGTTACACTTAGAATAAATAAATTTTGAACCCATAATCATGTTCCTCGTCCAAAAATGAGCAAGATTGATGTTTACATCATACCATTTGGTTAGGAAACGAGAGAGTTAGAAAATTCAAATTTTCTAAGCTCAAGGTTGAAGATGAAGATGGTGGCGCGCGAAATTTAAATCTCCTGGGGGTTTTCAAAATAAAACTAATTCGTTGTGGTGATATTACAAACTGAGCGCGTAGCTCAGTTGGTCAGGTTTTGTGAAGTGGTTATAAGGGCGTAGGTTCGAGCCTTGCTAGGAACAAAACCAATTTTTTATCACTTTTCTTCTCTAATTTCTTTACAACTTAAACCATTTAATACACCTATCAAATTAATTCATTTTAACTTCATTTTTCACACACTTGCCAATTAATATATCTATTTTATGAACAATCAAAAAAATCACAAAAATATTATTTATTTTATGTGTTTTTATTAGGTTTAAAATGGTGTGTTTTTAAGTATTTTTTAATACTTTAAAAACACAATTTTATTTGTTTGTTTTACCTAACCATTTTGTGAATAATTTTGTGATAAAACCCTAGTCATTTAGGTCTTAATTAGGTATAGATTTTGTCTTTACCTTAATTAAGTTGACTTTTGTCAATTTTCGAAACTGTTTTCAAACTTCAATTGAACAGACGGTCGAGGTTTTCAGACGACAAAACCTCGTATCATTTCAAATCATTTTCAACTGTGTTTTCATAAATAGTAAATCATTTCTTAGTTTGATTTTCAAAACTGTATTTACAAAATCTTCTTTCTGTTTTCAAAACATTCTTCTGGTATTTGAAGGGCATTATTTCCGGTGAAACTCTTCAGATACTTATGTGAACTATGTCCATCTTCACTTCTTATGTTTTCAAAAACCTTTAACTGTTTATAATAAATGTTCAACTGTTGCCAATAAACAACCAAACTGCTGGTAAGGCTTTGTACATACATCTTCAAAGGCCTCCACTCTATTCAGGTTAGGCTTTATAGCTTTCAATTTATAGTCTTTATTTAAATTACTGTCAAATATAAATTGTTTATATATTGTTTAGGACTACGTCTGAGTGTAAACCTTAGAACAGTTAAACTATATATATATTATAGGACTATGGCCTAGGATTGAGAATGTCTTCCCGGTGAAGGCTCTTTCCTAATTAGAGATCTTTAGTTCAAACCCTCAAGATGAATTATTCCCGGTGAAACATCTTGAAAAAGCCTTAGAACAAAAAAATAGGATACATCCACCCAAGAGGAATTATTTCTGGTGAAACGTCTTACCCATTTGCTTAGAGCCAAAATAAGTTCAAAACCACATAGCTTTCTCTTGTGCTATAACAAGGACCCTCGATGACCCTCGATTAGCCTCCTCTTGGGCTTTGTACAAGGACCCACAGGCTTCTTAAAAGCATTCCCAGCTTCCTCTTGAGCTTGTATACAAGGACCCATCAGGTTTCTTATAAACATAGGAACAGGTCTTTAGTCACCTTTTAGCCTACCCTGGTGAGTTTCTTCCATTCTTAAAACCAGACTTTACACAAGCTAAGATTGTCTCAATCTCAGTATTGAGTATACCTTTTGGAATGAGAGACATGGACAGACTCCATCACCCTTATCTTTATTAATTTTCCTTAGCAGAGTCTAGGATCCATAGTTGTCTATCCTCAGTCACTGTCAGCCTTAATCTTGGGCTTTAAACAAGAAGTCTCAAATAGTTAATCATTCTGCCATCATTCTAAAAAACCCCTGGAAAGGGTTAGCCTCCACAACATTCCTTCATTTTAACAAAAATCCATGGAAAGGGTTAGCTTCCAAAAATTAAGCTTTCAAAAGATAAACTCTCCAGCAGAGTAAAACCCCTAGAAAGGGTTAGCCTCCACAACATTCCTTCATTTTAACAAAAATCCCTGGAAAGGGTTAGCTTCCAAAAATTAAGCTTTCAAAAGATAAACTCTCCAGCAGAGTAAAACCTCTGGAAAGGGTTAGCCTCCAAAATCAGTCCTCTAGAGTCATAATTCCCTGGAAAGGGTTATCTTCCAAAAATTCAACTTTTAAAAGATAAAATTTCATTTAAAGTCAGTCTCAGTCAAATAAAAACCAATTCCCCTATAGAGTCTACATTAGGCCAACCACTCAAACAAATCACCAGTAGAGTCAATCTTCAAACCTGGGTCTTTCATTCATCAATTCCTGTTTAACAAAAGCACAATCCTCAGTAGGGTCAACCCTTAGGATAATCCTCAATAGAGTCAAAATCCCCTCTGAGTCAAAGATCCCATACTGGTAGATCTTTCTTTAAAAAGTTAGCCTCAACCTTGGGCTTTATACAAGGCACATACTCCCTTTAGAGTCAAAACCCCCTCATAGGTATTCCCCTAGAGAGTCAGCCACAACCTTGGGCTTTGTACAAGGCAGATAATAGAGTCTCCCTAGTGAGTCCTTCACCATCAAGTAGCCACAACCTTGGGCTTCATACAAGGCAAAAAAACAATGTCTTCCCTAGTAAGAGTCAGCCACAACCTTGGGCTTCATACAAGGCAGAAAATAATATATTCCCCAATTAAGAGTCAGCCACAATTCTGGGCATTGTACAGAACACTAAATAAAATCCATCAAATAAACACTCTCTAACTAGAGTCAGCCTCAATTATGGGCTTTGTATAGAACACAAATTTCCTTTAGTTAATCCCTAGTGGAGTCATCTCCCGAAGTCAATAAAAATTAATCAAAAAGAAAAGCCTCAAGCTTGGGCCTCATACAAGCCAGCTAAAGTCAAATATTTTATACAGTAGATAGACATAGCTTATCTCTATAGAGAGATCTTTCTCCTATCTCACCATATTCAAACAAACAAACAAACATTACATTTTAATTTTAATCAGTCTCCCATTTAGGATTTTGAAATTCATGCTCTGTCAGTAAACCAAGGCATGTTGTAACTTTCCCTAATTTGGTTGAGCACCTTTCTTTTATTCAAGACGCAGTTGACTGGTATACTTGCACATACACAAGTAAGTTCCCCCTCTTGAATGAAATGAATTCAGCTTTTCTGTCACTCCTTTAATGTTTATGGTGGAATAGTAGAAATACCTCTCTGTAAAGATAAGTTCATGTCCCTTTACTGTAAACAGAGATTTAATTCAAGCTTCAACCTTGAGCTTTAAGCAAGGCACCAAAAATAATTAATTTCCCTAATTAGTTCTCCGAACTACAAAAAGCTCTGACTTCCATTAGGGATATGTAGGCATGGGGTTCACAAGGAATCTCAGCGAGCTAATAAAAAAACAAAAATAGTCAGTCTGTCTGTCTTTCTTTTAAATTTAATTCAATTCCTTCTCCTAACACAAAGGAGAAACTTTCCCAATCAATAAGCAACAAACACAAACACATAGACACAGAGAAGATTCCCGTAGAGTACTACGGATATGTAGGGTGCTTAAAACCTTCCCTATGTTTAACCGACCTCCCGGACTCCAGAATTTCTAGTCTAGGTGAATCCCCACACTTAGCAAACTCCTAGGGCTTATTTGAGATATTTTTCCCCTTTCCTACTCGTAGGATAATTAAAAAGTTCGTGTGATATCTTAGGAAGAACTGAAACAAAATTCATCCTGCCACGGGCGTATTCTCCTTCCAAATTTCGCGTGAAGGGTCTAGCGTGCCGTCCTCCCAAGTGAAACGGGGAGGTATAAAAAACGACACCACACACATGGTATTGAAATGACAAGAAAGCGTAGTATGAAAGAAAAAAGAAAGCTTTTATTGATATTGCCTTAAATCGGCGAATGTACAAAAGTGCGAAAAAGAAAATGACAAATAGAAATGACATTAATATTGTTGTTGCTCTTTTGCTATCGAGGGCCCTAGTGATCCTTTGACCTTAGAAGTAGCTGATTGCACGACTTCTTATCCTTTGTGACTTGTCTTTGGCTCATGATCTATGATCCTACCTTTGCTAGGCGTAATACTTCTTGACTGCATCTGAATTGATTGGGTGTGGCAGCTCGTCCCCGTCCATTGTAGTGAGAACGAGTGCTCCTCCTGAGAATACCGTTTTTATGACATATGGACCTTCGTAGTTAGGTGTCCATTTTTCGCGGGAGTCGAGTCGAGGTAGTAAGATTTTCTTGAGGACGATGTCTCCTTCTTTGTAAGTTCGAGGAGGACTTTTTTATCGAAAGTCTTTTTCATCCTTTTTTGATAGAGTTGCCCGTGACATAAAGCTGTCAGTCGCTTTTCTTCAACGAGATTAAGCTGATCAAAACGAGTTTTTACCCATTCCGATTCTTCTAACTTTGTGTCAGCCAGGACTCTTAGTGACGGAATCTCTACCTCGATAGGGAGGATTGCTTCCATACCGTAAACCAAAGAGAAGGGCGTTGCCCCTGTGGATGTGCGCACCGAGGTTCTGTAACCGTGTAGGGCGAAGGGAAGCATTTCGTGCCAATCCTTGTATGTTTTCACCATCTTTTGTATTATCTTTTTGATGTTCTTATTCGCAGCTTCAACAACACCATTCATCTTAGGCCTGTATGGTGAAGAATTGTGGTGTTCGATTTTGAACTCCTCGCACAGCTCCCTCATCATGTTGTTGTTTAAATTCGACCCATTGTCAGTGATGATCCTATTTGGGACCCCATACCAGCATATGATGTTATGCTTGATGAACCGGGTGACCACTTGTCTCATTACATTGGTGTAGGAAGCAACTTCGACCCATTTGGTGAAATAGTCTATGGCAACCAATATGAATCGGTGTCCATTAGAGGCTTTGGGTTCGATCATCCCTATCATGTCAATCCCCTACATTGCAAATGGCCACGGTGAACTTAGCACGTTCAAGGGACTTGGCGGCACATGTACTTTGTCAGCGTATAGTTGGCATTCGTGACATGTTCTTGCATATTGGAAACAGTCCGCTTCCATTGTTAACCAGTAGTACCCCGCTCGTAATATTTTTCTCGCCATTGAGTGTCCATTTGCATGAGTTCCGAATGTCCCTTCGTGTACTTCTCTGATAATCTCCTTGGCCTCATTTTTATCCACACACCTTAGTAACACCTAGTCGTAATTCCGCTTGTATAGGATATTCCCACTTAGGAAGAACTTGGATGCCAATATCCTTAGTGTCTTTTTGTCAATTGTAGAGGCATTCTCTGGGTATTCTTGTTTTTCCAGGTACCTCTTGATATCGTGGTACCAGGGTTTATCATCAGGTTGCTCCTCAATTGTGAGACAATAAGCAGGCTCATGAAAGTGTCTAACCGTTATCCGTGGTTCGTGGTTTGGCCAAGTTACTTTGAACATAGAGGAGAGTGTTGCTAATGCATCAGCCATTTGATTCTCTTCCCTTGGGAAATGAGTGAAAGTGATTGTCTCGAACTTGGCCATTAACCCCAGTATGAGATCTCTATACAGAATAAGTTTTGCATCTCGAGTATCCCATTCTTTATTGACTTGGTGGATTACTAGTGCTGAATCCCCGTACACCTCGAGTAATTTAATCCTTAGATCGATTGCAACTTCTAACCCCAATATGCATGCTTCGTATTCTGCAATATTGTTGGTGCACTCGAAACACAACCTTGCAGTGAAGGGTAAGTGACCATTGTCATGAGATGTCAAGACTGCCCCTATACCATGCCCTAGCGCATTTGAGGCCCCATCGATCATAAGCATCCATATTGCCCCTAGTTCGGGTCCCTCGTCGGGTCCTGGTACTTCGTAGTCTCTTACCAACATAATATCTTCGTCAGGAAAGTCGAACTTCATAGACTGATATTCTTCGAGGGGTTGATGAGCCAGGTGTTCTGCTAGTACACTCCCTTTTATTTCCTTTTGAGTGACGTGTTGAATGTCGTATTCTGACAGTAGCATTTGCCATCTAGCGATTCTTCCCGTGAGAGCTTGTTTTTCGAACACGTATTTCAAGGGATCTATCCTCGATATCAACCATGTGGAATGGTTCAGCATATATTGCCGTAGACGTTTAGAGGCCCATGCTAGGGCACAACATGTCTTTTCCAATGGTGAATACCGAGATTCGCAATCCGTGAACTTCTTGCTAAGGTAGTAAATAGCATGCTCTTTCCTGCCTGTTTCATCTTGTTGCCCCAGTACACATCCCATAGACCATTCGAGGACTGTGAGATACATGATCAGCGGCCTTCCCAGTACGGGAGGTATGAGTATCGGTGGTTCTTGTAAGTAACTCTTTATGGTTTTGAAGGCTACCTGACAGTCGTCATTCCACTTGATCGGCTGATCTTTTCTTAGTAGTTTGAATATGGGCTCACACGTGGCTGTAAGATATGAGATGAACCTTGAGATGTAGTTCAAACGACCCAAGAAACCACAAACCTCTTTTTCTGTCCTTGGAACGGGCATTTCTTGTATAGCTTTCACCTTGTCGGGATCTACCTCGATGCCTCGTTGGCTCACAATGAATCCCAACAGCTTTCCTGACCTTACACCAAAAGTACACTTGTTTGGTTTCAACCTCAGCTTGAACTTCTTTAAGCGTTCAAACAACTTTTGTAGGTGCGTAATATGTTCCTCTTTAGTACAGGACTTAGCGATCATGTCATCCACATATACTTCGACTTCCTTGTGAATCATGTCATGGAACAGTGTGACCATGGCTCGTTGATATGTTGCCCCTGCATTTCGTAATCCAAAAGGCATTACCTTGTAACAGAAAGTGCCCCAGGATGTCATGAAGGTTGTTTTCTCCATGTCTTCGGGAGCCATTTTGATTTGATTATACCCAGAGAAACCATCCATGAAGGAGAACACCGAAGCTTGCGCCATATTATCCACCAGTATATTTATGTGGGGTAGTGGAAAGTCGTCTTTCGGGCTCGCTTTGTTTAGATCCCTGTAATCTACGCACATGCGTACCTTCCCGTCTTTCTTAGGAACTGGCACTATGTTTGCAATCCATGGTGGATAGTCAACCACGGCAAGAAACCCTGCGTCGAATTGTTTGAGTAACTCTTCTCGGATTTTGTTATCCATGTCCGGTCGAACTCTTCTGCGCTTTTGTCTGACAGGTGCACAACCTTCTTTGAGCGGTAACCTGTGTATGACGATATCTGTATCCAACCCTGGCATGTCACGGTATGACCAAGCGAATATTTCTGCATACTCGTGGAGAAGTTTGACCAGCGTTGCTTTTACGTCCTTATTTAGCGTTGCCCCAATCTTGATTTCCTTAGGTTCTTTGTCTGTACCCAAGTTTATAATTTCAATGGCTTCTTGAGGAGGGAGCATGCTTTTGGATTCCTTGTCCATTAACCTTGACAGTTCTTCCGAAAGTTCATCGTCTTCCTCATCCACTTCCTCGGACTGATTAGCGAAAGCCTCGAGTTTATATTGAGTTTCAGCAGTATTATTATCAATAGTGTTAGAAGGTGATCTGCACATGTTTTATGTTTTGTTTTTAGTATGCAGATATGGTTGTGCTTTTTTTTTCATGCAAGAAAGTTATTTGTCATTTTAGAAGAGTAAATGCAATAAGGAACAATGTTTTCAATACCAAATGCAAACGACAATTTTATTAATAAACTTTGAACTTTGAAAGTAAATGGGGCCCTTACAAACCAACTCTATGCTTCGGGCGAGGCATGAGCGAAATTGTTTTTTTCTTTATTGAAGGGAAATAAAACACTCAACAAAAGTAAATTACTTCGAAATGAAAAATATCTCCGGTATCTCCAGGCTTGTCCAGTTCTGGAGTTGCTCTCCTGATCTGATCATTCGGATGAAATTGGACGTCCCCTCCTTAGGATCCATGCTGGATATTGCAGCTACGTGTTCATACCCGCCGGTCATGAAAGTCTGCATAATCGGGGGGAATCGTTGTTCCTCCTTTGCAGCGCTTGTGACCTTTGTCGGTTGATATTCTAACCCCAAGCGGTCCTTCTTCTCTCGGATTTCTGGTACTTTGCCCCAGCCTTCCACGTTCAAGTCTTGTAGGTCTCTCCAGGATGTTACCGCCCTTCGTATCTTCTCTACAGGTAATGTGATAGCAGTTGCAATTTCTAGCGCTTGGAATGCAGTTTCTAATGCCCCTTCTCCAACCTCAATGTATTTGTATGAATCCAGGTTGCTAACAAATATATCCTCTTCCCCATTGACGGTTACTATAGAGTTTCCGTCCACAAATTGTATCTTCTGATGGAGGGTGGAGGTGACTGCCCCAGCTGCGTGAATCCAAGGACGTCCCAATAGGCAAGTGTAAGCTGGTTCAATCTCCATCACTTGGAAATTGATATAGAAAGTGTGACGACTGACCACAACAGGGAGGTCTACTTCTCCGAACACTGGACTTTGTGATCCATCAAAGGCTTTAACTACCAGACGGCTTAGTCTAACCACTAGGCCTTCCAAATCTATTTTATCGAGGGTGGCTTTTGGCATCACATTTAGCGATGAGCCTGTATCAATCAGAACCCTAAATAGATGAGCTTTCCCACATTGTATCGAGATGTTCAAGGCTTTGTTGTGCTCTTTTCCTTATGAAGGTAAATCATGATCACTGAACCCTAAACATGCCCCAACAATGAGATTAGCCACCATTCCACCGAACTGATTTACGGTGATGTCTTTAGTTACATGGGCAGCATTCAAAATCTTCATTAAGGCATCTCGATGCTTCTCGGAGTGTACTAATAGTGAGAGGAGTGATATTTTGGACGGTGTCTGTTGTAACTGGTCCACCACCCTATAATCACTCTTCTTGATCAACGCCAGAAATTCCTCAGCATCCTTATTAGTGACTCCCTTATCCTTGGGTATGCCTTCTACAGTTGGTGTTGCAGTAGTTTGATTACTGACTTGCGCCAAGTTCTCATTAGGATGAGCAGTTTGTAATATACGACCACTACGAGTCATGCCCCCAGGCCCAACAATACCTGACACGGCAGTGCTGGCGCCAGAATTGTACTCCCAAGGTACTGCTTTCATTTTGTCCACGGGGTATGGAGCTCTGATCGGGATGATCCTAGTGTGCCCTTGTGTGGGTATTAGCAGTGGTGTTTTGGAACAGGGGATAATTAACGACTTCCTTGCCCCTTGACTGGGTATTATCAACGACTCGTTCCTGTCTAGCATAGCCACATATTCCTCTTCAGGATGTTCTTTTAGCTGAATTATTCCTTGGTCCACGAGCCTCTGCAGAGTATCCTTAAAAGCTTCGTTATGTTCTAGGATGAACCCCTTTGCGAGTAGATACCAATTAAGGGCGTCTATGGGGGAGCTCCTTTGTTGAACTAACTCTCGCTCAGTAACGACCTCAATTGCATTGACTGTGCCATCATGATGAGGCATGGGATTTGTCTTCACATTAGGTTTGTCAAAGGCAATTGCTCCTGACTCTATCAAGTCTTGAACCTTATGTCTGAAAGCCCAGCACTTTTCCAATGTGTGTCCGGGAGAGTTAACATGGTATTCGCACCTTTCATTAGGGTTGAATCTGGGCGAAGCCTTTCCGGGAAGGGGAGGTGGCATTGGTTTGAGCTCCACTAATGACTCGCTCATCAAATATTTCAGTATCTCGTTTCTGGAAGTGGGCAACGGATCGAATCTCCTTTGAGGACCTTGGAACCTGTTTTGTTGGGGAGGAAATGACATAGGAGGTCTAGATTCTTGGTGCACTACTGCATTGGTCTCCCCTTCCTTCTTTTTAGTGAAGGTTGAGGTGGGCCTCTTTGAGTGATAAGAATTAGATGACGCTCCTTGTATCTTCCCATTTTTTATTCCATTTTCGATCCTTTCTCCGATGACCACTAGATCTGAGAATCCTGAGGATACACTTTCGATCATCTTATCGTAGTATGATCCTTGCAAAGTGCTCATGAACATGTCTACCAACTCCTTTTCCAGCAAGGGAGGTTGGACTCGAGAGGCCATCTCTCTCCATTTTTGGGCATACTCCTTGAAGGATTCCTCCATTTTCTGCGACAGATTTTGCAATTGCATCCAGTTGGGTGCCATATCCAAGTTGTACTTGTATTGCTTTAGGAACGTGTTAGCGAGGTCGTTCCAGCTTCGGATATGTGTCTTTTCTAATTGCATATACCAGTCGACCGTGTCATACCCCAAAATTTACCTTCCACACTTATCTCATAACAAAAGCAAGGTTCAAATCTCAAGACATGGCTCATTTAAATAATCCAGATGATTCACAGCCAGCAAATTCAAACTGAAAGGTCAATCACAATCAAGGCATGATTCAAACCATAATCATTGGGCAAACATCAAGTATGGGGTGCATAACCATCATTTGATCAAGAATTGATCATGATTCCATTAATAGAAACTCAGAGATGAACAAACATGAAAAGGTTCAAATTAGGGTTTCTTAGGAGAAAGTCAACCCAACTTTGACTGAGCATAACTTTCACATGGAACATCAAAAATTCCCCACTCAAAGCCTATTTTGAAGGAAATTGGATTCTCTACAACTTTGTGTCTCACAAGCCAAGGCTAGAAATGCTTCATTTAAGAGATACAAAGCAAAAGATTACAGGTCATTTTCAGGCATCCTTCAAAAGCAGTTTTTTCCCAAAGAGGATATGATCAAGATAAAAGTTCCAAATGAAAAATATATTCCAAAGTGGCTTATAGAGGACCTCTTGAGGTTTCCAAAAAGTCTTGGAACTCCCTCATAGCTTAAAAATTGAGTGAGATATGCTTGATCAAAGTTAGGAAATTTTTGGAGGTAAAATGTGAAATAAGAGGGTTCAAATTAGATTCCTTGCAAATGGACCCATACTTTTATGACTTAAACTTGGTCCACAAGTTACCCAAAACATATGCCACAAGTTATATCATCTTTATTTGATTTTACATAATTTTATTTTATTAAAAAAATTGATTTTTAATGATTTGTTTAAGTGGAAAATCAAATATTATTGTAGAAAATATGTTTTGATTGTTTTCAATCAACATTTATGACTAAATACAATCACATTTTCGTGCATAATCAAAATGGGAAAAGATTGATACAAAATAGGCCAAGTATGGTAACTTAGGAATCAAGAATAAATCAAATCTCCAAAATTTGCAAGAGTGGATTCAAAGATCAATGGGCCTCCAATTTCTTGACCTAATAGAAGTCTATAAGTAGTTGAAGCCAGGCACACGAATAGGGGTGGCAAAATCTGGAGAAAAGAGAATTTGCAAGAACTTCAAAAAGTCACTCAAAACTTGGATTCGGGTTCAGAGAATTGGAGGCTTTCAGGGAGATTTAAAGGTTCCAAAAGCTTCCTCAGGAGATTTGGAACGTGTCTGGATCGCTGCTCTACACCAACAACCCCAGAATATCCTCCTATTTGTCAAAGTAAGTGGTTCTGAAACTTGGATCGATTAGAGCAATTCATGCATTCTTACATGTTTTTTATGATATATTCTGCTTGAGTATGATGCTATGATTGTTTCTGGGTCATCGGTTTGGAATTTACGCGTTTGAATTAGGTTCCACCATTGGAGGCCGTCGCGAGTTCTAGGGTTTCCAATTAGGGGTTTTTGGTAGGGGTCAAATTAGGGTGAATTGAGAACATATTTGAGATCGTGTGACTGAGACGGAAAGATTGAGATGATCGCGCCCTATTTATATATTGGTATACCCTAATCGCTATTTGCCAGGCCTGTTCGCTACGAAAAGAATCGTAGCAGATTCATAGCAATTGTTTTGCAGGTTTTTGTGACCCCTTGGGGAAGATGATAACGTGTCATCACGTTAATGGGCTGTTTGAAAACTGGCGCGCGTTTCCCTGTGTTCAGGTCTCAATTGCGTACATGTTTTGCTTGTTGTATTTGTTTAACACGCGTGGACGCTTGGTGTGTTGGTTGTGTGAGCCACTGGTGAGGGGGAGGTCATGGGTTCGAGCCTCCCCTTCGCCTATTTATTTTTCTGGGTATTCCTCTATGATTCCATGCTTCTCTCATCATAGTTTCCACCGTAAACCCCCAAGATCTCACCCTTAATCCTCCACTCTGCCAGATCTAACGCCCCAAGAGTAATCCCTATAACATGAACCTTCAAGTCAGCCACACTTAATCATAACCCTAAATAACTAAATAAATTTTAATTAACATACTTATTTTAATCAATTCTTTTAATATATTTATCTATTTAATAATAATTATTTTTTTCATAAATAAATTAATATGTAATAATTATATTAAAAACTCTAATTTGTTGTTCGTTTCGATTAAATCAATTAATCGCTATGGTCAACAATAAATTTTAATTAAAATGTTTATTTAATTAATATGCAAATTAAATTATATTCGATTAAATGGTTGCAACTATCTTATTGGTTGTGATGATTAATCTTTTCTTCAAATTCTTTATTCTTTTTAATCGAATTAATCGGTTGCGAGGGGTAATGATATAAGTTAAATTATTAAAAAAACATCTTAATTCATTATTAGTGATAATCGACTCAATCGATTAAAATTGGTAGTGATGCAATTATTAATCTTTTAACTATGGTGATCAAATCTATTGATCATTGCGGTTAATAGTACCAAATCAGGGTTGTACGCCCAAACCTTAAAATACTTCTCAAATCTATTCAAAATTACAAATTATCAAACTGCGATAGGCCGTTCAAAAAGCCTCAAAACAATTTCAAACCATTCAAATCAAATTCTAAGGCGTACAATCCTGTCCCCGAACTACGTAGACTCTGATCCTCCCTAAGGAGGTACGTAGGCACTTGGCAACAAGGCGAGTCCCCCTCTTCAAAATCTCAATCGTGTCCTAAAATTCTGTTTGCCACATTTCTCCCTAATTCCTGCCATGCAACCCTAATCTTTGAATGTTAGCCTTTAGGAAAGGGCTGAGGGGGCCTCATACCTTCCCTCAGCCTGATTATAATAACTTACCCTCAATCTCTTATCTGCGTAGGGTTCCTATTCGCCCTTCAGAATAGGTGGCGACTCGAAAGCTTAAATTTTTAGGAAGGTTGCTACAGCTGGCGACTCTGCTGGGGACAACACTTTTAGTGAATTATTATGCTCCTAAGGCTTGAGTGGGTTTAGGTTTATGGCTCGTGGTTTATGGTTTAGGGTTTGTGGCGTATTTTAGGGTTTGGCAAACTTGCCATTTTTAGGGTTTGGGGGGAGGTTCATCTTTTAATAAATATTAATTTTTTTTTATTATTTATTTGTTTTTGTTTTTTTGTTTATTTGTTCTGCCTTGAAATGTTTAATTATTATATGCATTGCTGTTTTATATTATGTTAAACCCTAAGTGTGGGAGTTAACTTTGAGATCAATAAGGGAGTACGAATCTCCTACGAATCTCACTGATAACTCCACTCGGAGTGGGTTGAGTGTTCGGAAAGGTCCAAAACGAGGCTTGACTTTGTTGAGGGCTGGACTGGATACTTGGCTGATCTCTCCGAGAACCTACCCCAAAAATTCGAACCTCATGGATAAAATGAGTCGTTTTAAAATCCGAAGAGACAAAGAGTCTCGGAGGCTACGAATGACCCCATGAGACCTTCTAGAACCCCCCATAAAAGGTTGGCTCCCTAGAGCCCCCTACGTCGAACCTATGAACTTGGGTTTCTTGAAATATTGTGCTATATATGTTTGATTTGTTTTATATATTTTTTGTTGCTATGATTTTCTTTTCTTTGTTGTGTGTTTGCATGCATCATCTCTCATTTGCATTCTCATCATGTTTTATCCACAAAAAAATAGTAAATAAAAAAAATATATGTAATATAAATGTAAAAATATATTATATTTGGTGAATGTGTAGGAAGGATGAGTACCAAGAAGACCATTGTTCACTTTTCTGTTTCCACTCCGGATATCAAGAAGCTGAAAATAATCAAGGAAAAATTACCATCAAGTGCTTTGGATAGATTTGTAATCCGCTATGGGAACATTTTGGACTTGCTAAGGGTGAGAGTACAAGAAGAAGCAATTACTGCTTTGGTTCAATTTTATGACCCTCCGCTTAGGTGCTTCACTTTTCAAGACTTTCAGTTGGCTCCAACTTTGGAAGAGATGGATGCTACGTTGGGGTTCTCAAAAATTAAAAAAGAATTCTATACTGGTGTGGGTAAAGAAGTTGACTTTTCAGATTTGGCAAAAGCTTTGGGGTTATCTGCTACGGAATTGAAGACTAATTACAAAACTGATGGGGATGTGCATGGGATCAAAAGATCTTACCTAGAAAATCAAGCTTTAATGTATGCTCAAAAGAAACAATGGGACATTTGTGGACATTTACTAGCTCTTTTGATTTTTGGAGTTGTTTTATTGCCAAAAAATGTTGATTATGTTGATCCCGCCGCTATTCATGCTTTCTCCTCCTTTAAGGTTCATGGAAAAGATCCTACTCCGACTATCCTCGCTAATATTTACTATGCTATCCATACAAAGTACGAAAAGAAGAGAGGAATGCTATTTTGTTGTGTCCACTTGCTATATTCTTGGTTGACTTCGCATCTCTATAAAGCTAGTGGTCTTATCAAAGAATTGACTAGAAATGATTGGGCTCAAAAGCTAAGGGCTCTTAAAGCGGATTCTATCCTATGGCATGCAAAGAAATTAAATTCTGATAGGATCATTTACAAATGCGGAGATTTCGACAATGTGCCATTAATGGGGACTCTTGGTTGTATTAATTATAACCCCGTTTTAGCATTACGTCAACTAGGACATTCTATGGATAGTGAACCTTCCAAACAACAAATAGAAGAATTGATCTTGCATGATAATGGGAAAGGTGAACCAAGAACATTGAAGAAAGTAATTCAAGCTTGGAGTCAGGTCCAAAGAAAATATTTTGGGCCAAAGAATGCAATTGCAAAAGCACCTTACACCGCATGGGTTCAAGAAAGAGTTGGGAAGATTTTGCTTCCTTTTGTTGTGGATCCCGCATACAAGCCTGATTCTCCTGATCTTGTTCCTCTATCCATCGAAGAGATAGAAGGGATCAAGGCTGCCCTAGAGGCGTCCCGAAAAGAAAAAGAGAAGTTCGAACTTGATTTGCATCAACTTACCAACGAAAGGAGCCAACTACGCTTCGACCTTAAGGATAAGAACCAAGAACTTCAAGCAATGAAGGAAGAGAATGATAGACAAAGGAGTAAAAGGAAGCGTGCAACTGAAGGGTATTTAAGTGCTAATTTTAATTTAGAGGCTCATGATGAGAGGTTGGAGCGAGCTAATGCGGAAATTGCAAGGTGGAGAAGGCGTTATGAGAAGGCTTCCCATGACAAAGCAGAATCTGAGAAAAATCTAGAAGCTGTAGTCTTTGAATTAACTGATAGAACTAAGGATCAAGAAGAGGAAATAAGGAACCTCAAATATGACCTTCAAGAAGCTCGCAATTCTGAACAACAAGAGCGCGCAAGAAGATTAACCACGGAAGAAGAACTTTTACAGCGCACTGGTGAGTACGAAAGAGCATTTCAAGCTATGGTATCACTTCGGGAAGTGTTCATGAGAGAAAAAGAGATACACGAGGCAGCCTTGAACGAAAGAGACTATTGGAAAAGACAATACACAATCGTTTCTACAGCTTACGAGCATGTGAGCATGGTTCCTAAGATGCTTGAAGACTATGAGAAATGTCGCGATGATTATGATAAGCTAGTCTTCTTGTGTAATGATCTAATCTTGGATATTCCGAAAGGTTTGGAAAGAGCATAATCCTCTCCCATCATCCTTCCTAAAGTCGTCAAAGAGTTTATGGAGCTTTGTAGGAGCATGGTGGACAAGTTCAAAGAAGACATCCAAAGGCGTTCTTAGCTTTATGTTGTTTCCTTGTTGCTTTTATTTCAAGTACTTTTAATTTAATTTATTTTGAGTATTTTTAATTTCAGTTTCCCTTCCGCTTTTGTAAACCGACAATGAAGTGGTATTTCCTTTCAATTAATAAAGTGTGTTTATTTTTGCATTTACTTATTGTTCCTATAATATTCACCAAATAAATATATGCAAAAAAAAAAAGAAAAAAGAAAAAAGAAGAAAAAGAATAAAAAAGGAATGTATATTTACTATAATAATGTGGATAAGACATGAACATAGCATAAGCATAGCATGCATATCATGCACATCATATTTATTTCTTCAAAAACATAAAAAAAATACTATCTTCATCTCCAGTCACACCATTGCAACTCAACCGCTGATTCAGACAAGATCTCAAAAGAAAAAAGCAATGGAACAATTGGAACAGAACCAAGCCGCCCTTCGTGAGGAAATGACCCAACTAAAGGGAGGCATGGCCCAAGTGCTGAGCTTCATGAAAGACCTCAAAGATAAGCAAGACAAAGCTAAGGAAGTTCATGATCAGTATGAAGAGATACCTAAGGATGGAAACCCATTGTTAGGATATGTTAAGGGTCATGACTCTCACAAGGCAAAAGCTCACTCCTCAAAAAGGGTTACTACGACCCATGAAGAGGGAGAGGCCTCTCAAGAAGGATTTATCCCTACTACTCAAAAAGAAGGGACGTCTCGCACAGTTCGCATTCCAATCAACAATCCGCTTAGGGATGAGGACTACTTGGATCTACAGTATGGGGACACTAATGACACAGATCAAGTCCCTCAACCAAAGCTGACCTCTGCTGATTCTGGGGAGAATTCCAAGGAGAGTGAACAAATCAAGGCGCTGGAAGAAAGGATGAAAGCAATGGAAGGATATGATGTCTTCGATGTGGATACCTATGAAATGAGCTTGGTGCCGGATTTGACTATTCCTCATAAATTCAAGATACCCGACTTTGAAAAGTACAAGGGACTCTCTTGTCCGAAGAGTCACTTGCGCATGTATGTACGAAAAATGGCTGCTTATGCTCATGATCAAAAGTTGATGATGCATTTTTTCCAAGATAGCTTGAGTGGAGCATCGGTTGACTGGTATATGCAATTAGAGAAGTCTCACATCCGAAGCTGGACCGACCTTGCTAATACGTTCCTAAAGCAATATAAATACAATTTGGACATGGCACCCGATCGGATGCAACTCCAAAATTTGTCACAAAAGAAAGAGGAATCGTTCAAGGAGTATGCACGGAGATGGAGGGAAATGGCCTCCCGAGTCCAACCTCCCCTGTTGGAAAAAGAACTCGTAAAAATGTTTATGGCTACATTACAAGGGCCATACTACGATAAAATGGTAGGGAGTGTGTCCTCAGGGTTTTCAGATTTAGTGGTTATTGGTGA
The DNA here is from genome assembly GCF_029867415.1 of Vicia villosa. Lineage (NCBI taxonomy): Eukaryota > Viridiplantae > Streptophyta > Magnoliopsida > Fabales > Fabaceae > Vicia > Vicia villosa. The sequence goes on along the minus strand of NC_081181.1, from coordinate 90,975,465 downwards.
AAGAATAGAAGACGGAATTAAGAGCGGGAAAATACAAGGAGCATCATCTAACTCCTATCAGGCGAAGAGGCCTACCCCTAACTTCACAAAGAAGAAGGAAGGAGAGACTAATGCTGTAGGGCATCAGGAGAGCAGACCTCCCATGTCATATCCACCACAACAAAACCGGTTTCAGGGAGGACAAAGGAGATTCGATCCGCTACCTACTTCCAAGAAAGAAATTCTGAAATATTTAATAAATGAATCCTTGGTAGAAGTTAGGCCACTGCCACCTCTTCCTCCAGGCAAGGTTACACCCAACTACAAGCCGAATGAAAGGTGTGAATTTCACGCCAATTCTCCTGGACATACCCTGGAGAAATGTTGGGCCTTTAGACACATAGTCCAAGATCTGATTGAGTCAGGGGCAATCGCCTTTGACAAACCCAATGTGAAAACAAATCCGATGCCACACCATGAAGACGCAGTCAATGCAATAGAAATTGTCAATGAGCAAGAGTTGGTTCAACAACGGAACTCCCCCATAGATGCCCTTAAGAGGTATCTTCTTATAAAGGGGTTTGTCCTAGAACACAACGAAGCTTTCAAAGACACTTTGCAGAGACTCACGGATCAAGGATTGATCCAATTGGAGGAACACCCTGAAGAGGAATATGTGGCGATGGTGGAAAGAAACGAGCCTTTAATAATACCCGCACAAGGGGCAAGAAAGCCATTAATCATCCCGTGCTCAAGGTCACCAGTGATGATACCTACGCAAGAGCATACCAAGATCATCCCAATCAGAGGACCATATCCCTTGGACAAGATGAGAGCGGTACCATGGGAATATGAAACCGATACTAATACTGCAGTATCAAGCATCGTTGGACCTGGGGGCATGACCCGTAGTGGGCGCATATTCAAAACTACGCAGGCACCACAAACATCTAGTGAAAACTTGACACAATCTGGAGGACGAGCGGTTGTGAGACCAAGTGACGAGGCTAAACCTAAGGATAAAGAAACTTCTAATAAGGATGCTGAGGAGTTTTTTGCTCTGATTAAGAAGAGTGATTACAGAGTGGTGGATCAACTGCAACAGACACCATCTAAGATATCTCTCTTATCACTATTGATACATTCTGAGAAACATCGAGATGCTCTGATGAAGATCCTAAACGCTGCCCATGTAACCAAGGACATCACAGTCAATCAATTTGACGGAATGGTGGCCAATCTAACTGCGGGGGCATGCCTAGGTTTCAGTGACAATGAGCTACCCCTACAAGGAAAGTCACACAACAAAGCCTTGCATATCTCCATGCAATGTGGGAAGGCTCACCTAGCTAGAGTTTTGATCGACACAGGGTCATCTTTAAATGTGATGCCAAAAGCGACACTTGACAAGATAGCCTTAGAAGGGCTGGTGGTCAGACCAAGTCGCCTGGTGGTAAAAGCATTTGATGGATCACAGAGCCCAGTATTAGGAGAAGTGGATTTACCGGTTGTGATTGGTCCTCACACTTTCTGCATCAATTTCCAAGTGATGGAAATTGAGCCAGCTTATACCTGCAAGCTAGGGCGTCCTTGGATTCACGCAGCTGGGGCAGTCACCTCCACCCTCCATCAGAAACTAAGGTTTGTGAATGGGAACTCCATAGTGACTATCAATGGAGAAGAAGATATATTTATCAGCAATCTAAACTCATACAGATATATTGAGGCTGGAGACGAAGCATTGGGTACCGCATTTCAAGCTCTAGAAATTGCAACCGCTATTACACTACCAGTGGAGAAGAAAAGAAGGGCGGTGACCTCATGGAAAGACTTACAAGACGCAGATACTAAAGGCTGGGGCAAGCTGCCAGAAGTTTTGGAGAAGAAAGATCGCCTGGGGTTAGGATACCAACCCACCAAGGTCACAAGCATTAAGGAAGAAGAACGGCCATTTCCCCCAATAATGCAAACTTTTGTGACTGGCGGGTATGAACATGTGGCTATGATGTCCAACCAGGATTCTCGAGAAGGGACGTCCAATTTCATTCGAGAAATCAGGCCAGGAGAACAGCTTCAGAATTGGACAAGCCTGGAGATACCGGAGATAGTTTTCATTTCAAAGTAATTTGCTTTTGTGTGTTTTATTTCCCTTTTTTTTTAAAATAAAGAAAAACAATAACGCTCATGCCTCGCCCGAAGCATAGAGCTAGTTTGTAAGGGCCCCATTTACTTTCAAGTTCGAAGTTTATTAATAAAATTGTCTTTGCATCTTGGTATTGAAAATATTGTCTTTTCTCGCATTTATTCCTTTTCCATTTCTAAAAATGACAAATAAATTTCTTGCACAAACAAAGCACGTTCACATCTGCATACTAAAAGAAAACAAAATATAAAACATGTGCAGATCACCTTCTGACACCACCGATAATAATACTGCTGAGACTCTATACAAATTCGAGGCTCTCGCTAATCAGGTTGAAGAAGGGGATGAGGAAGACGATGAACTTCCGGAAGAGTTGTCAAGGTTAGTGGATAAGGAATCCAAGAGCATGCTCCCTCCACAAGAGGCCATTGAAATCATAAATTTGGGAACAGATGAAGAACCCAAGAACATTAAGATTGGGGCAACGCTAGGTAAGGACGTAAAAGCAATGCTAATTGAGCTCCTCCACGAGTATGCAGAAATTTTTGCTTGGTCATACCGTGACATGCCGGGGTTGGATACAGACATCGTGGTACACCGGTTACCTCTCAAAGAAGGATGTGCGCCAGTCAGGCAAAAGCGCAGAAGGGTTCGACCAGATATGGATAGTAAGATCAGGGAAGAGGTGCTCAAACAGTTCGACGCCGGGTTTCTTGCTGTGGTTGACTACCCACCATGGATTGCAAACATAGTGCCGGTTCCTAAGAAAGACGGGAAAGTGCGCATGTGTGTAGATTACAGGGATCTAAATAAAGCAAGTCCAAAAGATGATTTCCCACTACCACATATAGATATTTTGGTGGATAATACAGCACAAGCTTCAGTGTTCTCTTTTATGGATGGTTTCTCCGGGTAAAATCAGATCAAGATGGCTCCCGAGGATATGGAAAAAACTACCTTCATGACATCTTGGGGCACTTTTTGCTACAAAGTAATGCCTTTCGGGTTGAGAAACGCAGGGGCAACATATCAAAGGGCCATGGTCACACTATTTCATGATATGATTCACAAAGAGGTCGAAGTATATGTAGATGATATGATTGCCAAATCCGGCACAGAGGAAGAGCACATCACAAATCTACATAAGTTGTTCGAACGCTTAAAGAAGTACAAGCTAAGGTTAAACCCGAACAAGTGTACGTTTGGTGTAAGATCGGGAAAGCTGTTGGGATTCATTGTAAGCCAGCGAGGTATAGAGGTTGATCCTGATAAAGTAAAAGCCATACAGGCGATGCCCGTTCCAAAAACAGAAAAAGAGGTGCGAGGTTTCCTGGGCCGATTGAATTACATCTCAAGGTTCATTTCACATTTAACAGCTACATGCGAGCCTATATTCAAACTACTCAGGAAAGATCAACCTATCAAGTGGAACGATGATTGTCAAGTAGCTTTCGAAACCATAAAGAACTACTTGCAAGAACCACCTATACTCTTACCTCCTGTACCCGGAAGGCCACTAATCATGTATCTCACAGTACTCGAAAGGTCTATGGGGTGTGTACTGGGGCAACAAGATGAAACAGGCAGGAAAGAACACGCTATCTACTACCTCAGTAAGAAATTCACGGATTGCGAATCTCGGTATTCACCATTGGAAAAGACATGTTGTGCCCTAGCATGGGCCTCCAAACGTCTAAGGCAATATATGCTGAACCATTCCACATGGCTAATATCGAGAATGGATCCTTTAAAATACGTGTTCGAAAAGTAGGCGCTCACGGGTAGAATTGCAAGATGGCAAATGTTGTTGTCCGAATACGACATACAATATGTAACTCAAAAAGCAATAAAAGGGAGTGTATTGGCAGAACATCTTGCTCACCAATCCCTCGAAGAATACCAGTCTATGAAGTTCAACTTCCCCGATGAGGATATTATGCTAGTAAGAGACTATGAAATACCAGGACCCGACGAGGGACCCGAACCGGGTTTGGTATGGAAACTCATGTTCGACGGTGCCTCAAATGCACTAGGACATGGCATAGGGGCAGTATTGACATCTCCCGATGACCGGCACTTACCCTTCACTGCAAGACTATGTTTCAACTGCACTAACAACATTGCAGAATACGAAGCATGCATATTGGGGTTAGAAGCTGCAATCGACCTAAGGATCAAACTCATTGATGTATACGGAGACTCAGCATTGGTAATCCATCAAGTCAACAAAGAATGGGACACTCGAGATGCAAAACTAATCCCATACCGAGACCTTATACTGGAGTTGACGGCTGAATTTGATACTATCACTTTTACTCATATCCCGAGGGAAGAAAATCAAATAGCCGACGCACTAGCAACGCTCTCCTCTATGTTCAAGGTGACCTGGCCAAACCATGAACCACGGATAACTGTTAGACACTTTGACGAACCTGCCTATTGTCTCACGATTGAGGAGCAGTCTGACAATGAACCATGGTACCACGACATTAAAAAGTACCTGGAAAAACAAGAATACCCGGAGAATGCCTCAACAATTGATAAAAAGACACTAAGGAGACTTGCATCCAAGTTCTTCTTAAGCGGAAGCATCCTATACAAAAGGAACTATGATTCAGTGTTGTTGAGGTGTGTAGATAAAAACGAGGCTAAGGAGATTATCAGGGAGGTACATGAAGGAACCTTCGGAACTCATGCAAACGGACATTCAATGGCTAGAAAAATACTGCGAGCAGGGTATTACTGGTTAACAATGGAGGCCGACTGTTTCCAATATGCAAGGACCTGTCACAAGTGCCAGATCTACGCTGACAAGGTGCACGTACCACCAAACCCGTTGAACGTTCTAAGTTCACCATGGCCATTTGCAATGTGGGGAATCGACATGATAGGGATGATAGAACCTAAAGCTTCGAATGGACACCGATTTATATTGGTTGCCATAGACTACTTCACCAAATGGGTCGAAGCTGCCTCTTACACCAACGTAACAAGACAAGTAGTCACTCGGTTCATCAAGCATAATATCATATGTCGGTATGGGGTTCCAAGCAGGATTATCACCGATAATGGGTCGAATCTGAACAATAACATGATGAGGGAGCTGTGCGAGGAGTTCAAGATTGAACACCACAATTCTTCACCATACAGGCCTAAAATGAACGGCGCTGTCGAAGCTGCAAACAAAAGTATCAAAAAAATAATACAAAAGATGGTGAAAACATACAAGGATTGGCACGAAATGCTTCCCTTCGCCCTACACGGTTACAGAACCTCGGTGCGTACATCTACAGGGGCAACCCCCTTCTCCCTAGTCTACGGTATGGAAGCTGTCCTCCCAATCGAGGTGGAAATCCCGTCACTAGGAGTCATAGCTGACACAAAGTTAGAAGAATCGGAATGGGTAAATACTCGTTTTGATCAGCTTAATCTCATTGAAGAAAAGCGACTGACAGCTTTGTGTCATGGACAACTCTATCAGAAGAGGATGAAAAAAGCGTTCGATAAGAAGGTCCGACCTCGAACCTACAAAGAAGGTGACATTGTCCTCAAGAAGATACTGTTACCTCGACTCGACGCTCGTGGAAAATGGACACCTAACTACGAAGGTCCATACATTGTAAAAACGGTGTTCTCAGGAGGGGCATTAGTCCTCACTACAATGGATGGGGATGAGCTACCGCACCCAATCAACTCAGACGCGATCAGAAAGTACTATGCCTAGCAAAAGCAGGATTACCGGACATAAGCCGAAGGCAAACTACGAAGGATAGGGTATCGTGCAATCATCTACTTCTGAAGTCGAAGGATTATTGGGGCCCTCGATAACAAAAAAGAGCAACGGCAGTATTAATATCATTTCTATTTGTCATTTTCTTTCTTCGCATTTCTGTACACTCGCCAATTCAAGGCAATATCAATAAAATTTCTTTTTTTGCATACTGCGCTTCATTTCTAATTTCAGTACCAGTTGCAAAGGATAATTTATTTTCATAAACTTTAACATGGATTTAACATGAGAAACTTGTAAACTTGCAAAAGGACAAAATCTCCGAAAGGCTACACACGCCTTGCACTGGTGTTACCCCAGGTTGATCCTTTCACAAAAAAAAAGAGGTCGGCCAGTCATCCGAATACGAACTGAGCCAGAGTTCACAAACAATTCAAAAAAGGTTAAACAAAGGCAATGGGTGATAAAGAGATGAGTGATAAGGAGATGAGGTGTCGGGGTTATCATACATACATCATTGCATACATTCATCAGTATACATACAACATATACATGTGTAAGCATTCACACATGCGCATTATACAAACAACGCATAAGCATGATACATACGCATTTACAGAACAAAATTCTACATAGGTAAATTTTGCGACAACACTCGCGAATAACCCTATTGGTGGTACAGGTAAATTCTGCGATAACACTCGCAGATAACCCTGATAACATAGGTAAATTTCGCGATAACACTCGCGAATAACCCTATTGGTGGTACAGGTAAATTCTGCGATAACACTCGCAGATAACCCTGATAACATAGGTAAATTTCGCGATAACACTCGCGGATAACCCTATTGGTGGTACAGGTAAATTCTGCGATAACACTCGCAGATAACCCTGATAACATAGGTAAATTTCGCGACAACACTCGCGAATAACCCTATTGGTGGTACAGGTAAATTCTGCGATAACACTCGCAGATAACCCTGATAACATAGGTAAATTTCGCGATAACACTCGCGGATAACCCTATTGGTGGTACAGGTAAAATCTGCGATAACACTCGCAGATAACCCTGATAACACAGGTAAATTTCGCGACAACACTCGCGAATAACCCTATTGGTGGTACAGGTAAATTCTGCGATAACACTCGCAGATAACCCTGGTGACATAGGTAAATTTCGCGACAACACTCGCGAATAACCCTATTGGTGGTACAGGTAAATTCTGCGATAACACTCGCAGATAACCCTGGTAAAACAGGTAAATTCTGCGATAACACTCGCAGATAACCGTGGTAAAACAGGTAAATTCTGCGATGATATTCGCAGATAACCCTGTCAGTACAGGTGAACTTGCTAGAATTATAGCAAGCAATCCTATTGGGGTCCACAAACTACAGAAACTTACTAGAACTATAGTAAGTGGGGGTTCACAAACTGCGGAAGCTTTCCGACCATAGCAAGCCAATTACACAGCCAACAAAGGTCCTCGCTATGTAAGACTCAGGCTTTAGCAGGACATTTCTCTTCGTACATACTCAAATTCAAGGCAAATTTAAGGGTCTTCCAGTATTTAATAACTCTTCGATCGGAACAACGCGAGATTTATACACTCTCTTGTCACCCAATCCAAGGTAATTAAATAGGGGCAGCTGTCATACCCCAAAATTTACCTTCCACACTTATCTCATAACAAAAGCAAGGTTCAAATCTCAAGACATGGCTCATTTAAATAATCCAGATGATTCACAGTCAGCAAATTCAAACTGAAAGGTCAATCACAATCAAGGCATGATTCAAACCATAATCATTGGGCAAACATCAAGTATGGGGTGCATAACCATCATTTGATCAAGAATTGATCATGATTCCATTAATAGAAACTCAGAGATGAACAAACATGAAAAGGTTCAAATTAGGGTTTCTTAGGAGAAAGTCAACCCAACTTTGACTGAGCATAACTTTCACATGGAACATCAAAAATTCCCCACTCAAAGCCTATTTTGAAGGAAATTGGATTCTCTACAACTTTGTGTCTCACAAGCCAAGGCTAGAAATGCTTCATTTAAGAGATACAAAGCAAAAGATTACAGGTCATTTTCAGGCATCCTTCAAAAGCAGTTTTTTCCCAAAGAGGATATGATCAAGATAAAAGTTCCAAATGAAAAATATATTCCAAAGTGGCTTATAGAGGACCTCTTGAGGTTTCCAAAAAGTCTTGGAACTCCCTCATAGCTTAAAAATTGAGTGAGATATGCTTGATCAAAGTTAGGAAATTTTTGGAGGTAAAATGTGAAATAAGAGGGTTCAAATTAGATTCCTTGCAAATGGACCCATACTTTTATGACTTAAACTTGGTCCACAAGTTACCCAAAACATATGCCACAAGTTATATCATCTTTATTTGATTTTACATAATTTTATTTTATTAAAAAAATTGATTTTTAATGATTTATTTAAGTGGAAAATCAAATATTATTGTAGAAAATATGTTTTGATTGTTTTCAATCAACATTTATGACTAAATACAATCACATTTTCGTGCATAATCAAATGGGAAAAGATTGATACAAAATAGGCCAAGTATGGTAACTTAGGAATCAAGAATAAATCAAATCTCCAAAATTTGCAAGAGTGGATTCAAAGATCAATGGGCCTCCAATTTCTTGACCTAATAGAAGTCTATAAGTAGTTGAAGCCAGGCACACGAATAGGGGTGGCAAAATCTGGAGAAAAGAGAATTTGCAAGAACTTCAAAAAGTCACTCAAAACTTGGATTCGGGTTCAGAGAATTGGAGGCTTTCAGGGAGATTTAAAGGTTCCAAAAGCTTCCTCAGGAGATTTGGAACGTGTCTGGATCGCTGCTCTACACCAACAACCCCAGAATATCCTCCTATTTGTCAAAGTAAGTGGTTCTGAAACTTGGATCGATTAGAGCAATTCATGCATTCTTACATGTTTTTTTATGATATATTCTGCTTGAGTATGATGCTATGATTGTTTCTGGGTCATCGGTTTGGAATTTACGCGTTTGAATTAGGTTCCACCATTGGAGGCCGTCGCGAGTTCTAGGGTTTCCAATTAGGGGTTTTTGGTAGGGGTCAAATTAGGGTGAATTGAGAACATATTTGAGATCGTGTGACTGAGACGGAAAGATTGAGATGATCGCGCCCTATTTATATATTGGTATACCCTAATCGCTATTTGCCAGGCCTGTTCGCTACGAAAAGAATCGTAGCAGATTCATAGCAATTGTTTTGCAGGTTTTTGTGACCCCTTGGGGAAGATGATAACGTGTCATCACGTTAATGGGCTGTTTGAAAACTGGCGCGCGTTTCCCTGTGTTCAGGTCTCAATTGCGTACATGTTTTGCTTGTTGTATTTGTTTAACACGCGTGGACGCTTGGTGTGTTGGTTGTGTGAGCCACTGGTGAGGGGGAGGTCATGGGTTCGAGCCTCCCCTTCGCCTATTTATTTTTCTGGGTATTCCTCTATGATTCCATGCTTCTCTCATCATAGTTTCCACCGTAAACCCCTAAGATCTCACCCTTAATCCTCCACTCTGCCAGATCTAACGCCCCAAGAGTAATCCCTATAACATGAACCTTCAAGTCAGCCACACTTAATCATAACCCTAAATAACTAAATAAATTTTAATTAACATACTTATTTTAATCAATTCTTTTAATATATTTATCTATTTAATAATAATTATTTTTTTTTTCATAAATAAATTAATATGTAATAATTATATTAAAAACTCTAATTTGTTGTTCGTTCCGATTAAATCAATTAATCGCTATGGTCAACAATAAATTTTAATTAAAATGTTTATTTAATTAATATGCAAATTAAATTATATTCGATTAAATGGTTGCAACTATCTTATTGGTTGTGATGATTAATCTTTTCTTCAAATTCTTTATTCTTTTTAATCGAATTAATCGGTTGCGAGGGGTAATGATATAAGTTAAATTATTAAAAAAACATCTTAATTCATTATTAGTGATAATCGACTCAATCGATTAAAATTGGTAGTGATGCAATTATTAATCTTTTAACTATGGTGATCAAATCTATTGATCATTGCGGTTAATAGTACCAAATCAGGGTTGTACGCCCAAACCTTAAAATACTTCTCAAATCTATTCAAAATTACAAATTATCAAACTGCGATAGGCCGTTCAAAAAGCCTCAAAACAATTTCAAACCATTCAAATCAAATTCTAAGGCGTACAATCCTGTCCCCGAACTACGTAGACTCTGATCCTCCCTAAGGAGGTACGTAGGCACTTGGCAACAAGGCGAGTCCCCCTCTTCAAAATCTCAATCGTGTCCTAAAATTCTGTTTGCCACATTTCTCCCTAATTCCTGCCATGCAACCCTAATCTTTGAATGTTAGCCTTTAGGAAAGGGCTGAGGGTGCCTCATACCTTCCCTCAGCCTGATTATAATAACTTACCCTCAATCTCTTATCTGCGTAGGGTTCCTATTCGCCCTTCAGAATAGGTGGCGACTCGAAAGCTTAATTTTTTAGGCAGGTTGCTACAGACCGATGCCCCACTTAGACTGTCTTGGAAGAAATGCATCATCAGCTTTTGATCGTGGGCATAAGCAACCATTTTCCTGACGTACATGCGTAAATGACTTCTTGGGCATGTAAGTCCTTTGTACTTTTCAAATTTAGGTACCTTGAACTTATGGGGAATAGTCAATTCTGGTACCAAGCTCATCTCATAAGTATCCACATCAAAGACGTCGTATCCTTCTACTTCTTTTAGCCTCTCTTCTAGCGCCTTGATTTGTCCGCTGTTCCTAGCATTCTCTTCAGAGTCAGAGTGAGTTTGCTTATACTGAGGCACCTGATTTGTATCATCCACATCCCCATATTGCAAATCTACATAGTCTTCGTCCTTAGGCGGATTGTTAGCAGGGATGCAAACAGTGCGAGGTACCCCTTCCTTCTGAGTAGTGGGAATGAATCATTCATGGGAAGCTTCTCCCTCTTCATGGGTTCTTATAATTCTCTTAGGGGAGTGGGCATTTGACTTGTGAGGGTCAAAGCCTCGAACAAATCCTAATAACGGATTGCCATCGTCCGGTAATTCTTCATACTGACCCTGAACTTCCTTAGCCTTTTCTTGTTTGTCCCTGAGGTCTTTCATGAAACTCAGCATCTGAGTCATTCCTCCCTTAATTTCCTCCACAGTACCTTTCAGTTGGATTACTTCTTTGCGAAGGGCGGCTTGATTCTGCTCTAGCTGTTCCATTGCTTTCTTCTTCTGAGACCGGGTTTGATATGGTGGTGCGGTTGCTTGGTTGTCTTCTCCAATGCTATTAATGTTATGCTTATGCTATGTTCATGTCTTATCCACATTATTATAGTATATATATATATATATATATATATATATATATATATATATATATTTACTATATATATTTTTTATATATATTTTTTTTTTAAAAATAATCCTTTGGTGAATATTATAGGAACAATGAGTAATGCGGAAATAAACACACTTTATTAATTGAAAAATTAAAAGAAATAACACTTCATTGTTGGTTTACAAATAGAAATAGAAACTGGAAATTAAAATACTTAAAATAAAAGCAAGAAGGAAAAAGAATAAAATCTAAGAACGCCTTTGGATATCCGCTTTGAACTTGTCCACCATATCTCTACAAAGCTCCATGAATTCCTTTACCATCTCGGGAAGAATGACGGGAGAAGATTCCGCTTTTTCCAAACTCTTCGGAATGTCTTGGATGAAATCATTGCACAAGAAGACTAGCTTATCATAATTATCGCGACATTTTTCGTAATCTTCAAGCATCTTAGGAACCATTCTCACATGCTCACTTGTTGTAGAAACAATTGTGTATTGCCTCATCCAATAATCCCTTTCATCCCTTGTTTCCTCAAATATCTCCCTTTGCCTTATGAATACTTGTCTAAGTGCGGCCATAGCTAAAAGGGCTCTATTGTGCTCATTGGTGCGCTGTAAAAGTGCCTCTTCCGTGGTCAATCTTCTTGTGCGCTCTTCTTGTCCAAATTTGCGAGCTTCTTGAAGATCATACTTGAGGTTTCTTATTTCCACTTCTTGATCCTTAGTTCTATCAGTTAATTCAAAGACTACAGTTTCTAGATTTTTCTCGAATTCTGCTTTGTCACGGGAAGCTTTCTCATAACACCTTCTCCACTTTGCAATTTCCACATTTGCTTGCTCCAACCTTTCATTATGTGCTACTAAATTAAAATTAGCACTTAGGACACCTTTCGTTGCACGCTTTCTTTTACCTCTTTGTGGATCGCTTTCTTCCTTCATTGCTTGAAGCTCTTGGTTCTTCTCTTTAAGGTCAAAGCATAGTTGGCTCCTTTCGTTGGTAAGTTGATGTAAATCAAGCTCTAATTTTTCTTTTTCCTTTCGGGATGCCTCTAGGGCAGCCCTGATCCCTTCTATCTCTTCGATGGATAGAGGAACAGGATTAGGAGAATCAGGCTTGTATGCGAGATCCGCAACAAAAGGAAGCAAAATCTTTCCAACTCTTTCTTGAACCCATTTAGTGTAAGGTTCTTTAGCAATAACATTCTTTGGCCCAAAGTCCTTTGTTTGAACATGCTTCCAAGCTTGAATTACCTTCTTCAATGTTCTTGGTTCACCTTTTCCATTGTCATGCAAAAGCAATTCTTCCACTTGTTGTTTGGAAGGCTCACAATCCATAGAATGGCCCAATTGGCGCAATGCTAACACGGGGTTATAATTAATATAGCCTAAAGTTCCCACGAAGAATTTCTGGCCTTGGCATGTGAGAGACAAAGTTGTAGAGAACCTAATTTCCTTCCAAATAGGCTTTGAGTGAGGAATTTCTGATGTTCCATGTGAAAGTTATGGCCAGTCAAAGTTGAGTTGACTTTCTCCTATAAAAAACCCTAATTTGAACCTTTTGAATTTGTTCATTTCTGAGTTTTTATTGATGAATCATGATCAACCCTTGATCAAATGATGGATATAATCTCCCATACTTGATGTTGACCAAAATTCAGGAGCTTTGACTGTACTTTGACCATGGTTGACTTTTAGGTCAACCTAGTCGATTGTGGATCATCTGAGCCATTGAATGAGCACACTTTGGGATTGGATTTTGAATTTTGACATAGAGGTATCTTGAAACATAGTGAACCATGGGGAACTCCCTTGGAGACCTTATTTTGTTAATTTCCTCTAGAGGGTACCAAACCCTAGTTTTAGGTGATCCTTGCTTAGGAGAATGCCTTGATGAAACTCTTGAGCTTTGAATCAATGAGGTAAGTTAAGGTTGATGAGATAATCTTAATTGCATATATTGTTAGTATTTATACATACATTCATAGCATGGTCAGCTTTATGGTGGAAGCGATGAAACTGTGGGTTCACATGGTAAGAGACGTTGATCCTTGAAGAGAAATAGGCGTAGAAGACGCGATCCTTAATTGGAGATAGGCGTGTTGGCTTTGATCTTGTCCAAATCGGAAGATTGACTTGGATTCTAGATATTGAATTTGAAAGCGGTGAAACTTTGGGTTCACACGGTACCATATACATAGATTCACATTTATACATTTGGGTCACATTGTGTGCTTTGTGATTGTTTTTGTATCTATGAGATTGCTTTGCACGATTATCGATATTTGGTATATGAATTGTCTATTTTGAGAAGAGTGGTGAATTGTGAAATGTATGCTTGTTTATGTTTTTCATTTCCCATTATTATATTTTCTTTAATAATTTGAATTCTCACCCTTTTGTTTGAATTTTGCCCTTTGTTGGTAACGTGCAGGTTCAGACGCTTAGTAGCTTGTTCGTGGTAGCCGGAAAGCTTCCGAGTTTTTTGTTTGATTAGGTAGCGAGTCATATGCTCTGGTTATGTAACACTTAGGGGGATTATGTATTGACTTATGCTTATGTTTTGAACCTTGCTATCTTTATGATTGTTGAATATTCTGGATGTATGTGTTAACATTTGGATATGTTGTTTAAAGGCCTTGTAGCCTAGATTTGTAAATTCAAGTAGCATGGATATTAATGTTATTTTGAATTGGTAGATGAATATGGTATGGCACATATTCATTGAAATTATGTGATAGCAATTCTTTGGTTCTCTACAAGCGTTTATGCATAATGTATGGAAGCATGAGATTTACATCATTGCTTTACAATATGATCTTTGCATATTATGATTGTTTATATGTTGTTTGGGATTTCCATTTTGTGGAAATCAACATGCAGAGCCCTTTTTCCTATATGCATGCTTACTCTATGAATTGTATGTTATAATTTGGGGTTAGAAAAGGGGTGTTACATTAGTAGTTTAAGAGCCCTTTATTCCTGTTGTATTAGATTTGTGTATCTGACACGATCGATACTGTTTTTTCTATTTTGGTTGTTGATTGTCGTAGAGGACGATGGTTGCTGGAAGGAACGATGATGCCATTGCTGATGCATTGAGGATGTTGGTTGGATCCCTTGGTCAGATTCCTCAAGCCAATGTTAGAAATCATAATGGTGATGATGATGAGTATCGTGCTTTGGGGAAGTTCCATAGGAACAATCCTCCCACCTTTGAGGGAGAGCATGAACCGGATAAAGCTCAAGCTTGGTTGAAGGCGATTAAGAAGATATTTAAGGTTATGAATTGTACGGATGCTCAGAGAGTGCAATTTGGTACTCACATGCCCGAGAAGGAAGCGGAGGATTAGTGGGGCAATATGGCTCTGAGGTTTGACGAGGAAGGTATTCAGATTACTTGGGATCTTTTCCGTAATGCATTTCTGGAAAACTATTTTCCAGAAGATTGCCGTGGAAAGAAAGAGGTGGAGTTCATTGAATTGAATCAAGGGAATAGTACCGTGGCGGAGTATGCTGCTAGATTTCAAGAGCTTGTCAAGGATTGTCCTCACTACAATACTATGAATGCGGAGAGGTCTAAGTGTTTGAAGATTGTGAATGGTTTGAGGCATGATATCAAGAAGGTGATTGGTTACAAACAGATTACTCGTTTTGCGAAGTTGGTTAACAAGAGTCGGATTTGTGATGAGGATAGTAGGGAGAGTGCTTGTCACTACAAGGCTATGAATGAGAAGAAGGGTCAATTTCGTGGGAAACTGTATGATGACAAGAGGAAACAATCTGGTTTTGGCAAGAAGCCAAGTGGGGGAGGAACTTCTACTCCACTTAAATGCTTCAAATGTGGTGTTGAAGGTCATCATGCTATTGATTTTGGTAAGGATTCTGTTACATGTTTCAAGTATGGCAAGATTGGTCATAAGGCAAACAAGTGTGGAGTTGTTTCGAGTGTGACTTGTTACAACTCTGGGGAGCAAGGTCATATTAGTACCCAATGTGACAAACCGTAGAAGGAACAAGCGAAGGGAAAAGTGTTTGCATTGTCTGGTGCGGAGGCCACTACCGATGATAGGCTAATCCAAGATACGTGCTTTATTAATGATACACCTTTGATTGCTATTATTGATACTGGTGCAACGTGTAACACCCGTATATTTTAATTTCTAATTTAATTGGAAATTTAATTAATAATTAGAATTATTGGTGGTTTGTGGAATTTAATTGGAAAATAATGGTTTATGGTGTTGGGCCATGTGTGATGTTAAGGAATGAGGGGGGTGTTATGTTAGTAAAGGCCTTATTCTAATTAAAGGTTATTTTATAAAATAATAAGGATTTGGGAAGAAAGGTAGGTAACGTGAAAAGAGTTTGGAAAAAGGGAGAACATGAAAGAACTGGAGGATTTGGAACACGAAGAATGTGAAAGAGGAGTAGTAGAGGGAGAGACCAATCAAGAACTCTTTGCTAAGGTAAGGGGGACTCTCCGGTTAACATTTCTTATCGTGTTTCGGATGATAACATTGATTAGGAATATTGTCTAGGTCAATTGGATTATATGTTAGGTTTAGAGATGTTATAATTGATGAAAATTGCATAGATTATTGGTTAATAATGTGTTGTTTTGATGTATAGTGATGTATGATGATGCAATTGATGATTATTTGGCTGTATATGATGTTTAGAATAGATTTTGGACTTAGAATGTGTGAGATCGCAGGGTCTGTCGCAGACCTGAGAATCTGCAAAATCGCATGTTCGCTAAGCGGAGGGGGGTCCGCTAAGCGGAGGACCCGACCTAGAAAGGTTGCTGGTGGTCCGCTGAGCGGAGTTCTGAAGGTAGTTCGCTTCTGTCACGAGTCGCTAGTGATAATCTTCTTTACATGATCTGAGGTGGAGTGCCCTTTGTTGAGGACTTTAAGACGTGGAACAAGAGTTTGAAACCTTGAGAACATGTTATCGATAGTTTCGTCATCTTCCATCTTGAAAGTTTCATATTTTTGAATTAAGGCAAGAGCCTTGGTCTCCTTTATTTGAATGTTGCCTACATAAGTCATTCTTAAAGAATCAAATATGGACTTAGCAGAGTCTCTATTTGTTATTTTTTCATACTTTGTATAAGAAATCACATTTAGCATAATGGTTCTAGATTTGTGATGATTCTGATATTTTTTCTTCTGTTGATCATTCATACTTCTTCTTTCAACCTTGTCTCCTTTGTATCAACAGGATGTTCATAGCCATTGACTACTGTATCCCATGGATCAACATCATAACCAAGAAAGAAACTTTTTATTATGTCTTTCTAGCAATCAAACCTTTCTCCATCAAATATTGAAGGTTTAGGGTTGTAGTGATCTCTTTCATTGATAATTGATGCAGGTGGTGATGATGGTGAATCAACCATAGTGTTTCTAAAACTCGTCTGGAGTTTTATATGACACGCTTAAGTGCCAGAATCGGAGCTCTGATGTCAATTGAAGGTGTGAGAAACACAAGAAAAGGGGGTTGAGTTGGGTTGCACCAAATATAATCTTTTTGCAACTCAAAACTCAAAGTTAACAAGTGAATAAAAATAAATGACACTATTACTTTTATCCTAGTTCACTGTTATCTAAGTTACTCTAGCCCACCCGCCAAGGTGATTTTTCTTCTAATTAATAACTTAATCCATTATAACCAAATCGATTATAGATAACAACAATGACCACACCCAATGTCTTCACAAGACTTCTGACTAACACTAGTCTCCCAAGGAATCAACCACAATAAGTCCGATCAACCTTGTTGAAAACCCCAACAAGTTCACTTGATCGTTACCGTGAAACCACTATGACCGCAACCATAGTCTTCTTGAGAACTCTGACTAACACTTAGTTTCTCTAGGTACCTATCAACCAACGTTGATTACAAGTGTGTATTGCAAAGATGCTTCTGATAAGCAGATTACACAATGATTAAGTACAACAACAAAAAAGTGTCTAAAGCAATATACAAACAAAAGAGCCTTGCTAAAAATACAAAGCTATACAAAGAATTTCTCTAACAGAGTTTGTGCAACGCTATGGTGTAATTTTGTAGAACTGATTCGTTGATTTCAAATTCTTCCAATGGCTTCCTTTATACAGAAGGATATATCAGTTAGAGGCTAGAATAGGAAATACAAAGTACAGTTGGAAAGTCTCCAACGATCATGGTGAGAATGGTAAATAACAAGTACATCTAGAACTATCCTTACACCACCCTATAACAGTAAAGGTCACAGTTTACGTTAGTACTTTTATGCTCACCATCACATGCAAGTCATTCTTGATCTTTTGAGACTTCTGATTGAATGTTGATTGAAGCATGTTGTAGAAGTATCAGAACTTGAATCTTCAGAGCCTAAGACTTTGAGTCTTCAAAATCTGTTCAGCAGAACCTTGTCTTCAGAGTCTTCAATATTTGGTCTTCAGAAGAGATGTCTTAAGATATTGAGAACTTGTTCAGCAGAACCTTTGTCTTCAGCATCTTCAGAACATGGGAGCACAAAAGCAATATCTTCAGATCTTCAAAACTTGTTCAGCAGAACCTTGTATTCAACATCTTTAGAACATGCAATACAAAAGCAAAGATTTGGAAAGCCTCCAAAGCTTCCTTGTAAAAGTCACAATCAAAAGCTCTTATACTGAGTATCCTTAGAACCGTTGTAGAAGTAGCATCCCAAAATCTTGACTTCCTTTGTAACACATGTAGGTATTCCTCCAAAGTGTTAAGTTCATAATATGATGACATCACATGCCTTTTTGCCAGAGCTAAAACCTGTTTAGAAAAAGCTACACACTACAAAGAAACCATTAGAATATACAATTGTTCTTTAAGATAACATAAAATTATTATCAAAACTTAAGGCTAAATGCATAACCAATCTTGTTCTTACAATAATTTAGTTAGAATTTTGTCGAGTTTTTCTTGTTTCTCTTTAGGTTCTCAATTTTTTTAGTGTTTTTTTTTGTTATCACCTTTGGGTTTTTGTTTGTTAGTTACTAAAAATAATAAATGCTAAATTTATAAATTCAAATTTGAAAGTATCATATACCAAATTAATATAAATTGCATATACAAAATTTTTTAGATCTATCAACACACATTGAATAACATCAGTCACGTGATACTCAAAATCCCAAAATGTACGGTTTCAAAAACATGTTTTGCAAAGTAAAGAATATTACAAGATACACTTATCTCGTTATAATTAGCTTACTTAAATTAGACATTGTGTACTCAATGTAATTTAACAAAAATTCATTTCTATACACAATCACCAAAGTTGCATCACGTCCTTTAGGAGTACAAGATCAACCTGTCAAATAAAAAAATCAAAAAAATACTATCCTACTTTGTTACGGGAATTATTCAAACGTTGCATCAAACATGAAGTTTATAAATATTATACCTTAAACATGTTACAAGTCAAACATGCACAAGCAAATCCGACCACATATATTTATAATATACTAAATCAGAAGCAGACATTATGAGCTTAACATTTCAATATCATTTTTTCTACATCTTCAATTATCCTATGTGACACCTCCGCAAATTAATTTTTACATATTAAACACGCATTTATTTATTTTTTTAGGTCATGGGTTCAAACCTTGAAAAATTCAAATATATTTATATATAATCTTATAAATAATTGTTATCTTTGATAAATATTATTTTCATAAATTTTATAGAGCATTATTTTTTATTTTTTTACAAAGAGGGCCAAAGGCCCAAGAAAACAAAAACTATGGAGGGAAAAGCCTAACAGAGGACACCCTACGAACATCCTCATCTAAATATTTAGAAATACAAGCAGGAGGCAAATTATAAATCAAAATCTCCGAATCATCAGTACACCCAACGGAAGAAAGTATGTCAGCACACATATTTGTTTCTCTAACCGAGTGAACTATTGAAACACCTTCAAGCTTAGCCATAAGAACTTTAATCTTATCAGGGATCGCCACACAACCAATATGCATAGAAACACCACTCTCAACCGCTTCCACCACCATAATTGAGTCAACGTTTATCTCCACTTTAAAATAGCCAAGAACTATTGAAAGCTTTAGACCTTCAAAGACTCCCCATAACTCCGCCATAAAAAGAGTGCACTTTCCCAAATTCTTAGAAAAACCACCCAACCAATCACCAAGATGATTATGAATTAACCCTCCACACCCAGCCACATTATTGCTTCTACAAGCACCATCCGAATTCAACTTAACCCAATTCTTCCGTGGAGGGCACCAAGAAGAATTCCGATCGCTACTCAACTTATTAGTCCCACCCTTCACCATCAAACTAGCTTGCTCATACTCTTTTACCTTCTGTTGAATGAAAACACCAGGATCAAAAGGTTTACTCCCATCACCATGCACTTCAACATTTCTCCACATCCAAATGAAATAGCAGCTGGTAGCAAAAGTTTGACTCCAAAGTTGCTCCCGTTTCCGATACAAATTCATGTTACCTTCAAACCAAACTATGAAATCTTGTTGCTGATAAAAATCTTTATAGTAAATTGTAGGCTTCAACAAATTCCAAACCTTTTTAGCTTTCCATCAATCCCTCAAAGCATGCATACTATTCTCCAGCACATGCCCACAAATACTACAAGAAGCAGTGCCTAGGCCTCTCTTGTTCTTGTTCATATTAGTCATTAATTTATCATGATAAGCCAACCATAAAAAGCACCTAATCCGTCCAGGCACACGCAACTTCCAAATATACTCCCAGTATTTATTCTCCCTCCCACAGTTTGTTTCGGTAAGAGCTTGATACATAGCTTTGACCGAGTAATTTCCATCAACGCAGACAGCCAAAACAAACGTATAATCTCCCCCATCCTTCTTCGGCGGAACAATAGCCTTCATTCATCTAAGAATATCTGTTGGAATCCACCCTTGTAACCGAAGCCAGTCCCACTATCCACTGTCTCGCGCCAAATGCTGAACCTGCAAGCCCCGCAGCTCATTCGGAATGCTCACAACAATGTTAGCTATGCGCAGGCCTGGAGCTATCCAACAATCATTCCAAGCATCAATCTTCTCCACTGTCCTGATACTACATACGCCAGTACAAATAATCTCTGGCATCAAGTTATACAGTGCCCTCCAAATACTAGAATCTTGGCTCTTGTACTTGCACGGTTGTTGTTTATCATTTCCAAGATACAAGCCTTTCAAAACTCTGCACCCTAAATCTTGTGAATATGCCAACAAGCCCCAACTAAGCTTCATGAAACAAGCTCTGTTCATAACCTCGAGCTTTCTCAAACCTAAGCCTCCAACTCCTTTTGGTTGCATAATCATATCCCACTTCACCGAATGAATTTTTTTCTTAGTTCTAGTGTCACCCCATATGAAATTCCACTGAGCTCTTTATATATCCTTGATGCAAGAAATAGGAAGAATATTCGTCATCATGGCATACGTCGGGATTGCTTCAACAACTAATTTAGCCAGTGTAACTCTACTTGCAAAATACAAAATGTTAGCTTTCCAATTGGTAAGTCTGCCTTCCACTTTCTCTTGAATATACTGAAAGTCATTGCTTCTCAAAGCTTTCCCATTTAATGGCACTCTTAGGTACTTCCCAAAGCTATCAGCTTCACGAAAGTATGCAATATGCGTCAACTTATTACGCATGTTACGCGAAATATTCCTAGAGTACATTAAACTTGACTTCTCATTACTAATCTCATGCCCTGGCATCTTACAGAACCTGTTAAGAACATCAACTTATATATCACTATATGTATTTGTCTTGCTACTATTTTTAATTATAAAAATTAGATAAAAGAAACTTTTTTTTAATCAAGATATTATAAAAGGGAGAACTAAGGATTCTCCAACCTTTTTACACTATGAATAGGCAAAAGCTCGACAAAAGAAATTACCAACCAATTACAATTACGAAAAAAAAAAGTAAAGGCTCTTTGCTAAATTCATAAAAGGGATAGTTGGAATGGGTAATATGTTGTACCCCAATTTTTGACCCTGAGATCCCACACCATTTTGTGCATAACATGGTCATTATCATCATTATCATCATCATCATTATTTATGTCCCATTTACTAACAAAAATATACAAAAAGAGATTGTGTTTTGCTTGTTGCTTGTTTCCCAAGGCAGGTGATTAATTAGGGAGTTTAGGCAAGATTAGGGTTGCTTTGGAATAGAGTTGCTTTGGTGTGTTTTGATACTGAGGTATGCTCTTCTATTTATAGGCAGTTGATGCAGTACAAATTGGAGGAGTGAGCTTGCTTAGTGAAGTCATCTTGGTTTCTTGGCCATGAAGGAATTCAAGGAATCTCCAAAATGCAATGATGGTGTTTTCGAGCTAGCTCCCCATCCATTGATATTTTCTGATCTTAGGGGACAGACTTGAGGTGTTGAGCTCTCTAATTGGCTCAAGAAAGATTCCAGTTGGTGAATCACCATTTGCCATAAATTTCCCAAATGTAATCATTACATAATCACATGTTCTTGTTTTGGGAATATTCTCTAATCCTCATGCCATGGTGAAAGTGAATGCATGGTATGTTTACTGATGTATTATGGGTCGCGTAGCATCCATTAGTGAAGCCATTTGCACAAAATTGCAAAGTTTCAAAATGGTACATGACCTATAATTTCACTTCATGAGCCCTTCTTTGAACAAGCATAAATCCTAGCTCAAAATGAATTTGGAGAAGGTTGAGCACAATTTGGAAATCCCTTAATATGTACTTCAATTCATTAGTTTGGACTTTCTTCAGAATCATTTGGGAAATTTGTGAAAAAAGGGCTTAAAGTTTGAAGAAAACTAGGTCAAAAACACTTAGAATTTTTTCTAAGTTTTTATAACCTATGATTTCCAAAGCCTAAATCTCTTAAATGATTGATTTCTTGAAAAAAGTTGCTTGATTTCATGAGATCTACAACTTTCATGTTGGAAGTTTTTTGAGTTGTGTAGGTGAAATTTTGAGATCCATGAACTAGGTCAAAATGCCCTATTTTGACTTTTTGTTGACTTTTTGATCCTTGATGAATTTTCTTGATTTTCTTTGGTCAAATGACTTCAATAATCATATGTTGATGATATTGATCCTTAAAAGTCATGGTTTGACCAATAATCTTAAAAGTCAAAGGTGATCTTGTACAGTTGACTTTTTCCAGATGAAGTGAAATCTTGGACTTTGGTAATGAATCAAGTTCTCCTTCTCAAATGAGTGGCATGAATGGATTATATTGAGTCCATAGAAGTCCTTGAGTCATTTTTTGAGTTTCGGATCCATGTCCTGATTAAAAGTCAACTGCCCAGGTGAATTAGGTCAAAAACCCTAGTTGTCGACCAGATGAAATTGATGACTATATATCTTGAATTGAGGTACAATTCTAAATGGATGTTGTTATATGGATCATTTGAAGATGATTGAATCCTTTGAGTGATGTCCTGGAGCTTTTTAGGGTTTCCCAAATGTGGTCCCTGATTCCAGTCCTTTATGGGCTCAAAACCCTAGTTTGGTGATCTGAGCAAACCTGAGTCTTAATGACTGGTGTCTAATCAGTCATAGGTGAATGAATAAATCATTTGAGTCTTATGATTGTATTGGAGACTAATCCTTTTATATATTGATCCTTTGCCTGAGCTCTTTTGTCCTTGAACATCCTTGATTAAGTACCAGATGGATAAGTGACTGCTCCAAGTACCTGTCTTAAACTTGATGAAATGTCTGGAGATGTGACATCTCAAGGGGGGGTCAAAATTAGGGTATGACAGATGCCCCTATTTAAGTTTCTTCCATCCGGAGGGAGAAAGATTGACATCTTGATCTCTCCGGAATGAGAGAGACTTAAATACCAAAGAATGCCCGAATTTTGGGCTTTCCTGAGATGTTGCAGTGATAATGAAACGTTCATTCATGACTTGATCCCATTGTCGCTCTCGGCGGGGGATAGGGAGACAAACTCCCGTAGAAATGTGTTATGCGGATTCTGGTGAATGGATGGCAATGTAGAATGCGCAATCCATCTTCTTTGACTAAGTGTTGATACTTAGAAAAAGGTAAATAACCTCCCCTCGTTTCGGATGTCTGATCGCGAAACTGGTCTCAGTTATAATGATGTAAACAACCTCCCCTCGTTTCGGATGTCTGTATCTCGAAACTGGTCTCAGTTGTGATAACCTCCCCTCAATCTGGATGTCTAATCGCGGAACTGGTCTCAATTATAATGATGTAAACAACCTCCCCATGTTTCGGATGTCTGTATCTCCAAACTGGTCTCAACTGTGATAACCTCCCCTCGATCCGGATGTTTAATCGCGGAACTGGTCTCAATTATAATGATATGAATAACCTCCCCTCGTTTCGGATGTCTGTATCTCGAAACTGGTCTCAGTTGTGATAACCTCCCCTCGATCCGGATGTCTAATCGCGGAACTGGTCTCAGTTATAATGACCTGGACAATATCTCAGATAAAGAGAAAATTTCCAAAGGTTCGTTTCCTCATCAAATCTCTTACTAGTACTTGTTGGAGAGATGTCTTTTTATGGTAACTAAGAAACTTCATCATGCTTTCTTTCAACTCGACACCTTCGAAGGAATATCATACGATCTTGCGTTCTTTTGAGGGGCTAATGACTTTGCTTGAAAGTGGACGAACTGTCTTCCGAAGGAGGACCATCATTGGTCGATCCGCTGGGGAGATAACAAATTGTTTTCTGGGAGGAAAACTGTCGTTTCTCAACTTTGCTGAGGAATTCCTAGATGAAACAAACTGTCTTCGTGAAGAAGGCTGCCATTCGTTTACTCGCTTGCTGACTTGCTGGGGAATCCTCGTGCATGAACCGTTATCATGAAGAAGAATGTTCTTTCACGACTCGCAGGGGAAACTCGAGTATATGTCTCAGTAACTCGGGCAATAACATGATTAAAGTCTAACTAGACTATGCTAACTATGCAGTTATGTAAAGCATGCATGAATGTTATGATGATTATAAAATGTAAAGTGAACGTGAATAGAATTGTCGCAGATGTGAAATCCTATGATACGACTTGAATCTTTGTTGATCAGAAGATGTCTTCTTCTTGAGATATGTAGTTTGTACTCCATTGGGGGATACCGGGTTACTAGTTGTCCGCTGTTAGAAGTGTTTGAAGTGATATGACTTGGAGTGAAGATTCGTTATCGGGAGATGTTCACAAAGCGACCTCATGGGGAAACTTGTTCTCGGAGTCTCAACCATTCTCGGAACAACTGTTGGCGTTCTTCCTATTGTTTGTAAACCCTAGAAAGAAATTTCACCTTTATTTTGCATGTAAATTCATTTAATTTTTGAAAACTTTTGTTTCAAGAAAAATGACTATCAGAACTAAAAAATGCATTTTAAGAAACTGAATAAGACTCGATTGCAAAGAAAAGGCACAAGGCTCAAATTATTATTTATGGAATGGTAATCAGCCAAATGCTTGATTCCATGGAGTATTTATAAAGTTGGAAATTGGTAATTTTCGGGAAAAAGACTATGATGAAACGTGACGACCGTTATCTTTCCCTTCCACTATGAGTTGCGCTTTATTCGTGCTTCATAGAAGATGACCTACTGATGATGAATACTCCGCTGTGGATTTTCTGAATGATCAAGTTTGTCCTGAACATAGTTACTTGCCATATATCCCTATCTTTTGCGTAAACTACCCCTTTCGGGTTTCAAGTCTACCGGGATTGATTATATATTTTTTTTATGTCTCTAACTTTTGCCTGAATTGACCTTTCGAGTTTTCGATTCATCGAGACGCTCTTTTTTGCCTAAGTCGCTCTTTGCGAGTTTTCAACTTAGCGAGCTGTTCTTTTAATTTTTTAGGCGAAGTATTTCTTGACTGCGTCGACGTTCACAGGACGGGTGAATTCTTCTCCATCCATAGTCGTGAGTATTAAGGCTCCTCCCGAGAAAGCTCTCTTGACCACGTATGGGCCGTCATAATTGGGAGTCCATTTGCCCCTGGAATCTGTGAGAAATGATTGAATCTTTTTTAGCACAAGGTCGCCTTCTTTGATTGTGCGAGGTCGAACCTTTTGTTGAAAGCTTTCTTCATTTTTTGTTGATATAGCTGTCCGTGGCATAAAGCCGTCATGCGCTTTTCTTCGATTAAGTTTAACTCATTGAATCTGCTTTGACCCCACTCGGCTTCTGTTAATTTTGCCTCCATCAAGACTCTTATTGATGGGATATCGACCTATATAGGTAGGACTTCCTCCATGCCATGTACAAGGGAGAAAGGAGTTGCTCCAGTCGAAGTACGTACGGATGTACGGTAACCATGGAGAGCAAACGGGAGCATTTCATGCCAATCTTTGTAAGTGATGACCATTTTTTGAATGATTTTCTTGATGTTTTTGTTAGCTGCTTCTACGGCCCCATTCATCTTTAGTCTGTAAGGAGATGAGTTGTGATGTTCAATCTTGAATTCTTCACAAAGTTACTTCATCATTTTGTTATTCAAATTTGACCCATTGTTAGTAATTATCTTGCTAGGAATGCCGTAGCGACAGATGATGTGATTCTTGATAAACCTGATGATAACTTGTCTTGTAACGTTTGCATATGAAGCTGCTTCAACCCACTTGGTGAAATAGTCTATGGCTACCAAGATGAAGCGATATCCGTTGGACGCTTTTGGCTCGATCATTCCAATCATGTCGATTCCCCACATGGAGAAAGGCCAAGGGGAAGAGAGTATATTGAGAAGAGATGGCGGCACATGAATCTATCAGCATAGATCTGACATTTGTGGCACCTCTTTGCATACTGGTAGCAATCTGACTCCATCGTCAGCCAATAATATCCTGCTCTCAGTATTTTCCTTGCCATGGTGTGTCTATTGGTGTGAGTACCAAAGGAACCTTCATGTATTTCTCTCATGAGTGTTTCTGCTTCTTTCTTGTCGACGCATCTGAGAAGAACCATGTCGAAATTTCTCTTATACAGAACATCTTCATTCAGGAAGATTCTGCCAGCTAACTTTCTCAAAGTCTTTCTATCTTTCTTTGATGTCCCAAGAGGGTACTCTTGTCTTTGAAGAAAGTTTTTGATGTCGTGATACCATGGTTTGTTGTCGATGATTGCTTCTACTGGGAAAACATGAGCGGGCCTATCCAGGCGCATAGCATCGATCTGAGGAATGTCATTCCAATGATTTATCCTAATCATGGAAGAGAGTGTGGCTAATGCATCAGCCAAGTTGTTTTCTTCACGCGGAATGTGATGAAAATCTACCCTGTCGAAGAATGGTAACAATCTTCCCGCGTAGTCTTTGTAAGTGATTAGCCCAGGTTGGCGTGTTTCCCATTCTCCTTTGATTTGATTGATGACCAAAGCAGAATCTCCGTATACATCTAAGTGTTTGATTCTTAGATCCACGACTTCCTCGAGATCCATGATGCAAGCTTCATATTCGGCCTCATTGTTTGTGCACTTGAAAGTTAATCTGGCGGTAAATGGAATATGGGTACCTCGAGGGGTAACAATGATTGCCCCAATTTCTCATCCATAAGTATTGACGGCTCCGTCAAATATCAAGCCCCATTGGGATCCTATCTCAGGTCCTTCGTTTGGTAGTGGCTCGTCACAATCTTTCATCTTGAGGTACATGACATCCTCGTCCGGAAAGTCAAAACTGGTTGATTCATGACCATTGAGTGGATGGTGAGCCAGGTGCTCAGCTAGGATGCTTCCTTTCACGGCTTTCTGAGCGTGATACTCAATGTCGTATTCGTATAACAGCATCTGCCAACGGGCAATTCTCCTATTTAAGGCAGGCTTCTCAAAGATGTACTTGATTGGATCCATCTTGGAAATCAAACAAGTAGTATGTCTAATCATGTACTGGCGGAGACGCTTGGCAGCCCAGGCCAAAGCACAACAGGTTTTCTCGAGCATGGAATAGCTGGATTCACAGTCAGTGAGTTTCTTGCTCAGGTAGTAGATGGCATGCTCTTTTCTTTTTGTCTCGTCTTGTTGTCCAAGGACACAACCCATGGAATCTTCTAAGACGGTTAAGTACATTATCAAAGGTCTTCCTTCCACTGGAGGAGACAAAATGGGTAGTTCGAGCAGATATTCCTTAATGCTGTCGAACGCTTTCTGACAATCTTCTGTCCAGACGCAACTCTGATTTTTCGTAGAAGTTTGAAAATTGGAGCACAAGTTGCAGTCGTGAGATATATGAATCTCGAGATGTAATTCAGACGTCCAAGAAATCCTTTAACTTGTTTCTCGGTTCTGGGCGAAGGCATTTCTTGAATTGCCTTGACTTTGTCTGGATCAACTTCAATTCCTCTTTTGCTGACGATGAAACCAAGGAGTTTTCCTGAGTAGACACCAAAGGTACACTTGTTGGGATTCAGGCGAAGCTGAAACTTCCGTAAGTGTTGAAATAACTTTGTCAGATCCTGTATGTGATCTTCCTCATTGTCTGATCTGGCAATCATGTCATCCACATAGACTTCCACTTCCTTATGCATCATGTCGTGGAAAAGTGTAGTCATGGCTCTTTCATAAGTTGCCCCTGCGTTCTTTAGTCTAAAAGGCATAACGCGGTAGCATAACGTGCCTTAGGGGGTGATGAAAGCTGTTTTCTCCATGTCTTCAGGTGCCATTTTGATCTGGTTGTATCCCGAAAATCCGTCCATGAATGAGAAAACTTTGGATTTTGGTGTACTGTCAACCAATATGTCGATATGTGGTAAAGGAAAATCATCCTTAGGGCTAGCTTTGTTCAAATCTCTGTAGTCGACGCACATGCGGACTTTTCCGTCTTTCTTAGGAACGGGAACAATGTTAGCTAACCACTGAGGGTATTCTGAAGTGACGAGGAAACCAGTGTTGATTTGCTTTTGAACTTCCTCTTTGATTTTCATGGCCATCTCCGGATGAGTTCTTCTCATTTTTTGCTTGACCGGAGGGCATTTTGGTTTTAATGGCAAGTGATGCTCCACTATATTGGTATCCAACCCTGGCATATCCTGATAAGACCAAGCGAAGACATCTGAGAATTCTTTGAGCAGTTGTATCATACTCTCTCTAATCTCTGAACTGAGCGAAGCTCCAATCTTAACCTCTTTTCTGTTTCCATCGGAACCAAGGTTAATGATCTCTAGAGGCTCATTGTATGGCTGAATGGCCTCTTCCCTTTGTTGAAGTAACCGTGAAATTTCCTTTGATATTTCTTCGTCTTCTTCTTCCTCTGCCTCGAATACAGGAAACCCAAAGCTTGGAGAAGTCATACGATCGCACGTTTCAACGGGGTGTTTTATGATCAATCTGCATATGTGTGTTGATTTTTATTTAGACAACAAGGGAAGACTCGGTGTATGCAGTTAATATAATGTTTTGATGTTTTTTAAGGGTGTTTTTTAGGATTACCAATTTCCGAAAAAATAAAAGGGAAAAACTAACGAAGGAACAAAATGACATTTTTATTTATCGACAGTCACTTCTTGAAACAAAGACCTTATAAAACAAAACTCTATTGCTTTGGGAGAAGCAAAGAGGGACATTTTCCTAAGAAATAGTAAAATGCAAAGCCCTATGAAACATCTCTTCACCCTGGGCTATGGTGAGAGGACAAAATAACGGTGAAAGTTCCTACTTAGGAGTGCGAACAACAGTCGAAACTTCAACAGCCGCCCAATAGTGGCAAACCCCATTGTGCACTAGGTAATCTGGCACCTTAGGCTTAAGTTGGCCTGTAGTCAAATTTTCCACTAGGTTCTCCTAATGTGTCCAGAGTTTCTTCGGGGATAGGAGGAACTTCTTCTGATGAACCATGACTTCTGGTGGTGAAGCTGTTTGTAACTTCGTCACTGCTTGGTTGAGTCTTACTTTCAGATCCTTTAGTCGGATAACAACAAGGTGAATCAGACTCTGGTAGGGAGACGTATCATGCTCTGTGAAGATAGGATAGCCATTCCTCTTCATCGGTGTTTTCCGTACCGATGGTATTGACTGTTTGCTGAACAGGTTGAAGAAAACCTCCACTGCAGAAAGTTTCTTGAATTGGGACAACTACCTCAATCCCTGGAATAGCCTTTGATGACGTTGGAAAGAATCCAACTCCTATTCTATTTTTGTTGTTGGTAGGAATCTCAATGTGCCCCCAACCACTGGTAGTGCCATCCTTTATAACTTGGATTGCATCTTTGTAGGAAGAAATAGACGCTGCTTTCTCTTTTCCTTTTTCCTTATCCAAGGAAAGTGCTTGGAATTTAGTTCCAGCGACTTCTTTTGGTTCTATATCGGAGAATGATGACATGTTGCTGACAATCAAAGTTCGTTCTCCACATACGGTTACCAGTTTGTCATTTCTTATGAACTTCAGTTTCTGATGAAGTGTTGAAGTAATTGCTCCAGCCTCATGAATCCATGGGCGACCTAGCAAACAACTGTATTGTGCTGGGATATCCATAACTTGGAAAGTAATTTTGAACGTATGAGGTCCAATAGTTATGGGAAGATCTACTTCTCCAAAAACTGACTTCCTCGATCCATCGAACGCCTTGACAATGACGTGACTGTCCCTTAGCGGGAAACCCTTGAAGGATAATCTTGACAATGTTGATTTGGGCATGACGTTGAGAGAGGATCCATTGTCTATTAGGACTCCTGTGAGTATATCATTCATGCAGCCAACTGAGATGTGGAGTGGAAGATTATGGTCCACTCCTTCTTCAGGAAGATCTTCGTCACAGAAACTCAGGTTAGTTCCTGCGGAGATGTTGGCAATGATGTTGTTGAATTGCCCCACGGTAACGCTAGGTTCTACGAAAGCTTGTTCCAAAACTTTCTGAAGAGCTTCCCTATGAGCTTCAGAACTCAATAGCAGGGAGAGAACAAATATCCTAGATGGAGTATGTAGCAGATGGTCTACAATGTTGTATTCACTCCTCTGGATTAACTTCAAGATCTCATCATTTTCTTTTTCTTGAACAGCATTGGTCGGATGATTGTCTTGCCTATGTGGTGCTTCTTCCGAAGGTTTCTCCACATTTTCTGTTGTTCTGTTGAAGACTCGTCCACTTCTGGTGACTCGACTAACGTCAGCAATGTTGACAATAGACTGTAATGGTATTTCCTTACCATTTTCAGTGAATGTAGCATTGTACTTGTATGGTATAGCCTTGCTGGACTCATACGGTACAGGTCCTGGTAAGTAGATGACTAATGGAGCAATTGCTGTCTTCCTGCTGTCATACTTGGCTTGCATTGGTTCAACTTGATTAATTTGAGGAGATACGGTAAAGACTTCGTCATCTTCTCTGTTGGCAAGAACCGTAATGGTATTGTCATCCATTAGTTTCTGAATGTCGTTGCGGACGCACAAACATCCTTGTGAATTTCTTCGACAGATTCTGCATCTACTGTAAGGATGGAGAATCTCCAAAGTAGGCAAGTCCATTTAAAGTCTTATGGAACCTGACTACCGATCCTTCTAGATCTTCAACTTTGTAGATCTTGTATTCTCCTGGACATCCTTGAACCATGTTGACGTTGTACTCAGTTTTGACTCGGATGTGTTGAATCCATCCTAAGTCCATTTGTTCTTGTAATGCATCTTGAACTATGAAACATCCTTGATTATTCTTTGGACAAATTTCACATGCGAAGTAGTTGTGAGGTGGTACGTGGCCGTACCTAGCTTGTCTAGCGTGCATTTTGACGAGATTTTCCCCTATCTGACAGATGTCGTAGATTTGAATGACATTAGGGTGTTGATCTATCAGATTTACTGAAGCTTCTTTATGCCGCGGCAAAGGATTTGCCTGGACATTAGGATTAGTATCTTTGAAGGATAGCATTCCGCTCTTTACTAATCTTTGAAAGTCGACCTTGAAAGGGAAACAGTTCTCAATGTTGTGACCTGGTGCCCCCGGATGATAGGGACAAGATTGGTCAGTGTCATACCCCAAAATTTGCCTTCCACATCTCATTCATAATAGTACAAGGCTCAAGAGTTCCATCAGGGCATGCTCCTAAGCAAGAGCCTCCTAAAGTTAGGGTTTGATGCTCTCTTGAGGAGATTAGCAAGATAAGACTCCCAATGAAGCTCTCCATGGTCCATTATGCTCCAAGATACCTCCATGCCAAAAGTCAAGGCCTAATTCCAAAGTTTACTAGTTCAAATAGCTCAGATGATCCACAGTCAACTGGTTTGACCTAAAAGTCAACCATGGTCAAAGCACAGTCAAACCCTTTGATTTTTTATCAACATCAAGTATGGAGGAATATATCGATCATTGGATCAAAGGTTGATCATGATTCATCAATAGAAACTCAGAAATGAACAAATGCAAAAAGGTTCAAATTAGGGTTTCTTTAGGAGAAAGTCAACTCAACTTTGAATGGCCATAACTTTCACATGGAACATCATAAATTCCTCACTCAAAGCCTATTTGGAACGAAATTGGATTCTCTACAACTTTGTCTCTCACAAGCCAAGGCTAGAAATGCTTCATTTGGAAGATATAGCATAAAAGATTATAGGTCCTTTTCAAAAGTCAACCAAAGACAGTTTTTTGTCAAAGGATATATCATCAAGATAAAATTTCCAAATGAAAAATATTTTCCAAAATGGCTTATAGAGGACATCTTGAGGTTTCCAAAAAGTCGTAGAACTCCTTCATAGCTTAAAAATCGAGGGAGATATGCCTTGTCAATGTTGGGTAATTTTGGAGGTAAAATGTGAAATAAAAGAGGTTCAAATTGGAATTTTTTGCAAATGGGCCTATCTTTTTATGACTTAATCTTGGTCCACAAGTTATGTATGTTATTCAAACCATGTGCCACGAATTTTAGCTTTGTATTTGATTTTTTATGATTTTTATTTCATTTAAGAATGATTTAAAATGATATAATTAAAAGGAAGATCAAATATTATGTTATAGAATGCATATTGATCAATCCCAATCAATATTTATGACAAAATTGCAATATAATTTCGTGGTACACTGATTGAGAAAGGATTAATGAAAGATTTGGCCAAATTAGAAAGTTTCAAATCAAATTTTAAATCAAATTTCCAAAAGATGCAAGATTGGATTCAAGAGAGTTTTGGTTGGTTTTTATTGACCTAATTCATTCCCTATAAGTAGTTGATGCAAGGCAAGGGACTAGGGGACAAAAATTCTAAGCAGAAGCACACTTGCAAGAACTCAAAAAAATTCACCAAGAACGTGAATTCGGTTTGGGAGAATTCGTGACTCTCAAGAGGTTTTAAAGATTGCAAAAGGTTCCTGAGATCATTCTGAAGCTGTGTGGATTGTTACTCTGCATCAACACCCCCAGAACATCCTCCAATAAGCCAAAGTAAGTCACTCTGAAACTTGAATCGATTAGTATGATACGGGCATCTCCATGATGTTTTGATTGCATATTTTGCTTTGCCTGATTGCTCTGATCGTTCCTGGAACATTAATTTGGTTTCTGTGCGTGCTACATACGATCGGCCATTGGAGACCGAGTTAGGGTTCTTGGTTGGATTTTGGGGCTTTTCTGTTAGAGGAAAAATTAGGTTAAATTAAGGGCACAGTTAGGTTAGTATGATTAAGACGAGGATATCTGGGGTGGTGCGAAGTATTTATATGTGTGTATGAGCTAATCGCTATTTTTCAGGTATGCTTGCTACGAATAAAATCCTGGCAAATTCGTAGCGAAATTTGCAAAAATCCTCAGGTATGTTTGGGGACGATGATGAGTTGTCATCACGTGGTTCGTGAATTTGAATTTCGCGTGCGTTGTTTTCATTTAGGCTTATTGTTTTTATATATTGATAGGGGCGCGTATATATTACAGATAGGTTGTTGGGTTGAGTTGGTAACCAAAAGGGGTGATTGAGCCAAGGGACGAGGGTTCGATCCCTCGCTCCCATATATTTTGTATGAATTACTTGTTTAAAGATCCAGTGCATGCACCCAGCGTTAGGCTACCATGGTCCTTCAGATCTGAGCCTTAGAACCACTAGCCACATAGATCCAAAGCACCCTGACTTGATCCCTATATCATACACTTCCAGCCAAGCCACACTGAATAAAAAACCTTAAACTAACTTATTTCTTTTAATTAATTTAAATATTTAGTTAATTACTTTTAATATTTATTTATATAATAATAAACTATTTTCCTAAATAAATTGATATATAATATGAATATTAAATTTTTAATTTATTGATTCGTTCCGATTAAATCCATTAATCGTGATGGGCAATAATTGATTTTCCTAAAATACTTATTTAATTAAAATAAAAAGTTTTATTTGGCTAAAGGGTTTCAACCATTTTTATTGGTTGCGATGATTAGCCTATTTTTCCATTTTTATTCATTATTATTTATAATCGAATCAATCGATTACGAGGGATAATGATACAAATTAAATATTAAAATTTCTGAAAAATACTCTTATTTATTATTAGTGATAATTGAATCCATCAATTAAAATTGGTAATAATACACTACTAATCTTTTAACTATGGTGATCGAATCTATTGATCATTGCGGTTAATAGTACACATTAAAATTAGGGTTGTACGCCCAATCCTAAAACACTTCCCAAAATCTTTTCAAAACTACGATTTATCACAACTACGATAGGCCACTCAAAAGCCTCCAAAACCATATCAAATCAAATTCTAATTCTAAGGGCGTACAACCCTTTCCCCGAACTACGTTGACTCTGATTCTTCCTAAGGAGATACGTAGGCACTTGGCAACAAGGCGAGTCCCCCTCCTCCAAACTTTAATCATGTTCAAATAATTAGCCTTTAACCCTATTGAACTTTCTGTTACCTTTCTTTATGTTAGCCATAAACCTAACCTTATAGTGCAAACCTTAGGAGAGAGATAGTCAGGCTTATTTCTCGGTGCTTGAGCCAAAATATTTGGAAATATGATGTGCAAATTTTGGGGTATGACACTTTGTTTTCAATTTAAAGGCAAATTCAAGAGTATAATTGAATTGAAAACAACACCTCCTTTATGTTACAACCCTTCCTTTGGAACATAGTCTTGTTTCTTATCAGCTAAAAGCCTTAATAAAATAATTTTGCTTTATTTACGGTAATGCCACTGTGTATTGACTTTTTAATTTTTGAGTTATTTTTTCCATCAGCTCTATTAAATGTCTGATGTAAAATCTCTAAATCAAATTTTTTTCACATCAATTTGTTATAAAACCTGATGTAAAATTTTTTGACATATATTTTTCACATCAGTTATTTTTATACCTAATGTAAAATCTTGTAACCAAATATAATAATTTTAGTAGTGAAAGGCTCCAACAAGTAGCTAATTTAATCAGCCCCTCCTTATTTCTTTTGGTTTTTCTTTCCAAGCTGCTCATATGCTTGTTGAAACAGACACAACTATCTTTATCCAAGTCAATCTCCATTCCAAACCAAATAATCACAATCCTCCAAATTTTTCTATTAACATTGTAGTGGAACAAAAGATGAGATACATTTTCTTCTTCTATAAAGCAAAGAATGCAAACCTTATTCCTTTCTCTATGGATGATGCCTTGCTTGATAAGTTGATCCCTAGTTAGTGATCTGTTCAAAAAGAGTCTCCATCCAAAAAAAATTAGATGGAACTTTGACTTTCGACGGGCCTTTCAAGGCCATTTTCAGTTCTTCATATGTTTCTCCATTTGAATTTCTTTTGCTGCTAACCTATATCAAGATTTCATAATAATAATTCTAGAACTTTCAAGCATCCGAACAAACTTGTCATGCCCTTCTGGTGTTGGTTCTATTCTTTTCACAATCATTTGTATTTCTTCCTTTTGCCACCCAATTTCTTCTACAACTTCCTCCAAATTCCATTCATTGTTGACCTAGATCCTCATTCTGCCACACTCCCATCAAGATTCTTAGACATGATATAAAACTATGGAAAAGCTTCCTTAATTGTTTGATTCCATAACCACATACTTTTCCAAAATGATGTATTATTTCCATCACCTAGCCTACATAATATATTATTTGTGAATTTTTCCCTGTCCAGGCCTATATGAGCTCCCAAGGCTTTGACGTATCTCCACTAGATTGACTCTCTCCTTCTTCAAGCTTTTTTTAGGTAAATAAATTGAGCTTTGAATTACTATACCTATGATTAAAGATTCCATCCCAAATGTCACATTTTCCAATAAAATTCTCTATTTCCATTCGAGCAGAAGGGCCTTGTTAAAGATCTCTATGTTCTTAATACCTAAATTGGAATTGGATTGAGAATGACATCAGTATAACCACTAGGGGTGGTAAAACGGGCCCGGCGCATCGGGCATGCTTGTTTTTCCCGCACTTTTTTGTGGGGCATGGAAAATTTTTAGGTCCGCTCCCTTTAATGTGCCTGCCCCGCCACACTCTGTTTTTTTGCGAGCAAAAGCTTTTTCATACAATTTTACTATTTTTATGCTTAAAAGGTTCAATGTCCGCGAGCCTTCCCTGCCCCTCCCTCACTTTTTTGCAGGGCGGGGCAAAGTTTTATACCCACACTCTCAAATATGCCCTCACAATCCCACCCTATTTTTTTGCGCGCTTCTGCGGGGCGCGCCTAAATGGTTAGGGCATGCCTGTTTGCCACCCCTAATAACCAATATTCCTCCCATAGAAAGATATATGTCATTCCATAGGGATAATCTCTTCCTCAATTTGTCTATCATTGGCTTCCATATGCTACATCTTCTTGAATTGGATCCAACCTACACCCTTATGAACTAGAAAGGCATGTTGTACACACTGCATGTCAAAAAGGAGGATGCCAACTTCATGAATGAATCATTCACATTTATTATATAAATTTTTCTTTTGTTGAAATTCATACACAAACTAGATATCAATTCTAAGCCTTCATACTACAAAGATTATCCCATGTGCTTCTTCCTAAAATAGCGGTGTCATCTATGAATTGAAGGATTCCATAATTGACCTTCTTATTTACTTGGAATTCAACAAAAGTTTCCAAATCAATTATCTTCTTCATCAAACCTGTCAAGCCCTTCATGGATAACATAAAGAGGAAATGGGACAGAGGGTCCCCCTGCCTCATGCCCCTTACAAATCTAAAATACTATATGGCACTGCCATTTACCATCACTAACATGGTGCTATTGAAACACAAGCCTCCATCCATGTTTTCGATTTATATCAAAAACTCGTCCTGTTAAGCCTGTATTTTAGATAGTTCTAACTTACACTATTATAAGATCTTTCAAAATCTACTTTCATTAGCAAGAAAACCTACTTCTCTCTTTTTTCCATATGCAAATCCTCATTCACTACCAAAACACCATCATAAATCTATCGGTCTAGGACAAAAGCAGCCCAATTTTTTGAAATTATCTTCTGAACTACCACCTTCAACCTTGAAGTAAGGATTTTATCTAGGATCTTGTACAAACAACCAACTAAGAAAATAGGCTTGTACTCACTCAAGTGTTGAGGATTTTTTTTAGGGATTAAGGTTATGAAAGAAGTTTTACTAGCCTTAGAGAGCTTGGAATTTTCATGAAATTCCTTCACAAACATGATAATATCCCCATTGAGTGTTTGGCAACAGTTTTTAAAAAAAAGAAAAACTATATCACTAGGCCCAGGTAAGGGTGGCAAAATTATATCTCGCCCTACCTTAAGCTTGCCAAAAAAAGGGCGGGTCGGGCAAGCCCGCAAGTGAAATTGGGCCTAAAATTATAGTCCTCCCTGCCAAAGTCAATTTTTTTCATTAGTTTATAGACCAAAAATATTAACACCATGACTTTTTATTAGGCCATGCATCTTATCTACCATAAATTTTTACTAGTTACAAAATTTCATTTTTCCTTCTATTAAGAAAATCATATTTTCTTTGAAAACATGATTAACAAGTTGGAATTTGTAGCAACCTCAAAATCTGGAGTTATTAGGAGACCACCATCCTTACAAAATAATTGATTGCTACTTTAATCTCTTTAATGTAATGATAGATAAACATAATAATGAGTGTTATAATAATATTTCAAAAATCATTATAGCATTGTGTTTATTTTCAATTGAAAATATTCATTCTAACTGATAACATGAAAATGTATCGTATATTCGGCTTGATTTACATAAATTATGTCTTTATTTTATTTTAATTACGTTGCTTTATGTTGGTATTATGCCGGTATTTTCTATGTTTTCAGGTATTCAATGTTTACAAGGCATGTATGAAGAAAGTCGCAAAAAAGTGAGGTAAATCGAGCTTAAAATCCACAAAAAGATAAAATAAATAAGCATGGGGTGTGATAGCAAAATAAGAGGTGAAAACATTAAAGAAAAGAAATGGACTAGCACGCAAAGCCAATCCCATGAAGATATATCACCAGCCATACAAGGTGTGACAGTCTTCAAACCCCTCAATCCAAGTTGTGCCGATCGGCACGCATTCCCCATGGCCCACTTCCTACTTGTGACGAACGTCACATTTCCAAAAGGAGATCTTTTCTCCTTGCTTGCTGCGAACGGAACGTAGTGGTTACATGCAGTTCCTATATTTTCTCCACATACTGAGTCAAGCAAGGAGTCCCACTTCTTCCTATATTTTCTCAACAAGCAATTTTGAGAGACAAATATAAATAGATAGCATTTGACAACAAAAGGCTCTCTCTCTCTAGGCTTAGCCAGAATTTTTCTTGTTTAGTTTTAGGCAGAAAAGCTCACCATGTAAAAGTGGTAGTTTCTCACATCGAAGAACTACCACACCATTAGTTTTAGGTGTTGTTTCTTTTATTTCAATTCGATACCTTATTTTTAAGTATGCCGGTTTAATATGTATTCAGTTACACTCATTGTACGCAAAGGATAATATTCAAAAGTTAATTCGAGTCTTCTTTATTACACGCATTTGTAGGTTCTTATTTATTGCTTTGTTATTATTGTTGGTTTGCTTTATAATATTGTCAAGCATGTTATCTTTAATTATGTTTACCATGATTCTTGCGTTCGAAATTAATTCCATGTCTAGATAAACCGATTTGATATCGGTATGTAAATTAATCAAATTAAAGGGATCTGAAATAAGTTGGCCTAATATTATTTTATGAAAAATCACTTTTCCGGTTTAAGTTTCCATTAATTAATATTAAAATGGTTCCACTATGCTATAAAAGACCTACGAAAGCACTTTTTTTAGGCTTTAAAAGCGCTTAAAAGGGCTGTCGTAGGTGGCGCTGCTATAGATTTTAGCAGTGCTTTTTGTTTAGGCAAAAGGGCTGTCGAAGGTAGGTCTAAGGCAGCGCTTTTTCTTAAAAAGCGCTTTCATATATAGGCCTAAGACAACACTTTTTACTTGGAAAGCGCTTTCTTAGGCATACTTTAGAATGCCTTTTATGCTTTCTAAAGCCTACCTACGACAGTGCTTTTAAAAGCGCTTTCATAGATAGGCCTAAGGCAGCGCTTTTTGCTAAAAAGCGTTTTCATAGATAGGCCTAAGGCAGCGCTTTTATCTAAAAAGCGCTTTCGTTAGTGTTTTTAATAAACCTATTATTTTTTTAATTTCTAAACCTGCATTTTTGGCAGCATTATTTCATGAACCTGTAATTTACCATTGTTATCCCATAATTTCAGTAATCTCATTATTTCAACACATAAGCGATTTCGATTATATACAAAAAAAGGCATTATAAATTATACCATTACATTATATACCATTATAATTAATCCAAAATATATATACACCGATTCACATATTTCTAACATGACCAAAACACTAAACCAATTCACATTACATTATAACATAACCAAAACAACTAAACCAATTCACATTACATTATAACAATAAGAAAATCATCCCCAAACAGCTAAACCAATCCCACCTATTCTACAAGTTCCAACATCATTCTCATCATTCCAAGCCATGTTCAATAAAACCTTTTGATTCCATCTTGCATATCCTCACTTCAAGCTTAGCCATATCTCAATTCAACCAATGCCCTGCTACACCAATCATGAACTGCCCCTGCATAAAACCAAAAAACCAAATTCAAAGAAGAAACCAAGATACTACAGCATATCATCCATACAAAATCAAAGCTCGATTTACCATTTCGAACATCTACACATAAATGCATATAATTGGAAGCCGAACATTCTATTCGATCCGCATTGAAGTTCAGTCAAGTATATATATTTCTAACAGACTTCGTCACCATTTTCAATTAACTTATCTTACTAATATATCTATAACCAACTAACAGATTTTTATGCTATCAAAAACTAACATTCACTAACCTATTCAGTTCTAATAGCATAACTTTCCCTGACACTAACTAACCTTCCTATTTGTCAAACTAACAGAACTCCAATAACTAACAATTCTAACTAACCTTCTACCTAAAACCTCTAACAGAAAACAATAACTAACTTCTAACTTGTAACCACCAAAACAGAAATCCTCTTTGATTCATGCCTTATATTATTCTTTGCGCAATAAAATATTGACACAATTCCTCTTTGATTTCTTCCAACTGAAGTTTTGTGTAACGAGCACACTTGACTTCATCGAAGTACTACAAAACATAAACATGATTTAGTTAAAAGTAATAAATTATAAAAAATATCCGATAAATAATATAACAAATCCTAAGTTATAAATCCATACCGTGATTGGAATCTCGATTCGATTCATTTGAAGGAGTTCTTTGATAAACCTCAAAACAAAGTATCTGCAATCTGTACTGTTTCGCTGTTGAGCACACTACATAGAAAAACAAATAAGAATGTATAGTTGTCTTGTTTTATCAAGTATCATAACTATTATAAGCAAAATTGTGAAAACTAATGTACCTGCACTTTGATCCAAGTAATGTTGCTTGATTTAGTCCGTGATACTCGAGCATCTCTTTGACTTAGGAATACTTGTATTGCTCTAACAAAATAAAAACATATATTTAGAACAATGTCACCGAAAAAATTAAATATATAAATATACACGAATATTTAGAACAATTTCACTTACGTATCAACCATTGACTTCATATCCGGATAATTGGTCCAATCACCATCTACCGAATTCAGATAATATACCACTTCTTTTACAGGATCCATAGCAACCAACAACCAGTGACGTCTATAAATTAAAATAAAATTTTATATGAAATTAAAATTTTGCTACGCAAATGAAACAAAGATTAGAATAAACTTAGAATGAAAATCTAACCCTATTGGTTGAGTATTATACGCCCAAAGATACAAGCTTTCTGTATTGTCGGTGGCCATGAATCTCTTGACTAAGTGCTCTCTTACTGAATCCAGCTCCGTATCAATTGTCATAATGCAGGGCAAGATTCAGCCATGCAGGGCAAGATTCCTTTTCAGTATGCTTTCACAATCAAGCTTTTGCAGTGGATCTTCATCGAACATCATGGACACACAGTTTGTAATCAAGAAAGATGCCAATCAAGTAATATTTTCTCTTAATAATAACTATTTTTATGTTTCATATCTTTTAATTTTATGTTTAGTTTTGTAAATAATCATAATTTTGTTGTGAAGTTAATAGGGAATACTCCATTGGTATATCTTAACAACATTACTGAAGGTTGTGTTGCTCGAATTGCTGCTAAGCTAGAATATTTGCAACTCTGCTGCAGTGTTAAAGGTAGGCATGGAGTTCTTCATTTTCACAAACTTGAAATGTTTTGAAATTTTTTAAGATTCTTATATAAGAATTGAAACATTTTACCTTTGACTTGTTAAACCTATTTGATTTGGACATCCATCTACGCTCTGTTTCGCTTTTGAAAATGCTTTGGATTTTACCGCGTCTAGACTTCATCCAAAGTGATAGTACCTTATTTACAATAAAGAAAGGTATCCTTAAAGTGCGCATAGGATCTGGGTGATGAGCTCAACAAGAATAGAGTATTTTCTTCATCATCAATCTTCACTTGAATATTCACAAGATCGTCAATAATCTTGTGAAATTCTGTGAACTGCTCCACTATGTTTTTTTTCTCCACCATTCGGAATGAATGGAGTTGTTGTTTCAGACACAACCTGTGAGTCAAATATTTGGTCACATACAATGATTCAAGTTTTTCCCATATCGCAATCGTAGTTTTCTCCCTGGCAACTTCCCTTAGAATTTTATCCCCGAGGCACATGATAATGACACTCCTGGCCTTATCCATCATCCCGGTCTTCTCTAATTTACTAAGGCGTGCAAGCATCGATGCCTCACCCTTCAAAGCTTTAATACACTTCTTGTGAGTTAAAATTGCTTGCATCTTCACTTTCCACAACCCAAACCGTTATCTCCAAAAAAAATTGCGGTCTCCCATTTAGCTATGATACACACCTATAAACAATACCCCTTTGCCCCATAGTGGGCGCCACTTGTTGTGCTAATGACAAGGTTTAATTTCAATCAACACTTTGATATGTGAGGCAAAGAACAGTAGCAACCAAAATTAATGACATGCAATAATAATAATCAATAAGTAGAAAATATATCAGAAGAAAGTAAGGCAAGAAAAAGCGAAAGGTTTGTTAATCCAGTTCGATCAAAAGATCTACGTCTAAGTGTCATACCCCAATTTTTGACCCTAAGATCATACATCATTTGCATATCAATCATCAATCAAGAAGTTTTCAACTTAGAACTCTACTTGTGATGTTGTGTACAATTCATCAATAAGAGGGACCATCAAGCACCAATGATTGTTTATCTTGTATGCATATTATACTAACCAAAATACCAAAAATATTGCTTTGTTTATTTGTATGCTTTTGTTTTGTAGGTACTAAACCAAGACATCCATAAGCAAGGCATTTTCCACATTTTTGACAGCATGAAATCGATTTCCCTCTTGGGTAAATCGATTTCCCTGCAGCAATTTTCCACAAAATCACATTATGGACAGCATGAAATCGATTTCACTCCTGGGTAAATCGATTTCCCTAGTGTATTTTGCGCCAAATTCTCTTCTGGAACAGAGTGAAATCGATTTCACTCCTGGGGAAATCGATTTCCTTGGGGCGAAATTCAAAAAAAATAGAGAGGGAAGCTTGACTTGATTTTGGCACCTATTTTCTTTGACCATTTTTGTCATTTTACCAATTTGCCACCTCACCAAAGTTAATTCCCTTCATTAATTCCATTTTAACTTCATTTTACCATTTAAACACCAATTAAACACAAGATTAATTACCAAATGCCAAATGACCAAATTGCCACTACTCTTACTCTCATCCTATAAATAGAGGTCTCTACACTCTTATTTCTCAAGCTTGGAGAGCCAAAAAATTGCTTGCAAATTCATTTCTCACCCTTTCCAAAACCCTCACCCAAAGTTCATTCTCATAGAATTAGTGAGATTCACATTGAATCTTACTAATTTTGAACTAAACCTTCTACATTTCTCTCTTTTCTTTGTTTGTTCATCTCCAATTTTGAAGGATCTACACACTTTGTGCTTGTTCTTGAAGTTACTTCAACATTTGTTTCAAGAATTGGTAAACTCCTAAATTCTAAGATGTAGATCTTTGTTGCTTGTGTTCAATGCATCTTTGATGCTATATTGGTCATATTTGATGGTGAATTGATGTAAAATTCGTGCTCAAGTTGATGTGTGACCATAAGATGTTTGTATA
This sequence comes from Vicia villosa, assembly GCF_029867415.1. Taxonomy (NCBI): domain Eukaryota; kingdom Viridiplantae; phylum Streptophyta; class Magnoliopsida; order Fabales; family Fabaceae; genus Vicia; species Vicia villosa. The sequence continues at coordinate 90,932,550 of NC_081181.1, read as the reverse complement.
TTTGTTCAAATCAAGTTTCATGCCTTTAAATGATGTTTTTTCTGAAATTTGCACTGGTGAAATCGATTTCCTTAAGGCTGAAATCGATTTCATGCTGTACGTAACTTGTTTTTTTTTTAAAACTGCACTATGAAAATCGATTTCCCCCTGCATGAAATCGATTTCCTGCTGGCAGAATGTGGTTTTTTTGCCTTTTTCTCAACATGTTTTGGTATCTCTTCTTCCTATACTTCCGTGATTATGTGCTTGTGTAATTTTCATTGTTCTCTTTTATTTCTTATGATCGATGAAGGTCTTAACATCTTGAGAATTCTATGGATTCTTGATAAAGACTAGATCAATTTATGTTTTCATTCTTATCTCTTTCATCTTATTTTCTTTTGATCGATGAAAGTCTTGACATCTTGAGAATTCTATGGATTCTTGATAAAGACTAGATCAATTTATGTTTTCATTCTTATCTCTTTCTTCTTATTTTCTTTTGATCGATGAAAGTCTTAATATCTTGAGAAATCTATGGATTCTTGATAAAAACTAGATCCTTTCTTCTTCTTCTTATTTCTTTTGATTGATGATTTTCTTACATGGAGAATCCTCCTACATTTGTCCCGACTCGATAAAAAGATCAAATATGGAAGAGAATTGTATGCGGTTGATTTAAGACTTATGGAGGTTTATCGTGTAGTCGCTATGATTTTATCAAGCTTCTGATAAATGTCCATTGAATTTAAATCCGAGAACATCCTTCACTCACCATCGATCTTCCTTACTAACTTTGATAACATACTTGACAAGTTTCAAGATGGTTATCTTTAACATCTAACAACTAACTTTAATTGCCGCAATTTATTATATTGCTCTTTATATTTCTCGCTTTATCGCTTTATTTTATCATTTCATCATGTTTATGTTTCCGCCATTTTCTCTTTGTCCATTTGGACGTTTATATTCCGCTATTTTTTCTTTGTCCATTTGGACGCTATGTTTATGTTTCCGCTATTTTCTTTTTGTCCACTTGGACCATACTTTACTTTTATGCCAAAACACTAATAAACAACAAAAATCTAAAAAACACTTAAGGCTCTCTTTTGGACTATTGGTTACTATCCCGGGCATTTTGGAGATTCAGACTTATGGACTTAGTGCCTCTGGACCCCTATTCTGTTGTTACTATGCTGTTATTCTGTCTGTCTGGCATTGGATTGTTGTCTGTTTGTGTATGCAGGTATTTCCTTGAAAGTCCTTGATGGTTAATTCCAAGGCATTGAGATAAGGATTTTACCCGAAAACAGCCGTTACTCTGCCCGATTTTCGTCAGAATTTTAATGTGCTTAATGCAAAGTGGTGCTAAGATAATAAGTTCATCTGGATCCCCAAGTGGTAATATGTTGGTATTAATAGTCTAAAGGATGGGAAATCTACCTTGACTCACAATGTCAAGTGTTGGCTTCTTCTTCGGTTAGACCGTTTCTTTCCTTAGCTTTTATTTTACGCAATAGGATAGCCTCTTCATCTCCTCCCATTCTTAAATTTTCAAAATCTTCTCCCTTTTTCAAAAACCTTCTTATGTCTGTAAAACCTCTTTTTAAACCTTTTCTTTAAAAATATCTTTTGCCCTTAGTGACTTTTTTCTTCAAAGTTTAGACACTGTTAATTGTCGGAACGAGTGGTTATACCCCACGATTTTGAAATTGATTGATATAATGAGATCTTTTCCGCGTGAGAGAGCTAGTGGCATACTCGTCGATTTTATCTGAGTTGGATCACTTCTTTCATTTGCGATGCAAAGAACTCGTTTGTTCTCATGCTCAAGATCAATGGCTGAGTATTTCTCTCCGACGACGACAAAGTGTTTATTCGTTTTAAAAATGTTTTCCCTTTTAAGCGGAACTACATTAGCTCTGACTTCTCCATTGCACCGAGGAGGTATGTAGGCACAAAGCTTAACGCTTTGCCGAGCTTATTTTAAAAATAAAACAAACCGTTTTCTAGCACACACGACACAGATTTTCAAAAAGGTTCCTGTGGAATACCACAGATATGAGGGGTGCTTAAAACCTTCCCCTTGTATAATCAACACCCGAACCTGAGTTCTCTTTTTGTTTTAAAAAAAAAAACAAACTTTGGATTTTTCGTTCTTTTCCCTTTTCTTTTGGAAACAATAAAGCGCGGTGGCGATTTCAAACGAAATATTGAGTCGAGTCAATTCCATGGCTTTGATCTCAGATTTTCCCCGCTACACTAAGGAAAAATCATTTCTCCAATTTATTATACTCATAAAGTTGTTACAATCTATTAAAATTGAGTTACAAGAAAATAACATTCGACTTCAGAGCTCCCAAGAACAAACCATGAAGGCTCCTAAGAACAAACCCCTATTTTCTACCTAAATTTTTCTCAACCTCTCCAACTCTCAATATATAAATCACTCAAACCAAAGGTTTTAGAAGTATTTATCAATCTTCTTAAGTAACTACAAAGGTTTCCCAAAAACTGTGGTCTTTCTAAGGTTTCCCTTTTAGTTCCCTAGACCCTTATTTCTCCATTTTACTCTAAAACTCTAAAATTGTCACACTATAATAATATAAGAGATGCATATTTATAATTGTTAAAATCCAACAGATCCATAACAAAACCCAAAACAAAATCCATTAATTATTTTTTATAGAAAACAATCTTATTCATTAGATGAAAAAGAGAGAGCACAAACGTAGAGAAAGAAAATGTTAGGGCATCCTCCACCCATACATTAACAACATCACTAATAATTAAGACTACCAAGCTATGAACATCAAAAAGCTCTGAGAGGTTAGAAACCAAAAGGAAGGTACCAATCCAAAACTTTAATCCAATCGACCAAGCAAAGTTCTTCTGCAAGAGACAAGTGAGATTTAGAACCCCAATCTTTAAATCTATCCAGTTACGGATCACATCTTTAGCTTTGACACTAGCTTTATCACGCTCAAATCGATTATTCAGGTTCACAATATTGATTACTCTCACAACTTGTGGATGAAACAATTATTGACTGAAAAGAGGAGTTTGAATCAAAAACACATTTCCTTCATCCAAGCTTCTTTGACACATTTCATCAAATACCTTGAGCACAAACTTAAAACAACCTAAGCCTGATAACAACACACCCAACAAAACAAACCAAGCAAGAAAAAATAGAAGCCACAACAAAACAAGCACAATAAAATAAACTATTACATGAACACACACATAAACTTCGATTTCCATGTCGATACCACTCTGGACCATTGGTTGGTGGAAGTTATTTTGGGGTTGCAAGCGATTGATGGTTGATGGCGGAGAGGAGGAGGAGTTTGATGGATGTTGGAGGAAGAAACATGTATGAATCTAACATGGATGAGGGTTTCAAAGGAATGAAAAGAGAGGATGGGAAACTTATAGTGGGGGAGGAACCTTCATTGAAGAGGAGATGACCACCATAATGGTGGTGAATAGCTCCGATGAGAGAGGAGGAACCCTACAAGGGAGGAGATGACACCCATCAAAAGAACAGAACCCTAAGTTTAGAGAAAGGGGAGAGCTTCTCTCTCTATACATCACTTTCAAATTTTTAAATTGAAAAATCCATTAATTATTAGAATAACATATTATAAATATTTTATAATATCTTTTATATTAATTTAGACTATTATTAAATTAATATAAAATATATAAATCCAATATTTTAACATGACATATTCAAAAATTAAACCGATCAAATTTGATATTTGCAAATGATTTGAATTAGACATTTTTGATGCTCTCCAATTTTTTGATTTTTTAATAATCTCAAAAAACATATTTCAACAAATTCCGTAATGAATATGGCGTTAGTATTAACCTTTACATTCCTTTCGCCTCTGACCTCCGTGTCCCATCTTCTACACTTGTTCTTTCTACCTGCATGTTTGTTTATTTGTAACTCTGATCCATCCATGTCGTTGATCTATAGTATTGCTTGTTGCGTGTTATTGAGATTGTGCTAAAATATAAAGAACTGTTGAGCTTTTCTAACATTTTACGGATCATTAAGCTCTCGTTAATATTTCCATAAAAAAAATTGACCATATCTAGTGAACTCACCCATATTTTTATTCTTTTCATACCCGAAGCACTAATGTGAAAATTTACTTAAAGTATTTAGTCTATAAGAAGAAGAAAAGTCACAAAATAAAAATAAGATAGAGACATTTTTCTTTAAATGGTTGAAAATAAGAAAGAAAAAAGTCATAAAATGAGAGAAGACTAACAAAAATAATTACATCTAGAAAAGAAAAAAATAAAGGAAAAAACAAGTGCTTTTAAAATTTTCACTAAAATCTCTTATTATTCCCACTCATTATATTTGTTGCTTAAAGCTTCTCCTCCTCTCCCTTATCCTCTATCATTCATTTTCATTCTCTTTCTCTCTCTACCTATCCTTCTCTCTCTTTTCATCACAGTGAACAACTCAGCTGCAGTGCCAAGTTCCCACTAACCATTACAATTTGTGTGTCACCTCACCTCTTGTCTTACCTCCCCCACACAGAACACAAAATTTATTGACAGTGAAAAAAACAACTTTTTTCACTAAAAAAATAAACCCCACCATTTTTTTTCATAAAAAAGTGCTTATTATAGAGAGAGAAATTAGTTATATGAAATAGAACGATCATGGAATTGGAAGGTGATCATCAAAGCAATGGAATCCGAAGCAGACCAAATTTCCCTCTTCAGCTTTTAGAGAAAAACAACATCATCGAACATGTCTCCGAAGAACAACCTTGTTCAACCACCACCGCCAACGACGGTTCGACTGCCATCGTATCATCAGAGCAACAGAAAAAGCCTCCGCCGAAGCGGGCCTCGACGAAAGATCGGCACACGAAGGTCGACGGACGAGGCCGCCGGATCCGTATGCCGGCTGCCTGCGCGGCCAGAGTGTTCCAGCTCACGCGTGAGCTGGGACACAAATCCGACGGCGAGACGATTGAGTGGCTACTTCAACAGGCTGAGCCGTCGGTTATAGCAGCAACCGGAACAGGAACAATCCCTGCGAATTTCACGTCTCTGAATATCTCTCTTAGAAGCTCTGGTTCAACTATGTCCGCTCCGTCGCACTATTTTAGAGGTAATTACTTCAACCCTAGTTCGTTTTCGACGGCCGCGGCGGCGGCTCAGCTTCGAAACCGGGCTGAATGGGATAGAACTATGAATATGAATGTTGTGGCTGAAGATTCTAGAAGAACTAACAGTATGTTAGAGAATCCTTCTTCTTTATCAGCGATTTTGAATTTCAACAACGTGCAAAATGCTATTCTTCAAGCGAAACAAGAGCTCCGGGATGAAAACACTGTCTCCGCCGCCGCTGGCGGCGGCGGAGGATTTGAATTGTTGGGTTCTGATTCTGATGGAAGCATAGGGAGGAAAAGAAGGTCATCAGAGCAAGAATTGTTATCACAAAATATGGGAAGCTATTTATTACAATCAAATGTGGGGTCACTTCCTTCAAGCCATGCTTCCAACACGGCAGCGTTTTGGATGGTAACTGGGAATGGGAACCAAACTGTTAATGGTGGTGGTAGTGGTAATGGAAATGATCCAATTTGGGCAATTCCTTCGGTTGGAAATAATGGCTTATATAGAGGAGCTATGTCTATGTCTTCTCCTAATGGAATTCATTTCATGAATTTTGCTTCTCCAATGAATCTGATGCCCGGAAGTCAATTCGGTTCTGGAGTCATCGGCGGTGGTGGAGGCAGCGGTGGTGGTATTCTCGGCGAAAGCAATTTAAATATGCTCTCAGCCATGAATGCCTATAGACAAATTTCTGCAAATGGTATGTCCGAGTCGTCCGGACATCACCACGGCGAAGGTGGAGGAGTAGGAGGAGGAGATGACGACGGACATGACTCAAGCAGTCAACACTCTTAAAGATTAAAGAATGATCAAGTAATTACAAGTCCATGATCTGATGCTAGCTTCTTAATTTTTCTTTTAATTATTATAATTACTATTGCTATTAGTTTTGGTTATGGTTAATTTATATGCAAAAATATATATTATATATACATATATAAATATATATATTATATATGTTATTTGTTATGGTATGTTATGTTATGTCCATTTTCAAAACACGCAAGCACAAGTTTGATTGCATTTTGGAACATTGCTAGTGTGGTGTGATTTTCATTTTTCATAGAATCATGTTAGGGTTTTTGCGAGGAAATTTCAACAAGACTATACATATATCTTTACATTTGTTATGCTGTTATTAAAATTTTAGTTTTTATTTATTAATTAATGTGATCATGGTTTTAACAAACTCATTAAATGATTCAATTATTGGTATGAAAAAAATTTAATAAGGTACGAAAATAACATCTTTTTACTGCAACGAGAGATGAAAAGAGAAGATGCTGGCATTCTGATAAGTAAGTGTAAGTGTACTGCAAAAACTGTCACATGCACGACGCATCTCTTATTGCTGCAGTTATGAATTATGTATATGTACTATACTATATAGCTATAGCTAGGGACCAATATCTATATATCTATACATAATAATTAATATATAAATAAATACTTTGTATCTATATATTTATATGAAAAAGCACACTAATTTGAAGTAACTCTTAAACTCAGGTGATGCTGGTGGTGACCAGTGAAACTATTACCAAATTTTGATATACAATCTTTTTGATGAATAAGAACTTCATTCTTTCTTTTTCTATTATAAGCTATTATATAGCTAGTGTTTAAGAACTATAGTACATTGAAGAAATTAGAAGTAGTGATTTTAATTATAGCTATGCTATGAAATTAACTTGTATACCCTTTTGCATCTATTATTATGAACTGTTGTTTTCATGAATTAAAAAAGCTAGTTAGCTATGCTAAAATAAGGTTTTTTATATCACTAAATTTTCATGATGCTCATTTTTAGCCCCACCTTATTGTTTTGTTATATAAGAATTCATACATTAATTTAAACCTCTAGATGCATAGCTTTCTTTTTCTAGTTTATGTTTGGTGTATAAAAGAAATTATCATTTCCTCTTTAGATAATAAAATATAAATCCACTATACAACACATTCTCTTTACCTTTTTCTATTTTATTTTCCCATTAAACGAAAGTGTAAACATATTATACAATTTTTTGTGTGTATAAATTAATGTATATATTGTTTTTTTTCCCTTTTGGTATCATAGGCTTAATTAAATATATAAATAAAAATGTTCATCATGTAGGACTAATGTACTCATTTGATGTATACTTTTATCATTAGACAGCTTGACTTTATTTTTCTTTTAATAAATTAAGTATATTAAAATGAATTAAAACACCTTCATATAAATTAGTGACATTTTACTATTACTATGTTCATGTTATTTACAACCATTAGTTGTGCAGGGATCAGATGTAAGGGTGTCAGTTGAACCCGCAATATTTCACTTATTAATTTTTAAAATAGTAAAATGTCATACATTAGACTATTTAGCCAAAAAAAAATGATAATTACAAATTGACAATTTTGTGTCACGTCCCTTTATATATTAGTATTTAATATGAAAAAATATTACATTTTTCTCTCTTTTTTATTCTTAAAAAAATAAATATTGAAAAACCTTTTTTGAAATATACATATTTGAGAAACCCTCCATTTATATGCAAAAAGTAAAAATATAATTGTTGAACCTAATTAAGTACCTTTTCCATAAAAGTTGACTCAATTAGTGGGATTGATTTGTGCTAATAAAAAGCTGCTTGGCTTGTTTCTTGCTAGAATAACTATATCAAAAGTACTAATTAATGTAAGTCATGTTAGAAATGATGATTGTGAAATGAGATAGTGTCTTTTTCTCCAAAACTTACATCTAAAAGTATAATTACTTAAATATTTCTAATAAATATTACATTTTGTTTTTAATAGCAATATTAGCTATCACATATACATAATAATTAAATGCATTTTTAGGATTAAAAAAAAATGTGATTGTTATTATGGAGAGAGATTTATGTGCACGTTGATGCACTAGTAATCAGTGCATGGCGTAGAATTTAGGGTAGGTAAGAAGCTAGGTAGGGCAAGAGAGAGTACCTTGTTGAGTAAACGATGAGTCTCCACCAAAAAAGAGAAAGATGAGTACGAAAAATAAAAGGTAAATTAAGCAATGAGTGCTTGAGCTCAACTTCTCGTACGTGTTACATCACACAATTGATCAATGTAGTTTATTTTATTTTATTTAGTTTCTTTTTTATAAAAAGAATCAAACGGTTTTTATTTGATATATGTAGACCAGCTATGCAATATAGCCAGCTAGAAAGAGGAATGATATTGCTAACATCCAATGTATCATGAAATTTATGATGATCCGTTGAAGCTTTTTGGGAGCCTAGTAAATTAAAATATTAAGTTGGTAGTTGATGGGTAGTTTTTTTTATAAGCATCCAACTGTAGTTATTAGAGAGTCTTTAAATTCAAAAAGTGTGTTTTTAACGAGTTTTTATCACATTGGAAGAGATTAGCATGGCAAAAACTTGTAAAGGAAATAATTGCTTTTTTTTTTTTATGAACAGATTTATTACTATAAGAGATTGGGATATTTTAGTTAGGATTAGGAACATCGCGGATATTTGATTTTTACTCAAGATCAAAGATTCTCGAATGTTTTAAAGGTTTAAAGTCAAATGGCTTAAAGAAAGAGATGTCAATATCAATTTTTTTTTTTTTTTAAGTTTGTGTTAAAAGTAGGAATAAAAACAATGTCATCCTTTGTTTAAGGGTTGGTGAAGGTTAGATTGAATGAGTGTCTAAGATTAGGGTGGAGGTGGTTTATTTTTTCTCCAATCACTTTAAGGAATCTCACTAGGATTGCCCTCAACTAGATGAGGTTGATTTTTGCTCGCTTTTAGATGATGGTAATGTTGTTTTATCTGTTATTTTCTTCTTTGTGAGATTGATTGGACGTTTGTTCATTTGCAATGGTAACAAGAGTCCTGATCATTATAGCTCTAATTTGTCATTTTTAGGAGATTATGGAATCGTCTTAGAAGAATTAAAAGAATCATTGACGCTATGTGTTCATCACTTCCAATGTTTTGCTTTCCTCTATCATATCAGAGTTTCTCTTCTTTCATTATCACCGTTTATTTGGGATATTGTCAATGAGAGATTGTTGGTTGATGGGGTAGTTATAGTTAATGAGTTTGTAGGCATAGTAAAGAAGAATAAAAACGTAATCTTATTTTTAATGTGGATTTTGAGAAAACATATGTTTCAGAAAGTTATAGCTTACTGGATTATATGTTTTTTAAATTTGGTTTCTATGAGAAGTGAAAATCTGGGATGAGAGCTTGTGTTTGCTTGTAATCTTGCAGTGTTGATAAATTGTTTTCATAGTAGTGAAATATGTTGACATTTGTATATATTAGAATAAAATATTCCATAGTATTCTCATTAAATATGATGTAGCATATTCCTTGGGTAATTAATACGATTAGTTGTATATTGGCCGAGGTGAAAAAATTGAAAAGTGCGACATTTTTTTCTTCGATTGGGAGGTTAACCAATGGGAAATCCCTCACTTTCCCATCGGTTGAAGTGTGAACTGAGGGGAAATCCATCAGTTTTCTTCTAAGTTGGGTATGTTAACCGATGGTATAAAGGTTAAGGGGCCATTTTTTACATCAGTGATCCTCACAACCGATGTGAACTCCCTTGTATTTTTAAAATATAAATTTTTGGAAGTCTTATGGTAGTTTCAGTAACTATCCTCTTGCATTTTTTGGCTGCAAAATGGTGAACCATAAAATAATACACTATAGAAACAAAAACAAAATGACACCTTTATAAACCCATCATCTGATAAAATCAAAACATCGTGACTTAAGAGTTTGCATTTTGAATTCACAACCCACATTTAAGTATCTCAACCTATAAAGAAGTATGAAAATATATATTTCAAACTACATCCAATAACAAGAGGAGGGAGCAAATAATGAATAAAGAAAGCATGAAATGCAAAACGATAAAGAAATGATAGTCATATACTTGAAACTAGTAATAACCCATTTCAATTATGTGGCACCAAATATCATATTACCAGAAATAATAAATCTTACTACTCCCTCCGTCTCAAATTATTTCTCGCAATGGTCCACTTCACGCAAATTAAGAAACAGTAATAAATGAAAGAGAGAGAATGGTGACTTTACCAAATTATCATGATTAACTATTGTTGTATTCGAAATAACAATAGTTATCAGAGGTTCTGAACTGGCATTTTTCTAATTATGGAGAGTATAAGTTTCTTTTGAACTCTGATCTCTAGAGTCAATCTTTTCTTTAAATGATTTCTTAATCCTTTATGTTCCAAATTATCCATCTAACTTCTAAAGGTAATCTTCAGACCACTGATATTCTGAATTTTATCTTCTGAACAAGTTACAGAGCATGTTTCAATGTAGTATCATCAAGTTCTGATGAATTTCAATAGTCCTCTTGTTCTTTCATTGCTGAGTTGGTCTAACTGGACTTGACAACACATTTGTAGATAGCATCCTTACTTATTAGAGTTTATTCAACTGAGATAACTTCTCAAATTGATATAGCTCAATTATCTATGCTCCTTCCACTAGTTCTTAAAGAATCTGTCGTCAATGAACCACATATTCGATTCTTTTTTTTGCAGACTTCATTATCCGGTACTTTATTAGAATCATAAGACATCCTTTTTTTCTTCTTTACTTGAAGAGATTCCTAATGATATTTTTATGAGAAAGTTAAGGGTGGACTAATCCATTTCTTGAAAACATCTCATACTCATAAGGAACTATTCTTCGGTAAACAAGGAATTAGAGACTAGTTCAAAATAATCTATCAAATTACAATTTAGTACTCTCAAACATCATCTTCTAATATGAGACTACAACTTTAAGTGAAATAATTATTACCCAGAGTATTTCTTCACACAGAATTTAGATCTTTATCTGACACTTGTTAGGTGTTTGATAGAGACTTAAACTCGTTATCTTACTCAGAACCGGAGCTATGATACCAATTGAATGTGTGAAGAAAACACAAGAAAGAGGGGGTTTGAATTGGGTTTTTCAGTCTATGATATTTTCTTGCTACTTAACATTATTGTGTTAAGTGATGCTCTCAAAATGTTGCAGAAACATAAATAAAAGAGTAAAACCTAAGAGTAAATAACACACGATATATCTTGGTTCACTTGAGAAATTCTCAAGCTAATCCAGTCCACCCTTCCGAGGTGATTTATCCTTGATTTCAAGGTCTTAATCCACTATAACCAAACCGATTACAATTGCACGGAAAACCGCTGGTGACTAACAACTTTGCACGGCAACCGCCGGTGACTAACAACCTTGCACGGGAAACCGCCAGTGACTAACAACCACTAAGAGTACAATCTTAGTCTTCTCAAAGCTTCTGACCTAACCGGTCCTTTGAGGAATACAATATCTTCCTAATGCTTTTGACCAACCGGTCCTTTAGAAGAATTGTAAATTACCTTCCTAAAGCTTCTGACCAACTGGTCCTTTAGAAGGAACAAACAACTGTTTGTTTTCACAAGGTTTGTTTACAATCAAAAGCTTTTACACAAGCATATGTAAAATCAATTAAATATATCAGAAGATCCTAATGCACACTAAGAATATTACATTATATTGTAGCTTGATGCGTGGTCTTCTTTTCTTCAAGTAACTTCTTCACGGACAATAGCCCAAAACACTTGAATCTCTTATGTCTTCTTCTTCATAAGCTTCTGACAGTTTTGTTGATCTTGATGTTGCAAAGAGAATAACGTTTTTGTCTTGATTCTTTTGAGAACATTCTGGATAACAACCCTTGTTCTTCATACTCTAATGATCACCTCTGAGCATAATATTCATATTGTGGATTTTTAAATGAGAAGCTTAAATGATCACCTTATAATCGACATGATGTAAAAACCATTTGAAGGCATTTGTTCTTGTTGTTATTATACTGTTTGATGGTTTGGTTATATTATGATAAATACAACACCAATAATAACAAATAAAAGATCTTCTTATTTTATAGTTAAAGACAATAGAGCCTTTGAAGAGAAGCAGACTATTGAAAAATAGTCGTTACATAGTGATTTAGAATAGTACTGCCACGTTTGTCCTTTTCCATGAATTAAAATAATGAAGAAGTAGTGGGATAAAGCTTGCACGTACTGTGTACTTATCATTCCTAACGGTAAAATTTGTCTTCTCATCTTCATAAGCTCCTGATGAGTAATAGTGGAAGCATGATTAGGGTTATTACACTTGAGTCTTCATATGATTAAGTCTCCAGTCTTCAGAACTTGTTTGCTCGGAACCTTGTCTTCGAAACTTCAACACCTTTCTTTGAGATCTTATTCTTTAGAACTTCAAGTCTTCAGAGTCTTCAGAACTTCGTATTCAGAGTCTTCAGCACTTGGTCTTTAGAACAGAGTCTTCAGAACCTTCACTCTTGAGAATCTTCAGAACCACATCTTTAAAGTCTTCAACACTTGGCTCTTTAGAAGATTATACATTTAGAATCTTCGCTAGCTTCAAAATCAAAACCACTTCACAGAACAAAATCCATAGGAACATTGCAACAACAATATCAGACATCCTTGGATCTTTCCGATTATGATCAGATATAGAAGCATCCTTGCTTCTTCAATATGCTTGTGACTTGTGTCACATGTAGTAGCTCGCATAAAATCTTCAGTGCACATCTTGATAGTGTTTGTTTGATCTGATAACTTCGATAAACACGTTCTTGCACATAAACAAACATCATAAAATAACTCTTTCACAAATACTCCATTGTTATCATCAAAACTCAGAGATATATTGCAGAACAAAATTTTGTTCTTACAATCTCCCCCTTTTTTATGATGACAAAACTATGTATTTTGATGAACATTTAAAATAGGGTAATCACGAGATGTAACATATTTAGAGTTTCTAGAAACAGCTCACCCTAAGTGTGTTAATCCCAAAATTTAATTTATACTTGTTCAGAGTCCTTCTCTGATCCCAAAACTCGCAAAATTAGGAATTTTGAGTTATCAAAACGTAGAGTAGATAAGGAAGACTTCCTTATGGTCTAAAAGAGCATAAGCCTTTAGCATCTAGACTTGTTCAGCAAAATTTCTATCTTCATATATTTAGAGCTTGTTTTCTTTTAGACATAGTGTCAGAAACACATTACTTTAGAATCTTTCGTTGGTTTGCTATTGTTCATTAGAACCTGTCTTTCTGATGAGAAACTCCCCCTGAGTTTTAGACTTGGTGAAGAAAGAATGCCATTTCTTTTGGATCTTTTGAAGTATCAAATTTGTCTTTCCAGGGCTTCTTTTTGTTGAATCTTCTATCCAGATTTTTGACTTTTTATTTGATTAGTTCTTCGGACTCTTCTGAAGACCTCTTAGATTCTGATCACATGAGAAGCTTTGATTATATGGCATGTCTTAGAATTCCTAGTGAACTTGTTCATAGTTCCTAGGATAAATATCACACAAGAAAACTTCAGAGGTAAATGCATATTTTTACATTTTTTTCTTTTTCATTTTTGCATTCTTTCCCGGTCTATCAAAATCATTATATTTCTCCCCCTTTTTGACATCATCAAAAAGGTAGGCAACATGTTCAAATATGATATCAATATTAAAATAGTAGAGGATAAAGGATATTTCATTAAGATTTAAAGAAGTATATCATTTTAAAGACAACACTTAGACCTAAGACAAAACTAGCTAAAACACAGATTTTCTTTGAACATAATAGTTAAAAGTTTTATTCATCAAAATCTTCAACTGTGTCCACCCTAGCACATCTTGTCTCTACTAGTGAATGATCTGGTCTAATCCTTTTTGCTATTTCCCATATTCCTTCTCGAAATATTATCTCAGATAGTATCCTTCCATAAGGAATGTAGGATTGTGACTGTGTTCTTGATATTTCAATGAAGTGTTTCAGATGGTTGAATATGGTGTTAGGGAGATTTATCATGAAGTGATAAGTCAGAAGGTAGCTGAAGATCTTGTCGTCATGAGACAGAATTCTCCTTGTCGTTGCTCAAGGATGGAGGTTGGTAAGAGAAAATCTAAATCAAATTCGAGCAGAAGGAAGAAGGGTTTCAGGGTTAGTTGGTTCATATAGAGTTGAACTATCATGAAGTATTTTGAATTTCTCCACCATGCTCAGTTTTGATTGATAGTCATCAATGGTGACTCTAGAAGCAACACACCATCTGACCTTCGATATAGAAGAAACAAAGATAGCAATGGGTAGTTTGTAGATCTCAGACCAGATAGAGTTGTCATCATCACCTATTCTGGAAAACTTCCAAAATTCTTTTACTATAATGGTAAAGATGAGACCACTTAACAGAGCATAGTAACCAGACCAAGATTGGATTTACATACTCCTTATTATATCCATTCCAGAGTCTTTGAGTCTGGAAAGATTTGGTCGTTTCTCTTAGATAACTTCTAGTGTTTCCTTATTTCCATGAAAGGTTTTAGCAGACATTGTTAAAACACCACTAAAGGTTGAAGAGTTATTGGTTGGAATGAGGCTGGTAAAAGATGAACGATATTGAGATTTGAAGATAAAGGAGATAGAATAACTATTCTCAAGAGACTTATAGTGTGTAATTGATTTTATTCTCAAAGTAGGTTATAAATGCCTAGAGAAGGCTAGGAGACACTAATGCATTGAAAAGGAAAAGAATCAATAATCTTGTTTATGGTAACTGACTAATAAAGGAACTTTGAACAACTACCTCCTAATAATGACTAAGGTAACTAACACACGTTAGCAGCCTGAAATCTTACCTATGCGACATTGTAGCGTGTATTTGAAAGTAATGAATAATTGTTTTTCTTGATTTTAAATACTGATTATTTTATAGTAAGAAATGATGATGAATTTATCAAAGTAAACTACTAAATAATTGAAAAGAAAAACTTCATTAATTAAAGCGAATGGCACACACACATATACAATAATAGTTCAAACAATAAGGGCATACATGAAAGACACACAAGACTAAATAAGACTAGTCATATTTTTCTAACCCCTAAATACATCACACTTGGTTTTAAGCAGAAAAAACTCAGGAAAACTTTATGGGCCATCTTTTGCTATTACTTCCTTGATCATGTCCACTATTCCTTCTCGAAAGAATATCTCTAATAGAACTCTTCCATAAGGAATGTAGGACTTGATGCGGTGTATAGATTGAGAGATAGATTTCCATAAATATTTGAAGATGGATAGAGGTAGGTTCACTCGAGTATCATTCATCAGAAGATACATGAACACTTGATCATCATATCTCAGAAAATCTTGAATTTCCCCTCTGGGAAGGAAGTTAGTCAATAGCAACTTGAACCAGGAATTAGGAAGGGGTAAAAGATTCTTAGGATTGTTAGGTCCATATCCGAAAGTTAAGTCATGAAGAGAAGGAAATTTGTCAAACATGGGAACTTTGGATTTGACAGAATCAACAATGACACCAATACTTTCACACTCGGTAGCAAGGACGATTAAGAAAGGATTTATTGTGATGGGGATCTCAAAAATATAAGAGGAGATGGAACCTTCAACAAAATCAAGGTATGCATGCTTCCCGAATTCCTTTACAAGATTCACATAGATGGGTTTCTCCAACATATCGAGATACCTTGTCCATTATTGGGTGTGTGACGCATGTGAGATACCGCAACTAATGCTACATTCAACAGACATAATTTCAATTTGCTTCTCAATGATAAGTTCAAGCAGATCTTCATCCCCTCGAAAAGTTAGCGGAGGCGTCGAGGAAAAGAGGGAAAGAGTTTATGAGGGAAAAGATAGATATGGTAAAATACCATGAACCAATATAGTGTCTATATAGGTGTATACACGGGAGGTGATACGAGTTGTACCATAAGATGAGTGACATAGATCACTGACATATAAGAGACAAGATTTTCACAAAAAAGGAATGGAGTAAGCCAGTCTTCAAAAGAAAGAGGGTACCATACATGCTACAACTACGACTTTAAATAAATGATCATTAAGGAAGACAAAACACAAATTTGACAATCATAAAGATATTGAGTATAGAGTCTCTAAATAAAACAATCATCACACAAATTTATCATACATAAGATTTTTGCTCATTCTCAAGAAAGCATATGCGACTATATTATCCATAATTTTAAACAAAATATTTAGACAGAGATAAACAAAAAAATAAACGTACCTTTGAGATTCTGAGATCTTTATTGTGATTCCTTTCCAGACTGTTTTATCTTCTGACTTTAAATTTGAATTTAGCTTGTCTTTGATAGAGCTTCTGATCAGTTCTGTTCCGCATCTATTTTTGTTTTGAGTAGTCTATCAGAGGTTCTGAACTGGTATTTTACTAATTATGAAGAGTATAAGTTTCTTTTCAACTCTGATATCTAGAGTCAGTCTCTTCTTCAGATGATTTCTTAATCCTTCATGTTCTAAATTATCCATCTGACTTCAGAAGGTAACCCTCAGACCACTGATATTCTGAATTTTATCTTCTTAACAAGTTACAGAACGCGTTCCAATGCAGTATCATAAAGTTTTGATGAATTTGAATAGTCCTCTTGTTCTTTCATTGCTGAGTTGGTCTAATTGGAATTGACATCACATTTGTGGATAACATCTTTCCAATTAGAGTTTATTCAACTGGGATAACTTCTCAAATTGAGATATCTCAATTATCTATGCTCCTTCAAATAGTACCCAGAGAATCTATCGTCTATAAACTATATCTTCAATTCTATTTTTTTTTTGCAGACTTCATTATGGGGTACTTTATCAGAATCATAAGACATCCATTTTTCTTCTTTACTTGAAGAGATTCCTGATGAGATTTTTATGAGAAAGTCAAGGGTGGACTAATCCATTTCTTGAAAACATCTCATAATCATAAGGAACTATTCTTCGGTAAACAAGGAATTAGAGACTAGTTCAAAATAATCTGTCAGATTACAATTTAGTACTCAAACATTATCTTCTGATATGAAACTACAATTGTAAGTGAAGTAATTATTACCCAGAGTATTTCTTCACACAATGTTTGGATCTTTATCTGACACGTGTTAGGTGTTTCATATTGAAGGTGTGAAGAAAACACAATAAAAAGGGGGTTTGAATTGGGTTTTTCACTCTTTGATATTTTCTCGCTACTTAATATTATTGTGTTAAGTGATGCTCTCAAAATGTTGTAGAAACATAAACAGAAGAATAAAACCTAAGTGTAAAGAACACACGATATATCCTGGTTCACTTGAGAAATTCTTAACCTAATCCATTCCACCCTTCCGAGGGGGTTTGAATTGGGTTTTTCACTCTTTGATATTTTCCGTCGGTGACTAACATCCTTGCACGGACGACCGCCAGTGACTAACATCCTTGCACGGGCAATCTCCGGTAACTAAACACCTTGCACGGGGAACCACTGGTGATTAACAACCATAAAGAGTACCATTTTAGTCTTCTCAAAGCTTTTGACCTAACTGGTCCTTTGAGTAACACAATATCTTCCTAAAGCTTCTGACTAAACGGTCCATTAGAAGAATTTCAAAAGATATTACTAAAGCTTCTGATCAATTGGTCCTTTAGAAGGAACAATTAACTGTTTGTTTTCACAAGGTTTGTTTACAATAAAAAGCTTCTACACAAGCATATATAAACTCAATTAAATGCATCAGACGATCCTAATACACAATAATAATATTATATTGTATTGTAGCTTGATGTTTGGTCTTCTTTTCTTCAAGTAGCTTCTTCACGGACAACAACCCAAAGCACTTGAATCTCTTACGTCTTCTTCTTCATAAACTTCTGACAGCTTTGTTGATCTTGATGTTGCAAAGAGAAGAACGTCTTTGTCTTGATTCTTCTAAGAGCATTCAGGACAACCACCCTTATTCTTCTTACTCTAATGATCACCTCTGAGCATAATAATCTTATTGTAGATTTGTAATTAAGAAGCTTAAATGATCATCTTATAATCGACAACATGATGCAAAAACCATTAGAAGGTAGTTGTTCTTGTTGTTATTATATTGGTTGATGGTTTGGATATATTCTGATAAAGTATATGATCTTCTTCTTTTATAGCCAAAGAGAATAGAGTCGTTGAAGAGCAGCTGACTATTGAAAAAGAGGCGTTACACAATGATTTAGAATAGTACTTCCATGTTTGTCCTCTTCCGTTAATTAAACTAATGAAGATGTAGTGGGATAAAGCTTGTATATACTGTGTACTTATCATTGCTAACGGTAACATTTGTTTTCTCATCTTTAGAGCCTTTTGATGATTACTGTTTGAAGCATGAGTAGAATTGTTACACTTGAGTCTTCATATGATTAAGTTTTCAGTCTTCAGAACTTGTTCGCTCGAAACCTTGTCTTCTAAACTTCAGCACTTTTCTTTGAGATCTAATTCTTCGGAACTTCAAGTCTTAAAAGTCTTCAGAACTCCGTCTTCACAATCTTCAGCACTTGGTCTTCAAAAATCCTTTGTTTCAGAAATGTAAATCTTTATAGTAGAGTCTTCAGAACTTCAATCTTCATAACTTTCAGTCTTCAGAATCATCAGAACTAGGTCTTTAGATTCTTCGCCACTTGGCTCTTCATAAGATTATACATTCAGAATCTTCGCCGACTTCAAAATCAGAACCACTTCTCAGAACAGAATCCATATGAACATTGCAACAGCAATATCAGACATCCTTGGATCTTTCTGATTGTGATCAGATACAGAAGCATACTTGCTTCTTCAGTATGCTTGTGACTTGTGTCACACGTAGTAACTCACATAAGATCTTCAGCGCATGTAGCATCCCGATTTTATTAATATTTTTATTAATTATATTAGTAATTAGACTATTTGGTATTTTTAATAATTATTTATTTATTTAGTTATTATGTGATATAATAATTATTTGAAATATTTAATTGTATGTGCGTTTGTGTTATTTGGGTTAAGTAAGTTGTATGAGAGATATAGTTAATTGGGCCTTAGTAGTAGAAATGTAATAGATGGATTGTGGGTTAAGCCCATTAAGAGAAAAGGGATAGTAAGAGGAGAAAATTAGGGTTTTAGAGTTGGAGTCTCATAACTTATTTTTGGGGAGAAAGGAAAAATAGAAAATAGAAGAGAAAGAAGGGAGGAGCACTTGAGAGAAGAAGAAAATTATGGAGGAAGCCTTAATTTTCGCAGCAAGTTTCAGCATAGAGTCATCTTGGCCAATCGGGCATATCTCTCAATCCAACCGTTGGATCGTTATGGTACTTGGACACAACGTTCCTGACTCATAGAGGTAAGTTATGACCGGAGCAATTTTGATTTTGAGGGTTTTAAGTTTGTCTGATAAGCTGATCCCCGAACTGGTGTTTAGGTGTGTCTCCAATTGATGTAAGAAAGGATTTCTTTTGGAGGAAAACTTAGAGATATGATTAAAGAGTCCATATTTACCCAGGTAGGGGTGGGGTTCGAATTATATAACCAGGAATATGATGATTGTATGTGGGATTAAGGTGTATGAATTTTTCCATGGATTATTTGTTGTGATTCTGTCGTGTTGATTCGATGAAATTAATTGTTGTTGTGGTGATAATTGTTGTTTTTTATGCGAAGTTGCAGGATGTTTCATTGACGATGTATACCTCTATTTATTGGTATAACGACGATATAGGCTTATGCCTTTGTGACGATGATGTTGTTTGTTGTGTATGTTTGTTGCATTCATATACATATGCATTTTTGGTGACGGTCTGGATTGGCAAATTAGTGATGAAGGTTATGCCTTGATGCCTCTGTTAACTGACAATTGGCGACGGGTCCTGAAGCCCTGGGTACCACATGCATGTGCAATTGTAGAGTCTCATTATATGTGGCATGAGTGTTATTTAATTGTGACGTGATGTGACTTGAGTTGTTGTTGAATATGACGATGTGAAGTGAATTGTGATAATGTGAAGTTGTAATTATAAGTTGTTATGCTAATGACTTGTTGTGATAGGTGTCGTCTGGAAGATGAAAAATAGTTGTTATAACTATTATTATTATGTTGTTGATTTTGTTATTATAACTGTAGAGTTTTAAATTGTTCTTATAACTGACGTCTGAAAGCTGTAAAGTGATAATTTTGTATGATTTAATTCTAACATATTAATTATCATACTTTTTTATATTTTTCGATATCTCACGCCTTCTGAATGATGTTTCCCTTACCGTGGGAAACGGACAGGTACTCAAGATAGCGGTGGAAGTTTTGAAGTGATTTTATGAAGTCTTTAGTTGCTAATAGTCGAGTTGGTGTCTTGCTCTGATACGTAGCACTCGAGGGGATAAAACGATCGTTTTAATTATTATTTCTTTTGCTGAATTTTTATATGGTTTTGGTTTAAATGGTAACTTAAAGTTACCGTGCAATGATGCTACGACTTGAATTGAATATTTATGAAGTTTGTTGATTCCGCTGCGAGTTAATTATTGAATTTAAACAAAGTGATTTTTAGTAATGATTTGATTATCATTTTAAATTTTTGTGCTATGTATCTATGTTGATGAGGCATGACATGTTTCTCAGGTTAGATCACCATCATCAAGATTGAAAGTTATTGCCACCGACTTTAATCATCGTTGTCGTCATTAAAACATCAGAGAGGATCGTTTGCGAAATTATCATGTTTACACCAGCAAGCATATAGATCCACAAAAGCAAGGTACATGTCATCCCTTAAAGGACGGACGAAGCATGTTGATGAGCCACAGATGATGACAATATGGACTTTCTTCACGATTAGCCATCACTAAAAGGAACATTTCCCTTAAGATATTTTGACATAGGCCCAAGGCCATAGCTTGGAATAGGGGGAAATAAAGGACACTCCTTGATCGATGAATCTCATATTGAAGAGATATCGAACAATTTCAAACCACCCAATAGGGTAGAAAATGACCGTACAAGTAGAAAAAAATTCGCACAAAAAATTAAAAAAAAAATATTTTCAAAGGAAAAAAGATGAAGTTTAGGCGCTATAATAACCAAAATGTTACAAATGTAAAGCCATGAACAAATACTATTGTCCATGATAAAGAAATAGCAAAGTATGAAGATCCATGCTCGCCGTCTCAAAGTGCATGCTAGGATTCAAAACATGAATATATGTAGTCGAAGTGTTAAACCTTTTAGTACCAAGTACAATGATATCCATCTCATATTTAGCAGACAACTTAGTAAGGTTAATACTTTCAGCAGTCATGGACACAATCTTCTCAAACTCTTGAAATTGGCCCTCGTGGTAATGTTTCTTGAGTTTCACGTTATCTACGGTAAGGGACGTCACTTTCCCCTCCATCTTAAGCAATAGCCTATTGTTAGGAATATTCATATGTTTCACATTCTTCATGACAAGAAATGTGATCCTCTTTCTCAATATCCTCTAATTAAGCCTATTCCAATTTCCTTTGCTCCGACATAGACATTTCCCCACACATATTCTTTTCTTCATCAAGGAAAACAATTTGACTCTTCACGTCCTGAAGGATTTCCACTTCCTTCTCATAAGCCTTATACTTTTCATTGGTTGTCGCCATGTTTTCTTGGCACCACATCGAGTTCTCCTCACACTGTTTTAGCTTCTTCCACCAATCATCCAACTTAGCTTACAGTTTCATCTCTCGAACTATGACATATCAGAATTCATTCCTAGCCAACTTAGCTTGCAGGTTCTTCTCTCGAACTATGACATCTCAGACTTCCTTACGGACCAACTTAGCCTACAGAAAGTGTTAATAAACGACATGTGAGGAGAAAATCAAATAACACAACATTATGACATATCAAACATAGAAAAAGTTTTTTTCTTTTGGCACAGCAAACAGAACTAGAGGGACGATACAGAGAGGTGTAGTCTACCTATCTAGCGACATCACATTGTCCCAAATATTTCCAAAAAAAGTTTACATTACATCCTTTAATTTTTTTGGATAAGCAAAAAGTATTTTAATTAAAGTACAAACGGTACTCTTGCCCATTCAAACAATACAACATGCAAGTAAACATTCTCTTGACTTAGTTAGGATAACAAAACCAATCACAAAACATTACAAAGTTGTTATTTTTTGCCTCCGAATTTCGCCAATACTATGCCAGCAATTTGCTTCCGTTAATAATCGCCAAAGTTGTTTATGAATGCATCCACCGTAGATTCATCCTCCAGTGTGACCCTACCTGCAGGTAAAATATCTCTCCACTAAATAGCAGTCTTATTGTTCTTACTAGCCTCTAACTCATTATGAATTTTGAAGAATTGAGTCTCCATATCTTGCTTGAATTGAATCCTTCCAAATTGCATTCTCTTCAAACATCATTCTCCACCTCCATTTTCATAGTAGTGCCATATTGAAAACACCAATGTGTATAACCCCTAAACCCCATACTTCCTTTGGTTTACACATATTTTCCCATTTGATCCAACTTAGGGCTAGTTTGTTTCGGCTTTAAAAAAATTGATTTTTTTTTTGTATTTTTCAAAATAGATTTTTCAAAATCCTTTTTTAAAATAAGTTTTTTTATATTTGTTTTTTCTAAAATGAAATACTCATTTTTATGGGTGTGCAAAATATCCGGTTGTGATGCCCAAATCGATAACCAAACCTAAACCACTTTTAAATATCCGGATATAATTGAATGGTTATTGATCGGTCACCATTTCTATTAAGTTTTGTCTTTCATCCGGCACAAATTTATCATCTCGGCAACACATTCGGTTGTTTTATTGCTTTTTAAGTTAAGTTTATCGTATTTACTAATTTGTAGTATTGCATTGCAGTTGGTTTAAAGTTTATGTCAAAAGATCTTCTTTATGCCTTTGTTTGATAGTGTTAGTGTTTTTGGCCAGATTGATGCATGTGAAAATAGGAACTTATGGCGCGCACGAGTGGATGAAAAGAAGCCGGGAAAGCTGATTTCAGAGGTCAACACGGGCACCCGTGTGTAGCAACACGGCCCGTGTTGAAATGTGGCTGGAAACGCAAGTTTGAACCAAAAACAGAGGATTTACACGGGCACCCGTGTGCTCAGACACGGCCCGTGTGAGAAAGTGCCTGGAAGTGTGTCTTTTGAGCCAAGGAACAGAAGATCAACACGGGCACCCGTGTGCAGCAATACGGCCCGTGTTGATGAGCGCGTGCTGAATTTTTGTTTCTATGTTTCCTCACTCAAATGGGATCATTAATGGTATTTTTGGTATTTGGTTTCAACCTGAATGGAAGACACAATATAAAAACAACTTTAGGGCAAGAGAGAAGGGAACTTTTGGACAGATTAGAGAAATGAATAGAAGAGAAGATTGGAGAAAGCAAGGGTTTGGGAGAGAAGAAGATCTTCATGACCGGAAGCAATTGAAGATTCAATCTCCTCTAATTTCTTGTAATTTCTTTATTCATTATCGTGTTTTCTTTGATTACTATGAGTAGCTAAACCCCCCAATGCTAGGGGGTGGCTCTGATTTCACTTTGTAATGACTCTGAGTTTGCAATTGCGATAACTATCATGTTTTCAATTATTAATTTATTCTCTTGATGTTTTTAAAGCTTTTCCTTTCGGACAAATTGGAATTGATCTATGATTATCATTTAGGCGGACCACCAATGATAATACTTTCATGAGAATATGCTATAATAGATATTACCTAGGACTAGGAATACCTTATAGCAACCGGATATTCTTGATAACAAATTGCTTGATTTCATTGTAAATCTCTAAGGACTTAGGGTTTAGGATGAAGGATCAAAGGTTTTTTCACTAAGGACTTAGGATCAAACAACCTTAAGAACCGGTAATTGATTATTGAAAATAAGTGTTGCAATAGAGATTTCAGAGTTGTTACATTGTCAATCATCCACTATCCCTAGCATGTTACTCATATTTGTTAAAAAGTCAATTTCATTTACTGCTTATTTTACTTTTCGCTAAGTGACAATCACCAAACAAAACCCAATTGAAGTTTTTGTTTAATTGAACCTTGAATTGAACTCATTATTCCTGCGCAGTCCCTGAGATCGATATTCGGGGAATTTTCCCTATTATTACAAGAGGCAAAATAGTACACTTGCTATTTTACCGATCAGTTATTAACCGGTTTAGTTATTAATGGTTTGGTTATCCATTCATATAATCTGGATATAATTAAATAGTTATTAACCGGTTAAATTATTTTGGATTCGGTTATAATCCGGTTTTTATCCAAATCCAAATATTTTAATTCTCAAAATAATTTTATTTTGGAAAAAAATAAATTCGGAAAATATAATTTTTAAAATTGGACTTTTTTAAAAAATCGGTTATATAATCATAACCAAATTTATAACCAGTTTTGATTAAAATGTGATTATGGTTATAAATCCAAACCATTTAAATGGTTTTAAAATAGTTATGGTTTGGTTTTTGAAAATAACCAACCATGCACACCCCTACTTATTTTGACATCATATAACATAAACCTACATTATTAAAACCAAAACTTAGTCAAAATCTCAATTTTTTTAAAAAGTTGTATTTCAAAATAATTTTTATAAAAATCTATTTGAAATAACTTCAAAATTAAGTGATTTTTTAAAATTTTGATATCCAATTTTTTTACCATAAATAGATGAAATACCTGAAATCACATTTTAAGGATAACTACTCAAACCAAATTTTCATTTGAAGCTTTTAAAAAAAGTATCTTTGTAAAAAAAATTTATACAAAATTTTGAAACACTATAAAAATCATTTTAAAAAAAAACCAAAACAAACAGGCCCTTATTCCTCTTTTTTCCTCCTTTCCATTCCATAAATAGGAATGGTGATTATGGATCACCTTGTCTAAGACCCCTCTCCACCTTAAAATCTCTTGTTGGACATCCATTTACAAGCACTTACATGCTACTATTGAAGACACATGTTGACACACCCCAAATCTATCCAACATTCATAATACAAATCAGAGTGCAGAAATTCCAAACATACATGAGATATCATATTTTCAACATTAAAACAATCGCATAAAAGCTCTTAGTAACAGACACATAACACATATCAATAGGAGGAACTCATAACCAAATCAACTTTAATAGACAATGCAGCATAATTCATAACTCATAAGCTTCAAATGTTAGCATCTTAGTCAGCATGAAAGCAACAAAACAACTTATTTTAAAACAACTCATAATTCAACTCAATGATAACAAAACAAAATAAGCGTCAATACCCCGAGTGCTACGTATTAGAGCAAAGGACACCAACTCGAGCTACTAACGGTAATGGCTACTCATCCTGGATACCTGCATGTTACTAACAAAGGGTAGCATTCAAACAGAAGGGGTGAGATATCAAACAGTATAGAGGAACGTATGATAATAGCGAAAATAAGATCATACACAATTCACCACTTCTCAACTCAATGCAACTTTCATCACAACAAAAATATTGACAAAACATAGCAACTAATTCAACTTCACAACGATATCATCAACTCAGTATGATAGTCATTCATTATCACAAAAACTCAAAATGCGACTCAATACTGTGCATATGCATGTGGTACCATTTGGAGCAAAACTCCCAACTTAATAATTTTCCAAATAATTGAGGCATCAACAAGGCATGAGCCTTCAACTTAAAGTTTGTACATCTATGCCAACGTATTTGCCAATCCAAGCCAACTTATTAATGCAATGGATGCGACTCAATGATGCAACATCCACAAAATACAACATTCACAACATGCAACAACATCAACCAATAACAACGAGGAATAACCTCCAACTCAAACACTAATACTCCATGGTAATCAAGAATGCCATTACTATTATAGTAATTCACAACATCTCAGTCGCATCATTATAATATGCCAACATACAACAAATATTCAACTTCACAATACATCACCATACCGGAACAATACGACTCAATACAAGTTCTCAAAAAGTATTCAAAACCAATTTCATTAGTTTGGAAATGATTTCAGCTTTACGGAGATTCAAACGGTGCATATAAAAGAGATACAGATCAAAAGATACAACATATAGAAGTTTCATAAAAATTTTGATAGCAAAGTTCGCTTAGCGGTCTTCAAGCACGCTTTGCAGAACTAAAAACAAAAGCGAACCACTTTCGCAGCTCCGCTTAGCAAATCAATCTCTCTTAGCGGGCTCGCCAATTTCAAAATTTGTTCCCAAACTTCGCTTAGCAGACTCGGGGTCGCTTAACAGACGTGCGATTTTGCAGAAGAATGACAGCAAACACAGTTCTGCGAAGCAGCCATCTCACATCCCAAAATCACTCCCAATCAATTATTAACAACAAATATAACCTTTATTGAACATCCATTAACAACAATCATTATCAAAAACATGTTTAGAAGCATAATTTCATGGAATCTAGCATAAACCCTAACATTCCAAATCATGAGATTGAAAGATTAAACACAAATCAAACATACAACATCCACTCATATTAATCTATAACAGTTTTATCAAATACTCAGCAACATTCATTAATTTCAATATTCATCAACATCATCAACATTACAATCTTCACATAAACATGGATACTAAGCATATAATCAAACCCACCATAATCTATCATCATACAATTCCTTATCATGAAAGAATCCCACCCTTACCTTGGGTTTTGGATTGAAGATAACTCTAGCCTCCTATGGGGTTTGCCCTAGCTTCCTCTCTTCTTCTCTTCTCTTCTTTCTCTTCTTTCTCTTCTTTCTCAAAAGTCACCTCTAACTCTATTTCCCAATTCTCTCTTGTTTTTTTAATTTTTACTAACTTTCTTATTATTACTAATGGGCTTAATTAACACCTCCCACTTACTAATGCTAACACTAAGTTAGGTCCAATATTAATAATCTCACTAAATCATTACTACTAATTCCCAATAAAATAACATAAAACCAACTAATCACATAATTATCAAATAATTCATAAAACACACAATAAAATAATTAATTAAAATAAAAATGGGCGTTATAACTCTCCCCACTTAGAATATTTTCGTCCTCGAAAATTACCTCATTCGAACAACTTGGGATCAGACTCCCGCATCTTGCTTTCGAACTCCCACGTCATGCTCTCTCTGGCAGCTCCCGACCAGACCACCTTCACCAAGGAAATCTCCTTGCCTCTAAGCGTCTTCGTCTCGCAATCCTTAATTCGTACCAGCATAGTCTCCATCGTGAGATTATCCTGTACTTTCACATCATCCATATGAATCACATGAGACGGGTCAAAAATATACTTCTGGAGTTGCAACACATGAAACACGTCATGCAAATTCGAAAGATTCGGCGGTAATGCCACTCTATACGCCACATTTCCAACCTTGTCCGAAATCTGATACGGGCCAATAAAACGAGGAGTGAGCTTCTTAGACTTCAACGCTTGCCCCACACCGGTCACCGGCATGACTCTCAAAAACACATGATCACCAGCCTGAAATTCTAAATCTTTCCTCCGCTTATCATGGTAACTTTTCTGTCTACTCTGAGAAGTCTTCATCTTCTCTCGAATCAACTTCATTTTCTCAGTAGTCTCTCGAACAATCTCTGGTCCAAGTACTACACTCTCTCCAGATTCATGCCAACACAACGGAGTCCTACATCTCCGACCATACAACGCTTCAAAAGGCGCCATTCCAATACTAGAATGGTAACTATTGTTGTAAGTGAACTCGATCAATGGAAGATAAGTATCCCACGAACCTCCCTGCTCAAGAACACAAAGATCTCAACAAATCCTCCAACGGCTGAATAGTCTTCTCCGTCTGACCATCTGTTTGAGG
Organism: Vicia villosa; assembly: GCF_029867415.1. NCBI lineage: Eukaryota > Viridiplantae > Streptophyta > Magnoliopsida > Fabales > Fabaceae > Vicia > Vicia villosa. The sequence goes on along the minus strand of NC_081181.1, from coordinate 90,904,640 downwards.
ATGATATGCCAAACTCAACCTCAACTTAGAACCTAGAGCTCCTTGCAAACTTTTTCCAAAATCAGAAGTAAACCTTGGATCTCTATATAAAACAATACACAAAGGAACATCATGCAGCTTAACAATCACATTGGTATAAATCGCCGCCAACTTCGAAACTGGATAAGTGATGTTAATAGGAATAAAATGAGCCGACTTCGTAAGCCAATCAACAATCACCCAGATCGAATCATGTCATCTCACGGTATTAGGTAAACTCGTCACAAAGTCCATTGAAATGCTATCCCATTTCCATTCTGGAACTTCTAATGGTTGCATCAACCTTGCAGGCTTATGATGTTCAACTTTCGATTTCTGACAAGTCAAACATGCATACACGAATTGCGCTATATCACGCTTCATTCTAGACCACCAAAACAAATTCTTCAAGTCTTGGTACATCTTGGTAGCTCCTGGATGAATACTCAAATTGCTTTTGTGACCTTGTTCAAAAGTTTATCTCTTCATATCCACATCATGGGAATACAAATTTGATTACGGAATCTCAACACACCTTGCGCATCCAACTTAAAGTCACTATTCTCATATTGATCGATTCCAACCATCGAATCTACCAACTTCACATCTAACTTCTGAGCTTCTTTGATACTATCCAGAAAATCATTATTAATCTTTAGCATACCCAACCTAACTTTCTTAGGTGTTGAAATTCTGGTATGACAGACTCGGATGTCATTCGCGATGTCACGACATCTGATCTGTTAATAATGTAGAAGAGGAAGAATAGAAAGATCCCTCATTTATTAGTTACTCCTAAACCGGAGTCAATGATTCCTGGGATCACACATGTTCAGTAAATATAACCAAATTGTAACATTTATATGGTTCTGTTCAGGGACAGCTAACACTTATGAACCTGATGTTATAAACGATGTCATAACATTCATAAATGAACAAACAATGCAGAAGATAAATAACACAGTTAATTGTTAACCCAGTTCGGTCTAACTACCTACTCTGGGGGCTACCAAGCCAAGAAGAATATTTCACTATCAGTAGTACTATTTTATGTAAACAACCTCTGGTTTACCTAGTCACTACCCAATGCAACCTTTATCTCAGAACTCCATCCAAGACAAGAGAACCTCTGCTCACTCCCTAGTGATACCTAACTGTTACAACCCTGCAACAGTTATTTACACAATTAACAATGCACAATAACTTGATCTTGCTTCACAGCTTCGATCAAGAACACAATACTCAACTCGTACCTACAGGTTTCGAGTGAGGACAATCACTTCTCTTACCTACAGGTTTCGAGAAGGACATGGCAGCCATCCCACAACCCGGGTGGTCTACCTATAGAAACCCTAATGACTACATCATTTCTAAACAAGGTTTTCTATCTCAAACTAGGTTACAAAGATTCCTATTTATAACCTGGTCCCAATTGGACTTGGGCTTACAAATCGCAGCACTCCTTGTTGTTACAAATATGCAGAAATATTCTGCAACAAATAAGGTCTTTTAATCATGAGTTTCCTAATTTATCTCCTAAATTAGAACCTGCTGAATCTTCAATCTTCTGATCTGATTCTTCACGATTCTACAATCTTCTGATCTGATTCTTCAAATATTCTTTTGACCTTTAAATTTGCGCCACATAGGATTACAAAATATTCTTCGAATATCCTGTATCTGTTGAGTACAAACTGAATCTTTCTTCCAGTTCTGCAGGCGCGATGTCATGAGTTGATGTCATGACATTCCATATAACATCTTGCTTGTACCTGTTTTGTTCTTTTTATATTTGCAAGATTCACAATTATATTATGTTTTACTGCTATTATGTTTTAGCCAAACATAGATGCCAATCAGCCAATAAAAGCATTAACAGGTGTCAACACACAGACCAAACTCATATCTCTGAATTGCTCAATCAATTTCAATTCCTTAAACATCATTGCCGACATATGCAAAGTCTTTTAGTTTAAAGCATCGACCACAATAATAGCTTTTTTTGGATGATAATTCAAACCGAAATCATAGTCTTTCAACAATTCTAACCACCTTCACTGTCTCATATTCAGTTCCTTCTAATCAAACAAATACTTTAAACTCTTATGGTCGCTAAATACTTCAAATCTAGAACCATAAAGATAATGCCTGCAAATCTTTTGTACAAACACAACTGCAGCAAGCTCTAAATCATGCGTAGGATAATGTTTTTCATCAACTCTTAAATGCCTTGACGCATAAGCAACAACCTTATCATTCTGCATAAGCACACCTCCTAAACCCATCTTAGAAGCATCACAATATACCACAAAAGATTATTCTGGATTAGGTAATATCAAGATCGGGGCCGACGTTAATCTCTTCTTCACACTGAAAGTCCCACACAAAAGCCTTACCCAAAAGCTACTAATCTCGGTAGCCGACTTTGGAGTTTCCCATCGCAACACAACATCTACTTTAGATGGATCCACAGGAATTCCGTCACACGAAATAACATGACCAAGAAAACTGACTTCTTTCAACCAGAATTCACACTTGGACAAATTTGCAGATAGCTTCTTCTCTTTCAAAACTCGCAACACCAATTTCAAATGTTCAACATGCTCTGCTTGTGACTTAGAGTAAATCAATATATCCTCAATGAAAACCACCATGAACTGATCTAGATAGTCATGAAAAATAAGGTTCATGTACTCCATAAATACTCCCGACACATTAGTAACACTGTAATACGGTGAACTGACTTTATTTGAAATGTGCGGATAGCAAGAGTCGCCACCGACTTTTATTTTATACAATTGGAAAGGCTAAAAGAACAGGAAAGACCTTTTGAAAGATTTTGAGTTCGGGGGGTAAGTTATACAAAGGGAAGGTGTAAGGCACCCTTTGTATCCATGGTTTTCCATGGGCTCTTAATTGCTTACCTCACTTTTTGAATTGTTTGAAAGTAGTGTGTAAATAGGAATAAGAACTTTAGCTTGTAAATAAGCATAGTCTTTTTGAAAAGTTTCTTTGAAAAGAAGTAGGAAAAGATTTTGAAATTTGAATTCGAATTCGAATAGAGCAACCAATCATTTTTTAAAAAACGTTCTTTTAGCTTTTCAGGTGAAAGGATCTATCCATACCATGAGAGGGCAGGAAGTCTTTCAATTGGATGTGAAGGGTCATCGAGAATTATCGTTCGCCATAAGACTGTCCCTTGCCATAAAGAGGGCAGGTAGTCTAAGGGAAAGATATATTAGTCATTTATCTTTTAGGCATCATGCGAGGATACCTTAGCAATTTGGGACAATCATTTTATAAGGCGACATCGAGGGAGTTTCAATAACTTTGAAGGCGACAGGCAACATTGCTTTAGGTATCCTCGGAATCGAGGGACTTGACTATTTAGTACACTTAGAGGCAACAAGGCAGCAATAAGGCAACAGGCAACGAGAGAGATTACCCTAAAGGTGTGTGGGTGCAACAATCACGTGATTCAATTCGAATATTTAATCTTATACGGTTAGTGATCTAACTTTTGATTGATGATCTTGCACTCCCTAATTTACTAACCACGCAATTAAAATCATACGGAGATTAAAGGCAGAAAGATAAATGTCCTACGCTATTACAATAAACACCTGCGGGGATGGGGAGTAAAAGCAGAAAATTAGCGGGAACAATAATTAGTTTTAAAATCTTTATCTTGAGCCTTGATCTCCCTCTAACCTCCTTCGATTGACTCTGCGCATCTGAGAATCAAACAGAAAATAATAGGGTGAGTGTATGTGGAATTCCTGGGCATTGAAAATAAACCTTAATTTAATTCCATAAGGCAAAAATAAAAATGTTATATAAACAAAGGTAATTCCATAAGGCAAAAATAAAAATGTTATATAAACAAAGGAATTAAGAAACTTAGCTTTTTTGGTCGGGCGAGGCGCGCGGCTGAAAGACCTTGATTAATCCTGAACATTAGCCACGAAGAAAAAATGTCAGTGTATGAGTGATCTAATGACAAACCTTGCAAACCTGATTTAGGGCATAAGTCAACCAGGGTTAATAGGCAACACCTACCAATAAACCTAAGGCTATTAGGGTTTATAAATGAATCGAGGTTAACAAACCTACAAACTTAGTTTCAACCTAATTAATTAAATTGACAAAAATATGTTTTCGATTAAATTATCTAACCCTAATAATTAACTTAATCACTTAATAAAAATATTAAGTTAATTAAATAATTAAATTAGTCACCTAATTATTCTAATTTAAATTGATAAAAATAAAAATTTAATTTTTATTAAGTAGGAAAAAAAAGTTTTATTATTATGTAAAAAAAAAGATTTTAAAGGAAAAGAAAAGAATTTGGGTAAAAATAAATAGTTGAAACCAAATTTAATAAATAAATAAATAAAATAAAAAGGAAAAAGAAACTTAGCTGGGTACTGGATCCGGTGTGGTGAGTCTTGAGAGGTGTACGGTGGACAAGTGTTTGGGAGGCGTTCGATCATGCTCCCAGGGCAATCCGTCGGTTGATGCTTGTAGGTGTATCATGGGCATGCGTTGCGTGGGTGTATGGGATCTACAACCAAAGAAACTGAAAGAAAACGTTAGAAAAATATGCACAGGAGGCAGGGATCGAACCCACGCCCCTGTGAACTATGACCTTATCACGCTTCCTCTTACCACTAGAACAGATCCTGTTCGTTGTTTATAACACGATAAGCAAAGATAATATAGAAAAACAAAACATTCAGAAAAAAAAAGAAAAAAAATTAAAAGAAGAGAGTCTCGCGCCCAGCCAGAGGATCATCTTCCTCACTCGTTTTTTCTGCACACATGGTAGAGACTTCTACCTAGGGTTTTCTACCGTAGCTATATGTGCTTGCCCGAAAAACCTGAAAATAGTCATCGAAAAACACCAACAAATGGCACAAACCGAACCTAAATTATCTCACGAAATCAATGGATCTACTAATTTGACCGGAGTTCGCCTTTAATCAAAATCCCTCTTTTGGAGGAACACGAACCCTAACAATGGCATATAGTCATGTCTGCATCAAAACTTAAATTAAACAATCCAAAAACACTATATAGATTCTCACGATCCTAAATATGTATTCAAAACACATTTTTGATGCATTTATGACCGAAATCAAAGATTAGCAGAGAGGGGCAAACCGTGGGCGGGACGATGACGCTACCCGATGCTTCAGACGTCCGTGATGATTGTGTTGGCTTCAGGGAGTGCCGTGAAAGCTTTTTGGACCCTTAGAATGGCTTGAGTCCTCTCCAATCCTTGATTTTGATCTCCACTTTTTTCCACAAATTTACGTTCTTGGAATATAGTCCTCAAGGCTGCCGATTTCGTCCCAAAAAGCCCCTCTTGCATCTGCATATGTTTGGGTATATAAGGAGAAGGAATTAGGTTAATCAAAATTGAATCATATCCTCTTAATTTGGATGATTGCCATGAATATATTCTTTCTTTTTTAATCCTCAATCAAACCATCAAATTCCAATCCTCTTGCACGATTTCCTTGTATCCAAGATCAGATTCCTTGCTTTTTGGAAGATTTAACATATAATTTGTGATTACAATCCAATTATTTTTTTATTTTTAATAATTTATTTAATATTTAAATAAATAAAAACTCAAATAAATATTAATAAAATTATAAAAATAAAAATGATAGGACTAAGGACTTCTTTTAAGGCCACGGGCTTGGATCAATTTAAGTTCAATGGACTTCATTTCTATTTGCACCTAAAAAGCAAAAAGAAATAGAATAATATGTAAATATAATAAAATGATTTACTAATTTCAATTAAAAATCAACTTAAATCTAAATTGAATTAAAATTATAATTGTAAGCCTAAAAAGGGTTAGTGAATAGAAAATATTGTTGAATCGTAAAAACGACCAAAATACACAAAGATGAACATGTAATACATATTTACGAAAAAAAATACAAAGTTAAGTTAATTTGCGGATGATATGCAAAGCATACGCTTAAAAAAGAATCTGGAGGGCAAATTTTGGGGTATGACAGCTGCCCCTGTTCAATCTTCTTAAACCTGAAGATGTAGAGTGGTTTGTGTGCCTGTCGGAATCTGAAGGTAGAAGAGGATTGAACACTAGAGTACCCAGGAATTTGCCCTAGCTGAAGCAGGGACTTTTTCCGGAGACGGGCTTAAAGATGTCGTCCAAGTGTTGGAAAAGATGTATGATACGGGCTTAAAGATGCCATCTGATTTGGCTAAATACGAAAGTCAGAATAAGTCGTACGTTAGACTATATCCGAGCTCGAAGTATTGAAAGGCGCTTGTCGGAGATGGGCTTGAAGATGCCGTCCAAGTGTTGGAAAAGATGTATGAGACGGGCTTAAAGATGCCATCTGATCTGGCTAAATACAAAAGTCAGAATAAGTCGTACGTTAGACTATATCCGAGCTCGAAGTATTGAAATGCGCTTGTCGGTGATGGGCTTCAATATGCCATCAGATGTTTGAATAATTGTTTGTCTAAAGCATATGCTTTTCAGACTGGGTCATATGCACTGATTGTATTTGAAGGAGAGATGAAGTAATGTTTTACAGAAGACTTCCTGGTAGACATGGCAATAAAACCCAGACCCGCGGGTACCCACCCGAACCCGCCCCGAAGTTGACGGGGAAAACCCGCTTTGACTGGGTTTGGGTTCGGGTTTGGGTTTTCCCCGATTAGAAAACATGGGGATGGGTCGGGTAATGGGGACACTAGTACCCACCCCGAACCCGTCCTCGAACCCGCCCCGTTCGGGTTTGAGATTGTTTTATTTTGTTATTTATAATGTAATTTGATTTTTGAAAAAGTAAATATTTTTATTAAAAAATTGATTTTACGAAATACATGGTGGCGGGGCGGGGATACCCGAACCCATCCCGAACCCGTTAATTACGGGTTTGGGTTTTAATTCCTCATCTCCGTTTGGGTTTGGGGCGGGTAACGGGGATTGATTGGAGATTCGGGTTTGGGTTTGGGGGAGGTAAAAACCGTCCCCGACCCGCCCCGTTGCCATGCCTACTTCCTGGAGAGGTTCCTTAAAAGGGTAAATCACTGACTAATGCAAAGGAGATTAGGCTTTAAACAAAGCTCGGGAAGAAATGTCTTGTAGAAGATTAACTGGGAAGCTCCTTGAAAGGGCAAGAGATGTCTTAGAAAATGTTGGATAAATATGTTGAAGAAGATTACCTAGAAAGGTTGAGATATGTCTTAAACAAGATTAACCTAGAAAGGCTCTTAGGAAGGATATGATATGTCTTAAACAAGACTACCTAGAAAGGCTCCTACAAAGGATACGAATCATCTTAGAAAAGATTACCTAGAAAGGCTTTTAGAAAAGAAAAGGCTCCTAGACAGGATATGATACGTCTTAAACAAGACTACCTAGAAAGGCTCATAGAAAGGATATGATACGTCTTAAACAAGACTACCTAGAAAGGCTCCTAGAAAGGATATGATACGTCTTAAACAAGACTACCTAGAAAGGCTCCTAGAAAGGATATGATACGTCTTAAACAAGACTACCTAGAAAGGATATGAATCATCTTAGAAAATATTACCTAGAAAGGTTCCTAGAAAGGATATGAACCATCTTAGAAAAGATTACCTAGAAAGGTTCCTAGAAAGGATATGAACCATCTTAGAAAAGATTACCTAGAAAGGTTCCTAGAAAGGATGAGAGGTTCTTTGATTGTTTTTGAATTATCTTTAAAGAAAGACCCGAAAGGAAGTATCAGAATTGTATTTGTCTTGAATGAGTGTTGAGATCGAATCGTTGATACGATTGTATTTGCACCGTACTTGGATGATAATATTCTTTTGATTATGAAATGACCTGAAAAGGAAAGATTAATTTTATGCAATGTCATGATGTATGTATTGAGATTCTCGAAATAAACGAGAGTATTGTATGTTATGAATGTATTTATGAATGATGCAGGGATGGACAACATAGTCGAGCATATTGATAATTTTTGTATAGCAGCTGCTGGTTTAGAAAATAAATCTCTGTGTGTTGTTGGAGATAATGACAAGAGAATTCCTGTCTTTTATTCGATGATATCCAGTTGGGGATTTTTGATCTTCGCTTGGGGATGAGATTGACTTGAGTGATCTGACCCTGATGTATCATGGGGACAAGAGAGATGAGTATACTATCCCACCAGATTTCTGAGCGGCTACTTTAATGGAAATAGAGAGTTTGAATAAACCATGCTAGAGAAGAAGATTGCGTCGGAAAACCGACAATGTCGGAGGTATAAAACCCGTTGGGGAACCAAGTCTCTGTTAGGAAGAGATTGCTTGAAGATAACTTCTTAAAGAATGTTGTGTGGGGATATATTATGAAAACTGTTCTGTGGGGAAGATTCCCAGAGATTTCAACTTTTCATTGCTCCATGTCTTTGAGTACTTGCTGTTGGAAAACACTTGTGAGAGTATACCTGCCCCTGGAATCAATAGCTTGGTATGCTCGATACTTGAGTTTGGAGTTAGAACTTCAAAGGAGAGACAGATACTGACATCATTTGATGCTAGTAGCTAAATAGCATTTGTTGAGATTTGTGACTGATGTGACATGCCCCCAGTGATGACTAACTTCTCTGGTTTTACAGTGCCTCTGAGAGATTCTATGAATCGTGACCAGCTCTCCCCCAGTAGAGGGGATAATAATATGTCATGCCCCTTGTGTAAGCAAGCTTTTAGTTGATCAAGTCATGCATACGAGACGTCTCTGCAAATTTATTTGTCGGGAGGACTTTTAGTCAGTAATTATGCCCCATGCAAATTCTTCCTGATGTCAAACATTTGAAATTACGTAGACAAAATTGTTTTATAATGACACTCATAAAAATGCGATGCATATGTCTGTCTTGGAGATTAAAAGCGTTTTTAGTAAAACAAAAGATGTAAGAAAGTGATATTCGTAAAAACATGATATCAACTCAGGATTTTTGGTAAACTTTAAGGAGTCAGGATACCCTTCTTTGTGACAGTATGCTTTCGAACTAACCATGCTTCAGTTAGGACTTTCAAAGGTTGTAACGTGGCTTGGTTCACGGTTTAAGAAACAAAGGATAAAGGATCAAAGTTTATTTGTACCCATCCCAATCTTCGTGATGTTCTTCGATCTTATGCTCAGTTAACTTGGCATTTAAGTTCTAGCAGGTCTTGAAGTCGTGATGTTGACATTTGATGATGGTTGAAGCACCGCAAGTTTATTTGAAAAGGCAGTCATCCTTTTTGTAATTTTTCCTTTTGTCGAGGATTTGTAGTAACCTTTTTTTTTACTTTATTATCCCTAACTTTTGCCTGAACTGTTTATTTTGAGATTACAGTCAGCGGGGTGTTTCGATTTTTGATAAGTCTCCTTCATAGGTTTTGACTTAACCATTTTCTTTTTCTTTTATGGATATTGACTGCCTGACTTGAGAATTACGGGAATCCATCACTTGTGTAAAGCACCTGGTATAATTGAGGTAATTGAGTAACTACCCTGCCCCAGGTTATGATTAAAGGTTTGAATCTGTATGAGAAAGAAAACTTCTACTTCTTAGGCTCGAAGGGGTTGACGAGGGATTAACATCCTTATATCTCCACTGTTTAGGAATTGAAACAATGCCTGTACATCGTCAGCATAGTCCCTTCAAAAGCATACTGTATGAGGTTGCGGTATCATTTTCGTCATCCTCCCTCAAAAGGCTTACATCTTTAGCGAGAGTTAAATATCATAAAAAAAACCAAGTAAAAAAAAAATTAAATATAGCAATAGGAAGAAAAATAAGTCAAGACAAATGTATGTAATGCATTAATGATTATGATAAAATAAATAGAGTCTGACATAAGACGAATGTTTAAACAAACAGGAAAGAAATTGAGAATGTGAGTAAATTAATTATCTAAATAGCCATCCTTTAGACTTTGTGTGGCTCCTCTGGTTGGCCAAATTCAACGACCCCTTCTTCGATCAAGTCTTGAATTTTATGTTTCAATGGTCCACAATCTTCTGTATCGTGACCAGGACTATTTGAGTGGTAAGCACATCTTGCATGATGCTTGTACCCAAGGACGAGATCAGCAGGAGCTGAGTATGGAGGCAGTAGAGTTATCAGACTCCGATCGAGCAAGTGTTGCAAAGCTTGAACCAATGGCATGTGTAGTGGGGTAAATAACCTTTTGGGTTTGGACTTCCAAGTACGTTGGCCACCTTATTGTTTACGTCGATCTTTCTGTTGTTGTTATGGTGTTGGAGCCTGACTAGGGACCAGGACTGCCCCGACAGTGTTGGATTCATTCTTCCCATTGTATGGCTTTTTAATAGTACCAGAAGAAGTAGCCACCTAAATTTTTCCGCTTTGGATACCACTTTCAACATGTTCTCCAGTCAGTATGAGGTCAGTGAATCCAGATGACGAACTTCCCAGCAAATGACTATAGAAAGGGCCAGTCAGTGTATTCATAAACATATCTACCAACTCTCTGTCAGCCAAGGAAGGTTTGACTCTCCCAGCTATATCTCTCCATTTTTGAGCATACTCTTTGAAACTTTCCTCAGGTCCCATAGACATGCTTTGTAGTTGCATGCGAGTTGGTGCGAGGTCAGCATTATATTGATATTGCTGGTAAAAGGCAACGACCAAATCTTCCCAGGTACGGATGTTAGTACTTTCCAGTTGATAGTACCATTCGAGTTGAGTTCCAAATAAGCTCTCTTGGAAAAAATGGATCCATAGTTTCTTATCGATAGTATGAGGTTGAATCTTCCTTACATAAGACCTCAAGTGCAGCTTAGGACAAGAGACTCCATCGTATTTTGCAAAAGTTGGAATCTTGAATTTCGGAAGTATAACAACTCCAGAGACGAGTCCCAGTTCCTCAAAATCCAGTCCAGGTATCTTCTGAATTTCCATGGCTTTCATACGTTCTTCCAACAACTTGTATTTGTCATCAGGATGTTCATCCTCATGGTGATAGTCCTCTTCTTCTTCAGAGGGCTTGGCATAATCATGGTTACTTTTTGCATCAGTTTTGACACTAGCATCATCATCTTGTTCATCATCGTCATTGTCTTCAGAGACTTCGACTTCCCTGAGTTGCAAGATCGGTCTAAGCTTTTTCCTCAGAGTCTTCTTGCCCTTCTTCTTCTTCTTTTTAGTCAGCATGGTTTTCAGCTCTTCTTGCCCCTTGGACAAGATCAGGATCATATCTTGAAACTCGGCATTCTGAGCTTGAAGGTCTTTGACTGATTGCTCGAGATTCATGATGCTGAAATAAACAGCGAGGATGTGAGAAACCTGTGGTGGAAACCTGTGATGCGATGTTATGAATGCAGATGCAATATTTTCAAGGATCTTTAGGAAATTTAGTTAGCAACATTGGAAAATGATTGGTTGCCTCTTCGTTTGAAGAACTCTAATTCTTGAAGATTCTTCTATAGGAATCAAGCTCACCATATCGAGTGGGTCATCGCCTCTGATTCGGGAACTTCTGAATTTGAAGGTACCTGGCTAGAGGAAAATAAATCCTCTTGCCCCTTGATAGGTTCAAAGCCTTTGAATTGGAAGGTATGTGGCTAGAGGAAAATAAATCCTCTTGCCCTTTGATTAGGAAATCGGTCGTTGATAGGAGTACCTGAAATTGTGCGCCCTAAATCCCTAAGATCCTTGAAAGGGTTAGTTAAATAATGTTATGCGTATGATGTCATGATGTCATGATGTTATATAATGCATCAGGCAAAGTGTAAGATAATAAGGACGGGTGAGTCCCACAAGAGAAACCTGCAAGAAAACCAAAGGGTTAGTAGCAGGCACAGACAAGTCACACCAGTGTCCTTAGGTTTAAAGGCTTGCATGAAGTTCGTAGGTAAGTACCCTCCCCACTGAAGTTAATTTGGTTAAACCTGTCATAGAATAGTAGCCGGGTTCTATGGTGCTCATATCCCTGATCTTTCTCGCGGGCATTGTCTCAACATGGAACTCGATCGGCCAGCCAAAAGCATCCCTAGAGTCCAATCTCAATGAGTGTAGCATCGAGTATCAACCGGCTTCAGTCAGGAATCCAAAGCCATCTATCTCGCTACTTCTTAGAGGCCAAAGTCAAGTTCAACTAGGGTTCTAAGGGCGAATTAGTGCTTATGACACCACGCGGTAGCCAAATGTCTCCTCGATCATATTCAAGGGCCATCAGGACAAACCAAAGCGTTGCACTAACGATGGCCACCAGTTCAACCATAACGATACATGTCGTACAGCCTCCCTGGTCTCATACCACATACCTAAGGTACACTAGATCCGGGTGTAGGATCTTTCACACAGTAGAATACCCAAAACAGCCTTTAAAGATAAAGCAAACAAGTCAAACAAATTTAAAGTGATCCTAGCTCTAAGGTAACCCCTCTTTTATTCGAAAGCATCCCCAGCAGAGTCGCCAGTTCTGTAATACGGTGAACTGACTTTATTTGAAATGTGCGGATAGCAAGAGTCGCCACCAACTTTTATTTTATCCAATTGGAAAGGCTAAAAGAACAGGAAAGACCTTTTGAAAGATTTTGAGTTTGGGGGGTAAGGTGTAAGGCACCCTTTGTATCCATGGTTTTCCATGGGCTCTTAATTGCTTAGCTCACTTTTTGAATTGTTTGAAAAGTAGGGTATAAATAGGAATAAGAACTTTAGCTTGTAAATAAGCATAGTCTTTTTGAAAAGTTTCTCTGAAAAGAAGTAGGAAAATATTTTGAAATTTGAATTCGAATTCGAATAGAGCAAGCAATAATGAGCACCTACCCTAAGTTTTTAAAAAACGTTCTTTTAGCTTTTCAGGTGAAAGGATCTATCCATACCATGAGAGGGCAGGAAGTCTTTCAATTGGATGTGAAGGGTCATCGAGAATTATCGTTCGCCATAAGACTGTCCCTTGCCATAAAGAGGGCAGGTAGTCTAAGGGAAAGATATATTAGTCATTTATCTTTTAGGCATCATGCGAGGATACCTTATCAATTTGGGACAATCATTTTATAAGGCGACATCGAGGGAGTTTCAATAACTTTGAAGGCGACAGGCAACATTGCTTTAGGTATCCTCGGAATCGAGGGACTTGACTATTTAGTACACTTAGAGGCAACAAGGCAGCAATAAGGCAACAGGCAACGAGAGAGATTACCCTAAAGGTGTGTGGGTGCAATAATCACGTGATTCAATTCGAATATTTAATCTTATACGGTTAGTGATCTAACGTTTGATTGATGATCTTGCACTCCCTAATTTATTAACCACGCAATTAAAATCATACGGAGATGAAAGGCAGAAAGATAAATGTCCTACGCTATTACAATAAACACCTGCGGGGATGGGGAGTAAAAGCAGAAAATAAGCGGGAACAATAATTAGTTTTAAAATCTTTATCTTGAGCCTTGATCTCCCTCGAACCTCCTTCGATTGACTCTGCGCATCTGAGAATCAAACAGAAAATAATAGGGTGAGTGTATGTGGAATTCCTGGGCATTGAAAATAAACCTTAATTTAATTCCATAAGGCAAAAATAAAAATGTTATATAAACAAAGGTAATTCCATAAGGCAAAAATAAAAATGTTATATAAACAAAGGAATTAAGAAACTTAGCTTTTTTGGTCGGGCGAGGCGCGCGGCTGAAAGACCTTGATTAATCCTGAACATTAGCCACGAAGAAAAAATGTCAGTGTATGAGTGATCTAATGACAAACCTTGCAAACCTGATTTAGGGCATAAGTCAACCAGGGTTAATAGGCAACACCTACCAATAAACCTAAGGCTATTAGGGTTTATAAATGAATCGAGGTTAACAAACCTACAAACTTAGTTTCAACCTAATTAATTAAATTGACAAAAATATGTTTTTGATTAAATTATCTAACCCTAATAATTAACTTAATCACTTAATAAAAATATTAAGTTAATTAAATAATTAAATTAGTCACCTAATTATTCTAATTTAAATTGATAAAAATAAAAATTTAATTTTTATTAAGTAGGAAAAAAAAGTTTTATTATTATGTAAAAAAAAGATTTTAAAGGAAAAGAAAAGAATTTGGGTAAAAATAAATAGTTGAAACCAAATTTAATAAATAAATAAAGAAAATAAAAAGGAAAAAGAAACTTAGCTGGGTACTGGATCCGGTGTGGTGAGTCTTGAGAGGTGTACGGTGGACAAGCGTTTGGGAGGCGTTCGATCATGCTCCCAGGGAAATCCGTCGGTTGATGCTTGTAGGTGTATCATGGGCATGCGTTGCGTGGGTGTATGGGATCTACAACCAAAGAAACTGAAAGAAACGTTAGAAAAATATGCACAGGAGGCAGAGATCGAACCCACGCCCCTGTGCACTATGACCTTATCACGCTTCCTCTTACCACTAGACCAGATCCTGTTCGTTGTTTACAACATGATAAGCAAAGATGATATAGAAAAACAAAACATTCAGAAAAAAAAAAGAAAAAAAATTTAAAAGAAGAGAGTCTCGCGCCCAGCCAGAGGATCATCTTCCTCACTCGTTTTTTTCTGCACACATGGTATAGACTTCTACCTACGGTTTTCTACCGTAGCTATATGTGCTTGCCCGAAAAACCTGAAAATAGTCATCGAAAAATACCAACAAATGGTACAAACTGAACCTAAATTATCTCACGAAATCAATGGATCTACTAATTTGACCGAAATTCGCCTTTAATCAAAATACCTCTTTTGGAGGAACACGAACCCTAACAATGGCATATAGTCATGTCTACATCAAAACTTAAATTAAACAATCCAGAAACACTATGTAGATTCTCACGATCCTAAATATGTATTCAAAACACATTTTTGATGCATGTATGACCGAAATCAAAGATTAGCAGAGAGGGGCAAACCGTGGGTGGGACGATGACCCTACCCGATGCTTCAGACGTCCGTGATGATTGTATTGGCTTCAGGGAGTGCCGTGAAAGCTTTTTGGACCCTTAGAATGGCTTGAGTCCTCTCCAATCCTTGATTTTGATCTCCACTTTTTTTCACAAATTTACGTTCTTGGAATATAGTCCTCAAGGCTGCCGATTTCGTCCTGAAAAACCCCTCTTGCATCTGCATATGTTTGGGTATATAAGGAGAAGGAATTAGATTAATCAAAATTGAATCATATCCTCTTAATTTGGATGATTGCCATGAATATATTCTTTCTTTTTTAATCCTCAATCAAACCATCAATTTCCAATCCTCTTGCACGATTTCCTTGTATCCAAGATCAGATTCTTTGCTTTTTGGAAGATTTAACATATAATTTGTGATTACAATCCAATTATTTTTTTATTTTTAATAATTTATTTAATATTTAAATAAATAAAAACTCAAATAAATATTAATAAAATTATAAAAATAAAAATGATAGGACTAAGGACTTCTTTTAAGGCCATGGGCTTGGATCAATTTAAGTTCAATGGACTTCATTTCTATTTGCACCTAAAAACCAAAAAGAAATAGAATAATATGTAAATATAATAAAATGATTTACTAATTTCAATTAAAAATCAACTTAAATCTAAATTGAATTAAAATTATAATTGTAAGCCTAAAAAGGGTTAGTGAACAGAAAATATTGTTGAATCTTAAAAACGACCAAAATACGCGAAGATGAACATGTAATACATATTTACGAAAAAAATACAAAGTTAAGTTAATTTGCGGATGATATGCAAAGCATACGCTTAAAAAATAATCTGGAGGGCAAATTTTGGGGTATGACAATCACCGAAGGGAATTACATAATGCTCATAGTGTCCATAACGTGTTCTGAAAGCCGACTTCTTCCAATCCTCATCTTTCACTTTAATCTGATGGTATCCCGACCTCAAATCAATCTTACTAAACACATGGGAACCAACCAATTGATTCATCAAGTCACTATTCTTGGAAGCGGATACTTGTTCTTGATCGTCACCTTATTCAACTGCATGTAATCAATACAATGTCTCATACTTCCATCTTTCTTCTTGACTAACAACACTGGAGCTCCCCACGACGACACACTTGGTCTGAAAAACTTCTTCTCAAGTAGTTCCTCCAGTTGCTTCTTCAATTCCGACAATTCTGATGCGGACATCCTGTACGGTGCCATAGACACAGGTTTAGTACTAGGTACAAGGTCAATAGAAAATTTAACTTCTCTCTCTGGCGGTACATCAGGAATTTCATCAGGGAAAACTTCAGGAAATTCTTGCACCACTTGCAACTCAACTATTATAGCTTGATTCTCAATAGATAACGATGCCACCAACACGAACACTTGCACTTCTTCTTTCATTAACAGGCGCAACTGTCTAGCAGACAACAATTCAACACCTTCTTCTTCAGGAGTAGAGAACCTCACCGACTTGTCATAACAATTAATATGGACATGGTTATACTCTAACCAGTTCATACCTAAGATCACATCCAATCCTCTCAACGACAAGTAAACAAAATCGACAAGAAAGTCTCTGTCAAAAATCGACAAGGGACACTTTAAACACACAAGAGAAGTGGTCACCGATCCCTTAGCTGGAGTATCGACGACCATCTATCCATTCATGGAAGACAACATAAGACCCGATCTTTCAACACAATCAGAAGAGATAAAGCAATGAGTAGCATCAGTATCAATAATAGTAATTAGAGGAGTGCTATTAATGAAACATGTACCTCTGATGAGTGCTCACTAGTGGTCTGAGATCCCGACAAGGCGGACACCTTTCCACTAGCTTGCTCCTTCTTTGGTTTCTGACACTGACTACCAATGTGCCCCTCTTCACCACAGTTGAAGAAAACCATCTCCTTATGCTTGCACTCAGTTATCTCATGCCCAATATTACCACAACGGAAACACCTCTTGGCCTCAGCAGTACGCACATTACTCTTATGACCAGCTCTTCCACACTTGAAGGACACAAAATAAGCGAGAGCATCTCCCCCACTAGTTCTCTTGCCCTCAGTAGCTTCCTGCTTACCCTTTCCAACTGGAGCATCATAAGACTTGCCACGGCCTTGTTGACTCTTGCCTCGCTTCTCACTAATAACCCGATAATGAGCGTTATTGTTCTCCTCATAGATTCGACAACTATCAACCAAATCTCCGAAGACACCAATCTTCTGATAACTAATCGCCTTCTTTATTTCTGGGTGCAATCCGTTCTCTAACTTGATGCACTTCGAAAATTCACCAGTTGGTCCATCATAATGCTGATAAAATTTAGCCAACTCACCAAACTTAACAGCATACTCAACAACCGACTTATTCCCTTGTCTCAACTCAAGGAACTCGATTTCCTTCTTGCCACGAACATCCTCGGGAAAGTACTTCCTCAAGAACTCCCTACGGAACAAAACCAAAGTGACCTCCTCACCATTAGCCTCCAACCTTTGACGAGTCTCCGACCACCACTCATCAGCGTCGACTGTTAGAATATGAGTCCCATATCGAACCTTTTGATCTGGAGTACAATCCATCACACGGAAGATTCTCTCATTCTCCTTCAGCCATGTTAATGTGCTATCAGGACCATGAGTACCCTTAAAGACAGGTGGATTCTCCCTCTAGAAGGTAGCCAAATTAAGAGACGCAACATTCTCACTAACGTTCGGCTGATGCTCCAAAGCATGAGCCATAGCCTCCAATGCAGCAACAATTGCAGCATCGTTCCTCCCAGCCATCTAAACTCGTCATTAAACAAAAAAATGATCAAAACAATTAACAATACTCGATTGTTAACTAAGTACGACACGACACTTAGCCGGACGGACCAACCAGGCTCTGATACTGTCATACCCCAAAATTTGCCCTCCTCTTTTCATTTTCAATAATCCAAGGTTCAAGGGCCTTCTAAAGTCACTCTGCATTATCATAAATTAGGGTTTGTTCTTCAGCAAAATAATTTGGATCTCCAAGGCCTCAAATGGATCTCAATGTGTCACATATGTACCAAAACACTTTCATATCTAAAAAATTGAGAGATATATGCTTGGTACAAGTTGGTCGATTTTTGGAGAAATAAATGAAACCCTAATTGTTGGATTTTGAACTTTGAGTTTTTGGGCCTATAAGATTGAACTTCTCACATGAATACAAGGTCATGGGAGGCCCATTTATCAATTCTTATTTATTTTATGGTTTATTTAATTTATCTTTAAATTTATTCATTTAAATTTAAAATAAATCAAATTAAATCATGATTAAATATTAAAAGATAATATATTTGATTTTTACAAACCATAATCAATTTCAAAATCAATCCAAGGGCATCCAAATGTGGAAAATATGCATAAAATAGCATGGGGTTTAAACTTAGAAAGATTTGATAAAAAAAAAAGATCTTTTTCAATTTTCATGTTAATGGATGATGGATTTTTTTTAAAGCTTCCAACCCTAATTTGACTCATATATATACTAAGAGGAGACTGCAAGAGAGGGGGGACGAAAATTGATCCAAGGAGGCTAGGGTTTCAAGTTCAAAATATTCAAGGAAAGGTGAGTTTTTGATATCCATCATTCCAAGCAATCTCAAGACCAAAAACTCATCCTATGCCATCCCTGAGACACTATAGAACAGACCCAGGTAACATGTATCAATGAATCACGAGTAGAATTCGTGTTCCATGCATATCACTTTTGTTCATATTCTTGAAATTCGTATATCATGTGTCACGATGTTATAATGAGATTTGATGCTACTAACATGTTTCTGGATTGATTTAGAACAGTTATGATGCTTTACATGTGAGTTTGGGGACCGAAACCATGAACCACCATTACTAGGGCAAGGAAGGAGCTCACTTCGGTTCTCACGATCCAGGCGCTTTTAGAACAAGAGAACCACGCCATTAGATCCACCATGCTTTAATTAGAAGATCTGGGTGATCTCTTTGTTATAATGGCTGTGTTTTGTTCTAATTTAATTATATGTTTATGTTATGGAAACATATTGAAACCGTGTCTTTAAGCTTGATTTTATACTTGATATAGCCTTTTATTTGTTTCAAATTTGTAATGGTTGTGTTCATGGCATTTAGATCTACAATTTTGGTTTAAACTTTGTTTGATTTCGTGGAGAATTGATGGAGTTATGGATGTATAAAGATGAGAGGATAAAGTCGTGAGTTGCGGTTTTGTTGGGGTGGTGCTCATGTTTCACGATGCATCTCCATGAAGAAGATGAATAGTTGTCGGCACAACATTGGTTCGTCAGTTCCGCGTGGGGCCCGGGTTCGCTTTTTGTTGTTTCCTATGTCTGTTCACGTCAGCATTAGTTATATCTATTCTTGTTATGGCTAGAACAACAACATCCGCATGGCACAGTGGACGAATTGCAGAAGGTAAATCCCAAGGGCCTGGGTTCGATCCCCAGGTCCCAATATTTATATTTTGTGATTAAACATGCTCTAGATCCAGCGCATAACATTAAAATGGGACCACGGTGCAACTTCAATTCTGGATCGGTGGATCTACAGCATTGCAAATCCTACGCCTGCTGTCACACACACCCATGGTACACCTCCCCAAGCGTGATGCACAGGATTCGAGCGCCAGGTTTTCTTTATAAATTCTTTTATATTATTTTCTTTGATTTATATTATTAGATAGTTATTTTAATTATTTTTTCTATGTAATTAATTTAATTTTTAAAATCATAGTAACATTATAATTAGAATATAATTACTATTAGGATTATTTCCCAATTACATCCCCGATTATTCGACTATAATTTATTTAATTAATTAAATTTAAAAAAGGTCATTTTGCTAAATGGTTTTAACCAAATCTATTGGTTACGATGATTAGCATTTTCTCTTTACCAATTCGTTATCGTGTAATAATCAAACCTATTGATTATGAGGGATAACGATAAATTAATAATTATTTAAAATACGTTCATTTGCTATTCGTGATAATCGAATCTATCGATTAGAATGGTTAGCAATCCTTCATTCAATCCGTTAGCTATGGTGATCAAACCTATTGATCATTGCAACTAACGGCAACATATTAAATCAGGGTTGTACGCCCAAACATTCAAAACACTAAACCACGGATTTTCATCCCTTTCAAATCACAAATTCAAAACTATAACAAGGTAACTCAAAATACCTTCAAAATAACTTCAAATACAATAAAATTCTAACTCTAAGGCGTACAATCCTGTGCCCGAACTACGTTGACTCTGATCCTCCATAAGGAGGTACGTAGGCACTTGGCAACAAGGCGAGTCCCCCTCTTCCAAACTCTAATCATGTTCAAATAATTAGCCTTTAACTCTATTTACTGTCTGTCATCTTTCTTTATCTTTTGCCACAAACCTTCATCTTTGCAATGTTAACCTTTAGGAAAGGGTTTTGGGTGCCTAACACCTTCCCTTAACCCGAATATAGTATCTTACCCTAAATCTCTTAATTGCATAGGTTTCCTATTCTCCTTGGTAGAATAGGTGGCGACTCTAAAAGTGTATTTTTAGGGCAGGTTGCTACAGATGGCGACTCTGCTGGGGATAACTTAAATGGTGAATACTATGCTCCTATAGGTTTTAGGTTTTGGTAGGGTTTAGGTTTGACAACTTTTTAGGGTTTGGCTAATTCGCCTTTTTTTTAGGGTTTGCAATTATTTTTTTATTATTTTTTTTTAAAATAATTTTTTTTATTTTATTTGTTTTTTATCTAAAAAATATTTAATTGTTTATAATATGTTTATATTTAATTGTTTATGTTAATATATTTATATTTAATTTCCTAATTGTCATATTTTTATATGCATTGCTGACATATCATGTAATGTTAAAACCCTAAGTGTGGGAGTTAACTTTGAGATCAATAGGGGAGTATGAATCGCCTACGAGTCTCATTGATAACTCCACTCGGAGTGGGCTTTAGCTGTAAAACCTTAACAATTAGCCATAAACCTCTATCTTTGAATGTTAGCCTTTAGGAAAGGGTTGAGGGTGCCTAACACCTTCCCTCGACCTGAATATAGTATCTTACCCGATCTCTCAACTGCGTAAGGTTTCCTATTCGCCTTGGTAGAATAGGTGGCGACTCTAAAAGTCTATTTTTAGGGCAGGTTGCTACAGATACCACTAATGTAACACCCCAAATCTACCCAACATTCATAATACAAATCAGAGTGCAGAAATTCCAAACAGACATGAGGTATCACATTTTCAACATTAAAACAATCGCATGAAAGCTCTTAGTAACAGATACATAACACATATCAATAGGTGGAACTCATAACCAAATTTACTTTAATAGACAATGCAGCGGAATTCATAACTCATAAGCTTCAAATCTTAGCATCTTAGTCAACATGATAGCAACAAAACAACTTATTAAAAAACAACTCATAATTCAACTCAATCATAACAAAACAAAATAAGCGTCAATTCCCCGAGTGCTACGTATTAGAGCAATGGGCACCAACTCGAGCTACTAACGGTAACGACTAGTCATCTTGGTTACCTGCACGTTACCAATAAAGGGTAACATTCAAACAAAAGGGGTGAGATATCAAACAGTATACAGGAACGTATGGTAATACTTATAGCGAAAATAAGATCATACACAATTCACCACTTCTCAACTCAATGCAACTTTCATCACAACAAAAACATTGACAAAACATAGAAACTAATTCAACTTCACAACGGTATCATCAACTCAGTATGACCGTCATTCATTATCATAACAACTCAAAATGCGACTCAATACTGTGCATATGCATGTGGTATCATTCAGAGCAAAACTCCTAACTTAATAATTTGCCAATTAATAGAGGCATCAACAAGGCATAAGCCTTCAACTTAAAATTTGTCAATCCAGGCCAACGTAATTGCCAATCCAGGCCAACTTAATAATGCAATGGATGCGACTCAATCATGCAATAACCATAAAATACAACATTCACAACATGCAACAACATCAATCAATAACAACGAGGAATAACCTCCAACTCAATAACCAATAGTCCATGGTAATCAACAACTTTATTACTATTATATTAATTCACAACATCTCAATTGCATCATTATAATATGCCAACATACAACAAATATTCAACTTCACAATACATTACCATACCGGAATAGTACGACTAAATAAAAGTTCTCAAAATAGAAGTTATATAAAGTTTTTGACAACAAAGTTCGCTTAGCGGGCTTCAAGCGCGCTTTGCGGAACTAAAAACAGAAGCGAACCACTTTCGCAGCACCGCTTAGCGAGCCAATCTCGCTTAGCGGGCTCGTGAATTTCAAAATTCGTTCCCAGACTTCGCTTAGCGGACCAGGGGTCGCTTAGCGGAGGTGTGATTTTGCAGAAAAATAACAGCAAACACAGTTCTGCGAAACAACCATCCCACATCCCAAAATCATTCCCAGTCAATGATTAACAACAAATATAACCATTATTGAACATCCATTAACAACAATCATTATCAAAAATATGTCTAGAAGCACAATTTCATGGAATCTAGCATAAACCCTAACATTCCAAATCATGAGATTGAAAAATTAAACACAAATCAAACGTACAACATCCACTCATATTAATCTATAACAGTTTCATCAAATACTCAGCAACCATTCATTAATTTCAATATTCATCAACATCATCAACATTGCAATCTTCACATAAACATGGATACTAAGCATATAATCAAACCCACCATAATCTATCATCATACAATCCCTTATCATGAAAGAATCTCACCCTTACCTTGGGTTTTGAATTGAAGATAACTCTAGCCTCCTATGGGGTTTGCCCTAGCTTCCTCTCTTCTTCTCTTCTCTTCTTTCTCTTCTTTCTCAAAAGTCACCTCTAACTCTATTTCCCAATTCTCTCTTGTTTTGTTAATTCTTACTAACTTTCTTATTATTACTAATGGGCTTAATTAACACCTCCCACTTGCTAATGCTAACTCTAAGTTAGGCCCAATATTAATAATCTCATTAAATCATTACTCCTAATTCCCGATAAAATAACATAAAACCAACTAATCACATAATTATCAAATAATTCATAAAACACACAATAAAATAATTAATTAAAATAAAAATGGGCGTTACACATGCTTCCATCCATTGCTCCCGTTTCACCCCAAATCCAAAAGATTGTAACATCTTCCTTAAAACACTCCAACTAACACTATCATTATGCCTATTTAAAATCAACTTTCAAAATTAAGCACTCCCTTTTCTCTCTTGTAGCCAAGTCAATAATCTCAACGAGTACAACCACACCATCCAATATCTGTCTACATGGAACAAAAGGTGTTTGGTATGGTGATATGATTCCCTCCAAGGTGTCCTTCAATCTATTTGCCAGGATCTTAGCCAAAATCTTGTATAAGCATCCAATCAAACAAATTGGTCTATTTTCCTTCAAATCTTGTGGATTGTTGTTTTTTGGTATGAGAGCTATGAATGAAGCAATGACGGCTTTAGGTTTTGTTGAGAATTCATAAAATTCCCTCACAAATTTCAACAAATCTTATTCCAAAAAATCCCAGCACTCTTGAATAAATTTGAAATTCAATCCATCTGGTTCTGGACATTTCTCCCCACCAGATTCTCACACAACCTTCCTAATCACTTCTCTTGTAAAATCCACTTCCAACCTATCCTTTTCCACTTTTGATTTTTTTTCTTGAATTCTATCCTCCTCATTTCAGGTCTACTCCTATGCATTTCTTTGAATCTTCCCTCAAAAATCGTTGTCACCTCCTCCTTGATTAAGTTAACATCCTCACACAAAACACCCTCCCCATTTGTAATTGAATTAATAATGTTCCTTTACCTTCTATCCTTAATGACATTATGAAAAAACCTGGAGTTCTGGTCACCTTCCCTCGGCCTCTTTTGTCTTGATTTCTGCTTTAGCAAGCTTTCTTTAAAATATAATTTCCTCCGAAATTCTTCTAAAGCCTCGGTTCAGTTTTCAGCAGCTATTTCATTGATGATTACTTCCACATTACTAAAAGAATCATCTAATATGTTGTACTCTTTAGAAGCCTCCTCAATCTTTAGGTTCAACCACCCAAAAACCTCCTTGTTCCACTCCTTCAAACAGCCGCTCAACTTCTTGAATTTTTCCTTCAAAACATAAGCTTGCATCCCTTCAACATTACATCCTTTTATTGTTCACAGGATTGGAACCCACACTTTCATAACATATCTTATATAAGAAAATTTCTTTGGCCACCTCCCTATGGGGGTCACCCCCAGCGAAAATTCCAAAATACCCCTGCTTCGGAAGTTCATTTCCGAAAGCGTCTTTTTTTGAAAAAAATTTACATACTTCGGAAGTGCACTTCCGAAGTACTGCGATTTCTGCAGATTTATCAAAACACTCCCCCTCCCCCAATCATTTACCCTAAATCAAAACAAAAAGTGGCAAAGGCAAAAATTTGTGCAAACAGAATTCCAAAGCTGCATCAAGGCTCCAATCACACTGCTAAACAACATTCAAAAGCCCTCAATCCTAACACTTTGTAAGTTTTGAAAATTTTAGATCTATTATTGAAATGCGTGTTATTTAGGGTTTTAATTGCATAAATGATATATGGTTAGGTTGTTAGTAGTATTTAGGTTGTTTAGAAGCATTTTGATTTGGTTTGAAGTTTGGTTTAGGGGTCTGTCATGGAAGTTGCAGAAAACTCCATCGCAGGGGTGTTTCGGAAGTTCATTTCCGAAAACACCTCCATCCTAGTTTTCGGAAATGAACTTCCGAAATGTATCAGAAGTTCAAATTTTTTTGTTTTTTATTTTGTCTATGCATATTAATCGTTTTCAATTGTTTACAGGAACATGTCAGGCAACCAACCAGCACGCAGGACTGCGTCTTCTAAAGAGGGCGCTAAGGGAAGAAAGGGTTCTTCAAAGAAGGAGGTGAAAGAGGTGAAGGAGGTGAAGGAGGTGAAGGAGAAGAAGAAGCTTTTGACTGGTTCTGCTTCTCGTCCCCTGGGGGTCCATGGCTCGGACGTGCAAGCTCAGCCTTCAGGCGTGATCAACGCTGATGGTTCTGATACTGAGTGGGATGAAGATTGGTATGATTATCTTCATTCGGAGGAGTTCGCTCGTCGGGAAGAATAACGTGTTTTTATTTTGTTTGATGTGTATTTTGTAACGCTCGTCGGGCAGAATAACATGTTTTTGTTTTGTTTGACGTGTTTTGTTTTGTTCTGATTTCGGATTGTATCGCACAGTGTTTTTGTATTGGATTTATCATGTTAGTTTTTGGAAGTGGTAACCGGGGTCGGAACATATGACGGAGGAGGTGGATGTTCGGAGGAAGAAGAACCGGAGGTACGTCCACCGCGAGACAAAGGAGCCAATCAATGTAAGCTATAGTTTATCATTATCATCTGGGGACGTCATTTCTAAAAAATCAAGATTAAAAATAATAAGATTTTTTTCCCAATTTTTTGTAATGACGTCCCCTGATGATAATGATAAACTATAGCTTACATTGATTGGCTCCTTTGTCTCGCGGTGGACGTACCTCCGGTTCTTCTTCCTCCGGACATCCACCTCCTCCGTCATATGTTCCGGCCCCGGTTACACCTCCTCCGTCATTTGTTACTTATAGTAGTACGTATTTTTATTAAAAGAATAAAAAAACCTTTTGAAATTTGGAAGCCTTTTTTCTCCCCACCACTCTCTCATCCCCACCTACCCGTGTTCAACAATATGTAACTTTAATTTTATGTAATATTATCGTTGTAATCTTCACCCGATTAAATAAAGCGAACTGTTGTTGTTTTTCATTTTATTCTGTCCAGACATATTTTCGGAGGTTCATTTCCGAATTCTCCAAGGGGGGTGCGTTCGGAGATGAACTTCCGAAACACCACATTTTCTGAAAAGTAACTATATTTCGGAGATGCATCTCCGAAATCAATATTTTATATTAAAAAAAAACACGTTTTCGGAGATACATTTCCGAAAACACCTTTTTTAAGAAAAAAAGTACAGTTTCGAAAATGAACTTCCGAAACAAGGGGTATTGTGGTAAATTCACCAGGGGTGGGCAAGAAGGTTAGGAGGTGGGTGAAGAAATTTAACTTATATAATTAATAGAGCTAAATAGAAAGAAAGAAAAGTGAAACATAATTGAACTTGTAAAAAGAAATTGAAGGAATAATAATCAGACACCAATATCAATCACTTTATTAAATCCAACCCACTTTTATATCAAAGTTAATTTTCTATACTAAACTTTCACCAACATAAAAGCTCACACACTATTTGAAGATTTGTCCAAATCTAAATCTTTTACTATTGTTCCATTCATGCATCAATGAGAAAAGCATTTGTGTCGTGCATAAGATTAACTGTATACATCTGAATTCAGATCTCATATATATATTAGTCCAACTATACTGCATATTTTTTCTTTATTCTGTTGCAGATTCCCACTCTTTTTTCTTCCATGTAATGCACTTTACTGTATGAATTTGAAACAAACTCGAATACAAACAGAAACTCATTAAGGATTGCCCAATAAATGGTTAGATGGATCAGAAGGTGGGTCCAAATTCATAATTTCAGCATTCATCATTTATGGGTAAGTGTAATGTATGTATCTTCATGTCCAACAACCCATTATTCGGTTTCCATATTCCAATACCAATATAAATTAATCACAAAACTTAGATGTATTTTCTTATTCGGATTATTCATTAAAATAAATAGATATGAATGTCCATACAAACACTTTAGTATCTATCACGCTTCATATCTATTTAAAATATTTTACATATAAATTTACATAATTTTATAAATGGATTTGTTTCGATTTTAAAATATATATCACTGTTAAACTATTATGCATTTTATTACAAAAATTTGTTTATTTCATCATTTAATAATAAATTTTTTAAATTTTTTTCAAATGTTGTTAAAAATTTAATATAATATTTTATAATTAATCAATTAATTTTAAAAATACGGTTAACGAATATAGATATGAATATTTAGATACCCATTGATACGGGTATGGTACAAAAATATCAACGCGAGTATGAATTTAAATTCTGACATATTTTTTAAAAATGTGATTGATTGCCATCCCTTTTCATCATGAAACGTTTATTTTTTTTCCTTTTGTTGTATTGTTCTCTCTCGTTTTGATTATCATAGATTCAATCAATCATTTAAATGCCAAAATTACAAATAGTAGCAAATTCGTGATCCTGGTAAAATTGTCATCTATCAAAATAACATACTTTAAAAACTACATTTTACTCATGAAGTCAACTTTGGAGTTCAAATCCGCTAACAACTCAAAGTACTAAATTTGTTGGACCCATTTTTGTCAATAGTTAAATATTGCATTGATTTATATCTAGCTCAGCATCATTATTCACACCCTCCCCCTTATAGAAAGGGTTAGAGACGCGATCCAATCATACGATATAATTAAAATTAAATACATCAAAAATACATCAAAATTTCTTGGGACACAATACACTGAGTTACTGCATTGTTATCCTTACATCATCTTTTTATAGCAATATCTATATAGTATATATTGTTCAATATATTTATATGACAACAGTGTTTTTTAGTAAAATAAAATTATTTTTAAAAACTATATTTTATATACTATTAACCAATAAAATATATACTATTAACGATGTTCTGACACTAAATTATAAATATATTAACCAGCATTTACACCCGTTAACCAACTTTATTTTACTAATTAATTTTTTTTTATGTTTATAATTTATTAACTAAGTTATGAATTGAATTAACCAATTTTATAAATACGATTAATCAAAGTCTGTACCGTATATATTCATTTTTTATGTCAAAATATATATTAAACAAATTTTAAACTGTATTAATCAAGTCTTAATATTTTATTAATTAAAATAGTTTAAAAAATATATATATTAAAAGTCAAAAAACTGAAAATACTGCTCACGTATTTGTGAACAGTGTTTACGGTCTAACTGTAACATTTAGTGCACATTTAGTTTAGTGTATGAATAGCATTTATCATTTGAGTTATACTTAAAAAGTTATAGAGAAATATAGTATGAGTACACCTCTGAAGATTACATTCATTATAGCATAAGGTGGCATACATACACTTTGTCGTTGATTTTAAAAGCTGAAATTCTCATCATAGCAAGACCTTACCAAAATTCAATGATGTCCTCATAAATTGCAGGCTCGAGACTGAGTACCTCTCATCTGGATACAACCTGGGGCCATCCATGTCTTGATGCATATATACCTATAATAACACATGAAAAATGCCAAAATATGCATTCACATTCTGCAAACAGTTCCTCTACATTAACATCCTCCAAAACCGAACAAGTAACAATTGAGGTATGTTTTGTCTTTAAGAATAAAGTAGTAACCAACTATTAAACAAGCAATCAAGACAAGAGTAATTAAAACTAAACAAGTTATCAACAATTCACTGACAAGGTAGTAAGCTAAGGTAGTGAGTAATAGATTTTATTAGGATGGCCAACCATTTGTTCTGCTTTTCAAACTAGTAAGTAATATGGCAGGTTAGAAATTAATAATAAAACTTTAATGAGTGGTATTTACACTTGCTTACATTAAAAAAAAATGATAGTTGCAAATGACATGCAGCAGAATTTGGGGCAAGACTAACTCCTTTTAACCCAATAGAGGCTGATTATCAAAAAAAAAAACCTAATAGAGGCTAGTCGAATAAAAATCAGTTGAGTACAAGACATGCGAGTCTTTATCAAATTTATAAAGGTTCAAGAAATTTATAGAAAATTTAAAATTGGGAAAAGTTTACTGGAACTTATAAATTAACATTTTACTTGTGTTTTATATTCTGTGTCACTAATCAACATGACTATTTGCAAGTAGGTGCGTTTTAAGTAGGGGTGTTCAAAAATATGATTAATTGAATTATATACCTAAACTGAATTGTATTGCACCATAAAAAAATTGAACCATTTAAATGGTTAATGAACTGAATCATTTAATTTAAACAATTTAAATTCGGTTTGAAAGTAAATTAGTCTCACATAAAAAAACCAATTGAAAGTAAAATAAAAATTGAAAATAAAAAATAATAATATTTTTGAATGTTTGAAATAAAAAAATTCAAAAACAGTTTTTGAGAAAAAAATTTGAAAATTAAAAAAAAAATCGTAAAAATGTTTTTATTGGAGTATTGTATTTATTTATTGGAACAATTCTCTTTCTATGCTAATTTAAGAATTATAAAATCATGGAAACACAATTTAGTGGTTATTTGAAGCAAATTTGTCATTAATGTTCAAATGTGGTAGTTACTTAAACACAGCAATATCTTGTGATACTTAGATCCAACAATTTAACTATATGATTTGAAAAATTGGGTATAGAACTAGGGGTGGCAAACGGGCATGTCCGCCCCGTTTAGGCCCGCCCCGCAAAAGCCCGTGAAAAAATGGGGTGGGGCGGTGCGGGCTTTTTTAAGAGTGCGGGTCTAAAATCTTGTCCCGCCCCGCAAAAAAGTGAGGGCGGGGCGGGGAAAGCCCGCGGGCATTCGGCTTTTTAGGCCTAAAAATAGTAAAATTCTATGAAAAAACAAATGCCCGCAAAAGCCCACAAAAAAACGGGGCGGGGCGGGCGGGCACATTAAAGAGAGCGGACCTAAAACCTTGATCCGCCCCGCAAAAAAGTGCGGGTAAAACAGGCTTTCCCTGCAGGCCGGGCCCGTTTTGCCACCCCTATATAGAACAATTGACTAAAGGGAAAAAGTGCTTTGACTATTTGTTTAATAGGATGAAGAATTTTCTTTTTTTTTTTAATCATAAATAATTCATTTTTATTTTCTTCTTCTAATTTTGTTTGAAGATGTTGAAAATGATTTAGGTAAAAAGATTTGTAGAAAATGGTGCAGTAGTAAATATATAGTAAAGGAAGAGTAAAATCTGATTAATAATAATAATAATAATAATAATAATAATAATAATAAAAATAATAATAATAATAATAATAATAATAATAATAATAATAATAATAAAAATAAAGACATCCGATCAACATCTAATGTAACAATTAGTATTTAGAATTAATTAATTATTCGGTGAATTATTGGAAAATTGGAAATAATAAAATTGGGCTTGTGTTGTGATTAGTAGAGAATGGAGGTGCTAAGTGTGTAGGCCTCACTAATCTTATTTCTATTAATTTGTGAAAAAAGAGAATTAGAAGCAAATAGAGCCAAAGTGAGAGAACAGAGAAAATACGTGAAAGAGGAGAAGAAGAGGAAGAGAACCTTGAAGAGATTCAAGCTATAAGGTAAGGGGGGACTCTTCGGGTTAGGGATTATTATACAATCAAGGGTAGTAGAACTGATTGGGATTGTTATTTGATTCGATTGTATGTTTAGGTTTTGGAGTTTTGAGGGATTTAGGTTGTTTATGTGATTTGATGCAATTGATGAATGGTTTTGGTGTTAGATGACCTCTAAAATGTGTTATAATTGTAGTATGTTATGTTACTTGATGATATTTTGGTGTAGAAATTATTTTGGTGTGATTGGATTGAAATTGAGAGAGGAAGGATGTCAAAATCGCAGCAAAATTCTGCATAAAACGCAACATGCATCGACCTAAAGATTCCTTGCGTCAACTCATGCAGGAAATTTACTCAGTATGAGTCGACCTATAGGGTCGACCTGAGCAAACACGATAGGGACAGGAATTCTATGCGTCGACCTGAAAGGGTTATGCGTCGGCTCATAGCATTCAATTTTTGACAAATTTTTCCGAAGGTCATAACTTTCAAATCGTACATCCGATTTGTGTGCCGTTTTGGGCGTTGTGAAGCTGATTAAGAGCTTTATATGATGAATTAGTGACATGGATAGTGGCCGATTTTATTTTTAAATATCAACTTAATTTAAAACTGTGAATTATAGCATTGTGCATATATATGTGTGAATGTAGTAATATGCTGTATGGTGATGAAACCGTTATGATTCCCATTGTGAATTGGATCATGTTTGACATGATTATGTGTGATATAATTGAATGATTTCTAAGACATGTGCATGTATATTGGTGATGAAATGGTGAGTTGTAATGAGACGATGCGAAGCATCGGATCGGTGATGTTATAAGTATGTCATATGTGTGCATTCATTCATACGCATTTTGGTGATGGATCCCGGTGATGTTGAGGATCAAATGGTGGGCATAATTCCCATTGTGTGGAATTTGTGCTGGTTGGGATGTATCTTGATGATGAATAGATCAGTCGAATGAGTTTAGCCCATGTATGGTACCACATGCATTGAGTCAGTTCATTCATGTGCACAATGATATAGTATGACTGAATGGATTGCGTATTATATTCAATGATGTGTTTTGTTGGCATGATTATTTGATTAACTGTTGTCAATCTGAAATACATGTTATAATTGGGTGAATAATATTTGTATGATGTTTTATTGCTTATGAATGCATAATACTTATTAATTTCGAATGAGACTCACCCTTACATGTTGACATTTTTAGATTGAGAAGTAGCGGCTTATTGCTCGGTGAGGATAGCTTGTAGAGTTCATCCGGTAGTTGGTGTCGTGTCAGTCATGCTCTGATAGTGTAACACTGGGGAACGATATAGTTTAGAATTTAACTATGTACTCTATTTCATGGTTTTGTTTTATTACCTTGATTTTGGTAATGCGTATTTTCCGCTGTGATAAACATGATGTTGTTATCTGACAAATCGTTTCTAAAAATGCATGACAATTAACATATGTTTTGTTTTAAATTAATTGTGGCACCCTTGGTTGCATGTTTTTATTCTGATTATTTTAATAATTGCCGCAGGGTTTAGAAGGGTGTTACAATAGTGGTATCAGAGCATAGTTGGTTGTTGTGACCAGAGTCTTATTGTTAATTCTTCCTTTGGTATGCGACATGTGTGTGAAACACTATCGGTACACGGTGTGTTCTAACTGTTTACTTGCAGAGATGGGATTGAAACAAGTGAGGGAGAAGCTTCGCTTCTTGGTTATGTTTCAGTTGTAAGATGATTGGTTCAGTAGACTATTGTTGGCGACAGCGCAAGTGTTGTTGGAGTTGGTTGTTTCCCGAATCGAAGGTGACTTGGATTTAAGACTTAGGTTGTTGATTAAGTTGGAGCGTCTTGAAGGAGGATGATTGGACGTAGTTAATGGTTATTTCTAGGAGAGGGAGTTTAGAAAGTTGCGATGTATCAGTGCTGATTGGTGGACTGCGAAGTTGTCAGTTAAGTAGCCTTGCTTAAGATGTCGGTGTTGAATTGTGATAAAGTGGCGGATTGTAGTAGACCTAATCGTGGGATTTTTGAGATGATTGTAATAGTTGTAAAAGTTGTTAGAGTTATTAGAATCTTTTGGACCGCGAGTCATAGTTTGAAATGCGAAGAGTGTGATTCCAAGAATAGAAGTGTGGTGATAGTGCAAAGGAACTATGCTTGATGTTGTCTTCAGGGTTGTATTAGTATGTAGCTACAAGATGTCAGTGTCATCTTGTTTAGGTGATTTTGGAAGTTATTGAATTATGGAATTATGGTGCTTTAGGTGGATTGAGTACGAGTTGGAAAAAAACGCTATTAATGTTGGCAATGATGGTTTATACTCCATTATGGTTGTCGGCTATCTATTGGCAAATTGAGGAACTGATCACCCTTAATCTCTTGTCGATAGTAGACGAGATCGTGTTGGATGGTGTAGACTTGACTTACTATCTTAATAGAGCATAAAGTGATGGACGTTACGTCATGAAGATAGTTGATCACTAGTTGATGTGAATTAATAAGAGTGTATTATGTTTGTTGGCTGATGGGCGTTGTGCGTATATATGTGAGCTAAGCTAGTGAGTTACCGTTATAATGATTTTTCTCTCGTTGTCGTGATGTTGTTATTAGTTACTGTAGATGATGAATAATATTTCTTGATCGGACGAAGTGAACATATTGGTTAAGGCTATATTACCATAAAAGTGATAGGATGAAATAAATAGAGTTGTTGGAGCTTGATGAAAGTTGACATGTATAATTATAGGAGCGAAGTCGTGTATGAGATTGTATGTGGATTATAGACAGATGAATAAAGTCACTATTTGAAAATTCTGGCAAGACAGACTCAGAATGTTATACACAATGTCATGACACCTTTTCTGTCATCAGCTTAGCTGAGGCAGTACATACAGATCCCTCATATTTAGAATACTTCTTGCATGCAGAAGTCTATGAGTGCCGGGATCATATAAGTTCAGTTAACACAAATAAATCTGCTTTGCAGAGGTTCTGTGACAGCATAATCATTAAGCAAAACACTAATGTCATGCACGAAGTTATGACATCCAAACTGAACAAACAAATAAACAATGCAAAAACATAAACAACACAGAGAATTGTTCACCCAGTTTGGTTCTAACTAACCCACTCTGAGGGCAACCAAGCCAAGAAGGAAATCCACTATCAGTAGTCTTAATTTGAAGCTAAACTCCCCCGTTTACAACTTCGCACTTAAACCCTACCCAATGCAATCTCTACCTAGGTTCTCCCTAGATATGGAATATATCCATTCCACTTCCAATCATAGCAATGATGTCTAGCAGTCAACAACTCAGCCACTGCATCGACAGCCTAATTCCCAACACTTTAAACACAGACAAACACAACGTTAACTTGAAGTTGCTTACAAGCTTCCTCCAAGAACAAAACTTCACTCATTGCTTCACAGCTTCTGAGTAATTAAAATAAACCTCTCACCTACGATTAAAATCCTTTGTGTTGTGTTTTGTACATTGTGTGCATGAATTGGCTAATGTGACGATGTGGAGGTGTTGTGTCAACATGATTATAATGTGATGTTGTGTTCGGCGTGAATTATGTACAATGTAATTGTTTGGATTATGTTGAGGTGTGAATACATTATCCATTGATTGTTACTCAGTGTTGAAATATGAATGCATTATTCGGTGTTGATGATTAGCATGCTATAGGTGGCGCATGCATTCATATTCATTTGGAGTTGTATCCTGGTGGTGTTTGGATCAGCGGTAGCTAATTCCCATTGTGTGGAATCAGTGAGTTGGCAGTATCCGTATCCTGGCGGTGTTTGGATCGGTGAGATGGGTTAATCCCATGAATTGGTACCACATGCATGTAGTTGCATTGTAGTAGTATGTATTCATTCTTATAACATGAATGGAAGATGTCCAATGTTATGATGTGATGCGATTGATTTTATTTGGTGTGTTTGATGAATGTTGCTGTAAATCTGAATATATTGCAATTGGGTGAATAATATGCTTATGATATTTTATTGTTTATGAACTCATAACATTTGTTGATTGTGAATGAGACTCACCCTTACTGTTGACATTTTTCAGATTGAGGAGTAGCGGCTTCTGCTTTGGTGAGGATAGCTCGTAGAGTAGTCCTTTTAGTTACGTCGTGTCGGTGTCATGCTCTGGTCTTGTAACACTGGAGAACATTTGATTTAGATTTATTTTCATAAACTCTTGTTTTAGTTTGTTGGCTTATTTTGATTTGTATTATGATTCGATGGCTCTTTGGTGATGATTATTAATCGTTTTGAGTTATTCAGATTTTGAAACTATTACGCTCTATTAAACATGTTTACTGAATAACGTTGTTTTATGTTCCTAAAAAGGCATGACATGATTGAATGTTTTAATTCTTTTGGAGTTTTAATGCCCTTATACATGTTTTACTCTGAACTTATTTAATATTCTGCGGGGGTTTAGAAGGGTGTTACAATAGTGGTATCAGAGCATAGTCGGTCGTTGTGACTAGAGTTTCATTATTATTATTCCCTTGTATACGACTAGTGTGATGTTTAAATTATCGATACTTTTGTTCTAATGGAAATTGTTTTGTGAATTATCAGAACAATGGCTGGAAGAGGTGGAAGAAACGATGATGCAATTGTTGAGGCCTTGGGAATGATTGCTGGTGTGCTGCGAGGGAATCCCAACGGGGCGGGAATTTGTGCTAACAGACAGCTGGGAGAATTTCAAAGGAATAATCCTCCGTTGTTCAAAGGCACTCACGATCCTGATGGTGCACAAAAGTGGCTGAAGGAGATCGAAAGGATTTTCCGAGTGATATTTTGCATTGAGAATGTGAAGGTGAGATATGGTACTCACATGTTATCTGAGGAAGCTGATGACTGGTGGGTTGCTACTAGAAATAAACTTGAGGCTGGTGGTGTAGCAATTACTTGGGCTGTGTTCAGAAGAGAATTTCTGAGAAGGTACTTTCCTGAGGATGTTCGAGGGAGAAAGGAGATTGAATTCCTAGAGCTGAAGCAGGGTAATATGACGGTTCCTGAGTATGCTTCCAAGTTTGTTGAACTAGCGAAGTACTACACTCACTACAACAATGATGAAGCTAGCGAATTCTCAAAGTGTATCAAGTTTGAGAATGGCCTCTGTGATGAAATCAAGCAAGGTATCAGATATCGGAGGATTCGTCGATTTGCTGATTTGGTGGATTGTAGTAGGATCTTTGAGGAGGATAATGTTAAGCTAAAGTCATCTCATTCTCACGAGTTGATTGACAAAAGGGGGAAAAAGCCTATGGATAAAGGTAAGCCATATGGAAAAGGTAATCTGAAAGCTGGTGGTTGGAAAAGGCCTAGTGAGACTCTAGTGCTCCTGTTAGGTGTTACAGGTGTGGTGAAGCTGGACATCGCATCCATGAGTGCAAGAGTGAAGAGAAGAAGTGCTATAGGTGTGTTAAGGCGGGTCATGTTGTTGCCGATAATAATGGAAAGGTTGTGACTTGCTACAACTACGGTGAAGAAGATCATATCAGTCCACAGTGCACTAAGCCAAGGAAGAATCAGTCAGGTGGAAAAGTCTTTTCTTTGTCTGGGTCAGAGACTACTCCTGAAGATCGATTGATTAAAGGTACGTGTTTATCCATGGCACACCTCTAATTGCAATTATAGATACTAGAGCAACTCATTCTTTTATTTCCTTGGATTGTGCTAAAAGATCGAATTTGGAAATATCTAATATAAATGGAAGTATAGTTATTAACACTCCTGCGTTGGATTCAGTGACTACTTTGTGTGCTTGCTTGAATTGTCCAATTGATATATTTGGTAGAGAGTTCAGAGTGGACTTAGTG
The DNA here is from genome assembly GCF_029867415.1 of Vicia villosa. Lineage (NCBI taxonomy): Eukaryota > Viridiplantae > Streptophyta > Magnoliopsida > Fabales > Fabaceae > Vicia > Vicia villosa. The sequence goes on along the minus strand of NC_081181.1, from coordinate 90,868,430 downwards.
TGTCTTCCGTTGGAACAACTTGATGTTATCATGGGAATGAACTGGTTGGAATTCAACAGGTTCATATTAATTGTTTTACGAAGACGGCTATCTTTCCTGAAGTTGTCGGTGTTAAGGATTTGGCGATGACAACTAGACAGGTGAGCGAAGCGGTTAAAGACGGGGTTGTCATGTTCATGTTATTTGCATCAATGGAAGTGAAAGGAAAGGCAGTAAGTAGCGAATTATTGATTGTGCGAGATTTTCCGGAAGTTTTCCCAGAAGACATTAGAGAATTGCCACCAGAGAGAAGTGGAATTTGCTATTGAATTGATTCCTGGAACTAGTCCTGTGTCGATGACGCCTTATCGTATGTCGGCATCTGAGTTGGCTGAATTGAAGAGTCAATTAGAAGAGTTGCTTGAGAATGAATTTATTCGGCCTAGTGTTTCGCCGTGGGGTGCGCCGGTGTTTTTAGTAAACAAGAAAGAATGTTCGATGAGGTTGTGTGTGGATTATAGACAGCTAAATAAAGTGACAATCAAGAATCGGTATCCGTTGCTGAGGATTGATGATTTGATGGATCAACTGGTTGTAGCATGTGTGTTTAGTAAAATTTATCTGAGGTCTAGGTATCATCAAATTCGTGTGAAGGCGGGCGATATTCAGAAGATTGCATTCAGAACAAGGTATGGTCATTACGAGTATACAGTAATGCCTTTTGGAGTAACTAATGCACCTGGTGTTTTCATGGAATATATGAATAGGATCTTTCATCCTTATCTCGACAAGTTCGTGGTAGTGTTTATAGATGATATTCTAATATACTCCAAGAACGAAGAAGAGCATGCGAAACATCTCAGAGTTATATTGGAATTGTTGAAAGAGAATAAGCTTTATGCTAAGTTGTCGAAGTGTGATTTCTGGTTGAGTGAAGTTAGTTTTCTTGGTCATGTGATTTCCAAGAATGTTATTGTTGTTGACCCAACGAAAGTAGAGGCGGTATCTTAGTGGGAAGCTCCAAAGTCTGTTTCAGAGATTCGTAGTTTTCTTGGTCTAGCAGGTTACTACCGAAAGTTTATAGAAGGATTTTCAAAGTTAGCATTGTCGTTAACTAAATTGACAAGGAAGGGTCAAGCATTTATTTGGGATTCAAAGTGTGAAAAAGGATTCCAAGAGTTAAAGAGAAGGTTGACTAGTGCGCCGATTTTGATTTTGCCGAATCCAGCGAAATCTTTTGTAGTATACATTGATGCTACGTTGATGGGATTAGGTGGTGTGTTAATGCAAAATCAACAGTTAGTGGCTTATGCGTCGAGACAGCTTAAAGTGCATAAAAGGAATTATCCGACTCATGACTTAGAGTTGGCAGTTGTAGTATTTGTGTTGAAATTATCGAGATTTGAAGTATTCAGTGATCACAAGAGTCTGAAGTATCTCTTTGATCAGAAAGAGCTTAATATGAGACAGAGGAGATGGTTAGAGTTCCTTAAAGATTATGATTTTGGGCTAAGTTACCATTTGGGTAAGGCGAACGTTGTTGCTGACGCATTGAGTAAGAAGTCTTTACATATGTTTATGCTAATGGTGAGAGAATTGGATTTAATTGAACAATTCAGAGATTTGAGTTTGGTATGTGAAGGTACTCCTAATAGTGTTAAATTGGGTATGCTAAAGCTGACAAGTGGTATTCTTGATGAGATTAGAGCGGGTCAGAAAACTGATGTTGAGTTGGTTGATAGGTTGACTTTAATTAACCAAGGCAAATGAGGAGATTTTCGAATTGACGAGAATGGTATAATGAGGTTTGGTGATCGTGTTTGTGTTCCTGATGTTGCGGAACTTTGGAAGAGCATTCTTGAAGAAGGACACCGTAGTGGACTGAGTATTCACCCTGGTGCTACTAAGATGTATCATGATTTGAAGAAGTTGTTTTGGTGGCCTGGAATGAAGAAGGAGATCGCTGAGTTTGTTTATTTTTGTTTGACTTGCCAGAAGTCAAAGATTGAAGTTCAGAAGTCGTATGGAGTTATGCAACCGTTGTTTATTCTGAAATGGAAGTGGGATAGCATATATATGGATTTTGTTTCTGGGTTTCCGAGGACGGTGAAGAATTGTGAAGCTATTTGGGTTATTGTGGACAGATTGACGAAGTCTTCTCATTTTATACCGATAAGAATGGATTATCCGATGAAGAAGTTAGCTCAGTTGTATATTGAGAATATAGTGAGTCTACATGGTATTCCTTCGAGTATTGTGTCAAATAGAGATCCAAGGTTTACATCTAAATTCTGGGAGGGTTTGCAGAAAGCGTTGGGTACTAAGTTGAGATTGAATTTTGCTTATCATCCGCAGACTGACAGCCAGACAGAGAGGACGAGGCTTTGTATGGTTTCAATTTACCTACAAAAATAGTTTTAATTCGAGTATCGGTATGGCACCGTTTGAGGCTTTGTATGGTAGGAGGTGTAGGACGCCTTAATGTTGGTATGAATCTGGTAAGAGTGTTGTAATTGGACCAGAGATTGTGCAACAAACTACAGAGAAGATTAAGATGATTCAGGAGAAGATGAAAGCTTCTCAAAGTCGCCAGAAGAGCTATCATGATAAGAGGCAGAGAACTCTTGATTTTCAAGAGGGAGATCATGTATTTCTGAGAGTTACTCCTATGACTGGTGTTGGTTGAGCGTTGAAGTCAAAGAAGTTGACGCCACGTTTCATTGGTTCGTTTCATATTACGAAAAGAGTGAGAGAAGTAGCTTATCGTATTGCGTTATCGCCAATGCTTGCGAATTTACATGACGCATTTCATGTGTCTCAGTTGACGAAATATATAGCGGATCCTTCTCATGTGATCCAAGTGGATGATGTAGAGGTGAAAGACAATCTCACAGTTGAGACATCACCCGTAAGGATTGAAGATCGAAAGCTGAAGCAATTACGTGGTAAAGAGATAGTTTTGGTCAGAGTAGCTTGGGGAGGACCGGCAGGTGGTAATGTTACCTGGGAGCTGGAGAGTCAGATGAAGGACTCCTATCCTGAACTCTTCGCTTGAGGTACGTTTTCGAGGATGAAAACTCTTTTAGTGGGGGAGAGTTGTAACACCCCATATTCCCCTTATTTAATTTAATTAGAATTTAAATTAATTATTGGGATTATCCGGCATTTTATTGGATTAATTGGAGAAAATTGAGAAAATAAGGTAATTGGGCTTGGTGTCGTGTTTAGTGAAAAGGGGGTGCTAAGTGTTAGGCCCTTACTAAAGTTGAATTTTATTTTCATAAAACAAGGAAAATTGGAAAATTAGAAAATAGAAAACAAAAGAGTCAGAGAAGGGGAAGAGGAAGAACATGAAAGAGTTTTGAGGGAAGCAGAAGAAGAACCAAGGGCTTTTAATAAGGTAAGGGGGACTCTCTAATTATCATCTATTATTAGTTTGTGAATGATAATACCGAATTTGTATGTTTATTGATTCAATTGGGATGTATGTTATATTTTGAGATTTTGGGAGTTATAGAGCAATTTTGGTGAAATCAGACTATTATAGAACATGTATGATGTTAGAGGATCCCTAAATTGATAACGAAAGGATTATTAAATTCAACAAGTTTGAGCTAAAGACAGATGAAGATTTAAGGATTATGCGAAGTACATTTCACCGTTACGAAATAAATTATCTAATTCAAGTGGATGCGGCAATTGAAAGATCGACCGAAGATATTTTAATAACATTCTGATAAAATGTAATGTTAGATTTATGTACGTATTTATATTACGATTATCTATGTAATGTTACATATTTTGATATTATATTAAGTTTTTCTTCAACTTTCTGCATCCATTTGTTACTGGTTTGTTGTTTAGGTTTACAAAGTGCACTACGGAGACACATCCATGTAAGCCTCATTGAATTTTAAAATAAGGGTTATTACAAATATGCACATCCGAATTAACCTTTATATGATACAATGATATATCTATGAATACATTCTTGGGCAACATGAGATGACACACCCATGAAAGTATATCTTATTAGATCGATACACATCCTGTCATATGCACTTGCTATAAGATATCCAATTTCAGGGAAGCACATCCATTTTGAAAATAGTGCGGGACCGCAAACACAAGGATTAAGATCATCTTGAAATGTATCAAAATTTTCTTTTTTCTTGTATAACATTGTGTAGAATTCCCTATGCAACATCAACTCTTTCAAAAGAGTTTTGCAGACAAGAAAGTTATTCTTCTCTCCTTTACCGAGCAAGTTGGATATGACCCAAAAACCACAACTACCATCATCCTTAACATTTACAATCCACTCAATCTGTTTGTGCATAAAACGCGGCATTTCTTCAATGAAGATTATTTTTGGCATCAATGATAAAGGAGGTGGTTTGCTAATGCGAACACCCTTGTACATACTTTTTTTGAGATTTTGGATTTGGAGATTATAGGAAACGTGAATCAACATTTTCAAAATATGAGGGAGTCTACTTCATTGAATTGTCATCTTATGTCTGTTTGACCTTTTTAGGGGCACCTTTGGTTTTAACCAGTTCTGAAGGAGGTTTCATATCTTTGGTTTTTTGGATATGTAATCTTCCTCAACTGCTCTTTGATGTGCGATTTCATAATGTCATCTGCTTTAGAAAATCTATCTTGTATTATTTTCCACCTGGTCATGATAGTTATACTTGCTTTACCACCCTTCATCACACCATCATCATAAAAAAAGAGCCTTTTACAATGACTGTAAATTTCATCCATACGTATCGGAGAATCAATCTTCTTCTTTTTTGAAATGAGACAAGCACGTGGAAGACCGTAAGTCTTCCTGAGAGTACATCCATATTTCATACTATCTAGACCTGCCTTCTCTGCTCACTTCGCTTCTTGAGAAATGAAATTCAATTATGCTCGAGATACGTTGCCAACCAACTACGAATAGAGGGTGTGGTTTTTGAATTTGTGTTGTAACACGACAATGCGCAAACCAAAAGTTGTTTGTATTTCACTATGTTGGTTTTGGAGCATTTGGTTCACGGCGTCCCACTCTCTACAAAAATTACCCTTACTATCACCCAACCATTTCTTCAGTGTCGAATATGCAAATTCGACTCTATTAGTTATTGTGTTGCAAATGTGTCTAACATGATCGGTCCAAGCACAAACAATCTTCTCCTTCACTTGATCAAGAATAGTACTCTCAACGTATTTCAGGAAATCTGAATATTTGGAACACATACTCCTAAAATGAATTACAAAGACAACATACAAGTCTTCTGTAGATGAATTTAAAATACCAGTCTATGCATCTATTATCGTTTTCAACACCACACCAGGTTTGACCATTTTTCTATCTTCACCCTTGATATCGCACATTTTATGCCTGCTTGATATTTGAAACACTTCTCACATTTTTTGTTATATGATATCAACAAAGTAATGTGTAAGATGTAGGAAACACCTTTGCAACCGAATTCATCAGTGTGGTGTCTCAATCAGTGGAAGTTACCTTCAACATGTTTCCTTGGTCCTTCAATAATGTTTTGCACATTTCCAATGCCCATGTAACATTGTCTTCTTTTTTCGGATTCCAAAAAAGTGAACCCCACTAAAAAGTCTTCTCTATAAATGTAACCCCAACAATTTCTAGAAGCGGAAACTTACATTTCTTGGTCTTATACATTGAATCAATTATGAGGACACTGGGAAATATGTTGAACAACTCGATACTTTTTGGATGAGTTCAAAATATGTCGTGAACAATGACTTTATCCTCACAAACTTTTTACCTAGAAACATTGTGGTTGTCATCCAAAATCTTCAAATGTTGTTGCATTTTGGACCTTGAACCTTTTATCGCCATGTTCTTTCGATAACGCGCATTATATACCTGCTTGATATTTGAAACACTTTCAGGTCTTTTCCGTTTCAAATCTGCAAGTATATTTTTAGGCGCCACGCTGATTAAAGACATGTCCTAAACAATTACCTTCTCCTCCAGCTTAAGGCGACATACGATGAGATGACCGACTAGCTCAATTTACAAGACATGATTATGTAAATAAGAAATCACATTAAATTTATATGTATCATTCATCCTAAGGTATCAGAGAAATTTAAACGGACTCTCACATTTTCTTGATCTGGCGTCATCACGTTTCAACTTCTGAATTGGTGAAACATACATGCCACTTCTCTCACATCTCAAGGTCACAAATGCTTGCCTTCAGTTAGAACCATTGTCGGACCTTCCGATTACAATGCTAAATTCTAATTTCACGACCACCATGCGGACCCATTCAAACATATGTTCATGAGTAGTAAAAAGTTGTTCATTTGTAAACTGTTGACCAACATCTATCTCGACTTCAACCGGTTTAACATCTTCTTTCACCTCTTCCGATTTAACTCTGTCCTTCGCTTTATCAGACTTTGCATCATTACTTACAACAACTTTGGGAAACATATCGGGGTGCACCGTATATAATACAAACCAAAATAGAAAAACTGTTAAAAAATTCACAATAACAGGCAAATTCGAAGATGCATCTCCGAAACATATAATAGGTGAATTCAGAGATGCATCTTTGAAACATATAACAGGTGAATTCGGAGATGCATCTCTAGACTCAACGTACATTTTTCAGCTCAAGAACAAGATTAATGCAAGGAATGATGGATGAAATGAGTGAACTTTATTAAAGTAATGATTACGAGTAGAAAAATTGATTGAGAATGAATTTTTTTAAGGGTTTTGAGTTATGGAGGATGAATGAAGTAAGAGAAAGATAACAATGCAAGATGGTGATATATTCAATTTTTTGCTTGATATTTTTCGAAGATGTATCTCTGAAAAATTCACTAAATAATTAAATGTTAATTCTCATTAAAAAACACTTGAAATATGATTCATACTGTGTTCGGTGACGCATCTTCAAAAATTTTTAAAGAAATTTTTACGTTTTTCGAGATGTGGCTCACACTATAAGAGTAGAAATTTTTTTTATCCTTATTAATATGTTCATCCAAATATATTTTAAGAGTAGCTGTGACTCTCCACCCATAGAGTGGATAAGTATTACACTTAGTGATAGATAACCGAGCATGCTTCACGGAATTACATTGAGCCAAGACCCACAAATCACATTTGTTTCAAAATGTTCAAATAAATAAAATGGTGAGATGAAACCCAAAAATAAAATATCGCGCTAGACGAGTAGAGACAACCGCGTCAATGTGTCAACATACAATCCACGAGGTAGGAGAAAACATAACATCGAATTTCGGTGCCTCTTTTTACGTGCCAAAAATCTGTGTTATTTTTTCCCTCTTTCTTTCTTTCAACACTGTCACTCACTCATTCACTCCTTTTCATACTTTTCTCTTCCCTCTAGTCCCATCTTCAAACCCTTTCCACACAAACCCATTTTCCCCAAACATGGGCGCTTCTGGCAACAATCTTCTTCAAGTTCTCCTCAAAAACTTCGACGTTCTCGCTCTGTATGATCTTCTCCTTTCTATCTTTCTGCAATGCATTCATGAGTAATACTTTTTCTAAACTTTCTATTGATTTTTTTTTCAGGCCTTTGGTGACCCTCGTTTATCCTCTGTAAGCATGTTACAGTTTTGTGACTTTTGTAACATTATATGATTTATTTATGTGTCTGGTTTTTTTTATTTGTTGGCTCATTTTGTTGCAGACATGCTTCAATCAAGGCTATTGAGACCAAGTCTAGTGTTGATGACCAACAATGGCTCACGTATTGGGTTCTCTACTCTTTGATCACTCTCTTCGAGCTTACATTTGCCAAAGCTCTTGAACTGTATGTCTTTTCAGTATTTTTTTAAAGCAATTTGATTATTTCTTTTGTTTAACAAAAAGTTTATTTTTAAGGGTTTATGGAAAAGCTAGAAATTTACTTTATTGTTTATAATGAAGAGTTATGAACTTTAATTATAATTTAGAAGATCTTTTGTTATTATAATGATACCTTTGGCAGCACAATCAAGATTATTAGTTAGTTTGTCACTAGAAAAATTCACACTGAGAGAGTCTTACTCTTTAAGGTTTTGTACATGTTTGTTTTTGAGTTGAAGCTACAGTATTCGGGTTCTCACATGGCATAGCTTTGGGATGCAACAAATTTAATGGAGACTCAGTACCAGACACACTATTAGTACCAAATAGATTAAGAGAAATCTTGATAAACACAGTGGATAAAATTACAAAGATTCTCTTTGCGATTGATCTTACGGATTGCCATGAGTCACAGATCAATGGATTAATTCTTGACTCCTGTAGTATAGAACATTTGATTGTCATAAAGGAAAAATGGATTTGTCACGAGCGCAACACAAATGTTAATGCTTCTACTCATGCCACAAGAATACAGTGAATGAACGAAAGTCTTAGAGAACACAATCTTAGAATCTTAGTGTGGCTAGCGTTTTTAGAATACATGAATGATTGACTATCACTTTAGTAAAAGGTTTCTATTTATGGAACCACATATATACACCGTAGTTTACTCTACGTGTTTCTCTAATTAATGTTAGTGCAGCGTAAAAATTCACCACCGAATCTTAAATGAATCTTATTAATTTATTTAATTTCCCGCCTATCTATCCTTTAGTGTGTGACCGTTCTTGAAACATTGACAATAATATTTGTTCCGTTAAGGAACAAGAATTGGTTCGAGTGTATATGGATGAAAGAGTTTACGCTTAAAAGGAAGCATAGTGGATGGACTCACACTTGAAGAAAAGATTATTGAGATACAAGTGTGAGTTGAAAGTTCAACATTACTTGAAAAAATGGAGGTTGAACTCTTTATAAGTAAGATACCCATAAGCCAATACCTTAATGTTTTGGGTGAACATGTGCTATTAAGGTCTCTTGGATTTTGAATGTTTAGTTCATTGACTCAGAGTTATTAATAGCGGCCGTTCCAGGCGCTATCCCGGGATTCTCTCCCGGTGCGGCAACCATCCACTACAAAGGAACGACACACATCCTAATTTTGGATAGCGGTCGGGAAAGCTGGGATAGCGGGTTGCGGGAGCGGAAAAATATTTTTTTCTTTAAAGAATTCTAAAATTGGAAAATTTATTATAGTTGTTTGTGTTTTTTCCTCTCTCATTCGCGTTTCACCTTTCTCCATCACGTTTCTTTTGTTCGGTGCTTCTCTTGCCCTAACTCCGCCTCTGCCTCAATTGCTTCAAGCTTCTTTCTATTCTTCTTCTCTACTCTGTTTTTTGCTTTTCTATTTTGTTCTCAATCCTTTTCTTCTCTATTCATTGTTTTTCTATTTGTTTTCAGGTTGTTTTTTTTCTTCATATAATTACTCCAAAAAGTTATCTAATCTACATTAAATATATAGGTAGATTAGTCAGCACAAACATTTCCCTTTTTAAGAGTATGAAATATTTGAACTCGCCACTCCCTAGTGAGAAATACTTTAATGTGGAGAATTGCTACATAGTGATGTAAAACATTAACCGACTCTGAGATAAGCTTGATAGCAGAGTTGCAGTCAGAATAACACATCTAGTCTTTGCTGTGTAGTTCCCAAGCTATTCACAAACCATGATATAATGCCATCAACTAAACGTAAAAGATGTTGGAATAATCAATATCACCCGCAAAACCGTGAAATCAAATACCATCAGCATTTCAAATTAATTCACTAAAAGCCGAGACACCATGATTACTATGGCTTCTTAGAATTAATATTCTTTTCAAGAGGATATATATATATATATATATATATATATATATATATATATATATATATATATATATATATATATATCTATATCTGACAACGTAGCTTTGTATTTAGTCATTTATGCGTCATCATATAACAACAAATATATATATATATATATATATATATATATATATATATATATATATATATATATATATATATATATATATATATATATATATATATATATATATATATATATATATATATATATATATATATATATGACAACGTAGCTTTGTATTTAGTCATTTATGCGTCATCATATAACAACAAAATTCATCATATTTGGATAACAACTTTCGATTTAATATAAAAAATAAGATTTGATAAAAGAGGAATAAAAAAACATAATATAGTAGCATAAAACATTATAATGAAACAAAAAACATAGAGAAGATGAAAAAGAAAAAGCAGAAGATAGGAGAAATCTGAGAAGAAGATATGAATTAAAAACGTAATTGGAAGAGAGAATAGTAGATTAACAATTAAGAAGATGAAAAAGAAAGAACATAAAAGATGAAAGACTAGAGAAGAAGATGAGAAATGTGCATGAAAAAGAAGATGAGTAGAAGGCGTAATACCGTTGGGAGAGATTTGAGAAGACTTAAAATGAAACCTTAAGTGTGAGGAAGAGAAATTCATTCGTAATCTTAAGTTCAAGGCATAATAGATTTGAGTTTCGGTTGGAAGTGGGCCATGTGAATTTTGGGTTATAACATAATGTGATTTAGTTCGGTTTGTAAAATACAAACTGCAAACCGAACCAAACCGCGCGGTTTTGTTAAAAGATGGCCTAAACAAGTTCGAACCAAATGTGGTTTTTGGCGGTTTCGGTTTGGTTTGGTTTGCGGTTTTATATTGCGTCGGCTTGATTTTGAACACCCTTACCATGTATAATCCAATCATATAAACTATCCCCTTGAAAAGAATATTGATTCTAAGAAGCCAATAGATTTCCAATAGCAAGTAGCAAATTCACAGTTTCTTATGAAGTGTATAGTCGTCTAAGTGTCCTGATTGCATCTAGGACAGAGATTTTCTGGAGCATACCACAATGACCCAACATCGATCTCATAGAAAGGGACTTGTGTAAAGCCGTCAAAAGGAAGAATTCCACCTTCTCAGAGGCAGAACTATACCATACCTACTTTCAAGAGTTACTGTCTGGTGTATTTTGAATAAATTCAAGTCTGTTTAGTCAATTATAATCATCCCGTGCAATATAGACACCATTTAAATATCCTTTCCAAGTTAAACAAATAGGAACCATTGAATTCAAACATATCGAAAGCGCTTTCAGGCTTTCACAAACACCTGGAGGAATATTTGTATATAATGAATTGAAGTTCCAATTCCCATTGAAGTGTATATCATTTACTCGCATTTCCAGATAGTGGATATCCACATAGAGAACCTGCTCCGCTTATTTTCCTATCCTAGATCAATTGGAAAACAAGGAAGAGGAGTTCCCATCCTCTAATCTAAATTCAAAGGTATCTTTAAAAGCAGAGAGAGCATCATAATTGCATTCCAAGTAATGGATCCAAGTTTCTTTTTCGTATTAAGGAATGATTATTCACTAATCACAATCTCAGTGGAGACCCCAAACCAGCTTACCTAACATAGAAGTATTGGCCTCTCTTACTTTCCAGATCCTAAGACCACCCAATTTTTTAGACTTGGTCATTTTATTCCAGTCATCCAGATGCACACCAGAGTTTGAATTACCTTTCCACAATAAAAATCCTTGCCATCCTATCAATAAAATTAAAAGTTTGCTAAGGTAGCTAAGACACTTACATATACTAATTTGGAATGGAGTTCAGGACAGACCTAACCAGAGTCAAACGACCAGCCATGTTTAACAATTTATGTTGCCAAGATGCTAAATCTAACTGATTCTCTCCTCTAGAAACTCAAAATCCTTACGTTGAAGATGCCCATGCAACATAGGGAAACCCAAGTATTTCTATAGAGTAAGAGTTCGCCTGACATGTTCTGAAGACAATGAAATCTACTTTACTCCTCTTAGTGGTAGCCGAGAATAACACATTTGATTTAGCAACATTCACTTTAAGGCCAGAAAACATGGCAAAACGATTCAAGATATCAGAAATGATCCATGTTTGGGAGTTAGAAACCTTTGTGAAAAGAGGAACATCATTTGTAAAATATAAATGCGATAGAGGGGGTCCATTACGAGATAACCTGACAGGTTTCTGATGGCCTTCATCAATTTCCCTGATGATTGTCTGCGGTAAGAATTCCATGCAGATAACGAAGAGATAAGGTAAAAAGGAACCTTGCCGTAATCCTCTAGTCGGAACAAAATTTGGTAGTCGCCGCACATTCTAAAGAATAGACATAGAGGAGCTAATTACACAATGTATGATCAACTTCATAGTAATGGAAGGAAACCCATTTTGCTTCAAAAAAAATTCTAAGAAATCCCAATTAACATGATCGTAGGCCTTTCCAAGATCTATTTTGAACACCGTGTCAACTTTTTTCTTTTTAGATTCACGCATAGAATGAATTGCTTCTTGGAGGATAATGACACTGTTAGTTGTCCCTTTACCAGGCAAAAATCTACTCTGGAAGTGTTCGACTATCTGATTTAGATAAGAATGCAATTTGTTAACCATAATCTTCGTAATAAACTTGTAAATAGTGTTGCACAAGCTAATGGGTCTGAATTCCTTTAAAAATTTTGGGCAGTCTATCTAAGGAATTAATGCAATAAGAGTCTCAGAAAGAGAAGAGTGAAATCTACCTATCACAAAAACATATAATATAAGTTGGACAATGTCATCTCCAACTATATGTTCAAATTGTTTAAAGAAAATAACCTGAAATCCATCATGACCAGGCGCCTTGAAAGGATGCATTTGATTCAACGCATAAGTAACTTCTTCCTTCGTCACCTGTTGAGTTTAAGAGTGTTGAACTTTTTTAGTAAGGATCAGAGGCATATTGAGTCACCCATACTAGTAGGTGGAAAGTATAGGAGATGTAGCGTAAAAAAGACCTTTAAAAAAACTCAATGCTTCTTCTCTAAGAATAGTGTCATCATTGCACCAAACACCATTGGGTAGATGAAGGCCATGGACTTTTTTTTTTATTTTCTGCCTGATTATCGTCTTGGTATGCAAAAATATGGTGTTACGATCTCCCAATTTAATCCAATCATCTCTAGCCCTTTGAGACCAATGAATCTCCTCTTGCGCAAGGATCTCATCATACTCCTGTTGAAGTTCCTGTTGGATACCCCTGAGTCTCTACTTAATGTTATGCTTCTGTTTGTTGATATTGCCAAAAGTTTTCTTATTGAAAAGGATAGAATCGTGCTGCACATTTTGAAGACATGTTACAATGCCATATAGGAATTTTGCCCAAGCAGTCTGGACTATATTGGAGTATCCCAGTGAGTGATCCAAGCTGCCTAAAACCTAAAAGGATGCGACCTGTGGTCTTGGAAAGGAAGGTCACTCCTAAGGAGAATGGGGTTGTGATCACAATGAAATTTACACGTCACCTCAACATATGCAACAGAGTAGACCATGCGCCAAGTAACATCAACCAGGGCCCTATCCAACTTGCAATAGACCATTCAGTTACCAATACAAGGCCTATTCCATGTGAATTTTCCACCAATCATGTCTACTTCAACTAAACTACATTTATCAATGACATTCATCAATTCAGTTACCCTAGAATGATTAAAATTACCTCCTTTTTGTTTACTCTGATGAATGACATCGTTAAAGTCTCGAATCTGAATTTAAGGACCATCAACAACTTAAGACAAGAAGTGTACACGAGACTAACATAAATTCCAATTAAACACTAAGGAATTTTCCGATGATAACTTTATAGTACTTGTATCCATCAAGACATCTTGCACAATAGTAACGTTACTGCCATTCTGCTTTAACAGCCAAATGCCCCCAGATGGACTGTGCGCCTCTACGTAGTGAACACTCACATATCCAGCTCTATCCTAGAAGGATTTGATCTTATGAAAACCAATGTGTTTCCATAACAATTAAAAATGTCGGAGAGTGTTTTCAAATCACATCCATCATATGTCTTTTAGCCTTAATATTGGAGGCTCCCTTGATATTCCAGTAGAGCACGATGACTTCTTTGAAACCTAACATAACTAGTCTAGTTGATAGAGGTGACAAAATAAGTTCCAGAGACGTGACAATTTACGCAGCCGACTCGCATTCAGTGAGAGTTTCACGAATAACTTCGTCTTCTTGATAGCACTCTCATCCATAGCGCATTGGTTATTTTCATCTACATTTGATGTTGGTTCAAAATGCTAAATATTGTATCGTGTGATGGTTTCCAAATCCAAATTTACAATGGGAGCGATGGAGGTGTATTTAATAGTGCTAGGCTCACCCTTTTGTGTTGGACAAGAATTAAAAACTCGCTCAATTTTATGCAAAGTCCCACTAATAGCAAGATGTGGTTTCAAAATGGAAAACTTGGCATTGGAGCGTGGGTCCCTTGTTTGTGTCGGCTGACGCGCGCTTGGGATTGGTCCATTGTTATCATATCGCCATTTCTTGGAATCCGCATCAAGTTGATTGGGTCTAGCTGTTTCATTATCAGTGCTTATTCCTTTTAAGGAAACATCAACCCCCTTGATTTTAAAACTCCCTGGATCTCTAGGCGCATTATTGGATAAAGATTTCCCTTTACCATAGCTGACTCTTTTCTTTTGTGTTTTTTCCTCTGCACCACCAGCCAATCACCATGAATTGGATTTGTTTTCCAGGTTCTTTTGCTACAATTTTGGCGCTACCATCACCCACTTCCTGATGCAGTTTTGTTAGTCTTTGCTCATGGACAACATTGTTTTTTGGAAGACCTCTTGGTTGCGCCACCATAGGAACGACCGACATCGTTAGCTTATTTGGTGTATTCTTGCAATCATGGGTGTGATGTCCATAAAAACCACAACTGGAGCAAATAATGTGAAGACCTTCATACTGCATATTGTACTAGTAGCCATTAACATTGACCTTTATGACACCGACAAGGTCAGTTCAATCTCCACGCAAATTTTCGCAAACCTTCCCTACTTTACGTTTAGGGTGTTTGTATCTATCTTAACAAGAGTACCCACAACATATGTCTAACTAAGAAGGACACTTTCATTATAATACAATAATTTAAGCACTGAAAATCGAATCCAAACCAGAGTCTTCTCCACCTTTGCGAGAGGATATGTGATCCGCTGTCGCACATGGGTCAAAAACGAGTATTTTGTAAAATGGTAGTTTAGCGGTAACGACAACTCGAATATCGTTCTCACAAGGATTCTTGATTATCACTAACCAATAGTAAATTGATTAAGGGGGGTTTATTTTAGTTTAGGATTCGATTATGAAAAACAAAGTAAATAATTGATTATCAAATAAGCTAAAACGGCTAATCTACTGATTTCGGTTTCGACTTATCATTGATTATTATAATTTCATTCTCCTAATCCACTCCTACTCGACTACAAAAATCAATGACAAGCGCAACGAATTTTATGTGATCTAAGTTCCTATGATCCGAATTAGGCAAACAGATTTAACCCCTCGCGGATTAAGCAAACGCGGATTAATCAAACACGATAATGAATTAAGCAAATGCTAACGTGATTATAGTTAAGGATCATACAACAATCGAATTAAATCAATATACTCTATGAAAATTGAATTAAGCAAACAATAATCACATAATATAATTTAACGGAATAAAAACTTGATTAAAATTATTATAACCTCAAAGTATGATGGAACCCGTAATCAACAGATTTTGCCTTGTAATTAGTTCTCCATTACAAACGTACAAAGCTTTCAAAATTATTTCGTGAAAAGTAAACCTGAATCTGCAATTGTACGGCCAAACCTAGGTACTAGAGAGAACCAAACGGCGCCAATTTGATCTGCTGTCGCGCACGGATAAAAAACGAGTAACTTTTGAAAATATAGTGTAACGGTAACGACAACTCGGATATCGTTATCACAAGGATTCTTGATTTATTATTAACCAATTAAAAAACTATTAAGAGGTGGATTTATGGTTTTAGGATCGATTTTTAGGAACAAAGAATTAAGCGATTAAAAATAAGTGATTATAAAATTAAGCCAATCTACTGTTTTTGGTTCCGACTTATCATAGGTTTCTACCTTACCAAATCACTAAGCAGCTTTGATCTCTATTCTATTTCTATATTGATGTAGGAGGATTGTGCATATCAAAGAAGAAACCGCACAAAGCATTTTAATATTTAAGCAATTTTAATATTTAAGCAATTTCTGTTTTATTTGTTTTATTTAATTTTGTTTTGGATTAAAGGCCTATAAGGCCCAATAGGGTTTATTTGTTTTCTGTATTTAAAGACCTTTGGCATGGCCATAAGGATTATCTCTTTTATTATAATAGAATCCAAAGTTTTCTTTATTCCTGGTGGACTCCAGAGCTTATCTATAGGGTTTGCGCTTGCAACCCTGTTTTCATTCAAGGTTTAGCACTTGCTATTCCTTTGGGCGGCTTCCAACTGGACTCCAGAGCTTATCTATAGGGTTTGCGCTTGCAACCCTGTTTTCATTCAAGGTTTAGCGCTTGCTATTCCTTTGGGCGGCTTCCAACTGCGTCAGTTGGTATCAGAGCAGGTTTTCTCCTGTTCTTTTCATAGCTTGACAACTATGGCGGATCAACCGGTGACCAAAGCAGATCTTGAGGGAATTACCACGGCTTTTACCGCGGCTCTAACTACTTTGACTGAACAGATGGCGAATTTAGCAAATCAGGCGAACAACGCCAACAACAATGGGAATCGGCGAAGAGACAGGAGAGGGGAACCGATTAGGGTTCTACGGGGTGGAAACTGTGTCTGTGTCGAAGATTCGAGTTCTGATGAAGAAGAACCTTACGATGAAGATGATAATCGTGGGAATCTACAGATCAACCATGACTATCGAGTGAAGGCTGATATTCCATTGTTCTACGGAAGTATGGGAGTGGAGGAGTTTCTTGATTGGCAGATCGACGTCGACAACTTCTTCGACGTTATGGGTGTCCCTGAGAACAAGCAAGTCAAAATGGTTGCGATCAGGCTTAGAAGTACTGCAGCTGTCTGGTGGGATAAACTTGTTCAAAGGTAGAGACAAAGAAAGGGGCCAATCAGAACTTGGAGAAAAATGAAACAATTGATGCTGGAGCGGTTTTTACCGGAGGATTATGAGCAGATTCTTTATAAGATATACATCGAGTGTGTTCAGGGCAAGAGAACCGTGACTGAATACACAGCTGAGTTCCTGCGGTTTTCTGAGCGCATTGAATTGGGAGAATCGGAAAGCCAGAAAGTGGCTCGATACATCAGTGGCCTAAAGGGATCCTTGCAGGAGAAGATGGGTTTACAAACTGTATGGACCGTAGCTGAAGCATCCAGTTTGGCATTGAAGGCAGAATTGATGGAGAAATCCCCTCGAAATTTCTCGTATATTGAAAGGTATTCACCCCCAAGTAACTGTGAATCAACAGGTGACAAGGAAAAGAATGCAACACCCCGGGATTCCAATCTTGAGAATAAGGGGGCTAGCAGCTCTAGCAGTGTGCAGCATGGTAAAACACCAATTCAGAGGCCAAATAATCCATATGCTAGACCCGCTATAGACACATGTTATCGTTGTAACGAAAGAGGCCACAAATCAAATGTTTGTCCAACAAAAAGAGTCGCTAATGTTGTGGAAGAAAGGGAGGAAGATGAGGAAAGAGAAGATTCTACGGTTAAGAACGATGAGTATGCCGATGTTGAGTTTGCGGTGGAAGAATCTGATGAGAGGGTAAATTTTGTGTTGCAGCAAATGTTACTAGCATCCAAAGACGAAGGGCAGCGCAAGAATTTGTTCAAGACACATTGTTCTATCAAGAACAAAGTGTGTAATCTAATTGTGGATAGTGGCAGCATGGAAAATCTGTAGTCGAAAAAATTGGTAGATTATTTGAAATTGTCCACAAAACCACATGAGAAGCCGTACAACCTCGGTTGGGTAAGTAAGGGCTCCCAAGTTCGAGTAACACTAACTTGCAGAGTTCCTATCTCCATCGGAAAACATTATAGAGAAGAGGTACTTTGTGATGTTCTTGATATGGATGTTTGTCATATTTTACTTGGTAGGCCTTGGCAGTTTGATAATGATATCACTTATCCAGGACGGGATAACGTGATGATGTTTACATGGGGCACACATAAAATTGCTATGGCTCCTGTTTTGCACTTTGATAAGAATCCGGGAGGAAAGAATCCTAGATTTTTGATGATGACGCAGAGTGAAAAGGAGCTTGATGAAGCTGTAAAAGAAATTGAATGTTTCTGTCCAGTGGTGATCAAAGGGTTGATGAATGTTGTAAAGGAGGAAACAATTCCAGAAGAACTGCTAGGGATCCTAAAGGATTTCAAGGAGTTGACCGCAGATGAGCTGGCAAACGATTTGTATGCGAGATAAATACATGGAAGTTAAAGTTTTCAATGTGGGAGAAGATGTGATGGTGTTTCGGCGTAAGGAGAGAATTTCAGTCGGTACTTACAATTATAGCAAGCTGCCAGATGAAGTTCTTTATCAAGAAGAGAACTCGGGGTCGAGTTCTTCAGAAGTGAAGGAGACTGATGTAGGAGGATTGTGCATATCAAAGAAGAAACCGCACAGAGCATTTTAATATTTAAGCAATTTTATTATTTAAGCAATTTCTATTTTATTTGTTTTATTTAATTTTGTTTTGGATTAAAGGCCTATAAGGCCCAATAGGGTTTATTTGTTTTCTGTATTTAAATACCTTTGGCATGGCCATAAGGATTATCCCCTGTTTTCATTCAAGGTTTAGCGCTTGCTATTCCTTTGGGCGGCTTCCGACTGCGTCAGTCAATTGACAAGCGTAAAAGACATAAACTAGATTGACATTACCATATTCCGAATTAAGCAAACGGTTTACAGCTCAACTGGGTCAAATACATAACCCAACCCAATATAAATGACCCAAAACTAAATAAAAAACTATTGCTGCAACTTCAAATGCAATTTTGGAAAATATGCGTTTCAAATATGACTTCGACTCCAACACGTGAAGTGTAGCTCTTTCTCTTAGCTTTTCGACGATTACTAGAACGCGTCGATCAGATTCCCAGAGCTCCAGTTATGATCGTTTCCGTGCAGACTGCTAAAGCTGAAAATTAAATACGAAAATCAAATAACAATAAAAGAATTAAAATATAAAAACATTATAAAATACAAAAATAAGAGAATCAAACCATGAAAATGTATAAGTACAAACGTAGAGGAATGTGCATTAAAATGCACCGATCAATATGCAAAGTCTAAACTCCATCGAACTACTGTTAAATAATGGTCAACAACATCTACGAACCTTTTGACACAATTTTCTCCTTATCTGTGAGAGTTCACACTTGACCATAAAGAAACCATTGTCAACGTCCTTGATCTCAAAACTTCCGGTAAGTTTCCACATCTTCTTCAACCTATCCTTTATCAAATGATAGTCCACATTCTTTCCAAGGAGTTTTATGACTGACACCTCCTTCCAAGGATTGCACAGTTCTTGAAAAAGCTTCTCATTCATCGTGACCTTTGGCAGCAACCGATTTTCTCCTTCAAAAAAGACTTTCATAAGTTCCTTTTCATTCAGGTCCACTCTCTCCTTTAGAGTAGTGGCTTCTTGGCCTTAAGTGAGAATATCCCGAAATGATGATATAGAAGGCTTAGATGTACCTCCATCCGGTGTCTTGACTGGCAGCGGTGATGTGGAATTAGCGAAAACAAAGGGCTTCATGCAAAAACTTCTCCGCTATTATAAAGTTGTTGCTAATAAAATGGGTATTCAAAAGCTTAAGTTGCTATAGATATTAGCTTTTATTTTCTATTGACTTGACCCCTTTAATATATCTAAATTGTCATGTATAAATAAAACACCGCTCAAGTGTCGTGTAGGAGGGGTGCAGTTACCGTGCATAGATAAAAATCTATGCACCGTGCATAGATTATTATGGACCCTTGGATCATTGGATCAAATTCTAGACATCAATTGTTATTACTCAATACTCAATACTCACCATTACTCAATACTCAATACTCAATACTCACCACTCAGTACTCCGTACTCAATACTCACCATTACTCAATACTCAATACTCACCACTCAGTACTCCGTACTCAATACTCAATACTGGATTAAAAACACGATCCAATGGCTTATGTAGGCTTATGCACGGTGCATAAGGAAAATCCTTATGCATATTAGCCAAAGCCGTGTAGGAGGGCATTTATATAGTTATAATCATCGCAAGGTCATGTGTTTTCATATAAATTTAGTATTACACTAAACAAGAGAAACAAAACAAAATGAGGCAAAATGTATGTTAATTAAGAAAATGAAAACAGTAAACACTTTTTTAATCAAATAACTTTTAAAATGAAATAAAAATGATTAGAAGATGACCGTTTGAGAAAAGACTATCAAACAAATTATGTTATGAAACTCTGGGATATTCTAACTCAAAACATTTAGAAAACAAACTGCTATGAGTCTTATATAGGTTTAGAAGTCTAACCAACCGTCATACTAGCTTGTCAATTGTTAGAAAGGTGAGTCTTAAAGGATTATATTATAACTTAGGGATGTGCATGATTAATAAACCAAACCAAACTTAACCAAATTAATGTTTTAGTTACATTTCATCGGAAATTGATTATTTTTAGAAAACATGTTTTAATTCGGATCCGGTTCAAAACCGGTTTACCATATTTTAGATATGCATTCAGAGAAATACGCAAGAACACTCAACAGTAACATCAACAAAGAAAAAGAACAAAAAGATGTAGAAAATAGAAGTTCAACTCAGATTTGCAAACTGAATAGCTTTATAAAAACAAAGTGTGGCTAATATATAGCGTATACAAGTATCAGTAATTGCTAATATATAATAAGACTAATTCAAAAAACAACTAATTTTTAAAGACGAGAGAGCTTGGCAGTTTACTTCATTAAAATCAAACATTCCCATTTCTTCGTGAGTTCTTCCTGAGTTTTTGGAAAGTCTTCGTCATTAGCTCAACTTCGCCATCGTTGGCAAGATCTCTTTAAAAAATGAAAACTCTCTTAGCTCCTTCAATCATGGACCAGAGACATTTGGCACAGAGAAATTCTCCATCAACTCATGTTGACCATGAAAATAAGGATTCTTTTGCCGAAAGCTTTTGTCTCTCATATTTGCGTTTATCTCTCAGTTATGAAGCGGCTTAGTTGTATTTATTAGGCCCAGTGGATCAAGCTACTGTGGAAAGCTGAAGCTTTCCGTCCATATATAACCTATGTAACAACTGATTTCAAAAAAAATAATCCTCTCAACCTCTCCTAAGTTCTTTATAGAATAATAAGGTTTCATCAATCTCTCATCAAACCACTCTAACAGAATTATTTTTTCATTACCTTTTTCCCAATTCTAGAATATACCCTCCACACCTTGGGCCATTAGATTTGTGATAAATGATTGCCTAATTTGATCCCTCTCTAACACGCTGTCCATTAGTTGGCTCGATGACTAAAGAATTGAAGTTGGATAGATTTGAATAATTACCCATTTGCAGAATTAAGAATGATGTTAGGGGTTGCATAGCTTAGCTGTTTGAATTAATGGAATGTTATTGGGCCAGTTTGTTTCTGCTTTAAAAAAAATAGAATTTTTCTTTATAATTTTTAAAATAGAATTTACAAAACCATTTTTCAAAATGTTACAAATTTTTTTTAGTTTTTTTTAAATTGAAACATTACCTTTGATATCCTATAACATAAATAAAAATTATTGAATATCAAAACATAGTTGAAATCATACTTTTTTTTCAAAAAGTGGTATTTCATAAATGATTTTTCTGAAAATCTATTTGAAATAGCTTTAAAATTAAATGATTTTTTGAAATTTTGATATCCAATTTTTTTTTTTTTCAATAAAAATATGAAATACCTAAAATAACATTTTAAGAATAACTATTCAAACAAAATTTTAATTTGAAACTTTTATGAAAAGTTTCTTTGTAAATTCTTTTTACACAAAATTTTGTAACACTATAAAAATCATTTTTAAATAAAGCCAAAACAAACAGGCCCATTATGTACTTTAAGTTGTCTAGTTTGTGATTAGTGTTAATAAGATGTGCTTATAACTTAAAACTAACGGTTAGTTAGTTTTCCAATTCAATGTATCAACAAATACAAATTTATTGATTGAATAAGCACCACTTTTTTATTTTTAACAAATACTTTAATCTAAGAAACTCTTTCTCCTCTCATCCTGAATGTTGTATGTGAGTGGTTCCTTGCTTATAAAATGATCATGGGTAAAACAAGTGGTCACCAAATCAAGTTTTTTGGTAAACAATTTTGTCATGCCATCATATTCATATGATTAGAATTGGTGTCATTGGTAAACCATGTAGTCATGGCATCAAGGCTTGTCTTCATAGTTATGAGTTAGTTACACGATCATTGCAACGGGGTCACCAATTATCATGATTTGTAGTTAGAGGAAAACCATAAGATTATATCTTTTAGGGTCATGAGTAAGTCATGTGATCATAATTCCAGAGCTATAGGTAAATAATGTGATTATGACATTAAGGTAATACATAAATCATGCAATCAATATCATTGTGGCTATGAATTAAGCATGTGCTCATGGCATGATACTTATGTTTGATCACATGTTCAATTCATGACTTGAAACCATGATCATATATGGATAACCTATAACTTCGCCACTATGTTCATATGGTTTACCCCTTAACCTCAATCAAATAGTTACAATGATCACATGATTAACCTATTTCTGGCGTAGATGTCATGATAATATGGTTCACCATGACAGGATGTCATGATCATGTGATTTTCTTCTTAGCCTAATACCATGATCATATGGTTTAGCCATGACAACAGTGCCATGATCAGATGATTTACACGTCATGATCAAATTAGTTAATCCATGACCTTGGCCCATGATCACATGGGTAATCTTTGTCTCCAGAGATATTATCTAACGGTTTATCTATAACCGTAATGCCATTATTTTATCGTTTGCTAATGACCCCATCCCATGATGATGATATTGTTAACCCATGCAATACCATAATCACATGGTTAATTCATGACTTTAAAACCTTAACTGCACGGGTAATCCACCATTACCCGGATGCCATAATCACACACATAACACATAACCCTGGTGTCAGGATCATATGGTTACCTGATTCAAAGCTACGATCATGGTTTACGCATGGTTTACGCATACTGGAGGCATGTGTAGGACTTTAATTTTGTTGTTCCCATATTTCATGGTTTGAGATTTGTTTGTTAGTAGTATGGACTTTAGCATTTTCTTGTCAAAAAAAAAAACACTAGTTCCCTTTTTGTTGTTATTTGATTTTGCCTTAGCATGGTTTGAATGTCTTATTCGGCGGGGAAGATGAATAATTAGAAAAGTATCAGTTTTTTTGCGCCCAATTAAGTTTATAATTTCCAACTTCCAATTGTTTTTGTGATGCCAAGTTTATAATTTGTTAATTTCAGGCTTCCAATTTGGCCTTATGCAAAGTTGATACTGAGTTGTTGGTTGGTTCTTCCTCACTTTAACGGAGCAGCACATGTTTATAGACACTATCTTAGACCATTCTACATGAATCCACAAATGCCACAAATGCCGCAAATACCAGGAACTTCTCAAATGTGGTATGTTCCGCGGAAGAACATATTTAGTAAACAAGACGATGTTCTTACGGCTGCAGAGAGATATATGCAGGAACATGGAACTGAAGCATTTGAAAGACTCATTACCAAGGTACACAAACATATTACCTTAGTTATTCCAAATTTAAACTACTGATGTACTTATACTTACCTTAGTCATGTAATGTGAAGCACTTACATATTGTTGATCTGCAGACTGACAGAGAAGCTAGAGCAAGGAGGAATGGAAATTACATGATCTTTGATGATGACTATAGATATTAATTGTTTTAACCAAGAGACATTATATGATGTTTTTCACCTTTAGTGTCACTTTAATAGTTAAGTAGGTACCAAATTGTACTCTAATCTAATTAGTAATATTGTTGGCTTGGCGGAATTGGATAGATCAAGAGGTATCTATAATCAAATTAGTGAGTGTTTGTTTTAGTAAAATACATATAATCTTCTCAGTAACTTGTACTGGCTTTTCTTTAAATTAATAGTGAAGTCTCATTCTTGCTATTGAGAAAAATCATGGAATTCTATTTGGTTCCTTGGGTAAAAATCTTGGTTTTTGATAGAAGCTAACTTTGTCAGTAAAGACAGTCTCATTCACATCATTGAGAAACATTATGGAAATCAATCTGGTTCATTGGAAAAAAAACTTTTAGCCTTTAATAAAAATTAATTAAGTTTGAGTTTGAAAGCCACCATTCGCTGCTATTTGCTGTGAAGATTGGCTATTTATGTGTAGTATGTTTGTATCAGGTTCAACAACATAAATTAACAAAGTTGTGAAATTGGAACATGATGATTTTGTGAACAAATAACCAGGTAAATCATTGGTGATTAAGAAGGTAGAAAATTTAACAAACCCACTGTCTTCTCTCTTGCTTTATCCCCTATAGTGATTTTGTGGATTGAGATGTGCGTAAACCCTTTGGCAGGTCCATATAGACTTCTCTTCTAAGTCCCCATAGAGGATGACATGGACATCAAATTGGTGGTGTCAATGATGAAAAGAAGCGATTTCTAAAAGAAGCCTTATAATTGTCATTTTATCCTAAGAACAACTTTGCTCGTGAACTAATAAAAGACCAAAAAACTTGACTGAAATCGAACAAATCGGCAAAAGTTAGAAGTTGACCCGATTACCCAAGTTGAATTGGAATTTTTAAATTTTACAAGTTGCATTTTGGAACCGTTAAACTTGTCATTGTACCTATTGAGCAAAAGGGGTGGGTGTTATTAGTGAAGTTGCTTGTGTGGCAAGCTAACTTCACTGTTGGTATAACTGTCACTTCATGCTACTTCATGCTAGTTGTAACTAATGGAGTAACTAACTTATACTAGGTAGTTAATATCTAGTTAAAAGTTAGTTATTGGAAAATAATTAACTCTAGTTGTTATAAGTAACATTAGGCTTAACATTGTAAATAAGATTTTGTGTAATTTCATACTTTCACATGGTATCATCGACATGTGGCTATGTCCTCGTCATCGCTGCATAATCACGCTTTTCTTCACAAATCTCAACCTGTTTTACATTTCTTGCATTGATCGTTATTCAACTTTTTTTCTTTTTCTTATACTTCTCTTTAATAATGTCTGTTGAGAGCTCTTCAAGCACCCATATTGGCCATGCTCATTCGCATCAAATTAATACTTCTTCCAATCTTGATAAGGGTTATCAAAATGATACCCTCAATCCCTACTTCATGCATCCTAATGAAAATCCAACACTTGTGTTGGTCACTCCATTGTTGAATGCTGGAAATTACCATTCTTGGTTCAGATCCATGACTATGACTTTAATATCCAAGAACAAGCTCCATTTCATCAATGGTGCTTTTCCAAAACCAACATATGAAGACCGTGACTCTATTGCATGTGATCGATGCAAATCGATGATCATGTCATGGCTGAACAACTCAGTTGAATTTGAAATATCTCAAAGTATCTTGTGAAAATTTCAACTTCACCCTCCAACAGATCTATTTTCATCTATATAAATGAGTGTTTGAAGCCATGGAAAGTTAGAACGACTTATAGAAGATATACATACTTACATTCAAAAGAAACAAGTTGAAACAAGAGAGAAACACTAAGTCGATAATCAACACATAGAAGAAAGTTGTTATTACTTTGAAAGCTTCATAACTTTCATTCTTTGTAAATCTCGTTGTATTAAAATTGTGTATACCATCTTTTTATGAAGCACCTTGAAAACAAAAAACTTTGTAACTTTGAAAACACAAAACTTTCATTCTTTGACTGGTGTGTCATTGAGGTTGTAATCAAAGGTTATTTGATTAGTGGATTAAGTCCTTGTTGATAAGGAAAAATCACTTGGGTAGGGTGAACTGGAGGTAGCCTAGTTAATGGTGAACTAGGATAAAATTTTGTTTTCTTTATTTTTGCTGTTATTATGTAATTTGTTCTTGGAGTTAAAAAAAGTGTTAACTCTTGAAACCCAATTCAAAACCTGATAACACGAAATCGTATCGCATATTAAGCTTAATTAATATGAATTAGTTCCTCGTTTTTATCGATTATATTACTTCACGTTGGTATTTTTACTGTGTTTTCAAGTATTTGCATCTAACCAAGCTTGCATGAAGGAATATGAAGGAATGTGGCCAAAGAACTCACTTCTGCTATCTAGCAGAAGTGTCTGCTAAATTTCCAATGATTGAAGGCTTAACTCCCTGTTATGATCGACACACCATTCAAATGTGTGCGCCACGACACACACACCTATCACATCCGGCACAAGTGTTATTACAATTGAAGTAGAGTAACCCACGAACAATTGAAACAAAAGCCCACTCGTTTGACAGTTTCTTCACACAATTCAAGTGGTGCTCCCTAGATTCTAGGGAGACCTAGGTCATGCTTTGAGGGTTACAAAAGAGGCAGTTACTGAAGCCTCCTTCTCTCTCTTTCTCTCCATCAATTTTCATTATTTCTGTTTACTGCAAGTTTGAGTTCTTACTGCTATTTCCATTCCTTTGCAACCTAAATTTCTAGCCTTTTAATTACCTTCCATAAGCAATAGTTTCTCACATTGAGGAGCTATTGCATCATAGATTTAGTACCTCTTTTATTTTGGAATTTGAATTGTAATCAAAGAAGAATTTTGTACGTGTAATGAAGATATTTGGTACTTGAAGATTATTCCAGTTTATTAATTAAGTTTCAGGTTTCTATTTACATGCTTATTTATTCTGTTATTGATTGTCATGTTTGAATTTACCTTTCAATATTGTTTCAGCATGTTCATAATAAATAATATGTTTGGCTAAATTTCCAACACCAATATGTAAGGTCACTGAACCGT
Organism: Vicia villosa; assembly: GCF_029867415.1. Taxonomy (NCBI): domain Eukaryota; kingdom Viridiplantae; phylum Streptophyta; class Magnoliopsida; order Fabales; family Fabaceae; genus Vicia; species Vicia villosa. The sequence continues at coordinate 90,841,529 of NC_081181.1, read as the reverse complement.
AAGGTTTGACAACGATTTGGCGTAAAAATTAATTAAACGTGTTTCTGGTCTTGATTTCTAAAACTAATACTAAATTGTTTTCTTACGAGAGTAAATTACAAACTAAGGTTTAAAATCAACACAACGAGAGTTTGAGGTTTTTACCGGATAGTAGTCATCAAACATAAACTCTAAATATAGCGAGAGCGCTTTAGAGTTGATTATATCTTATTTGATTTTCAAAAAGTACTTTCAGTTTTTAAATGATTTAGCGAGAGAAGACTTTAGAGCTGCTGGTATAATCTAAATCAATAAACACGAGAGTGTGAGATAAGGGTTTTTAATTCAAATAACGTATTTTGAAAGTGTTTTTATATTTAATATATGCCAATGACTTATTGAACCCTGACGTCTGACTATTACATACCGGTATCTTAATATCCTATTATTTAATTAAGATTATATTTAATTCCCGTCTCTCCCTAAAACCAAGAAATCGATAGCTTTGGCTAACTTAGTAACATAAGATCATACTATATTGATCTTCAGTCTATGTGGGTTCGATATCTTTTAAAACTAAAATGACTAGACTGTATACTTGCAGTAAGTATCTCGATAGACATATAAAGTCCCGATCAAAACCCCTTTTCTTGTGTTTCTGTGAACCTTCAGAAGGCATATTTGTATGATATTCCACTTCTAGCAAGCTTTTAGAATAATTAATAAAATAAATTGCAAAAAATACCCTTTTTGGTCCCTTAACTATACCCCAAGGTCCATTATGGTCCCTTATCTCTAAAAAGTGTCAAAGTGGTCCTTTAATTGTTCAAACAGGACCACGTTTGTCGTTTCTGTCAGCTTCATTAGTCAAAGTCAATGGAATAGCGTATGTGGCATACATATGGCAAACACATGTTTATTTTAATTGCCAGGTGGTTTATTTTGTCCGGGAAGTAAAATAGAAAGGGGAAGTGAAATAGAAACTTCATTTTGTCATTGTTGGTTTTTGGAGGAAACCCTAGCGTAGCTGCCATTGACGAATCTCCAAGTTGAAGTTGCTGCGAACGAAGACGAAGACGACATTCAAGGTGAAAGCGAAGACGAAGACGACATCAGAGGTAAGTTTCTACATATGTATCAGTAATGTAGTTAGGTCTGATACTCTATTTTGTTTTTAATTCCATGTTTCTAAAATCTATGTTCTTCGCGTCTATCTAGGGCATAGTCTGAAATGTATGAATTTCTAATCATTACAATCCACCATAGTGGTGAATTTGCTAGTGAGGACTTGAGTGTGTACGAAGGAGGTCATATTGCTAAACTGAGAGTAGATGGTGATAAGTGGAGTTTTTTTGAGTTGTTAGGTAGTATCAAGGAACTAGGTTATGCAGCCATAGAAAACATATATTATAAGGATCCAACTGCTGGGATGAATCTGTTGGTAGATGACAAAGGGGCATTAGAGATTGATGATTTATATAGGATCATCTTAGTGTTGAAGTCTTTATTAAGCACACATTGTCCCAGCTTATTTTTGTTGATGAGACTGAAATTATGTTGGAAGAGATTTCACTTAATGAGATAATAGATGAGACAGAAGTAGAGATTGAGGAGATAATGAACGAATTTGATGCGAGGACCAATGATGTAAGACAAGATGATGTGAGGACTAGTGATGTAAGACAAGATGATGTGAGGATCAATGATGTAAGACAAGATGATGTGAGGACCAATGATAATGGACCAGTAGAGACTGATGATAATGCAGTAGTAGCTGATAATGGACCTGTGGCCGGTGAGGTTGATGACAATGTAAGATTAACCGATGATGATAGTTCTGATGATAGAAACTTCAAGTATGATAGTGCAATGGAGATAGTATTTGATGATGACTCTGATGACTATGGTACTGAATTGGAAGAGAAAGAGGGAAACCTACTGGAATATGATATTGAAGATAATGAACAAGTGAAAAGAAAAAAAGGTAAACAAAAGTGTGATGAAAACAAAGAAGATAGTAAAGGAAGTGATAATGATAGTGAGGATCTTGGAAGTGATTGTGAAAGTGATAATTGCAGTAGAGCTAGGAGAAAGAAGTATCCAGTTTTCAAGCTTTCAAAGGATATGTGCAATTATAAATGGGAAGTGGGAACCTATTTTAGTACAAAGGAAGATTTCAAGGAGGAAATGGTTACTTATGCAGTCCATTCTGGCAGAGATTCAAGGTTCACTAAGAATGACAAGATAAGGGTTAGGGTTAGGTGTAAGGATGGACGTGAATGGGATTCTTATTGTGCTAAGTTGCCTACTGAGGATTCATTATAACTAAGAAAAGTAGTAAACACCCATAGTTGCAGTAGAGAGTATAATGTAAAGTTATTGAAGACAAAATGGCTGAGCAAGAGGTTACAAAATTCACTTAAAACCAATCCTAGAATGAAGCTTAAGGACATTAAGGAAAAGGTTCAGAAGAAGTGGAATGTTGGGGTCAACAAAACCAAGGCTATAAGGGTTAGGTTTGCAGCCAGAGACATGGTTGATGGGTCATTTCTAGGGGGTTATGCAAGGGTGTATGACTATGCACATGAGTTACTAAGATCTAACCCAGGCTCAACTGTTAAGGTGGGTGTTCAACCTGCACAAGAAGGTAGTGATGTTCTGAATTTACATTTCAAGAGGTTGTACATATGCTTGGCAGCTTGTAAGGAAAGCTTCAAGTTGAGTAGACATTTCATAGGACTTGATGGATGTTTTTTGAAAGGCCTTTGTGGAGGTCAAATAGCATTTGCAGTGGTTGAAAGTGAAAACCAAGATAACTGGACATGGTTCTTGGAGCTGCTTATTGATGATCATGGTAGGAAAGAAGAGTGCCTCACATACACTTTCATTTCCAATCAACAAAAGGTATTACTATATAAATTTATCATGTTATATAATTTCTCATGTTATAAATTTCTCATGTTATAAATTTGATGACTTAGGGGTTATTGCCTGCAATGGAAGAACTTCTTCATAGGGCTGAACAGAGATTTTGTGTTAGGCATCTCTACAACAATTTTAGGAAGAAGCATCCTGGAAAAAAGCTAAAAGAAATTATATGGAAAGCAGCCAAGTCAACTTACTACCAAGCTTGGGAAAGAGAGATGAAAATAATGAAAGAGCTCAATGTAGAAGCATACAAGCACATGATGAGCACTCCTCCAAGATTTTGGAACAGATCATACTTCAAAACTCATAACAAATGTGATTCTGTACTTAATAATATGTCAGAAGCCTTTAATAGTGTCATCTTGGAGTCAAGGGCCAAACCATTGATCACCTTGGTGGAAGAGATTAGGGTATACATGATGGAAAGATGGGCAACAAATAGGACGAGGTTTTAGAAATTGGAAGATATTGATGTGCTACCAAAAATTAAGAAGAAGATTGACAAAGCAAGTTCATACACAAACATGTGGCTTGTCAGGTAAAAAGTTACAATTCTGATTTCAATTCTGATTTTATTTGATTTTAGTTTCAATTATGATTTTAGTTTCAATTATGATTTTATTTGTGTCTTAGGATGTATGATGGATTTATCTTTGAAGTGATGAATTTGGAAAACCATGCTGAAAAATTTACAGTCAATCTGAAGGAAATGACTTGTTCATGTAGAAGATGGGAGCTGACAGGCCTCCCTTGTGTTCATTCACTATCAGCAATCAAAAGTAGGAACCAAAAGATTGATGATTATGTTCCCGAGTATTACAGGAAATCAAGATATATGCAAGTGTACAAGCCAGTCATTTTTCCAGTCAATGGCTCAAACCTTTGGGAGAGAACAGAGTATCCCGATGTTCTGCCACCCAAATTTAGGAAAATGCCAGGAAGGCCAAAAAAAGGAGGAATTTAGAGCAAGGTGAACTAGATGGCACTGATAAAAAGATGAGAAGAACTGGATTCATTGTAAAGTGTAGTAGATGCAAGAAACAAGGACACAACAAGCTTACTTTCAAGGTACCATCAACTACTACACAATCATCTCAGGCTACCAATGCATAATCATCTCAGACTACTAGTGCACAACCATCTCAGGCAACTAGTGCACAACCATCTCAAGCTCCTACTGCACAAGTATCCCAAACTGCTCCCTCACAATTATCTCAACCAACTCAAGGACAACAATCTCAGAAGACTACTCCAAAATCAAAGAAGTTGGCAGTTAGAAGGCCAAATGCACCTTTTATCCTACTTGGTCTAACAACAAGGTTGACTGCTGCAAAAACAACTGTAGGTCCAACAACAAGGAGGACAACACCTACTAAAAGAGCCACACCAAAATGGAAACCCTAGTCTCATTTTATATTATGTAATGTTTTGGAATATTAGTCTTTTGGACCTGTGATGTAGTGTTTTTGGACCTGTTATGTTATGTAATGTTGGATATCTTTAGTAGTGTTAAGTATTTTGGACATGTAATTTTGTCTTTTAGACCTGTGATGTCTGATACATTTAGCAATGTTAATGTTAAGCATTTTGGACCTATAATATTTGTCATTTTTCTATCCTATAATTATTAGTGGTTTGCATGCCAATCATTTCCCATTTAATACAAAAATCAAAACTCAATACATACCAATCATTTCCCATTTCATACAAAAATCAAAACTCAATGCATACCAATCATTTCCCATTCATAACTTTAAAATTTAATACAGACTTTTTCAATTTAAACATACTAATTCAAAACATTACAACATACTAATACAGACTTTTCCAGATGACCAACACTAAAATAACACAGAACAACCTTTTCTAATTTTTTTCAGAATTCATCATCTTCTTGAACTCCCTTGTCTTTTGTTTCAGTCTATCATTTGTTTCCTTTAAAGATACCAATTCCAATTTTGTTGCATCAAGTTCATTTTGAAGATTCTCCAGCCTACTATTTTGCATCTTTGTAAACTGGTCTTTCTCATCCACCACATCATCAAAGAACCATTGAAAAAATCCACACCCTGTTTGGGTTGAACCCTGTGATGTTCAACATTCTCATTAATCAGAAGTCAAAACATGAGATGAACACATAATTGAAATTCGTTTTTACCTTGTCATTACGACAACCCCAAAAATTGCTTCCCAAAATTTGTGGTAGTTCAAGCCCTTCGAAGCACAACTATCTCTCCACACCCACATACGGGTTTACATCTCAAATTTCCAGCTAAACCACCACCACTCTTCGTGTTTTATTCATAAGAACATGGCCCTACGATTGATGATGATGTATGCTTCATTTTAAACAAGTAATTTTGGAAACTGGCTTGGGATTGAAACGGAAACCCTAGAATTTGGGGAAGAAGACAAGATGAAGAAATTTGAGTGAAACGGTGAAGAAGACAATGTTGATGAAGGAGTATATAACATTCCACATCACCTGCCACGTATACAAACCTAACGTCCGTTTGTTCCATTTGGACAGAAAGGACAAACGTGGTCCTTTTTGAACAATTAAAGGACCACTTTGATACTTTTTAGAGATAAGGGACCATAATGGACCTTGGGGTATAGTTAAGGGACCAAAAAGGGTATTTTGCCAAAATAAATCTAACAACAGGAGAATCATATCATGATACTTTTGATGAATCTATCCCTAACCCATTCAAATTAGAATTGATTGATTGTGCATGTATCTTAGAGAAGACAAATCTGGAGGAAAATAATCAAGAAACAAAACAAGGTCAAAGTCAAGATCAAGTCATAGATGAAGAACTTAACCAATATCAAAACTTGGATACTCCTTCAGATCATCAAGATATTCCCAAAGAATGGAGAATGACAAAAGGTCATCCCATTCAAAATGTCATTGGAGACATCTCTAAGGGATTCACTATCAAACGATTCCTTAATAAGGTATTTAAATTTATGTATTTTGTTTCGTAAATTTAGCCAAAGAGAATCGAAGAAGCTATCGTCAATTAACATTGGTCTTTTTCCTTTCAAGAAGAGTTAAATCAATTTGAACGAAACAACGTTTGGGAACTCGTCCCTAAATCTTCAACTAATATAGTGATTAGTATTAGGTGGGTCTTTCACAAGAAGCTCAACTAAGATGGCAATGTTTTAAGAAATAAAGCCAGACTTGTTGTGAAAGGTTACAATCAACATGAAGGACTATATTTTAATGAAAAATATGTTCGTGTAGATAAATTAGATGCCATAAGGATGTTATTAGCGTTTTCATGCATCATGAATTTCAAAAAATTTCAAATGGATGTAAGAAGTGATTTTATAAATGGTCACATACAAGAGGAGGTATACGTTCATCAACATCCAAGTTTTTTCAACTCATATTATCTGGATGAAATAACAACTTAGTGATTATGGTGTTAATCTGGGAGCAGTCCCGATAAGATGTGACAACACTAGCGCCATAATCCTCACTAAAACATGATTCTTCACTCTCAAACCAAACACGTTGAGGTTAGGTACCACTTTATTAGGGATTATATTGAAAAAAAAAGGAATTCATATTGAATTTGTGACCTCATCTAATCAATTCGCAGATATTTTTACAAAACAACTTTCTAAAGGAATCTTATTTTTCATAAGAACTGAAATAGGAATTCTAAATAAATCATTCATATTTTAGTATGTTTATTTATCTCTTTTCCTTCTTCCCTTTCTCTACTTGACAACCTCTGATCTATGTCCTTTGATTGTCTTCCGCCTTTTTATTATGACAAAAAGGGAGAAGTACACTCTCATGGGAAGTAGAGTATACTCTTTAATCATGTGAGGGGAGTTTATCTAATCCAATTATATATGTATATGCTTTTCTTTTACCATCTCCTTGAGAGATGAGTTGTCATCATCAAAAAGAGGGATAATGTGGATCTATGTTGTTGTAAGTTTGAAGCTGATGATCCTACTGAGAAATTTCTTTTTTTTTTATGATGAAAACACCAATGATTGTTGAAGTTGTTGGTCATAATTTTCCAACTCTTTAATGATGGCGACCAAACTTGAATACACCTCAAGCCTCATCAAGTATGAAAGTCAAGATTCCATTGGAGTTATTGTATGATCGATGTATCTAGAAAAGATTCTTGAAAGCCTCAAAGTTATGACAGAGAGGAAGTGCAAAAGCTCGCCGGGTCGTGTCTTTTTGAGTAACCGGAGTCTTGTGAAAGTGAAAGAGTAACTCGTATTATACTAAGGAAACACACACACACACACACACACACACACACACACACACACACACACACACACACACACACACACACACACACTTAAAATCCTTTTTGAATCTCCTTTTAGTTAACAAATATCTAAAAATGTTTTCAAACCTTAGTCAATTGATTAGGAAACTGTCAGTTTCAATAAAAGCATATTTTTAACTATAAAATTGATTAGGGCCTATATACAATTGATTGGAAGAAGCCAAATCAATTATATAATAGACTATGACAAATTCTTAATGATTGGTAATAACTCTCTATCCGAACTTTCCAAAATGAGTACAAATAATTAAGAGTGTTCGCGGTGTGGTTTGAAAGGTTTTTACGCTAAAATTCATCCGAACCGCAAGAGAAAAAAACATGCGGTTCGGTTTCTTTTTAGAAATAAAACCGAACCAAACCAAACCAAATTAATGCATTTGGATTGGTTTGGTTTTTATGAAATTTTATTGAGTCATACATATACATATATAAGACAACATAATTTTGTGTTTAATCATTCATACATTATCAAAAAATAAATTTATTGTCGAAACAAGTTTATAATTTGATGTATAAATATGAATTGCATCTTACAATTTTATCTTATGTCTAATAAGCAATATACATGAAATTGCATATTAAAAAACTTAAAATACTATTATATTCATATATAAAGGGATGCAAAAACTTTTTTTTTATCTGATCAAAGTTAACAAATTAAATATTAAAAAAAATAAATATATAGTGATTTCATTTAAAATAAAATTAACAGTATTTATAAATAAATAATATTTTATTTTTTTATCGATATGTAAATTAATATAAATATCATACAAGGAATATGATAAAATATACACATAATGCTTGTTGATTTCTCAAAAGAATAAAAAAAATATAATGGTTTGTAAGATTTTGCAACATAATGCGGTTTGGCTTGGTTGGCAAAACATAAACCGCAAACCGAAGAAACCATATAGTTTTGTTAGAAAATAACCCAAACAGCTCCTAACCAAATGCGGTTTTTGCGGTTTTCGGTTTGGATTGGTTCAATTTGTGGTTTTATTGGGCCGATTCGATTTTGAACACCCCTACAAATAATCGATTACTTGAGGTATCTAATAGATTAGATAATTAAATTGGCCCATAGATTGTTTCCTTTTTATATCTAATTCTTCATGATGAAATGAAATCTCTTCATGATAATCACACCTGAGAACTAATCAAGAAAGGAATTGAAGGAGTGGCGTCGAAAAGATACAAGGCAAGGTTGGTCGCAAGGGGTTTCACTCAGAAAGAAGGTGTCGACTTCAATGATGTGTTTTCTCATATTGTGAAGCATAGGTCCATTTAAATGTTGCTTGCCATGGTGGAACAGTTCGATCTTGAACTGGAACAGATGGATGAGAAGACTGCATTCTTGTATGGTGACGTAGATGAAACGATTCTAATGAGGCAACCTAAAGGTTATGTCGAAAAAGGGAAGGAAGATTATGTGTGCAAGCTAAACAGATTGTTATATGGAATGAAACAATCTCCACGACAGTGGAATGGGAGATTCGACAAGTTCAGGGCACACATAAGTTTCGTTAGAAGCCAGTTCGACCATTGTGTTTACTTCCGACTTTGACCTAGTAATTCATTTGTTATTTTGTTGCTTTATATGGATGACATTCTCATAGAAAACAACAATGTCGAAGATGTAATGAGGGTAAAGGATGAACTCAATAAGGAGTTCGATATGAAGGATCTGGGAGCTGCATCCAGGATTCTTGGGATTGACATTCAAAGAGATAGAAAACAGTCAAATTATGCTTATCTTAAGAGGCATACCTACAGAAGATTCTTGAAAAGTTTGGTATGTCAAATTCAAAGCCTGTTGTGACTCCGACAAACCCTCAATTCAAGCTAAGTATAGATCAGTGTCCCAATACTGATGTCCAAAGAGCTTATATGAATAACATTCCGTATGCTAATATAATAGGTTCTTTGATATATGCTATGGTCTGCTCTAGACCCGATATAGCATATGCAACAAGTCTTGTAAGCAGGTACATTACGAATCCTGGAAAGGCTCACTGGAAAGCATTGAAGTGGATTCTAAGGTACATAAATGGGTCTCTGAACAGAGTCTTAATTTATGGTGGAACCTTGGGTGAAGATATTAAAGCAGTAATCGATGGATATGTCGACTCTGATTATGCAGGTTGTATGGGATTTCAAGAAATCTATTTCTGGATATGTTTTCACTATGTTTCGCACAACAATTAGTTGGAAAGCAACACTTCAAAAGGTTGTTGCTTTATCAACCACTGAGGTGGAGTATATTGCCCTAACCGAAGTTGTGAAAGAAGCATTGTGGCTTGAAGGCTTTGCGAAGGAGCTGAAACTTTGAGGTCGAGGTATCATTGTTAAATGTGATAGTTAAAATGCTATACACCTATAGAAGAACTCAACATATCATGAGCGAACCAAGCACATCAATGTGAGGTTTCATTTCATCAGAGGATTAATCGAGCGTGGAGAAGTCCAAGTGCTAAAGGTTTCAAAAAATCACAATGTTGTTGATATAATCACCAAGATATTGCCTAGTTACAAGTTTTTTCCACTGTATGCAGTTGATAAAGTTGCATGAAGAAAGCTAGTTTGTTCTTTGATGTTATAGAGTTTGTTCCAAGGTGGAGATTGTAACACCCTTCTAATAACCCGCGGCAATTAAACAATTTAAGATCAGAGTAACATGCACAAGGGCGTAACAATTCATAATAATTAAAACAAACATCATCAGTCGTACGTCATGCATTTACCGAAGAAAACATCCTAACATAACTCATAAATCAATAACCGATGTTTACACAGTGGAATAAATCACCAACTAGCATTACGTCATTAATGCTTTCAATCTTCAAAATAAAGTAAACAAAACAGAGTTAATGCCATAATTAAAAACAGCGTTCCCCCAGTGTTACACCTATCAGAGCATGACCCGACGCTAACTGACACATTGACTCATGAGCTAATCCTCACCGAGTCGAAGCCGCTATCCTCAATCTGAAAAATATAGTGTAAGGGTGAGTCTCATTCACAATTAACAAATATTATTGCAATATAAATAACAATACATCAACAGTTATATTATTCACCCAACTCATCTATATCCAGATCGTCCATCATCATACAAACACATACCACCAGAAACAATATAAGAGAAATACATTCAATCATGTTTTCAAATTCATGCATATGAATGCAACTGACTCTATGCATGTGGTACCAAACATCACCAGTGGAAATCATCCACCGACCGATCTATCATCATCCAGATACGGCCCTGCCAGCACAAATTCCACACAATGGGAATTCTGCCCTTCACTGAATCCTCCCATCATCTAGGATTCAGCCCTCATCAATGTTTATGAATGCATGCAAACATATATATAACATACTTTCATCATCACCATTCTATGAGTAGCATCATCTATACTCATTTCATCATCATCATCATCATCATCATTATTAAGCATGTTCATATATACATTAACATCATTCAATACAATCAAATCATCAGTAAACCACAAGATCACATCATAAGGTTTACTCATTCTCAAACAACACACAAAATAGGCTTACAGATCGAAAGTTACGCATCATTGAACTTTCCAGAAAAATCACAAAACAGGATTTTCACATACAGAAGCCATACGCGTATCACCAATCCCATACGCGTATCACCCTTTGCCCATACGCGTACCATACGCGTATCACCAGAATCCAAAATGGACTAAAACCAACTCATACGCGTATCAGCCTTGTCCATACGCGTATCAGCCTCATACGCAAATCACTAGTACATGGTATTTGGGACAGGGCAGCTGCGTATCATACGCGTATAGCCCCTGGGGATTGTCCCTCATACGCGTATGACCTCATCCCATACGCGTATGACACTGTTCCATACACGAAAAACCAGAAAAATGCCCAGAATTCTGCAGTTTCGTAACAGTCCAATTCTCACTCGTTTCTACTCATACCAGTCCACGATTTTGAGTCTAAAACAGTCCATTTTTCACGTTTTCAGTCATAGGATTCATTCATACAGATTAATCTATCATCCTATATCAATTCACACATCAAAACCCCAAAATCTAAATCAATTCTTAGAACCCAAAACCTAACTCTGACATACAAATCAAATTGACTCAACAACACAACTATTCATATACTATTCATCTATAATCACAATAAGAGATGATAATTGGAAGAGTCCCCCCTTACCTTTGCCAAATTTCTTGATCTTTGGTCTCTTCCTCTTTATTCCTCTTTCACGCTCTTCGTGTTCCAACTTCTCTCTTTTCATGTTCTGTTCCTTTTTTCCCAATTATAATTATTTTATGAAAAATAATATTAAATTAGTAAGGGCTTTACTACACCACACCCCCTTTTCTTACTAATCTCTTACATGGCCCAAATGCCATAAACCATCCTTTTTCTATTATTTTCGTAAAATCCATAATAATTATAATTATTAATCTAATATTCAAATTAAATTAAAATTAAAATTATACGGGTGTTACAGAGATTTGTGAGAATTGGATCGAACTCTAGTGGGTCTAAGAGTAGCTTCCTTTTTCGATAGAGAATGTGTCGAAGACCTACATACTCTAGTCGAAGTGTGTTATAAGTATGTGGGTGTTGAAATGCTAGGGTTGTTAGTATTTCTAATTGGGTCTGTTTGTTATGCCAAATTGTTTAAGTTAGCTTGTATCCTAAGTTATCTTGTAATGAGTATTTGTGAAAAAGCTCATTAGTTTAATATGTTAGGTTTATTATAAATAGCATACTAGTCTCTCATCATTGCATATGGAAATCATAATTTTGGGTGAGAGGGTTATTTGTTATTCTTGTAACACTTGTAACTAGGGGTGGCAAAACGGGAGGTGGCCCGCAGGGCCGGCCCGCGCACCCCCAAAAAATGGCGAGTTGGGTTGGGATTTTGGACCCGCTGCCCACCAAAGTTCGCCCCGTCAAAACTCGCAGCCCGCCTAAGCTCGCACCGCCAAAACCCACCCCACCTATTCGTTAAGCTCGTCTTGCCATAAGCCCGCCCTTTTTTAGTTAATTCTAGTAATTCAAATTTTTGATGGTTTTATTTTATACATTTATCTATAAATATATGAAATATTTTTTTAGGTAAAAATTGCTTAAAAGATGCTTTCTAAAAAATTATTCTAAAAAATAAGTGAAAAATTTCATTGAAAGGTAAAAAAAGACTATTAATCTATTAAAAAATGAAAAATAAAAAAATAAAAAAATAGGCGGGCAAGCTCGCCGCCCGCCATCCCGCCACATTGGAAGGGAGGGCATAATTTTTATGCCCATTTTACTTCGCGGGCTAGCCCGCCCCGCTTGCTTTTTGAGGTGCTTAAGACGCGGCAGGCGCAGTGAGGGGCGGGGGACCTGTTTTTCCACCCCTACTTGTAATCTTGATTTAAAGAGAAAGTAAAGAATAGAAATTATATCAAATTCCTTGTTGTTCTTCTTGCCTTCCCATTGTGTTCCCTATTATACTTTGTTCTTGGCATAGTTTTCACAACATTATCAATGAAGACATCTTGCACAACAGTTACAACGTTACTACCATTATGCATTAACACCCAAATGCCCCCAGATGGACTACGTGTATCCACGTAATGAACACTCACATATCCATCTCTATCCAAAATGGAAAACTTAGAATTGGAGCGTAGGTCCCTTCTTCGTGCTGGCGGACGCGCGTCTGAGGTTTGTCTCTTCTTATCAAATCACTGTTTCTTGGAAGCCGTGTTAAGTTGATTTTGTCCAACAGTTTTTAAAGGTGGAGAAAAACACAAGAAATGGGGGGGGGGTTGAATTGTGTTCTTTCATATTTTTATTTCCCTTTATATAAATCTTCTCTTTCTTCTAGTATCTCATAACCAATGAGATAACACTACATAACTAATGAGATATATATTCAATTTAACTTCTTAACTCCATCAGAACTTCTGAATGTTTTGAGTTAAATGAAAGATGCAGAAGATAAAAGACACATTCATTTTTATCCTAGTTCACCTTCTCAACAAGGCTACCTCCAGTCCACCCTCCTCAAGTGATTTTGCCTCTCTCAATCGAGGACTTAATCCACTACAACCAAACTGATTACAACTGCACGATCAACTGTCGTGACTAACTTCCTACACAAGCTACCCGCAAGTGACTAACCCTAGATGATGAACCGTTCAGTGATCTTAGCAAGATATAACGTTCATCAATCTAGTAACCCTGCACAAGCCAACTGCTCGTGACTAACCTTGCACAAGCCAACTACTCATGACTAACCCTAGACAATAAACCGTTCAGTGATATCCGCGAGATATAAAGTTTATTGGCCTAGAACCCTCTAAGAGTCTAACCAGATCTCAAGGACTTCTCAAGTATCCATATCAGAGGATACCCAAGGAACACCAATTCTATCATAATTGTTCTTCTGGAGATTACAAGTGTGCTTCTTAGTCAAGCATATTTTCTCCTATAATAAGTACATATATTTACGACACACTGACTAGAAGTCACTTCTGGTGCCTAAATAATCTATCAGAAGTTTCCTAAGATATAACACAATACGAGCAAAAACTCTATGTGTTTTATATAATTACAAGAAATGAAAATATTCTTGTAGTCTTCTTTTCTTCAACTTCTGGATGAGATCTTCTTCTTCTTCTGAAAGCAGATTAAGAGCAGCAGCTATTGTATGAATTGCTTCTTGTTCATTGATCTTCATCTTCATCTTCTTCTTTAATACTAATCACACAGCTTTTTATAGCTCATAACACATTAATGATCATAAGTAAACATGAAACACTATCGAGCAGTAACTCAGTGTATTCAGTTTCTTTTGGTCATTCAACATGAGAGATGTATTGATTGATCAAGTATTTGTGGATTTCTTATAACTCCATTGGAGCATACTGCAAAACATGCAGGATTTCTTTTTCACTCTTTTGAATTACTTTTCATAGGCTTATGATATGTATTTCAACATAATCGTTTCATCACACACTTTGAGTGTGTTGCCTCTGTTGGAGCATCTTAATTAACCTTATACATATTTTCTTGCTCACACTATTTCACTCTCATCTGTTGTGTGTATCTCTTCTATCGTAGTTTTACTCTTTTTATAGAAGTCTGTTATTACCGTTTGAATATTACCGTTTGAACTATATTTGGACATAGAATTTAATGCTTGTTGTAGACTAAATGATGACACACTTATTTCCAAGGAGAATCTTATCTTTTGGTAGCGTGTCTTCCTTGTTTTTCTTCTTTCAAGACAGTTTCTCTTGGTAGCGTGTTTTCCTTTATCCAAATGTAGATGAAATAGATGTCATAATTTTTTATTTGCATTGAGTAACGTGATTTCTTGCATGTGATTTAATTGGAGCAATTTATGGTGTTCTTCGAAGCTTTTGAATACAAAGTCAAAACTTCTGTGATTGCTTGCATGTTGATTTCGCTTGCACTTCTGAGGAAGATTAATATTCTTTGTGATGTCAAGCCTTTGTTTCTACGATGATGTATGATCTTCTGTCACTGATTGTTGAATTCTTGCTCTAAGTGCAGAACTTCTGATCATTTACTCATGTGATCTTCATGTTGTAACGAGTTTTTCATGTATCTGATATTTCTGTTTAATTTCTTGAAGCTTGTCTAGATTTCTTTCTGATGCTGTCGTATATGGCTTATAGCATAATATCTGCACACTTAATGAAAGCATTAGTAGTAAAATTGTTACTCATAAAATATATGTTTGTTATCATCAAAACCAGATTCTGAACATAGACTCTCAATCTTGTTCTAACATTTTTGTTGTTAACGCATATTCCTTTTAAGGAAACATTAATCCCCTTGATTTTAGAACTCCTTGGATCTCTAGGCGCATTATTGGATAAATATTTTCCTTGACCATAGCTAACTCTTTTTTTTGCATTTTTTTCTCTGCAACACCAGCCAATCACCAGGAATTGGATTTGTTTATCTCAATTCTTTTGCTATGATTTTGGCGCTACTATCGCCCACTTCTTTATCTAGTTATGTTAGTATTTCTTTGCTCATGGACAACATCTTTTTCTAGAAGACCTCTTAGTTGCACCACCGTAGGAACAATGACAGCGTCAGATTATTTGGTGTATTCTTGCAATCACAGGTGTGATGTCCATAACAACTACAAGTGGAGCAATTAATGTGAATACCTTCTTACTGAATATTGTGCCAGTGGCCATTAACATTGACCGCCAAGGTCAAATCAATCTCCATGCGAATTCTTGCAAAGCTTCCCCAATCTACATTCAGGCTGTTCGTATCTACCTTTATAGGAGTACCCACATCAGATCTCTAATCAAGAATACACTTTCAGTATAATACAATAAGTTAAACCCTATAATTCAAACTAGAGGCTTCTCCACCTTTGCGAGAGGATATGCAAAGTCTAGAGTCCATCGAGTCACTATCAAATAATGGTCAAACAACATTCACGGGCCTTTTGACACAACTTTCTCCCTAGTTGCCAGCAGTTTGCAGCTGACCATAAAGTAACCATTGTCAACGTCCATGATCTCAACTTCTTGTAAGTTTTCACATCTTCTTCAACCTATCCTTCATCAAATTATAGCCCACGTTCTTTCCAAGGTGTTTTATGACAAGCGCTCATTCCAAGGATTGCACATTTCTTGAAATAACTTCTCATCCATCGTGACCTTTGGCAGTAATCAGATTCCTCTTTCAAGAGAGACTTTCATAAGTTCCTTTTCAATCAAGTCCACTCTATCTTTTACAGTAGTGGCTCTTTGGCCTTAAGTGAGAATATTCCAGAACGACGATCTAGGAGGCTTAGATGCACCTCCATCTGGTGGAAGTGGTGGAAACAAAGGGCTTCATGCAAAAAATTCTTTCTAAGTTGTTGCTAATAACGTGGTTATTCAAAAGCTTAAGTTGTTATAAATATTAGCTTTTATTATCTTTTGACCTGACCCTTTTTAATATATCTAAAGTGTCATATATAATTAAAACACCGCACAAGTGTCATGTACGAGGGCATGTATATATTTAAAATATCGCTAGGTCATGTATTTACACATAAATTTAGTATTACAAACAAAACAAAATGATGCAAAATGTATGTTAATTAAGAAATTGAAAACAATAAACAGTTTTTTAATCAAATAACTTTTAAAATGAAATAAAAATGATTAGAAGATTATGGTTTGAGAAAACACTAATTCTTTTATGAAAGTATGGGATATTCTATATGAAAATATTTAGAAAACAAATTTCTACGACTCTTGTATAGGTTTATAAGCTTAACTCAATACTAACATGTCAATGGTTAGAAAGGTGACTCTTAAAGGTTATAATCCATAAAAAATGTCTGAATTACGGGTGTGCATGATTTATAATAAGACCTAAACAGAACCAAATTTATAAACTTGTTTACCATATTTTATATAAACATTCGTACAAACACCGACAAACACTCAACACTAAAATCAATTCAAAAAAGTTTTCATCATAGATTTAACATTTTTATTGTGTAGCGCTAAGACACTCATGACTTCACCCATTCAGGGTGTTACTCGATACTTAATTTAATTTTGCTGAAGTGTTAAGAATTGCAGGTTTGACAATTTGAGAGTGTATGAAAGCGATTTGGGATTTGCAATTTGAGTCTAAGCATTTGGTTTTCGATTAGAAGATTGTAACGTGAGTTTTAGTGATTTGGAGCTGTGAGACTGGTAAAATGATAAAGTACTTTACCATTTTTGAATTTAAATGGACTGGTTTGGTTATGTTATTAACTCGACTGGATTTTTAAATATGGAATGATCTGGTTATGGATTTGATTAGAAATAACCAATTTTTTTCACACCTTCAATGTGATTAACAAGTGGATAACTATTATTCCCATCCTTTCAAATTTAGCAATTAACTAAGTTAATGAATAGGTGAGCATTATTCTCACAACCAGTGTTTCGCTAAAGTTGAAAATGTTTCATTTTAGTCACACACATTTTACAGGTTGGCTGACATTATTTGTTGACTCGTGGGATATAAAAACAATTGAGAGATGAATAACAAAATTCTTTTAGAAAATCTGAATACAAAGAGTTATGGGTAAAAATCTATTCCCCAACAAGATTTCATTTTCGAAGAGATAAGCAACCAATTTCATTTTCTAAGAGAGAAGTAACCAATAAAAAGTTAGAATGAATGCATTGCCAAGTGAATATCAATTTATTGACACAATGACTAAAGAGTTGAAGTTGGACAGATTTGAAGAATTAACCAATGGAAAGTTAGAATGGATGCATTGGCAAGTGAACATCAACTAACTGACTCGATGACTAAAGAATTGAAGTTGGACAAATTTGAAGAATTAACAACTTGCAGAATTAAGAATGAAGTTAGGGGCTGTATCGCTTAGGTGTTTGAATTAAGAGAATTTTATTATGTACTTCACATTATCTAGTTTGTGATTAGTGTTAATAAGACGCGCTTATAATGTATGACTAACGGTTAGTTAGTTATCCAATTCATTGTATCAACAAATAAAAATTTAGGAAATTTCTTTACCCACCTCCCTAATTTCATGGTCACCTCCGGTGAAAAACCGAAAATACCCTTTGTCATACCCCAAAATTTGCCCTCATATAATCGCAAGTGTCATTTTATTTCGATTAAGTGACATAGCACATCTGGTAAGAATTTGCGGGTAAAAGGTACAAAAGCGAGAGTTCCCGGATTCGAAGCTCACTACTAACGTTTTTATTTTTACTTAATTCTAACTTTTTATTCAAAAAATTCACAAAAAATTTGTTTTCTGTATATTTAAATGTTATTTTCGTATTTATTATCTAAACTTTTTAAAATATTATTTTTTAATTTTTAATTTTTATTCATAAAAAATAAAATCAAAAGATCATAAAAATAAGAAAAAATATTAACAACCTTTTATTCTTACTTTTCCGGCAAGATTAGAATCAATGTATTTTCTAATTTAATTCTTCTATTTCTAGCAAGAATCAAATTAGATTAAATTTTGATTTTAATTTTATTGATTCCAAATTATATATTCCATTATTAGTAGACCTAATTTTCATGTATAAATAGGAACAACTAACCCTATTTTTGGAACCCTTCACGTACAAAACTCTCCACCTCTTTCTAAATTCACAGCAAAAACTTTTTCTTATTCACCTTGCTCCAATAGTTCTTCACCTCTCTACATGTTTTTTTAATGAACCAATAGCCTCCTCTAATCTAATTCAATAATTTTCTATACATAACAATCTCCTCTTTAACTTTCTCCACCAACAAATTTCTAACACCAAGCAATTGCAATCCAATCCATTCATACCACCCGAAATCAAACCGAAAGTAAAGAGGAGAGGAAAATAATCAAAAACAAGAACACAGGGAAGATAGTGAAACAGACTTATGGAGTTTTCAGAACCGGTTCAACAAGTTTCAACAACAAACACAATACATCTCGCATCAGTCATCACCCTCGCTTAAACAACACTGGATTCGACATTTTTTGATAACATGCGATTAGTCTGTTTTTGCAGGGAATTTCAGATGAAGGTTCAAAAGAAGAAGAACAAATTGAAAGTCTAATACTCTCTCCGAACGATACCACCGCACAGACTACACCTCTGCCCCTACGCTCACCATCAGTCCACGCTTACCGACATCAAATCGCAACTCAGCAGCATCCAACCACGCCACAGAGCGACAACGGCGAACAACTTCATCGCAACCGCATCACCGACTCAGCTTCAGACGCACTTTCAACTCCCTTTCGTCACCAGCATCAACATCACATCCTCAAGGCACAGAGACGCTGCCGCCAGCAACCATCACTCACCTCCGCCGCGAGACAATCGGAACCGACTCAAAAGACAGCAAACCGACGGTGCCAAACCTCCATCGTCATCGTCGATCACCACCAATCATCACTCGCCGATTGCAACAGTCCGTTCAACGCGAGTAAACGCAGCATCAACTTCAAATCGGACTCCGCTTCATCAACGAGTCAGTTCCTCTCCGACTCGGGATTTAGATCGAAACTGGGAATGGCCTCCGCGTGAAGCCCACCTCGCCATTACCTCCAGTTTCCGACGCTTTCTAACATCCTCCGCTCCGTCGTTGAACCGCACAACCACCATTTCCGGCCAGGTATGCACCTTTCTCGGTCAAGAATACATCGCTTTTGATTATTGTTTGAGAGAAGCTTTGGGGATCGAAAACAACCGGGATGCATATGGTTTTTTTGTTGTTGTTTTGTTGGTACTGAAAGAAGGGTATCAAGAGAGGAAGAGAGATATCGTTTAACTCTCTGAATGAATTCTAATTTATGTGTGTTTTGTTTTTTTTTATTAAAAAATGGATGCCACATGTTTTATTCGCACTGGTTTATTTGTTGGTTTGAAAAAGTCAAAATGAGTTTAATATATGCAGTAATTAATTAACATTTGGCTCATTCTTTGAACCAGCAGAGAAAATACATATACATATACTACTAATGTTATTTTCTAATCATAATGTTATTTTCTAATCATATGTTGTATGTAAAATCATAACAATTTCTAACCTCCCATTTTATTCATTTTGTTTGCTTAGAATTTAATCTCTTTATTAATTTTGTTAATTCTCTTTTAATTGTTCATTTTACGTTTGTTCATTTTTAATTTCTAATTAGGTAATATAGGAAAATACAAAATAAATGTGTAATTAAACTTTCTTTGTCGTATTAAAATAAAAAACAAGTTTATGTAGAATTTATTTATTTTTATTTTCTCTCATATATTAAAAGAATACAAAAAAAGTGTTTCACTTAAGTTTGTTAGAAGTTAATTTGAATTCTTAGATTTTTCCGTCAATTTTAATTAACTTTTTTACTAACACCTTCTTGTTTTTGCGAGGTACTACCATCGTGAGCATTGGATTGTTTTGCAGAATTCATAGCTTGTGCATGCTTCAGAGTTCCTCCGACTGCAAACCATATCAGATCAAATCAAAAGCTAAGTCCTATTTCGTATTTTTTTAAAATAATCATTCTATTTTGTTTTTATCAAATCAGGGTTAAATTTAATTGCCATTGAATTAGCCATACACTCACTGCTTCCTATTATTTCTTCTGTCAATTCTCAGATGATCAGAGTCAATGCTTCATACTCGAGGCAAACCTTTGCCCATCAACCTTCCACCTTCCAATCGAAGCTAAGTATTCTTACCATTCTTTCGTATTTTTACTTTTGTTGGTTAGAATTAACCCTGTTTATGGCTGAACTGATAATGCACTCACAAATGCCCGTTTCCTATTTTTCCCACCTTTTCAGGGTTTATCAATCGCCAAATCTACGCGTATCGGTAACCCTAAACCCTAACTCTATTATATATTCTGTTTTTAATTATATCCTGCTGGTTCCAATTCCCCTCTCCTCCGCTGGTTGCAATTTCCCTTCCCCATTGTTACTGTTAATATCTATTGCGTGGTTAGTAATCCTAGGGAGTGCAGTGCAAGTCTTGAATTGAACTAGGATAACTAATTATAAGATAATTTTCTGAATATAATCACGTGATTGTTGCACCCACGCACACTTTTGGGGTAACCTCTCTGTTGCCTTGTTGCTTGTTGCCTGTTCCTGTTGCCTTGTTGCCTTGTATTTTTTGCAGAATAGTCAGTCCCTCGAATACGAGGATACCTCAGCCATGTTGCCTCGATTAAAGGTCATGGTCCCTAATGATGCTGCCTTCGATACACTAACATGACCTCGACCCTCGAAAGTTGCCTACGGAAAAGGCTGAGGTATCTTCTGGCTGCCAACGAAAGGCTATTCTGATCCTTCCCCTTAGACTACCTGCCTCTCTATGGCATGGGTCAGTCTCATGGCGAAGGATATTTCGATGACCCTTCTACCTCCAAACGAAAGGCTTCCTGCCCTCTTATGGCAAGGATAGACCCTTTCATTCTGAAAGGCTAAAAAGAGACCTATCATCTGAGTTTAAGGTAATTGCCCCTAATTGCCTTGCCATGCTCTATTTTCTATATTCTTTCTCAAAATTCTTCAAAAACTGGCTACGCTCATTTACGAGCTAAAGTCCATTTTTCCTCTTTCATCTACATTTTCTGAAAACGAGCAAGCAAAGCAATTAAGAGCCCATGGAAAACCATGGATGCAAAGGGTGCCTTACACCTTCCCTTTGCATAAATTACCCCCGAACTTAGATTTCTTTAAAAGGTTTTTTTTCTGTTTCTTTTAGCCTTTCTGAATTTCTTTGGATAAAATAAAAGTCGGTGGCGACTCTTGCTATCCGCGACATTTCGATCGATAAAAAGTCAGTTCACCGTATTACACCCTTAACTTCGGAAATGCATTTCCGAAATGTTTTTTTTTTCAAAATTTGTCTTATTTCGGAAATCCACTTCCGAAAACACGAAAAAAAGGTATTTTCGGAGATGCCGAAAACACCCCTTTTTTGGGTTTTCGGAGATGCATTTCCGAAAACATCCCTTTTTGGGAGACGGGTGTCTTCGGAGATGCATATCCGAAATATTCCAAGACCAAACTGGTCTTGGAATGTTTCGGATATACACTTCCGAAAGAATTCAATAATTATTAAAAAATTAAAATCAAGGTGAATCAATACAATTAATAGGTATAAAATCAAGGTGAATCAATAAAATGAATGTGAATCAATAAAATCAAGGTGAATCAAAATTTCCTAAGCAATTTTAAAGTTAAAAATTATTTTACTAACTTATATAAATCAAAAACATTTTAATTTCATAAGTAAATTTTGAATTATATATAATTAAATATAAAATTTATTCATCAAATAAAATTAAGACAAAATCTTTTTTTAATTTTTTTAAACTAAATAAAAAATTATAACTCATTTTTAATTATGAATCAGAATAGAAATATATAAATATATAATAATGATTATTAATTTTGTAAGTGAAATATATAAATATATAATATATAAATATATAATAATTATTATATAAATATATAATAATTATTATTAATTAAAACACTCATTTTTTTAATTTTTATAATTATTATATAAATATATAAATATATTTATAATTAATATATAATAATTATTATATAAATATATAAATATATAATAATTTTTATAAATATATAATAATTATTATTATTATATAAATATATAAATATATAAATTAAAACACTCATTTTTTTAAATTTTTTTGTAAATATATAAATATATAATAATTATTATAAATATATAAATATATAAATAAAAAATTATAACTCATTTTGTAGATGAAATTATTTTAATTTTTTTTATTAAAATTATTTTAAATTTTAAAATATAAATCAGAAAAGAAATATATAATAATTATTATTCATAACTCATAAATTATATCAAAATATATAATTATTATTATTCATTACTCATAAATTATATCAAATTTATGATATGTGAATTAATTAATATCCCAAAATTTTTAATTTTTGGAATTTTTATTATTTTTTTTGTTTTTTCGGAGATGCATCTCCGAATTAATCAAAATCTCAAATTTTGAGATTTTTTCGGAAGTGCACTTCAGAAATCTAGAAAAATTTAAAAAAAAAAAATATTTCGGAAATGTATTTCCGAAATAGAGGTAAAGTGGGGTTTTCGCTGGGGGTGACCCCCATAAGGAGGTGGGTAAAGAAAAAACCAAAATTTATTGTTTGAATAAACACTACTTTTTTTTATTCCTAACAAATACTTTAATCTAAGAAACTCTTTCTCCTCTCATCCTAGGTTTTGCTTATGAAAAGTTAATGATCATGGGTAAAACAAGTGGTCATGAGATCAAGTTTTTGGGGGAACAATTTTGTCATGCCATCATATTCATATGATTAGAATTGGTGTCATGGGTAAACCATGTAGTCATATCATCAAGGCATGTCTTCATAGTTATGAGTTAGTTACATGATAATTGCATCGGGGGCACCATTTATCATGATTTGTAGTTAGAGGAAAACCGTAAGATTATATCTTTTAGGGTCATGAGTAAGTTATGTGATCAAAATTTCAAAGCTATAGGTAAATAATGTGATTATGACATTAAGGTACTCCCTCTGGCATTATTATAAGCAAATATTCTGCTTAGATTCATTGAATAATAAATGTATTTGGTCTTTTATGTATACCAGATACATTCATTACTCAATGAATCTAAAAAGAGAATATTTGCTTATAATTGAGGCCGGAGGGAGTAGTAAATAAATCATGCAATCATATCATTATGGTTATGAATTAATCATGTGCTCACGGCATGAAAGTTATGTTTGATCACATGTTCAATTCATGACTAGAAACCATGATCATATATGGATAACCTATAACTTTGCCACTATGTTCATATGGTTTACCACTAACCTCAATCAAATAGTTGCAATGATCACATGATTAACCTATTTCAGGCGTAGATACCATGATGATATTGCTCACCATGACCTGATGTCATGATCACGTGATTTTCTTCTTAGCCTAATGCCATGATCATATGGTTTAGCCATGACAACAGTGCCATGATCACATGTTTTACATGCCATGATCAAATAGTTAATTCGTGACCCTGGCCCATGATCAAATAGTTTATAGACATTATCTTAGACCATTCTACATGAATCCACAAATGCCGCAAATACTAGGAAGTTCTCAAATGTGGTATGTTCCGCGGAAGAACATATTTAGTAAACAAGACGATGTTCTTATTGCTGCCGAGAGATATATGCAAGAAAAAGGAACTGAAGCATTTGAAAGACTCATTACCAAGGTACAGAAACATTTCACCTTAGTTAATTCCAAATTTAACCTACCAAATTATGCATATACCAATCTTATAGGGGTAGAAAAGCATCCATTTTCTAATGTAATGTAAAGCACTTGCATATTGTTGATGTGCAGACTGACAGAGAAGCTAGAGCAAGGAGAATCGGAAACTACATGATCTTTGACGATGATTATAGATATTAATTGTTTTAACCAAGAGACATTATATGATGTTTTTCACCTTTAGTGTCACTTAGTTATGTGACAAATTGTACTCTGTAATCTAATTAGTAATATTGCGGGCATGGCGAGTTTGGATAGGTCAATAGGAATCTATAATCAAATTAGTGAGTGTTTGTTTTAGTAAAATGCTTCATATAATATTCTCAGTAAGTTGTACTGGCTTTTCTCTAAATTAATAGTAAAGTCTCATTCTTGTTATTGAGAAAAATCATGGAGTTCTATTTGGTTCCTTATCTTTGTTTTTGATTGAAATTGATTTTGTGAGTGAAGTCTCATTCACATCATTTAGAAAAATCTTGGAATTCAATCTGGTTCATTGGAAAACAAAATCTTTTAGGCTTTGATAAAAGTTAATTAATTCTGACTTTGAAAGCTAGCGTCGCTGCTATTTGATGTACAGATTGGCCATCTATGTGTAATATGTTTGAGTTTGAGTTCAATCGGAAGGAAACTTAGCCATTGAAGTTCACAGA
Organism: Vicia villosa; assembly: GCF_029867415.1. Taxonomy (NCBI): domain Eukaryota; kingdom Viridiplantae; phylum Streptophyta; class Magnoliopsida; order Fabales; family Fabaceae; genus Vicia; species Vicia villosa. The sequence goes on along the minus strand of NC_081181.1, from coordinate 90,816,763 downwards.
TATTAGAAACAATAGCATGATATTTTGTATATGAAGAAGAACGAATAACTATGGATTTTTTTTTTAATATTTCAATGAGACAAAAGAGACAACAAAAAACAAGGGGATTACTTTATGCATTCAGTGGGGGAGAGGATGAACACATTGAAAATCTAAAAAAAAAAATATATTTATTTCGGAGATGCATCTGCGGACGTACTTAAAATGCACATAGTGCTTCAATAGTGAGTCATCCATCCTATATTTATCAAAAAATGGCTTGGAAATTCATCTACGAAATCACTCTAAAAAAATTTACGGAGATGCACCTCCGGACTAACTCTAAAAGCACTTTGTATTTCACAAGTGAATCATTCACTCCAAATTTATCAAAAAATGGTCTGGAGATGCAAGCACGTGGCCAATCCTCATAGTAGTTCATCTTAGATTTTCAACCGAATATGTGAGGAAAGTGAGAGATGATTCACGCCTAAAATAAAATATTAGTAACAAGCAAAACATTAGTGTTAAGAAAATATTAGTAACAGTAAAAGTTGCAAACATATTACCGTAAATAACATGCAACTTCTTTTATCTGTCTTGTCTTCCAAAGACAAGCTTCACCTAATTTAGAGTACAAATAAACCAAACACACGCCCCCAAGTTGTACTCGTGGATCTCCTCTAAGTCGATGAAGTATGTCTGGTATACTACATTGACGTAGCTTGCAATTTTGTCCACAAATATTATTGTGCTAACCAAGTACATGAAGTATGACCTCAATGCACATTGTCTGTGGAACAAAACCTTCTCGTCATCACCTTCGACCTCCACTGCCACAACCATATGGTATTTGTACAGTTCCGCCAGGTATGCAAATCGAGCATAAGCGCCTCTCGTGGCATCAAGTTCCTCTTGGGCCTCACCTGGGTCAGCTCTCACCTAGTTCACCATCATTTCAAGTGCCTCAGACCTGTTTATCTAGAAATACTTTAGTAATATTCCCCTAATTAGAATATGCAAAAGGCTTGAAACATCACCAAGGGGGAGGTCCATCTCAACATGAAGGATGTGGAAATATGAGGTCTCCTTGTGCCATCTCTCTACAAAAGGGACCAACATGTCATGGTTAATGGTCTTGTATCCAATGGTGCATAAACCTGTCAGCCCAGAGTAATGAACTACATCTTAAAACCATGCATCATCATTATGTTCTAGTTTCAAAATTTTCTTGTCACGCTTTACAGATTTTATCGTTTAACGCTCTTGTAAAAATAGATATTTCAACATCAGACGCACTCAATTAGTATAAACAGATGTTACATAAATGTAAATAAATGTACCTGTCACTCTCACACATGCTTAGCAGCATGTTCTGCATAAAGAGGAAGTAATAAGGTGTCATATGGGCTTCCTAAAAAAACTATCAGGAATAGGTGAAGCAACAACATGTTCCTCCTATTGGGCTTCAGGGGCTTCATAAGTTGGAGGGTCATCAGACAACACATGCCCTTGGGAGGTCAACGTTTGAGACACGCAAATTGTGAAGTCTGAGACACGCGACCATGTGAAGTTGACGCTTCCGTGTCCAACGAACTAGCATTAACTAGTGGCCTCGAGTGCACTACCTTCTCCCTACGAAGTGACGCATGTTGTGATACACGATTGTGCCTCAATTTGTACTAATTTTCTGCCATTGTTCATATAATACAAATCATAAAATGGTATCAAAATCAAGGCAAGTAAAATTCGGAGACGCATCTCCATAAAATAGGAAAGAAAAATCCAGAAAAATGTAAAACAAGAAAGGCCAAATCAAAAAATGCATCTCCGTAAAAATGCGCGATTTTCGAAAAAAATGCAGAAAATCTCTTAAACACCAACAAATACCAACAAATGTGTATGCATGTTTATACAAACTACATATTTTAAATGTAACTACAAACTAATACATTTTAAACGTAACTACAAACTAATGCATTTTATAGAACTTATTTTACCTAATACATGCATCACAACTCAAATATAGAAAGGAAAGGAGAAACTTACCGAATGAGAGTTATTGTGCGAAAGCTTGAATGGAGTGAATGGAATATACTAGGATCGATTGTTATGTGGTAGAAGTAGTGTTGAAGCTTGAAAAATAGCACGCTTGAATCTTGCTCACGAGCCCTTTGAAGGGTTTGTGAAAGTGTAGTGAAGGAAGATAGAAGAGTTTGACATGAGTTATGTTAATTAAAACCCATCCTTAGACGTGTCTTCATAAAACTCACTGAGTGTAAAACACCGATTTTTGAATTAATGGTTACTACGGAGATGCATCTTCGGACACATTTTGGGCAAATGGGGTGGCTCACTCACTAAAGTGTTGAGTGTGAGTAATTTGGATGCGTCTGAAGGTGCATCTTTGAAATTTAGAGACTTTTGTGATTTTTTACCATGGTTAACTAGCACACATGGGGTGGATAAAGAAACCCAAAAAATGCAAAAACCGACAAAAAACTTTGTTGTTGTGCTGCAAGTAGCCCAATTTGAATTACTAAATGCTTTCAAATGCAAAGAAGAAAACAGATAAAACAATCAGATTGTTTAATGTATCTCAAAACATGTACCGACTCAATTGTCATGCATTTTAACTTAAGTCAGGTGTTGCAGCAGGTTTGGATTCTAAAAAGCTAGTCAATAAGAAGATCCATGAAATACATTATTTGGCAAAGAAACAGTGCCTTAAGAGTGCGAGCAAATCTTGTGCCAAAGATGTATCTAAGTTTGCCAAGGTTCTTAATATGAAATGTTGAATTTAGTTTGCACTTGTTGGATCACGATTTTAACAATTTTGCCACCAAATAAATTACCGGGTCGAGTCGCAGATCGGTACGCTTTCTTTAAGACGTTTCACGGTACTTCCAAAGTTATGCAAAGCAGCTCTTAATAACCACGTCGCCTCCAGGATAAAACAGCCTAGTTCTATACTATACGATTAGTACTTGCACGGTAGATAATCGATCTAGAAATACACCTTCAGATGGTACTAGGACCATTCAAATATGGTATCAATACCATCTTAGTATCTGGTATAACGACCAGTCGTAGTAATTTCTCAAACCAAGAGAAATTTCAATAACTCTCTAAAGAGAATCCAATAAAAATTATACTTGATAATTTCTCAACTCAAACAAGGAGAAATTAACATTATTCTCTAAGGAGAATTCAAGAAAATACTCGGAAAATTCAACGAGTAGAAAGAAAGGGGGAGAAGTTGGCGCTTCGACAATTCGAAAGACGCGGAGTTATGAGAGTGAAGAAGGAAAAACTCAAAATAAGTTTTTGGTGTGTTTTGGAATGAAACAAATGACTTCCTTATATAATGAAGTAAACTAGCCAAGATTTCTAATCTAAGCGATGTGGGACTAAGGAATTTTTCATACTAACATACAATGTGGGACTTGACTTAATGAACTTTTTCAATTCATCTCCCTATATTGGAATATATACATAATGTTCCAACAATCCCCCACTTGAATTTAAAACAGTGTTTCAGAAATAACGTCAGACGTTTCTAAGATTATGCATAAGCAGAGGTGTCTACAACTTGAACCTTTGCGTAGCAAGTAGGATTCTAATTCAATAAGAGTGACACAATTGTCTTGAACTCTATCTCAGACATCAAACTCGCACACAACCTTTTCTTAAGGTGTATTCTTAATAGCCCGTGCTTTTACTGGCCCTGCACGTGTATCCCGGTTTAGTGAAGGCTCTAGGAATTCTGCCTCGAAATTTCACTGGAACCGGCCTCAGTTTCAGAATCACATAGGTGAGTCTATCAAGAGTACTTCTGTAGCCTAGGTACTCCCTCATACAAAGTATAGATCTCATTAAGAGTTTCTATTATCTCATCCTCTTATTACTTCAGGATTCATGCTTCTTTTATTTACTCTAGCATGATCGCCTCATATTACTCACAACTTGTTATTACCCATTGAACCTATTTCTTGGGATCTCCAGTCATTTAGGTCGGGTTACCATCATGAGCAACTCATTTCTGTATAGGCATTAGTCCCATCTTTTTAGATGTATTATGGACTTTCTCTCTAGCTAATCCTTTCGTCAAAGGATCTGCTAAGTTTTCATCAATGCGTACATGATCCACTCTTACAGCTCCTTTAGAGATACAATCTCTAAAGGCATTGTGCTTTCTTCTTATTTGACGTCTTTTACCATTATAATAACGGTTCTCAATTTTTGCAATAGTCGTGGTACTACCGCAGTGGATCAACACAACTGGCATAGGTTTTTCCCATAAGGGAATCTCAGCTAGCAAGCATCTTAACCAACTTGCTTCTTCACTAGCATTTGCTAATGTTATCATTTCAGACTCCATCATGGACTGAGCCAGGATAGTCTGTTTCTTTGATTTCCAAGATACAGCTCCTTTATGTTGAATACATAGCCACTAGTAGCTTTGGAATCACCTGACAAGGTATTCCAATATGCATCACTGTATCCTTCAAGTACAGCAGGAAATCTCTAATAAAGTAGGTTGATATCTATGGTCCTTTTAAGGTACCTCATGACTCGCTCAATAGCTTGACATTGCTCGTTACTCGGTCTACTCGTAAATCTGCATATCAATTCTACGACATATGCAATATCGGGTCTAGTACAATCAGTGGCATACTTAAGACTGCCAATGATGCTCGTATATTTTGTTTGTCTTACACTTTCACAAGTGTTCTTAAAAAATTTCACACTTGGATCATATGGTGTGCATACAGGTTTACAATCAAAGTATTTATATTTCTTTAAGATCTTTTCCACGTAATGTGATTGATCCAAAGAAATTCCTCGTTCGGATTTTGTGATCTTGATGCCAAAAATCACACTCGCTTCTCCGAGTTCTTTCATATCAAAGTTGTTGCACAACAATGATTTCATAGCATTAACGGCGTGAATGTTTGATCCAAATATGAGTAGATCGTCTACGTATAGACATATGATAGTGCAAATGCGATTCTCAGATTTGTAATAAACGCATTTGTCACTTTCATTCACTTTGTACCCATTTGATATTATTAAGTTATCAAACTTTTCATGCCATTGCTTAGGAGCTTGTTTTAATCCATACAAGGACTTATCTAACTTACAGACCTTTTTTTCTTGTCCATGGATCATAAAACCTTCCGGTTGTTCCATATAGATTTCTTCTTCTAAGTCACCGTTTAAAAAAGTTGTTTTTACATCCATTTGGTGTACTATCAAATTATAAATAGCAGCAATTGAGATAAGTACCCTAATGGATGTAATTCTAGTGACTGGAGAGTAGGTGTCAAAGAAATCTACATTTTCTCTTTGTCTAAAACCCTTGGCTTCAAGATGAGCCTTGTATTTATCAATAGTTACATCAGGTTTTAGTTTCTTTTTCAAAATCCATTTACAACCGATTGGTTTGCATCCAGGAGGCAAGTCTACTAAGTGCCAGGTCTTGTTAGACTCCAGAGAGTCTATCTCATCATTAATAGCTTCTTGCCATAAGTCTGCATCCAGAGATGACAAAGCTTCTTGAAGATTTATTGGATCTTCTTCTACATTATAAGCCGCATAATCAGGCCCATAGTATTTAGAAACTCTTTTACTTTGTCGAAGTTTTGTTTCTACATCGTTGTTGTTTTTTGTGTGTTTCTTATCACAAGAATGTGACTCGATTGAGTGCCCCCACTATTTCTCGATTTGAAGGGAAATTTGTCTTCATAGAAATCAACATCATTTGATTCTATGGCCACTTTTTCATTTAGGTCATAAAACCTATATGCCTTACTGTTTGCTGCATACCCGATGAGTACACATTCATATGCTCTACTAGCGAGTTTAACTTGTTTTGGCCAGAATTTTGACATAAGCTAGACATCCCCAAGTTCTCAAATAAGACAAGTTTGGTTGTCTTTTCTTTAATATCTCATAAGGATAGATATTACTTTTTGACTTGGGAACTCTATTCAGGACATAACAAACACTGAATAAAATTCTCCCCACTAGTGAGGTGTAACACTAGAATTCATCATAATTGCAACAACAAGTTCAGTAAAAGTTCTATTCTTTCTTTCTGCTTTACCATTTATTTCAAGGGAATATGGAGCAGTCGTTTCATGTACAGTTCCATGTTTATAAAAATTATTAAATAAACTAGAATCATACATATTACCTATCACTACAAATTCATACTGAATTATTTTCAAATTCTTTACAAATTTTAAAAACTTATCAATTTCATTCACAAAAATATCATTCTTTATGATGATGGTATACAAAACTACCCCAATAAACTGACTAAATCTTGCCTTATTTAGAAGAAGGAAAAAAAAACATAAACATGATTCTTTTTAATCTCGGGAGCATACATGACATCCTTCAAGATTGAAGTCTTTTCACAGGTGGACCTTGTTCCACTTCTCCAATATCGACAACATTATTGGTGTGGATATCTCCCAACAACACTTTCTTATCTTTAGTATTCGTGTATGTTTTAAACATAACACGATCATAACAAACACGACGAGAGACGCCTGTGTTTATCCACCAACAATCAGATCTATCAACCATGTTGATTTCAATGATCATATGAATAAATTTTTCATTAACCAGGTTAACCCGTGCATTACGGGCTACACCAAGTTCAAGCATTACAAGATACATTTCTTAGCCATATGACTTGGTTTTCCACGGTTGAAACAAAAGGAAAACAATGTCATTTCTTTGAGGTGGTGGTTGTTGTCTAGTTGGAGCAACTAGGGCCAAAGAAGGGTTCTCATTCTTAATTTGGTTCACAATATTGCGGTTCTAATTCTTTAATGATTTTCCATATGGCTTCAGAACCACACCAAATTTCTTTTTTTTGTTTAAAACAACCAAGACTTTTCTATTTAATCATGTCTCTGATATTTTTCTTTAATGAGAATAATCAGTCTCTCAAAAAAAATTATTTTATTTTATAACAAAACATAATTCTTAAAAAACTTTCAAACCAGGGGCGGTTTATCAATAATAAAAGAAATTCAAATTGCTTATAAATACATGCCTTCAGTGATGATCTTATGAGCAATCTTTTGAAGTTCGTGACTTTGAGTTTCTACGGACCTTTCAACTACCATCGGTTACTTCACGTAGCTGCTGAAATCATTCTTCTGTTCTCCAGCTTCTTCAATGTCATACTTGTTTTTCAGAGCCTCTTAAACATATTTTGAAGTATCACAATTACTATAATAGTCATACAGATCATTTGTGATTCCATTCAGAATGTTATAATCATTCTTTCTATAAGGTGATTTCTTTCCTAAGCTGTAAATTGTCCGCTTTAATCTGTGCAGCAGATTCAACTTCAACACTATTACGTGTTCCTTTTGATCCTCAAATTTCTTACCGTTAGTTTGTTCGGTTGATCCAAAAGGAGCAACAAAATATCCTCGGTCAAAATGTTAGCTATCTTTTTCAACAATAAGAAGAAAATCATCATTTCATGCCAACATTTGAAGTGACATCTCTCAAACATGGACGGTTTTGTCAAAGAAAGTATCAGCATAAGTACCAATAATTTCTTCAGTAGCCATGGCAATTCGAAACGTCTTAAAATTGTTGGATCACGATTTTAACAATTTTGCCACCAAAGAAATTACCGGGTCGAGTTGCGGATCGGTACGCTTTCTTTAAGACGTTTCACGGTACTGCCAAGGTTATGCAAAACAGCTCTTAATAACCACGACGCCTCCAGGATAAAACAGCCCAGTTCTATACTATACGATTACTACTTGCACGGTAGATAATCGATCTAGAAATACACCTTCAGATGGTACTAGGAACATTCAAATATAGTATCAATACCATCTTAGTATCTGGTATAACGACCAGTCGTAGTAATTTCTCAAACCAAGAGATATGTCAATAATTCTCTAAAGAGAATCCAATAAAAATTATACTTGATAATTTCTCAACTCAAACAAGGAGAAATTAACATTATTCTCTAAGGAGAATTCAAGAAAATACTCGGAAAATTCAACGAGTAGAAAGAAAGGGGGAGAAGTTGGCGCTTCGACAATTCAAAAGACGCGGAGTTATGAGAGTGAAGAAGGAAAAACTCAAAATACGTTTTTGGTGTATTTTGGAATGAAACAAATGACTTCCTTATATAATGAAGTAAACTAGTCAAGATTTCTAATCTAAGCGATGTGGGACTAAGGAATTTTTCCAACTAACATACAATGTGGGACTTGACTTAATGAACTTTTTCAATTCATCTCCCTATATTGGAATATATACATAATGTTCCAACAATTAATTCATGAAATGCAAGTAAATCATTTATAGTATTTCTAGTTAGTATCAGGTCATCCACATAAATAAACAAACTTGTCAAATTGGAACATGATGATTTTGTGAACAAATAACTATGTAAAACTAGTGGTGATTAAAAAGTAGACATTTTAAAAAAATCACTATCCATTTGCTTTATCCATATAATGATTTGTGAAGTTTACAAACCTTGTTGGGTTGAGATGTGTGCAAAGCCATTGACATGACATGTAGACCTCCTCTTCTAAGTCTCCATAGAATATGACATTGGGGACATCAAATTGGTGAAGGTGTCAATAATGAAAAAAGAAATTCCTAAAATAACCTTATAAGTTATAATTGTCATTTTAGCCTAAACCCATTTTGCTTGTAGAAATACCAAAAAAACTAGGCTATACAGTTTCCAAGTCTAAATGATACCTTGATAGCCGCAAGTTAAAGCATATGACCAATAACAAAACTTTATTCTCTTCTTTTTTTCTTAAGAAAAGAGGTTTTGTCTCTTATGGAGATAATAATAAAGAAAAAATTTAGGTTTTAGTACTATTAGTAAGTCTCTTAGTCCAACGATTGAGGAAGTTCTCTTGGTTAAAGGGATAAAACATAATTTTCTTAGTATAAGTTAATTATGTGACAAAGGTAACAATGTAACTTTTGATTCTTCTAGTTGCAAGGTTAAAAATAAAAATCAAACAAAACTCTGTTTACGAGTTCAATAAGTGAAAATACCTATACAGTGAATTTAAATAAAACCCCCTTAAAATGATATAAGTCTCCTGAGTAACAAGGATGAGTGTTTGTTATGGCATATGAGAATAACTCACATCCACGTGGATCACTTAAACAAGTTGGTCTGCAAAGATCTCGTACACAGTCTGCCAGGCTTACATTTTGAAAATAATAGATTATGTGATGCATGCCAAAAAGGTAAGCAAGTAAGGGCCTCTTTTAAAGAAAAAATATATTGTTTCTACATATCATCCCTTACAATAGATTGACATGGATATTTTTGGCCTATCAAAAATTGTAAGTCTGGGTTATCAAGAACGAAAAAAGAGTAAGCATTGTATCCATTAGAAGTGACCATGGGCATAAATCCAAAATGAGGAATTCAAAAAAATTTGTAACGAGAATGGTATTCCGCACACCTTTTTCACTCCATGAACTCCCCCAATAAAAATGGGGTAGTAGAGAGGAAAATAGATCTCTAGTAAGGCCTACGAGGATGACGCTCAATGAGACTATCCTTCCTAAATATTTAAGGGTCGATGCAGTAAGCAGGACTTGTGTCATGAATCATACCTTGGTAAGACCTCTAAAGAAAATTCCCTATGAAATATATAAAGTAAGAAAGTTAAATATCTCTCACTTACATGTTTTTGGATACAAATGCTTTATCCTTAACAATGGGAAAGATAACATAAAAAAATTTAACGCAAAATTTGTTGAAGGCATATTCGTATGATATTCCCTTTCTAGCAAGCTTTTTGAATATTTAATAAGAGAAATCTAACAACAGGAGAATCGGTTCACGTTACCTTTGATGATTCTAAACCTAAACTATTAAAAGTATAAGTGATTTCTTGTGCATATATCTTGGAGAAGAAAAATCTGGAGGCCAATAATCAAAAAAATAGAACAAGGTCAAAGTCATGATCAAGTTATAGATGAAGAACTTGTCCAGGATCAAAACATGGATATTCCTTCAGATCATCAAGACCTTCCCAAAACATGGAGAATGAGAAAAGTTCATCCCATTCAAAATGCCATTGGAGACATATCTAAGGGATTAACTATTAGACGACCCCTTAACAGGGTACTTAACTTTGTGGATTTTGTTTCACAAATTGAGCCAAATGGAATCGACGAAGCTATCGTTGATGAACATTAGTCTCTTTCCATGCAAGAAGATTTAAATCAATTTGAACGAAACAACATTTGAGAACTCATTCCTAAAGCTTCAATTAATCTAGTAATTAGTATTCGATGGGTGTAAGAAGCTGAATGAAGATGACAATGTTTTAAGAATTAAAGTCAGACTCTTTGTGAAAGGTTACAATCAACTCGAAGGAATATATTTCATTGAAACCTATGCTCGCGTAGCTAGATTAGATGCCATAAGGATGTTATTAGCGTTTTCATTCATCATGAATTTCAAACAATTTCAAATGGATGTAAGAAGTGCTTTTATAAATGGCTACATACAAGAGGAGGTATATGTTGATCAACATCCGGGTTTAATCAACACAATTATCTAGATGAAACAACAACTTAGTAATTATGGTATTAATATTGGAGCAGTCCCGATAAGATGCAACAACAATAACGCCATAAACCACACTAAAAACACGTTTCTTCACTCTCGAACCATACATGTTGAGGCCTCTTGAATTTTTTTATCTGTTCTAATCAACTCGCAGATATTTTTACAAAACTTCTTTCTAAAGAAATCTTCTTTTTCATAAGAACTGAAATACGAATTCTAAGTAAATCATTCATGGATTAGTATGCTTATGTGTCTCTTTTCCGTCTTCCCTTTCTCTACAAGATAGCTTGTGATCTATATGCTTTGATTGTCTTTCGCCTTTTTGATTAAGACAAAGAGGGAGAAATATAATCTCAGGGGGAGTATAGTATATTCTCTATTCATGTTAGGGGGAGTTTAACCAACCCAATTAAATATCTATCTATTTTTTATTTTACCACCTCCCTAAGAGATGAGTTCTCATCATCAAAAAGAGGGATAATATGGATCTATATGGTTGCAGGTTTGAAGCTAATGATCCTGCTGAGAACCTTCCTAGTTTTTTGATGATGAAAACAACAATGATTGTTGAAGTCGGTGGTTTTAACTTTCCAACTCTCTGATGATGGCGACCAAATTTAAAGACATGTCAAGCCTCATAAGTAGGAGACTCTATATTCCATTGAAGTTATTATATAATCGATGTATCTAGAAAAATTTCTTGAAAGCTTCAGAGTTATGAAAGAGAGGAAGTGTGAAATTCTGATCGTGTCTATCTGAGTAACCAAAGTTTTGTGAAAGTGGGAGAGTAACTCTTGTTATACTAAGTCAAGTCACACGTACACACACACATACACACACACACACACACACACACACACACTTAAAAGCCTTTTTTAATCTCCTTTTCATTAACAAACACCTAAAAATGTTTTCAAACCTTAGCCAGTTGATTAGGAAATTGTCAGTATCAATAAAAGCATTTTTTTAACTATCTAATTGATTAGGCCCTATAGACAATCGATTGACAGAAGCCAAATCAATTATATAATGGATTATGAGAAAGTCTTAATGATTGGTAACGACTCACTATCCAAACTTTCCAAAATGAGTGCAAATAATCGATTATTTGAGGTATCTAATCGATTAGGATAAGGACCTAATCGATTAGATGATTAATTGGCTCATAAACCGTTTCCTTTTTTAGCCATTTCTTCTCCTATATAAAGAAGGCGCCTCTCCTCCTTATTTTACACTAAAATTCTGAATTTCTCTATTTTTTTGAAATTTATCTCTCTCTCTCTAAATTATTTTCTTTTCACCAAAATTTCCTTAGTTCCTTCTAAGTGAAAACTACTTGTGAGAAAGAATTTATACTAATGTCGTGTCATTGTTACTACTCTCAAGAGTGTGATATTCTTGGGAAATCGAGTTTGGTTCTTGAGATTAACCATACTTAAAATCAATGTTTGGTTCTAAAAACTATCCTAGAAAAGTTATGTTTGGTTATTGAGATTAGCTTGGGAAATCTCTAATTGATTTGTTAGCTCAGGCTAGTTAAAAGATTTCTTTTTGGTTGGGAATGAGCCACTGTAAAATCTCTAGATCTGCTTGTATCGAAGGTCCGTGGGCATAACATGTAAAAGCTCAAGTTTATAGTCAAAATATCAAGAAGATCTCTTGGGGATAGGAGTATTCCAACGTTCTTCCGAACCTAGATAAATCATTGGTGTCATCTCCCTAAATCCCTATCTCTTACTTTCTGTTATTTATTTTATTGTATTTATTTCCCATTGTTTGTTTTACTCTGATCTTAGACATACTAACAAAATTTCATTTTAAGTAACAAAATCTTAAATTTAATCGTGAATTTTAAATACCACAATTTACCCCCTCATCGTCGTGTGCTTGAAGTCACTTGTCAAATAGTGTTTTCTGATGCAGGTGCTTCTCTACAACCAAAAATTGTAAAAGTTATCAAGGAAGCACCCCTGAAACATATGAAAGGTTGTTTAGGTTATCAACTCCAACTTACCTATGTCAAATAGGCTATAAATATAGTTAGATAAAGTATATTATCATAAAAACATTATAATAATAGCAAAAATAAAGTTAAAAATGAAATTTCTCTCTTTACCGAATAGTTCCTTCCTCTCGTGAACGGTGGCCGCATCCACAATCGCCAAAGTATCAATAAACCGTAGGATTTTCTTAGAGAACGACACGTTAGAATGGTTGGATTCTTCGTCAAAATCCCGACGCTCCTAGTAGGCCATAAAGTTGCCTTTCATCGACTCCTCCTCCGGGGTCAAAAACTCAAAAGGAACGATTTAGTCGTTCGAGTCCCTGCTAAAGTCGTCTTGAACCCACCATTTTCGAATATTATCATTACATTCAATCGGTTCCAAACCAGGGGGACTAGGTTCGGGGACTCTGCAAAACACTAAATGAGCACCTGAGGTTCGGGGGATCACCAAAAAGTAAACATCCTTGAACTTTTTCCAACTTTCAAGGTAGACGTGGAACACTTTGTTTATTTGACATAGCGAGACCAGACCTCGTACTCGTTCCCTTTTTATCGAAGTATGATTGACGATGAAGATGTTGAATAAGAGATTCACATAAGGCTCTTGATTGTGCTGTTCGCACTAGTATTAGAACATCTTGACGAAACCAAGCCATTACATGTATAGGGGAATCCTTATATACCTGAGTACCCCCTCCTCAAATTCAGTAAATGGCATACTAAGTTTCAATCTAGAAAATAAGCACTCATAGAAGGGAACAAAATACCCCTCAAAGGAACTACATATTTATTTGTCGGCTTTAACAGGAGAGATCAATTAGTTAGAGGACGAACCACATACGTGTAGGCCTCTTCCAGCTCGGCGACAAAATTGTAGTAAGAAATCGTCTCTAATAACTCAGCGCCCACCTAGCGGGGAGGTAAGATCTGGCCTTCACGATCCTGCCAAATAATTTTTACTCACCTATCATGAAAAAGATAATGTTGGTAAAAAAAATTCATAATGGTTTCGAAAACTAATATAATATCTAATTTATAATTTTAATACACTATTTAATTATTTATTATGTATGTGTTTAATATATCAAAGAGTCGTGAATATAAGAAGAGTATTAGAACATTTCTGATGATCTTTTTTAAAAGAACGTAATTTAAGTTTTATACACTTTTAATAAATAGTTTTTACAAGGTTATGTTTTATTTATACTTATGCATTACATTTTTTTCATCGGTAAAAGATAAAATATTTTATGTTAATTATAATATTGTATCTTATTTAATTTATTTCTACAATAATTTATGTTACTCATGATACAATTTTTATGTTACTCATGATTAGGGGTGGAAATAGGTTGGGTTGAGTTAGGCTTTGCCAAGCCTGTCAAAAAAACAGAAGCCTAAGACTGGCCTGTAGCCTGTCATAGGCTTATTTTGTAGGCCTGAGTCTGACTTTTTCGAAGGCCTGGTTAACCTGTTAGCCTACATAAAAGCCTATTTGTTTTAGATATATGTAAATAAACAATTAAAATAATGTTTAAATAGAATAACTAACTAAAAGAACTTATGAGAACAATGTTCATTAAGTGATTTCATCTTATTTTTATTTTTACAAGTTCTTCAAGATAATCAAGTTTTATTAATTTATTTTAACTTAAAGTACAAAACATAACATAATGATAATAAAAAGTATTCATATTTATTTAAATAGGTCGGCCTGATAGACTCAAAAGACTTTTTTAGGGCCTGAGGCCCAGCCTTTTTAACTAAATAGGCTTATAAAAAAAGCCTAGGCCTTTTCTATTTAAAAAAAAAATGTGGCCTGGCCTATATAAACTAGCCTGTAAGCCCCTGTTATCGGCCTGACCTATTTCCACCCCTACTCATATATATGCCCCGATTACTTCTTCCAATAGAAAAAAAATATAAGGAACATATTCATTCTTTTATACTTCATAGATATCTTTATTAGAAATGCTCTTAATTTGGTTTAACGGAAACAATTCCCTTCAATTTATAGAAATATATGACATCAATTTTATAGAAATAAATGACATTCATTTAGCAGCACCCAAAACTTATTTGGTTTGGCCATTTAAAAAGTACTAATATACAAGAAAAATCATCAAGAATGATCATTTGTTTCTTTTTGTTGTGCTTACTCGAAAAAAATAAAACACTCTTATGTTCTGGGTTTTCGGTCAGTGGTCTTTCAATCTTATTTAACACCCTATATGAAGAAATACATAGCTTCATAAACCAAATTAATGCCTTTTAGTCACTGTACATAATTCATCTTACTCTTTGGTTGCAAATCCAATAAAAGTTCTAAGTATTACACCATATTGTCCCTTTCTTCAATACTTCTTTGATGGTTTGAATATTAACCAAGACACAACTGTTGTAGTCCAGATTTTCTACCGTCTCTCCTGTCGTAGCTCGGCAAAGTTGCAGAAACCATCCTTTTTAATTCAAACCTGAAATTTGCCAATTATAAATAAATTTGCCAATTATACTTGACCATGCTATCTCCTCCCAAGGGGAATGTAATTCTTATCAACCGGAGTTTTCTCCTCTTTGAATGGTTGGGTGGATGGGTCAGAGAGACTTGGAACTCTAGAAACACTTCCCTTCCCTCTTTTAGCATTAGGTCCTACCACTTCTATCATGTATTTCCACCCATCAATTGGCCTCCTCCGGCTAAATATGTGAGTCTTGATAAAACTAGCAATCTGCATACAAGTTTTATAAAATAACGAATGATAAATGAGCATGAAAAACCAAGAATATATTTCATGATATCTAGAAACAATACAAGGCTTCATAATAGGATCGGAAAGGTAACATTGTAACTTTTTTAATCAGCACCTGAAATTTGCTGTAAGCAATTCGTCGCTCAAATTCCTGCATAAGTATATCTTCTTCTCTCTGGGACATCTCCCATATATTTCCATCTTGATTTTTTGATATCGTTTCCCACCCATCAGGCATGTTTTTGAATTCAGAAGTTTGAACTTTTGCGTTGTTCAGATCATTATTACCGGAGTCAAAGATGCTGCGGTTGTTAAAAGGATTATGTACAAGTTATATTAAAACTTAAAAGTAAAGAGCATTTGATAAACTAGAGTATGCCTATGACTAGATGATGCTGAGACATTAATGTTGACATTGACACAAAACAAGAGACCTCAAAAATCTAAGGTGTCTATAAAAGATCATATCATGGACCTACTATGTTGGTATGCAAGAATAACTTACCATATTTAAAAAAAATTAATCATAATCATCAGTTAATACCTAAACATATATATACAAAGGAATTCTGAAGTGAAAGAAAACATGGCTATTATGTCACACAGTTAAATCAGAGTACAACTTCTTTCTCAATATCTCAGAAAGTGGTACAATAAAATACAATATTGGTGGCATTTAGGAATGAAAAGGCACATGTTAGAGATAAAAAACCATTTCTCAACTTTCAGAAAAAGCATAAGGTACAAGATGAGTTAGTCATTGAAAGTGTTTCAGCGCTTCCATAATCAATTGTTTAAGAAATAATAACTCAATCTTTGTTATCCCATCTCTTCAACATTCAAATAATTTAAAAAAAGTCAAATTTCAATACAAGTAGAGAATGCTACAACTCATGCTTAAAACAGACTTACACAAAAGAGCATGTTTGGAATATAAAATCAACCTTGATCTTTTGAACATTCTCCTAAAACTCAATCTATTGGAAGAACTAGCCAATAATCATAGCACACAAAGGAATAAAAGCACAGTAGAAGATCAATTATTGGAAAACAAGGCAATCAAACAATCAGTTTTTGCAAAGGATCTTTAGTCATGGCACAAATCAATTGATTGGACATACTAAAAAAAATTATCAAGGTCCAAAAATATGGGATCAGTTTCAAGGTGAATTTATCAAAATTTGATCCACTCAAATATAATCTTAGAAAAAGTATATTTTAGATCAAGGTTGTCAATAGCACGCTATAGCACCACCATTGGGCGTGAGCCACTATCAACAATAGCGGTTGTAGCAGCCACTAAATACGACCCCAACCTGCTATCACAGCCACGATTACATCCACTATTAAAATTTTGAGGATAAATCCCTCAAATTCTTTTTCTTAAACTATTGTCTTTTTTAGGGTATATATTTCAATCCAAACTCTTTGAAGAGTAATGCTATGTTATTTTAGTTCAGAATATGCTTTATTCTTTTTCTCTGCTTAAGTTTTATTACTCTATAGTCTATACTATATGATGATCTCTTTAATTTTGTGTAATAGTTTATTTTTGAGTATTTATGTTTACTTTGTAAACTGGTTTTCAGTCTTTGCAATTGCGGCTATCCGCTATAACATCTTAGGGAATCAGTGCTACGCAAAGCTATTTCAGATTAACAACATAGAGTTTGGTTACTATCATATGAGTCAAAACTGTTTTTGCATTAAAACCTAAACCTAACTAGAAATGATGCAAAGTTGCTATTGTATTAGATTGAAAATTTTACACTAAACTTCACATCAAAGCATAAATCAAAATCACTTAAAGTTCAAACACAAATTATACTCTACTTGAGAACCACAAGCCATTGATTATGAACAACATGTCTAAAGAACCCTAAATACTCAACACATAAAATAAATTCAAACTGTGAAAGAAAGAGAAAGAAACATACTCAGAGCAACTATTAAGCAATCTCTGAATATCATCATCACCAACCGGAACATCAGAATCCCCCAACTTAGCTTCCTCAAGTTTCTCAATCTCCTTACTCCAAAGACCAGCATGCAGCTTCTGCTTCTTCAACCTATAATCCTTCTTAATATTCTCCAAACTATAAAGCGCACCGTTTTCCTCCTTTTTCTCATTATCCTCCTTCTTCGAACCTTTTCTCCTTTCGTTCCAGTTCTCGTTCATCTCCTCCACAAACGCCTTCGTTTCCGCGTCGGCTTCGGTGACGAAGTTCACGTCACCCTCCCATGGAGCTCGTGCTTTTGGTGTTAGGTCTTGTGGTAGCCATGCGGATTCCCACGCTTCGTTCCATTCGTCTTCGCCGCTCCGTGAGTTGCGGATTGAAAGATGACGTGTTGTTGCTGGGAGGTTGAGGGTGGGTTGTAATCGGAGATTTGGTGTGAATTGCTTTGCTGTTGCTGTGAATTTTCGAAGGGTTTGCATTTTTTTTTTTTTTGTGGTGTTTGAAGGGGGAGAAAGTGAAGTTCAGTGTTTCGCTCTGGTTTGGGGGAGAAGATGGGGTTAGATGATTGGGCCTTGAATGGGCTTTTCGTGTGAAAATCATATGGGCTTGAAACAATCATACTACACCGAGAAAAATATACCGGGCACCCTTATATATTTCAATAATGTCAAAAATACTTCTCTCTTATCTACCTTTTTCAAAATGTACGGTTTGTGCTAAATTTTTACTATAAAAAAAGTGAAAAAAAAATTAAAATAATTATGTTTAATAAAAAAATACCAAAATAACCAAGTTTTCGGGGTATTTACCAAACTGTCTAGGTTTAGGATGAACAATAAGTGAATGCGCCATACCAAATGGCGCATATGAACCCTGCATGCCAATCCAAATGGCGCAAATGAAGGAGATTTTAGGGCACATGCATGTTAGCCAAACCAAATTGCGCATGCACTCATCATGCAACACATAGGCGCCATTTCATTTGGCTCCTATGTGTTGTGCCTTTTTTTTTCAAAATTAACCCGTTTCGGGTATTTTCGCGCAAAGTTTTTATTTCCGGTCTTTTATTTTCGTAAAAACATCTGATAAATCGAGTTCGTAAAATTCTTATTAACCCTAAATAATGTTTGCGTCGTCGATTTTGGTTTTTTACTAAAGCACAATTTATTGATGAAAGACTGAGGAAAGGTTACAAGAGTTGCATGCGAAATTGTTACATTGTCGAAAAAAAATACAGAGTAGATTAAACTTGCGATGAGGTTGAGCCACGACTAGGGCATCTTTTTCTATTGTGCCCCACCTGACGACAAATGCTGCATTTTCGTTCCATTTTGTCGTGGACGTCCATTTCGGTTCTAATCCGTGTACTATTGGGACGACCCTTTTTCTTTCGCCGCATTGCGTCGTTATGCCAAACTACCTCTCCATCATACTCAGGCCAGTAATCCTCCTTGGCTACCACTGGAAACGTAGCACTGTAAACTCGGAGCAATGTATGAGTCTTGTAAATTGGAGACAGTAGTGATTTTGCGTCGCGGTGCGCATACGCACATCCAGCTATGACGTGTGAGCAAGGCATACGAAAAGATTGAAACCTTCCACAGTCGCGCCAATCTTCGTCCAGAAGAACCCTATATTGTTGTCTTGGCAAACCCTCATTATGGTCAATTGTTTCGCGCACACTGAACGTGCGGTTGAATCGGTCGAAAGAAGTAACTTGATGAGTGTTTGCTTTTGCCGACTGTTGTTGTATAAATTTCATGCAACTATCACTTAATAGTTGACCAGAGTGCCTAACATCACCCCATTTCCTACCTCTCGTTGAGAAGAGCGAAGCCATCCTAAAGTAGGTAGCCTCCACTAGTGCTGTGATAGGAAGGTTACGAATGCCTTTGAAAACGCCATTCATGGATTCCACGAGATTTTTCGTCATATGGCCCCATCGCACGCCTTTGTCGTAAGCCCTTGTCCATTTCTCCCTAGAAAGGTTATCTATCCAACTACCTGCCTCTGGATTTGTCATTACAATCTCACTCCGATAATGCTGGAATGTGGGTTGGGCCAATGCATAACCAGCATTGCCCAAGGCCTTCCTTAGATGTCTGTCCTTGATCTCCCGCATGAAGTTCTGGGCGATGTGGCGAATACAATAGACGTGTTTTGATGGCGGGTCATGCCATCTGTTTGCTGGATTATTATAAGCACTCTCTATGGAAGCGTGCCTATCAGAGATTAAACAGATCTCAAGCTGATGAGCAACATGTTCTCGGAGGTTCCTTAGAAAGAAACTCTAAGCCGCCGCAGTTTCACCTTCGACAATTGCGAACGCCACTGGAAATATGTTGCTGTTCCCGTCTTATGCAACCGCCATGAGCATGGTTCCTTTGTATTTTCCGTATAACCATGTTCCATCATTTGAAGTATGGGTTTACAATGTGCAAACCCTCGTACGCAAGGTTTGAACGCCCAAAAAAGCCGATGGAATATTCCATTTCCTTGGACAGGGTTTCCATCCGGGGCATGCGCGGGCAGTGTCTCTAGAATAGTAACAATTCCAAGTGCGTAACTATGTAGCACATTGAGGTATCGGGGAAGAATTTTGTATGACTCCTCCCAATTGCCGTAGACTGTCTCAATTGCCTTTGTTTTTGCAACCCACGCCTTTCGGTAAGATGGAGTGTAGTTGAAGGTTGTAACTATATGCGAGATAATATTTTTGACCTTCAGAGACGGATCAGAGCTTATTAGAGGCAAGATCTCCTGACAGATGAGATCGGCACTGAGTTTCGTATGATCCTGGGAAGTGTTAGGGTTGACACACGTGTGTTGTTGCGTAATCGACCCTATTTTCCATGCATTACTTCTCTTCCTATAAGAAGCCAACAGTCTGAAGCCACACTCTGGATTTTTACAAGTGATTACATACCGTTCCAGGTTTGAACGATCTACGTCAAAATCAACGTTGTGCGCCATGTGCCATTTTTTTATTGTTCTAAGACAAGCCTCCTTAGAAGGAAACTTGTCTCCTTCCTTTAACTCATCGTCATTTTGGATGTAGGGTGTGAAGAAGATGTCAGATGATGGTTTATCACCTTGCAGGTTCAAGTTACTCATATGTGCTGGAGGTGCGTACACATGAGCTGGAGGCACCGACATGTGTTGCTCGTCGTCGGATTCCTCGTTGACCATGTCGTCAAATTCAGTTTCCAGATCTTCTTCTTCCTCGTCTATGACATCAACCTCTTCTTGCTCGTTGACTGGTGGGTCTATAACTTGCGACTAGACAACATGAGTTTCTTGTGTCCCAACATGTAGAGTAACGTACTGGTCGATGGAATCCAAGCCAGAGTATTCGTGGGTAGTAAACATATCTTGCAGGTCTTCGTCAGTTGAAATCTCCATCTCATAAAACTTGACAGTGTTGTTGTCATTGAAAGAGGGACATTGGTAAAAAAATGTTTGCAATAGGACCCATTGCAATCTTAGCGTGTAGTCGCTGAATGAAGGATGTAAAGGTTGCTCTTTTGCTTAACAAAAATGGCACAACTTGAGTGTTTCTCATCACAAAACCGGCTATTTAATGTGAGTAAGTCTCACCGTTTAGATGGGCATGTACAAGGTATTGGGTAGATGAAGCCATTTTTTCGGGTTAGTGTTTGGGTGTTGTAATTTCAGGTCAGAGAAGGCAATATTGATTGTGTGTGTTGTAATGTTTAGAAAATATTGGTTGTCTTATATAGGGTAATTCTTACAACTTTGCATTGTCTCAAGACACACAAACGCTAATATATGTCTGTCCCAAGATTCCAAATTGAACATAAAAGACAGACGCACACTGATCTAGGTCTGTCCCAAGATTCCAACACGACGAGACTAGACAGACGCATGCTGATCTATGTCTGTCCCAAGATTCCAACATGACGAGACTAGACAGACGCACGTTGATCTATGTCTGTCACAGGATTCATAATTGACGAGACTGGACAGACGCACACTGATCTATGTCTGTCACAGGACTCATAATTGACGAGACTAGACAGACGCATTTGGGGAAAAAATTATAAAGAATAAAATTATAAAAAAAAATTGAAATGTGTGTTTTAGAAGTGTTACTATCTCCATAATTATTTATGAAATGTGCATTTTTTTAATCATATTTTAGCGATGTAAATATACAGGTTCTCTCTTTCTTCTCATTCCTTCACTCGACAGTTTCAACTTTCAACCATTGCGGGCTCAGAGGCCCATATAAACCGCGTTTTCGATTTTCTCATCGTTCTTATTGGAAAACCCCTTCAATACGACACACAATGGTGAGTTTTTTTATTCTTGTTCATAAATGATTTTCCTATCAGCGATATTCTGTCTTTTTTCTCTTTCTTTCTAAGTGAATTTTTAGATTGTTGAAAACAATTATAGAGATAGTGGGCATAAAAAGTCACGACGAGAATAGACAGACGCACGCTGATCTATGTCTGTCACAAGATTCCAAATTGATGAGACTAGACAGACGCACACTGATCTAGGTCTGTCCCAAGATTCCAACACGACGCGACTAGACAGATGCACGCTGATCTATGTCTGTCACATGATTTTCCTATCAACGATGTTCTGTTTTTTTCTCTTTCTATATATATATGTATATATATATATATATATATATATATATATATATATATAATCTTATATGTTAAAATATTTTTATATATATATATATATAATCTTATATATATATATATATAATCTTATATGTTAAAATTATGTTCAGACAACCACAACTAACACAACAACCACATTAATTTTAATTAAATGATCCGGCGTTTGCAACACAAAACAACCGGTAGAACACGATATTACTTTGCAAAAAAGAAAATAACACAGAACAACTGATAGTACACGAAATCACATTGCAACAAGTAAAACAACACTTAATCTTAACTACTCAAGTATCACTGCAAGAACAAGTGGATTTTCAACGCCTCGGTTTACTTCGCCACTGTATGTCCAAAACATTAGATCCACGTCCATATCGTCTTTCACACGATCCCAATAATACATGTACGTGCCTTCTGGGTTATTATCTGTCAACGTAATGTATGGACAACGATAATCTATCTATTTAACTTTCCTGGTTGGACCATCCAGTTGACGAAACCCGGTGTTGATGGCTCTAACAATTCTCTTGAAATCCCAATGAGGGTTCAGGCAAACCCGCATGTGACTACCTTCCTCAAAAAAGACTACAGCCCAAACTAAATTCATTTTTAAGTGTTTGCAGTAAGAAGAAAAAAAGAGTTAATACTTCAACTCCACACACACACCTCTATTTATAGAAGAGCAGGCCACTTGTGGCAACTTTTTTTTAGCGGGTAAATATGGCGGGAATAACTTAAAATATTATTAATACTCATAGGAAACTTTGTAACGATAAAATATCATTTCATTGAAATATGCTAAGAGCATTTGATTGAACGGTACAGAAGTTACAGAAATGATAAAGAAACTGCGGCATCTAGGATATTACAACGGTTAAAACAATGTCTTCTATGTCCTCCATCATCCGAGTGCATTGGATGTCGTCTTCCATAGTCTCCCACCAACGCTGTCTTTCAAGAAAAACACCACCCCTTGTTCTAAGCCTCTTGATAGATCTGATTTCTTCGTCGGGACTGTACTCCCCGTCCAAAAACCTCAGGATGGTTCTCTTAAGTTGTTCCATGGAATGGATATTCCAAAACATAACCTGCATGGGAGGTTTGACGGCAGAGAAAATAACGTACTCGTTCCTTCTATAGCACAATTAGGGTTTCCTCTATAAGAAAAAACGTAAACCCTAATTTTCAAAAAAAAAAAATAGGGCTTGTACTAATGCGCCAAATGGAATGGCGCATATGTACATTTTGCTAACTGGAATGCGCCAAATGGAATGGCGCATTAGA
Source organism: Vicia villosa (assembly GCF_029867415.1). Lineage (NCBI taxonomy): Eukaryota > Viridiplantae > Streptophyta > Magnoliopsida > Fabales > Fabaceae > Vicia > Vicia villosa. The sequence continues at coordinate 90,793,526 of NC_081181.1, read as the reverse complement.
AGGAATTTTCAAAAAAAAAGCCATTTCATTTGGCGCATTTGTATGGTATGTGGTCCCCACCTGTTAACGTCTTAATAATTTCAGTCTTTCGCATGCGTATGAAACGATTCCTGCAACCTCGCATGCGTCTGAAACGATTCCTGAAATGATTCCTGATAAGATTCCTGAAACGATTCCTCCTAATACTGCATGCATGCAACCTTAGCTGGCACCTAGTTCTGCTCTGCATGCATGTCACCATGTCCTGTCACCGAAAGTTATGTTGCATGCATGCCAACCACTTCTGCATAAGCAACACCTAGCAACTATGAATGTGTTGACATGTCCAGCATGTAGCTTGTTACCGTTTTTGCCTCATCAGTATATATACTACTTAGGGCTCTGCAGACTTCTCACCACTTTCACTCATCTACTCTCACAATAATCCTTTTGCTTTCAAATTCCAAATTTCCAGTGTTCAACCATATCTCTCTTAACAATGGGTGATACGCACCGAGGAACCCCCGGGAACATCGCAGCCTTTGTAAGTATTTTACTATTACGTTAATAACATGCACCTGTCTGTGATTAAATAACTGAATACTTATGCATACATAATTATTTTCAGGACGCTCAACGTTTCCGGACTCGTAGTCACTCGACCATCGCTCTGGACGACCGCATAAGACCCTACTTGGACGTTGCTGGCTTCGGACCGATTAGCACCATCGCTGAGTCTTCTATTGATCACAAATTTGTTCTGGAGTTGCTAGAACGCTGGAGGCCGGAGACACACACTTTCCATCTTCCAACAGGGGACTGCACCATCACCCTGGAGGATGTTCATATATTACTAGGCCTTCTAGTTGACGGGAAGGCAATTAATGGCTGTGTAATGCAGGCAAATTCACTATGCTTTCAAGCAATTGGCATAGACTTAATAGAGGGACGAGTTGGAGCTAGGGGACAAGGTGTTAATCTTAAGAGGTTAAGGCTTTATCATGATAATTTTCGGTTGGATGATGCGTCTCCCCAAGAGACCATACTTCAGAAAACCAGGTGCTACCTACTCTTGCTAATTGGAAACGTTTTGTTTCCAGATAGTACTGGTAACACTGTTAATTTTATGTATCTTCGTTTATTAATGGATTTTACTAGAGTTGGTCTATATAGTTGGGGGTCTGCAGTGCTGGCTACGGTGTACCAATCCCTGTGCAAGAACTCAAAATATGATTCTTGCACATTCTATGGCTGCGCTCTGTTGGTGCAGGTGTGGGGGTGGTGGAGGATGCCCATAAATGGCCCCGGTTAACAATGGCAGTTGGACCTTTCCATATGCACTGAGGTAAGTTTTTAATATACCATATTTTTCATGCACAATTAGTGGATTATGATATACTCCACTCTAACTAAATCATTTAACTTACGTTGTAGATTTTGCGTGAAAAAAATGGACTTCACACTAAATCCGCGGTCAAATATCACAATGTACCGCCAGCTGATTGATCACCTAGGACCCCAACAAGTATTATCTCTAATCTTTTGCTCTTTTATAAGCGTATTTTTTATAAATATTTTCCCGAAATAATGTATAACTCTTATGCATGCAGTTTATATGGACACCGTATCTCAAGTGCGACCATGAGCCTAGAGCTGCAGATGCAGAAATTTGGACTAAAAAATGTTGCCTGATCCAGTACAACATCATCGAAATGCATCATAGTGACTGGGTCATGCTACAGTTCGGAATGCGTCAACGTATACCCGACCCTCCAGTTGACTTGGGAGTGTGGCACCTCAGACGAGTCAACCATCAATGGACTCACCAAAACTGGAAGGATTTTGCACCCGATCACCGCCAAATGTGGAAGGACCGTCGCCAATATGTCCTCAACTTCCCCGTTAGTGATCATGAGATGAAACCGTCCGCCGAGTACATGAGTTGGTATCGTACGGTTACAACCCCTGACTTGTTTATTGCAGATCCGTTCTACTTAATAGACCCTCGTGCTCACAACTACATCCTACCCCAATAACCTGGAGAGGAACAACAACAACAACAACAACAACGGCAACAACAACGCCAACAACAACGCCAATAACTACAACAACAACTGCAACAACAACAACTGCAGCAACAACAACTACAACAACAACAACTGCAGCAACAACAACAAAATCTATTCAATACTCCATCCCGTTCTGCCCGCAACTACCGACAACCAAATATGTTCCAATCACAGTCTCAACCTTTTTAAGAAGCTGAAGACCAACATCATTCCGCTAGCCAATATCAGACCCAATCACAACCATTTGGATTTGCAGCGTTTGCAGGGTCCACAAGATTGTTCAGCCAAAACCTTACGCCCGGTTCGTCAAGCCTACATCTAAGTCCCGACGATGGTCCTCATGATGAATCCTCTCACCGTGGCACCCCTTCTGGCTATACAACATCGTCGAACCAATTCGGCTTTAATCAAGGTAGTTCTAGTGTTGCTGGGTGCTACGAACCTGAAGTCGTTCCCCTGCCCACCCCCCACCACAATTTAACACTTATGAGGGCTTGGGTAACCGACTATACAACAGTCGGTTTCCAGAAAATTATGGTGGCTTGGACGAATTCATAGACAGCGACCCACAGAACAACCCACTTCCAGGCCCGGTTACACAGACCCAGCAAGAAGCACGAAGGGGTAGGGGTAGGGGTAGAGGTAGGGAAAGGGGTGGTGCTAATCTTCGCGGCGGCATCAACAATCGCGGTAAACGTGTGATAACAAGACCAGGGTGCGGAACAGATGGCTATCTTGGTGATGGACGCCATTAAGCATTTTGTTGTGTTTTCTTTAGTCAATTGTGTCGATGTATCATTTCTTTAATCAATTGTAATCGATGTTTCGTTTCTTTAATCAATTGTAACCGATGTTTCGTTTTCGATTATCAAATGCCAATTTACGTTTTGTGCACTAAATTATAAAAACTAAAAAAATAATTTAAAAATTAATATATATAATGACCACTTAACTAATAAAAAAAAATTGAAAAAAAATTAAAAAAATAAAATAGCTAACCCTAATGCGCCAAATGGTTTGGCTATTAGGGCAAAAACCTAGCCTAATGCGCCATTCCATTTGGCGCAAACACTCCCTATTTTAGTGTTAGCCAAATGGTTTGGCGTATTCACCAAAATTCAACACTTATGCGCCAAACCAAATGGCGCATTCACTTTTAGTCGGTCCCAAACCTAGACAGTTTGGTAAATACCCCGAAAACTTTGTTTTTTTTTGTATTTTTTTATTGAACATGGTTATTTAAAATTTTTTTTCAAAAAAAGTAGTAAACGGCGGGAAATTCGATGGTTTTATAAATGAAAATCCGATAGATTTTTTTATTGGTAAAAAAATATATTTTTTACGGGGTTTTAGAAAATTCAATTTTATCGAATTTTTCAAATTATTCTGTGTATGATTTTAGTTTATTAGAAATTTCAAAACTCTACTATACCGGATATTTTTCCCCACCCCTAAAAATCGGTTAGTTATATAAGTATGATGTATTTAAATGCGCCTGAGATGCATAATTTATTTACAGATTTTACAAGTTTTATACAAACTTTGAAATTTTTAATCGAGTTATGGTACCTGTTAGTAATTCATTATATCTTTTAATCAACAAATATTTTCATCCCAGACTGAAGTGTTATTATAGGCATAGTCTATTGGGGGAGAATGTTAATATTGTTGTTACTTTTCGTTCTAATACAACAAATGGGCAAAGAGGGAGGCTAGACAAATTGACTATGGATTGTGAGAGGGTGATCGGAAAAATAGCAAGTGTACTATTTTCACCGATGTAGTTATAATGGGTTTTACCCCAAGTATCGATCTCAAGGATTGCGTAGGAAATATAAGTGATTGTGACGAGTCAATTAAACAAAAGGACAAAGGGGTGTTTTTGCTTATAAAGAAATAAGTGAATTAAAATAAATAAGCTGAAATTAGAATTGAACTTTTCTATAAAATGAGAATAATGCCAAGGTAAGGTGTATGATGTGCTTTATAACTTCTCTGAATAAAGATCTCTTTAACAAGTTCATAGGATGCAATTATTTATTCTTAAAGATGTTTTCCTAAGTCCTTAGTGAAAACCTTTTGGTTTATAATCCTATTACCTAAGTCCTTAGAGACATAGGAGAAAACCAAAGGTGTAATTAATCAAGAATTTCTAAATAACCTTACGGAATCCCTAGTCCTAGGTAATAACTATATGGTTCAATTGTATACAAACCTTAACAATCGTAGTCCTACAAATTGTTAACCACACAACAATCCTTATTGATCAAATAAAGACAGCATTAAGAACATTATACAATTGAATTGAATAAAATGATGTTTGATTAAAGAAATACGGAATTCAGAGTCATTACAAATCACATCAGGGACACCCCCTAGCATTGGGGGGTTTAGCCTTTCATAGTATTCAAGAAACACAGATTAAAGAGTTTAGACATTACAAAGATGAGTGAAAACTTTGATCTTCAATGGTGTCCACCGTTGAATCTCTTCGTCTCCCAAACCCTTGATGAAGCTATCTTCTCCTCTCTTTGGAATTCTATCGTATTCTGCAAAAAGTATCTTCTCCTTGTCTCTCCAATCACTTTTAATCTCTCTTGGTTTTCAGATCCAAGACAAGATACCCAAATTGCCCCTGGTGCTTTTAAAAATATCAAAACAACAAAAAACAGAATTTTTGTCCGCACCAACTGACACGGTCGTGTCACTTGACACAGGCGGACCGTGTCAGCTTCTGCCACTTGGGGGAGATTACTTAATGAGGTCTGACACGGCCGTGTCAGGTGACACGGGCAGACCGTGTCAGCCTCTGCCTATCCACTCTATTTTTGCTCTTCGTTTCCTTTTTGTGTACCACTTGGACATGCGATCTTTCTTCAATCCAAAGCCAACCTGAAACAATCACCAAACGATATCAAAAGCACCTAATAGACAAAGAGAAATAGCACAAAAACAAATTGCATACAAATAAACTATAACTAGATAAATTAAAGAAAAACACTTAAAAACAACCACAAAGTGTTACCAAGCATGACGATCTTGTGCCGAATTCATGATGAAATTAAGTATAAATGGTGACCGATCAGAGGGGAGGAAACTACAAGAATCATAAATTGTCTTAAGTCACTTGTAGTAGAATAGCTAAATGCCCATTTAAGTTAAGTTGTAGCGGTTGGAACATAAAGTTTAAATGTGGTACTCAGAACCATGATCTTGCTAAGGATTTAGAGGGTCAAGACATATTAGGCCGTTTAAAATCCGATGAAAGACAGTTTTGAAGGATAGAAAAACACTTAGAAATGGGGGTTGAATAAGTGTGACTTTAAAACTCTTAAGATAAAAATAATGAACACAATATTTTTATCCTGGTTCGTTGTTAACGAAACTACTCCAGTCCACCCCCTTAGAGTGATTTACCTCACCTGAGGATTTAATCCACTAATCACACAAGATTACAATGGTTTTCCACTTAGATACCCTCTAAGTCTTCTAGAGTATTCTGATCACAACCTGATCACTCTAGGAACACGATGCCTAGATACCCTCTAAGACTTTCTAGAGAATCCGATCACAACTTGATCTCCTCTAGTTCTTTACAAATGAATGTAAACAAATTCTTACAAGAGTTATACAATGCTTCTTAAAAAGCTATAATCACAACTGTGATATTTCTCTTAAAGTTTAAGCTTAATCTCACTAAAATATTACAAAAGTAATGAAGTGAGGTTGAAGATGAAGTTTGAGAGCTTTTGAATTTGACAGCGTTTCTGTATGTTTGCGCAAAGTGTTGTATTCAGCTTCTCATCAGAACTTCTATTTATAGGCGTTTGAGAAGATGACCGTTGGGAGCATTTAATGCGTTGCGTGATCCATACAGCATTGCATTTAATGTTTCACTCTTTTGTCAACTACCTCGAGCCTTGCTTTTCCTGCTTTAACTGACTTTGCCTTTAATAGCTTCTAACGTTCCTTTTGTCAGTCAGCGTAGCCTGCCATCTTGTACTTGCTTCTGATTTGATCTTTGTAGATACAACGTTTGAATATATCAGAGTCATAGCAGCTTGGTGCAGAGCATCTTCTTGTCTTCTGACCTTGAAGTGCTTCTAGCGTGATACCATGAGAACTTCTGTGCTTCTGCTTCTGATCTCAAGTTCTTATGATGCTTCAATAGACCATGTTCTGATTCTACTTGACCATCTTCTGATGTCTTGCGAGAGCATGTTCTGATGTTGCATGCTGAACCTTCTGAGTCAGTGCTTCTTGCGCTGATTTTGTGCATACTCTTTATATATTTCCTGAAATGGAAATTTCATAGGATTAGAGTACCACATTGTCTCAAGCAAAATTCATATACATTTTTATCATCAAAACTAAGAATATTGATCAGAACAAATCTTGTTCTAACAAGTTTGTAAATGACATTACAAAATACCACATCGCGTCGAGGTTCATGGTGGTTGCGCTAAAATATATGGATGTTGATCATCTAACGATTACAACGCAAGTGTATAAGGCAAGATCAACATACCAGTCTTTTATCAGAGGTCCATACACTTACACGAAACATCTGTTGACCCTAATTCATGATGAGAAGTACTTATGCTAGACCAAAAATAGGGTGGAATCAGATGTTATTGTTGATATATTCTGGACATATCCTAATTCTATGAAGTTGTTGAACGTGTTTCATTTGATCTTAATCTTTAAGTGTACATACAAAACCAATATGTATCAGTTCCCAATACTTGACATTCTTAGTGTTACGTCAACCAAATTGACTTTCTCAATTAGGTTTTCCTACTTGAAACATGAAAGGGAGGCGAACTTCATATGGGCACTAGAGAAGTTGAAAGAGTTGTTTACATCTGAGAAGTTGTTTCCCAAGGTCATGGTGACGAATCGAAAAATTTCCTTGATGAATGCATTGAAGTTGAGAAGCACAAGGCTAAAACACACACACACACACACAAAACTTTTTTCAAAATGATTTACCAAAATAAAATACTTTGAAAACATCTGGAAGTTGTATTACATGAATTGGGAGCATTCAAAATAGTCATGGGTGAAATTTTGACTATTCTAACCAATTAGGCCATATGCTTAATCGATTAGAAATGCACAAACTTAAGGCCCATGTGTAACACCCTTCTAAACCCCGCGGCAATTAATAAAATAATCAAAGTAAAACATAAAAACAAGGGTGCCACAATTAAATAAAACAAATAAACCAATTGTAGTCTTATGTCATGCTTTAATAGGAACGGTCACTAAACAACATTATCATGTTTATCACAGCGGAATAACAAAACATCTTCCAAATAATTCCAACGAAAGATAATCCAAACCAAACAAAATAGAGTGTAACAAAATTAAACTCTAAATCTATCGATCCCAGTGTTACAAGACCAGAGCATGACCAACACGACCCAATGACTGGATTAACTCTACGAGCTATCCTCACCAAAGTAAATAAGCCGCTACTCTTCAATCTGAAAATGTCAACATGTAAGGGTGAGTCTCATTCATAATTAATAAATATTATGCATTCATAGGCAACAAAACATCATAATATATCATTCACCCAACACGCAATATATTCAGATTTTCAATTGTCATTCATCAACCACAACAAATACATCACCCAACATAACACTGAAATTCATTCAATCATGTTATGACAAAAATGCATATGAATCAACTGACACTATGCATGTGGTACCAATAAGCCGTGGAATTAATCCACCAGAGCGATCTAAACATCACCGAGATACGGCCCTACCGGCACAAACTCCACACAATGGGAATTATGCCCACCACAAATCCAAACATCACCGGGATTCAGTTATGAAAATGATTTATGAATGCACACATATGACATACTTACACATCACCGATCCGATGAAATACATCGTCTCACCATAACTCACCATTATCATCACCAACAAGTATGCACATATATCTGCATCATTCAATCATTCACACATTTATCACGACAATTATAGCAATAATCACATTTCTTCTGTTACCATACCAATACATTGTCATATTCACAAAACCACATATGCACAATGATAATTTCCCCAAAACAATTAAATCGAGTACTTAAAAAAATAAATCGGCCACTGCGCATTTCTCTATTTTATATTATAAAACATTTAATTAACTTCGCATCACCTAAAACGACACATAAAAAGGATACACGGATCAAAAGATACGCTGTTTCAAAGTTCAGAAATTTTTTGCACTATAGGGTCCGCTTAGCGACCCTCCAGCGCGCTTATGGAAACAATTTTCCAATAACCCCGCTTCAAGCGGTCTAAGACAATAACGAACCACGTTAGGACCTCCGCTTAGCAAGCTCAATTAATTTTTGAAAAACGAACAGCATCCGCTTAGCGAGCCTGAGGCCGCTTAGCGGACGTGCGATTATGCAGAGTTTCACCTCTGTGACAGACCTGCGATTCCACACATCCTTCACCCAAAATCCCTTCTACACATCGATTAAAGGCATAAAATCACTATATACACCATCACACATCATCAAACATCAATAAAAACATGTTTTCAATCAATAGTTCATGTAATTTCATCAATTACCCTAAACTATGACATTCCCAAACCTAACAATCCCAACCCCAATATATCCAATTGAATCAAACCATATCTTAATCAATTCTATCATCTATAATTACATAAGAGAGATTAACCGGAAGAGTCCCCTCTTACCTTGATTCAAAGTTTCTTGAAAGCCTTCTTCCTTTTCTTCTCCTCTTCTATATTCTTGTACGTGTTTTGCAAAACCTCCTCTTCTCACTCTTCTGTTTCTCTATTTCCAATTTCCTTTATTATTATTATGAAAGAAAAATAGAAAATAACTTCAGTAGGGCCTCACACGTAACACACCCTCTTTATTAAACGCAACATCAAGCCCATTTACTTCTTTCACAATTTTCCCAATTAATCCGATTAATTAATTAACTCCAATAATTAATTTAAATTCCAAATAAATAAATAAATAAATAGGAATTATGGGGTGTTACACCATGCTAGTCTGAACCCGCCTTGATTTTAAGGGCATCCAATCGATTGGGTCATGATGTCAATCGGTTGACTAGGCTATTTTTAACATTTGTGATTTTGGGCCTTGTGTTAGATTTTCTTTTTTGCTTTCTCTTTTCCACCCCTGTCTAGTTTATTTGCACCTCTTCTCTATAAATGACTAGAGAGCTTATTTATTAGGTTAGCCAAATTATTTTAATTGTAGATTAAAATTAAATGCACTATTTTAAAGGATTAATTGGAGTTTTCTGATCATTTCAACTTTAAAATAGTGTTCTACCTCAAATATTAAGAAGTCTTGATATACCTTCCCTCTTTAAAGGGAACACCAACACATTGTGGTGTATCCTTCTCCGTGGATAGTTGGATGCGAGAGTTAGTTGAACAACGAGATAGATATGTCTATTATAGACGTATCCACTCAACCTATTACGAGGTTAGATGATCACTGAAGATCAGTGATCATGGTTGTCAAACTCGCGGGTAAACTCGTAAACTCATACGAGTCTGCGAGTCAAGGAAGCAAAAACAAGTAGACTATTGCATATAATATTTTTTTTGATAGACTTGAGTAAACTCAGATAGACTCGCACAAACTCGTACAAACTCGTTAGTCTATGTGGAGTTTACAAGTTTATAATTTTTTTTAAATTTTCCTTTTTTTTTTGAAAAAAAAAACCCAAAAGGCCCAAATTCCCAAGAAGAAATTATTTTTTTAAAGGAAACCCCTTATTTTATTGTTTGTATTAAAAACATCTCTCTCCTAGTCTCTTCTTACGCCAAAGTTTCTCATCCTTTCATCAACGGTGTGGCCTCTTTTATCCCTCTCTTCTTGTGTTCATGTTCATTCTCGTAACTCAATCTTTCGTTGTTTCTCATCCCTTCATTGACAATGTGGTTGTGTTTGTCTGTCTCTTGTTGTGTTTGCATTCATTGTCGTAACTCAATCCTTCATCGTGTAAGTGTTCTTTTATATGTTTCACTTGGATGCTTCTCTTGTATATTCTTTTGTGTTATGTTCTCTTGTGTAAAGATGATGTACTATTTCATTTTAATCAGATCCACTGATCGCCAATCCCATGTATCAATTTGCACATGATAAAATGGTTTAGAAGATTTATGATTTATGGCAAAACAAATTTTTGTCTGTTTTGCAACAATGCATTTCTCCCATGAATTTTTTTTACAATCTTTGCTAATTAATTAATAATTATTATTATAAAAGAACATGCATGCATAAGTGTTGCAAGGATGTTTGAAGCCATTAGCACATTTATTTTATTTTATTTTATTGCTTTATGTAGTATTCAATTAAGAAGGAATTAATATTTTAGGTCTTTAACTACATACTTTGCTATTTTGTTTGTTCTATTATCGAGTTTTTTTGTTAAGAAGTTTATTATGGAGTATGAAATTTTAATTTTGATGTTAATTGGTGTTCTATTTTATATATTTGTGTCATATATGAGACATTTCCAAGTTTATAAATATATGTGTGCGTCTTATATGTGCCACTTATAGGTTTTTGGAAGTCATTTTTAATTTTCCATAGACTCGTAAGAGTTTGCGAGTTGAGTCTACGGACCCTTTACGAGTCTAAATAGACTCGCAAGTCTGACAACCTTTTCAGTGATGTTGAGATCATCCTCAACAGAAAAACTTTGCTTTGATCACCATCAACGATTATTTTTTGGGTCAGAGACTTAAAAAACATTGTATACTCATATTATTTGCTTTGCACAACTTCATTTAATATGCGCAAAGACTTCGAGTTGCAAAGCATCCCTGCAAAACATATTAGCGTTTCACCTTTGGTACCAAAATTTTCTTGGGTCCAGGTGCGTTAATGCTCCTAGAAGTTCTATAAGGTTATTAACTTTAGACCTTTTAAACTTATCAAAACAAAATGGATCTAAGTGGCTGAATCTATTACAATGTGAGCATTTATAAACAAGATGGTTCAGTTTCTTCCTATTTATCTTTTTATTTGGTGTTCTATCTGATTTAAATCCTAGTCCATTTTTATTTAATGAAGGCCTCTGACTTGATAAGATCAAGTCAAGATTTTCTTTCCCCTTAGTAAATTTACTTAGGGTTTCGTGCATATATGTAATTTATTATTTCAATGGGACAGAAGTCTCACAAGTTCCAGTTGAGTTTCTAGTATTAGCTATTTCTAAATTAAATGTTTTATTGCTTTCTTCAAGAAACTCTATATGCTCCTTAAAGTCTAAGTTGTGTTTTTTAATCTTATCATTTTCTTCAATTAACTTAGCACTTATTTTAAACAAATACTTGTATGATGGCTTTGTTACCTCATAATCATCTTCCTCATGGGATGCTTTCAAGAAAACTTCATCTTCTTTGTTGGAAGAGGATTCCTCTATGGTTCTCCCTGAGGTTGATTTTTCATTTGAGGGGGCTTAGTTTTCTTTTCATCTTTTGAAGATTTCACTGGATGATGCTTCTTCTTCATATCCTCTCACATATGAGGTTCCGTCATATGATGTTGAATTTTCCAAGGATCGTTCAATTACTGATTATGTTCTTTTGAAAGACACCATTGGAGTTGTTTAATATGAGTTTGATGAATTTGTTGAATATTATTCCATCTTTGAGTTAGTACCTTCATCCATCTTTAAGTAATTTAACTAATTCCTTCAATTTTTTTATAGTTTCATCCTTCTTTGATTTCTCCTTAAATTCATAAGCACTCCCATATCTTGATTTAAGGATTGAGCTAAATTTCCAATTCTTAATTCTTAGATATTGATTAAGTATCGAAAAGTAAATAAGTAGAAATAAAGAGTTAAGAGTGTGTTTGGATGAAGCATTTTAATGAGGTAATGTAATGTTTTGAGGGAATTTAAAATGATTTGCATAAAATTTATTGTTTGGATACAAAAATGAAGAATTGTTAAAATGATAGAAATTTATAGAGTATTTTATCTATGTTAAATTTAATCATTTTGAAATGACACCAAAAACTAAAAACTTTGAAATTCCCCTCATACTTCATAGAATGTATTTGTTACTATTATTTCTTCAAATTTCGCAAATTGGTCCTCATATTTTCCAAAATTACAAATTTGATCCCAAAAATTTTCAAAAAATTGCAAATTGGTCCTTAATAATTTTTAAATTTTACAATTTGGTCCTTCAACTTTTTAAAAATTGCACATTGGTCCCTAATTTTCAATTTTTTATTTAGTCCAAAAAATTTAAATTTTATAAAAAATGACCCCAAAATTCTAACAATGAATTATCTTAATACTTCATCCAAACAAAATAATTTAAAAATGAATGGATTTCAATTGAATCATTTAAATTACTTTGAATTTTAAATTCCTTTAAAATTTCCAATTACCTCATCCAAACACACTCTAAGGGTAAGAGAAATGACAGAAGGAATTTATACAGGTTCAGTCAAGAAGACTTAGCCATGTCTCCAAGGTTTGATCGTGAGAGTATCCAATAATACTTAAGAGATTTTAGTAGGTCAAACTCTCGAATCCCCTTATACAAGGAAAAATGAATTTTCAGGCCAACTTCCAATCAAACAACGATCAACAGACTTATCTCAAGTTAAACTGATATTTTCTACAGACTTATCTCGAATCAAGATGAGCTTTTGACTAGGGTGAACTCACAAAGCAAACCGAGGTTTTGACCAGGATGAGCACGAACCAAGATGAGATTTTAAACCACGCGTATCTCGAACCACAATGAAATTTTCACCGGGGTGAACTCACGAACCAAATAGAGATTTTAAATAGAGTTGGTCTTAAATCGATGTAATCTTTTAAACAACCTGAGCTGAATTGAACTAATGACTTAAAACCTAAATCCTCAAACAAAAGTTTTTAAAAGGTTTAGCTTTGAACCCAAACATATAATCCCTTAAGGATAAATTATTCAACCAAGATAAGAATACTCCTCGGTGAATTTATAATAATGCCCTTTCCAGAATACAAAAATTCCTCACTAAATAAAAGTACTTTCTCGAAAGCGCTATGACTAAATTTATGTGAGAGTAAGCTGATAATATTTTAGAGAGAGAGTGAGGAATGAGATAGGAAGGTCACGTTTTTCGATCTATAAATGTGAAGGGAAGAGCATTTACTTATAGGCTAGAGGTTGGTGATCGGTAAAATAGCAAGTGTACTATTTTGCCTCTGTAGTAGTAAAGGAGAAATTCCCCGAATGTCGATCTCAAGGACTGCGTATCAGTATCGAGTTCTAATTCTTAATTCAATCAAACAAAAACTTAAATTTGGGTTTTGTTTGGATAATGGTAATAAGGAATACGTAAAATAAAGCAAAATATAAAAGCGGCTTTTTAACAAGTATGAGTAACATGCTAGGGTAGGTGTGTGACTTAACCCTGTAACAACTTTGATTCCTTATTGTAACAAATTATCTTAATATCAATTACCAGTTCGTAAGGATGTTTACGCCTAATTCCTTAGCGAGAAAACCTGTAATCATTCATCCTAAGCCCTATTTCCATAGCAACCTACCAATGAAATTACACATTACTAAATCACGAATAATCTGGTTACCATAGGGTATCCCTATTCCTAGGCGATAACTACTATAGTCTAATTGTACAAAAACCTTAACAACGGCGGTCCAGCCTAATTGTTAACCATACATCAATCCTGTTGGTCCGACAAGGAAAGCTTTAGAAACGTTATACAATTAAATTGAACATGAAAAACAAAGATATTACTAAAATCAGGATATCAAAGTCATTCCAGATGTAAATCAGGGATACCCCTAGCATTAGGGGGTTTAGCTACTCATATTGTTCAAAGAAAACAAAAGATAAATTATGGATATTACAAGTGTTGGGAATGAATTTGATCTTCAATTGCTTCCGATCATGAAATTCTCCTTCTTGCTGAAACCCTTGTCTTCTCCAATCTTTTCTTGTGATATTCTTTTCTTGCCAAAAAAATCCTCTCATTCTTCTTCAAAACTCAATTAAATAGCACACATTCACTTAGGTCAATTGGAAGTACCCAAAAGGCCCCCACAGCTTAACCCATGGACAAAATATGAAGAAATCATGAAATCAGCGTCACATGATGACACGGGTTGTGTCAACCAACATGGGCACCCGTGTCAGACTTCTGTCATTGTAAAAGTTATTTTTAGGCCCATGCCTCCTGACACGACCCGTGTCAGCCCTTAACTTCATAATTTGGCTTTGAGATCTTCATCAAAGTTGCAGCCCTTTTAGTTAGCAAAATATTTTCGCCCGAACCACGTCATTTCAATTTACGAAGCTCTAGTTATGATAAAAATACTACATGCCTGTCACGATGAGAAATATGTTGAAAGTTTCAAGATCTCATACTTGCTGACACGGGCCATGTCAGTCCCATGACTTTCATATCTCTTACATTTTCTTGGCCACGCTTCATCTTGACATGGCCGGTGTCAAGAGAAACGGTTGGTCGCGTTAGGCCTCCTGTAGCATTATTTTTCACTTCTTTCAAAACTCCGCTTTTTTTACTTTTTCACATTGATTTTTCTCGATTTATTCCTTTGAGCCTGCAAACAGTACAATACACAACCAAAGCATAAAATGTAGAAGAATGAAGTAAAACGCTCAATAAAATAAAGAAATGATAACTAAAATCAACGGTAACTAACAGTGTAAAAACCACTGATCAGTTGGCAAAAAACAGGAAATATCCATGGGGCAAAATTAATATGCCAGTCAATTGGAATCTTGCCTTAATCGATTGGAAGCATAAAAATAAACGATTATGAATGTTTAAAAGAAAAAGAAAAGATACAAATATGTCCCCCTTCATTAAGAAGGAGTCACAAACGCTTAAGAATAACTTTTGCATTAACCCAGTTGATTGGGAATGAGTGCCAATCGATTGGACAATACAATATTTTATCCAAAAATGTTCTGATAGTTCCCGATTCAATTGGCACGAATCTAAAACAGTTTTAGGGATAGCTTATTAATAAATAGAGGCTTAAAAACTTGTTTTAGTTTGTGTTATTTATCCGTATAACTTTATGAAAAAACCCTTGTATTTTTACAAAACACAGTTCACTCAGATGCGACTCGGTGAGCTTTCACAGTTCCTCTCTTTCTCACTTTGAAGCTTCAAGATTTGAAAAGTAAATTAATCATATAAACACTTGCTTGAATCTTCTTGGAGACGTGGCATAAGATTTGTTCAAGTTGATTGCCATCATTAGAGGATGTTTGCAGTGATTACCAAATCCTAACTTGTCTGCTTGCATCTTTAATCTTGTGTTATACTTGAATTCTCATAGGTTGTAAAGGTCGCTATGCAAGTTGTCATACAAGTTGTATCATTAAAAACTCTTTTTAGTTGTCATCATCAAAAGCATATTATTGATATAAAGCTTTGATCACTTCTTCAAGTAACCTGCAAAACATGGTTCCATATACATATTTGGCCTAAAAAATAGAAAAAGTAACCTTATGTTATTTTTTACTGTGCCAAAAAACTAAATAGTTTTTCAATATGTTACAAGTATCACTAGTACTTTTTCTATCTGATTTGCACCCCATGAAATCAGAAATAAGAGAATCCTACTAATCTAAATTTGCATCCTTTGGGAAACCAAAGACCGTGGTGAAAAATTCCATCATCAAGTTGAGACTAGAAATCTAATGCACATATACTCACTAAACATAATATAATGTCTACTTGCAATTGAATAAAGTAGAGATCTTATTATATCTTTATACTTGGTGATCTCAAGCTTCAATCCTTGTTATCGTTATCAATTATCAAGTTGGAAAGCATTGGTGTAGATATGTTTTTGAAAATCTTCATGTCATACCTTTTGACTAGCTCCAAGCAATACTCCGTCTAACTAATGAAAGTGCTAATTATTCGCTTGCTTGATTTGTAATCCCAAGAAATAGTTAAGTTCTCCCATCAGGTACATCTCAAATTCGCCTTGCATGACACTTAAAAATTCTCTACGTAAATCTTCATTAGTAGAACCAAATATTATATCATCCCTATATATCTTAACCAAAAGAGAACAATTAAATATTTTATCAAGTAAAAAGCCACTAAGATACCATCCCTAGAAACTTATTTGAGACCATGAAGAACCCTTTTGAGTTAAAAAGTGTAACTAGGATTTTCATGGTCCTCAAAATCAGGAGGTTAAAAGTCGTAAAGGAAGGTGAACTTAATGTCCAATAGCGTTTTTTAGGACGTGCAAGACTGACTATCACAAATGGTCCAAAATATGACACAATTAAACTATGACTTATTAGAGTCTCATAAAATATTTGTCATTGTTGAATCATGATAAAATAGAGCCCTATTTATTTTGCCACGTATAAACAATGGTCAATCAAGAAAGGGCATGAGATCTAGAAACTTAAGACGACCTTGTTAACGTCCATCTGATTCAACGTAATATAATAAACTTATGTTAGTATACTTCAATTAGTATTTTTCTAAAATATTAATACGTTTCTAAAGAAAAATTAATTGAAAATAAATATTAATTTAAATATTATACTGAATTTCTATTGAATCAAAAAATTAAGTAATGTGAATAAAAATGTTAATCAATGTGTATTTATTTATTTGTATACTTTATGTGGTTTGGTTGCGAAGATTTTGTTTAAAATCTCAAGATCAAATCAAGATTATCACGTTTCCTCGTTTCTGGAAATATTTATTTGAGGATAGGTAAACCAATAAACTAATAAAACAATAGAAATTTGATAATTGAATGAGAGCTTTAGAAAAATATTGATATTCTAGTTTCTTGTCTAATTCCCCAAAAAATCTTTATACAAATCTAAATGGATGAGTATTTCAATCACCTTGATTTTATTATAGTTGTAATCATTTTTCCGTGTTATATACATATATTTTTTTTTTATAAGCAAGTAATTCACTGAAAAGGAGTACTAGGGGTACTCAAAACCCGCTTACAAAAAGGAGGATCCGCTCCAGCCAATAAACAAAAATTACAGCCCAAGTGAAATCTACTTAAAATATAAAAGAGGATTTCTACTGAAATCGTAGAAGTTACACTTGGTGTTCGCAATTTTACCAATTGACAGCCACTTCCAAGACGACAGCTTAATGTTCCACATGAGATTGTTAATATTGCAGGTGCCACCCTTAAAAATAACCTCGTTTCTCAACTTCCAAATACCCCAAACAGTCGCCGCCCAAACAACCCCCGCCTTTCGCCTGCTGATGCCGACTCTCCCAACGCCACTGCACCAAGACAAAAAGTTCCTCCAAATGCAGGAATCAAAAACAAACTCCAATCCAAGCCAATTAAACAAATTTTTCCAGACCAAACTTGACACAGAACAGAAATAAGAAGATCTTTAGTGGGAGCTCTGTTGAGAAAACACTTCCAAATAAACGCTCTAACGGTAAAAGGGATGTCCATGGACCACAAAGATGAGAAAGAACTAGCTTTACCTTCATCCTCCCACTCTGTGATCTCACTGCCAGCCAAGTAATCATAGCATGATTTGGTGGTGAACCCCTTATCCTCATCCAAAGTCCAGATTATTCTATCTGGTAAATCCATGTTGGGCGCAACAGAGCCGAGCAGAAGATGAAGTTGATGCTGCAGCGCTCCAGCCACACCGTCCAGCTGCTGGTCCTCAATGCCCAAGTCTCCCCACACCCACAAGTTACCAACCCACTCTCCCATGTCTCCCACCATCACCTTTTGCTTAAGGCTGATTGCGTAAATATCGAAAAAAACAGCCTTGAGGCTAGAATCTCCTAGCCAAACAGACTCCCAAAACAGAATTGATTTACCGTCCCCAAGAACATGCCTCACCTTCTCAGCCAAGACCGGCACCGGAAGCGAAGATTCAAGCTTGAGAATGTTGTTCCACCAAGCCGAATTTAACCTCGAGGCTCTAGCTGAATAACCATCGCTGACAGCCAACCGAGTATTGCCATACTTCGCTTCCAACAGCTTTTGCCACAAAGAATTTTCTCCCTTCAAAATTCTCCACACCCATTTTAGCAAAAGAGAAGTGTTGAACAAGTCCACTTTCTTCACCCCCAAACCACCGTTCTCCGCAAGTTTGCAAATCCTCTCCCACCCCACCCAATGAACCTTTCTCTTTCCTTCCTTTTCTCCCCATAGAAAGCTAGATTGAATTCTCTGGATATCACCATAAACCTTCTTGGGGGACCTGTAGAAAGACAGCTGAAATACAGATAAACTAGAAAGAACAGACTTAAGCAAAGTAATTCTGCCTCCAAAGGATAAGAATCTGTTTTTCCAGTTGCCCAACTTGGATTTCAATTTCCGTAACAGAGGTGACCACGAAGCGCAAAGCCCTGGATTGCATCCTATCAGGATTCCGAGAAAAGTGAAAGGGCTGCTATCGGTCCTACAGGAAAGAAAGCATGCCGCTGCATCCAGAAAACGATGGTTTGGCAAAAGGTGGGCAGAAGGAACTTCAAACACCTTTCATCTACCTGGGATGTGTTTCCGGTAGGACCTAAGCAGCCTGAGATCAATAGAGACGCTTTAACTTCCATTTACTTCTCAGAGTTTCCAGACAGAATTCGTTCCCGGGACGTCTTTGAGTTGTTTGGGTGTGTGGGGGACATTGTTGAGGTCGTTATTTCACCGAGAAGGAACAAGTTCGGCAAGAAGTTTGGTTTTGCCAGGTTCGCCGAGGTGGAAGATGGGAGGGTTTTAGCGGTAAAGCTCGATAACATCTTGGTTGATGGAAGGAAGATCCACGCAAACTTGCCTCGTTTTGCTAGACAGGGTGTAGCTAATAGTGGTCTAGGAAGTGGGGGTTATGGTGATTCAGGAGCTAGACCTTACAACGTGCCTCGGCCGCACTCGGGAGTTAACTCAGTGAGATCAACTGGTTTTGTTAGAAATGGAGGAGGCAGCTCGTTTGCTGATGTTGTCAAAGGCGATAATACTCACTGTCTTCTTTCTTATACGTCTTCAACGGCCGTATTAGACAGATTTAAGAAAGCTTTTGTTGGAGTGCTAGTGAACTCGGGTATGTCTTATAACATTCAAACCAGTTTTGAGGTGGAGGGGTACTTCTCTATCAAGGTTACTCCTTTGGGGGCAAATCTTTGTCTTTTAGAAGATCTTGAGGAGGGAGCTACCCGCGACCTCATTGAGGAAGGGAGAAGCTGGTGGTCCCAATGGTTCTCAGAGATTAGAGAATGGAAGGAGGAAGATGTAGACAGAGAGAGAGCAACTTGGCTTAGAGTTTATGGGATTCCCTGTCATGCTTGGAACTATGACTTTTTTGAGATGATAGCTAAGATGGTGGGAAAGTATGTGTGTTGTGATGATAGCACGATGAAAGGTGAACATATGGATATTGCTAGGATTTTGGTGAGGACTACGTGTGCCAAAGTTCTAAACGAAACTTTCAGTGTCAGCATCAATGGAGGAACATTTAGGATCAAGCTAACGGAAGATACACATGGACCTCTGCGCATCAACTTGTTTCAGAAGGACGTGAATCATGTTGGACCCCATTATTCTTCTGATTCGGAGGGGAACAGGGAAGATTTTCAGCTCTCCGGCAGTGAAGAAGGGGAGTTTCTTGCTTCTCCCAAGGCTCAAGAGGGCTCTTTCGGCGGAGACTCTTTTTTCGAGGAAAGAAGGTCTGCGGATGTGGCGGTTCAGGGGGCTAAGGTTGACGTGTCGAATGGGAAACTGTCTGCAGAGTTTAAGGAGGCTAAGGGTAACATCTCTTTTGATTCAGCTTTAAAGTGTGTCAGGGATGATAATATTTGCAGTAAGGTCAAGGGGGGGTCAAGAAGATTTGTCCTTCACCAGAGGGGATTGACAAGGACTTTTCAGTGGATACTTTTTTCAAGAAGGAGGCTCGGGTTGAGCGTTGCCTTAGGGGAGAAGCTGACGTGGAATCCAACCCACCAGGCAATACTAGAACTAGAAAGGTGGGATTGGTAAAGGATCTTTGTGGGCCTAAAGTGGTCAAGAAGGTGAGGCCCAAAAAACGTTCTTTGGTTGAAGTAAATTTTGGGCCTTCAGCAGAGAAGGGGGGTGATTCGGGCCCTATTTTGTCTTTGGTGAACGAAAAAGAGGGGAGGACGTCTTTTATCTCTGAATCACCAGTTCCATCACCAGAGAGCTTTCAAAGTGTCAGCAATAGCTTCTCAGCAGGAGCAATTCTTTGTTGCGATCAGGTGTCTGATATGGATATTGTCAAAAGTAATACCAGATTCAGGAACAACCTCGATTCGAATGTAGGAGAGAAATTGATGGCAATTATCTCCAACATTGGGGTGAACTCAGGCGATGGGGAGAAAGATTATAGAAAGAAGATTCTGGCTCTGGAAGCCGGAAATCGCAAGAACATTGAAGGGAAGATGGAGTTATCTAAGCTGAGATAATGATTGTTGGGTCCTTCAATATCAGGGGTGGAGGTAGCAAGTTAAAGAGAAAAAGAATCAGTCACATCATATCGAAAGGCAAGGCAGATATTTTCCTGATTCAAGAATCAAAATTAGAAGTTGTCGATCAAGGTATCATTTCTAGTCTTTGGCCTAAAGAGAAGGTGGGGTGGTCGTTAGGTGCTTCAGGAGGTTTATTCATTCTATGGAGGGAGGAGGCTTGCGAGGTCCTTGCAAGCTTCAAAGGTATTGGTTTCTTAGGGATAAAAGCTAGCAGAAAGGGGAAGATTAGCTACATAGTGAACGTCTATTCTCCCTGCGCAAGTCAGCTCAAAAGGAGGTTATGGAGGGATTTGTTGGAGCTTAAATCAAAATATATACATATATTAATTCAAATGTCTTGCATTCACTTTATTTTTAAATTATTTTTCTGCTTTAGTGATCTTGAATTTATAGTATTTTTTATATATTTTATCAATTTGACTGAGTCAATATCTTTTAGTCAAAAAGAAAAAAAAAAAGTTTTTAGAAATTCTTATGTTTTCAAATCCTTTTTGAGAAAAATTCTTATCTTTGAGTAAGTAGTTGATTTGAATTTGACAAAAATTGACAAATTTTGAACTCAATCATATCCGGCAAGAGGAGTGCTAGCAACACTCTCTTTTGAACACTCTCTCAATCACTCACTTTCTTATTGGTTGAAACATGTGTATGCCCCTCATTTTGAAAATAGGTCCCACATAAAGTAGTAGGACCCACACGTGTTTCAACCAATAAGAAAGTGAGTGTTTGAGAGAGTGTTCAAAATAGAGTGTTGCTAGCATTTTTCTATCCGGCAAAATGTGATAGGGTCGAATTAACAAATTTGAAAAGAATGAAACCTACACATATGCATGCAATATTTTTAAGATGAGCATTGAATGTTAAAATTAAATAAGTCAAGCATGAATGAACAAAAACGATACGGCAAAGATTATCATTAATTGATTTAATGATGATTGACACTGAATTTTATAAAATAAAATTATAATTCAATCTTCCGCAATTATGATTGAGAAGAGATTGAAATTACTTGATATCAAAATCAACTCCGAGCTAAATTAAACGGTTCAGAGAACTTAAATATTGAATTTGAAATTAAAAAAACATGGCGGGTACGGCACGGGCCTTTTGTTTTGAACGATTATGGTCACTCTGTATTTTGATTTGATGGACTTTTTCTTTTGTCGTCATTTATTTGTTGTCACTTGCCAAGAAAACAAGCAACTTCAATCTAGATGATTGTGGATTGAATGGACCTAATTAATAATAGTAGCATGAAATGATGCATCAATCATCTGACCATGGACTAATAATTCATTAATATAGTCATGATAATGAATATTTTAGCCAATATTTAATTCACTCCATAATATTTTTGGACACCTGTCAAAATTTCATTTTTTATCTTTTATTTTTTAGGTGTATCTCCAAAAATAATTTTTTTATTTAACGTTGAATTGTTCCGTAAATAAATCTACGAAACTGTTTAAACAACGTTAAAAAAAATTTCATAGATACACCTACGAAACAAATTAATATTAAATAAATAAAAAGATACTTTCAGAGATACACCTTCAAAACAGAAGTATTTTTGACCCAAAAGATAGGGTGAGAGATTTTCATATTTGTATGTAAAAAAAATATACTTTTTCTTCTTTCTCGAAAACTCTATAGCTAGTTTAAGATTCAATCTCTTTAACAATAATATTTATTTAAATTTATATATTAATATAAATAAATTATTAATATTTATAAATTAAATACTTTTTATAAAAAAGTATTCACTTTTCATGTATTTTTTTAATGTTGTTCTCTATATAGTTATTTTATTTACAATTTTGATTGTATTGACCATAAATTAATATAAAAATGAACATTATGTGATCTGTCTAAATTTTAAGTCAAATTCTTTTGGAATCTTTAGCTAATAAATTTATTATTTTAAGTTGTGATTAGTGGTAAAATAATTTACAATTATTTAATTTTCGAATATCTGAAGTTAAGCGAAAATGACAACAAAATATAAAAAGATAAAAAAATAAGTAAAAGTTAGAGATTTGTATTGATATTTAATAGTACTTAGGTTGAATGCGTGGTCTTTTGGTGTTATAAGAAGTATTATAGCTCTTAAACACTCTTGAACCATGGTTAAATTTATATTGGGGATATCAAATACATCATTCAACCGCGTTGAAACTATGACTAATATTCATTATTGTGGCTAAGTTACAACTTACTCGTGGTTAAAAGTTGACAATACCATTTTTATCCACTGTTTTGTAAAGAGTGGCTATATCTTCTTGCTAGGTTTTTTGTTGCTATTTTGCCATAATTTTGATCGCGTCTAAACAACAACTTTTGGTAGTGGTAGTAGTATCCTTATGTGTATCAGATGTATAATCAATTTTGCGTAGTTTTTTGATTGAAAAATGAAGATCTTTTTGCTTTGTTATAGAGATATGAAGATAAATCTTTTTTTTTTTTTTTTCATGAACACCATATTATTTTTATTGGAAAAATCTCAAATCTCACATTGATTAGAGATAGAACCTTAAAAGAGTTTATATAGAGTGACACCTTCCACCTTACAAGTCATTTTGTAAGGATTAATTAGGTCAAACTCTAATATTTCAAATACCGAATTGGTTAGACTCTAATATTCATGCTCCAAGCTCAAAAAAGTGTTGAGCGTGAGGGAGTGTCTTGAAAAAATCTCAAGTACAACTTGAAATTGTAAATTTTACATATAAGATTTTGTTAATTAAATTTTTCAGTTAATTAAATAATTAAATTTTAAAATAATTAAATAAAATTTATGTTGTTGATGCCTCAAAATCTTATATGTAAAATCTACAACTTCAAGTTGGACTTGAGATTTTTTCAATACACCTCTCACGCTCAACACTTTTTTGAGCTTGGAGCATGAACATTTACTCGTGGTCAACTCTAATATTTCAAGGATTCATTTATTCATGTTAAGGAAGAACTCTCACTTTGGAGGATGCCTAATCTACTATTAGAATCAAGGATATTACCAAGATGAAAAAGTTAAAGGTTGATGATAGTGTATACGACTTAAGTGTTAAAGGAGGGACATGTGATAGTCGGAGAAACCAAATTAGGAAGAAATTTAGATCTAAGTCCAAGTCTAAGAGTTTTGAAAATTCAAACTAGAGAGAGAAATTATATTCAAATTGTAGTTTCCTCGGATGATGGTTATAGGAATGTTGGTGTACTAATGGTAACAACTTTGGTGATAGAGAAAAGTTAGGCCACAAACTCGGGATTTTCTTCACTAGTGTGCAAGGAAGGAATACTTTGGACTTAAAAGAATGTGGAGTCGTTTAACTTGAAATACAGATGAAAAGGTTCATGGTATTGATACAATTTGACTTAATATGTTTGATAATTGCGAGTTCTTTTTACATAATGTGATATATGTTCTTAAACTTAAGTGAAATTTGTTGTCTATAAGCATGTATACTAAATTTAAGCTATTGAACTATGATTTAATATGGTATGCTGAAAATTTTCATGGTGCACTGGTAACTTCTAAAGGGTCTAAAATAGGTAGTTTGTATATTTTAAATGATTCCACTATTTTTTTAACTACCTAAAAACTTGGCTTAGCTAGTTCAATAAAATATATTTCAACAAAAATGGCGTTGTTGAGTGCATATTATGAGCATTTTGGAGCGGTTAAGGAGCATGTTATTGAGATTTGAGTTACCCAACATTTTCTAAGGTGAAATTGTTGATACTGCAACTTATTAGATCAACAAATGTCTATCCATAAGAATAGGCATAAAGACACCTATTGAAGGTATAAGAAGTCAATATCTATCTACTAATAAATGTTAATGATATCTTTATGGAAAGCCCTAGCACAAACTAGTTGAACACTCTGACAAAATAGTTGAACATCAGTACAACTAAAACCTCACAAGTGTATTTCACTCACAAAAGCACTAAGGCAACTTTTAGTGAAAAAAGAGAATAAAATAAAGAGAGTTTAAAATGATATAATAATGATTTAAAAATCAAATGTGGTGTATGAAATAGTGAGGAGGTGTCCTCCTTATATATGAGAAAATGTAGCTCAAAAATAAAAAACAGTTCATGGGCATTTAAATGTTCATAATCCATTATGCCATAGGTATAATCAATTATGTAATGTTAAAAAGGAATGTTTTCAAAATGCATAGTTACTAATCAATTATCAATCATAATAATTGATTATGAGGCATTAGAAAGGAGATAACAGACTATACTTGGTGGATAAGTGATTATTCAGTGTAATTTTCACTCATAAGGATTATTTGAGCTTGTAACTAACTACCTATATGTTAAAAACAATTTTTTTTGGTGATTTTATTAAAAAGAGAGGGTCCGCACAAAAAACTTGTGAGTGTGAGAAAGTTGCCTTAGTAACTTATGATTTACTGTAACACTTTTACAGTACTCTGGTCACTTAGACACTACGCTAAGTGCACGACCAACAAAATGAGCTTTCATAATTCCTCTATTTCACAACTTTGAAGCTTCAAGTTATTTTCTACATTATCTTTGACTTTAGAACTTTTGTGGATCCATGAGTCTTCTCTATGATGTTGCTTGATATAACTTTAGGATGAGTAACATCATTAGAGATAATTGTAAATATATCATAGGGGATTGGTATGATTAAGAAAAGGATCACCTTACATGATTCCATCGAACATCAGAGTCATCATCAAAACCATCATGATCGGTTAGAGGATTAAAGCATCATCAACTGCAATACCTTTAAGCACATATATCCACATAGATGGCATGATTAACCGTAAAAAATTTGATAATGGGGCATAACTAATGTTGTCTTGAATGCCTTCATGTACGCCCATAATGCATCATCAATTTTAATTTACCATTCTTTTCTGGAGGAATTAAATATATTATATTGACCACTTTTTTTAAGGCAATGAGGTTTATCAATCCTATAATGGAAATTATACTTCCTTAACAATCCTTCCATCTTCTAGTTGAGAAATTGTTCTCCTTCATCAGTGATTAATTCTCGAGGTACCCTAAGGCATGTGAAAATATTGTTCATGAGGAAACCCGTCACCAATTACATCATTAGTTTGAGTTGAGATTTCCACTACAACCAAGATATAAATATTTGAATATAAGGGTAGAAATATTCACACAAAGTCGACCCCCCACACATCAATTTTTTTTACCTCTAGCACAAGATTTTGAAGCATTTTGTTTCTGGTTGAAATATTTCATGTGCTATAGTAGTCGACACACTAATTCATATAAATAAAATCATCTAAGAATTTGGATGACTAATACAACCTTAAATAAAGTACCTTTGCACCGGTATTATGTCTACTGAAATGACCAACATATCTTGAATCATGGTAGTGACATAACACCTTTTTTCTCATCTTCAGCCACACACCTTCTTAGTAACCCATCAACCACTTTTTTTATGAGAATATTTATACCATATATAGAATTTGTAATCATGTAGTAACTTTTTACGTTGTTAGGAGTTGAAGTCGGATGGTATAGTTCCACAGGCCATGTAGTTTGCAAATTTGGAATACCTTGGCGTACTTGTAATTGCCAAGACGTAATCATCTACATAGAGGCCCCTAATAGTCATCTCCTACTTGCTTTCTTCCATATTATCTTGTCTCTATACATTATCTACAATAGATTTCTAAGACCTTTTTTGTATATCATCTCTAAGTCGAATTCTTGAAAAAGTAAGAACCACCTAAGAAATCTTGGCTTTTGAAATTCTAGTATGAAAGACTCAAGATGTCACTCACGATGTCAAGACATCTGATCTGTTATCAGCTTAGCTAAGGCAGGACATAATGATCCCCATTTTTTGATTACTCCTTAAGAGGAAGGAGTCCATGAATACTGTGACCATGTTAGTTCTGTAAACATATCCAGATTGTAAACTTCATTGGTTCTGTAATAGAACAAGCTATTAACCCTAAACCTGATGTTATACACGATGTTACGACATCCAGGACTGAACAGATAATACACTGCAGAAGATAAATAACACAGTGAACTGTTAACCCAGTTCGGTCAAACAACCTACTTTAGAGGCTACCAAGCCAGGAAGTAAATTTCACTATCAGTAGTATTATTTTATGTAAACAACCTCTGGTTTACGGGATAAACAACTTCTGGTTTACCTAGTCACTACCCAATGTAACCTTTATCTTAGAACTCAATCTAAGACAAGAGAACCTCTGCTCACTCCCTAGTGATACCTAACTGTTACAACCCTGTAACAGCTATTTAAACAACTACAAGAATATATACTTGATCTTGCTTCACAACTTCAATCAAGAACCAAAATACGTAACTCTTACCTACAGGTTTCGAGAAGAACATGGCAGCCATCCCATAACCTGGGTGGTCTACCTTTACAAACCCCAATGACAACATTATTCTTATTCTTGGTATGCGTACCAAACTAGGTTACAAAGGTTTCTTTTTATAACCTATCCCCAACTGGACTTGGGCTCACAATCGCAGCATTACTAGCTATTACATATCAACAGATATCTTCTGCTAAAAGAAAGGTCTTCAATCATAAGTTTCCTAATTTATCTCCTAAATTAGAAAGTGCTTAATCTTCAATATTCTGATTTGATTCTTCAATATTCTGACTTGATTCTTTTGACCTTTAAATTTGCGTCACATAATATTCCATAGAACATTCTGTATTTGTTGAGTATCAGACGGAATCTTCATGTTCCAGTTTTGCAGGCGCAATGTCATGAGTTGATGTCATGACATTCCATATAACATCTTTCTTTTGTACCTGTTTTGTTCTTTTATATTTGCAAGACTTATACATTCTATTACATATTGCTGCTATTATATTTTAGCCAAACATAAATGCCAATCATCCAATAAAAACATCAACAATCTCCCCCTTTGGCTTATTTTGGCTAAAACTATGCATACATTAAAAAGATACATATGCAGCAAAACATAACTTCAACTTTCAAGACAACAAGGAAGAACAGATCTTTTACATTCTCAGAATCGGGCTTCTGTTCTTCAAGGCTTCACATTCTACTCTGTCTATAAATATTCCTTTGTTTCTTTTGATAGTAGCAGAATAAAAAACTCTCCCCTTTTTTAGCCATAATATGACAAAGATAGAACCGATGTCATAATATACAGTGGAACATCTTCATGCAACACTTGTGTACATGATGAAGATGATGGGAGACAACCTTTGTCTCTGAGGACCAATGGTGGCATAAGAGAACCCTTACTCAGTCTTCAACTAGAAACCAAATCCTAGCTTAGGGTCTAAGAGAGAACATGAATGAAATATTACCACCACTCCTCGTAACTCAGAACACAAATCACAATTATGTTCATAACTCAGATCACAAATCACAACAATAAAAGATCCTATACAGAAGGTTGTATATGATGTAACACTTTTGTTGAACTCACAGAAAAACTCATGACAGGAGCAAATAACTTCCCCAGCCCGTGTTTTTCTTTGTCTTGCCAAACTTTGGCATAAGAACCCATCACAGTACCAAACCCGGACACAGCTAATTTGAACACACACGAAGGACATATTGAGAGAATTGGATTTCTGCAATCTTGTGGAGACGCCAATTTATAGCCATTTGAGATCATAGGAAATAACGATGGTCTTGGTCTTGTTCAACGATCAAACGATTATAACCCTCTTGATATAGTGTTTCTCAATGTCACACAATGATTAACACACTTTCTTACTAGAACTAGACGGATCCTTTTTATCTTCAGCTATGTTGATCAGATCACCAAACTTCTGTCTTCATAGTCATACCCACTTAGTGAAGTTTTCATCATGAGAGTAATTATGTATTTCCAGAACATATTACTATCATCAAGATCAAAACTTGTCCATTCTAATCCACATTACGTCAAAACTGCCACTTCAGACACTAATGTTGCTTCTTCATTCTTCACATGCTGGGTTCTAAACATTCTTCTAGAGTAGCAAAACATAGTGATGTTGTGACATCACACAAGACATAAGTTTACCAGACTCAAAAACTCTGACTCTCCATAGAGATAACATTCCTCTATAGAATGACTTAGAACACAAGAAACAATTTGTGTTCCTTACTCGAATCAAGACTCTAAAATTAAAAAATTATCTTTACAAAACAACTGCAAGGAATGACCTTGGACTTAACAATGTCTGAACACTACCCTTATACCATATGCTTGTCACAATTTGACAAACATAACCTAGACTCTAGACTTAACTCATATTTGAAAGAAGAACATGAGAGACTCAAACAAGACTCCAAAGAATGAAACGGAAAAGACTCTAGAAACCTGAGCAATTTAAACAACATACCTGGACTTTAACAAATGTCATGATCAAGAGATGTTATTTGAAAAACAAACTGCATCAGGTGGACTTGTGCAATGGTTGGAGCATGCACTATATCTGAACAAGTGATATACACCATCAATACATGTTTTTAGATGATAATACAAAGAATAACCCTTGCTGGTTTTCAAGGATAAAACATGTCTTGAGTTATGTTCTGACATCTTGTATGACATTGTTCTTCTGGCTTAAAGATTAGTCTTTGAGAGACTCTCCATTTGATTAGAAGCAGAATAACATTGTCCTTGCTGATCTTCATACTCTCTTACTCCCCCTGAGATATACAAATTTAGAACATCTTTGATGTTCGTCCTTGAAGCAACCTTCATTTGGAATTTGTCACAGTTTCTAAATTTTGAATCTTCAGTTTGCTTGCTACACAAGATTCAGATTGTCACACTCCGCAACTTGAAGTAGAAGAAACTATAATTGTATAACCATAAGTCATTCTTCAGCAGATAAGTCTGAACCTTATCTCTCTGGTGTCTTTAATAGTAGTGATGATATATTTTTATGTAGAGCTTTTTCTTCATCACATACTTCTTCTCTTCATACAATTATTGCAAATATCCAGCTCCCATCAAGATATTTAACAGTATCAGTATGCTTCACCAGATACCATTGCCAAACTTCCTAAACTTGTGAAGATAACAGTGAACATTAACATTTAGTTCACAATAGTCCTTGAATACACAACTGGAACTTGTATTCGGGCTTCTCATCTAATAAGTAATAAGTCTCCCGTCAAAGTACTCATTAGTCACTTAGCAAGATTTACTACGCACACTAGTTCATCTTGACTAATTTCTTCTTCACAGTCTTGCATCCAGGTTCTACACCTAATAAGTACTAAGTCTCCCGTCAAAGTACTTATCAGTTAGTCAGTTAGAATTTACTACTCACACTAGAATATTCTGACTGATCACCTCCTTGCTTACTCTTGGCAATAAACACTTCAAAAAAAAAACTGAAGACCTTGAGATGATGTTGTAACATCTGATATGACATCATCCTTCATGGTTCTTGGTTAACATCTCTAACATCTAATTCATAGCACTTGGGATGGAAACAATAGAGTTTAATTATCAGCAACATCCAGACATATCAAGGAATAGAATAGCCAACATCACAATAAGCTTTTCTTCAGACTTTCATTCTGATTTTGAGATGATAGATGCCATAGTTTGTACCTATAGAGGAGATTCCCTCATTTAGGTTTCTGGAACAGAATCAGTTATGGCATAACATTGAATTAGTCAGATTCCTCTGAGCCATCTGACTTCCTTGATTATAAATAATACTACCCTTTCTGGATATTAACTAGGGCAGTCAACATTCGTGACCATATTTCACTGTGGTTGAGACACAGTATTCAGCTCCAACAACTTCTCTATGGTTATGAATGAAAATCCACATATCTGGTTCCTTTGTTCAGAAGAACCTACCAGATATAAGCTCATCTTGATTTAAACATAAAGGATCAGAAAGGAATACCTTCATGAGTCTTCTTTAGCACTGAGCTTTTACTTCTAAACTCCCATAAATTCAGATTTGGAGTAGATGTACATGTTGATCGTGTCCTGATCAACTTATAATCAGATTTCTCCTCTTCCAGGTTAGGAGTAGATTCCAAACCAATGTACTCACACTACACTAGTTTAGTACCAGAACATCTGTTCTTCAACTGGTAGCTGCATACCAGTACTCATGTCCCAACATCCAGTAGGACATCTGTTCCTCCTTCTAGGAACACTCCAGCCTTAAAGCTCTTCAAGGTTCACAATTGCAGATGATTATGAATATCATTGATCACTTGACATTCATCAGCTCTAATAAACCGTGCCATTATGAGTGGACTTGAGAGATTACTCAAGTATCTTTGACACTTTAATTATAGCTGTTAGGTTTTGCCATACATTCTGTTGAATATAAATAACCCTAGAATCTTTCTTTTACAATAGGGGTTGCACCAAAGGCTATGCAACGGAAAATAGCCATACATCAACAGAACTTACACAATGCTTACTCCATGAACCAATTGTAAGCATGACATCCAAGGATTGAATGTAAATCAACCCTGCAAAATGCTTGCTTCTGCACCAAGCAACAAACTAGACCTAACCAAAGTTCTGACCTGATTAAACCACATAGGCACAAAGGTTACCTTATCAATATCTTCACTCCCGCATGAAGGTTTTAATACTTTTCTTCTTTGTACATAGATACAGGCTGAACAGTTCAATTCAAATTCTTCACTCCCGCATGAAGCCTTTGGATTTAACTCTCTTTGATCCAGCATCAATATCTCCTTTCATCAAGAAGCCATAACATCTCTGGTCAGGTTGGTCTAATCATCCATATATAGGTCCATCCTTCACTTCAAGGGACCATACAATATGAACACTCCTTGTTCAACCAATATTCTACCTTCAACACAACCAGAAAATATCCCATGGATCTCATCCAGAGACAGACAGGATGCCTTCTCTGATACCAATTGAAATTCTGGCATGACAAAATCAAGATGTCACTAACGATGTCAAGACATCTGATCTGTTATCAGTTTAGCTAAGGCAGGACAGAATGATCCCCACTTTTTGATTACTCCTTAAGAGGAAGGAGTCCATGAGTACTGGGACCATGTTAGTTCAGCCAACATATAAAGATTGTAAACTTCATTGGTTCTGTAATAGAACAAGCTATTAACCTTGAACCTGATGTTATACACGATGTTACGACATCCAAGACTGAACAGATAATACACTGCAGAAGATAAATAACACAGTGAATTGTTAACCCAATTTGGTCAAACAACCTACTTTGGGAGCTACCAAGCCAGGAAGAAGATTTCACTATCAGTAGTACTATTTTATGTAAACAACCTCTAGTTTACAGATAAACAACCTCTGGTTTACCTAGTCACTACCCAATGTAACCTTTATCTTAGAACTCCATCTAAGACAAGAGAACCTGATACCTAACTATTACAACCCTGTAACAGCTATTTAAACAACTACAAGAATATATACTTGATCTTGCTTCACAGCTTCAATCAAGAACCAAAATACTCAACTCTTACCTACAGGTTTCAAGTGAGAACAATACTTCTCTTACCTACAGGTTTCGAGAAGAACATGGCAGCCATCCCACAACCTGGGTGGTCTACCTTTACAAACCCTAATGACTACATTATTATTATTCTTGGTTTGCGTACCAAACTAGGTTACAAAGGTTTCTTTTTATAACCTATCCCCAACTGGACTTGGGCTCCCAATCGCAGCATTACTAGCTATTACATATCAACAGATATCTTCTGCTAAAAGAAAGGTCTTCAATCATAAGTTTCCTAATTTATCTCCTAAATTAGAAACTGCTGAATCTTCAATATTCTGATTTGATTCTTCAATATTCTGACTTGATTCTTTTGACCTCTAAATCTGCGCCACATAATATTCCATAGAATATTATGTATCTGTTGAGTATCAGACTGAATCTTCATGTTCCAGTTCTGCAGGCGCAATGTCATGAGTTGATGTTATGACATTCCATATAACATCTTGCTTTTGTACCTGTTTTGTTCTTTTATATTTGTAAGACTTATACATTCTATTACATATTGCTGCTATTATAGCCAAACATAAATGCCAATCAGCCAATAAAAACATCAACAGCTTTGATTCCTATTTAGAAAATAAATACCTCAAATCAGAATGGTCAGTGTACACAATAATTTCATATCATAGTAAATAATATATAAACTAAGTAAAAGAATAAAAACAACTAAAAGTTCTTTTCTATTCATGGCGGAGTTAAGTTATGTTGGATTTCAAACATGGATTACTTAGTAATAACATGTAATAACCTATCTTTCCTTAGCGCAAGAACTTCCCGCACACCTATGTCACTAGCATTATACATAATTTGATAAGATTGAGGATAATAAGAAGCTTTGAAAATCGAGGCACAAATGACATTTTGCTTAATTATATTAAAAGCTTCCATCAGTTATTCATTGACTTTGAAAAATATAGCTTTCAAAATTCAATGAGTAAGAGGTTTTGCAAAATTTAAAAAGTATTTTATAAACCTATTATAAAAACCTGCATGTCCTAAAAGCTTCTAATTTATTTATCATTAATGGGAAGGAAAGTTTTACAATTACTTCAACTTTTGTTTAGTTAACTTCAATCCCCATATAGGATATTTTAGAACCAAAAATATTTCCCTCTCTCACCATGAAATGACATTTCTTCCATCTTAGAAACAAATTGGATTCTTACACCTTTCTAGTACAAGATATAAATTAATCAAACAATTATCAAAATAAGTACAACAAAAAAGAGGTGTCAAATGTTATTTGATATTTTTCAATCGTATAGAAGAATATGGATGTCATACATCTACCAAATGTTGCAAGGGAAATACTTAATGTAACACCCCATAAATTTCTTTGTTTAATTTAATTAATTTTTTTATTAAATAATAGAATTAATTGAATTATTTGAGAAATATGGATTGATGAGGCTAATGGGCCAGTGTCGCAAGTAGCAATTGGGGAGGGTGTCAGTTGCAAAGCCTTTTACTAAAACAAGGTTATATTTTTCATAAAATAGAAAAGAGGGAAATATTGTGAAAAGAGAACCAAAAAAAAGAGAAGAGAAGATTGAACGTGAAATTGGGAGAAGAGCAAGTGTGAGGAGCAAGGGCATCCAAGAATTCGACATCGAGGTAAGGGGGATTCTTCTCATTAACCTCTATTATGGGTTGTATGAATGATTCAATAGAGTTTGTATGTTAGGATTCCAAATTGGATTGTATGTCGGGTTTGGGGTTTTGGGGTTTATAGAACTTGGGTTCAATTTAGGTTGTGAATGATGATTGGTGTTGAATAATGATGTTAAGCATGATTAGAAGTATGTGTAAATGTGCAAATTATGTTGTATGTGTGGTTTATTTTCTGAAATTCGTACTGGTATGATTTTGAGGGCATTGGGATGTATAGAATGCTGTTTTCTGCAGGTTGGGGTTTCTGAAATCGCCGGTTCGCGCCGCGTGCACAGGGTTGGCGCCGCGAACAGGTGGGCAGAATGCCAGGATGTTGTGATACGCACAGGTCGTGCCGCGTACCTGTGTTGGCGCCGCGAAGGCGTAACTTTTTCTCGTTTCGCGTCGCGTACAGGTGTTTGCGCCGCGAATAGCTTGGCAGAGAGCCAAGGATTTTTGGAACTCTCAGTTCGCGCCGCGAACCAAGTTGGCGCCGCGTGCTGTTGCTGTTTGGGACTTTTTAAAAGTTTAACGATGTATAACTTTTTAACTGTTAGTCCGTTTGATGTGCCGTTTCGAGCACAGTGGAGCTAATTAAGCGGTTTACGCAATAAAATAGTGTTTTGAGTTGTGACTTGAATTTAATTTAAAACACTTGATTTAATTGGTTGTGGTGGTTTATATTGTTATTGCACCGGTTGATGATTATGATTGTTCAGTTGTTTGGTATTGATGATTAGCATGCGGTATGTGATGCATGCATTTCATAATCATGTTGTGGGTTGTATCCCTTATGGTGGTGGGACAACGGTAGCTAATTCCCATTGTGCGGAATTGGTGAGAGAAGTAGCCGAATCTTTATGGTGGTGGATCGGTGAGATGGGTTATCCCATGTTTGGTACCACATGCATTTAGTTGCATTGCATTAGGTTGTTGTGTATAATTGTAACATGAATGGAAGTTGTCCAATGTTATAATTTATGTGTATTTTGGTATGAATGACTGTAATTGACGAATGTTGCTATATTATCTGAATATAATTGATTTGGGTGAATAATGTATGGATGAAGTTGTATTGTTTATATCCCTATAACATTTGTTAATGCGAATGAAACTCACCCTTACTGTTGTTATTTTTCAGATTGAGGAGTAGCTTGTGTACTTGGTGAGGATTAGCTCGTCAAGTAGTTCGTTAGAGTCAGTTGGGTCTGTGTCATGCTCTGGTCGTGTAACACCGGGAACGTTATTTTAGAATTGGCTGATAAACTTCTGTTTTGTTTATGGTTTATGGTTGAATTATGAGTCTTCGACTCCAGATGTTGATTATTCAGTTGTTAAGAATATTCCGCTGTGTTAACATGCTACCTGAATAATTTTTGGTTTATCGTTCCTTTATGGCATGACATGAATATTTGTTTATTTTGTTGGAGTTGTAATACCCTTCTTCATGTTTTACTCTGATTGTAATGTTAATTTTCCGCGGGGTTTAGGAGGGTGTTACAATAGTGGTATCAGAGCATAGTCGGTCGTTTGAGTCAGAGTCTTAGTGTCGGTTAATCCTTCGTATACGATTAGTGTAAAGTTGACACTGTCGATACTTCTTGTTCTAATGAATATTGTCTGATATTTAGCAGAACAATGGCCGGAAGAGGAGGAAGGAATGACGACGCGATTGCTGAGGCTCTGGGCATGATTGCTGGTGTATTAGGAGGGAATGCCAATGGAGCTGGTATTGGCGCTGACAGGCAGCTAAACAGTTTTCCGAGGAACAATCCTCCGTTGTTCAAAGGCACGCACGATCCCGAAGGCGCTCAGAGGTGGCTGAAGGAAATTGAAAGGATCTTCAGAGTGATCGATTGTGCTGAAAATCTGAAGGTGAGGTATGGGACTCACATGCTGTCTGAAGAAGCTGATGATTGGTGGATGGCGAGTAGAGATGAACTTGAATCTGCAGGTGTAGCGATCACTTAGGCTGTATTCAGGCGAGAACTCCTGAGGAGGTACTTTCCTGAGGATGTTCGGGGCAGGAAAGAAGTTGAGTTTTTGGAGCTGACACAAGGTAACATGACGGTACCGGAATATGCTTCAAAGTTTGTTGAGCTGGCCAAGTACTATGTCCACTATAACAATGATGAAGCGAGCGAATTTTCGAAATGTGTTAAGTTCGAGAATGGTCTCCGTGATGAAATTAAGTAGGGAATCAGGTACCAAAGGATTCGTTAGTTTACAGATTTGGTGGATTGTAGTAGGATCTATGAAGAGGATAACCTCAAGCTGAAGTCATCTCACTCTCGCGAGTTAGTCGACAAGAAAGGGAAGAAGCCTATGGACCGTGGTAAACCATATGGTAGAGGTAATTATAAAGCTGGGAGTTGGAAGAAGCCTAGTGGGGGAGACTCTAGTGCTCCTGTTAAGTGCTTTAAGTGTGGGGAACCTGGACATCGTGTTCACGAGTGCAAAAGCGAAGAGAAGAAGTGCTACAGGTGTGGTAAAGCAGGCCACATTGCTGTTGACTGCAAGGGAAGGACTGTGACTTGTTATAACTGTGGTGAAGAAGGTCATATTAGTCCACAGTGTCCTAAGTCAAAGAAGAATCAAGCTAGGGGTAAAGTTTTTGCTTTATCAGGTTCAGAGACTACTCCAGAGGATCGATTGATTAAAGGTACATGTTTTATCCATGGCACTCCTTTAATTGCAATAATAGATACTGGAGCAACTCACTCGTTTATTTCGTTGGATTGTGCTAAACGTCTGAACTTGGAAATATCTGATATTCATGGAAGTATGATTATTGACACTCCTGCGTTGGGTTCAGTGACTACTTCGTTTGCCTGTTTGAACTGTCCAATTGATATTTTTGGTAGAGAGTTCGGAATGGACTTAGTGTGCCTTCCGTTGAAACAACTTGATGTCATCCTGGGTATGAATTGGTTGCAATTTAATCGGATTCATATCAACTGTTTCATGAAGACGGTTATTTTTCCGGAAGATGTCGGTGTTGAGAGTTTAGCAATGACTGCTAGACAAGTGGATGAAGCAATGAAGGACGGGGCTGCCGTGTTTATGTTGATTGCATCCATGGAAGTGAAGAAGAAAGTGGTGAGTAGTGACTTACCGTTAGTATGTGAATTTCCAGAAGTCTTTCCAGAAGATGTAAGAGAGTTACCGCCAGAGAGGGAGGTAGAATTTGCTATTGAGTTAGTTCCTGGAACTAGTCCGGTGTCGATGGCGCCGTATCGTATGTCGGTATCTGAACTAGCAGAGTTGAAGAGTCAGCTGGAAGAGTTACTGGAAAAAGAATTCATTCGTCCTAGTGTGTCGCCGTGGGGTGCGCCGGTGTTGTTGGTAAAGAAGAAAGAAGGTTCTATGAGATTGTGTGTGGATTATAGACAGCTGAATAAAGTTACTATCAAGAATCGGTATCCATTACCGAGGATTGATGATTTGATGGATCAATTGGTTGGTGCAAGTGTGTTCAGCAAAATTGACTTGAGGTCGGGATATCATCAGATTCGGGTGAAGACGGACGACATTCAGAAAACGGCATTTAGAACAAGGTATGACCATTACGAGTATACAGTGATGCCATTTGGAGTAACTAATGCACCGGGAGTTTTCATGGAGTATATGAATAGGATCTTCCATCCTTACCTGGATCAGTTTGTGGTGGTATTTATCGATGATATTCTAATATATTCTAAGAGTGAAGAAAAACATGCAGAGCATCTAAGGGTGGTATTAGAACTACTGAAGGAAAAGAAACTTTATGCGAAACTGTCCAAGTGTGAGTTCTGGCTAAGTGAAGTAAGCTTTCTTGGGCATGTAATTTCTAAAGATGGTATTTCCGTTGACCCAACGAAAGTAGAAGCAGTGTCTCAATGGGAAACTCCGAAGTCAGTTTCCGAAATCCGTAGTTTCCTTGGTCTTGCGGGTTACTATAGAAAGTTTATTGAAGGTTTTTCAAAGCTAGCGTTGCCGTTAACTAAGTTGACTTGGAAGGGTCAAGCATTCATCTGGGATTCGAAATGTGAAGAAGGATTCCAAGAGTTGAAGAAGAGGTTGACTAGTGCGCCGATCTTGATTTTGCCGAATCCGGCGGAATCTTTTGTTGTACATTGTGATGCTTCGTTGTTGGGATTAGGAGGTGTACTAATGCAAAATCAATAGGTAGTCGCTTATGCGTCGAGACAACTCAAAGTGCATGAGAGAAACTATCCGACTCATGACTTAGAGTTGGCAGCAGTGGTATTTGTGTTGAAATTGTGGAGACATTATCTGTATGGTTCGAGGTTTGAAGTGTTTAGTGATCACAAGAGTCTGAAGTATCTCTTTGATCAAAAAGAGCTGAATATGAGGCAAAGAAGGTGGTTAGAGTTCCTTAAGGATTATGATTTTGGGCTGAATTACCATCCGGGTAAAGCAAACGTGGTTGCCGATGCTTTGAGTAGGAAGTCCTTGCATATGTCTATGCTGATGGTAAGAGAATTGGATTTAATTGAACAATTCAGAGATTTGAGTTTGGTATGCGAAGACACTCCTGTCAGTGTTAAGTTGGGTATGCTGAAGCTGACTAGTGGTATTCTGGAGGAGATTCGAGAGGGTCAGAAAGCTGATGTAGAATTGGTGGATAAGTTGACTCTGATTAACCAAGGCAAGGGAGGTGAATTCAGAATCGACGAGAATGGTATTATAAGGTTTGGTAATCGTGTTTGTGTTCCTAATGTTTCCGAATTGAGGAAGAGTATTCTCGAAGAAGGACATCGTAGTGGATTGAGTATTCATCCTGGTGCTACCAAGATGTATCATGATTTAAATAAGCTGTTTTGATGGCCTGGAATGAAAAAGGAAATAGCTGAATTTGTCTATGCCTGTTTGACTTGTCAGAAGTCGAAGATTGAGCATCAGAAACCATATGGAGCTATGCAACCGTTATTTATTCCAGAATGGAAGTGGGATAGTATATCTATGGATTTGGTTTCTGGGTTGCCGAAGACGGTGAAGAACTATGAAGCCATTTGGGTTATTGTGGATAGGTTGATAAAGTCTGCTCATTTTATACCAATGAGGATGGATTACCCGATGGAGAAGCTTGCTCAATTGTACATTGAGAAGATAGTGAGTTTACATGGTATTCCTTCGAGTATCGTGTCGGATAGAGATCCAAGGTTTACATCCAAATTTTGGGAAGGTTTGCAGAAGGCTCTGGGTACTAAGCTGAGATTGAGTTCTGCTTATCATCCGCAGACGGATGGACAGATAGAAAGAACTATTCAATCGCTAGAAGATTTGTTGCGTGCTTGTGTGTTAGAAAAAGGTGGTACTTGGGATAGTTATCTACCCTTGATCGAATTTACCTACAATAATAGTTTTCACTCGAGTATTGGTATAGCTCCGTTTGAAGCTTTGTATGGTCGGAGGTGTAGGACGCCTTTATGTTGGTACGAATCAGGCGAAAGTGCGGTGATTGGACCAGAGATTATTCAAGAAACGACGGAAAAGATTAAGATGATTCAGGAGAAGATGAAGGCCTCTCAAAGTCGTCAGAAGAGTTATCATGACAAGAGACGGAGAACACTTGAGTTTCAAGAAGGGGATCACGTGTTTATGAGAGTTACTCCTATGACTGGTATCGGACGAGCCCTAAAGTCAAGAAAGTTGACTCCGCGTTTTATTGGTCCGTTTCAGATTTCAGAAAGAGTAGGAGATGTGGCGTATCGCATTGCGTTGCCACCGATTCTTGCAAATCTGCATGATGTATTCCATGTGTCGCAGTTGAGGAAATACATTGCTGATTCGTCGCATGTGATCCAAGTGGATGATGTACAGGTAAAGGATAATCTGACAGTTGAAGTTTTGCCTATGAGGATTGAAGATCGGAAGGTGAAACAATTGCGTGGCAAGGAGATAGCGTTGGTCAGAGTAGCTTGGGGAGGACCAGCCGGTGGAAATGTTACATGGGAATTGGAGAGCCAGATGAAGGACTCCTACCCGGAACTCTTTTCCTAAGGTATGTTTTCGAGGACGAAAACTTTTCTAGTGGGGGAGAGTTGTAACACCCCATAAATTTCTTTGTTTAATTTAATTAATTTTTTATTAAATAATAGAATTAATTGAATTATTTGAGAAATATGGATTGATGAGGCTAATGGGCCAGTGTCGCAAGTAGCAATTGGGGGGGTGTCAGTTGCAAAGCCTTGTACTAAAACAAGGTTATATTTTTCATAAAATAGAAAAGAGGGAAATATTGTGAAAAGAGAGCCAAAAAAAAGAGAAGAGAAGATTGAACGTGAAATTGGGAGAAGAGCAAGTGTGAGGAGCAAGGGCATCCAAGAATTCGACATCGAGGTAAGGGGGATTCTTCTCATTAACCTCTATTATGGGTTGTATGAATGATTCAATAGAGTTTGTATGTTAGGATTCCGAATTGGATTGTATGTCGGGTTTGGGGTTTTGGGGTTTATAGAACTTGGGTTCAATTTAGGTTGTGAATGATGATTGGTGTTGAATAATGATGTTAAGCATGATTAGAAGTATGTGTAAATGTGCAAATTATGTTGTATGTGTGGTTTATTTTCTGAAATTCGTACTGGTATGATTTTGAGGGCATTGGGATGTATAGAATGCTGTTTTCTGCAGGTTGGGGTTTCTGAAATTGCCGGTTCGCGCCGCGTGCACAGGGTTGGCGCCGCGAACAGGTGGGCAGAATGCCAGGATGTTGTGATACGCACAGGTCGCGCCGCGTACCTGTGTTGGCGCCGCGAAGGCGTAACTTTTTCTCGTTTCGCGTCGCGTACAGGTGTTTGCGCCGCGAATAGCTTGGCAGAGAGCCAAGGATTTTTGGAACTCTCAGTTGGCGCCGCGAACCAAGTTGGCGCCGCGTGCTGTTGCTGTTTGGGACTTTTTAAAAGTTTAACGATGTATAACTTTTTAACTGTTAGTCCGTTTGATGTGCCGTTTCGAGCACAGTGGAGCTAATTAAGCGGTTTACGCAATGAAATAGTGTTTTGAGTTGTGACTCGAATTTAATTTAAAACACTTGATTTAATTGGTTGTGGTGGTTTATATTGTTATTGCACCGGTTGATGATTATGATTGTTCAGTTGTTTGGTATTGATGATTAGCATGCGGTATGTGATGCATGCATTTCATAATCATGTTGTGGGCTGTATCCATTATGGTGGTGGGACAGCGGTAGCTAATTCCCATTGTGCGGAATTGGTGAGAGAAGTAGCCGAATCTTTATGGTGGTGGATCGGTGAGATGGGTTATCCCATGTTTGGTACCACATGCATTTAGTTGCATTGCATTAGGTTGTTGTGTATAATTGTAACATGAATGGAAGTTGTCCAATGTTATAATTTGTGTGTATTTTGGTATGAATGACTGTAATTGACGAATGTTGCTATATTATCTGAATATAATTGATTTGGGTGAATAATGTATGGATGAAGTTGTATTGTTTATATCCCTATAACATTTGTTAATGCGAATGAAACTCACCCTTACTGTTGTTATTTTTCAGATTGAGGAGTAGCTTGTGTACTTGGTGAGGATTAGCTCGTCAAGTAGTTCGTTAGAGTCAGTTGGGTCTGTGTCATGCTCTGGTCGTGTAACACCGGGAACGTTATTTTAGAATTGGCTGATAAACTTCTGTTTTGTTTATGGTTTATGGTTGAATTATGAGTCTTCGACTCCAGATGTTGATTATTCAGTTGTTAAGAATATTCCGCTGTGTTAACATGCTACCTGAATAATTTTTGGTTTATCGTTCCTTTATGGCATGTGTTGCACCCTGATTTTTACCCTACGATCTTATTCGCATCATTGCATCTCATCTTATTGTATTGTATTTTACTAATTTTATTGCTTCATAAACATTTGTTCATTTATTTAAGGCATTAATATATTTGCATCTCATTCAAGAAAATTCAAAGAAAAAAATATATACATATATGTATATATAGCATCATTCGCATTAGCATTTATTGACAAAGTCG
The DNA here is from genome assembly GCF_029867415.1 of Vicia villosa. Classification (NCBI taxonomy): domain Eukaryota; kingdom Viridiplantae; phylum Streptophyta; class Magnoliopsida; order Fabales; family Fabaceae; genus Vicia; species Vicia villosa. Next base: position 90,751,774 of record NC_081181.1, on the reverse strand, counting down.
AAATATACATGACATGTTCATTTTGCATATTTTGTTCATTTTTACTAACCATGATTTTGTAATTTTAATTTTAATTCGATTTAATTATTTAAATTGAATTTTCATTAAAGTTATGAAATTATTTTCTTTATTGCATATTTCTTTTGTTATGTTTGTTTATTTTAATAGGTTCATATTATATTGATTCAAGATTTGTCTAAGGCCCATTTGTCAAATTTGAGGATCCAAGCCATTTTTCATCTTTTCTTCTAAGTTCACTACTGACAAAGATCGGGGACCACACACAATGCTTCCCACGGTTTCTTGCTCTGCACAGCAAAACCAATTTCCACTACCCTGCTACAACTGTCCAAACCAGTCCAAAATTCTGCTCTGCTCCACCCAAAAACCTGCACAAAAGATGCCAAAGATTTCACAAATTTGTCCATACAAGAACCTGCATTAGAAAGCCATGAATCATATACCAAATGTGTTCAAATTTGATCCCAAATTCCCCCCAAAAATTCAACTCATTCACCTATAAGAAGGCTACTCGGCACAAGCAAGGGGAAAAAAAAAAACCACACAGAAACTCTGCCAAGCTCACCATTAAATTTCCATTTTTTCTGCTTCTGCAACTTTTTCATACACATCTTCATACTTCACACACAAATCCTTTCATACACTAACCTCACAGCTTCACACTACAAACAACATCCACCACACTCACATAACCTTCATACTCAAATCTCATTCACAAACCTTCATATCACAATTCACTTGCTGCAAATTCATGAAACATACACCGAATCCGTAACCACAACATAACCTTAACCCAGTCTTCAACCAGACAGAAACCACTCGATCCACACACACATCCACAACAACAACTCACGCAACAACCTCATTCAATTCAGTAGCTCTCGCGCTCAAACCCAACTCACAGACTCAGCAACATTCAACAGGTTCACTCACGTCGACAAATCAGAAGCATCTACACCAGAAGATCCATAACAAGAAGAAGCAGAACTGCAAATAAATCAGAGTAACATACCTTGTTTTTTTTCGTTCACCTTCATTTAATTTCTGTTATCTGCATACCATGTAATTGTAACCAACAATTTAATCTTAATGAGAATTGGGGATTTAGGGTTATGTTGGGGTTTAAGGTTATTGTTTGTGTTTGAATCTCTGCTTGTGCTTGCTTGAATCGTGATCGAACAGAGGGTTTGAGGTTGAGTTTTGTTGTTGTTCATAGAAAACATCGTGAGCGTTTTTCTTTCAAAGCCCTTTTTGTTGTTGTCGAATGCGAGAGAGAAAGAGAGTCTCTAATTTGTTATTTCACCGGATCGTTGAGAGAGATTGCAGAGTGAAACGAGAGATTGAGAGGAGAAGAGTTTTTGTGTTGTTGTTGTTTGTTCATCAAATCGTTGCGAGAATCGAAAGAGAGAAGTGAGATCGAGAGAATTTGTGGCTATTGTTGTGGTCTGTTCACGCACGAAGAGAGGAAGATTAGGTTTAGTTCATGCCATCAGTTGTATTTGGAGTGTGGATCCGGGTCGGACCCGGTTCGGACCATTTTATTTGTTGGCATTTTTTTTTATTTAATCATGGGCCTTACACCAATTATAGAATGGCCCAACTACTTATTTTTATTTATTTTCTTCTTTTTTTTTCTTTATTTACTTGATTAGTGTAAAACCAAAAAATAGTTAGAGTTTTTCTTTACCAAAGTACAATTGGAAGTTTCTTTTAAAAACTAGCAATGTTCTTTCTTATTTTATCAAAAATATTTTAAAATGATATAAAAATAGCTTTTTAATTGAATCGAGTCTTGAGTTTTAATTGGAGAAGAAGGGTTTGTACGTACCTATACAAATTGTTCTTAAACATTTAGGCGATGGCCGTTAAGCCTTTGTTTGGATGTTTAGACTCCATTAAAGACTCTTTCAAACTCGATTTAATTCACCTTTTTTTACAAAAAAACGCTTTTCTTTTAACATTCAAATCATTTTATCTATAATGGAAAGAAGAGTTTGTACGTACTTGTACAATTTGTTCTTTAAACATTTAGACGATGGCCGTTAAGCCATTGTTCGAATGTTTAAACTCCATTAAAGACTTCTCAAACTCGATTTAACAAACACTCTTTCAAGTATCTTAAGCGATGGCCGTTAAGCTTTTGTTTAAATACTTGGATCCAATTAAATGTCTTTCAACTCATCAAATCATCTTCATCACCTACGAGGAGGTTGTACGTACTTGTACAATTTTCTCTTTCAAGCATTTGGGCGATGGCCGTTAAGCTTTTGTTTAAATGTTTGATTTCTCTTAACAAACAAACTTTCAATTCATTCACACCCTTTTACATTCTAAAACACTTTTTTTCATAAAACGAGACACTTATTCAATTTCAATACGAACATACTTCCACATGTGAAGATCAAACGTTTTCCACTCGAATGCGATGATGGCCAGAATCTTGTTCTAAATCTTGATTCAGTTATCCATTCTTGTAGTGATGCAAACAATCTCCTATCCATGTGCGCATAGTATTGTTTGAAATGCGATCGAGTACCTCTCGCTAAAATTAATCAACAACTTTTCGTAGTTAGCCCGAACTACGATTGCTCTGACTTTCCCATTGCACTAGGGAATACGTAGGCACAAGATACGAATGTCTTGGCGAGCACAATAATAAAAAACCTTTTTTTGTTTCTTCCTTCTTTCCAACCTAATAAATAACGCAAGTAGATATAAGCTAACAATCGATCACAAGAATAACTAAATGGGTCCCATCGAGTACGATGGAGGTGAGGGGTGCTAATACCTTCCCCTTGCTTAACCGACTCCCGAACCTAAATTTGGTTGCGATGACCATCTTATTCATTCTCTTTTTATTTTGTGGGTTTTATCGATATTTTCCCTTTCCTTTTTGGAATAAATAAAGTTCGGTGGCGACTCTGTTGTACTTCGAGCGCGTGAAAACGCGTCGAGTCACATTTTTACCGCTACAGAAAGTGGCGACTCTGCTGGGGATATCCAAGAGAGTCAACCCTAGTTTAGTTTTTTCTTGTATTATTGTTAGCTTTATTTACTTTCTTTTTTTATTTCCTTTATTATTTGATTTCTTATTGTATGGTTGGAATATCTTGATTATTGGCACTTTATGGACAAAGCTCTACGTCCGAGCTTGAGAAACACATAAGATAAGATGGTGGTTTAGTATTAAACTTGCTTGACGTAGTGTCAAATGGGAGATACTAATACCCCGCCTAGAGTAGGTCCTTTGAGAAGATGTTTTTGGTTAAGTAAGTTATTTACTTGAGCGATGACGTTTTCAATTTGGATCGTTAACTCTAGGGACCTTTAGAATAACCCTTAAACCATGACTTTTTAGGAAATGGTGGATTCGCACCCAACTTGCGTAACGTAACTATTACCGTGGGTAAGTGCGAAAACCACACTCAGAATAGGCTTCATTTGAAAACATGGTTGTGTGGGAAGTTATTTGCTAGATGATCAAGTTTTCAAAAGTAGCTCGTAACTCTGAGAACCGTGTCTAGAACCTTGTTGGAAAGAACCTTAGAACTATCCTATTGTGTGCCACTTTGTGCCGAGATATTAGAATCTTTCTGTTCCATGTGATTTGAAATCCATTGCATGTAAACCATACATGACATGACATGGCATACATTTTTGCATAAAAAAATATAATAAATTTCATGCATCCATATTCATACATTCAAGTTGTCAATTCATATCGTCTGTCTTCGTCTTCACACTTGTTTTTCCACTGTCAAACTGGTTCCTCAACACTTGGGACTGGAATTATGTTTCAGCAAACTATGGAAGAGCTTAAACAAGAAGAAGATCAATCAACTGGGTCAAGAATGACAAGTTACTAGTGTTTCAGACAGGATCGATCTTCCTCGTCACTGATTAGTCACTAGGCCTTGTTTCCTTCTGTTTGCAATTTCCTTGTTTTATATTGTGTACTGCATTGAACTTTGTTTGTTCCTGAATGTTAGTTTTAATGAAATGAGCATTACATATTTGAATCAATTCACTTACATCCACTGTGTTTATCTTTATGCTTTATCTTTCAAAAAAAAAAAAAACAAAAATATATCTCTTGTTCACTTTTTTTTATCAACTTTTGTTTATGCAAATATTTGAGGGAGGATGATGACAACGAAATACCCAAATTGTTGAATTGTATGCTTTCAAATAAAACTTTGCTGATGATGTACAGGCATTGTTTCAATCCCTAAACACTGGAGAAATAAGGAAGTTAATCCCTAGTCAACCCCTTTGAGCCTTCGAAGTTGGAGTTTCTTTTTAAACGAAAAAACCCACAATTTTAACCTGGGGCAGGGTAGTTCTCAGTTAATTTGATTGTGCATTCAATATCAAGAAAATCATTAAGTACACCTTTTTCAACAAGGGTTTCAGTCAAAAGTGACCAAGATGGTTATCATTAATCATTATCAAGGCAGTCACTATCTTTCCAATAACAAAAAAAAAATTCAAAAAAAAGAAAAAGCCCGCTAAGTCAAAACCTACGAAGGAGACTTAGTCAAAATTGGGACATCCTGCTGGCTGTAATCTCAAATGAAGACAGTTCAGGCAAAAGTTAGGGATAAAGCAAAAAAAGAGAAGTCAATAAATTCCATGAACAACAATAAAACGTTGTGACTATTAAATGGAAGAGGTAACTGCCGTCTCAAAGATTCCCTTGGTCTTTAAACCATCATCATTATCATAGGTGCAATTCCAAAGCCTCTTGGAACCTGAATGCATAATTTGAATTAACTGAACGTAGGATTGAAGTTCATCACGAAGAATGGGGTGGGTACAAATAAATTTTGAGCCTATATCCTTTGTTTCTAAAACCGTGAACCAAACCACGTTACAACCTTCAAAAGACCTAATTGAAGCCAGGTTTATTTTGAAAGCATACTACATCAAGGTTGCGTTAACCTGACTCCTAAAAGTTGTGCCAATCATTTGTCTCGATCTACTTGCTTTACCTTTCACTTCAAATGCCATGTTTCTTTGTCTTTCTCTTTGCTTTACAATTCCATTTCATTTGATTTCAAAAACTTGCATGAACTTTGCATTTAGATTACCAGTCTTAAACAAACCTTTTTGCTTGTAAACAACATTTCCTCATCAAGGAATTTCAAACAATTGAAGAAACTTGGTCCGTGATCCTATCAGGGGAATTTTATTTCAAGGATCCTGTTGGAAATCATTTCAAGATTATCTTTCAGTACAAGCTATTCTCAGATTGGTTTATCAAAATACTTCTTTCAAGACTTCTGTTGGGGCAAGTGCACAGTATAGTCATTTCAAGGTTTACTCAAGCTGAAGCCATTATCAGTTTGTTTTACGTCAATCAGTCAAGTTGGGGCAATCTTCTTCAAGAGAATCTCCGAGCAGTTTATCAGTCCTTCTCAAAGGATCATCATTACAAGTTTGCAAGTGTGATAGAAGAGCTTTGGGCAGTGTTCCATGTGTTGAGGAATCAGATTTCCCTTTCTGCCACACAAAAGAGTCTCTCTCAGTTGTCACAAACAATTGCATTGCATTAATCATCCATATCATGCATAAAAAATTTCATATTCATATTCATTTGTAATCAACATTCTTACCTTGTGATCAAAGTCCAACTTACTTGGCATCTTACCAAAACAGTTTATCCATTTGTTTCAATGTTTATCCAATGTTTCTTCCAGATATTTCTCCGATCATTCTAATGCTTTTCTAGAATGTTTCGTTGATTGCTTACAATCATGCTTTATCTTGGTTCCCTTTACAACCATGCTTTATCTTGGTTCCCTTTACAACCATGTTTTATCTTGGTTCCCTTTACAACCATGCTTTATCTTGGTTCCCTTTACAACCATGCTTTATCTTGGTACCCTTTACAGCCATGCTTTATTTTGGTTCCCTTTACAACCATGCTTTATCTTGGTTCCCTTTACAACCATGCTTTATCTTGGTTCCCTTTACAACCATGCTTTATCTTGGTTCCCTTTACAACCATGCTTTATCTTGGTTCCCTTTACAACCATGTTTTATCTTGGTTCCCTTTACAACCATGCTTTATTATCTTGGTTCCTTTTACAGCCATGTTTTATCTTGGTTCCTTACGGCCATGTTTTATCTTGGTTCCTTACAGGCATGTTTTATCTTGGTTACCGAATCTTGTTTTATCTTGATTATCTGAATCTTATGGCTTCACTCATACCTCATATACTTTCTCACCTCATTCAGACCCATTCCTGAATGTTGTGATACTTTTCTTCAACTGCCTCTTTCATCAAGTTTTCACTCATTCCATCAACAGTTTGTCTCTCGTGGCGCTATATTCCCCACGAAGATTCGAGTTTGTCTCATACCATGTCATTCAAAAGGAAAAAATTCATACATTCATATCATTCTTGGGGCATCGTAGGCTGAAAATCGGGTTATGTTTGTATTTAAGTATCTCCTATCTCCTAATAGAAGAAACTTAAATAGGGGCAGCTGTTGCACCCTGATTTTTACCCTACGATCTTATTCGCATCATTGCATCTCATCTTATTGTATTGTATTTTACTAATTTTATTGCTTCATAAACATTTGTTCATTTATTTAAGGCATTAATATATTTGCATCTCATTCAAGAAAATTCAAAGAAAAAAATATATACATATATGTATATATAGCATCATTCGCATTAGCATTTATTGACAAAGTCGAAATATACATGACATGTTCATTTTGCATATTTTGTTCATTTTTACTAACCATGATTTTGTAATTTTAATTTTAATTCGATTTAATTATTTAAATTGAATTTTCATTAAAGTTATGAAATTATTTTCTTTATTGCATATTTCTTTTGTTATGTTTGTTTATTTTAATAGGTTCATATTATATTGATTCAAGATTTGTCTAAGGCCCATTTGTCAAATTTGAGGATCCAAGCCATTTTTCATCTTTTCTTCTAAGTTCACTACTGACAAAGATCGGGGACCACACACAATGCTTCCCACGGTTTCTTGCTCTGCACAGCAAAACCAATTTCCACTACCCTGCTACAACTGTCCAAACCAGTCCAAAATTCTGCTCTGCTCCACCCAAAAACCTGCACAAAAGATGCCAAAGATTTCACAAATTTGTCCATACAAGAACCTGCATTAGAAAGCCATGAATCATATACCAAATGTGTTCAAATTTGATCCCAAATTCCCCCCAAAAATTCAACTCATTCACCTATAAGAAGGCTACTCGGCACAAGCAAGGGGAAAAAAAAAACCACACAGAAACTCTGCCAAGCTCACCATTAAATTTCCATTTTTTCTGCTTCTGCAACTTTTTCATACACATCTTCATACTTCACACACAAATCCTTTCATACACTAACCTCACAGCTTCACACTACAAACAACATCCACCACACTCACATAACCTTCATACTCAAATCTCATTCACAAACCTTCATATCACAATTCACTTGCTGCAAATTCATGAAACATACACCGAATCCGTAACCACAACATAACCTTAACCCAGTCTTCAACCAGACAGAAACCACTCGATCCACACACACATCCACAACAACAACTCACGCAACAACCTCATTCAATTCAGTAGCTCTCGCGCTCAAACCCAACTCACAGACTCAGCAACATTCAACAGGTTCACTCACGTCGACAAATCAGAAGCATCTACACCAGAAGATCCATAACAAGAAGAAGCAGAACTGCAAATAAATCAGAGTAACATACCTTGTTTTTTTTCGTTCACCTTCATTTAATTTCTGTTATCTGCATACCATGTAATTGTAACCAACAATTTAATCTTAATGAGAATTGGGGATTTAGGGTTATGTTGGGGTTTAAGGTTATTGTTTGTGTTTGAATCTCTGCTTGTGCTTGCTTGAATCGTGATCGAACAGAGGGTTTGAGGTTGAGTTTTGTTGTTGTTCATAGAAAACATCGTGAGCGTTTTTCTTTCAAAGCCCTTTTTGTTGTTGTCGAATGCGAGAGAGAAAGAGAGTCTCTAATTTGTTATTTCACCGGATCGTTGAGAGAGATTGCAGAGTGAAACGAGAGATTGAGAGGAGAAGAGTTTTTGTGTTGTTGTTGTTTGTTCATCAAATCGTTGCGAGAATCGAAAGAGAGAAGTGAGATCGAGAGAATTTGTGGCTATTGTTGTGGTCTGTTCACGCACGAAGAGAGGAAGATTAGGTTTAGTTCATGCCATCAGTTGTATTTGGAGTGTGGATCCGGGTCGGACCCGGTTCGGACCATTTTATTTGTTGGCATTTTTTTTTATTTAATCATGGGCCTTACACCAATTATAGAATGGCCCAACTACTTATTTTTATTTATTTTCTTCTTTTTTTTTCTTTATTTACTTGATTAGTGTAAAACCAAAAAATAGTTAGAGTTTTTCTTTACCAAAGTACAATTGGAAGTTTCTTTTAAAAACTAGCAATGTTCTTTCTTATTTTATCAAAAATATTTTAAAATGATATAAAAATAGCTTTTTAATTGAATCGAGTCTTGAGTTTTAATTGGAGAAGAAGGGTTTGTACGTACCTATACAAATTGTTCTTAAACATTTAGGCGATGGCCGTTAAGCCTTTGTTTGGATGTTTAGACTCCATTAAAGACTCTTTCAAACTCGATTTAATTCACCTTTTTTTACAAAAAAACGCTTTTCTTTTAACATTCAAATCATTTTATCTATAATGGAAAGAAGAGTTTGTACGTACTTGTACAATTTGTTCTTTAAACATTTAGACGATGGCCGTTAAGCCATTGTTCGAATGTTTAAACTCCATTAAAGACTTCTCAAACTCGATTTAACAAACACTCTTTCAAGTATCTTAAGCGATGGCCGTTAAGCTTTTGTTTAAATACTTGGATCCAATTAAATGTCTTTCAACTCATCAAATCATCTTCATCACCTACGAGGAGGTTGTACGTACTTGTACAATTTTCTCTTTCAAGCATTTGGGCGATGGCCGTTAAGCTTTTGTTTAAATGTTTGATTTCTCTTAACAAACAAACTTTCAATTCATTCACACCCTTTTACATTCTAAAACACTTTTTTTTCATAAAACGAGACACTTATTCAATTTCAATACGAACATACTTCCACATGTGAAGATCAAACGTTTTCCACTCGAATGCGATGATGGCCAGAATCTTGTTCTAAATCTTGATTCAGTTATCCATTCTTGTAGTGATGCAAACAATCTCCTATCCATGTGCGCATAGTATTGTTTGAAATGCGATCGAGTACCTCTCGCTAAAATTAATCAACAACTTTTCGTAGTTAGCCCGAACTACGATTGCTCTGACTTTCCCATTGCACTAGGGAATACGTAGGCACAAGATACGAATGTCTTGGCGAGCACAATAATAAAAAACCTTTTTTTGTTTCTTCCTTCTTTCCAACCTAATAAATAACGCAAGTAGATATAAGCTAACAATCGATCACAAGAATAACTAAATGGGTCCCATCGAGTACGATGGAGGTGAGGGGTGCTAATACCTTCCCCTTGCTTAACCGACTCCCGAACCTAAATTTGGTTGCGATGACCATCTTATTCATTCTCTTTTTATTTTGTGGGTTTTATCGATATTTTCCCTTTCCTTTTTGGAATAAATAAAGTTCGGTGGCGACTCTGTTGTACTTCGAGCGCGTGAAAACGCGTCGAGTCACATTTTTACCGCTACAGCATGACATGAATATTTGTTTATTTTGTTGGAGTTGTAATACCCTTCTTCATGTTTTACTCTGATTTTAATGTTAATTTTCCGCGGGGTTTAGGAGGGTGTTACACTTAACCCGAAAGAAATCCCGTATAACCAAATATCCCTTAAAGTTAGGTGAAAGTTTTCTTATATTGATCTTATCTTTCCACGAATATTGGATTGTAACCAAATGAATCATATAACAAACAATAGTTGTCATGGTTCACAAACCTCTCTAGAATTTGATCAATGAAAAGGATAGGGAAATGGTATTTTCTCGTTGTCGTGTTGAGTCTTGGGTAGACATTGCAAATTCTTCACCCAATTATAGTATGAGTTGGAGTTAACTTGTTCATCGCAATAATTGTTCCTCCCTTTTTCGTACCATATGAACAATACTCACCCAAGCACTGTTAGAAATAAGATATATGCGGTCTACATCTGGTAGATTTGCCACTTCTTTTCTAGTCAACTCATTCATGTATGAATTTAGTTCTCGTTTAGGATGGACCAATGATTTGTAGCTTTTTACGATTAGAATTTTGTGCATGCAAAATATAGAGCTAATGCCATTCACATCCTCATTGGACCACCTTATTTCACCATGGTACTACAAGAAAATCCTCAGCAGTTTTTCCTCTTCAATTGTAATGAACCTTGAATTGATTATTGTTGAAAATTCATTCCTTCCACATAGGAATAAAAGCTTTAGTGAGACGTTAATTGTTTAAGCTTCACCAAATTCTCCTTATTTGTCTCTTCAATTTCTCTTTCTTCTTGGTTGGGTTTTAATTAATCTCATACGGTAGGCATGTGGCATTTATGAGATAGTAAAGTCTTCATCATATCTATAACTTCACTTTTTCTTTGGTCTACAATTAAACTTGATAAGTGTGTAGTTTACATGTTTATCACTATTATATTCACTCACTTCTTAGCTTACTTGCACACCATGTAACACAAAAAAACTCTAATTTATGCTTATTTGAGAATTGTCTTAAAAATATGCATTGATATTTTTTTCAATATCTTTTATCATATTATGTTACAGGATTAAAAATTAATGAAAAAAAGTATCAAGTGTCGATCCAGATAAAGAAACTAACCCAAGGAGATCAGCGTCAAGCAAATCCAAACTCGTATGATCATTATCCTCTTTTATTTGAATTTGAGCATATTAGTCATTACTTTGCCTCTACATTTAAGTTCCTTAAAGTTTGGTCAATGCATTGTTATTGTTTGGATATGGTCAAGCCCTATTGGACGGAGAGAGTAGTGGGGTGTCCTATGTTTGTCCTTAGTAGAAAACTCAACATCCTAAAGGACAAGCTGGAGTAGTGGAATATATAAGTTTTTGGCAATGTCCATGTTTATGTCAAGGAGGGTGAAGCTATAATCCTTGGCATTTAAGAAGCCATGCAATCTTCAAGGTGCTCGGACTATATGTTGAATCATGAGAAGCATGCTTAGCAGGAGTTGGACATAGCCTTGGATAGAGAAGAGGTGTTTTGTAAAGAAAAGGCAAGGGTTGATTGGCATATATAAGGAGACAGGAATATAACCTATTTCCATATATTGACAAGGATAAAAAAACCACCAAGCTTATCTCATCTATGAGAATTGGAGAAGAGATGACTTTTGACCCTGATTTGATTGATGATCATGTGGTGATCTACTATAAAAACCTGTTCAATAGTAGCTCATCCTTGTGTGACACGTCCCTTGTGGAATACGTTATCCCCAGCCTAGTCACTAATAATGTTAATGTTTCCCTTACCATGGTTCCCACTCTTAAGGAAATCAAAGGTGCATTCTTTGCTTTGAATATCGATGGTTTCCAGGGCCTGATGGCTTTGGTGCCTTTTTCTTTCAACACTATTGGGAGGTCATTTAAGATGATATGGTGAGAGAAGTCACTGAATCATTTGTTTCAATTCGAGTTATGCCAAATTATAATGCCAATACCCTTATCCTTATTCCTAAAAGTCTACATGCAGACTCCATAGAATATTATAGACCAATACCCAAATTATAATGCCGATACCCTTATACTCATTCCTAAAAGTCAAGATGAATACTCCATAGACAAGTATATGCCAATAGTTATGGCTAATTTCAAGTTTAAAATCATTTCCAAGGTCTTAGCTAATAGATTGGATCAGGTGTTTCCTCATATCATCTCCAAAGATCAAAGGGGTTTTGTCCATGGTAGAGAAATTAACAATTGTGTTTGTTTAGCATCAGAAGCCAATAGCTTGCTAAGGAATAAAGATTTTGGAGAAAAATTTGCCCTTAATATAGACATATCAAAGGCATTTAATACTCTTAATCGGGGCTTCTTTCTCAAGGTAATAAAGAAATTTGGATTTAACTCCACCTTTTGTAATTGGTTTCATGTTATTCTCTCATTTTCCTATCTTTACATCTATATCAATGGAGCTTACCAAATATTATTCAAGTGTGGGAAATGGGTGAGATAAGGATATCCCTTCCATCCTTTCCTTTTTTGTATATTTGAAGAAGGTTTAAGCAAGGGCATTGCTAAGTTGGTGGCTGATGGAAAATTAGCTCGGATCAAAGGTGTTAAACCATGTTTTGATCCTTCACATTGTTTATATGTTGATGATGTAATGATCTATTACATTGAGAAGGCATCAAGGTTAGATCCTCTTAGATCTATTTTTGAAATATATGTTAATACCTCCGGCTAGGTTAACAATGTTGTTAAATCAACAATGTATGCAGGAAGTATGTCTCACCAAAGGCTCATGCAAATTGCAACAAGGTTCAACCTTAAGGTGGGAACCCTTTTGTTATTTTATATTGGGGTGCCTATTTTATAGGCAAGCACAAGAAGTGTCACTTGCAGGCCTATGTTCATAAGGTTAGACTGAAGCTGGAATTATGGAAGGCCTCTCTTGACTATGTATGTAAGGATCATAAGTGGAATTAGTGATCCATAACATGCTTGTTTATAGTATGCACATCTATTCTTGGCTTATATCATTACACAAGAACATTGAAGAATGGATAAGAAATTTCATATGGAGTGGGAAGATTCCAACTAGGAAATTAGTGATTGTGACATGGAAGAAAGTATGTAGGCCTTATGTGAAAGGTGGATTAAATATAAGATCCTTGCATAGTGCTAGTGAGGCCTTTAACTTTTGATGAGAATTGGGCAATTCTTCTAAGAAGCAAGTACTTGAAAGGTATGAGGCTTTTAACATATCACATTTAGTCCTCTTTATGGAGCAATGTAAAAGGAGAGTACAGGGTGATCATGGAGAATACCAGTTGGCTATTTGGCAATGGAAAATCTGTTCACTTTTGGTTAGATATTTAGTATGGTAGCCAATTAATTCAAGCCCTCAAATTAAACCTTGAAGATATCAACATCTTCCCTAAATTTTTCGATCACTATCGCATCAACAACATATGGATATTTCGTCTAAATGTGGATTCATTGTTCCTTTTATCCACAGTCTTGTGTCTCAAGTCACCATGCTTGCTAAAGTGAATGAAGACAAGATGATTTGGTCAATTTCTCATGAGGGGTCTCTCCATAAAATCCACTTACGACTTTAAGAGGAAGAATCACAATCCACCTGCTTGGGCTAAGTTCATATGATACAGGGATATACCACCATCCAAATCTATGCTCGCTTGGCGCATGATGCACAACAAACTTTATACTAGTAGAAATTGAATGCTAAAAGGCATTCTATATGCTATTTCTTCCTCTATTATGAAGAAACATCCTTCTATCTTTTTTTGAATGTCCCTTTTACAGTTAATCTTTGGTGTTAGTTGGCTCAAAAATTGAGCTTGACCCCACACTTTCACTGCCTTGAAGATATGTGAGAGCTTCCTGACAAGGGTTATGACTCTCATTGTTCTCTTGCAGTTAAAGCGACTATGGTAAACATTATTTTTGTAGTTTAGACTACTAGGAATAATATCAGGTTCAAGAATAAAAAAGGCATTGACTACTTTTTTTATAACTGCCATTACATCTCATCCCTCTCTCTCTCGTAACAAATATTACTAAAAGGTTTCTTCCTCCATCAATGACTTCCGAATTCTTAAAAGCTTCAACATCTATAACCATCCTCCTAAAGCCCCTAAGATTGAATTAGTCATTTGGTGCCTTTCAATTGCATCATAGACTAAGGGTCTGTTTGGTTCAATGGAGGGGAGGGGAGGGGAGGGGAGTGGAGGGAAATTAATAGAGGGGAGGGGAATGGAGGGGAAGGGAGGGGAGGGAATCTAACTAAGTATATGTTTGGTTCAAAGAAGGGGAGGGGAGGGAAGGAGAGGGTTTTTTACCAACATGTATGTTTGGTTCACAAGGGGAGGGGAGAGATTTTAAAACTAAATTACCTTTTTATCCTTATAAGTATTGTTATTTGTTCTTCGTAAAAATAATTCTAAATAACAATAGTATTGAGTAAATTTTCCCAAATAAAAACTTGTTCGTTCATAAATCATACTATAACAGTAAACAACAGCACACATTAGTTGAACTATAGATCTTCAACGCAAATCAAACAATTATCTGGTCTTGATGATTCATCTAACCCAATAAAACAATTTCTATAATTAAAAATACATAAAATAATGTTAGAATGTTAAAAAAATTGAACAAATAATATTAAACTTAAAATCTTTATTTATAACATAAACATAATGTATTTGCATATTGTTATTATTATTAATAGTATGATAAAAAAATCTTATTACTATCATATATTATAAATAAGAACTAATATAAGGATGTTATTATTATTAAAAAACAACATAATATCAAAAAAGAAAATTCAACAAAATAAAAAGGAAAAAATTTACTTGAGAGCAACAAGGCACAAATAGCAACCGCAATGAAACGTAAAATAACATAGAAAAATCTAGTCTTTAATAATTCAATAAGGACAATCTTGAAATTAAAAAAAAAATTGTTGAGGATAAAATAGGGAAAATAATAAAATTTTGATTAATGAATCTTTCCTCCACTCCAAATTCCCCCAATTTGGAGGGGAGCAAAAAGTGAGTCTAGGAGGGAATTTGCTCCCCTCCCCTCCCCTCATAAAAAATGAACCAAACACATTTATTTATAAATATTCCCTCCCCTCCATCTACTTCCAACCAAACGGACCCTAAGTGTAACACTGATTGAGCCTCATCTCTCTTACACCCTTTTGTGATGATATTTTTAGAAATCATAATTCCGACCTTTGTTGTTTTAATAAGAGTTCTGGCTTTGGTTTGGCCTTCTATGCTGAGCTTTCTGGAGCCATGTGTGCGACTGAGATTACTGACATGATGAACTAGAAGAATCTCTGGATTGAAACTGATTCTACCTTGATTGTGATGGCTTTCAAGAATACATCATTGATACCTTGGTACCTTAAGAATCGATGGATCAACTAATTAATTCTTTTCAGATAAATGAATTTCCTGTTTACTTGTATTTTTTGGAAAAGAAACATGTGTACGAATAGCCTAGCCATCATTGGTCTGAACATGCAAAATCTTACAGTTTGATTTGACCTCCTTCATAGCACTAGAGATAGTTTCTTGAGGAAAAAGTTATAATTTCTTAACTATAGATTTATAAATTTCTAAGGTGGTTTTGGCTTGGTCCTTAACTCTATTTGGTTCCTCTCTTTCGTAGATGTTATGGCTGGATAATCGGGTGGGTTGGATCGGATTCGGTCCCAAATTTTTAATTCTGCCCAATCCGTGGATGATAAATAGAGACTCAATTTCGACCATTTTTATCACGTTTTTTTTGCGGTTTATGGTTTTTTGAATATTGCGGTTTTTCAGATCGGTTAATTCGATTATTAATTAATTAAAAAAAATATAAAACTCTAACATTAAAAAATACAGTAAACATTTAAACTGCAAAAGAAATCTTAAGATGCAAAAAAGTATGAACAATTAAAAATAGTTAATAGATGAAATATATTCTTTAAAATAAATAATTATTGAATAAAAAAGAAATATAAAGCAAAAAAAAACTTTTGCCTTTATCATGTATTTTATTATTAAGAAAACAATATTACAGAATCTAGGTCTAATAAATACTATTCAAAGCTATATCTAACGAATATTATTGAAGGTATCTGCAGTGGACTGATTCAAAACCACTGGAGACGAAGATCGAAGTCATTGAAGATGGAGAAAGAAACCATTAAAGATGCGTGTCGACAATATCTCATAGATGGATTGAAAATCACAATAGAAAGTTTATTTGTTTGTAGTTTCATGCTCTGAGAAATGAGGATGTGAAAGGAAGAAGGATTGAAAGACGTGTGAAGAAAAAGATTGATAAATGAGAGAAATAAAATGTTAAAAGAGGTACGAGTGAGAGGAAGAAGAAACAATTAGGGTTAATAAATGGACGGCGGCGACAACGATTTGTATTTATAGGGAAGGTGCAAATGAAGAAACCCTAGCAGAGAGATACTGAAAGGAAGTGAGTTACTCTGATTGATAAGTGTGTTACTTTGTTTTGTGCTGATCTTTTTGGTTTGGGTCGTGATCTAAATGACCATTCAGTTCAATCCCATGATGAGCCAGTCAGCTTTACCTCACAAAACCTCTCACCGGGCCGGACGATTTCGGATTTTGCTGGGCCCAAACAAATAATTTGAATTCGGTCGATAAAACCCATGTAATCGCATAAATTGCCAAACTGGTAACCCGATAAACCGGCTAACCAGAATTTTGGCTGAATGGGTCCCATGGAGGTCGGATTGGACCAGTTTGCAAAATTTTGTCCAATCCTTATAGATGTATACCTTTTGCGTTGCTATTTTTTTTACTATTACTTGTTTTAGGTTTCCTAGGTAATTGAATACTCCCTCCGTTTTACAATTAGTGTCGTTTTAATAAAAAAAATATTTCAAAATAAATGTTATTATCACTTTTCAATACAATAATGATTGTTGTTTTTCAATTATATCCTTCAATTATCACTCTATACACTATTTCTAATATATTTATAAGGTTAATTTAATAAAAATATTATATCACATGACAATATTATTACATTCTTTAATCTATTTACAGATATTTTAAACGACACTTATTTAAAACAGGGAGTAATATTTTGTAGCTAGATGTTGCCATTTGTCTTTTAAAAACTCCACAAACAAAATCCTTATTTTAAGAGGCTGACATGCATGTGGTGAGGTTTTTAGCATAAACATATAGCAGAGTCGGCAAGACAATATTGCTGTCAAACGATGCTACTACTCAATCGTCAGCCTTTTCGCATTAAAAACTATACATTATTTTGGTGTTTCTGAATCAATAAAAAAATGTTCATTTTTAAAAACAATTGACATTTTGAAAATCACGCTTGCTTTTTATATTCATTTTCCATTTTAATTTTTTAAATTTATATAGAATATAGGTTCTTTATAAAAAAGACAATATATTATAATTTGATTGAATATACGTTTAAGAATATTTTTAATATTTTTAATGTTAGTGTGTGACAATTAAAATTTTAAAATAATAATATATTTATTTTATTAATTTTTTTTACATAAAAATAAAGATAATTTTAAAAATAGAAACTCGAGAATTTCTATTTCATCATTTTTTTTTGGAGCAAATTTTCTATTTCATCATTATTTTCATTTAAAATTCAATACTCAATTTAAAAATTAATTTCGTTTCAATATTTATTTGAAAAATAGGTGTTTTCTTATATATTTTCTCCAATGATTTTTTTATTAAATTTCATTAATTATATTGTTTGATATAAAAAACTAAAATTTAAAAAGTAAATTTATTTTTGCTATTGAAGTTGACCGAATATAAACAAAAAACACTATTTTTCATTACAAGTTATTAAAAACAATTTTAAATTATTTAATTTTTTATTTTTAAAATGTATATTTATATAGTAAAATCAAATATAAATTATATTTAATTTATTTTCTCTTCCAATTTTTTCATAACCAACTACCAATTGAGATGATTTTTAGATCTTCTTACTAAACATATTCAAATAATTATGTTTGTGATCTCTTAATAAGTGTGAATTTTTTTTATATATTGTTACGGAGAGAGTAATAATTTTTAGATTTTAAATTTTTTAAAAGAATATCTTTTGAGAGCTAGGCACATATTTAATATAATATTAAGGGTGTGTTTATTTTATAGGTTAAAATTACAATTTTAAGAATGTTATTTTCCAAAAATGTTATTTCAGAATTAATTTATTTTTATTAATTTGTTTGATAATTTATTACAAATATTTTTAAATAATTTTAAATTTTATTTTATTTTATTTATAATTTTGAAAATTTAATAATAAAGAAACATTAAAATAATATAAAAAGTATAAACTTCTTACCTTTTGACCTTGAGAAAAAAACTTCTAACCTTTTGATACGAACGTATACATTCAAAATGTGAAAAAAAATTTAAATATTCATGTTTAAAAAAATAAAATAAAATAAAAAACTAATTTTTCAAAAAATTTATAACGGAACATGCATCAAATCATTTGCCGCATTGGAATAAAGTTTAAGAGAACAAGCCATATGAAATGGCGCAAAGATGTATGGGAAATAGACAAGCCAAACCATTTGGCGCATACATGTTGTTGTTTACACATATGAGCCATTTCAAATGACTCATGTGTTAGTTTTTTTAAATTTAAAAATACTCCATTTCTATCTATTTTGCGCAAAGTTTTTGATTCCGGTCTTCGATTTTCTAATAATTGTCCGATATTATGATTTTTTAAAAGTGTAATTAACCCTAATAATATTATTGAATATTTGTGTTGTCGATATCCTGAGTTCATTGATTAAAAATAAGTTTAAAAATATGTTACAAAGTCGATACACGAATATTCAATAACATTATTAGAATTTTTTTTTTGAATAACCAATTTTTTAAAAAAAATTCCAAAAATAACAAGGTTTTCAAATTAATTACCAAAATGTCATTTTTTTGCTAAAAAAAACACGTTGTCGCCAGGGGGGGTGGCGACAACACTGGGCCCAAAACGTGGTCGCTAGTGGGCCTGGCGCCTACATGTAAATTTTAGGTGTTGTCGCCACCCCCCCCCCGGCGACAACACCCCCCCATATTTTTTTTTCTTTTTTTTGTTATTTTTTTTTCTTTAACATATTTCCTTCTAAATTTTTTTATATTATATTTTTCAAATATTCTTTCAACATGATTTTTGTATATAATTTTTTTTTCCATGGTATTATATTTTCGATAATTTTTTACTTTCAACATTAATGTTTTCGGTAATATTTTCTCTTAAATGTTTGTAAATATTATTGGTTCCAAATATTTTTTCCATGGTAATATTTGGTAATTTCTTTCAATATGTATCATGAATCCATTATTTTTTTGGTAATCTTTTTTGTGTTGTAACCCATAAAATTTATAAAAAAAAGTTCATTTCATTGAAAAAGTAAATTACAAATATCATCGAAACTAAAAACTATGTTGTGGAGCTAGATCCACGATTGGGACATTTGGTCCTATTATGTCCTACCTCACGACATATACTACACTTCCTTTGCATTTTTTCAGTTACGTCCATCTCGGTTCTAATACGCCTGCTGTTTGGTCGACCGCTTTTATTCCGACGCATTAAATCGTTATGCCAAACTGTTTCCCCCTCGTACACAGGCCAATATGCCTCCATTGCTACCACCGGAAAGTAATTGTCGTATACGTTGAGCAACGTTGATACTTTATAAATTTCTGATACCAAAGATAATGCATCAAAGTGAGTATGTGAACATGCTGCAAGGACATGGGAGCAAGGCATGCGATATGCTTGAAATTGGCCACAGTCGCACCAACGACCTGGGATATTGACGCGATACTCTTGTCGTGGAAGCCCCTGGTTATGGTCAATTGTTTCTTTGACACTGAAGGTGTGGCCATGACGGTCGAACTCGGTCACTCGATGAGTGTTACCCTTGGCAGATTCCTGTTGTATATATTTCATGCAGACATCGCTATATACCTGTTGTGTTTGTAACACTGAATTCCACCTCTTACCTCGTGTGGCGAACAAAGTTGCCATCCGAAAATACGTAGCACTAACAATGGCAGTTACAGGTAGGTTTCGTATGCCTTTGAAAACCCCGTTCATTGATTCCACAAGATTTGTAGTCATGTGGCCCCACCTAGCCCCATCGTCGTATGACCTAGTCCATCTTGCTCTATCAATGCTGTCAATCCACCTCCCTGCATCTGGATTTGTCAACGCTATTTCTCGGCGGTAGTATTGAAATCCAGGTTGGTTTAAGGCATACCCCGCGTTCACCAAGTGGTTCTTCAAAAATTTATCCTTGATATCTCTCATAAAATTCTGTGCTATATGCCTAATACAGTAGACATGCTTAGACGGAGGGTTGTGCCAACCATTTGCCGGATTGTTGTATGCGCTGTCAATAGAAGCGTGTCTGTCAGAAATCAAACAAAGATTAGGTTGTGGAGCGACTCTAGCTCGGAGATTCTTCAGAAAGAAACCCCAAGCAGCAGCTGTTTCTCCTTCTACCAAAGCAAAGGCTATTGGAAAAATGTTGCTATTTCCATCCTGCGCGACCGCCATCAACAAAGTTCCTGGACGACAAAATCACCCATCATACGGTTCACCACTGTGGAGATGCACCAAAGTGACCGTGTGAAGCTCCAATTCGGCATGCATCAAGGTATCCCTGACCCACCTGAACCTGACTGTTTGGGACGTTGGCATCTGGCGAAGGTTAGCGAACAGTGGTACGTAGAAAATTACAAGACGTTTGCAATAGATCAGCGTAAAATATGGGCTCGTCGTTCCAAATATGTTCTAGAATTTCCTGTGGCGCCGCAAGAAATGAAGCCAACTGTTGAATATGTCAACTGGTACAGATCGGTCACAAATCCTGAAATGATTGTGTCTGCCCCTTTCTATTTAGCTGACCCGCGAGCACAACCTCCATATTTTGGAGGACAACAACAACCACCACCAAATTACCACCAACAACAACAACAACCACCGCCACCAAATTACCAACAACAACAACAACCACCACCAAATTACCAACAACAACATTACCCACAACAACATTACCCACAACAACACCAACAACAACAACAACAACAAAGTTACCACCAACAACCAATCCAACCACAAACACCTTTTTACCAACAACATTCCCAACAATACCACCAGTTTTTTCCATCCCAAACTCAACCACAAAATCAAGAATTCCATGTAGGCAGCTCTTCCAGATCACATTTCCAAGAGTTCCATGCGGGGAGCTCTTCAAGATCACCACCAATAACCCCCGACATGGGCATAGAAGAAGAATACCCGCAATACACCACATTCGACCAACCAACGTCACAGTACACCAACCAACAATTTGACCTCAACACACCACCACAACCATTGTATTTTAACCAAACCGGCTCCACCACCAACTTCCAAAACTTCCAGGCCGCACCCACTAGGAGAAATTTCAACCCGCCTAGACAAAGCTTTGACAGCGCCGCGGGCACCCGCCTATCCTATGGAGGGAATTCTAGAGGTCAAGGACGGCCCACAGATGTTGAAGACCCAGATTTCATTGAGGGGCCGTCGACTCAAGCACAAGACGAACCAAATAGAGGGGGGCGTCGTCGCAGGAATAGGGGGGCATTACCAACTCGTGACCCGTCTACACGACCCATTAGACAACCTGAATGTGGATCGTACCATGGTCCACGTGGCGCGCAATAGGATTTTTATTTGTATCGTTAATGTATTTTGAGTTGTTTTTCATTTTAATGTATTTTGTGTTGTTTTTCAATTCAATGTAATTTGTATTTTGGTTATGTTTAATATATTGGTATTATATTTCCATCTTAAAAAATATAAAAAAACAACTAAAAAAGTAATATAAAAAAAAAAGAAAAAAAAAGAAAAAAAAACAGTTGAAAAAAATACCAAAAAAAAAAAAGAAAAAAAAAATAGGGGGGGGGGTGTTGTCGCCAGGGGGGTGGCGACAACACTTAAAGGATACAACATAGGCGCCAGTGGGCCTGGCGACCACACTAAAGCCCACAACGTTATCGCCACCCCCTGGCGACAACGTGTTTTTTTTTAGTAAAAAAATGACATTTTGGTAATTAATTTGAAAACCTTGTTATTTTTGGAATTTTTTTTAAAAAATTGGTTATTCAAAAAAAAAATCACATTATTAGGGTTAATTACACTTTTATAAAATCAGGATATCGGACAATTATTCGAAAATCGAAGACCAGAATAAAAACTTTGCGCAAAATGGATCGAAATGGGGTATTTTTTTTTTAAAAAAACCTAACACATATGAGCCATTTGAAATGGCACATATGTGTAAACAACAACATGTATGCGCCAAATGGTTTGGCTCACCTATTTCCCATACATGTTTGCGCCATTTCATATGACTTGTTCTTCAAAAGTTTGTTCCAATGCGCCAAATGGTTTGGCGCATGCCCCTAGAC
The DNA here is from genome assembly GCF_029867415.1 of Vicia villosa. NCBI lineage: Eukaryota > Viridiplantae > Streptophyta > Magnoliopsida > Fabales > Fabaceae > Vicia > Vicia villosa. The sequence continues at coordinate 90,729,527 of NC_081181.1, read as the reverse complement.
ACTTTTGTAAATTTTTTGAAAAATTGGTTTTTTTTAATATTTTTTTAAAACATGGATATTTAAAATTTTTTTCTCAAAATGTCATGAGTACATTATATATTCTTAAAAGTAAAATATACTTCACATGATTTATCAAAATTTGAAATGAACATAAAAAATATAGGATTCTTAACGGAGCCGTCTCAATTTTTTCGGAGGTTTTTTTTAGATTAGTCGTAGTTAATCATGAAAAACAAATATAGGCCCTATTTGACAATAGTTTAACCATTATAAATATTTTATGAGGTCCTGTTTAACTACAAGTTAGTTGTGGAAAAATTGAGGTACTGTGCGGTAGCCCGTCTTGCACAAAGACGATCCTGATTCTTAACTTCACTTTAAAGATAGGAATTGAATAAAAAAACCCAATAGTATAATTAATATGACTAGCCATAATTAAAAGGATAATGCTAACAAGTACCCTAAGGGCATATTAAGACCTAAATAAAGAAACTTTATCTTGAAAATTGTGTATTGAATTAATTACAAATATATAATTAATTTTATTCTTTATTTTATTTAAGACAAACTTTCTAAATGTAGATTTTTTAACATGTGCCTTTAGGGCACATGTTAGCATTACCCTAATTAAAACATCTTTTGTATTTGAATTAGTTAATTCTGGATGTGAATACACCAGACCGACCTACAGAAGTCTATAGTTTAATTTATTTAATGTCAGATCAGATCGGATCTAGTTAATAAAAAGGTTAAGCTTAAGTTTTTTCAAAAACCTATTTAATTAAATAGTTCAGACTTAACCTATTAAATTTTTTTATGAAACCTTATACGCCAAAAATTAATTAGATTGATTTATATATGTATATATATTAAAAAATGTTAATTAAGTGAGCCTATATATGTATATATAGTCCAACTTATAAGAATTCTTAAGTAATATGGTTTAATTAAAAATTTTAATGAGAAATTGACTTTTAAATAGACTTTCAAGTCAGAATTTTAAAAAGATTAGAAAAAAAAAAGTCTATAGTAGACCATAAATCATACTCAAGCATTGTAAGTTTGTCGTAGGTCAAACTAATGCTTTTTAAAGCCTAGCATACATATTTTCACCCCTAATTCAGACTAATAGACTGTACGAATTATGATTTTTTTTAAAATAATATATTTGATAATTTTGAATTTTTTTACAAAAGTTCATAAGCCTCCTATCTTTATATTATCACTTCAAAATTAAAATAATTAAAAAATAAATAAAAAATTGAAAAATGTTATTTGAAAGTAAACGGGGCCTTAAAAGTAAACCTCTACAATTAATACTTATGAATAAAATGAGAGGAAATATTCAATCTTATTTTATAAAATAAATTTTAGTCTCAAATTAAGTTAGAGTTAATATTCTTGTACCTACTCCTTTAATCCAGCATCAACAAAGAAGTACATCTCGAGCTCCTTCTTTACAAAAGAAGACATCATAAAGAAAAAATTAAAGAAGCAACAAAATAATTGTCTTCATGATTTTTCTTTTTTTACTGATAATATAACAATTTTCATTTCTAAATTTTATCTTATGACAGTTTTTATTTCTAAATTTAATCTTATGACAATTTTCATTTCTTAATTTCCCCAAAGAAAGAGTTCAGACTGTAACAAATCATAATAATTAGCTCTTTCATCTTCAAGTTCCCATAACTTATCACATAAAGAAGAAGAAAATTCATCTCCACCGTTAAATCCATACTCTTCACCTCCAAATCCAACTAGCCCATAATAATCTCCACTACTGCTTGGAATTCCAAGTTCATCATCAGAGGCTTGAAGAAGATGTCTCATCACTTTTAATTTCTCATCATCTTCCTCCTCTTCTTTCAAAACATGTTGAGAAGAAGTGCTAGAAAAACAAGAAAGGGCAGAATCGTCTTCTAAAGTATTGCAACCAAAAGAAGTGAGGTTATTTTGGTCATTTTGTGATATCAAAAGGGTATCTTGGTAATTGTTGGAGGAACAAGTTATTTCTTGTTGGAGAGTTGTCATCATAGGAGAGAGGTCTTGTGTGGTGGATTCCTCTTCCTCTAAATCAAGAAGTGAGAGTATATGGTTGTAGGGTTTGTGTCTCTTTGAGGATTCTTCAAAATCCAAATCTTTTTCTATTTGGGCTTCTCTAGGTCTTTTTGGTATTCCACTTTTCTCCATTTATTTCTAACAAGAAATATTGTGAAGAAAAAAATAAATAAAAGAGAGAATAGAATGGTATAGAAAGTTAGAAGAAAGTAGGGTTATGAAGAAATGAAGGGTGGAAACATTTATATATAGGTGAGGAGAGAGATGGAGTAATAGTAATGGTCAAAATATTGGTAAATGGAAACGAACGGTTTAATGGGAAGACTATTTCATAATTGATTTCTAGACCTTTCTAATTTCTTTTATATATATATATATATATATATATATATATATATATATATATATATATATATATATATATATATATATATATATATATATATATATATATATATATATATATATATATATATATATATATATATATATAGTATATAGGAGAGAAAAAAAAGATTCATCTATAATTTCCACCATTTATTTTAAAATCCAGTGGTTCAGATTCATTCTCACATTCTCATATAAATATGTCATTCTCATATGATATGCGCTATATATATATATATATATATATATATATATATATATATATATATATATATATATATATATATATATATATATATATATATATATATATATATATATAATTTACTAACCTACCAATTTAAAATTTTAAAAATAAACAAAAGATATTTTAAATTTGAATATTTGCTCAAAAACTTTATTTGGATTGATAAAATCAGATAAAAGAGAATATGATTAAATTGAATGAAATACTATTCTATTACCTTAATTATTTAAAATTAGATGCAATAAAATATAATAGAATAATATATATTCCATTTTATTTTATCACTTACCATTATTTTTTTCTCTTTAATTTAAAAAGAATTGAAAAGAATGAACTAATAACCTTCTTCCATCTTAAAATTTCTAAACAACAAATAAATATTATGCTCCATCTCATTTTGCTTAGTTTCATTTTATATTGTCTAAAGATGGCTTAAGGGTGACCAATCGAGACTTTTTATATTTTAGTTTGAATAATTTGATAAAGTTAGGTTGTTGAACATCTTGTTAGAATAATTTGATTAGAGTGGTGGAGAAAAAAAATGCCAAAAATGCCTAGAAAATTTCAAAAACACAAATAAATAAATTAAAGAAAGAAAGAAAAGGAAAAGTAATAAAAAAAAAGCCAATTCTTGGACATGGATTTGACGTGGTGTCGTGTAGCCTTTTCGCATGGGCCAATTCTTGTACACCCCTATTTATGGGTTAGTGTTCCTTTGAGTTACTATCAACTTTAGATTTTATATGGATGGAGATTCTTGTGGCACCGACGATTATGAATTGTGATGGGAAAGTGTGTGGCACATTGCCTTTTACTTTTACAAGTATTTGTACATTTTTTGTTTGACTTTTAGAAAGACTAACAATTATAGAAGAGTAGAATTGATTTTGAGGGATTTTAAGATGTTTGGTTAAACAAAAGTAGAATTGATTCTATCTTTAGAATTGATACTTCTTGAAGTTAGAATTTGTAACTCCTGTCTTCAAAATTGATTCTGGTTGGTTTTTATACTATAATTTATTGTTCAACCCACTTTAATCAATTCTGCTAAACTCAATTCTAATAAAATCAATTCTACCAAACTCAATTTTGCTAGAATCAATTTCACCAACCGCTAATTTAAACACACCCTTAGATTCAATTGTAAATAAAAATATTTTTGTTGAATTAATTATTTAATTAATTAAATGTTGATTGATCAAGGATAATTTTTTTTTGTTAGTCTTTAATATATGATTCCTCAGCAATTTGAATACATGGAGAGGTTAATGTATTCTTTTAGAAATCCATTTTGTTAACTTCATGTGTGTTATGGAAAATTAACATACAATAACATTACTAACATGCAGTGGATATAAAACTCTTCAAATCTATAAGAATCTTGAGTATCAACAACAAATATATGACAACAAATAGAATAAATAAAGGCACAAGAGAATACTGATATTTTAACGTGAAAACCTCTTCAATATGAGACTAAAAATCACGAGTCGTCCAAACTAAAGAAATAGCTTCACTATAATCAAATAAGGGTACAATAGAGTCTTAAGTGATTCACAAAATAATGCTAACAACCACAGATCACAAAGCAAATTAACTTACAAATAAAAATCGAGAAGGTGAAAATTACCCAAATCTGCAGCTCCAGTACAAAGCAGGTATCTCTTAGCTCTTTTCTCTCTTTTGAAACCTTCTTTTCACTTTATCTCTCAAAACCCTAAATTGACCTTCTCCACTTAAATAAGTGAGATAAATGAGATAATCATATTTGGGTCTTTCTCCATATAGGAAGGGACCCAAAGCCAACAAATCTCACCCTCATAACGATGTAGAGGAAAATCATCAAATCAGCGATATTACAACAAGCTTCAAACTTCCCTCTTGGTATTGCTTTAGTCATCATATCAGAATCATTGTCATTTGTATGAAATTTAGCTAACTCCAACAACTTAGCATCCAAAACATCATGTATTCAATGATATCTCACTTCAATGTGTTTGGACCTATTAAGAAAAGTTGAGTTCTTACCAAGATGAATAACACTTTGACTATCAATAAATAACACATATTTGTCTTGAACAAACCAAACTCGTCCAAAAATTTCTTCAACCACAGTAACTCTTTGCATGCTTCAGTAATAGCAATGAACTCAACCTCTAGTAAACAATGCTACACACTTTTGCAATCTAGACTGTCGAGCCACAACTTCCACTACAAATTTAATCATGTAGCCCAAAGTAAAATTTCTAGAATCAATGTCTCCAACCATATCAGAATCAGATTACCCCACTAGAGTAGGCTTATCTTCTCCAAAGCAAAGCCTCAATGAAGTAGTACCTAAAATATATCTTAAAATCCATTTTACAGCATTCAAATGCTCTCTACTCGAATTTGACAAAAATCTACTGACTGTACCAACATCATGTGTTATATTTGGTCTTGTAGATACCATTGCATACATTAAACTACCTATAGCAGACACATAAGTGTAGCGGTGAAATTTGTGAGACTAAAGCTATTGAATTGACTTAGCTCATATGTTTTAAACAGAGTCGCCACTGCGCTTTATTGTTTCCAAAGGAAATGGGAAGGTTTTTAAAATCAAAACTAATAAAATTATCAGAGATTTGAAAGAGGGTTTGTTATGCAAAGGGAAGGTTTTAAGCACCCCTCATATCTATGGTACTCCATAGGAACCTCTTTGAAATTATTATTATTATTGTTGTTATTATTATAAAATGCCTTTGTGTGTTTTTGTTTAAATAGAGTGGGTGGATGAGAAAAGAATTTTTTAAAAGTGAGCTCGATAAGACATCGCATCTTAGGCCTACATACCTCTTAAGTGCAATAGGAAAGTCAGAGCTTTTGTAGTTCCTCTTAGAAGTAAAATAAAAGAGTCAAAGTGGCCAAAATCTTTTTAGGTGTTGAGCTTTAACAATACTCAACTGGTTTTTTAAAATGTTAAGTTTTAACAATACTTAACAAGTTTAATAAAAGAGCCAAGCTTTATCAATACAAGGCTAGGATTTAATAAAATAGGTTGGTTTGGCTTTAACAATACAAAACAAGTGTTGATTTAAAAAGGTTGAGCTTTAATAATACAAAACAATTTTCAAAACAAGTGGAGTGCAAAGCTTTAACAATACTAAGCACAAAGATAAAAGAGTTTGGAAAAGAGATTGAGTACCTTGACAATTTTAGTCAATACAATTCTCATTCCTTTGGATATTTCAACAACAACTTAAGCAATCAATCAAGGATACCTCAAGTGTGTGTGTGATAACATGTGTCACAAAAAGTAAACAAGTGAGTATAACAAAGAGATCAATGTAAACTCAAATGATAATGAGTAGAAGGATGTTTGTATCTTTGGGATCATTTCATGTATGAATGAATATGATGGATGGATAAATATCTCATGCATATGGTTAGTGAACAAAGTATATACAATGATGATACAATGAATAAAGTACAAATGTACAAGGATTAAAATCAACAAGTATATGTATAAAAACAAAGAAAATGATCAAAGCAACAAGTCATATTAACATGGTAAGGCTAAAGATCAAAGATTCAAATTAGAATTTTAGAAAAAAATAGGGTTTTAGAACCATATTTAAACCTAATTGATTTTAAATGATTAAAGTACCATACCTTAAAGGAGAGTAGGTCTAAGGGTACATGGTGATATCAAGGAGACATTATCCTAGCCCTAAAATAATTCACACAAAAATATACAAGAATTTACTTGGTCAAAATATCAAAAAGAAATGATTTTTTTTTTTGGATTTTTTAAGCATATAAAAGACTTGTTTTTTATTTAATTTTTTTAATGGTAAAATAATAAATATTTTTAGTATTTTAAAATATATTATCAAAATAGACAAATTAAATAAACAACACAAAAAAAAAATCAGATTAAAATAATTAATTTTTCTATTTTTAATGATTTTTCAAAGTTTAATAAAAATGTGAAAAAACAAGTGGTAAAAATATAGGTTTTTGGTCCCTATAGGATTTGAACCCATGCCAATAAAATAGTAAGCCAAGTACTACATGATTAAAACTGAAGATAAAACACAAAATGCAAAAGGGGTGAATCGAACCCATATCCTTGGAAACTGAAGATAAAACACAAAATGCAAAAGGGGTGAATCGAACCCATATCCTTGGAGGTTAAAGCCTTATAACTCACACGCTTGCCAGCTGAGCCATAAGAAGAAATGTGAGAGTGAAAATAATTTTTAATAACTAAAATGACGCACTTCATTCATATATATATATTAAGAGCGGTAGAAATTATTCAAATTATTCACACGTGATAAATGTTCATCTTATTAAATTAAACACAAATTAATTTACTGAAGGATAATATTGCCTACTTTTGAGCATATCAAAGTTTACCTGCTATGTCATTATTCCACAAGAGAATTGTTATGTTCTTTTGTTATGGATGTTACGAATAACCCATAACAAGTACTATTTTTTTTTATTAAATATAGTATATTTACATAGAGACGTTTCAAGTTTTTGAAGGTTTCGTGTAAGTTTTTTATGGTTCAACCATGACAAAATAATTAGAGACCCTATTTAATCATATTTTAATAGATAAATTTATGAAATTCTATTTAATTACAATTTAACCGTGAAAATTTTAAAGTCATATGCAATAGTCTGTCTTACACGCCTACAAAATGGCTATGTACGTGTATAAAAATCACTTAAAAAACATGTAGCGATCTCATGGATGGATCAAAATATAAAAGAAATCTAATATTTTGTGTCGGCACCAAAGTAGGAAATGTAACTTAAATAAACAACACTATTTATTTAATTATAATAAATATAATATCTACTATTAATATGTTCTACGTTCCCATGGTCCATCTGTAGGCCTGACTTAAAAAAGAGTAAATATTTGAAACAAATTTCATGATCCATGTTTTGAGGCTCTCTTTCTAACCAAACCACAATACTATATTACAGCCTAACTAATGAATGATGTGTTATGAAACCGAAAAACCGAAAGTAGTACCTAAACCTAAAAAAAGTAGTACTGTATTTCATAGTACATGATGAACTTGTTATTAAAAAATATCAAGTTGTTCTTTTTAATACTTGAAGTTAGCTATAGGAACTTAAATCACGTGTAGTGCTACATAAACCCGATCGAGTCAGAACAATTGCACCATATTTTAATCACGTGTACTGCCATATTTTAATCAACGTCCAGGTTAGGGTCGTGAACGTGAGTAGGTATAATCAAAAGTCATAATATTGGCACTATGTCTGTTTGTGTGTATGATTATTAATTAATATTGTCTTTTTAAAAGCCAGAAAAACGGTGTCATTTTAATAATCTAATGCAACATGAGATTTTAACAAATTTATAATTTATTAGCATGTATTTAAATTTATGCATGTATATTAAATTTATTAATTAATAGTTGATAATACTTATTTAATATTACTTTTTAAACAAATTGTTAACTTTTAAAAAAGCCAGCCTAATACAAAACATATTAGTGAGGTACCTGTCATATTTCGCCCTAGATAAAAATTACGGATACAAAATAATAAAATATTACGATGTTAAAACTTTAATCAAGAAGGGGTATCCGTCATATTTGGATCAATTTGTTTTTGAAGACGAAGGATGTGAGAAGTGTATTTTTTTTTATATTTGTATCTATTAACGAATATGATTGCAAATTAAACAGATTAAATAAAATATCCAAATATATATCCTCTAAATGAAAGATGGGATGTTGAGGGAATTTAGACAAATCTGGAGCAACGGCCAATTTAATAATTCAATAATATAAAGGAGGAAATGTCGTTAACACAGAAAAATAAAACAGGGTTGTCATTGAAATTTATCTATCCTAATAGGAAAAAAATATCAACAAAACCTCAAACAAAGAAAGGAGATGGCCTCGCAACCAAACTCGGATACGAAAGTCGATTACGTTAGGGGAAGGTATTAACACCTCTCACATCCATGGTACTGTCGCGGGGAAAAATCGTTATCTTTTTTAGGGATGAGACACCTGATGCCTTCTTTGGGCTCGAGTGCTCAAAAAATGATTTTTCTTTTGTTTCGACCAAACTTTTTATTATTTCCAAAGTAGGAAAAGGAAAAAAGCTGCAATAACCTAAAAGTGGGGGGGAGAGATCTTTGGGTAAGAGGGTTGGTTATACGAAGGGAAGGTATTAGCACCCAACGTATCTATAGTACTCTATAGGTTTCTTTGTTTTGTTTTTCATTCCATATTATTGAGAGGTTCTTGTGAAATAGGTGGGACCTAAGGTGTTTGTTTGATTATGCTCGCAAAGATCATCGCGATCCTCTGCATACATATCCCTTAGAGGGAATCAGAGCATCTGTAGCTCGGGGTCTACGAGTGCTAAGGTTTGAATGGTTTTTTTTTGTTTTATTTTGCTCGCCAAGGATCGACCTTGTGCCTACGTATTCTCAAAGGGATGTTGAGAAAGTCAGAGCAATCGTAGTTCCCACTTATGCTAGTGGAAGCAAAGGATAAGAGACAAATGTCATCTAAATGTTCGATGTATCTAATCTATATCATCGCATACATCTGTTTGTTTTTTGTTTGAAAATCTTTTCATTATAAGCCCGGGGCCATGCCACTTAGGGTGCTTAGAATGATAAAGATGTTTTTGTTGTTTAACCAGCCTTGTGGCAAAAACTTTCAATGAAGTCAGCCTTGTGACAAAAAGTTTTGATTAATCAGCCAGCCTCGTGGCAAAAGTTTCAATGAAGTCAGCCTTGTGACAAAAACTTTGATTAATCAGCCAGTATGGTGGCAAAACGGTTTGATTGATTAGCCAGCCTTGTGGCAAAAAAGTTTGATTGATTGATTGTTTGTGATGATATAGAAGAGATACTCCTATCATAGAGATGATAAATGTCTAATCTCCTAGGGTATTTGATTTGGATATTGGGGATGCTTATAAGAAGCCCGTGGGTCCTTGTACGAAGCCCAAGAGGAGGCTATCCGAGGGTCCTTGCATTGTAAGCCCAAGAGGAGGCTATGGGAGGGACAATCCAGGGTCCTTGCATTGTAAGCCCAAGAGGAGGCTATGGGAGGGTCACTCGTTTGTACAAAGCCCAAGGGGAGGCATGGTATAGTTGGTCTGAGCTCTTAGAGAGATTTCACCGGGAAACCATACTCTATGTCCTAACCTAAACTAGTGGAGATTCTTTGCACGAAGCCCAATAGGAGGCTATGGGGAACCTAGTGTTATACTAAGTTGTACAAGCACACATATCACACATATGAACAAACATGAACAAGTATGAACAAATATGAACAAACATGAACAATTATATATATGACAAAGTGTGTGTATATAATGGAGTTTATGAAGGAAATATACCTGTAAGCATGATCCATTTGTATACACAGGGCTCGGGACTCACACTCGAGGAGAGGTCCGCTTGAATTTATTCAAAGCTATGTAAACAGGTTTTTACAAAAGGGCTTGGGACTTATACCTACATGGAGGCCCATGGTATATTTTTGGGAAGATTTAAAGAAACCTTCATTTTTGGTTTGTTATTCAAAGTTAAAACACAGATTGAGATATGTACAAAACGGTGTGTGTACAAAAAGGCGTACAATGAAATACCTAATTTCATGTACTGGAATGGGTATGTACAAAAGGGCTTGGGACTTATACCTACGTGGAGGCCCGTGTTTTATTTTATAAAACATGGTTGATTGTTTTTTGAAGTTTGTTTTGAAAGAGTTTTCTGTTTGAAGAAAAACTGTACAAAAAGAAAAGAAATGGGACTTACACTCTCTAATATTCGAGAGGCCCCACTTCGTTTTGAAAATCAATTGACCAATTAAAAAGGTTTAATAAATAGTTTCACAAAGAAATGGTTTATCGTCTTTGAAAAGAATGATCGTTTGCTTTAAAACAATTCGAATTTGACAAAAGTCAACTTAATTAAGTTAAAACAAGTTTTAATACTCAATTAAGACCTAAGTGATTAGGGTTTGATCAAAAAAATATTTACAAGTGATTAGGTTTGAAAATTAAATGAAAAACAAAATTTAAAGTATTTAAAAATACTTAAAAATGTATCATTTTAAACCTAATTAAAAACATATTAAATAAATCTTTTTTTGTGATTTTTTTTGATATTGTCAAAATATGTATATTAAATAAGAAGTGTGCAAAAAATGAAGAAAAAATAAGTTGATTTGATTTGTTAAATTAAATGATGAAGTTTGTTAAAAAATGAAAGAAAAATAGTGTCAAAAAAATTGGCTTTGGTCCTACCAGGGTTTGAACCCACGCACCTACGCTTGCTGACCAAAACATGGACCAACTGAGCCACGCTTGTGGCTTGTTAAACATACGCGTTTTGTAAAATATATTTTAAATCAAGAATTTGAATTTCCCAAACCAAATCTGGCGCCAAGAACACAACCCTAACTGATTTTTGAATTTCCTCAAATCTGTATTGTTTTGATCGATCAAAGGGTCTATCTCACTTGGTTTTGGACGAGGAACATGATGATGACCTTTAATTTCATTTATTTTTGCTCTAAGATGATTAATTCTCTGATGAACACGAAGAACCCTAATATGACAAATCTTTGTGAAATCGTGTATGATCATGATATGATGCAATTGATTGAGGGTTATTATTCAGTGATGGTGCAGAAACAAGATGGTAACTCAGTTTTTCATTTATGATGCATGTATGATAGAGTTTGAAGTTCATGAGCTCTTACCTCAAAAACGGCCCAACTGAGAATCGAATTCTTGCTTGGAGGTGTTACAGAAGTTGTTTGATGATCTGGATAGCTTCAATGGACCTTATGGAAGGTGTCTGGATGCTTGGAACCATCTGAATTCATCTGGGCATGGTCATGGTACCCGACCTGCATAAGCTTCAAGAGTGAATCGAATTTGATGATTCTGAGGTTATTGGCTATATGTGATGGATTGGATAGTTTATATGTGATATATGGATGATGTTAGAAGTGATAGTTTGGACAGAATTGAGCCTGAATGAAAATTGGCATGATAAGGTTCATTTCATGTTCATATGGAGGTGAGATGATGATTCTGAGTTTTGGGGTGATTTGGGGTGTGTGAGTGGTTCAAACACATCCCATATGATGTTTATGAGTTGTTAGAACCATCACTTTGGCCATAACTTCAAAGGTTTGGAGGTTGAGTTTTCTACCTCTCTTTGAAACTTAAAACTTGCAATTCAAGAAAGAAAGAGAAAACCTATAATTTGTGAGGTTTTGGTGTGAATTGAAGAGTGATTTGCACCTCTATTTATAGGCCAAGGATTCTGAACTCAGAGCTTTGCAACTTGCTTCAAGAAGTGATGATTTGGCATTTGGAGATAGAAAGGAATCACCATTTAATGCAAAATGGTTAAAGTGACTTAACCATGGTTATTTCTCTAAGCTTCTTATCTCTTTCCATTCTGATCTCAAATCAGAAAAATATCATTCAATCATTGCTTTGGTGTGTCATCACTTGAATTATAAGCCATATAGCATTTGAACTTAGTGAAAATGACTTGTAATTTCATGTGAAAAGTTCACTAATGTCAAAATTCAAAACCATAGCTACACTTCAAATTTTTTCATGCTCTTGGACATTTTGGAAAGCTCATATGACACACTTCAAAACCCTAGTTGAAAGTTTCTTCAAGACCTTTAAGGAAGTGGGTGAAAAAGATCCATGAACTTTGAAGAAAATGAAGTTTTAAGTGAAATTTTCAAAAAGTACCAACTTTGAAGCACCATATCTCTTAAATGGTTGATCTTATGGAAAAAAATTATATGTGTCAAAGTTGTTTATTGGATCAAAATCTACAACTTTCATGTTGGAAGTTTTTCTCAGTTTGTAGGTGAAATTTTGAGTTATTCCCTTCCAAAGTTTGGAAAAAACCATTGAAAAACACTTAGAAATTTTTCTAAGTATGAAAAGTTAAACTTTTGACTTTTGATTCTTGATTGATTTTCTTGATTTTCCTTGATCAAATGACTTCTCATATCATATATTGATGATTTAAAACTTCAAAAGTCATGGTTGACCAAAATTCCCCAAAAGTCAATGGTGATCTTGTACAGTTGACTTTTTCAGATGAATCGCGTTTCTGGAGATTTCAAATGAAACAGGCTATCCTCATCAAATGAATAGTATGAATGGATCATATTGAGGTATTAGAGGATATTGAATCATAGTTTGAGTTATGACACCATGTCCTGATTAAAAAGGCAGTTGTTCAGTGAATTAGGTCAAAAAACCCTAATTGTCGACCAGATGAAATTGATGACTGTGGATCTTGAATTGAGATACAATTTCCATTTTATATTGTCATAGGGATTATTTGAGGATGATTGAAACCTTTGATTGACTTCCTGGGGATTTTTAGAGTTTCCCAAATGTGATCCCTGATTTCAGTCCCTGATAGTTCAAAAACCCTGATCTGAGGATTTGTCTGATCAATCTTTGTATAGGAGATGTTCTGAGCCAATGGATTAGGTCAAAATGATGTACTTGGGGTTTTGAGGTCATGTCCCAAGTCATTAGGTCAAATCCTGAGCAAAAGTCAAGAGCATGCTGTCTTCAGTTAAAACCCTAATCTGGTTGATTCAAAGCCTCTGAGCTTGTTGAAATGAATCTTTGAGGACCAGATGTTGATTGTTGATGAAGATGGTTCTTTTGAGATGAAGGGAGAACAAAACCCTAATTGATTGTTACTTGTACTAATGAGTGATTTCCTGCTGAGTCACAAGTAACAAACACAAGCTATGCAGTTTGTTAGAGATGCAAATGATGCATATGCTATGATATGAGGTGGTATCTTAGGTCAAAAATTGGGGTATGACAGGTACTCCATAGGATCCACTCTCGTAGTTCTCATCAAAGAGTGTGTATATCTAATGTTTGCTAATTACTACTGCAGAAAAGGAAAAAGCTAGCGTTTTTTTGGCATAGACGGCGCTTAAAAGTGCTGTCTAAATTGGCGTTGTTGTAGGTAAAGACAACATTTTTTTAAATGCAAAAGTGCTTCCTTATGTCCCCTTTACCCAACGCTTCATTTTAAAAGTGCTTTATATTGTAACTTTAGGCAGCACTTTTTTCTTGAAAAGCGCTTTCTATTATCCCCCTTTAGACAACGCTTTTACAAATGTTGTCTAATGTATCTTTTAGTTCTCAGGCAGCACTTTCTTTAAAAGGGCTTTCTGTTCTCCACTATAGGCATCACTTTTTTTTATAAAGCGCTTTCTATTCTCCACTTTGTCAGCGCTTTTTTTATAAAAAAGCATTGTCTAATGTCTCATTTAGGAAATATTTTTTTGTTAAAAGCGATGTCTATTGGCATTTTATCAGTAGCTATTTTCTTTTAACGAGTAACATCATATTGACCAAAAGGGAATGCAATGGATGAATTGTTAAAGGGGAAACAAAAGATTTTTATTATTGTGCTCGTTAGGGTTTCCTGAACCATGTGCCTATGTATCCCTAACGTGCAATAGAGAAATTAGAGCACTGTAGTTCTACTAAAAAAATGTTTGTTTTGTTGGTTGTGTGTTTTTTATGGATAATTGTTCTTTTATGAAAAGGTTTTCAACAGAAAAGAAGAGCCCTAAGGCAAAAAGAGTTTGCATTTGTTAATGTTTTTATTAGGAGAATACCTTAAGTGGTTACCTTAAGCAAGTGATACTTGAGTACTTCACCTTTAGTTTTGAAATTGTTTAACCTTTTTAGGTGTTATTGGGTTTTTGATCTCAAAGAAATGCAAAAGAAAGACAAAAGTCTAAGGGGAGACTTGATCATACTTGTTGTCATGCATTGTGGACTTAGGGTTGAGTTTCAAAGGAATCTCTATCCTAAAGTTATCATGCAAGATGGCCTTAAGGTCAAAGATACAAGGGAACCTAACTATGTTGTCATGCTTGGATATCAATCCTATGGTCTAACTTAATTCAAACTTAACCAATATTGAATTAAGATGTCCTATGAGAGCATGTTATCACACAATCATAGAAAGTAAACAACTTTACAAAGAATAAAGTTAGCAAACCAAAATAGATTTCAAGTACTTAACAAAGCCTCAAGAACAAGCCACAATTACAAAGCATAAAGGTGACTACAAAGCATAAAGGTAACAACCCCATAATTAGCCTCAACTACCTAACAAGGCTAAGAAAAAAACAACAAATTCACATCTTAAAGGTAACTCCCCCCTTTGAGTACTTAACCCAGACTTAAAGCAAGTCAAACATAACTAAGTAAAACTAAAACAATCATCACTTAAGCCCAACAAGACTCAAAGCAAATAACAACTTCAAGTATTAAAGGTAAACACCAACATACATATTAAGTACTTAACCAAGACTCAAGATAAGTAAAACTTGACCAAATAAGACTTCAAAGCACACATAACTTAAGTCTAACAAAACATAAGACAAGCCACACTTAACCAAGTATTAGGAAAACAAAACATCAAGCTTAAGCTTCTAGGTAATAACCTAACATCAAAGCATGTGATCAAGACATGGTGAAAAGATAACAATCATCATACAAGTTCTTAAAAGAACAACCAAACATGGAAAGTTGAGAAGATAAGGAAAACAAAACCTAAGGTCACCACACTTGAAAAAGTAAGGTAACAAAAAAATTAGACAAAATTAAACAATCAACATTTATTAAAAGGAAAGTGAATCAAACAACTTCAAATTGTAATCCTAAGAATGCATGCAGTTCTATTCTATCGTAACAAAGATGACTGCAAAGTATCAAAACATTTAGGCATGATACAATGATTAGCAAGTATTCACAATGAAGCAACCAAAAAATTCCAATTTGTAATCTTAAACATACATGAAGTACTATTCTACCTTAACAAATGTGATTATAAGTTATGAAGACAAAGTATCAAACAAGATGTCAAATAAGATTTACATGCATCATCAATAGAAGAAACAAACTGAAATTGAACATCTAATTCAAAGTGTCAGGCAAACATGTCAAATCTTGAAGGTAAAGGTGACAACCGAACCTAATCATGGCACAATTCAAAATTTAACTCAAAAGGATTCATGTTATCATATTTTACAAGATTCAACCAAAACATTTTAACAATTGGGAAAGATTATCATGCATCCAATCATCAACACATTATCAAACTTGTCACAAATGGAAGTCTGAAACATGAGAGGAATAGATCACAAGGTAACTACCTAAGCATCATCCACATCCCTAAGGGTCATTCTTCCAAGGGTTAAGCATTAGGATTTAAAAACCTAGAAAAAACATCTCAACAAGTGTTACCCTAGGATTTCGACTTATTAAATAATGGTAAATAATCCCTGAAACAGGTGAGATTATTAAAGAATCTAAAGAGAAAAGTCTGACTAAAAGGTCTTGTTTAGTCAAAGCTGACGTTCGACTATCTATAAATCATCATGGTCAAGGTTCGAATAGAATTAGTCAATATGCATGTTCGACTAGAACAAACAGAAAAAAACTTAGACGTTTTGTTTAAGTATAGCCCTGAAGTTGGAAGGCATCAGAAGTTAAGAGGCAGTTTCAAGCAGTTTTCTGGCAGTTTTCACAGGACGCGTGGAGGTCTCACAGTTGAAGATCTTGCATGTCGAAGACATGTGTTGACTGATAATCAGTCGACCGTTAGTAGTAGTTATTTTATTTTTACTATTTAAGCAAGTTCCATAGGAACAGTTTAGGGTCCGCATTTTCTACAAAACACAAGTAAACTCAAATCTCTGTGCAATAATGAGTGACGAGTGCAACTTTGGAATGTACGTATGCGTACCAGTTTGATTTATGCAATCATTTTACGTTAAATCTCATTTTCAGTGCACATTTACTGCTCTTTTATTGCTTTTATTTACTTTAAAGCCTTTAATTTAAGTGTTTACTTTTACTTTAAAGTTATTGCTGCATTTAATATAAACCAGATACACGTAATAAACAAATTAAAGCAATTAGTCCTGGAATATTCTAGTTGATTCCGCAAAAAGTAACCTTTAAAAAGGAAACTAGCGCTTGTTTACCATTTTTCTGGGCAAACAAATTGGCACGCCCAGTGGGACTCGTCAATTGCTGTTTGTTTTATATTTGTTAGTGCATTAGTTATGTATGATTCTAAGAAGTGGTCGAAAATTAACTAACATGTCTGAAGTTAATGCAAATGATTCTGACCTTTCTGGAAACCAAGGAGTTGTTCTAACCGGAACAACATCACAAAATGCTGCAAATTCGTCGCCAGTTAGAACAACAAATATTGGTGGATCGACGGCAGCAACATTGGTATCATCACCAATGAATGTACGGTCACCGTTTAACCCATTACGACCGCCGTTTCATGGAATGCTACCTCCACCAGGTTTTAATCCTCAGTTTGGAATGCCTACGTCTATGATGCAAGGATTGCACACAAATCCTTCATTATATTCCGACAGCATGATGGCAACAAGCACATCAAATCCAGGGGGTCGACCTATGGGCATAGGTTACAATAACCAGGCTGTGCCATCGTTAAGTACTACGTCAATGTTGTCAATTCGAAAAAAAATAGACGAAAGTAATCATGAAATGGTGAATGCCCTTACTCAACAAATGGGAACTGTTTTTACTCCCATGATAAACAACACGAACCAAAGTTATAAAATATTGGCTAGACAAATGGCCAGAATAGCAGATTTCTTTGGAGCACCCCCACAACCAAACCTTTCGACTCCACAAGGGTCAAATGTTAGAGTAGTTGAAACTCCTAGAAATGGGGAACAAATTGAACAAGAAATCCCTAGAGTAGTACAAAGGCATCAAGATGCTGATCAGGTTCTTAGAAATATCCAGCAAGATGTCAATGTTGGACACAATAATATCTCTAATGTAGTCGAACAAATCTTAGTTCAGAATGGAATAAATGTAGGTTTGCACAGACCAAATTTTGTTTCCCCATTGTCAGAGTACGTAAGGCAGACAGAATTGCCTAGGGGTTGGAAAATTCCAAAATTTACCAAATTTGCTGGTGAGACTGGCGAATCGACAGTCGAACATATTGCTAGGTTCCAGACAGAGGCTGGAGAATTAGCAAACAATGAGAATTTAAAAGTGAAATATTTCCCAAGTTTAACAAAAAATGCCTTTACTTGGTTCACGACCTTACCTCCACAATCTGTATTTTCATGGAGTCAGTTAGAACGATTGTTCCATGAACAGTTTTATATGGGACAGTCGAAGATTAGTTTGAAAGAATTAGCTGGAGTTAGGCGAAAGGGTACAGAAACGGTCGATGACTACCTCAACCGGTTCAGGTTATTGAAAGCTAGATGTTTTACACAAATTCCTGAACATGAGTTAGTCGAAATGGCTGCAGGTGGGTTAGATTATTCCATAAGGAAGAAATTAGATACCCAACATTTAAGGGATATGGCACAACTGGCAGACAGAGTACGCCAGGTCGAAAGGCTAAAAGCTGAAAAAGCCAGAGTTAGTAAATATCATAAGAAAGAAAAGATAGCTTATGTTACTACAAATGAGTTCGACTCTGATAGTGATAGTGAATACGAAGAGGGAGAGGTCAATGTGGCTGAATTGAAGCCGGGACCACCATATATTTGTAAATTACTCAAGCCCTCAAAAGATAAGAATCTGATCGAAAATAAAAATGATAAATTTTCTAGTAAAACGTATTCATTTGATATAACAAAATGTGATGAGATATTTGATTTGTTAGTAACTGATGGGCAAATCATAGTACCCCCAGGACTTAAGAATCCTCCTCTTGAACAAAAGAAAAAAAGAGGATTTTGTAAATTTCATAATTTCCTGGGTCATAAGACTTCTCAATGTGTTCTTTTCAGGGATTTGGTGCAGAAAGCTTTGAAAGAAGGAAGGTTACAGTTTGGAGAAAAGCCAAAGTCATCAATGCAAGTGGATACTGACCCCTTGCAAGTCGAAGAGGCTCACTATACTGAGCTTGCTGATGTGATGATGGTCGAAATTACTGATGGTTTTGGCGGAAAGCAAGATGGTGCTACTGATGGCAAAATCTTGAACATGGTCTATCCTGAACCAAACGAGAGCCTTTTGAAATTCCTTGAGAGGTGTCACAACAACAACTCTCAAGTTGGATTATGTCCAAGGTGTGATGTTGTTTTTAATGTTGAAGCTGCAAACAAAGTGAGGTTCGACCCTCGTCGAGGCAAGAATTGTCAACTCATGTATACAGGAGAAAACAGTGGTCGAAGGGCTGGAGAGTACAGGAAAAGGTTTGAGAGGCCAAAGACTTTTCGACCTAAGACGGATGTCCCTGAGGACAAGTGGGTGAAACCCATTAACTTCAGAGGAGGTAAACGTCCAGAATGGCAGATCCAAGGTACTGGAGCAAATGCTGAAGGCTCTTGGACTGATAGTGGATCTAAGAGGAAAGACTATATATCTCCAAATTACAAAGGAAAGAATCCTATGACTCGAACGTAGTGGAGGCGTTACCAAAGAAGCCATAAGAATGGCCAGGAAAACTCAAAGATGATGCAGGCAGGTTTCTCTCACTACCAGCCGAAACCTTTTCAGAGGAGATTGACTGAAGAGCAGGCCAAAGTGGCAAATGAGAGGTTGGATGCAGGAATGATCCTGGGAAAGAAACTCATCAAAGAATTAGTTGATGATGATGCTCCGACTCTCAATACAGGAAAAGAGCCTGAGTATTCCCCATTGTAGGACGAAGAGGTCGACGACAACTTTGACATAGAATCAGATGAGTTGTTAATTGACTGTGTTAATCGACAGAATATCTGAGGTGTCTGAAAATGAAGATGATTTTCTTCCAGACAAAAATGTGGAAGAAACACCCGTTTGTTACTATGTAATGGGAAAAGGAGTAGTGGAATAACAAAAGGCTGTGTTTGAGAGACCAGGTCGAGGAATGATGTATCATTTGAAGCCTTTATTCATAAGGGCAAAAGTAGATGGTGTTCCAGTAAACAAAGTATTTGTCGATGGTGGGGCTGCTGTGAACTTAATGCCCTATTCTTCGCTTTAGAAAGTGGGTAAGTCTGACAAAGATTTAAGGCCCCATAATATGGTGCTGTCTAATTATGAGGGTAAGACAAGTGGAATACTTGGCGTGATTCAGGTGAAATTAGCTGTTGGTTCGACTGTCAGGTCAACCATCTTTATGGTGATTGCATCTCAAGCCAATTTCAAGTTACTTCTAGGTCGAGAATGGATCCATGGTATAGGGGCAGTTCCCTCTACTTTGCATCAGCGTGTGGCCATTTGGAGGCCAGATGGTATAGTGGAGAATGTTGAAGCTGACCAAAGCTATTACAAAACTGAGAGTGGTCGCAAGCATTTCGACCAGCATCTGGCAAATGTAGCCCCTTGCTACAAAGCAGAAGAGGTGTATTCTTTTGATGAAAGTGTGTCTAAGTATTTGAACTTAGACCCAAATTATGGTTTCATTTGGAATAAGGAAGATCCCAATGAACCATTAAATCATGAAAGTCCTCCTGAGCAGGGGACAACAGTCAAAGATGATGACCACTGAGTCAGAATACCTGGCTCGAATAACGGCTTATTTGGCCGAGAACAAGGAAAAAACGACTTTAGAAGCCGAACTAGAGAAAAATATGGCTATTGAGGCCATGATGGTAAAAAATGCAAACAATCAGGAAATCGATCAGCAGGTCGAAAGGTTTGATGGGATATACGATGACGAACCTTTAGGCTTCGAAATGGATCCATTAGGATCGGTAAAAAGAATGCAAGCTCAAGATCCTCTTGAGGAAGTTGACTTAGGTGACAGAGTCACTAAAAGACCTACTTATGTAAGTACAAAACTTACAAGTGACCTAAAGACCAAGTTGGTTCGACTGTTGAAAGAATATAAGGATTGTTTTGCATGGGATTACAATGAAATGCCTGGTTTAAGTCGAAGTGTGGTCGAACATCAATTACCTTTACACCCAGGAAAGAAACCTATCAAGCAGCTTCCTAGAAGATTTGCGCCAGAGGTTATGGAAAAAATCAAAGTAGAGATTGAAAGATTGCTAAAAAGCAAGTTTATTCGAACTGCGAGGTATGTCGAATGGTTAGCCAATATAGTGCCTGTAATAAAGAAAAATGGTAGCCTTCGTATATGCATAGATTTCAGAGATTTAAATAAGGCTACCCCTAAAGATGAATATCCCATGCCTGTTGCTGAAATTTTAGTCGATTCCGCAGCCGGATTTGAATATCTCAGTTTATTAGATGGATATTCAGGTTATAACCAAATTTTTATAGCTGACGAAGATGTACCTAAGACGGTGTTTCGATGCCCAGGTGCTTTAGGAACTTATGAATGGGTAGTAATGCCCTTTGGTTTAAAAAATGCTGGAGCTACATATCAACGAGCTATGAATTCCATGTTTCATGATTTTATTGACAAGTTTATGCAGGTCTATATCGATGATATTGTAATAAAATCTAACTCTGAAAATGGTCACTTAGACCATCTTCGTCAGTTTTTTGAACGAATGAGAAAATATGGACTCAAAATGAATCCTTTAAAATGTGCTTTTGGTGTCCATGCAGGGGATTTCCTGGGCTTCGTGGTTCACAAGAAAGGTATTGAGATAAACCAGAACAAGACGAAAGCAATCTTAGAGCTAAAGGCGCCAGAAACAAAGAAACAACTCCAGTCATTGTTGGGGAAAATAAATTTCTTGAGGAGATTTATTTCAAATCTAAGTGGCAAAACGAAGATTTTTTCACCACTTGTGAAGCTCAAGAATCAAGATCAATTCAAATGGGAGCCAGAACATCAGGTTCGACAATTGGGAGTATGTTAGCCCAAGAGGATGATAATGGCGTCGAAAGAGCTATATATTATCTAAGTCGAACCTTAGTGGATGCTGAAACTAGGTATAATGATATTGAAAAGTTATGTTTATGCTTGTATTTCTCATGTAACAAACTTAAGCAATATATAAAGCCTGTTGATGTGTATGTGTCCTCTCATTTTGATGTTATTAAACATATGTTGTCTAAACCAATTTTGCATTGTCAAATTGGTAAATGGGCCTTAGCGCTAACTGAATTCTCCTTAACATATGTTCCTTTAAAAGCTATGAAAGGACAAATCGTGGCCGATTTTATAGTCGAACATGGGTTAGTTGAACTATCAGCAGATCTGGTCGATCAATCTAACTAGAAGTTATTTTTTGATGGTTCTAGTCATAAAAATGGATCAGGGATTGGAGTCCTGATTATTTCTCCTGAAGGACTTCCAACTAAGTTCCACTATAGAATGAAGGTTGTATGTTCTAATAACGAAGTCGAATACGAAGCTTTGATGACTGGTTTGAAAGCCCTGATAGACTTGGGGGCAAAGCGAGTTGAAATTCGAGGTGATTCTGAGCTGGTAATTCGACAAATCAAGAAAGAGTATAAATGCATCAAAGAAAATCTAATAGTGTACTATGCAATAGTGGTACGCTTGTTAGAGAAATTTGAACATATCGAGATCTTGCATGTACCAAGATCTGAGAATTACATTGCTAATGAATTGGCACAGATTGCTTCTGGCTATAGAGTTTCTAAAAACAAGTTAGAAGATATGGTCGATATCAAAGAGAAAGAAACTCATGAAATATCAGACAAGTTAGGTCAATTGTCGACGTCAAAATTTGGGGGGGTAGATGACAAAGTTGAAAGTAAAGATTTGTATGCCTTAGAAATTTTTGCCATCGACAATATGACAGATTCTGACTGGAGAAACCCATTGGTCCAGTACCTAAATAATCCAGTCGGAGGAACCGATCGAAAGATTAATTACAGAGCTCTAAACTATTTGATATTAGGAAATGATTTATACAAGAAAACATCTGAAGGTGTATTGTTGAAATGCTTAAGTGAAGCTGAAGCATATTTGGTTGTGTCAGAGGTTCATAGTGGTGTTTGTGGAGCTCATCAGTCAGGCCATAAGATGAAATGGTTGTTGTTTAGACAAGGTTTATATTGGCCGACGATGCTAAAAGACTGTATTGAATATGCAAGAGGATGCCAAGAGTGCCAGAAATTTTCAGGCATTCAACATGTTCCAGCCAGTGAATTGCATGCCATTGTCAAACCTTGGCCTTTTAGAGGATGGGCTTTGGATTTAATAGGAGAAATCAAACCTGCATCTTCTAAGCAACAAAGATTCATTTTAGTGGGAATAGATTATTTTACTAAATGGATAGAAGCAATTCCACTAGTCAATGCTGATCAAGAAGCAGTGATTAGTTTCATACAAAAACACATTATTTACAGATATGGGATTCCAGAAACTATTACTACTGATCAAGGATCAGTGTTTGTTGGTCGAAAGATGCAAGCTTTTGCAGCAGAGACAGGATTTAAATTGCTAACATCCACTCCATATTACGCTCAGGCTAATGGTCAGGTCGAAGCTGCTAACAAAGTTATTATAAATTTGATAAAAAAGCATGTGGGGAGAAAGCCAAAAAAATTGGCATCAAACGCTCGACCAAATCCTTTGGGCTTGTCGAACGTCACCAAAGGAAGCAATAAATACTACCCCATTTCGTTTGACTTTTGGGCATGATGTTGTGTTGCCTGTAGAAATTCATTTACAGTCAGCTAGAATTCAACGACAAAACAGTCTTTCGTCTGATGAATACTGGAGTATGATGTTAGACGAATTAGTAGAATTAGACGAAGAACGACTAATAGCGTTGGATAGGTTGATAAAACAAAAGAAAAAAGTGGCGAAAGCTTACAACAAGAAAGTCAAAGAAAAAACATTCATGATAGGTGATTATGTATGGAAAGTTATTTTACCCATGGATCAAAGGAATAAGTTATTGGGCAAATGGTCCCCAAGTTGGGAAGGACCGTTCAAAATTTTGCAAGTATTTTCAAATAATGCATATGAAATTGAAGAACTAAATTCAGATGGTCGAATCTTGAGGATAAACGGTAAATATTTGAAGAAATATAAACCTATACTTCAAGAAATTCACATAATAGAATAAAACCAAAAGATTATATTAAAATGGCTAAAAATTTGGCCAGTCATTACAAAAAGTTCCTTATAAAGAGCATTGGCAGACATTACAAAATATAACCAGTTAGTCGAATGTTGCTTTCCAACTTAAGGGCATTTTCACCATGACCAAGTCCTTTCAAGACTTCTTGGTTAATAATTTCAGGCGAAGGGATTTCTTCAGTTTGGGCTAAATTGATTTTCTCTTGTTCAAGACCTTGAATCTTCTTGTTGAGAGCATCAATTTGAGCTTTGTAGTCAGCAATCTTGTTGTCGATCTCTCCCTTCTTATCAGAAAACTTTAAAGTTTTCTCCTGAAATTCTTCAACGTTTTTGGTCGAAGCTGCACTGGCATCCCATTCCCTCTCCAGTTCACGCTCTTTGTTCTTTGCCTGACGAGTAATGTTCTTCTTCGTCATAAGGTCCCTCCAGAGCTGGTCGAAGTACGCCTCAAAATCAAAGAAGAATTGAACAACAACTGCTGGAAGAGAAGCTTTGATTAGTAAGTCTAGGATCTTACGAATTTCTCCACCAAGATGTTCAGAACTCTCAAGAACAACGAGAAACTCAGGTTCGTTCAGATGGGTTTTTAGCTGGCATATAGCTTCGACAAGAGAAGTATCAATCTCAGCATCAGGATTGGTCGATTGAGCAGGAATCTCAAAAGAACTTGATCGCAGCTTCTGAAGTCGAAAGAGAGCTTCTAAAGGATTAGTCTTCTTCAAGTCCAGAATTTCCTCCTGACTAAGAGAACTGTTGGAGTTAGTATCATCAGCAATAGGATGTTGTCTGGACTGAGAAGCTGCATTGTGTTCTGGTCGAGGGACATCTTCAACATTTTTTGTGACAGGTGTTTTTTCGACAATGAGTTTATCCTGAGGATCTGTTCGACTTCGACCTGGAGTGTTAGCCGAATCAGTGTTACTTCCAAAAGCATCAGTCCTCTGAGGTCTAAAAGGGTTGGAGTCAGGAGTAGCTTCAACAATCTTTTCAGCAACCTCGACAACTTTCTCCTGAGTGTGGTCGACGGTTGGTGCATTCTGTTCAAGAAAAGTGTTAGAAAACAGAGATATTGAGAGATTTATTGGAAGAGAATGTTAAGTTACCTCAGGAGGAGTTTGAGACGAAGAAATTGTTGGAGCTGTTTGAGGCTTGACAACCACTTTGGGAATGTTCTTTACAACTTTTCGTCTTTTTGGTGGAGTCGGAAGCGGGGGTCGTGAAAAGATCTCACTTTCCTGATTTGGTGGAGATGTAGTTTCATCTGATTCAGTAAGAACTACCAACTGAAAAGGAAG
This sequence comes from Vicia villosa, assembly GCF_029867415.1. Lineage (NCBI taxonomy): Eukaryota > Viridiplantae > Streptophyta > Magnoliopsida > Fabales > Fabaceae > Vicia > Vicia villosa. Next base: position 90,704,464 of record NC_081181.1, on the reverse strand, counting down.
AATAAAAATTAATGAAGGTTAAGGTAGAGTTGACAAAATTAAAGATCAAGTTAAGTACCTTTCTAACAGTTTTGTTTTTCTTGGTGGTGGTGCTGTTCGATGTACTGGGGCGCTTTCGACCTGGCTTAGGAGCAGGAGCTGCGATTTGATTGGTAAGATCAGGCCCTGAAAGGTCTAAAATTGATATTAGAATATTGCTGTTGACAATGAAAAGAAAACGAAAGCAGATATGAAATACTTACTTATGGTAAGTTGATCCTCCAACTTGTCGAACGCAGTATTCAGTTTCTTGATAAAAGAATCTCGATCAAATAGTTGGTAGTATTCAGACCACCACTCACTAAACTCTTTAGTTGTAAAATAGGAGTTTTGAAAGGTGAAAGTTGGGTGTTCCAGAGATTTTTTGTTATGAAACTTTAAACAGTCAAGGTGTTGACGAGATGTAAACGGTCGACCGAAGTAACAAATGTCATTGTCATGAGAATATAGGCTTTTGGGCAGCATCTGGCTCAAACCAAATTGTCGAGAGACCAAATTTGGTTGATAACTCACAAACCCATAGCACTTGCCTGTCGACTCAATACGATGAGAGAGAAGTGTTGGGGTCAGAAAAGCAGCCCAAATAGCATTCAGTTGAGCTCGAAGGGTTGGAGTGTTTCCAGGGAAAACAGCTTTGAACCAAGTTGGCCCAAAGCATTGATTGGAAAAAGGGGCCATAGAAGCTATGAATGTTTTACATTCAGAAAACAATCTCACATATTTGAGGAGGTTGGGCCTGTTAGACTCATCTTGAGGAGTCTGAAAGGCAAGCTTGATGCCTTCGACCCTCCAGTCATACATGACATCTAGAATGGACCTGGAAACAGTGTAACCTATATGTGACTCGAAGGTGGCATTCAACCAGTGTTGCAAGAGCCAATAAGGTCCTGACAGAGAGAGTTGTTTTGGAGTTTCGTGCAGACGTTTGATCCTTAAAGATGCTATGCCTAAAGTATGGTAAAGATAAGCAAGGAGAAGCTTACCTAAAGAGACCTTTCGACCTTCATGAATCTGAATAGCCAAAGGTATGTAAGCTTTAGCAATTTGAAGTGACCCTGGACAAAACAGATAGTATGAGAGCCAGTAGGTGAGGAAGGCAACATGCTCTTCGTCAGAGACTTCTTTTGTCGACTTGTCATAATGATCTTGCATATACTTGGTGATGGTAGCGTTGGTGAAGTTGAAATTCATTTCTGTGGGAAGAGTTGGGTCGAAGATCTCACCCAATGGCGAAAGTCCTGCGATGGCAGCCACGTCGAAGAGAGTGGGAGTCATCATTCCACAAGGAAAGTGGAAGGTGTTAGTCGAACCTTCCCAGAAAAATATCGAAGTAAGTAACATTGGAGGACAAACCCTATGACCAGTTCTGGATAGTTGTATGGCGTCGAAGATGCCCAATTCCTCCCATCTTTGTTGCTTTTTCGCTTGAACTTTGTTAAGCCAAGCCAAATACTCTTTGTTGCCAGGAGCTGGAGTCGAACGAAATACCCTAAGTGAAGGGTCCATAAACTTCAAGTCGAGGGGACGTGGTTTGTCGAAAGCTACAGGCATAGTGGTTTGGAAGCAAGGAAAGAAACCAGTGGTTTGTTCTGGATGATAACGATGATCTGGTAATGGCCCTGAGAAAGCCATTAATCTATCAGTAATCTGAAAAAGGATTAACATCTGGTGTTGCCAAATAATGGCTTTGGCCTCTGTGAGGTTGGGTTGAGGAACGAAATCCAACCCTTGTTCTTCTTCTTCACGAGACATAATAAACCCTAAAGGGTTAGTACCAGTAGCGTAAATGGTTGTGTTGGTGGTTGCAGCAGCCATTGTTGTGTATGGAAGGAGAAGAAGAAAATGGTGAAAGGTTAGAAAAGAGGGGTATTTCTTTCTGAAACGTTTGAGAAGAGAAGGAAACGAGAAGAAAGAAAGAAAAAGGGAGAAGGAACCTGCACATATATATAAGCTGGTAGTGACGTCAGCATAAAACATGCAAAAAGAAGTTGTAGAAATCAAAGGTCATGTCAAAGAAACGCTTTGGAAACTGGTTTTTAGAAAGTGGGGAGCAGTTATAGCCCACTACCTAAGATTTAGGTAATAATTAGTACCTAGGGATGCGCAAAGTAATCATGGCGTCAGAAGGGAACAAAAGTCGAAACCTAAGAAAAAACTGAAACGCCATTTTTCTCTTTCCTGAAGTCAGTCGAAAGAAGTCGCTTGGGGGGCAATTTGTTACCCTAGGATTACGACTTATTAAATAATGATAAATAATCCCTGAAACAGGTGAGATTATTAAAGAATCTAAAGAGAAAAGTCTGACTAAAAGGTCTTGTTTAGTCAAAGCTGACGTTCGACTATCTTTAAATCATCATGGCCAAGGTTCGACTAGAATTAGTCAATGTGCATGTTCGACTAGAACAAACAGAAAAAAAATTAGACGTTTTGTTTAAGTATAGCCCTGAAGTCGGAAGGCATCAGAAGTTAAGAGGCAGTTTCAAGCAGTTTTCTGGCAGTTTTCACAGGACGCGTGGAGGTCTCACAGTTGAAGATCTTGCATGTCGAAGACACGTGTTGACTGATAATCCGTCGACCGTTAGTAGTAGTTATTTTATTTTTACTATTTAGGCAAGTTCCATAGGAACAGTTTAGGGTCCGCATTTTCTACAAAACACAAGTAAACTCAAATCTCTGTGCAATAATGAGTGACGAGTGCAACTTTGGAATGTACGTATGCGTACCAGTTTGTTTTATGCTATCATTTTACGTTAAATCTCATTTTCAATGCACATTTACTGCTCTTTTATTGCTTTTATTTACTTTAAAGCCTTTAATTTCAGTGTTTACTTTTACTTTAAAGTTATTGCTGCATTTAATATAAACCAGATACACATAATAAACAAATTAAAGCAATTAGTCCTGGAATATTCTAGTTGATTCCGCAAAAAGTAACCTTTAAAAAGGAAACTAGCGCTTGTTTACCATTTTTCTGGGTAAACAACAAGTATACTAGGTAACAAGAATTTGATCATTAATGTTTCATCAAAATATTGCACCCAAAGTAGTTTCAATGCATAAGAGGTATGAGTTAAGAGATGTAAGCAACTTGACAAAGAATTTTAATTCAAACGTAGCTTAAAAGTAAAGAGAAGTTTCAAACAAGCAATGATAAAAAATTAAGTCAACAATTAAGAGTTCATCAACCACTGGCATGTTGTCAAAACTTATCACATAAGGAAGTTTAAAAACATACGATAAACAACAAGATATGGTAGCCACATGTCCTAAATATTCAAATAAAACATGGCTCAAAAGAAAAGAGAGTGCTAAAGGAATATTGATTAAAAATTAGGTCAAGACCTTAGGCATTCATCACTAATTTATACCTCAAAACGATTCATCACAAGCATGGCACAAAAATAGGTAAAAGCCCCAAAATTACGGTTCATCTAAACATGGAAAAATCTCAACTTATGTGTCAAGAAGAGTCCCCAAAATTATTGCACAAGTGCATTTCAACTTGTAGTATCATCACAAAGTATAATCATCAATTAGGCATCACAAAATGTTTCATAAAAAAAATAGCCTAAAATTGATCAAAACATGAAAAGAATAGTGAAACAAAGCTTGGCAAAGGTTCTAAGTATGTACTAATAAGATGCTCCAAAAATATTGCACAAATGCATCTCAAGTCATTGTACAAATTCAAAGCACAATCAACAAGTAGGCAAGGAATCAAGGCTCAAGAAAATCACCTAAAAATGACCTCAAATATATCCAAAAATGCACCAAACTTACATGGAATACCTCATCACTGAGGTGTCTAACCATGGCAAACAAATTGGTTCACATTGAATCAAAATAGGCATGAGTCAAGGCTCACCAAAATGCATCAATACCAAACATACATTCGAACAAAATGTGTCAAATAAAATAAAAAAATAATAGAAAAATAAGATAAAAAATATATAAAAATAGGGAAGACCCTAAAATACCTACAACATATTTTTATTGATTTTTTAGACCAAAATAATTTAGATTTGGAAGTAAAAATGTAAAAGAACTAAAAACACATTAATGTTGAGTAAGGGGTGCAACCCAACAAAAAGAGTGAACATGATTCAGTTCAACACACATTGGGCCAAGAAAGATAGGGTGGCAATAGAAAGCGCCAAGGCCCAATACCACTTTAACTCATTTTTCGACTTAAACAAACAATTAAAAATGATGTGGTAAGTGGATTAGCGCGTGGAACAGTGACAACTTGACAACACAACTCATTTAAAATCAAAATTGGCACATCACTCAAAAGCCCTAGATTCTTCTCAAGAGAGATCGCCGGCGTTCCTGAGCTGGCCGTGGCGGCGCAACGTCCCAAAAATGAAACCACGAACACCACCCCCGACGATTTCGTGCCCTTAGTCCAAATCTACCATCCATTTTTGTTAATTATTTCTCAATCTCCTTAAAACCAAGCACGAAGCATAACCCTGACCAAACACAAACTCAAGAATACCAGCATATGATGCAACATACAAAGCCTATTTGTGAAGTCAAGCTTCTTTATGTTGAATATGTTTTTATGAAGAAAAAGATTTTGATATAAAGAAGACAAAGATGAAACTCAAGATAAAACATTATGTTTAAGGCTTTGGAATAAATGGAATTAAGTTTCAAAAAGGTATAATGATAATACTTACCTTCACTAAACCCTTAGATGCTCAAAGTATTTTATATATTTTCATCTCTAAAGTTCTCAAATTATCATGCATAAAAATATTTGATTCAAATGCATAAAAAAATTTTTTTTTTTTATAAAAACTGTCAGCATTTTTTTATGTTAGGTCTGGTTAATCGACTTAAGAAAACCTGATGCTGTTTGAAATTTGAAAAATTATTTGTAATTTAAAAAATGTTTTGCATTTGTTAAGTCATGTATCTGTTAAAACCGACTTAACAAGTCCTGTACAAATTTAAAAAACAGCAATTTTTTAACACCTTTTTATGTACCTCTTCTTGAAACCTTTTCATTTTAACTTGACATTTGTTCATGATATTTTTCCATGACTTCACCATGATTCATAAAGGTGTTATTCTAATATAAATACATGAAATTTCAAATTACAACTTATCTCTTTCAATCAAACACTTAAACTTTAAAAATTCACATTTCAAGTATTTCAACTTTTATTCAAGAATTTTTCTACATACATTCACATCATCTAAACTAGAAAATTCTTGAGCATTCTAAAACTACAGTGTTTATGAATTATGGTGTTATACCCCAAAATTTGCCCGCATCTTTTCAAGAAAACTTCAATCTAAAAATTAAGAGTTTCATATAATCTTGGATTTTCATATCCTGATTTATGAATACTTGGTTTTTAGAATTTTTCTTATACGGTATTTTGGCTCGCTGTTGAATTTATTCTTACGCAAACGCCAATTACTGTTTATTACTTCACACACGCTATTTATTCGATATTTATTTACAGATAAATAGTACTGACGCAATTGGTACAGAGTTAAATCTTTTGCAGGCGCATAGTCCGGGGATTCAGACTGTACTGGTAACAAGTAAATTATTATAATTTTTTGTTTCCCACTAATTTTTGTACTATATTCCATTATTTTCAAAATCTCTTTTCAAATCTCTTCTTTCAAAATCAAATCCTAACTTTATTCTATACATCTCTCTTTTTTCCAACACTATCATACACTTTCTTTCAAATCTTACTTCCACTCAAATTTTCCTTTTGTACGGAATCACTTCATTCCCCAACGTCTCTATCCTTCTTTTCATTCTATAAATACCTCTCACATCAAATTATAACTCATCTCTCAAATTTCTACTTCATATTCATTCTCTCTTCTTCCCCCGGCAAAATGGCGAAGCGGATGGAAACGTGTTTTCCTATGATCATCACCGTCGTGGTGGTAATCATGTCTTTCTTCTGTCTGCATAGCCCTGAAAAATGTGGGCCTGGGATGTTGACACTCCCAACCATCTACATGTTATTGTTTGTAGCATGGGTTATTAATCGTCATTCTTAAAGTTTGTCGTATCTCTTATTTCTTAATGTACCATTTACTCGTCGTACTGTTCATTATAGTATGTAATATTTGTACTGTCAGTATTAAATGTCGTACTATTTGTCATATTGTTGCTTAATTATCCAGATAATATTTTGTGTGTTTTCTGCCAGTTAAATATTTATTTTTCTATGCATTAAATGATTTTCAGGGTCATTATCGGTAATTTTGCTCGCATACAGTATTTATTATTTATTTATTACGTCTGTGTTTTTCTAACAAGTCATGTAAATAAATCTTCAACATTAACATAATCAAAAACAAAAAAAGCAAAAAAACAAAAACAAAAATATTAACTTTGACTGTTGAATTTTCACTCTAAATAGTCAGTTGACAGTCAAACCGCTGACAGTGCAATTCTCTGTGTTTTGTACCATCAATCAAATCTAACTTTTGCATTTCAAAATTCCAAGATTTTTGTCCTAGAAGTCTTCTGAATATCACATGATTAGCAGAGACTCAGCACTGCACAAAAATCAGGTACGCTTAACTGTCTCCTACACAAACAGTCCCTAACTAGGGTTTTCTTGTTTTTTCAGGAGAACAAGTTTTTGAGACCTCAAATGGATTTCATGGACCTCCATATATCTCAAAGTACCACCATACAAATTTTCAAACTTCAATTCGCTCAGACGCACAGTCAGCAGCTCAAACAGTCAACAGACGACCCGGTTGACCAAAAAGTCAACAGACAGTCAAAAATGAAATTTTTTGTCAACATCCATATTTTGTCAAAGGATTCATCATTTGATCATTGGTTGATCATAATTCATCAAGGAAAAATCAAAAATCAACAAAACCCTAAGTTTCAAAATTAGGGTTTTCTCCTAAAAAGTCAACTGAACTTTGACTGGTCATAACTCTCTCATCCTTCATCCAAAAAATTCAAACCAAAGTTTATTTTGAAGGAAATTCAATTATATTTCAAATGCAATTGGTCCCATGGTCATTAGATTCACCATTTGTAAAATATGAATCAAGACATTACAGGTCATTTTCAAAGTCAACAAAAAGTCACTTTTTTCAAAAGGACACACAAGGAGCATGGAAAATCATTTTGATAAGAGACCAAAGACATTGGTTAGAGGACTCTTTGAGGTTTCCAAAAAGTGCAAGAACTCCTTCATATGATAAAAATTGAGGGATTTACACCTTGTTGAAGTTGGCTAAATTTTGGGAAAATGCATGAACTCAACATTGATCAAAAATGTTTTTCTTCCAAATGAGACCCAATTTCCATGATCCAAACATGTTTACCATGATGTAAAGGGCCTCCCACGACCAAGACGAAGCCCACATCATTTTTGTTTTTTTTTTGATTTAATTTTATCACATATAAGATTAAATTAAAAAAGGAAAATGGAAGGATAATGCATAGCTTGAATCTTAAGCATGACTCATCAAAGAATCTTCAATTTTCTGCAGCAAAAGGAAGTACAAAGCAAGATAAGTAAAGGAGAGCAAGCTTTGGTCAAAGTTTCAAAGATTTTTAATATTTAAAAATCAAAGTTTCAACAAAGCTCATCAATGCTTCTAGCTTAGATTTTAAGCACCTCTTAGCTTATAAATTAGGCAGCATACTTCACCAAATAGAACACACACAAAATCATAGCAAGGATATAGCCATCAACTACACAAAATTCTCACAAAAATATCAAATACTTTGTAATTTTTCGTTTTGCAACTTCCAGCTTACTTCAATAAAAAATAACCATTCAAATCATCCCTTGGGGTCACATAGAGTAAGATTGATGCACTAAAGAAGTCCCATAATGGTTTAAATGCGTGTATCACCATCTTCATATTCTTAACTTCATAACTTTCGTTTTCGTATGCATGCTTGATTAAAATAAAAACTAACCACTTGCATGGACTCATGGCATGATGTAGAGTAGGTTTGAGTGATCACATGCAAGCTTTAACGTGGTTTTGAAGCTCTACCATTTTTGAGCTTCAAACATGTGAAGCTTTCGTTCTCCATGGTACAAGCTCCAAATGAAAAAACTAAAGACGCTATCATGTTCAGAAGGGTCCATTTAGGTGATCTGGGTGGCCCTTGTTCTTTTTTATTTTCATTTTGTAGGTCATTCAAAAGGTTAAAAAATTGAAAGCAAAATCCGCAGGAAAATCCGCAGGTAAGTTTGCAGGAAATTCCGCAGGTACCAAGGAAGAAGATGATGAATAGTAAGGAGGAAGATTTGACCGCACGCGTGGCGCTCTCCTCTCCTCTCATTCGCTGGTCAACCAGCGTGGACCCCACCTGGAATATTTGAATCCTGAATAATCACATGCAATCTCTTTATCCACGTGCACCATGTGTCCATCAATCTGAGCCATATATCTCCACTAATCTTCAATCCAACGCACCAACATGCACCCCCATATCATAGACTTTCAGATTAATCACACAGGATCATAGCCTTATTTTTATTTTCTATTTTTATTTTAATTTCTTTGCAAAATTAATTTAAATAGTTTCAAAAATCAAAAAATATAATAAAAATATTTTTAGGCTTCTAAAATAATCTATTATTTTTTGACATAAAATATTTTAGTTTTTTAAATATTAAAATATTTTATATAATTAATTAGTATATATTTATATATTTGCTTTTTTAATTATTTTAACCAATCAAAAAATCATTAAAAAAATTGTTCTTTATATTAAATGTAGTTTATATATTATAGACTAATTTTGTACATATTTAGGATAATTTTCTCTTTAAGTTTTAATTATTTGTATAATTATTTGCATAATTATGTATTAATTAACTTAATAAATTCATAATCAAATTTCAAAAATTAAAAAAAAATCAGTTTTGTTTAAAAATTAGTTGACAAGCATTTTGAACATGTTTTAAGCTTAATTTTTAGGTTTAAATTTTATTTCCATTTTTTCTCATTTTAATTAAATTAATCGTGCATTAATTCTAATTAAAATCAATCATCAAAAAATCCAAAAAAAATATTTCTTTTATTTTCTTGCAATTTAAATTCATAGATCAAGTGTATAGGTTGTCAAATTCATGTAAATAGCGTAGTTTACATTTCCCGCAAAATCGATGTAATAGCGTAGATTTATTTTCCGCATTTTACATTTCCGCATTTTAAATTCCTGCACATATAAAACTGCGTGTATGCCAAAGATAAAATTGAATCGTTAGATCACTAACTTCAAAGATAAAATATCTGAATCAAAACACAATCACACTTGCACCACTTAGGGTAATCCCTCTTTTACTCTTTTAAAAATCAAAATCAAATTCTACTGTTTCAAATGCAAAATCAAACTTTCGTTTACATCCGGTAAAAGGATAGTTTTTTAAAGGAAATAGGAAAAGACCTTATAACTTAGGGTAGACCTCCTAATTTGCTTGCTCAGATCAAAACAAACAAATCTCTCATATATCATTGTTTTTCAAAATGAAACTTTCAAAAAGACCATACTTTGTATATATCCAAACGAGGATCATTACGAAGTTAACGTTCTTTTTTCAAAAAACAACTTTCGAAAGATAAAAACACTTTGTATACATCCGCACAAGGATCGTTACAAAGTCAATTTACAAAGGTATTTGAAACCACATACAAGCATTTCAAGGCAAGAGAAAAGTGATTCAAAACAAGTGAGCTAAGCAAATTAAAGAGCCCATGGATAACCATGGATACAAAGGGTGCTAACACCTTCCCTTTGTATAACCTACCCCCTTACCCAGAATTTCTTAAAGGTCTTTTTCTGTTTCTTTTATAAACCTTTCCTTAATTGGATAAAATAAAAGTCGGTGGCGACTCTTTGATTTTCAAAAACACAAAAGCAGAAAGAAAAGAGTCAGTTCGCGTATCTCTCCGCGAGAGGTATGGTAAAAAACCGAGGGCGACATATGGTCATTGGAAGGGAAAATCAATTACATTGATATATCACTTAAGATTATAAAAGTGATAATTAATTTACATCTTTATTCATCATTTATTATAAGAAATTCCTAAGTATCAAGGATTATTTGATATTAGGTTTGTTTCCTTGTTGTCCAGTATTGTTGGAAACAAGAGAGTAGAAAAGAAAGGATCGTTTTCTTGTTCTACTTAGTTTGTTTGTATCCTTAATATCCGGGATTGTTGGAAGAAAGAGAGCTGAATTTGAGAGGATTGTTCTCATTTCAACTTGGTTGATCACAAGAGGATTGTTCTTGGTGATTGTATTGGTCTTGTACAAGTACTAACAATAGTAAAATCGATTTCGTGATGAAAGGGGACTGGAGTACTCTCTGATTGTGAGGGGAACCATGATACATCCTTGTGTTCTTTATTCTTTTGTATATTTTACCTTTTTCATAAACATCGTCAAACTAGAAAAATAAAGTAACGTACCACTTAAACTAAAAATTGATCATTGCACCTATTTCACCCTCTTCTTAGGCGCACTCTTAAACTTACAATTGGCATCAGAGTAGGTTATGGGTATCCTGTTCCTAAAAGATCCAGAATGGCTTCCTCAAATCCGATTTTCAAAGATGGTGGTAGCAATAACAAGCGTCCACTATTTTGTGGCGAATACTTTGATTTTTGCAAAATTCGCATGAAAGAACATTCAGAATCTCAAGAAAAAGAAGTATGGAAAACATAAATTCAGAGTAATCATAAACAAGGGCATAACAACTCCAAAATATTTAGAACATTAAATCATGTCATGCCTTATGAGGAACTTCAAAACATATTATTCATTAATCATGTTAGCACAATGGAAAATACTTCAAAACTGAATAACATAAAACATCAGTATTCAACATCAAGAATTCACCGATTTAAAACCAACAAAACATTATTCCAATATAGGGAAATAATCCATTCAACAACTCTAAAATAACATTCTACAGTGTTACAAGACTAGAGCATGACACCGACACAACCGAACTAATAGAAGTAACTCCACGAGTTATCCTCACCAAGCACAACCTGCTACTTCTTAATATGAAAAATATCAACAGTAAGGGTGAGTCTAATTCGCAATTAACAAATGTTATAAGCTCATAAATAATAAAATATCATGCATATTATTCCTCCAATCGCAATATATTCAGATTTACAACCAACATACATCAATCACACCAAGTAAATCAATCACATCACATTATAACATTGGACATCTTCCATTCATGTTATGATAATTCATACTCCCTCCGTCCCACAATGAGTGACACATCGAGTCATTTCACACATATTAACAAAAGTGTATAAAAGTAAGAGAGAGGATAATGTTTTTACTATAGTGCCCCTATCATGTATTGGGAATGATGAAATTTTAATTAATTAAAGGGTAGAATTGGAAAAAGTGTATTGGAAATTGAAATGAGTCATTCATTTTGGGACATTATTTTATTCCAAATGAGTCACTCATTATGGGACGAAGGGAGTACATCCTAATACAATGCAACTACATGCATGTTGTACCAATCATGGGATTAACCTATCTCACTGATCCACCATCGTCAGGGATACGACTACTTCCACTCACTAATTTCACACAATGGGAATTAGCTACCGCTGATCCAACACCACCAGGATACAACCACAATTATGATTATGTAGGCATGCACCACCTTAAGCATGCTAATCATCAACACCAAACAATATGAACAATCTTTATCATATTTCAACACCGAACAACAATCATGGATAATGTATTCACACCTCAACATAATCCAACCAATTACATTATATTATTCACACCGAACACAACATTTCATTATAAACATGTTGTCATAACACATCCACATTGTCACATTTATCAATATATGTACACAATGCATAAACTCACCAAAAGCAATACCGATTAAGATGAACAACATCATTAAAACAAACTCACCAACATAAAGCCGAATAGTGCATTGATATTTTAGCACCATTTAACAATCATGTAATACATACATCACACCAAAAACAACATCAACATAGCAAATACATTGTCGCAACGCCACAGCATAAATACATTTATCACTTATGCATACAAGTATAATTCACCACCACAAATACTGGGTTTTTAAAATAAAATCGAGCTATTACTCTTTAAGCTATTTTATTAGATAGAAAATTAAATTATTTTTCCAACACACAAAACGGCGCTCAAAACGGACTTACGGTTCGAAAGTTATGAATTTTAGAAAATAAATTATTTTTCCATAAAGCTACAGCGTAACGGGTTACGAAAATAGCGTAACGGGTTACGCCTGATAAAATTCATTCATTTTTCAAAAAGGCCTCAGCGTAACGGGTTACAAAAATAGCGTAATCGGTTACGAAAATGTTAATTTTCTTAAAAAAAAACCTTCAGCGTAACAGGTTACGAAAATAGCGTAACCGGTTACGAAATCGAAAAAATGAAAAATTTGGAACAAAACACTCAGCGTAATCGGTTACGTAACCGATTACGACCCTTCTGCAACAACAACTTCACTTTTTGACAGCATTTCAGCCCCTCTAATCAATCCAATTCATACCAGTTCAATTATAACACGATTTCAAAGCAAATTTTAGAGATTTCACACAAGGTTACCAAGCAACAAATCTATTTCACATCACCAATCATCCAACAACATTCATTTGCATAAAATCTATAAATATGAGCCCTAACATCAAAACCCCAAAACCTAACATACATTCCAATTGAAACAAATAATACATAATCAATCCTATCACCTATGAACCGAGACTAGACATTAATTGGAAGAGTCCCCCCTTACCTCAAAGGTCGATCTTGGGTTCTTCCTCTTCTTCGCTCTTTTGCACTTCTTCAGCTTTCACGTTCTCTGCTTCCTTCTCTTTTTGCTTCTAATTCACAATTTTCCTCTTTTCCCTTATTTTATGAAAAATGAAAAATCACTTTAGTAAGGGCCTAACCCTTAGCACCCCCCTTTTACTACACATGACCTCAAGCCCAGTAACCTCATTTCCATAATTCTCAAATAAATCCAATAAAATGCCAAATAATCCCAATAAAAAATTTAAATTCTAATTAAATTAAATAAGGGAAAATATGGGGTGTTACAATGGAAAGCAGTAGTAAATGGTTCTTTTGTTCCTACAAGTGTTGTTAATGATGTTGACACCCCAAAGCCCGAAGGTTCATGATATGAAAATGATGAGAAAAAAATTCCTTTATGACAAGAAAGCAATCAATCTTCTTCAAGGTGCTCTTAGCATGGATGAATTATTTCGCATTTTAACATGCACAACGACAAAGGAAATATAGGATACATTGGTGGAAACTCATAAAGGAACCGCTGGAGTTAAAAGATCTTGGTTGAACACTTTAAGTCAAGAGTACGAGTTATTCAAAATGCAGCCTCGAGAATCTTTCCTCGACTTGAAAAAAAGATTTGTTCATTTGACATATCATGTGATAGAGCTCGGTAAGAAATTTAGAAATGATGAATTAAATTTAAAAGTACTTAGATCTTTATTCTGGGATTGGCAACCTAAAGTAACGGCGATATTCGAAAAGAAAAGTTTACTATGACTTCTGCAACGTTGTACAGAAAACTTCAAGAATATGAGACGAAACTTGGAAGACTTGAAAAGCAAGATATTCAAGTAAAATATTCAAAAGACACTGCCTTAAAGACGAGAATCAAACATCATGATAGCAATCAAGAGGATGCATCCACTAGTGAAGAAGATTATGATCTTATCAAGAAGTTTGAAAAGTTTCTAAGAAAAGAAAGAAAAAAGGAGATCATTAAAAGGGGAGCACCAACAAGGTTACATGCTTTGAATGTGGAGAAAAAGGACATGTTAAAAGTGAATGCCCTACACTTGAAAAAAAGAATAAATACTTCAAGATAAAGAAGGATAAAAAGTCAAAGAAAGCATATGTAGCATGGGAAGATAATGAAGTAAGTTCATCTTCCGATTCCAAAACCAAATAATGTGTTAATTTTGCATTGATGGCTTCACACCACTATGACGATGAAGAAGAAGAGGTTAGTGATCAAATATCTTCTTATGATAATGATGCCCAATGTGATATTTAAGAACTAATTAATGAATGTAAGATTTTGTATAAAAAGGTGTCAATCTTAAAGAAACAAATTTTATCTCTTGAAGAAAGCATTGACACCATGGAAACGAATTTTGAAGTTGAAAAACAAAGTTTTCTTGAAAAAGAAAAGGAAAATCTTACATGAAAAGAGTGTGATTCACTTTCTTTTCAAATTGTTGAATTAAAAAGAGTTCTCGAAAGATTTGAAAAAGGACAAATTAATTTGGATGGTTTCCTTAGTCAACAAAGATATTTCAATGATAAAAGTTGTAGCAACCTGCCTAAAATTTCAGATTTAGAGCCGCCACCTATTCTGAAGGGCGAATAGGAAACCCTACGCAGATAAGAGATTGAGGGTAAGTTATTATAATCAGGCTGAGGGAAGGTGTTAGGCACCCTCAGCCCTTTCCTAAAGGCTAATGTTCAAAGATTAGGGTTGCATGGCAGGGTTTGTAAAGAAATGTGGCAAACAGAATTATAATAACATGATTGAGATTTTGAAGAGGGGGACTCGCCTTGTTGCCAAGTGCCTACGTACCTCCTTAGGGAGGATCAGAGTCTACGTAGTTCGGGAAGGGTTGTACGCCATTTAGAGTTGGAATTTGATTTGATATGGTTTTTTAGAGGCTTTTTGGTCAGCCTATCGCAGTTTGGGTTTGCAATTGTAGTTTGAATGGAATTTAGAATTATTAGGGTTTGGGCGTACAACCCTGATTTGGCACTATTAACCGCAATGATCAATAGGTTTGATCACCATGGTTAAAAGATTTGAAATTTGCATCACTACCAATTTTAATCGATTGATTCGATTATCACTAATAATGAATTAAGGTATTTTATAATAATTTTTATAGAATTTTAAATGCATTGTTACTCCTCGCAATCGATTGATTCGATTAAAAAGAATAACAAATTAAATCGAGGGAAAAACGGTTAATCATCACAACTAATAAAATAGTTGCAACCATTTAACCAACTAATAGAAATCATATTTTATTTAATTAAATAACATTTTAATTAAAAAATATTGTTAACCATAGCGATTAATCGATTTAATCGGCACGAATAACAAATTATAATTTTTAATAATAATATCAAATAATACTTTTTATTTACAAAATTAATTGTTATACATAATTAATTATACAAAAGAATTAATAAAAAAACAATTATATTAATTAAATGGAATTAGTTAATTAGGCTAAGATTTAATGTGGTTGGTTTGAGGTTTACAGCATGGGGACTAAATCTGGGGCGTTGGATCTAAGAGATGGTTGGATTAAGGGTCCAGATCTGAGGGTACATGGTAAAGGTTCGAGCTGCGCGCGCATGGGATCAGGCGGGAAATTATTTCAGAAAAATATATGATGGAGGGAGGGCTCGAACCAGCGACCCTCCACTCCTAAGCGCTTCTCCAACCAACGCAACCAAATAACCTGTTTGTTTAATATACGCTTCTGGATAACTAAATAAGATAAGTGACCCCTAATGGAATTTTTATGCGCGCGAAATTCAAACGGACGAGTCAAATGGAGACAGCTCATCATCGTCCCCGTTATACTTGTTATTTTCTGCAGAAATAGCTGCGATTTAGCTACGATTCTGTTTGTAGCAAACCCCCCTACGAAAAATAGCGAATAGCTCCCTCCCCCACATAAATATGGCGCACCTGTTCCAAAAGTTTCGTATAGACGGTGCGAGCTCAACCATGGCATCAATTCAACCTAATTTTAACTCTAACAAAAAGCCCTAATTTAAACCCTAAAAGCTTGGTTCGGACATCAATGGCAGAACACGATTAACACAAGCAAACTTCATAAGACCAAACCAGAAACAATCATGACAATCATACAAAGCATAATACGGCAATAATTCAACAGATAAATGCAAGAATGATGCTAATCGATAGAAAATTCAGAGCGACCTACCTTGAGCAATTGGAGACAATTCTGGGGGTGTTGTAGTAGTGTACCGATCCAGACACGTTCCAAATCGCCTGAGGAATCTTTTGGAACCTTTAAATCTCCTTAAAAACCTCCAATTCTTTGAAACCGAATTTCAGTTTCTTGGTGACTTTTGAGCTCTTGTACGTGTGCCTCTCTCTCAATCCTCTTTCCTCACCCTTATGCCTTGTGTTTAGTACTTATAGGCAGACGAAATTAGGTCAAAGAACCAAGCCCAAAGCCTTTCAAATCCAATCTTGCAATTTTGGAAATTTGTTTAGTTTCTTGAATCACAAGTTTCTCTTTTTGGCCAAATCTTGCATTAACCTTTTCCATTTAATTGTGCACGAAAATTAACATATATTTGGTCATAAATATTGATTGAGAATCACCCAAAATATACTTTCTATCAAATATTTGATTTTTCATTTAATTAAATCATTAAAAATTAACTTTAAATGAAATAAAATTATGTAAAATCAAATAAAATGATATAATTTATGGCATATGTTTTGGATAGCTTGTGGACCAAGTTTGGGTCATAGAATGTGGGCCCATTTGCAAGAATCTCAATTTTGAACCCTCCTTTTTCACATTTGGTCCCTCAAAATCACCTGACTTTGATCAAGCATATCTCCTTCAATTTTTAAGCTATGAGGGAGATCTAATACTTTTTAGAAACCTCAAGAGGTCCTCTACAAGCCATTTTGGAACATATTTTTCATTTGAAGCTTTTATCTTGACCATATTCTCTTTGGGAAAAAACTGTTTCTGAAGGATGCCTGAAAATGACCTGTAATCTTTTGCCTTGTATCTCTTAAATGAAGCATTTTTAGCCTTGGCTTGTGAGACACAAAGTTGTAGAGAATTCAATTTCCTTCATAATAGGCTTTGAGTGGGGAATTTCTGATGTTCCATGTGAAAGTTATGCCCAGTCAAAGTTGGGTTGACTTTCTCCTAAGAAACCCTAATTTGAACCTTTCCATCTTTGTTCATCTCTGAGTTTCTATTAATGGAATCATGATCAATTCTTGATCAAATGATGGTTATGCACCCCATACTTGATATTTGCCCAATGGTTAAAGTTTGGATCATGCCTTGATTATGATTGACCTTTCAATTTGGATCAATTGACTGTGAATTATCTGGATTATGTGAATGAGCCATGCTTTGAGATTTGAGCCTTGCTTTTGTTATGAGAAAAATGTGGGAGGTAAATTTTGGGGTATGACAGCTGCCCCTATTTAATTACCTTGGATTGGGTGACAAGAGGGTGTGTAGACCTCGCGTCGTTCCGATCGAAGAGTTATTAAATACTGGAAGACCCTTAAATTTACCTTGAACCCGGTAGTGGAGAGGGATGCTTTGTTAAAGTAGTTACCTTGCTTATGGCGCTAGCAGGGGTTTGCAGCTTATGGGTAACCCACTTACTATAATTCTAGTAAGTCGTCGCGGTTGGTATACCCATTCACTATCGTAGTTGGAATAAGTCTGTCGTAGATGGTATGACCCACTTACTATAGCTCTAGTAAGTCGTCGTAGTTAGCCATACCTGCTTACTATCGTAGTTGGAGTGAGCTTATCGTAGATGGTAAGGTCCACTTACTTTTCAGTAAGTCGTCGCAGTTGACCGTACCTGCCCACTATCGTAGTTGGAGTGAGTTTATCGTAGATGGTAAGGTCCACTTACTTTCCAGTAAGTCGTCGCAGTTGACCGTACCTACTCACTATCGTAGTTAGAGTAAGCTTATCGTAGATGGTAGGGCCCACTTACTGTCAGTCTAGTAAGTCGTCGAAGTTAGCCGTACCTGCTCACTATCGTAGTTGGAGTGAGTTTATCGTAGATGGTAAGGTCCACTTACTTTCCAGTAAGTCGTCGCAGTTGACCGTACCTACTCACTATCGTAGTTAGATTAACCCCAAAAGGGTTACTTGTCTTGATGCGGGCGAGTTGTGTGTATAAAAGGTTATCTCGCAAATGTGTATGCTTATGATTTTGTTATTCGTATGATGAATGTTTGTATGCGAATGCAGGTCATGTGAATGTTTTGTACGTAAATGCGATGTGTATGAGTGTTTATGTAAGTGAATATGTAAGTATGATGACTTTGGGGTACTATCTTTTGTCACCAATTGGAATTTGTTTAAGATCTTTCGAGCAACTTTACGGGTCTTGACTCAGATCGCCCGGGGCTAGTATGTTGGAACGTGGCGGTGTGTTTTTTTTTTTTTTTTTAGGGTTATCAGATCATCAGGCGTATATTGGCTGCCGGAGGTATCGTGGTTTTATCCCCTTTATTTCAGTCTAATGATTTGTAAGTTTCCTGTTTTAAATTCGAAGTTCAAAGTTTATGAGAAATAAATTACTCTTTGCACTTGGTATTGAAATGATGAAAAGATAAGTATGAAAGTGAAAAGCTTTTATTGATCATTGCCTTAAATTGGCGAATGTACAAAGGGTATGAGAGAAAGAAAAATGACAAATAGAAATGACATTAATACTGCTATTGCTCTTTTTTGCTATCGAGGGCCCCAGTAATCCTTTTGACTTCGGAAGTTGATGATTGCTCGATTTCCTATCCTTTACGAATTGTCTTGGGCTCGTAGCTTGAAGCCTTATCCCTGCTAGGCATAGTACCTCTTGACTGCATCTGAATTGATTGGGTGCGGTAGCTCATCCCCATCCATTGTAGTGAGGACTAATGCCCCTCCCGAGAACACCGTTTTTACAATGTATGGACCTTCGTAGTTAGGTGTCCATTTTCCACGGGCGTCGAGTCGAGGTAACAGTATCTTCTTGAGGACAATGTCACCTTCTTTGTAGGTTCGAGGTCGGACCTTCTTATCGAACGCTTTTTTCATCCTCTTCTGATAGAGTTGTCCATGACACAAAGCTGTCAGTCGCTTTTCTTCAATGAGATTAAGCTGATCGAAACGAGTTTTTACCCATTCCGATTCTTCTAACTTTGTGTCAGCTATGACTCTTAATGACGGGATCTCCACTTCGATTGGGAGGACCGCTTCCATACCGTAGACTAGGGAGAAGGGAGTTGCCCCTGTAGATGTACGCACCGAGGTTCTGTAACCGTGTAGGGCGAAGGGAAGCATCTCGTGCCAATCCTTGTATGTTTTCACCATCTTTTGTATTATCTTTTTGATATTTTTATTTGCAGCTTCGACAGCGCCGTTCATTTTAGGCCTGTATGGTGAAGAATTGTGGTGTTCAATCTTGAACTCCTCGCACAGCTCCCTCATCATGTTATTGTTTAGATTCGACCCATTATCGGTGATAATCCTGCTTGGAACCCCATACCGACATATGATATTATGCTTGATGAACCGAGTGACTACTTGTCTTGTTACGTTGGTGTAAGAGGCAGCTTCGACCCATTTGGTAAAGTAGTCTATGGCGACTAATATAAATCGATGTCCGTTCGAAGCTTTAGGTTCTATCATCCCTATCATGTCGATTCCCCACATTGCAAATGGCCATGGTGAACTCAGAACGTTCAACGGGTTTGGTGGTACGTGCACCTTGTCAGCGTAGATTTGGCACTTGTGACAGGTCCTTGCATATTGGAAACAGTCGGCCTCCATCGTTAACCAGTAATACCCTGCCCGCAGTATCTTTCTAGCCATTGAATGTCCGTTTGCATGAGTTCCGAAGGTTCCTTCATGTACCTCCCTGATAATTTCCTTGGCCTCGTTTTTATCTACACACCTCAATAACACTGAATCATAGTTCCTTTTGTATAGGATGCTTCCGCTTAAGAAGAACTTGGATGCAAGTCTCCTCAGTGTCTTTTTATCAATTGTTGAGGCATTCTCCGGGTATTCTTGTTTTTCCAGGTACTCTTTAATGTCGTGGTACCATGGTTTGTTGTCAGACTGCTCCTCGATCGTGAGACAATAGGCAGGTTCGTCGAAGTGCCTAACGGTTATTCGTGGTTCATGGTTTGGCCAGGTCACTTTGAACATAGAGGAAAGCGTTGCTAGTGCATCGGCTATTTGATTTTCTTCCCTCGGGATATGAGTAAAGGTGATAGTATCAAATTCAGCTGTCAACTCCAGTATAAGGTCTCGGTATGGGATTAGCTTTGCATCTCGAGTGTCCCACTCTTTGTTGACCTGATGGATTACCAATGCTGAGTCTCCGTATACATCAAGGAGTTTGATTCTTAGGTCGATTGCAGCTTCTAACCCCAATATGCATGCTTCGTATTCTGCAATGTTGTTGGTACAGTCGAAACATAGTCTTGCAGTGAAGGGTAAGTGTCGGTCATCGGGAGATGTCAATACTGCCCCTATGCCATGTCCTAGTGCATTTGAAGCACCGTCGAACATGAGTTTCCATACCAAACCCGGTTCGGGTCCCTCATCGGGTCCCGGTATTTCATAGTCTCTTACTAGCATAATATCCTCGTCTGGGAAGTCGAACTTCATAGATTGGTATTCCTCGAGTGGTTGGTGGGCAAGATGTTCTGCCAAGACACTCCCTTTTATTGCTTTTTGAGTTACATACTGTATGTCGTATTCGGACAACAACATTTGCCATCTTGCAATTCTACCCGTGAGAGCCTGTTTTTCGAACACGTATTTCAAAGGATCCATTCTCGATATCAGCCATGTGGAGTGGTTCAGCATATATTGCCTTAGACGTTTGGAGGCCCATGCTAGGGCGCAACATGTCTTTTCCAATGGTGAATACCGAGACTCGCAATCCGTGAATTTCTTACTGAGGTAGTAAATAGCGTGTTCTTTCCTGCCTGTTTCATCTTGTTGCCCCAGTACACACCCCATAGACCTTTCGAGTACTGTGAGGTACATGATTAGTGGCCTTCCGGGTACAGGAGGTAAGAGTATAGGTGGTTCTTGTAAGTAGTTCTTTATGGTTTCGAAGGCTACTTGACAATCATCATTCCACTTGATAGGTTGATCTTTCCTGAGTAGTTTGAATATAGGCTCGCATGTAGCTGTTAGATGTGAAATGAACCTTGAGATGTAATTCAATCGACCCAGGAAACCTCGTACCTCTTTTTCTGTTTTTGGAACGGGCATCGCTTGTATGGCTTTTACTTTATCGGGATCAACCTCTATACCTCGTTGGCTTACAATGAATCCCAACAGCTTTCCCGATCTTACACCAAACGTACACTTGTTCGGGTTTAACCTTAGCTTGTACTTCTTTAGACGTTCAAACAGCTTATGTAGATTTGTAATATGTTCTTCTTCAGTGCGAGACTTGGCAATCATATCATCTACATATACTTCGACCTCTTTATGGATCATATCATGGAATAATGTGACCATGGCTCTTTGATATGTTGCCCCTGCATTTCTCAACCCGAATGGCATTACTTTGTAGCAAAAAGTGCCCCAAGAGGTCATGAAGGTAGTCTTTTCCATATCCTCGGGAGCCATCTTAATCTGATTATACCCGGAGAAACCATCCATAAAAGAGAACACTGAAGCTTGTGCTGTATTATCCACCAAGATATCTATATGTGGAAGTGGGAAATCATCTTTTGGACTTGCTTTATTTAGATCCCTGTAATCTACACACATGCGCACTTTCCCGTCTTTTTTAGGAACCGGCACTATGTTTGCAATCCAAGGTGGGTAGTCAACCACAGCAAGAAACCCGGCATCGAACTGTTTGAGCACCTCTTCCCTAATCTTACTATCCATATCTGGTCGAACCCTTCTGCGCTTTTGCCTGACCGGCGCACATCCTTCTTTGAGAGGTAACCTGTGTACCACGATGTCTGTATCCAACCCCGGCATATCACGGTATGACCAAGCAAAAATCTCTGCATACTCGTGGAGGAGCTTGATTAACGTTGCTTTTACGTCCTTACCTAGCGTTGCCCCAATCTTAATGTTTTTGGGTTCTTCATCTGTTCCCAAGTTTATGGTTTCAATGGCCTCTTGTGGAGGGAGCATGCTCTTGGATTCCTTATCCACTAACCTTGACAACTCTTCCGGAAGTTCATCGTCTTCCTCATCCCCTCCTTCAGCCTGATTAGCGAGAGCCTCGAGTTTGTATAGAGTCTCAGCAGTATTATTATCGGTGGTGTTAGGAAGTGATCTGCACATGTTTTATGTTTGTTTTCTTTTAGTATGCAGATGTGAACGTGCTTTGTTTGTGCAAGAAATTTATTTGTCATTTTCAGAAATGGGAAAGGAATAAATGCGAGAAAAGACAATATTTTCAATACCAAAATGCAAAGACAATTTTATTAATAAACTTCGAACTTGAAAGTAAATGGGGCCCTTACAAACTAGCTCTATGCTTCGGGCGAGGCATGAGCGTTATTGTTTTTCTTTATCAAAAAGGGGAAATAAAACACACAAAAGCAAATTACTTTGAAATGAAAACTATCTCCGGTATCTCCAGGCTTGTCCAATTCTGAAGCTGTTCTCCTGGCCTGATCTCTCGAATGAAATTGGATGTCCCTTCTTGAGAGTCCTGATTGGACACCATAGCCACATGCTCATAACCGCCAGTCACAAAAGTTTGCATTATTGGGGGAAATGGTCGTTCTTCTTTCTTAATGCTTGTGACCTTGGTGGGTTGGTATCCTAACCCCAGGCGATCCTTCTTCTCCAAAACTTCTGGCAGCTTGCCCCAGCCTTTAGTATCTGCGTCTTGTAGGTCTTTCCATGAGGTTACCGCCCTTCTTATCTTCTCCACTGGTAGTGTGATAGCAGTTGCAATTTCTAGAGCTTGAAATGCGGTACCCAATGCTTCGTCTCCAGCCTCAATATATCTGTATGAGTTTAGATTGCTGACAAATATATCCTCTTCTCCATTGATAGTTACTATGGAGTTCCCATTCACAAACTTTAGTTTCTGATGGAGGGTGGAGGTGACTGCCCCAGCTGCATGGATCCAAGGACGCCCTAGTAGGCAGGTATAAGCTGGCTCGATTTCCATCACTTGGAAGTTGATGCAGAAGGTGTGGGGACCAATTATGACAGGAAGGTCTACTTCTCCAAATACCGGACTCTGTGATCCATCGAAAGCTTTAACCACCAGACGACTAGGTCTAACCACGAGTCCCTCTAAGGCTATCTTATCAAGTGTGGCTTTTGGCATCACGTTTAAAGATGACCCTGTGTCGATCAAAACTCTAGCCAGATGAGCCTTCCCACATTGCATGGAGATATGCAAGGCTTTGTTGTGTGACTTTCCTTGTAGGGGTAACTCATTGTCACTGAAACCCAGGCATGCCCCAGCAGTTAGATTGGCCACCATCCCATCAAATTGATTGACTGTGATGTCCTTAGTTACATGGGCAGCGTTTAGGATCTTCATCAAGGCATCTCGATGCTTCTCGGAGTGTATCAATAATGATAAGAGCGATATTTTAGACGGTGTCTGTTGCAACTGATCTACCACTCTATAATCACTCTTCTTAATCAGAGCGAGAAACTCCTCAGCATCTTTATTAGAAGTTTCTTTATCCTTAGGTTCAGCCTCGTCAATTGGTCTCGTGACAACTTGTTCTCCAGATTGTGTCAAGTTTCCACTAGACATTGGTTGTACTTGCGCAGTTTTGAATATGCGCCCACTACGGGTCATACCTCCAGGTCCAACGATGCTTGATACTGCAGTATTAGTATCGGTCTCGTATTCCCATGGTACCGCTTTCATCTTGTCCAAAGGATATGGTCCTCTGATTGGGATGATCTTGGTACGTTCTTGCGCAGGTATCATCACTGGCGGTCTAGAGCATGGGATAATCAATGGTTTCCTTGCCCCTTGTGCAGGTATCATTAAAGGCTCGTTTCTTTCCACCATCGCCACATATTCCTCTTCAGGGTGTTCCTTCAATTGGATCAATCCTTGATCCATGAGTCTTTGCAAAGTGTCTTCGAAAGCTTCGTTATGTTCTAGGATAAACCCCTTTATAAGAAGATACCTCTTAAGTGCATCTGTGGGGGAGTTCCGTTGTTGAACCAACTCTTGCTCATTGACAACTTCTATTGCATTGACTGCGCCTTCATGGTGTGGCATTGGATTTGTTTTCACATTGGGTTTGTCAAAAGCAATTGCTCCTGACTCTATCAAGTCCTGAACCTTGTGCCTAAAGGCCCAACATTTTTCCAACGTATGTCCAGGAGAATTATCGTGAAATTCACACCTCTCATTCGGGTTGAATCTGGGTGGAATCTTTCCTGGAATTAGGGGTGGCATAGGTCTAAGCTCTACCAATGATTCACTCAGCAAATATTTTAGTATTTCACTCTTGGAAGTGGGTAGAGGATCGAATTTCCTCGGAGGACCTTGGAACCTGCTTTGTTGAGGTGGGTAGGACACAGGAGGTCTAGGCTCTTGATGCACTACTGCGTTGGTCTCCCCTTCCTTCTTTTTAGCGAAGGTTGAGGTGGGCCTTTTTGAGTGATAAGAGTTAGATGATGCTCCCTGTATTTTCCCGCTCTTAATTCCGTCTTCTATCCTTTCACCAATAACCACTAAATCTGAAAACCCTGAAGACACACTCCCTACCATTTTATCGTAGTATGGCCCTTGTAATGTAGCCATAAACATTTTTACGAGCTCTTTTTCCAACAGGGGAGGTTGGACTCGGGAGGCCATTTCCCTCCATCTTTGTGCATACTCCTTGAATGATTCTTCTTTCTTTTGTGACAAATTTTGGAGTTGCATCCGATCGGGTGCCATGTCCAAATTGTATTTATATTGTTTCAGGAACGTATTAGCAAGGTCGGTCCAGCTTCGGATGTGGGACTTCTCTAATTGCATATACCAGTCAACCGATGCTCCACTCAGGCTATCTTGAAAAAAATGCATCATCAGCTTTTGGTCATGAGCATAAGCAGCCATTTTTCGCACATACATGCGCAAGTGATTCCTCGGACAAGAGAGTCCCTTGTACTTTTCGAAGTCGGGTATCTTGAATTTGTGAGGAATAGTCAAATCCGGCACTAAGCTCATTTCATAGGTATCCACATCGAAGACATCATATCCTTCCATTGCTTTCATCCTTTCTTCCAGCGCCTTGATTTGTCCACTCTCCTTGGAATTCTCCCCAGAATCAACGGAGGTCAGCTTTGGTTGAGGGACTTGATCTGTGTCATTAGTGTCCCCATACTGTAAATCCAAGTAGTCCTCATCCCTAAGCGGATTGTTGACTGGAATGCGAACGGTGCGAGACGCCCCTTCTTTCTGAATAGTAGGGATAAATCCTTCTTGAGAAGCCTCTCCCTCTTCATGAGTTGTGATAGTCCTTTTTGAGGAGTGGGCTTTTGCCTTGTAAGGGTCATGACCCTTAACATATCCTAGCAATGGGTTGCCATCTTTAGGTATCTCTTCATACTGATCATGAGCTTCCTTAGCTTTATCTTGCTTATCTTTGAGTTCTTTCATGAAGCTCAGCACTTGGGCCATTCCTCCCTGGAGGTCTTCAACAGTACCCTTTAGTTGGGTCATTTCCTCACGAAGGGCGGCTTGGTTCTGTTCCAATTGTTCCATTGCTTTCTTCTTCTGAGCTCTGGTCTTGATTTGTGGTTGAGTTGCAATGGTGTGACTGGAGATGAAGATAGTTTTTTGCTTTAATGCTTTGAAAAATAAATATGATATGCATGTTATGAATGATATGGTTATGCAATGTTTATGTCTTATCCACACTATTATAATACACATATATATTTATATATTATTTTTATTCTTCTCTTTTTCTTTTATATATACATGTACATTTTTCCCTTTTTTTTTTTTGCGCATATGTATTATGTATATATATATATATATTTTTTTTTTTTTTTACATATGTATTTATAATTTTTTTTATATATTTTTTTGTACATGTATATACACATATGTTTTTTTTTTTAGAGAGGTAAACAAGGTTGGTGAATTTTTATAGAAACGATGAGTAACGAACAAAAAGAAACACACTTTATTGAAAGGAAATACTAAACAACTCCATTGTTGGTTTACAAAAAGGAAAAGGAAACTGAAATTAAAATGCTCAAAATAAATTAAATTAAAAGTACTTGAAATAAAAGCAACAAGGAAATAACATAAAGCTAAGAACGCCTTTGGATGTCTTCTTTGAACTTGTCCACCATGTTCCTACAAAGCTCCATAAACTCTTTGACGACTTTCGGAAGGATGATGGGAGATGATTCTGCTTTTTCCAAACTCTTTGGAATATCTTGAATTAAATCATTACACAGGAAGACTAGCTTATCATAATCATCGCGACATTTCTCATAGTCTTCGAGCATCTTAGGAACCATGCTCACATGCTCGTAAGCTGTAGAAACAATTGTGTATTGTCTTTTCCAATAGTCTCTTTCGTTCAAGGCTGCCTCGTGTATCTCTTTTTCTCTCATGAACACTTCCCGAAGTGATACCATAGCTTGAAATGCTCTTTCGTACTCACCGGTGCGCTGTAAAAGTTCTTCTTCCGTGGTTAATCTTCTTGCGTGCTCTTGTTGTCCAGCATTGATAGCTTCTTGAAGATCATATTTGAGATTCCTTATTTCATCCTCTTGATCTTTAGTCCTATCAGTTAATTCAAAGATTACAGCTTCCAGATTTTTCTCAGATTCTGCTTTGTCATGGGAAGCCTTCTCATAACGCCTTCTCCACCTTGCAATTTCCGTATTAGCTTGCTCCAACCTCTCATCATGAGCCTCTAAATTAAAGTTAGCACTTAAATACCCTTCAGTTGCACGCTTTCTTTTACTTCTTTGCCTATCATTTTCTTCTTTCATTGCTTGGAGTTCTTGATTTTTCTCTTTAAGGTCAAAGCGTAGTTGGCTCCTTTCATTAGTAAGCTGATGCAAATCAAGCTCTAATTTCTCTTTCTCCTTTCGGGACGCCTCTAGGGCAGCCCTAATTCCTTCTATCTCTTCGATGGATAAAGGAATTGGATCAGGAGAATCAGGCTTGTAGGCGGGATCCACAACAAAAGGAAGCAATACTTTCTTAACTCTTTCTTGAACCCATGTGGTGTAAGGTTCTTTTGCAATCGCATTCTTTGGCCCAAAATCTCTTCTATGAACACTACTCCAAGCTTGAATTACCTTCTTCCATGTCCTTGGCTCACCTTTCCCATTATCATGCAAAATCAATTCTTTTGTACGTTGCTCGGAAGGTTCTTTATCCATGGAATGACCCAATTGACGTAGTGCTAAATTAGGATTATAATTAATACAACCAAGAGTTCCTATCAATGGCACATTGTTGAATTCTCCGCATTTGTAAATGATCTTATCTGAATTTAATTTTCTTGCATACCATAGAATAGAGTCCGCTTTAAGAGCCCTTAATTTTTGAGACCAATCGTTCCTAGTTAATTCTTTGATAAAGCAACTAGCTTTGTAGAGATGGGAAGTCAACCAAGAATAAAGCAAATGAACGCAACAAACTAGCACTCCTCTCTTTCTTTCATACCTCATATGAATAGCATAGTAAATGTTTGCGAGGATAGTCGGAGTTGGATCTTTGTCAAAAAGTCTAAAAGAAGTGAAGGCATGAATAGCAGAAGGATCCACATAATCAATATTTTTTGGTAATAAAATGACACCAAAAATCAAGAGAGCTAACACATGTCCACAAATGTCCCATTGTTTCCTTTGAGCAAACATTAATGCTTGACTTTCTAAATAAGATCTTTTGAACCCATGCACTTCTCCTTCAGTTTTATAATGAGTTTTTAATTCTGCAACGGACGTTCCCAAAGCTTTCTCTAAATCTGAAAAGTCAACTTCTTTACCCACACCAGTATAGAATTCCTTTTTTATTTTTGAGAAACCCAACATAGCATCCATCTCTTCTATGGTAGGTGCTAACTGAAAGTCTTGGAAGGTAAAGCATCTCAAAGGCGGATCATAGAATTGTACCAAAGCAGTGATAGCTTCTTCTTGCACTTTTACCCTTAGCAAATCCAAGATATTACCATAGCGAATCTCAAACCTATCCAAAGCGCCTGATGGCAATTTTTCTTTGATGATCTTCAATTTCTTGATGTCTGGAGTAGAAACAGTAAAGTGGACAATTGTCTTCTTCGTACTCATCCTTCCTACATATTCACCACCAACATACATTTTACGAAAAATAAAATATACATATATGTGTATTATTATTTTTTTTGTGGATAAGATATGATGAGAATGCAAATGGTTAGATGATGCATGCAAACACACAACGGCAAACAAAACATAATAAAAATAATGCAAACATAGAAAAACAAAACAACAAAAAAAACAAACAATTATCATGAAAATTCAAGAAACCCAGGTTCATAGGTTCGACGTAGGGGGCTCTCGGGAGCCAACCTTTATATGGGGGGTCTAAAAGGTCTCATGGGGTCGTTCGTAGCCTCCGAGACTTTTCGTCTCTTCGGGTTTTGGAACAACTCATTTTATCCATGAGGTTCGAATTTTTGGGTAGGTTCCCGGAGAGATCAGCTAAGTATCCAGTCCAGCCCTCCACAAAGTCTAGCTTCGTTTCGGACCTTTCCAAATACCTAACCCACTCCGAGTGGAGTTATCAGTGAGATTCGTAAGGCGATTCATGTCCCCTTTTGGTCTCAAAGTTAACTCCCACATTTAAGGTTTAACCGACATAAAAATAGAGCAAAAATATAATAATAAAAGCAGATATTTTCAGGCAGATAAAAAACATAAAACAAATAAACAAACAGATAATTTAATGTTTATTAAATAAATAGACCTCCCCCAAACCCTAAATGTGGCAATTTGCCAACCCTAAAATGCGCCACAAACCCTAAACCACAAACCACGAACCATAAACCTAAACCCACTCAAGCCTTAGGAGCATAATAATTCACTAAAAGTGTAGTCCCCAGCAGAGTCGCCAGCTGTAGCAACCTGCCTAAAATTTCAGATTTAGAGCCGCCACCTATTCTGAAGGGCGAATAGGAAACCCTACGCAGATAAGAGATTGAGGGTAAGTTATTATAATCAGGCTGAGGGAAGGTGTTAGGCACCCTCAGCCCTTTCCTAAAGGCTAATGTTCAAAGATTAGGGTTGCATGGCAGGGTTTGTAAAGAAATGTGGCAAACAGAATTATAATAACATGATTGAGATTTTGAAGAGGGGGACTCGCCTTGTTGCCAAATGCCTACGTACCTCCTTAGGGAGGATCAGAGTCTACGTAGTTCGGGAAGGGTTGTACGCCATTTAGAGTTGGAATTTGATTTGATATGGTTTTTTAGAGGCTTTTTGGTCAGCCTATCGCAGTTTGGGTTTGCAATTGTAGTTTGAATGGAATTTAGAATTATTAGGGTTTGGGCGTACAACCCTGATTTGGCACTATTAACCGCAATGATCAATAGGTTTGATCACCATGGTTAAAAGATTTGAAATTTGCATCACTACCAATTTTAATCGATTGATTCGATTATCACTAATAATGAATTAAGGTATTTTATAATAATTTTTATAGAATTTTAAATGCATTGTTACTCCTCGCAATCGATTGATTCGATTAAAAAGAATAACAAATTAAATCGAGGGAAAAACGGTTAATCATCACAACTAATAAAATAGTTGCAACCATTTAACCAACTAATAGAAATCATATTTTATTTAATTAAATAACATTTTAATTAAAAAATATTGTTAACCATAGCGATTAATCGATTTAATCGGCACGAATAACAAATTATAATTTTTAATAATAATATCAAATAATACTTTTTATTTACAAAATTAATTGTTATACATAATTAATTATACAAAAGAATTAATAAAAAAACAATTATATTAATTAAATGGAATTAGTTAATTAGGCTAAGATTTAATGTGGTTGGTTTGAGGTTTACAGCATGGGGACTAAATCTGGGGCGTTGGATCTAAGAGATGGTTGGATTAAGGGTCCAGATCTGAGGGTACATGGTAAAGGTTCGAGCTGCGCGCGCATGGGATCAGGCGGGAAATTATTTCAGAAAAATATATGATGGAGGGAGGGCTCGAACCAGCGACCCTCCACTCCTAAGCGCTTCTCCAACCAACGCAACCAAATAACCTGTTTGTTTAATATACGCTTCTGGATAACTAAATAAGATAAGTGACCCCTAATGGAATTTTTATGCGCGCGAAATTCAAACGGACGAGTCAAATGGAGACAGCTCATCATCGTCCCCGTTATACTTGTTATTTTCTGCAGAAATAGCTGCGATTTAGCTACGATTCTGTTTGTAGCAAACCCCCCTACGAAAAATAGCGAATAGCTCCCTCCCCCACATAAATATGGCGCACCTGTTCCAAAAGTTTCGTATAGACGGTGCGAGCTCAACCATGGCATCAATTCAACCTAATTTTAACTCTAACAAAAAGCCCTAATTTAAACCCTAAAAGCTTGGTTCGGACATCAATGGCAGAACACGATTAACACAAGCAAACTTCATAAGACCAAACCAGAAACAATCATGACAATCATACAAAGCATAATACGGCAATAATTCAACAGATAAATGCAAGAATGATGCTAATCGATAGAAAATTCAGAGCGACCTACCTTGAGCAATTGGAGACAATTCTGGGGGTGTTGTAGTAGTGTACCGATCCAGACACGTTCCAAATCGCCTGAGGAATCTTTTGGAACCTTTAAATCTCCTTAAAAACCTCCAATTCTTTGAAACCGAATTTCAGTTTCTTGGTGACTTTTGAGCTCTTGTACGTGTGCCTCTCTCTCAATCCTCTTTCCTCACCCTTATGCCTTGTGTTTAGTACTTATAGGCAGACGAAATTAGGTCAAAGAACCAAGCCCAAAGCCTTTCAAATCCAATCTTGCAATTTTGGAAATTTGATTAGTTTCTTGAATCACAAGTTTCTCTTTTTGGCCAAATCTTGCATTAACCTTTTCCATTTAATTGTGCACGAAAATTAACATATATTTGGTCATAAATATTGATTGAGAATCACCCAAAATATACTTTCTATCAAATATTTGATTTTTCATTTAATTAAATCATTAAAAATTAACTTTAAATGAAATAAAATTATGTAAAATCAAATAAAATGATATAATTTATGGCATATGTTTTGGATAGCTTGTGGACCAAGTTTGGGTCATAGAATGTGGGCCCATTTGCAAGAATCTCAATTTTGAACCCTCCTTTTTCACATTTGGTCCCTCAAAATCACCTGACTTTGATCAAGCATATCTCCTTCAATTTTTAAGCTATGAGGGAGATCTAATACTTTTTAGAAACCTCAAGAGGTCCTCTACAAGCCATTTTGGAACATATTTTTCATTTGAAGCTTTTATCTTGACCATATTCTCTTTGGGAAAAAACTGTTTCTGAAGGATGCCTGAAAATGACCTGTAATCTTTTGCCTTGTATCTCTTAAATGAAGCATTTTTAGCCTTGGCTTGTGAGACACAAAGTTGTAGAGAATTCAATTTCCTTCATAATAGGCTTTGAGTGGGGAATTTCTGATGTTCCATGTGAAAGTTATGCCCAGTCAAAGTTGGGTTGACTTTCTCCTAAGAAACCCTAATTTGAACCTTTCCATCTTTGTTCATCTCTGAGTTTCTATTAATGGAATCATGATCAATTCTTGATCAAATGATGGTTATGCACCCCATACTTGATATTTGCCCAATGGTTAAAGTTTGGATCATGCCTTGATTATGATTGACCTTTCAATTTGGATCAATTGACTGTGAATTATCTGGATTATGTGAATGAGCCATGCTTTGAGATTTGAGCCTTGCTTTTGTTATGAGAAAAATGTGGGAGGTAAATTTTGGGGTATGACAAAAGTGAACTTGGTTATTCTATATTTAACAAAAAAAAGTACTAGTAAAACTATCTTTGCTAAGGCAAATGACTAATCCAAAAGGAAAAAGTGAATAAAGCTCAAAAGGTTCATCATCATCCTAAGAAGAGATTTCCTAAAAAGAAATCATATGTTCCTAGATATAGAAGTAACTTTGTTCTTACATGTTTTTATTGTGGTATAAGTGGTCATACACCTAATGCTTGCTATGTAAGAAACTTCAGTGTGACAAGTGTACATTATGTGTAGGTAAAGAAAGGAACTAATTATGAAGGATCCAAGGAACATTGGGTACCAAACAAAACTTAATTTATTTTGTAGGTTTACTTTAATACCACTACAAATCTATGGTATCTTGATAGTGGTTATTCTAAGAATTTGACGTGAGATATTGTCATGCCCTCGGTTTTTTACCGTACCTCTCGTGTGAGAGATACACGAACTGACACTCTTCTCTTTTTGCTTTTGTGTTTTTGAAAATCAGAGAGTCGCCACCGACTTTTATTTTATCCAACTAAGGAAAGGTTTATAAAAGAAACAGAAAAAGACCTTTAAGAAATTCTGGGTAAGGGGGTAGGTTATACAAAGGGAAGGTATTAGCACCCTTTGTATCCATGGTTATCCATGGGCTCTTTAATTTGATTAGCTCACTTGTTTTGAATCACTTTTCTCTTGCCTTGACATGCTTGTATGTGGTTTCAAATACTTTTGCAAATTGACTTTGTAATGATCCTTGTGCGGATGTATACAAAGTGTTTTATCTTTCGAAAGATGTTTTGAAAAAAAGAACGTTAACTTCGTAATGATCCTTGTTTGGATATATACCAAGTATTGTCTTTTTTTAAAAGTTTTATTTTGAAAAACAACGGTATATGAGACATTTGTTTGTTTTGATTTGAGCAAGCAAATTAGGAGGTCTACCCTAAGTTATAAGGTCTTTTCCTATTTCCTTTAGAAAATTCTCCTTTCACCGGATGTAAACGAAAGTTCGATTTTGCATTTGAAACAGTAGAATTTGATTTTGATTTTGAAAAGAGTAAAAGAGGGATTACCCTAAGAGGTGCAAGTGTGATTGTGTTTTGATTCAGATATTTTATCTTTGAAGTTAGTGACCTAACGCTTTAATTTTTATCTTTGGCATACACGCAATTTTATATGTGCTGGAAATTAAAATGCGGAAATGTAAAATGCGGAAAGTAAATCTACGCTATTACATCATTTGTGCGGGAAATGTAAACTACGCTATTTACATGAATTTGACAACCTATACACTTGATCTAAGAATTTAAATTGCAAGAAAAATAAAAGAAATATTTTTGGATTTTTGATGATTGATTTTAATTAGAATTAATGCATGATTAATTTAAGTAAAATGAGGAAAAAAGTAGAAATAAAATTTGAACCTAAAAATTATATTTGAAATATGCCATATTGATTGTCAATTAATTTTAAAATTAAACTAATTTTTTTTGGATTTTTTGAAATGGATTTTGAAATTATTAAGTTAAATAATCATATAATTATACAAATAATTACACAAATAATTAAAACTTAAAGAGAAAATTATCCTAAATATGTACAAAATTAGCTTATAATATATATACTATATTTAATATAAAGAACAATTTTTTTATGATTTTTTGATTGGTTAAAATAATTAAAAAGTAAATATATAAATATATACTAATTAATTATACAAAATATTTTGATATTTAAGAAAAAATAAAATATTTTATGTCAAAAAATAATAGATTATTTTAGAAGCCTAAAAATATTTTTATTATATTTTTTTGATTTTTGAAACTATTTTAAATTAATTTTGTAAAGAAAATTAAATAAAATAGAAAATATATAAACAATGATCAGGTGTGGTGGATAATAGAGTCTATAGCATGGACTGGCAAGGCTAGAGCGTTGGATCTTGAGTTAATGAAATCTAATGGCTGAGATCATAGAGCTCATGATATGATAGTGGAAAGCAACGCATGTAATTGGTCTGAGTTTTAAAACACACGCGCGCGCAAACCAACCAACCAGGGGAAGCTACGTCTTCATCTTCAACCCCCAGACTCCTCTTTTAACAGCATTTGTTTTCAAAAGCGCTGTAATATGTGAGCATTAATCCTGCAAAATAACGAATAGGGGTAAACGTGTACAGAAATTTTTCGCGACCTGTTCATTTGATTCGTACTGATTCACTGAATTCAACCATGCCCTTAATTTTGTCTAATTTTGCCTCTAACGAAAAACCCTAAAATAGAGTTCAAGAACCCTAAAATGGTATTTTCGTGGATACGTGTTCAAACTTCAATTAAACTTCCAGAAATGATCAGAACACCAAACTAAACTTAA
This sequence comes from Vicia villosa, assembly GCF_029867415.1. Taxonomy (NCBI): domain Eukaryota; kingdom Viridiplantae; phylum Streptophyta; class Magnoliopsida; order Fabales; family Fabaceae; genus Vicia; species Vicia villosa. Next base: position 90,670,234 of record NC_081181.1, on the reverse strand, counting down.
ATACGAGTCTACATCTTGTTAAACATGCAAGTATAATGAGATTTTTGGAAGTTTTAGTTCGAGCAAACCGTGAGGTGTAGTGCTTGATTCTTTGAGTTTCAAAGCTTGAAACTGATTGGAATATATTCAATGATGCTTGAGGATTGTATTTGAGTGTTTAGTTTGAATTACAAATGGCTTAAACTGAAAATTCGAATTTCAAATTTCTTGGAAAATTTCAATTGAATTTAAGAGTGATACAAGCAAGACTTGGGTTCTGAATTCGTGTGTCCTTGTTTACTGAAGTGTTCTAGCCATTATATAAGCAATGAAGTGCTTCAAAACTAAGCTAAAAGCATTAAGTGCTTTTGTTGAATTTTGAAATTTTTTAATATATGTAGCTTTGAATTCAAGCAACCATGGCTTGATTTTTCCACACCTCTTGCTCTTAGGCCTGCTGTACTTCTCTTGCTGCAGAGCTTTGAATGTTCTTTGATGACTCATGCTTAGAACCTAAGCTACATATTATCCCTCCATTTTCCCTTTTTTAATTTAATCTTAAATGGGATAAAATTAAATCAAAAAAGAAACAAAAATGCTATGGGCCTTGGCTTGGTCGTGGGAGGCCCTTCACATTATGGGAAACATGTTTGGATCATGGAAATTGGGTCTCATTTGGAAAAAAAACATTTTTGATCAATGTTGATTTCATGCATTTTCCCAAAATTTAGCCAACTTCGACAAGGCATAAATCCCTCAATTTTTATCATATGAAGGAGTTCTTTTACTTTTTGGAAACCTAAAATAGGCCTCTAACCAATGTATTTGGTCTCATATCAAAATGATTTTCCATGCTCCTTGTGTGTCCTTTTGAAAAAAGTGACTTTTTGTTGACTTTGAAAATGACCTGTAATGTCTTGATTCATATTTTTCAAATGGTGAATCTAATGATCATGGGACCAATTGCATTTGAAAGATAATTGAATTTCCTTCAAAATGAGCTTTGGTTTGAATTCTTTGGATGAAGGATGAGAGATTTATGACCAGTCAAAGTTCAGTTGACTTTTTAGGAGAAAACCCTAGTTTTGAAACTTAGGGTTTTGTTGATTTTTGATCTTTCCTTGATGAATTTTGATCAACCACTAGTCAAATGATGAATCTTTTGACAAAATATGGATGTTGACAAAAAATTTCATTTTTTGACTGTCTGTTGACTTTTTGGTCAACAGGGTCGTCTGTTGACTGTTTGAGCTGCTGACTGCGCGTCTGAGTGAATTGAAGTTTGAAAATTTATATGGTGGTACTTTGAGATATATGGAGGTCCATGAAATCCATTTGAGGTCTCAAAAACTTGTTCTCCTGAAAAAAAACAAGAAACCCTAGTTAGGGACTGTTTGTGTAAGAGACAGTTAAGCGTACCTGATTTTTGTGCAGTGTTGAGTCTCTGCTAATCATGTGATATTCAGAAGACTTCTAGAACAAAAATCTTGGAATTTTGAAATGCAAAAGATTGATTTGATTGATGGTACAAAACACGGAGAATTGCACTGTCAGCGGTTTTGACTGTCAACTGGCTGTCCGGGTATTAATGAAGCAGTTAAGGTGAAAATTCAACAGTTAAAGTTAATTAATTTTCTTTTTGTTTTTTTTTGTTGTGTTAATGATGAAAATTTATTTACACGAGTTGTTAGAAAAACACAGACATAATAAATAAATAATATACACTGTATGCGAGCAAAATTACCGATAATAACCCTGAAAAACATTTAATGCACAGAAAAATAAATATTTAACTGGCAGAAAACACACAAAATATTATCTGGATAATTAAACTACAGTACAACAGATAGTACGACATTTAATAATGACAGTACAAATATTACATACTATAATGAACAGTACGACAAGTAAACGGTACGTTATTAAAAGATACGACAAACTTTAAGAATGACGATTAATAACCCATGCTACAAATAATAACATATAGATGATTGGGAGTGTAAACATCCCAGGTCCGCATTTTTCAGGACTATGCAGACAGAAGAAGGACATGATTACCACCACGACGGTGATGACCATAAGAAAACATGTTTCCATCCGCTTCGCCATTTTGCCGGGGAAGAAGAGAGAATGAATATGAAGTAGAGATTTGAGAGATGAGTTATAATTTGATGTGAGATTTTATGGAAAAAATGAGAGGTATTTATAGAATGAAAAGAAGGATAGAGACGTTGGGGAATGAAGTGATTCCGCACAAAAAAGGAGAATTTGAGTGGAAGTAGGATTTGAAAGAAAGTGTATGGTAGGGTTTGAAAAAAGAGATGTATAGAGTAAAGTTAGGATTTGATTTTGAAAGAAAGAGAAAGAAAAAGATTTTGAAAATAATAGAATATAGTACAAAAATTAGTGGGAAACAAAAGTTAACAATAATTTACTTGTTACCAGTACAGTCTGAATCCCCGGACTTTGCGCCTGCAAAAAGATTTAGTTCTGTACCAATTGCGTCAGTACTATTTATCTGTAAATAAATCTCAAATAAATAGCGTGTGTGAAGTAATAAACAGTACTTGGCGTTTGTGTAAGAATAAATTCAATAGCGAGTCAAAATACCGTATAAGAAAAACTCTAAAAACCAAGTATTCATAAATCAGGATATTTATGGAATAAAAATCCAAGATTATATGAAGCTCTTAATTTTTTAGATTGAAGTTTTCTTGAAAAAAGATGCGGGCAAATTTTGGGGTATAACAGACATAAACTAACTTTCAAATATAGTTCTAAAGTCCAAGGGTTATATCACATATGGGGAAAACCTTAAAGGAAAATTTCTTGGCAAAGACAAAGTTGAAGCACCACCTTTCACATCCATTAAAGATGTACTTTATGTTGAAGGACTAAAGCACAATATTCTTAGCATAAACCAACTTTGTGACATAGGCTTTAAAATCAAGTTCACCAAAGATGAATGCTTGATTGAAGATGAAGTCATTCATGAGGTAAAACTCAAAGGTAATAGAATCAATATTTGCTTATATTCCCATGTTGAATGGTTTATGCATGTTTGATTGATTTATCTTGTGATATTGAATCATTTCATTGGCCTTGTATACTGTAAATTTATTTTCCTTCACCCATCTTTCCCTTCTTTTTTATAATGTCAAAGGGGAGAAAAATATTACTTTCTTGTGTATTTCCTTGTCTTTATTTTTTAAGGTACAATTAGAAAGAATCAAAAGGATCAACTCCAAATATTTCCAAGTTTCATATACAAAGGGAGAGTTATACATCTTAGGGGAGTTATACATATAATAGGGAGAAGTGTTCCGGAAATTACAAAGCATCAAAAGGAATGTTTGTCATCATAAAAAATGGGGAAAATGAGAAGTCAAGCTTCTTTGTGTTGAATATGTTTTGATGATGACAAAGCTTTTGATATCAAGAAGACAAATATGAAACTCAAGATAAATCACTATGTTCAAGGCTGTGAAATCAATGGAATTAATTTTCAAGAAGGTATAATGATAATACTTACATTCACTAAAGCTTTAGATGCTCAAAATATTTTATACATTTTCATCTTTAAAGTTTTCAAATTATCATGCATAAAAATCTTTGATTCAAATGCATAAAAAACTTTTTTTTTTAAAAATTGTCAGCACTTTTTAAGTTAAGTCTGGTTAACTGGCTTAACAAAAACTAATATTGTTTGAAATTTGAGTTATTATTTGAAATTAAAAAGTTTTGCATTTGTTAAGTCAGGTATCAATTAAAACTTACTTAACAAGTCCTGTATAAATTTTAAAAAACAACAACTTTTTTAACACCTTTTCATGCACCTCTTCATGAAACCTTTTCATTTTAACTTTGCAATTGTTCATGATATTTTTTCATGACGTCACCATGATTCATAAAGGTGTTATGCTAATATAAATACATGAAATTTTAAATTACAATTCACCTCTCCCAATCGAACACTTAAACTTTCAAAATTCACATTTCAAGTATTTCAACTTTTATTCAAGAATTTTTCTGCATAGATTCACATCATCTAAACCAGAAAATTCTTAAGCATTCTAACACTTTTGTGTTTGTGAATTATTATAATTGGAAGAGAAGATCAATTACATTGATATATCACTTAAGATTATAAAAGTGATAATTACTCTACGTCTTTATTCATCATTTATTGTAAGAAATTTCTAAGTATTAAGGATTGCTTGATATTAGGTGTGTTTTCTTGTTGTCCAAGATTTTTGGAAATAAGAGAGTAGAAAAGAAAGGATTGTTTTCTTATTCTACTTGGTTGGTTTTTATCCTTTCTATCCATGATTGTTGAAAGCAGGAGAGTTGAGTTTGAGAGGATTGTTCTCATTTTGACTTGGTTGATCATAAGAGGATTGTTCTTGGTGATTGTGTTGGTCTTGTACAAGTCCTAACAATAGTAAAATCTTTTTTCATGTTGAAATGGGACTGAAGCACTCTCAAATTGTTAGGAGAATCATGATACATCCTTGAGTTCTTTATTCTTTTCTACACTTTATCTTTTTCGCAGACATTGTCAAACTAGAAAAATAAAGTAACATACATCTTAAACCGAAAACTGATTATTGCACCTATTTCACCCCCTTCTTAGGCGCACTCTTAAACTTACACTATTAAGGTCAATAGGACTTCAAACTATGTGCAACATGATTCTAGCAATAAATACAACCTAATATGGATATGGAATGAGAAATAAAATAAAGTCCGGTGAATACCTAATGTCATACCCCAAAATTTGCCCACACTTTTTAGTGACAAAAATTTTCGAAATTATTTTTAAAATTGGATTTTTATAAAATCTTGGATTCATTTACATCGACATCCTGAATTTTAAAAATATTCAATTTAAAGTCTATTTTAAAATATAGTAGTTTACTTTAAATTGCTTATATTTTAATAAATAAAAAATGCTAGCCGATGCTTCATACACTTTCAATTGGCTTTTTATTTCAAACAAATAACATAGCACAATTTGTAATGAAGTAAGGCTTGCAAGTAGAAGGTCATGGGTTCAATTCCCACTTGGTGTCTTTCCATGTTTTTTTAACTATTTTTTATCTTTTTTTGCACCACGACGCACCTGGACACAAGCACGTCCAGGTTCTTAATCTTGGTCATCAAGGAAGGTCCATGGGCCTCTGGGTCGGATCTTTTCCTTTTTAGGATTGTTTTGACCTAAATTCCAGTCTATATAAAGGGCACTTCCCACCCTCTTCTTCATCAACAATTTTCTAACAATTCTCTGAAATTTCATTCACACTTTTTAAGCTTTTTACACAAACACTTTCTACGGTTTTTTAACCTTGTTTTGGCCGATGATTGATCTATGAGGCCTCTGCGTTTTTTAAACTTTTTTTCTCAAACTTTTGGCCGATGATTTATATATGAGACCGCCCTCTTATTTTCGATTTTTTAACCACGTGATGATCATTACCTGATGGTTCCTTTCATTAAAAATTATTTATTGATTTACTAGCAAAATTATACAAAGTTTTGACATCTTGACTATTTTTACGTACATATTACATATACTATGCTAATTTTTTCTTCCGATCTAACCATATACAAGTCTTTCTATAGTACTAATTTTTATGTTTTATTACTACCACCACTAGTTCTTACTAGGGGTGATCAAAACCAAACCAACCCAATAGAAAACCGCAAACCAAACCGAAACCGCAAAAAACCGCATTTGGTTCGGATTAGTTTGGGTCAGTTTTTACAAAACCGCACGGTTCGGTTCGGTTTGCGGTTTGTATTTTGTAAACCGAACCAAACCGAATCAAACCGCACTATGTTACAACCTAAATGTTACTAACTCACATCCAACCCAAACTTAAACTTATTATACATTAGCATTATGATTACGAACAATTTTCTCATCCTTACACATATAATTTCAGTCCCGATCTTCTAAAATCTCTAATAACATTATCGCACATTCTTTGCCACATACATCTTCCCTCTTCTTCTATAATCTCTACTTTCTTTTTCACCTTCTCATTTTTATGTAAATGTTCCGTATTTCAGTTTCGTTTTTATCGCATATCTTCTTCTTTAATCTCTCAACACTTTTTTTCTTTTTCACTTTCACTAATCTTTCGTCTCTTCTATTTTTTTGTTTTGTTATAATAATTTTTATATTGTTTTATGCTATTATTTTATGTTTAATATTCCACTTTTGTCTAATTTAATTTTTACATATTAAATGGAAAATTGTTGTCAAAATATGACCAGTTTTGTTGTTATTTGATAGTGCATAAATGTATAAATACAAAATTATGTTATCATCTATATGTGTATGTATGGCTCAATAAAATATTTGTAAAAAACCGAACCAACCGAACCGAACCAAACCGCATTAGTTTGGTTTGGCTTGGTTCAGATTTTTTTTAAAAGCCAACCGAACCAAACCAAACCGCACTATTTTTTCTTTTGCGGTTCGGATGATTTTTTTCGTCAAAACCGCCCAAACTGCACCGCGAGCACCCCTAGTTCTTACAGGGTTTTTTTATCTAAGTCTCACTAACCTTTTTTCTGTATACTAATTCTAACTAACTTTGTTTATTTATCTAATAATCAGTCAATCCACCTTTTACCTACATGTACATATCATCATCATTTTACTTCAAGAATCTGTCAAAAGTTTACAATAAAAAAGACGCATCCTCTTTATCCATACGCTAACATATACACCATGAGTTTGTCTCAAATTAACAAGAACCACAAATTTGTAATCATATTATTATCAACATCACAAATTAGTAACAAAACAATAACACAATCCAAATATGAAGAAATAACAATATAATTGACACAATTGTTTCCTGTTTTTATCAGACAATGAAGAAGAAGAATATTTGAACAGATCTACACGATCCAACACAACTCAAGATCGTTTACTGTCAACAACGACAACTCGCAACAGAGCGATTCACAAAACACTTTGATTCTATCAGGTTTTGCCGCAGGAAATGGTATTTGAAAGTAAGCCAAACGTCATCCCGGAATCGTCACTCCACCATCGCGAAGCCTGTAACACCCTTCTAAACCCCCAATAAATTAAATGATATTTTCAGAGTAAACATGTGATTAAGAGTGTTACAATTATCTCATATAAAATAAAACATCTGTCATGCTGTTCTGAGGAACATAAACAATTGCAAACATGTTTAAAACACAGCGGAAGACTTTATTAGTTGAATAATCAAAACCATCATCTACCACGTCAAGGCATAAACAACATTATTCAACAACAAAACCAAAACTAGAGTTATCATCCAACTCTAAACACAAGAGCCCCCGAGTGTTACAAGACCAGAGCATGACACCGACACAACCGAACTACATGAAGTAACTCTACGAATTATCCTCACCCAGCACAAGCCGCTAATCCTTAATCTGAAAAATAATCAACAGTAAGGGTGAGTCTCATTCGCAATTAAACAATGTTATCAGTTCATAAACGATAAAACCTCAACAGTATAATATTCACCCAACATCATCATATATTCAGGCTATACACACATACATCAAACACACAACATTATAACATTGGACAACTTCCATTCATGTTATAATAAATCAAACACCTAATGCAATGCAACTACATGCATGTGGTAGCAATCATGGGACGAACCCATCTCACCGATCCACCATCGTCAAGGATACGGCGACACCCACTCACTAATTCCACACAATGGGAATTAGCTACCACTGATCCACCATCGTCAAGGATCAGCCACATAATGATTATGAAATGCATGTATCAACCATAACATGCTCATCATCCACATAGACCAACCAATGTCATAATCATCAACCAATATAGTAAACAATAGCCACACACACAGTTATGCTATTGTCAACCAAATAGAATACATATTTTACATCGACAATATATGTATAACAAACACCAATTACAACCACAACATCATAACAAATATAACATCCATCACACAGTGCAACAACAATAGCACCTCTCACAATCGTTTATCAAGTACAACAAATCAACCCAACAACAACAGAGCATTTACGTCATCATTCCTCAAAACACATGATAACCATATTTACCATGAACAACATCCATTTGCATAACAAGCAGGAGCAATCACATTATAACAACACACATCATTGCACATATTCAATTATGCAACCAACAATTCATTGCTCCTCATCAATTATGCAAAACAAGAATAAACCACATTTGGAGAAAACGATACTTTTCAAAATAAAATCAAGTTATTGTTGTTTTATTTATTTCATATGGTAGAGCATTCAATTTAAGGAACAACGTCCAAAACGGCGTCTAAAATGGATTTACGGTTCAAAAGATACGAATTTTTGAAAATAAATATTTTTCGTAAAAGCTGCAGTGTAACGGGTTACGAAAAGGCGTAACGGGTTACGAAAATAATTTTTCAAAAAAAGCTTCAGCCGTAACGGGTTACGAAAAGGCGTAACGGGTTACGAAAATAATTTTTCAAAAATAGTTGCAGCCGTAACGGGTTACGAAAAACACCGTAACCGGTTACGAACTCGTAACCAGCCCAAAAACCCCATTTTTCACCACCGTAACCGGTTACAAGCCTGACCGTAACCGGTTACATCACTTGTAACAGCAAAAAAAGCACTTTTGACAGCAACTAATTTCCATCCAACACAACCCAAATCGAATCATTTCGACCATACACGAAAAACAGAATCAATTCACAATCATTCCATGTTATTTCATGCCTCAACAACACATCCAAACATAATCAAACATCAAAAACATGCATTTACACATAATTTATCAATTTGAACCTAAATGTCAAAACTCCAACCTAGAACATACTCCTCTATTGAATCAATACCATACAAATCTTAATCCTATCATCTACAACCCGATAATAAAGGTTAATCGGAAGAGTCCCCCCTTACCTTAGCCAAGGATCTTGATTAGCCCTCTTCCTCTTCTGTTCCTCTTTCACCTATCAGCACTTCTACTCTTCTGCTCCTCTTTCACATTTATTTTCCTTTTTTCCTCAATTCCTTATTTTTATGAAAATAGATTTTAATTTAGTAAAAGGCCTACTAGCATAGCACCCCCTCTTTACTAACACCACATCAAGCCCAATAACCTCTTTTTTTCCATAATTCTTCAATTAAATCCAATCAAATGCCAAATAATTCCAAATAAATAATTTAATTCCAATTTAAATCAAATAATGAAAATATGGGGTGTTACAACTCTCCCCCACTAAAAGAGTTTTCGTCCTCGAAAACATACTTCAAGTGAAAAGTTCCAGATAGAGCCCTTCATCTGACTCTCCAGTTCCCATGTAACATTTTCATCAGTCAATCCTCAAAAATCCATCTAACATAACCAACAGGAAACACATCTCACGCATTCAATCTCGGCTCTTACGTCGCACTTGACCACCCGAAGGTGTACTACTCGTTATACCTCCAAAAGGTTAACAACAATAGTACATTGAGGTACGACTCATACAATATGCCCAATAAATGAATAATATAATTACACAACCCGTGGTATGATCACACCTTATCGACAATGTAGCAATGCATTCCATATACGAACGTACCAACCTGAAACACACTTTTCCATTTGAAAGATAAAATAGTACTTTCACCAACTGCTTTTCTCAAGAACCTCAATAATAATATTCTTCATACCATTGAATCCCAATTATTTGACTTCTCTTAAGTTACTCCATCAATTATCCAACAGTTTACATTATGCTTTCGCCGCACTACTCCGGTTACTCGTTACCACCATCATTACCAATTAGATTTCTGAGTTACACTCAACTCTGGTCCTCTTTACTCATTCGTTCAAGAATCATTCTTTACCATCCATGGTACTAATCTACCACTTAGCAATACTTACTCGCACTCAAAACAATTCCTGAGTTACTACGTCTATTAAAACATTCCAACCATCAGAACGAGTACACACAAGTAGTTATAATCACACTCATTAGCATCAATATATCGTTGTTTACAAAATAGCTCGAACTGAGTCCCGCTCTCTACTAAGAATCAAATCAACCTCATCCTTCATAGAGTATAATTACTCATTATATCTGGAATCTACAATATCACCTTAATAACAACACAAAATTATTACAGCATCATATAGCATCAACTCCTCGTTTCAATTTCGCCGAATACATACTCGTTAACTACGTACAACCATAATAACATATTCATCATCTCGGCAATTATTCAAAAGGGTTCTAATTCTCCGGTACAACATTCTTCATCCACTAGATCCTAAATCCAACATATAGATCAATACATGTTCTCTACGTAGGCTCCCGACATATTAATTCCTCACTGCCTATGAGTAGTACTCATAACACCACTCCACATCACACTTTCGTTGTGCAACTCCGATTACCTGTCTTAAGTCACCGTTCAATATGTTGCACTTTTTCATATTCACTTTTCCATAAGTTCACACAACGTGGTGAGTGATTATTCTCACGGCTTAGTATTCATCCCATCTTATACCATTAAAGTAACAAACAATCTCACACTATCTATATGATTCCATCTACTATCAACAAGAGATTAAGGGTGATCAAGTCCTCAATTTGTCAATAGATAGCCGACAATCATATTTAAGCATAAACTGTTGTTACTACATAATAGTGTCCTTTCTGAGTTTGCACTCAAACTCATTAACATCATCATAGTCGAATAATTCACTACGGTGTCCTTCTTCTAGAATATTCTTTTGAAGTTCAGCAACATCAGGAACACAAATTCTGTCACCAAACCTCAATATACCATTCTCGTCAACTCTGAATTCACCGCCCTTGCCTTGAATAATTCAAGTCAACTTATCGACCAATTCAACATCAGCTTTCTGACCTCTTCTAATCTCGTCAAGAATACCACTAGTCAGCTTTAGCATACCTAATCTAACATTATTAGGAGTGTCTTCACATACCAAACTCAAATCTCTAAATTGTTCAGTTAAATCCAACTCTTTCACCATTGGCACCGACATATTTAAAGACTTCCTACGCAACGCATTATCACAACATTTTCCTTACCAGGATGGTAATTCAAACCAAAATCATAATCTTTAAGGAATTCTAACCACCTCCTCTGCCTCATATTCAGCTCCTTCTGATAGAAGAGATACTTCAGACTCTTGTGATCAATAAACACTTCGAATTTTGAACCACACAAACAATGTCGCCATAACTTCAAAACAAACCCACGGCTGCCAACTCCAAATCATGAGTCGGATAATTCCTTTCATGCACTCTGAGTTGTCTCAACGCATAAGCTACTACTTGCTGATCTTGCATCAATACACCACCCAAACCTATCAGTGACGCCTCACAAATACGACTTCAACCGTTCTAAAGTTTATCTCACCTTTACTACTAATTCAATTCTCACTAAAATCCATCGGCTCTCAAATCATCTTTATTACCGAACATCTCATCAACTTATTCATCAACAACAATGTTCTACTCAACTTCGTTTCAAACAATCACGGTAGTAACCATTCCTATTCAACAAGCTTCACGCTTTCTTAACTAACTTTGAAATATCTCTTTATAGGATCACCCCACTGTATTTATAACTCTCTTATAAGGTATAACATAATCTCTCCTCTTCGTAGGTTCAAACGGCACGTTAATCCGACACTCGGAACTCAAGATATGAATTTTCCAATCGTTATCCGAAATGCAACATCGACATCATGCAGCGACACTCTATATGAAATATCCAAAACTCCTCAATTGGTACATTTAATTCCTAAAATTGCTTCTCAACAAACCTTTTAATTATTCCTTTAATTCGTTCAACTCTGACACTGATATCCCGTGCAGTACCAACAAACAAGTCTAGTTCTAAGAGCAAGCGTAACCGCAACTTCACCTCTTTCCAACATCATTCTGTCACAATTAAATTTGTTACAGCTGCTCCAACCATTTTTATAACAAGGTTCATCTCGTTAGATTTCTGTCGCTTCAAACGGAACTCAAATCGGATGTCCAGAACTCCAGTTATGAATTTTCGAAGTTTCATAACGATTCAGCAACTTTCCTGCGTTTTGCTTGCGAAAATTCCACTCTGAAACTCATCATCTTCAAATCAATCATATTCTAAACATATCCTTATCATATCTCTTCACTTCCAAACATTCTTATAACTTGGGCAACACATTCCATCACCGAAGTTCGTTTTCTGAAACATCATCGCAGCAATCCTCCTTGCAGACCTGCAACTAAACCTCTCCCGAAACGCAAGGCTACTCAACCGACAACTTCGCAGTACACCAGCAGAGCTGATAAATTGCAACTTTCTAATTTTCCTCTCCTACAAATAATCATCAATTACATCTAATCATCCTCCTTCAAGATACTCCAACTAAATTACCAGCCAAGTCTTAATTCCATGTCACCTTCGATTCGGAAAACAACAACTCCAACAACGTGTGCACTGTTGCCAACAACAGCCTACTGAATCAATCATCTTACAACAAAAACATAACCTAGAAGCGAAGCTTCTCCCCCACTTGTTTCAATCCAACACCTGCAATAAAACAAATAAGTACCGACAGTGGTTCACTCACATGTCGTGTACTAAGGGATAAAACACCGACAATATACAACTGTCTTGCAATTCAACTGACTCGACAATTGGCCGGACGGACCGACCTGCTCTGATACCACTATTGTAACACCCTTCTAAACCCCCAATAAATTAAATGATATTTTCAGAGTAAACATGTGATTAAGAGTGTTACAATTATCTCATATAAAATAAAACATCTGTCATGCTGTTCTGAGGAACATAAACAATTGCAAACATGTTTAAAACACAGCGGAAGACTTTATTAGTTGAATAATCAAAACCATCATCTACCACGTCAAGGCATAAACAACATTATTCAACAACAAAACCAAAACTAGAGTTATCATCCAACTCTAAACACAAGAGCCCCCCAGTGTTACAAGACCAGAGCATGACACCGACACAACCGAACTACACGGAGTAACTCTACGAGTTATCCTCACCCAGCACAAGCCGCTAATCCTTAATCTGAAAAATAATCAACAGTAAGGGTGAGTCTCATTCACAATTAAACAATGTTATCAGTTCATAAACGATAAAACCTCAACAGTATAATATTCACCCAACACCATCATATATTCAGGCTATACACACATACATCAAACACACAACATTATAACATTGGACAACTTCCATTCATGTTATAATAAATCAAACACCTAATGCAATGCAACTACATGCATGTGGTACCAATCATGGGACGAACCCATCTCACCGTTCCACCATCGTCAAGGATACGGCGACACCCACTCACTAATTCCACACAATGGGAATTAGCTACCACTGATCCACCATCGTCAAGGATCAGCCACATAATGATTATGAAATGCATGTATCAACCATAACATGCTCATCATCCACATAGACCAACCAATGTCATAATCATCAACCAATATAGTAAACAATAGCCACACACACAGTTATGCTATTGTCAACCAAATAGAATACATATTTTACATCGACAATATATGTATAACAAACACCAATTACAACCACAACATCATAACAAATATAACATCCATCACACAGTGCAACAACAATAGCACCTCTCACAATCGTGTATCAAGTACAACAAATCAACCCAACAACAACAGAGCATTTACGTCATCATTCCTTAAAACACATGATAACCATATTTACCATGAACAACATCCATTTGCATAACAAGCAGGAGCAATCACATTATAACAACACACATCATTGCACATATTCAATTATGCAACCAACAATTCATTGCTCCTCATCAATTATGCAAAACAAGAATAAACCACATTTGGAGAAAACGATACTTTTCAAAATAAAATCAAGTTATTGTTGTTTTATTTATTTCATATGGTAGAGCATTCAATTTAAGGAACAACGTCCAAAACGGCGTCTAAAATGGATTTACGGTTCAAAAGATACGAATTTTTGAAAATAAATATTTTTCGTAAAAGCTGCAGCATAACGGGTTACGAAAAGGCGTAACGGGTTACGAAAATAATTTTTCAAAAAAAGCTTCAGCCGTAACGGGTTACGAAAAGGCGTAATGGGTTACGAAAATAATTTTTCAAAAATAGTTGCAGCCGTAACGGGTTACGAAAAACACCGTAACCGGTTAAGAACTCGTAACCAGCCCAAAAACCCCATTTTTCACCACCGTAACCGGTTACAAGCCTGACCGTAACCGGTTACATCACCTGTAACAGCAAAAAAAGCACTTTTGACAGCAACTTATTTCCATCCAACACAACCCAAATCGAATCATTTCGACCATACACGAAAAACAGAATCAATTCACAATCATTCCATGTTATTTCATGCCTCAACAACACATCCAAACATAATCAAACATCAAAAACATGCATTTACACATAATTTATCAATTTGAACCTAAATGTCAAAACTTCAACCTAGAACATACTCCTCTATTGAATCAATACCATACAAATCTTAATCCTATCATCTACAACCCGATAATAAAGGTTAATCGGAAGAGTCCCCCCTTACCTTAGCCAAGGATCTTGATTAGCCCTCTTCCTCTTCTGTTCCTCTTTCACCTATCAGCACTTCTACTCTTCTGCTCCTCTTTCACATTTATTTTCCTTTTTTCCTCAATTCCTTATTTTTATGAAAATAGATTTTAATTTAGTAAAAGGCCTACTAGCATAGCACCCCCTCTTTACTAACACCACATCAAGCCCAATAACCTCTTTTTTTCCATAATTCTTCAATTAAATCCAATCAAATGCCAAATAATTCCAAATAAATAATTTAATTCCAATTTAAATCAAATAATGAAAATATGGGGTGTTACAAAGCCCCTCTGTCACGCGCAGTACCTCGACGAGAAGCCTCCGGCCAGCAGCGTCCAAACCGCCTTCAACTCGACGCGGATCAACAACTTCGTTTAGAACATCTACAACACAGAAGCAACAACGCCACCACGTCCTCCTTTCTCCGAACACCGACAAACAACAGCTGAGCATCACAACAACAATCGTCCTCCGCCATTAAAGCACTACCATAGTCGCGAGCCCTTCCTCTTCGTACTGCCGGACCAAGGCCAGGTAGAATCGTTCCACCCTCCGTCGATCCCTGCAATCGCAAAAAGTAGCACCACGCAAATAATTTATCTCCCAAGGTATCGTATTGCTTTCACATTGCCGTCATTATCGTTCGTTCATGTTTATATTTGAGTGATTGTTGAATGTTTGGTAAACACCTTTAAGTTCTATGAGGATCTGTTTTGAGGTTTCTTTGTATTGTTTGTCTGGTTTTGATTTTGAGATCGAGTTTGGAGTAGAGAAGAGAATAAGAATTGTGTTGGATTATTGTTGTTGCTGTGTTCAAATGAGAGTAAAAGAGTTTGGAAAAGGTGTTTAGATTTTAGGGTTTTGTACCTTTTGATTCACATTGGGCTCAAATGATGTGTAGAGCCCATCCATTTCTCCTTGACTGCACCCTCCTGGCGGATAGATTTCTTTGTCTCGGGCCTAGCTGTTTTAGCCCAACTGATTCATGCTATTTGCCCCTCTTTACTGCTATATTACTTTGTTTATCTCCTTCAATTTTTGTTTACATTCATATTTAATTTCTAATTGTATAATAACAACAACACAAAAATATTAAAGTTTAGATTTCTTTCTTTCATATAAAATAGGTATCAAAAATATTTATTTTAATTTTAATATTTTCCTTTTAGAATTTAATATGGCTATTCTAGTTTTTTTCTTTTAATCAATATTGTTTATATTTTATCACTTCTCATTATTATTTTATGTATCCGTACTAACATTCTCTTGATTTTTGCGAGGTACCATCGTTGAGGCTTTATGGACATTACTTGATAATTTCGTACATATTTTATTTTCGCTTTAATTTCATTTTTGGGGTTTGTAATAATTTTTTATACCCCATTTGGCAAATTGTAATCCCCCATCCCGAAGCCATGTAATAGCGTAGGATTTAATTTCCGCACTTTAATTTCCTGTATATATTAACTGCTAGTAATTAGGGCGTGTATGGCAAGACTAATCAACTGAACGCTAGCTAACTTAACTCAAGATTAAATACTCAAATCTAACACACTCGCACTCACTCACCTCTAGGGTACGCCCCTCTCAGTTGCCTTTCGGAAAATAATAGTCAAGTCCCTCGAAGCATAGGGATGCCTTAGCCTATGCTGCCTTCGATTCAAAATCACCATGTCCCTCCGATTTAAAGATCATAGTCCCTTCGATGTCGCCTTTCGGTATAAATGATCTTGTTCCTCGATTAAATGGTGATAGTCCCTTCGATGGCTAAGGTATCCTTACATGTTGCCTTTATGACTATTCCCATCTCATAGGACTTCCTACCCTCTTTATGGTATGGATAGTCTCTATGAAGATTCGACGACCCTTCGATGACCCGCACATCCAATGTATAGGACTACCTACCCTTATATGGTATGGATAGTACTATCGCTCAAGGAAAGTCTTTAGAATAGGAAAGACCTTACGAACTAAGGTAGGAACTCTTAAGTGCTTGCTCACAATCAATTCAAACAAAAGCTTTTCACACCCCGATTTCTAACGTTGTCTTTTTAGACATTCTCAAAATCAAATTGTTTTTCTAAACACACACGACACAAGCATTTCAAAACAAACAAAGTGAGCTAAGAAACTAAGAGCCCGTAGATAACTACGGATGAAAAGGATGCTAACACCTTCCCTTTTCATAACCTACCCGCCGAACTCAATCTCTTTTCAAAGAAGGTCTTTCCTGTTCTTTTATACCTTTCCTAATTGGATAAAAAAAAGTCGGTGACGACTCTTGCTATCCGCACATTTCAAAAAGTCAGTTCTCCCACCGTATTACACCTAACAAAGATAGTTCTGCCTCTGGATCTTGCGCAAAAACTTAAAAAACAATGCCAAAGGCTCCCCTGAGTCTTATTGAGCGCGTATCGAAGCTTATTTCTCCTTGAATTTTGATGAAATCTTCTAACCAACTCAAGAATTTTGAGGATGAAGTTTTACCTGAACTAAACTATATGTTGCTCCCACATGAATTATTTTGCATTCTGAAACTTGAATACATCATGGAGATGAAGATTGAATCAAAGGAATGGAGAAAAGATGAGAGAAACGAAGATTTTTTTTTTATATTTGAGATAAAAGTGAGAGGTTGATGAATATGAAACTGGGAAAATGGTGTAATTGAATCTGTTAGGGGATGCATGGAAGCTTTTATATGATGAATAAAATTTGTTAGAGATTCTGAGGTGGCTTGAGAATCGGTTATGATTTGCAATTGAAAGAGTATTGTCGAGCATTAAACTTATGTTGCTCAAAGAGTACAACCATATATAAGGGTGTCGGTCTTCACATACACAAATCTCTTAAACTCTTGAATAATGAATCTTAAATAAAGTCTTGATACAGATCCACAAAGTTTCTCATAACATGGACTCGTGCGGGTGTGTGTGTTCTTAGCTTCATCAAAACTCTTTTGAAAAGAAGCTATGATGTTTTATAAATATAACTTTATGTTGTCATGTATACTCTACCAACAGTTACACAAGTTACCTTTATTTTTTTCCAACATCTGCTTTAATTTCTTGATATGAAAAATAATATCACATAAATAGGAAATTCAAAGCAATGTCAAACATACATGTTGAAATTACAACATTTATAAATTGGTAATCATACTTATCAATCATTGTTTTCCCAAATTCATCACTCGAGTGATTCATGCTCCAACAAATATTTGCGTATGGGGAAGTCAGCCAAGTGTCTTTCACATTATTAATAAATATGCTACAATCAACACATGCTTTCTCTAAATGATACAACTATTTTTGATACATCACCTCATTAGTCCATCATATATCATATGTCTTGAGTGAAATTATTGTCTCTTGCATATTTTTTAATACATAATATTTGCATCTTGCACAAACATTTTTTGTTTATGTAAAGTCAACAAAGAAAATTTACCTTATCTCAAAAAACAACTTAAATTACTTTCATCAAAGCAAGATCTCTATTTTCCAAAATCACTTAGGAACATAAACATTTCTTAAATGATTCTTTCAGCGTATCTAATAGATACCCAAAAAAAATGTCTATTGGACTTTGATATATGTAAACACAACAAGAAATATGTCAGACTATGATTTCAAATAATGGTTGTTTTTATTTGTTTGTTTTGTATGTGTTATTCTTAATTAACTCAATAGAAAAAATATTCAACAAATTGACAAAATCAGAGTGAACCTAAAAATATCTCTCATGGTATCTAATTTATCTCTGATCTTCTACTCTAATAAGCATAATTTGTATCCTCTATCAAGATAAAAAAATGTCATATCTCTATTCTAGGAGTTATTGCCTATTTTTTTATGCATACCCTTATGTTTATATATTTGTGTGATCCGAGTAACAATCTCAAGATCTTGTTCTTAACAACAATAGTATGTGTTTTGGGTGAAACATGAAGCTTTGTCAATCCACAACATGTTTCTCTCATGTGCACTTATCTGACTTACAAACACATGACTTTGAAACCTATCAGGTAAGTCGTGATTGTGAAGTCCACATTATACATTATATTTCAATTATGAACCATTTTTAGATCGTATTGACATGATTTTTAATGGACAACAACATTCTTTAGTAGCACTTTGTGTCAAACTTTCATATTCCTTGTGCTTGTCACCCCTATCACAACCCAGTATTAATTTGGTACTTTTGCCTCTCTTTCATGTCTTTGCATTTGATCCTGTAATGATGGCAATCACGTGATATTTGATTCCAACCTTCCAATCCCACACTCCTATTATTTCTCGTGTATCAAACATTGTACACTTGAGAATGCCACACTAGTGTCTACTAGAGCTATTAAAATGAGCTACTCAACACTAAACGGCCCGACCATGACGTACCTCGAGCTTTATAAAAAAATGCCCTATTATAATATGGGCTTGAATTATATTACCAAAGTCCGGTCCTAGACGGGTCAGACCACTTGACTCTAAATTGGCCATTTATTTAATATTTTTATTAGAAACAAAAATCATATAATTTCATAATATTTATTATAAATATTATATAACATATAAAATATGTTATTTTAAATACAATACATTCTTAACTACAATATTATTTTTAAAAAATATATAAAACATGTTTTTAAATACAATACAAGTTTGAATGTGTTCAAAATAATATACAGATATTCAACGTAACATAAACTAATCTAATACGATAAAATTGTGAAATGTAACATGGAATAATTTAATATTATTTGATTATTTTAATGTATAATGTTTAACATAGAAATATTAAATACAATAGAATATGGAAAGTTTAAGAGGTGAGATAAATCAATATGATGTTTTTTAGTGAAAAAACAAAATATTACAATAATTTTTGAAATTTTAAGTTATGGTGCCAAAACAGACTACCCGCGGCCCACACAGGCTAGTTGCAATGGGTAGCGAGATTTTTAAAATCGAACTCTAATTTAAGCGTACAAGCCCTATGTTTTAATGGACTTGATGGGTCGGTCCATATAAATGACAAAGTCGGAATCACAAAATATTAGAAAGCGCTAAGCATATAACAAAAATACAAGTTTGCAATTCACCAAAAGAGAAAATCCTTGAATTTTATCATGATCAAAGATAACATTGACGGTCACACTCAAATGTGTTTAAAATTTAAATACATAAAAAGAAACCCTAATGGGCTTTTAATCAAAAACAGAAATAAAATAGAAAAAGAAACCCTAATGAGTTTTTAATCCAAAATAAAAATAAAATAAAAAATTGTGGAAAAATAATAAAATATTATATTCGGGCATGAAACAAACTTGAATAACTTATAAGGCCCTTATATCATTGCAAAGCAGGGAGTTGGACTCTTGAGTTGATTTTCTATCCGGAAAGGTATAATAATAGTCATTCTAATATCCAATATTTTAAAACCCGGATCGAACCGGCTGATCGGATCGATTGAACCGTAAATCGGAAGGCTCAGGGGTCTAGTTTGATTGCTGGACCGAGTATGCTATTGAACTAGTGTGAATCGGCCAAAACCTATCAAAATCGATGAACCGGCAGTTTTGGAAAACCGGCGGTTCAAATGCATACTTTTGTTTCTCAGAAAAAAATACGTCGTTTTCATAATTTTTTTAAAAAATAAAAATAAAAATAAAATTAGACTTTATTAAAAATTTATTTGGAACAAATTTCTCTTGTTTACAATTAGACCCTGTTCAAGATTTTTTAAATTTGTATTTTGTATTATGGTGTTGTGAGTGATGATTATATTTAGAATTTAAATTTAAAGAATGAGCAAGTTAAATTATGATATTTTGAAATTTTAAATTTTTGCAGGTGTCGTGATATCTTTTAAAGACTGAATCATCCGATTTGACCGATTTAATAAATATATAATTTTATTATAAAGACCGGTTTATTCCATCTAGTTATTTGGTTTAGCCATGCGGTTCGATTAATGACCCAGTGATTTGACCAATGAACTAGTGACCCAGTACCCTCAACGGTTTGATGATCGGTTCGATTTTTAAAACATTGCTAATATCAGACACTAAACCTACATAATTCCTGCCGAACATTTCCGACGCAAGACTTCTTCTTTGATACACCCAACCAACCTTCCTACATCAGTCTCCTCGACCTCTGAAGAACTCGATCCCGAATTATCTTCTTGATAAAGAGCCTCATCATCTTCGCTACGAAAGAAAATACCTTTCACAAGGGTTGGAAAAAGGATACAGCCACGTCTGACCAACCGTTGTGAGTTCTATGCATGATGCTTTCCATCACGGGCATGTGACCGTTGTGATAAACTATGTAGCGCGCTATATATCACAACGATTACAGTAAACAACCATTGTGAAATATATGTAAAGGTCATGGGTTTGAAACCCAGTAATTGTATGATACATAATATTTATCGCTCTATCTATCACAACGATTATTGTAAATAACCGTGATGAAATACTTAGTTTTTTAAAATATTTTTTCCATATATTAGAAACCTGTATTTTTTTGTACCTGTATATTATACATATATTAGCTAAATATTTTTTACAAACATCAAAGACATAGTCATACAGTAGCACCCCTTTTCAACTTACGCATTGAAAATAAACGTCCAACATCTAAGTAACTTGAAATTGTTGTTCTCATTAAATCATGTGTCATTATGAGGAAAGAGAAATCATTAATCAAATTTTAAAAATATCTGTTAATTTCAACTATTAAATATAAATCAAATGATTGTTATTACATTCTCACATTCTCATATAACTTACTCATTCTCATTTGATATGTTATATATATATATATATATATATATATATATATATATATATATATATATATATATATATATATATATATATATATATATATATATATATATATATATATATATATATATATATCACAACGATTATTATAAATAACCGTGATGAAATACTTAGTTTTTTAAAATATTTTTTCTATATATTAGAAACCTGTATTTTTTTGTACCTGTATATTATACATATATTAGCTAAATATTTTTTACAAACATCAAAGACAAAGTCATACAGTAGCACCCCTTTTCAACTTACGCATTGAAAATAAACGTCCAACATCTAAGTATTTTGAAATTGTTGTTCTCATTATATCATGTGTCATTAAGAGGAAAGAGAAATCATTAATCAAATTTTAAAAATATCTGTTAATTTAAACTATTAAATATAAATCAAATGATTGTTATTACATTCTCACATTCTCATATAACTTACCCATTCTCATTTGATATGTTCTCATTCACCTCTTCTGTCACATCTTTCCAATCAGTTATCGATATGCTGACTTTGCTACGTCCAAAGAACGCCACATAACTTTTAAAAAGAAAAGTATGCGGACCATCAAGTACCGTATAAACAACACCAAACTCAACTAAAAATTTGACACCGACTTGTGGACTTTTGTTAATTTGGCCATCATTGTGGCACCTCTTTGTATTTTTCTTCTATTTTCAGTCTACAAATTGAGAATCATTTGTACGGGTTTCATTTGTATTAGTAGTTTCGTCGCTAATAGAGGAAGAAGAGGTCATCTATCAAGACATAAAACAATTAACGTCAAGACACAAACATAAACATCAATCTCACAATCATGTAATTAACATCAAGACAATGAAATCAACATTATTGGCATCACCAACAACAATGGCATCATAAACAACAATGGCATCATAAACAACAATGGCATAAAAATTTAAAAATGAAAAATATATCAAAACGGTTGGTTAAATCAACCATGGTGATCTCACTTTTATTTTTTTATCAAAAAATAAATAAAAAATATAGGCGCAATAAAAATAATGATGAAATCACAAATTTTTTGGCGCTGAGTTCGAACCCGTGAAATGTTAAAGATATCACCATGGGTTTTCTAAGCAACCATGGTAATAGGGTAACTCTAAAATTGGCGTATGAATTTAGAGATATCACCACGATCCTTCAAAGGACCATGGTAACGTTGGCGTTGTTGTATATAATTTCTATAGTAGGGCTTGATACTCGTGAATGTTAGCAACATTGAAAGTATTGGATATATTCATGGAATTCGGGAGAGCTATCATATAAGCATTACATTGATCTTTCAGGTCACTTTGAATGGGCCATACTCGCGTGGCGGCAGATTTCTGTAAGTACCAACTATAAATGGCTCCTTATGCAGAAACACCATCACATCATCGACCACAATGAAAATATTAAATTTCCTACGTTTATATCGCATATGAGGCAAATCGTTTGGTAGTTCATCTGCAGTCAACTTCTTGAAATCCTCTAGGATCCCTAACACTTCTTATAGTATCTAGTTTCTTTAACAGCCTCATCAAGCTCATTTTCAATCTACGTCATGACCAAGAAACTATACTTCTTTCCTCATGGATTCTTATGAGAGTGAAAAATAGGAGCCATTAGCGATTTTATGTGTGCCTCATGTAATCACAATCGTGTTATCCCGTCCTTGATAAGTGATATCATTATCAAACTGACAAGGTCTACCATGTAAAATATGTCAATCATCCATATCATAGAACATCACAAAGTACCTTTTTTATGTAATGCTTTCCAATGGAGATAAGAACTCTGCAGGATAGTGTTACTCAAACTTGGAAGCCATTGTTTATCCAACCGATGGTGTTTGTCTCCTCATGGGGTTATTTGGACAAATCCAACTAATCTACTAATTTTAGTGACACCAGATTCTCCATGTTGCCACTATCCACAATCACATTACACACCCTATTTTTGATAGAACAAGGTGTTTAAAACAAATTTTTGTGTTGTCTTTCATCTTTGGATGCTAGTACTACTCTCTGCAACACAAAATTTACCCTATGATCAAATTCTTCCTCTGCAAACCCAACCCCTGCATATTCATCATTCTCAACTACATGTCATTCTATTTTCTCTTCCTCTTCCTTTTATTTCGCAATAGCAACGATTGTCCTTGTTGAAGAAACATTTGATCTGTGACCTCTTCCTTTAAAATGATAACATGTGTCTCTAGTGGGTTTAACATATGTATTATTCTCAGGGTTGTAATCCTTGGTTGCTGCATTCTTTTCCTAGTCGCCTACTAATTCAAAGTTATTATAGGGCGAATACCTACACGATTAGAAATTTATAGGGAAATTCTTCATCAATTTTACCTTAAAAGCTATACTAGATGCCTCAGTCACAATCCATACAATTTGCAAATCCATTTTCTCCTGCAAAGATCCCTTTAATCCACTAATATATCAAGTTACCTTCTGGATCTCTGATTATCCCAAGTCATTACGCTTAGAGAAACATATGAACTCAGATGTGTATTCTGTTACAGTTCTCTTTTCCTGAACACATTCAATTGTTTAATTTTTTGCCA
Organism: Vicia villosa; assembly: GCF_029867415.1. Taxonomy (NCBI): domain Eukaryota; kingdom Viridiplantae; phylum Streptophyta; class Magnoliopsida; order Fabales; family Fabaceae; genus Vicia; species Vicia villosa. The sequence continues at coordinate 90,646,176 of NC_081181.1, read as the reverse complement.
ATATCTGACTGACCCTTTTCTTTGCCTCAGCCTATGAACAAAATTTTTATCCCACCAGACAACAGTTGTACTCTTAAACATTATCGACACCATCTTAACTTGCTTGTTCTCAGGTACGCCCATGATGTCAAAGAATATGTCAACATTGATATGCCAATCCAGAAAATCCTTCATTCCAATCATTTTGTAGAATAATGGAATATCATCCTTCACTCGATAACCATGGTTATGTTGATTTTCATGATCAACTATCTCTTCCTCAATGGGTTCTTCTACTTGAAAACTTGAATTTTCAGCAATAACAACACGATTGGTTCCATCTTGCAGAACCCTAATCGTTCCATTCTCTTGTCTCTTCATTGGTTCCCGTTGTTGTTGACATTGTTCACCTGAGTTATTAAACTCACCATTTGTTCAGTCAAAGTAGTTAGGGTCGTGGTAAAAATTGTGATAATTCCCTCAAGGTATGATATAGTCAATGTTGATCTCCCATAGATGATCAAGCTACAAAAAGAAATAGGAGAAAACTTGCTCTAATGCGTTAAAGACGAGAATCAAACATCATGATAGCAATCAAGAGGATGCATCCACTAGTGAAGAAGATGATGATCTTATCAAGAAGTTTGAAAAGTTTCTAAGAAAAGAAAGAAAAAAGGAGATCATCAAAAAGGGAAGCACCAACAAGGTTACATGCTTTGAATGTGGAGAAAAAAGACATGTTAAAAGTGAATGCCCTACACTTGAAAAGAAGAATAAATACTTCAAGAGAAAGAAGGATAAAAATTCAAAGAAAGCATATGTAGCATGGGAAGATAATGCAGTAAGTTCATCTTCCGATTCCGAAACTAAAGGATGTGTTTATGTTGCTTAAAAAGCCCATATATCATTGCAAAGCAATGTGTTAGACTCGTGAGTAGATTTCTTATCCGGAAAGTTATAATAATATTCATTCTAATATCGGACGCCAGAACTGCATATTTTCTATTGAACCTTTTTGACACGCGACTTCTTCTTCGATACACGCAACCAACCTTCTTACATCAATGAACTGTCCCATTTTAACAACTCTAATGTCTACAAATGATTAGTTTTTATCAAATAGTAGAGACACCGTCATATATGTAAAACAAAATATAATTTTTTTTCATAAAAGAATATTAAAAATTTTCTTTGAAAAATTAATATACGGAAAAATTTATTGTTAACTTTTATGCTGAAAAATGAGAAAAAAAATTAAAATGAAGTTTCCAAGCGAAAAAATTTTCCTACTTAAAATGTTTCAAAGGATTTTTGCAAAAAAAATTTGTCATAAAAAAACGTTTGCAAATCTTAAAATCTGTGAAAGGATAAAAACTCACCGAATCTTAAAAAATTTAAAGTGAGAGTAAAAAATGAGTAAATAGTGAAATTGTAAAAAAAAAAAGGTAAAACTTATTTTATTTTTAGATTTATTTATTAGGGAAAAGGTAAACAGTAGGAGTGTGAGATGAATTTTATATCATCACCTTGTGTTTTAGATTGGACCGGGGCCCAATCTACAGAAAATTAAGTCAATTCAAGTCTTAAGAAGCAAAATGAATAAGGAGATAGACACATCTAAGATGCAAATCTAATTAGGGCGGACAGATCTTTTAAGACTTTTGAAAGCAAAATTTATAGGATCATTAGTCATTTGTCCCCTTGAGACTATTGTTTCAATGAAAATTCTAAATTTGGCATTCACGACCTCTAATAGCTTGATCTTCACAATGTTTGCATAGCTTGATCTTCACAATGTTTGCATGTATATTTCCCACCATCAAAATCAACTAGTGTAATACCCGTGCGTTCGCACGGGTACCCGTCGTTTTCGCGTATTTGGATTTTAAAATGTAATAAAACAAAGTCAAATTAATTTAACCAATAAAATTTAATTTTTTTTTTAAAAAATAATAATTTGGTGCCTATATTTTTTTGTATATATAAATTTTTTAAATAAATAATTTATTTTTCAAATATAAACATAATTTTTTTGCATTATTTACAAAAATATTGTTCAGTATCTTGATGTTCCCGTTATTATTAACTATTATAAATCAGTGAAAAAATGTTATATTTATTAACTATTAGGTAGTTGTCGTGTTATATCAAATTTAATTTAATAATAATATTAATTGTGATTTACATCTGGGTATACTAAATACATTGAAAAGATTTAAATATTTTTTTAACAAAAGAAAGATACTGATATAACAAATAACACGTGCTAGCAGGGATAGAAATTTGTATAATATATGTAGGATACTATAGTACATATTCTCATGCCCGCAGTATGAAAAATTCTTCTACTCTAGCCCATATCCGCGTGGACACCATCATTTGAGCATATTCCCGTGCCTTAGAGGTACCTAAGTATTCATACCCGTTTACCTGATGTAATTTTAATTTTTTTTAACATTCGTAAGAAAATTAAAGATGTTATTGTTGAGATAAGAAATTAACAAACACTTGTATTAAAATGCGTACAAATCAAATAGTGATGTATTTAATAAAATTGATAAGCATATGTGAATTACGCGCATATATTTTTAAAATGTAATAAAGGGTTGCCTATAATTTTTCCAAAAATAAAAAATATTTGATTCAATAATATTAATTTTTTCCTATATAAATATTATTTTTGATTTGTCATTATTTATAAAAATTATTGAGTAAATAGTAAATTTGTTCCCGTTTTTTTTATCACTTTTTGATTAATAACTTCATTTTTTCCGCTGTATAAAATTTTTATATTAGGAAAAAATAAAATTTGAATATATTTTAATAAATATATTTTTCATGTTTGAATCAATAATTATATATTTTATTTCTGTGAGCATAAAATAATTAAGAATGTTTCATATATAAATATTATTTTAGAATCAGTAATAATATTTTTATTTATTCCCGTTTTTTTATATTTATTTTTGGGTTTGTACCTAAAAGATTGTTCCATTGTATTAACTTGTAGTTCAATATATTGCAAATTATTTTTTGAATATCATACTGTTGTTGTAACCAACCTTTATGCAATAACAATTTTAATCCATGGTAAGACTATCATCTTTTTATGTGGAATCAGAAGCTGATAGGTTCCAAATGTATGGTTTATATAGAGAAATGGAAATATTGTTCTATTATGTTATAATTAATATTGATTTTTTTAATATTTTTAATTAGTCAAAAAAATGATTTAGTTGATAGATTTTTTTTTAATCATTTTAACTTTGCCTCAAAATATGTCTTGGAATTATGTTTTCTTACCAATATAGAAAGTATGGAACTGTTAGTTGAATTTTAAATTTCCCAAGCCAAAATACATCACTATAGAATTAGAGAATCATAGTTGCGAAAACCATACAAAATCCACCACAATTAACTGCCTGCACAGGGAAAATAGACATACATGCTCTTTTCTGCCAATTAGTCAAGAATTAAGTAACATCAACAACCATTACTTGAATTACAATTTTGTGGTTAGATAATCATCTGTTACTTTTGTTAGCAATCTAGCTAGTTCAAAAATAAAGTTGGATCACATCATATCAGATGAGATTTGCTTCTCATAGAGTGTTGATTCAGCTTCAAGGTGATTATATATAGCAGATGAAAATCATTAGGCTGAAACTTTCTAATGAACGGAAGTTGCAAAACCTGATTCCTTCTTGCAATGTATAGATATATCTATTTATAATCTATTAAATGTAAATTGCGAGTTGAGAGCTTTTAAGTTGTCATTTCAATGTTTTCACCTTTCATTTGGGCCTATTTAGATAATCAATTTCATTAAATGCTTATAGCAAGCGCTTAACTGGAATATAGTTTGTAGTTAAGCAACATTTAAAATATTATACCTAGCACCTTGCAAATGCAACCAAGGTCTAGAATAACCAAATTTCTATGTCAAGAATTGAAGACTTTATCCCAAAAACAACAGCTTCTTTGGCTACATAAAAATTCATATGGGTTGTGTTTTGGTCTCATTTTTGTTGTATCACATTCCCATCTTTATTCTTTCAACATCAATGAGAAATTTCTGCAATTCCAATGGCTTTATTGCTCAATTAGAGAAACAGATTCATTCCACTTCAAATAGTTAAAAATAACATTAGTCATCATCCTAATATTTGGAATTTATGGATCCAAATTGAAATTTGTTGAAAAAGGATGCACTTACTGCAGTCATGTAATCGAAGCTTTCGTATCTCAGACAAACTAAATCGACCAGACAACTGCATGTTCTAAAATGAGTTAACTGGTTTAAAATGCAACCTTAAAAAATATCACAAATGCACTAAGCTAACACATTTGACTCATATATGTTACAAACATAATAATGCAGTGAAAAACATACTACTACTCCAACTGTCTTGCTGCCTATTTCAAGATTGAAGAGTAATAAGAGCAAAAATGTGGAATTCTGATAACATTCTAAAGCATAAATAATCATCAATATGAATTACTTCAACTAACTCACGAAAAGAAGTCATCGGTCTTGATTGGCCAGGCTTCATTTGCACCATGTTTTGCATCAGTATATATTGACGGGGTGGAGTATAACGCGTGAACCCGTCCATCCTAAATAAGCATTAGCAGGCCAACCCATTAGAATGTCAAAACACACTTGGCAAAAATAAGCTTAATTAGAAAAAGTTGTATGAAGGATATAAAAAACAGACTACGGTTTCAGAGAAATAAACATATCCATCGAGAAATTTGGCAAGATGTGCATTTACAATACTGATGAAGCGTTCCTCTGAATAATCCCCGTCGTTTAACATACCGAACATAAAATCCAAAAATACTGGTCAGTTCTCAATGGACTGTTGCAGATGCAAGAAAGTTCAGTTTAACAGGTTTGAGTGCAAGCGTGGATGGAAGTGTACACAAGACATTTAATCGAACATTTTACATTCATAGTCAATAGATCATAAAAAACAAAGTATCTTCACTTTAAAGGTTATGTTGTTTACAGGAAAACCAGAAACTAAATTTCAACTTAGGAATTAAAACCGGAGAAGCAAAATGAGACTTATCCGAGTTCAATTACAAATTCACTGCATGACCAATAACATACTTCAATATACATTTGAAACCTTGCAGTTTCAGTGACATTAAACTCATTTTAAAACCAATGCATAAATGCTTGGCAAATGCTTGGTCTTTGCTGATATCAGCATCACTAACACTCATTTTAAAACCAGAAACTAACAATACTAAAACAAATCACTCCCAAACAAAATTTCCAAACAATTTAAAACAATTAAACCCAGATCTAAAATATAAAAAGTGAAGTTTTTCTTACCTAACCGCCGCGATTCTCCCCCTTTTAGTTTGAGCCAACATCATTAAACCTGAAACAACAAAAAACGAAAGTTGGAATAGTTTTAGGATTAACTACAATGAAGAGAGGAAGGGTTTGTATCGATTTAAGCAAACCCATGTTTGCAAGCAAAGGCCATTAACATTTAACATGTCGTGACCGAAACAGCACCGTACCTGTCACATGTATCACGAAAACAACCCTACAGTAAACCAATCCAAGAGGGTTTCAAATGTCCACGTATAGTTTCAGTTAAAAGAAAACGACTTCAAAATGCAAATCACGAGTCAGTTTCAAGCCTCACCCAAATCCTAGCAAGACAGTCACCATGGCCATGAATTTCCAACCCTCATGTGACTGCATAAGGCTCATATTCTTCAAGCTTTTTTCTGTTTCATTTTCTTCCCCTTTCATCTTCTTGCTAGTAATCACCTTTGCCCCCTCAAATGTCAAGTTCCACATAAATGAGGCTTCTCTCACAATGTTCAACCTCACAAGCGACAACATCCTAGATTACAAATTAGATGCCAATATCAGTTCAACATATCACTTCAACTCGAGCCATCGTATTTTACATCCATTGTATTTTACATCCATCCGAGTTCAACATATCACTTCAATATCAATTCAACATATCACTTCAATATCAGTTCAAAATGTGTGAGATATCCGGATGTAGACATGCTACTCAGTCAGCCTTGCACTCGGGGCAGCGTCACTCCCGACTCCGGGCAGCCTCATCACCGAACCTGTACATACACATTCTGCAGTCAATACTTCCTGTCCAAAATAATACACTCTTATGGACATTCAATTCAAGGAAAAAAAGCTACTACAAGTTACATAATTAACAACCATCCATACATCAAGTATTAACTTTCAACTTCCAAAACTTATCCCCTGACCTGCACCTGGTAAACACATACCAGTCTAAGCAGCAAGCTAATACAAAAACAGGTTCACACACCAAGGCGTATTAGTACCTCAAAGCCAAATGAAAGACATAGTTATACCTATACATCATGTTCAATCCGAGAGGAAATCACTTCAGAACCTACATTCGGGTCATGCAGTTCAGAACAGCACAATCTGCTCGCGCCAGCTCCGCACCAACCGTTCATCTTCAAATGTTCGGAGGCCATCAAACCAGAGCCACCAAAACAGCCTGTTGTACATATAACAACATGCAAAATCATGTTCATTATATGTCATTTCTACCAATTCAGATCCATACAAATACACAATTAAACCTCCATACATTCCACTTCACGTTGCTAAAAATATTGAAGCTTGCAACATTTAACAAATAGAACCCCTAGTCCAAAGGCAGTTAACATTATGCATTTAAACCAACCTGTACATCAAAACCATAAACCAGTCCCCTAGAAACAAATTAATACAGCCATACATCCGACCCACTAATCCGATTTTAGAACATCATACAGAGGTTAATTTGGAAAAAAAAATCACAACCGTCGATGACAAAATCGACGCATCTTCCCTAAATCCAGCAGTGCCATACAATAGCTTCACTCCTACAAACAAAACACACAAACATCACAACCGTAATGGAATAAACGACATCATTTCTCTGTTTCACGATAAGAGAGAGCGATGAGCGTATTAGATGAGAAACGGTTATTGATTTGGAAGGACTTGGAAGGTGAAAAAATAGAACTAGAAAAATTAGAACATATGGAATTCTGATACCCTCTTATCATAATATTCTACAGAATCTGCAGAAATAGAAAAAATTATTAGTGAAAATTGCCATGGATACCATAGTGAAAATTATTAGTGAAAATCTGTATCGGCGAACTTCTATATCTTTGTACCAGGTTGTGAGCTTCATCGAATATGAGTATACTATTGCTCCAAGAAATTTGTAGAGAATTTCTATACCCTCGATCAATAATATAGTTAAATGGAGAAAATATTATATCGATAACCTTGTGGAGCTCCTCTTTCAAACGCACAGACGATTGACTATTAGCCAAAAACAAAAATTCAACTTCGATTAACCATCCTTTTATCATTGAATCAATGAATAAAAGTACTACATGAATTCAAATTAGTGAAATGTTTACAACATTCAAATAAAAATCATGGAACTAACGGATCAATTTGTTAATGTAAAACAGGCATCCAGATGCATCAAGAACGAAAATACCTCATTCACTTTAGTTATCCTTCGTGAGTCTTTATTCAACCAATAAAAAACAAAAATATCAAGAATTTACATGATGCTTCAGCTAAACATTTCTCTGATGTACTTGGAAATATATTTCATCAATCACCCAATGATATTAATGCAAACCCTAACTACAAAATCAAAACCCTAAATCTACCATATAATTTGGAGGCTGAAATTTATAAGAAATCTATTAAATTTAGCCACAAATTAAAACCCTAATCTCCCCTAAATTTATAAGAAAACAAAACAGAAACCAAATAGCTGTGGCTGAAATCTCTTACACTCAAAATAGTCACAACCCCCTTTTTTCCCTCTCTCCTTTTTCTCGATCTTTATGTTGGTGTTTTCATTTTTCATACTTCCTTCTCTCTTGTTCTGCAAAACCAAAACAATATATATGGTAAATCATGAAAGAAACTAAATCTGCTGTGGAAAGAAGAGATTAGAAAGAAGAAGAGAGAAGAGATAAGAGAGGGAGACGAAGAAGAAGAAGGTTGAGGAGGAGGAAGAAGAATGGGGAGAAAGAAGATGAAGGATGAGAAATGACGAGAGAGAAAGAGAAAAAGATGAGAAAGAGAAAAGAGATGAGCAGGGAAAGGGAAAAGATGTGAGACAGTGTAATCCAATTACAGAAAGTCACTTTTTGTACTTCCAAGGCTTTGCAAGCTGTCTTTTGCTTTGTTAAGCATAGACGTGTAGCATAGTAGAAAGTAGAAAAAGGAAATTAAATAAGGTGTCCACATGGCAGACAGTGGAAGCAAAGGGGTAAAATGGTATTTTCCAGATCAGTTTTTTTTTTTTTTGAATCAGCCAACAGAATATAATTATATTATTGCTAACAAGCACAAGAAGTGCAACTGTGTGATACACACATCCTGCAACATCAATGCAGCAGCCATACTAGTAGTATACAAGATCAATAAAACTCCCAGTATATTAATTGAAAATTAACTCTCAACATGTCACCAAATCTAAGGCTAATATGAACCAATAGCAGCCACGCACAGCAAGTGGCGAACCAGTCTAGCAACCCGACATCACCCCACATACTGATCTGGTGAAACAGCAGCACCATCCGAAAATCAAGAAAACTACTGTCCCCACAGTATAGATTGGAAAGAACTGCATTCATCGAATCTGAAGGTCTGCTACCACTGATCCGACCGGCCCGAACTGAAAATTTATCCGATGAATCCCAAACATTGTCTTGGGCTACACACCCACTGCCCGAGAGAGTAATTGAACCCCGTCGCTTTGCTCTTCAACCATTTCCAAGACAGAATTTTAGCTTCTTCAACTATATGTTCAGCCGATCTATTTTTTCCTCTAAAAATTTTCTCATTACGCCCTTTCCAAATTGCCCAGATACAAGCATACCAGATTACCATGAGTTTTTCAGTCTTCAATCTGCCCATTCCGCACAGCCCGCCAAATTGTTGAAAGTTTAGACTAACTAAATTGTGTAATGCAGTAGAAATGCGTAACCAGCGGGTGATCGCCGCCCACACCTGCACATTTAAATCACACTCAAAAAAAATATGAAAGACACTTTCTATAGATCTGCAGCCTAATGAGCATTCCATTTGAGAACTGTTCAGCACTCCTCTCTTGTAAAGATTATCCTTAGACGGAATTCGATTTTGAAATAATCGCCACGCCAGAACTGCTACCTTTAAAGGAACGAATTTGTTCCAAACTTCCGCGAGTCTCAGCCTTTCAACATCAGTCGAATTCTCCATAATTGAGTTATACGCTTCTTTAACGCTATATATTCCTGAATCCCATGTCCATTTATCCACTTTCTCTGTATCAATGACGATCCTTTGCAGTTTTGTCTTCAATTCCTCCACTAACGTAGACTCTTCTCGAGATAAATTCGTGTTCCATATGGAGTTCCATTGATCTGTACCTATTGTCAAATCCTTTACTTTCAGATTTTTATCTCGGCAAATTGCATACAGACTTGGAAAACTATCCTTAAGAGAGCCATCCTCGCACCAAGGATCCCTCCATACGAGTGTGTCCTCCCCATTTCCTATCACTCTCTTAAGCTTTCTTGTCATCCAGTTCTGATCAAATCCCCATGTTCCATTTTCGATATTTTGGATGTCCTTCCACCATGTTGAGCAATTTCTTCCTACTCCCCTAATCCTACCTTCTGCCTCACCATATTTGCAAGCTAAAACCTTATACCAAATGTTGTTTTTGTCTACCATAAGGCGCCATTTCCATTTTCCTAATAACGCTAAGTTGAAAGCTTTTAAATTTTTTATCCCTAGCCCTCCTCCCCACTTCTCTCGACAAACCTTGTCCCATTGAACCCAATTTATTTTCTTAGCTGCCTCACTCCCACTCCAAAGAAAATTTTTAAAAAAAGATTCAAGTTTGGAGATAATACCTGACGGAGCTTTGAAGAAAGAAAGATAGTAGACTGGTATAGCATACAGGACTGATTTAAGCAAGACAACACGACCACCGATAGATAGATGTTTATTGTTCCAACTGAACAATCTTCGACTAACCGCATCTAAGACTGGTTTCCACATTCCTTCTCTTCTAGGATTACTTCCAATTGGAAGTCCCAAGTATTTAAATGGTGTGCTCCCGACTTTGCAGTTGAGAACGGAAGCAGCCTCTTGCAACCATGTTGTATGAATATTGATACCAACTAGAAGGCTTTTATGGAAGTTTACCTTTAACCCCGACACCAATTCAAATAGTTGAAGAGTTGATTTAATTGCCCACACATTTTTCCAGCTCCTTTTCCCTACAATCAGTGTATCGTCAACATATTGTAGGTGTGAGATCGATATACCTCCACGTCCAAATTGATAACCTTCGAATTTATTCAACTGAACTGCTTTTGCCATCATTAGATTCAGACCTTCAGCTGCTATTAAGAAGAGAAATGGCGATAGGGGATCGCCTTGTCTTAGTCCTCTACCGACTCTAAACTCTTGAGTAGGACTTCCGTTTACCAAAACTGACATTTGGCATGTACCAAGGCATTCAGAGATCCATTTTCGCCACTTTACGTGAAAACCCATTCTATTCATGACGAAGTCTAAATATTGCCAATCCACCGAATCGTATGCCTTTTCGAAGTCAACTTTGAACATTACGGTTTCTCTTTGTTTTCTCTTTGCGTCATCTACTAGCTCATTCGCAATAAGAATGCTGTCCACCATCTGTCTGTTCTCCATAAATGCAAATTGTGAGGCTGAAATTATTTTTTGAATCACCCCTTTCAATCTGTTTGCAAGTACTTTGGCCAGTACCTTATACATGCACCCTATTAAAGATATCGGTCGGAATTCATCCAATCTTGCTGGATTTTCTATCTTTGGAATAAGCGCGATAAATGCATTATTAATGCCACGACTCAACCTGCCATTGCTATGGAATTCAGCAAGAAATCGCAAAAAGTCCATTTTGATCAGCTCCCAAAAATCCTTGATGAATCCGAAATTAATTCCATCCGGCCCTGGGCTCTTCAAACTCTCACAGTCCCAAACCGCTCTTTTAACCTCCTCTTCTGAAAATTCAGCAACCAGACGTAAGTTATCATGCTCCCCAATTCTGCTAAAGATAAATGATTGAAGCACTGGTCTATGAGTGTTCCTAGATTCAAACAAGCCACTAAAGTGTCTAAAAACTTCCTGTTTAATCTGTTCCACTCCTTCCATCTTTGTACCATTCACCTCAATACACGCTATTTCGTTTCTTCTTCTTCTATTAACTAGACATCTGTGAAAAAATTTTGAGTTTGCGTCTCCCTCTTTTAACCATTTCATTCGAGACCTCTGCCACGTGATGCTACAATTCAGTTTGGATAGTTTGTGTAGTTCTGCAACCGCTTCTCTTTTGTTGTTGACTTCTTCACTCGACAATGTTATGTTTTCGCCTTTTAACTCTATATTGTTTACCTCTTGTCTCAACTTTCTTATATTGTAGATATACAACAATGGCTTTAGAGAAATTCATTACCCTTCAAATTATCTAAATCCTCCCTATTCATTTTCATATCTTTATAGATCACCTTTTAGACCCGTTTTTTTAGGATGGAAATTATTCTTGGTAATGGTTTTCATATTTTAAAATATCCTAATTTACTTCACATGTAAATTATGTGCTTGAGGTAGGACTAGACAATCGGTTAGTGTTGATATCGAACTCAATACTTAAATTCGATGCAAACTATAGTTTCAATCTAAAGATCTAATTTTGACAAATTCAATTAAATTTATTTGACAAATAAATTTAATAGATTTGCTAGGTTTAATATTTATTGGGCTAATCCGAAAATGACCCATCTTTTTTAAAAATTCAGAACCATTCATTTTTTAAATTAAAAAAAAAAAAACTATCAAACTTTTAGAATAGCACAAAGATGATTTTTTTTTATTATTTGATAAAAACAAATTATTATTACATAAGTTGAAATTAATTTAATCTACGATACTTTAAACCACAAATTAAATAATATTTAAAATTTTATATTGCATATCTTATATTCTTGTGAATAAACAATGTTATTATTAGATTATATTTTTTTCAAAAAGGATAATAATCTGACAATATCACAAACTCTATTTTTTTAATGGGTCAGCCCTATAATAATAAAAATAAATAAAATAAATATGAATTGTTTTTTTTTTTTATAACCAAAGAAAGTATATTAAAAAAACATAAGGGGTGCTAACCCACGATTACAAAAAAGAGAGTCAAAAACACCCAACCAACAAAACTCCCACAACTAATTCCTAATACAAGAAGCCGGATTAACATACCAATCTACCAAAAGAATAGAATCTCGCACATTATAAAACGAGAGAAACCATTCTCAAGCAACAAATTTAATCATCTCTACTGTATCGAAAATACTCAAGATGACTCCATTAAAAAGAATCTCATTTCTACAATTTCAAACTCCCTAACAAAAAGCCATCCAAAAGCCACCTAGTGTTTACCGTAAACATGGACCTACAAATCGAATAAAAACTAAAAGACGATTAAAATAAATATTAATTGAATTCAGTTGAGTTCGGTTTTTGATAAATCTAAAATTCATCTGAATATGACTGAAACAGTCATATACTATTCAAATTAAATAACTAAATCTACTTGACATTTAATCCGACTCGATTCATTTGCCAAAATACAATAAATGGATCGATTTTAATAGAGCGATTCAAATTTGTTTATCTAACTTGAGTTGTTCTATAAGCTGTAACAACATGTACGATCGCAATAATTCGCCTAAAGGCTAAAGTGCTTGAGTTGCCACATTGTTTGAAAGATTAGGTACGACATGAATGCATTATTCAATGTCGATCGTTGCCAAGAAAATACATGTGAGGGAGAATTTGGTTCTAGGTCTCTATTATTTTATTTAGTTGAATCTCAACAACTAGACACTGCACAATTAATTTTCACCGCCAAGCTGATTACGTGGTCCTTACTCCAATCTCAATCATGCTACTACTTTTTTGAATTTTTTTTATATTATATATATATATATATATATATATATATATATATATATATATATATATATATATATATATATATATATATATATATATATATATATATATATATATATATATATATATATATATATATATATATATATATATATATATATATATATATGGCATATCATATGAGAATACCTTTTTTATATGGGAATATGAGAATGAGGGCATATCATATGAGAATGCCCTTTTTATATGAGAATGTGAGAATGAATCTGAACCACTGAATTTTAAAATAAATGGTGGAGATTATGTGTGAATTTTTTTCTCTCTCCTCCGTCATTAAAATAAAAGATTGAAGAGAGATAAAAAATATTCACACATAATCTCTACCATTTATTTTAAAATCTAATGGTTCAGATTCATTATCACATTCTCATATAAAAAAGACATTCTCATATGATATGCTATATATATATATATATATATATATATATATATATATATATATATATATATATATATATATATATATATATATATATATATATATATATATATATATATATATATATCATATGAGAATGACATATTTATATGATAATGTGAGAATGAATCTGAACCATTAGATTTTAAAATAAATGGTGGAGATTATGAGTGAATCTTTTTTTCTCTCTCCTACATCATTTATTTCAAAATGTAGGAGAGAAAAAAAATTCACCCATAATTTCCACCATTTATTTTAAAATACAATGGTTTAGATTCATTCTCACATTCTCATATAAATATGACATTCTCATATGATATGCCCTATACATGATTTCACATTTTAAATGGTCCATGAATTTATTAAAAACTCTTTTTAATAATTTATCCTTTTTAATATTTATCAACTCTTGTCTTTAATAAATATAAAAAAAATCTATAATAAAAACCAATAAATTAAAAAAGTAAAAAAATAAAATAATTATAATTAAATTCATTTTTTATTAATATAATTATATATTTTTATTTGTGTTTTTAATTATCATAATTACATTTTAATAAATTTAGCATCATTTTATAAATTATAATGAAACGTCTCAATTGATTGGACCGGTCATATATATAACATTTTAATAAATTTAGCATCATTTTATAAATTATAATGAAACGTCTCAATTGATTGGACCGGTCATATATATATATATATATATATATATATATATATATATATATATATATATATATATATATATATATATAGTTGTTCTTGTGTAAAAAATCAAGTATGATATAGCTTGCCCTCAAAGACGAGGGAAGCTATAAACACGATGATGTTTATGAGTAGCTTTGGAGATTTGGAAGCAGTGTACTATACACTTTGTTCCAAGAGAAGTGTCTTGCTTATCCCTCTGGCAGGAGCCCTTTTTATAGCTTTATTTGGTCCTTAGAACCTCATTAAAGAGGTGTCTTTTGAACTTCCATCGTTATAGACGTTAGCTCTGTCTTTAATACGAGATTATTGATGACACATTCAATCATTAGCTATAGTCGGTTTGTACGTAACAGCTAGGTGTTATGTACGGGCTGTATCATGACCCTCTGTGTGCCTTTGGTATGCGGCCTATGCTAGTACTCGATTATACTTCGCTGGCCGACTAGGGTACCCAACGCGTCTTGAGGATAGTCCTCGACTAATTTACACAAATGCATGTTTACACAGTATTCGATCCGAGTCGCGGCCTTAATCCCGAGTATGGAACATTTATTTTAAAATCTAACTTTTTTTAAAGTATATAGGTGTATCTTAAACCAATGAGTCACATATTTTTATGGTGGATTCATTGATAAGTCCCACTGTAACACCCGCATTTTCTTATTTATTAATTTAATTTAATATTAAATTAATTATTAAGAATTCGGCATTTTAAGGGATTTATCAGTAAAATTATGAATTATGGGCAGTTGGGCCAAGTGTTAAGATTACTAAAGAGGGGGTGTTAAGTGGTTAAGCCCATTACTAATTTATTTTATGTTTTCATAAAATAAAGGAAAATGAGGAAAAGGAGTTAGAACGTGAAAAGAGAAGCTATGAGAGAGAGAGCTGAAGAATGTGAAAGAGGAAGAGGACCAAATCAAGAACTTGGCTAAGGTAAGGGGGAACTCTCCGGTTAGCATTTCTTATCGTGTTTTGGATGGTAACATTGATTAGGAATATTGTCTAGGTCAATTGGATTATATGTTAGGTTTAGGGAGGTTATAATTGATGAAATTGCATGGATTATTGGTTAATAATGTGTTGTTTTGATGTATAATGATGTATGATGATGCAATTGATGATTATTTGGCTATATATGATGTTTAGAATCGATTTTTGACTTAGAATGTGTGAGATCGCAGGGTCTGTCGTAGACCTGAGAATCTGCAAAATCGCACGTCAGCTAAGCGGAGGGGGGTCTGCTGAGCGGGGTCCGCGACCTAGTTAGCTTCTGTCAAAGGTCGCTAGTGGTCGGATGAGAGGAGGTATGAAGGTAGTTCGCTTCTGTCACGAGTCGCTAGTGGTCCGCTGAGCGGACTTGCTGTGCAGAAAGTTTTCCAAACTTAAAAATGACGTATCTTTTGAACCGTTGGCCTATTTTTAGTGGCGTTTCGAGCACGATGAACCTTATGAGATGACCTATGTATTTAAATGATGGGATGAGGTGTAACTTCATTTATTTTGAAACTTGATCTTATTTCTTGATGAATGATGTATTGTACATATATGTGATGAGATGCGTTGATACATGCTATGTTTGAAATAATAATCATGTGATGAATTATGAGTTGTATAATGATGATAATTGGATGATATTCGGATGATGCTAATATATATTTAAACATACTTGATGATGATGATGATGATGATGATGATGATGATGATGATGGAATAAGTATGTTATATATGTTGCATTCATTCATAATCATTTGTTAAGGGCTGAATCCTAATGATGTGGGGATTCAGTGAAGGGCATAATTCCCATTGTGTGGAATTTGTGCGGCAGGGCTGTATCTTGAAGATGTTGGATCGGTCGGTGGTTTATTCCCATTGATGATGTTTGGTACCACGTGCATAGTGTCTGTCATTACATATGCATGATTTTCATAACATGATTGAATGTGTTTCAGTGTTATGAATTGATGATGTGCTAGTTGTGTTGTAATACGGTGAACTGACTTTTATAATCAAAATGTCGCGGATAGCGAGAGTCGCCACCGACTTTTATTTTATCCAAACAAGTTAGAAAGGCTAAAAGAAACAGGAAAAACCTTTTAAATAAAATAGGGTTCGGGGGGTAATTATGCAAAGGGAAGGTATAAGGCACCCTTTGCATCCATGGTTTTCCATGGGCTCTTAATTGCTTTGCTCTTTGTTTTTTTTATAGAAAAAGTAGAAGAAAAGAATAGGGACTTTAGCTCGTGAATGAGCGTAGCCCTTTTGAAGAATTATGAGAAAGAATATAACAAAGGTTTATGGCAAAGCAATTAGGGCCAATTACCTTAAAGTTTTGAAAATGAGATTCTTTTAGCCTTTCAGAGTGAAAGGGTCTATCCTTGCCACAAGAGGGCAGGAAGCCTTTCGTTTGGAGGTTGAAGGGTCATCGCGTTATCATTCGCCACAAGACTGACCCATGCCATAGAGAGGCAGGTAGTCTAAGGGAAGGGTCAGAATAGCCTTTTTCATAGGCAGCCAGAGGATACCTCAGCCTTTTCGAAGGAAACTTTCAAAGGTCGAGATCATGTGTATCGAAGGCAGCATCATTAGGGACCATGATCTTTAATCGAGGCAACATGGCTGAGATATCCTTGTATTCGAGGGACTGGCTATTCTGCAAAGAAACACAAGGCAACAAGGCAACAGGCAACATAGAGGTTTACCCAAAAGTGTGCGTGTGTGCACCATGTCATACCCCAAAATTTGCCTTCCATATTCCATTCACAATGATTCAAAGTTCAAGATTCAAATCCAAAGCCTTGCTCACTCAGTGATCCAGATAACCCACAGTCAACTAGTTTGACCTAAAAGTCAACCATGATCAAAGCACAGTCAAGAACTCTCAATTTTAGGTCAACATAAAGTGAATAAGATTATAACCATCATTGGATCAAAGATTGATCATGATTCCAATAATAGAAACTCAGAGATGAACAAATACAAAAAGGTTCAAATTAGGGTTTCTTAGAAGAAAGTCAACCCAACTTTGACTTGGCATAACTCTCACATGGAACATAAAATATTCCCCACTCAAAGCCTATTTTGAAGGAAATTGGATTCTCTACAACTTTGTCTCTCACAAGCCAAGGCAAGAAATGTTTCATTTGAGAGGTATGATGCAAAAGATTACAGGTCATTTTCAGGCATCCTTCAAAAGCAGTTTTTTCCCAAAGAGGATATGATCAAGATAAAAGCTCCAAATGAAAAATACATTCCAAAGTGGCTTATATAGGACCTCTTGAGGTTTCCAAAAAGTCTTAGAACTCCCTCATAGCTTAAAAATTGAGTGAGATATGATTGATCAAAGTTGGGTGATTTTTGGAGGCAAAATGTGAAAAAAGAAGGTTCAAATTGAGAAACTTTGCAAATGGGCCTATGGTTTTTTGATGCAATCTTGGTCCACAAGTCAATAGCATGCCCAAAATCATTTGCCACGAAATTTAGCATTATATTTGATTTAATATGATTTTTTATTTCATTTTAATGATTTAATTAAGATAAAAATCAAATATTTTGGTAAGGGAGGTATATTGATTGTTGCCGATCAATACTAATGACAAAATATATTGCAATTTTCGTGCACAACTTGATTGGAAGGAGATTGACATAATTTTGGCCAAAATAGAAACTTGTGATTCAAGAATAAAATCAAATTTCACAAAGTGGCAAGATTGGATTCAAGTGAGGTTTTGGACAAATCTTTAACCTAATTCTATTCTTCTATAAGTACTGAACACAAGGCACAAGGATAAGGGTTGGAAATTCTGGAAAAAAAAGAGCACGTTCAAGAACACACAAAATCTTCCAAAACTCAATTTCGGTTTGGGGGATTGGAGGGGTTTCAGAGAGATTTAAGTGTTGCTACACGTTCCTTGGAGGCTTCTGAATCGATTGGGATACTCACACGACATCAACAACCCCAGAAAACTCTCCGTTTAACTCAGGTATGTCGCTCTGAAACTTTGATCGATCTGAGTAATTCATGCACTACCATTGAAAATTGATGGCATATTTTGGTTAATGATGTTGCTATGATCGTTTCTGGGCTAACAATTTGAAGTTTGCACGCTTAAAACATAATCGGCCATTGAAGACCAAACGAAGCTTTTTAGGGTTTTAATTGGGGTTTTTGTGTAGGGTCAAAATTGGGTTAAAATAATGGTATGAATGGGTTCGTATGATGAAAACGAGGGGTTTAAGGTAGGTGCGAAACATTTATGTGCAGGCATGTCGTGTTTGTTATTTTTGTGGTGCATAGGCTGCGAAAGGAATGGATCAATTCATATGAAAGCATAAAGATTCAAGTATTTCAAAAGAGCTTAAACTTCATTGATCAAAAATATTAAGGTATATGATATACAACTCTCTTAATGCATAAACAAGTGTTCTCAAACATTCATACATGTTCCATAATATTTGCAAAACATTAGAAAATCATTCAAGCTTTTAAAAATTAGTTTTTAGTGTTTTTTGCATGTGGGAACCGAGTTCCAGTTTGGAGGAACCGGTTCCCAGTTCCCTCTGCCCAGCAATTTGTTGTTCATCATGTCCAGGAACCGAGTTCCACTTTTTAGGAACCGGTTCCCCAGTTCAAATTTTCAAATTTTTTTAACGTTACAGAAAGGGAACCCGGGTTCTGGTTTAAGGGAACCGGTTCCCACGTGAATTTTTTCAAAAATTCAGATTTCTTTTCTTTCTTCAAAAGGTACCTCTTCATCTTTTACTCTTGCATCCTTCCATACAAAATAACCATTTGTAAAGGTGTCTTAGAGGCTATATATTTCAGATTTTTCAGATTTTATTTTTTACCTCTTTCATTCAAATAATTCAAACAATTCAAGTGTCCATATCTTTCACAAAAATCATTCAAGTGTCCATACTTCATTTTTATTTGAAACTTTGTTCATACAACTTTCACTCAAATATCAAAGTTTCATATCATACATCCATTGAACACTTGTTTATCATTCAAAGAATTGTATGCTTGAAAGGGAAGATCAATCCAAGATTGATATATTATTCATCTTCATAAATTCTTGTATCATTCAAAAATTATTTCTCCTTACTATCCAGGATTGTTGGAAGTAAGTGTTGTGTTTGAAGAGGATTGTTCTTCATTCACATTAGTGTTGTTTTGGTCTTAAAGGTGTTAAGAACCTTTGATCACCCTATAGGTTAGATAGTAGGCACAGGCTTGTACAATAATTCTAACTATAGTGAAATCTCTTTCGTGTTTGAAAGGGGACTGGAGTACTCTCAGATTGTGAGGGGAACCAGTATATATCGTTGTGTTCTTCATCTTTTCGCTTTTACCGCTTTCATTACCATTACCAAGAAAAAGATAAAAACCATCAAAAGCCTTCAAACACTTAACCAAAATTTTAGTAAAGACATTCTCATAAAACCGATTATTTTTGAAAACCTAATTCACCCCCCCTCTTAGGCACATCTGATACTTACATTTGGTATCAGAGCAAGTTATAGGTAACTTGTTCCTAAAGATCCAGAATGGCTTCCGCAAATCAAAATCCGGTTTTCAGAGATGGTGGTTCTAACAACAAGCCTCCATTGTTTTGTGGTGAATATTTTGACTTTTGGAAAATCCGAATGAAGGCTCATCTAGAAGCACAAGGAGAAGAAGTTTGGGAGGCTGTCCTACAAGGTCCTCATGTCCCTACAACGGTCGTTAATGGTGTTAGATCGGAGAAACCTAAAGCGTCATGGGATGATAATGATAGAAAAAGGGTTCTTGCTGACAAAAAGGCGGTCAATCTTCTTCAAGGTGCTCTTAGTATGGATGAATTTTTCCGAGTATCGGCATGTACAACATCAAAGGAAATTTGGGATACTCTTGTAGAAACTCATGAAGGTACCACTGAAGTTAAAAGATCAAGATTGAATACCTTAAGCCAAGAGTACGAACTGTTTAGAATGAAGCCCGGTGAAACTATTCTCGATTTGCAAAAACGATTCGTACATTTGACAAATCACTTGAAGGAACTTGGTAAGACTCTTACTACCGAAGAACTTAATCTCAAAGTGCTCAGATCTTTGACAAGGGAGTGGCAACCAAAGGTGACGGCGATATCCAAAAAGAAAAATTTATCAAAATTTACTTCCGCAACACTATTTGGAAAACTTCAAGAATATGAGACGGAACTTGGAAGATTGGAAAAGCATGAGAACTTAGAGAAGAAATCCAAAGGCATTGCATTAAAGGTAGATTCAAAAGAAAGAAAATTGAAAGATGCATCGGATGAAGATGAAAACTTCTTGCTTCTTGTAAAAAGGTTAGGCAAATTTTTTAATAAAAATAATATTGATAATACTAACTATGTCAAAAGAAAGAAATTCTCAAAGCATAAAGATAAGGAAGCATCCACTTCATCACAAGAAGTTACATGCTATGAATGTGGGAAACAAGGACACATAAAGCCGGAATGTCCAAAGCTTTCGAAGAAGAATGGATTCAAAGGAAAAAGGGAGTTCAAAAATAAAAAGGCCTACATAGCATGGGAAGATAATGAAGTAAGTTCCTCATCGGACTCCGATAGTGACGAAAGTGCAAACCTAGCACTAATGGCATCACACCACTCCGACGATGAAGAAGGCGAGGTTAGTTATGATGATTCTCTTTTTGATAATGGTGCACAAGGTGCAATAGATGAATTATTAAAAGAATGCAAAATTCTCTATAAAACTATCTCATCTCAAAAGAAAATAATATCATCTTTAGAAGAGAAGGTTAAGATAACTGAAGTAGAACATAAAGATGACAAAGAAAAAGTGATTAGTGTTCAAGAAGATAATGTTGCATGCAAGAATTGTGAATCACTTTCCTTCAAAATTGTCCAATTAAAACGTGTTTTAGAAAGATATGAAAAAGGGCAAATTGGATTGGAAAATGTTCTTAGCACACAAAGATACTCCAATGATAAGAGTGGACTTGGTTTCTCTAAATTTGATAAACCAAGATCCAACAAAACTATCTTTGTCAAGGCTAGTAACCAACCAATTCAAGAGAAAGTGATCAAGCCTAAAGTAATGCAACATTATCCTAAAAGGAAGAACTTTGTTAAGAAGAAATCTTATCCTCCTAGATATAGAAGTAACTTTGAACCTACTTGTTTTTATTGTGGTATTATTGGTCACACACCCAATGCTTGTTATGTAAGGAACTTTAGTGTTCCTAGTGGACATTATGTATGGGTGAAGAAAGGAACTAACTATGATGGACCCAAAGCCATTTGGGTACCTAACAAAACTTAATTTGTTTTGTAGGCATGCTTGAAGACCACCTCAAACCTATGGTATCTAGATAGTGGTTGTTCAAAGCATATGACGGGAGACCTAAACCAATTTTCAGATCTAAGGTTAAAGGCCAAGGGTTTTGTCACTTATGGAGACAACAATAAGGGAAGAATTCTTGGCAAAGGCAAAGTTGGTGCACCACCTTTCACATCCATTGAAGATGTTCTTTATGTTGAAGGACTAAAGCATAATCTTCTAAGCATTAGCCAACTTTGTGACAAAGGCTTCAAGATCAAATTCACTAAGGAGGAATGCTTGATCATCGATGAAGTCACCAATGAGGTAAAACTCAAAGGTACAAGAATTAATAACATTTTTATGATTTCTTTAAATGATTTATCTTTGAAAGTAAAATGTCTTTTGGTAAACAATAATGAATCATGGTTATGGCATAAAAGAGCAACCCATATTCATATGGATCATTTAAATAAGTTAACCAAACATGATCTTGTTATTGGCTTACCTAAGATAAAGTTTGTCAAAGATAAACTATGTGATGCTTGTCAAAAGGGAAAGCAAACCAAATCATCTTTCAAACCAAAGAATGTGGTGACTACAACAAGACCACTTCAATTGTTGCATATGGATCTATTTGGTCCATCAAGGACAAGAAGCTTCGGAGGTAATGTATACGCTTTAGTTATTGTTGATGATTATTCTAGATATTCTTGGACTTTGTTTCTTGTGCAGAAAAGTGATGCTTTTAAAGCCTTTAAGAAGTATGCAAAACAAATCCAAAATGAAAAATCATTAAAGATTGTATCCATAAGAAGTGATCATGGTGGAGAGTTTCAAAATGCATCATTTGAAGAATTTTGTGAAGAACATGGTATCTCTCATAATTTTTCAGCACCAAGAACTCCACAACAAAATGGAGTAGTTGAAAGGAAAAATAGGTTTCTAGTAGAACTTGCAAGAACAATGCTTAGTGATGCAAATCTTCCTAAATATTTTTGAGCGGATGCGGTTAGTACGGCATGTTATGTTGGAAATCGAGTAATCATTAGACCTATCTTAAAGAAGACTCCATATGAACTCTTCAAAGGAAGAAAGCCAAACATTGCTCACTTTCACATTTTTGGATGCAAGTGCTTTGTTCTCAACAATGACAAAGACAATCTTGGTAAGTTTGATGAGAAATCCGACGAAGGTATATTTCTTGGTTATTCTCTTTCTAGTAAAGCATATAGAATTTATAATAAAAGAACTTTAACTATTGAAGAATCCATGCATGTATCTTTTGATGAGACTAACACCTCCAAAGAGGAAATAGTTGTTTGTGATGATGATGATCCTTTAGATTTACCCTCGGAAGAACCTTCAAATGATACAATTGTGAAGGCACCGGAAGTTCAACAAGAAAGTGTTCAACAAGAAAGTGTACAACAAGAATCTAACACCAATGATCTACCAAAAGAATGGAGAACTCATAGAGATCATCCTATTGATAAAGTTATTGGTGATATTAGCCAAGGAGTTGCAACAAGATTAAATCTCAAAGATGCTTGCTTACACATGGCTTTTGTTTCTCAAATTGAACCTTCCAAAGTTGATGAAGCCTTAGGAGACGATCAATGGATAAATGCAATGCAAGAAGAATTAAATCAATTCGAGAGAAATCAAGTTTGGGAACTCGTTCCTAGACCGAATAATAAACACATCATAGGTACTCGATGGGTGTTTAAGAACAAACTTGATGAGAATGGTATAATTGTTCGAAACAAAGCAAGATTGGTGGCCCAAGGTTACAATCAAGAAGAAGGAATCGACTTTGAAGAAACATTTGCTCCAGTTGCAAGGTTAGAAGCTATTCATCTTTTACTTGCTTATGCATGTTCATTAAATTTTCAGCTTTATCAAATGGATGTCAAGAGCGCATTCTTGAATGGCTACATCAATGAAGAAGTTTATGTCAAACAACCCCCGGGATTTGAAGACTTCAAGAATCCTTCACATGTCTTTAAGTTGAGAAAGGCTCTTTATGGATTAAAGCAAGCACCTAGAGCATGGTATGATAGACTTAGCAATTTTTTGTGTGAAAAGGGTTTCGAAAAGGGTAAGGTTGATAAAACTTTGTTCATTAAGAAAATCAAGAGTAACACTTTATTGGTTCAAGTCTATGTTGATGATATCATTTTTGGATCGACTAACAAAGAAATGTGTGAGGAATTCTCATTGATGATGCAAGGAGAATTCGAGATGTCTATGATGGGAAAGATGAACTACTTTCTTGGACTACAAATTAAGCAACTCAAAGATGGAATCTTTATCAATCAATCCAAATATTGTAAAGAACTATTGAAGAAGTTTGATATGGACAATTGTAAAGCAATGAATACTCCAATGGGCTCCGGTACATATGTTGATCAAGATGAATCCGGTACTCCAATTGATATTACCAAGTATCGAGGTATGATTGGTTCTTTATTGTATTTGACGGCAAGCCGTCCTGACATAATGTTTAGTGTTTGTCTTTGTGCTCGCTTTCAAGCAAATCCAAAGGAATCACATCTTATGGCGGTTAAAAGGATCATGAAATATCTCAAAGGAACGACCAACGTTGGCCTATGGTATCCTAAAGGTAGTATTTGCAATTTAATTGGTTATTCTGACGCGGATTATGCAGGTTGTAAAACTGATCGTAAAAGCACAAGTGGTACCTGTCACATTCTTGGAAATGCATTAGTATCATGGGCTTGTAAAAAGCAAGAATGTGTTGCTCTTAGCACGGCCGAAGCGGAATACATAGCAACGGGTAGTTGTTGTGCACAAATTCTTTGGCTTAAGCAACAACTTCGTGACTACGGACTTGATCTCGGATGCATTCCTCTTCGATGCGACAACACCAGTGCAATTAATATTACAAAAAATCCGGTCATGCATTCTAGAACCAAACACATAGACATTCGACATCACTTTCTCAGAGACCATGTCCTTCAAGGAGATGTCGAAGTAACATTTGTGGATACTCATAACCAACTTGTGGATATTTTCACCAAGCCGCTTGCAAAAGAATCTTTTTACAAAATTCGGCGAGAACTTGGAATTTTAGATGAAAAAGATATATGATTCTTCATTTGGTAAAACAAAGGTACACATATGATTAATATTTTTTATATATATACTAGCAATAATGTCTATGATTTTCTATGTGTAAAATGCTTCTTTCTATGCATTTTTTTGGCTTTTTTTGGTTAAGGAACCCGGGTTCCCAAAAGGGGGAACCGGTTCCTAGGTACGTCTGCCAAGTTTTTATTCCTTGTTAAGGTCTGGAACCCGGGTTCCCAAAAGGGGGAACCGGTTCCTGCGCAACGTACACTTTTTTTTTATTTTTTTTATTTTTTTTATTTATTTTTTTTATTAAATTATTCAAACATGTGATACCTTTTTCTTCTTTTATGTTTCCTTCTCTCTTCTCTATATGTCATAACTCTACTTTTTATGCTTTCTTCCCATTTATCTATGTGTCATAACTTGTCTCTTATTTTGAATTTATTCACTCTATCTCATAACTCATTCTCATTCACTCCATTCAACCTAACTTTGACCTACTTTATTCACATTCAAGCTCATTCAAACTCATTCATCTCACTCTTGTCTACACTATTCATCTTCTTCAACCTTCCTCCCCTATCATTAAACCCCACTAAATCAAGCTTTTACTCCACCAAAATTAAAACCCACTCATCCAATCTCTTATATATACCCTCACACACCCAAAACTCATATTACAAAACTCTCCACAACATCAAATCCGAAAATCCCCTTCTCAAACCCTAACTTTCAAAAAGCTTCATCCATGGCTTCTTCATCAAGAGCATCAAAGGGAAAGAAAAAGGCTAGGAATGATTTCGATGAACAACCTCTTCCAAAGAATCCAAAGCTTAACATTCGGAATAGGCCTCTCTTGATTTCAAAATATGGTAACCTTGAATCCTTTCCTTCTCATAGTTTTATATTTCCGGAAAAACTAAGATATCAAGGGGTTTATGATTTTGTAAGTGATTATGGAAAAATATATCCGGATTTGGTTAAGGAGTTCTATGATAATTTGACTATTGTGTTTGGTAATGATCTATCTAACCTAGAAGAAATTAAGCTCACTTCTTCGGTTCGTAACAAAACTATTAGGATGGATGTTGCTTCTTTTGGTAATTGCTTAGGACTCCCTACTACCGGCCAAGTTTTGGTTGCCGGATATACACCCGAGTGGGAAGGCTTTAGCAAAACACAAAGCTTTTTAGATATGATCCGACCATCCCAAACCGCTACCGTAACTCAACAAAACCCTCTCCCCTCAAAGTTTAACATGTTTGGATCAAACTTTCCGGTTAATGAGAGAATGCTCCATTTCATCATTGCTTATGTTTTGCTCCCAAAACATTCTAATCATTCTCGTGTCAATGAGGTGGAACTTCAAGTGCTTTATGGTGTCAAGAATAACATTCATATCAATTGGGCTGTCACAATGTTGCTCCACATGCATAGGCTTCAACACTTGAGTGGTGGTTTACCTTATAGTAGACCCATTACACATATCATGAAAGCTGCCGGTGTGAACCTTAAGAATCAACCTTCTTTACCTATGACTCCAAGGGAATGTGAGATCAATGACAAAACCGCTCTCAAGAATACCGGTATTGTCTTAGCTTTGGACGGAACTTTTGTTTACAAGGATGATGATGTTCCACCACCCATTCCGGAAGGAGGAGCTACTTTGGATATAGTCTTCAACAAATTGTGCTCTAGCAAAGCATCAATTATCATATGCAAATCTTCAATAAAAGAATGGACTCAAGCAAAGCATCAATTATCATATTAAGGGGGAGCTTTGTCTTAGGGGGAGGAGATCCAAATGTTAAAGAAACATCACCATTCTACCAATTTCAAGTAATTTGTCATCATCAAAAAGGGGGAGAATGTGAAGACAATCTTTCTACAATTTGGTTTTGATGAAGACAAGATTTCAATTGCAAAAGGAATGGATCAATTCATATGAGAGCATAAAGATTCAAGTATTTCAAAAGAGCTTAAACTTCATTGATAAAAAATATTAAGGTATATGATATACAACTCTCTTAATGCATAAACAAGTGTTCTCAAACATTCATACATGTTCCATAATATTTGCAAAACATTAGAAAATCATTCAAGCTTTTAAAAATTAGTTTTTAGTGTTTTTTGCATGTGGGAACCGAGTTCCAGTTTGGAGGAACCGGTTCCCAGTTCCCTCTGCCCAGCAATTTGTTGTTCATCATGTCCAGGAACCGAGTTCCACTTTTTAGGAACCGGTTCCCCAGTTCAAATTTTCAAATTTTTTTAACGTTACAGAAAGGGAACCCGGGTTCTGGTTTAAGGGAACCGGTTCCCACGTGAATTTTTTCAAAAATTCAGATTTCTTTTCTTTCTTCAAAAGGTACCTCTTCATCTTTTACTCTTGCATCCTTCCATACAAAATAACCATTTGTAAAGGTGTCTTAGAGGCTATATATTTCAGATTTTTCAGATTTTATTTTTTACCTCTTTCATTCAAATAATTCAAACAATTCAAGTGTCCATATCTTTCACAAAAATCATTCAAGTGTCCATACTTCATTTTTATTTGAAACTTTGTTCATACAACTTTCACTCAAATATCAAAGTTTCATATCATACATCCATTGAACACTTGTTTATCATTCAAAGAATTGTATGCTTGAAAGGGAAGATCAATCCAAGATTGATATATTATTCATCTTCATAAATTCTTGTATCATTCAAAAATTATTTCTCCTTACTATCCAGGATTGTTGGAAGTAAGTGTTGTGTTTGAAGAGGATTGTTCTTCATTCACATTAGTGTTGTTTTGGTCTTAAAGGTGTTAAGAACCTTTGATCACCCTATAGGTTAGATAGTAGGCATAGGCTTGTACAATAATTCTAACTATAGTGAAATCTCTTTCGTGTTTGAAAGGGGACTGGAGTACTCTCGGATTGTGAGGGGAACCAGTATATATCGTTGTGTTCTTTATCTTTTCGCTTTTACCGCTTTCATTACCATTACCAAGAAAAAGATAAAAACCATCAAAAGCCTTCAAACACTTAACCAAAATTTTAGTAAAGACATTCTCATAAAACCGATTATTTTTGAAAACCTAATTCACCCCCCCTCTTAGGCACATCTGATACTTACACAACCCTCCACCAAGCCAGATCCAGCAGCCCAGATTTAGTTCTCTATACCATGCACCCTAGTGACAATCATACCAAATCAAAACCCTAATAAACTAAATTAATTTTAATTAATTATATGTTTTAATGAATTCTTTTTAATATATTATTTATATAATAATTATTATTTTTTATAAATAGATTATTATATGATATTTATATTAAAAGTTCTAATTTGTTGTTCGTGCCGATTAAATCAATTAATCGCTATGGTCAACAATAATTTTTAATTAAAATGCTATTTAATTAAAAATGCAAATTAATTTTTATTTGGTTAAATGGTTGCAATTATTTTATTGATTGTGATGATTAACCCCTCCTTTTTCTAACTTTAATTCGTTATTCTTTTTAATCGAATCAATCGATTACAAGGGGTAACGATGCAAACTAATTATTAAAAATTATTAAAAATATCCCAATTCGTTATTAGTAATAATCAAATCAATTGATTAAAATTGGTAACGGTGCAACTTCAAATCTTTTAACTATGGCGATTGAATCTATTGATCGTTGCGGTTAATAGTGCTAAATTAAACTCGGGTTGTACGCCCAAACCTCAAAAACGCTTTTCAAACCTTTCAAAACTACAAATTTCAAACTATGGATTTTCATCCTCATTCAAAACTACGATAGGCCATTCAAAAAGCCTTCAAACCATCTCAAATCAAATTTCAACTCTAAGGGCATACAACCCTTCCCCGAACTACGTTGACTCTGATTCTCCATAAGGAGATACGTAGGCACTTGGATAACCAAGGCGAGTCCCCTTCCCCACAAATCTCATTTTTTCCCGATTTTACTTCTTTATCTTAATAATTTGCCATTTACCCTATTAACTCTCTGTTACCTTTCTTTATGATTAGCCATAAACATTAACCATATAGTGCAAACCTTGGGAAAGGGTTGAGGGTGCCTAACACCTTCCCTCGACCTGAATATAGTATCTTATCCTGAATCTCAGTAATTGTGTAAAGGTTTCCTATTCGCCTTGGTAGAATAGGTGGCGACTCTAATCTTTAATTTTTAGGGCGGGTTGCTACAGTTGGCGACTCTGCTGGGGACAACTTAAAAGGTGAATACTATGCTCCTATAGGTTATAGGTTTTGGCAGGGTTTAGATTTGGCAACTTTTTTTTTAGGGTTTGGCTAACGTGCCTTTTTCAGGGTTTGTAATTATTTTTATTTTTATTTTTTTAAATTTTGTTTATTTATTTATTTTTATTTAAAAATATTTAATTATTTAGGATATGTTTATATCTAATCGCTTATGTGAATATATTTATATTTTATTGCCTGTTATATTTTTATATGCACTGCTGGATATTATGTCGTGTTAAAACCCTAAGTGTGGGAGTTAACTTTGAGATCAATAGGGGACATGAATCGCCTACGAGTCTCATTGATAACTCCACTCGGAGTGGGTTGAGTATTCGGAAATGTCCAAAATGAGGCTTGACTTTGTTGAGGGCAGGACTGGATACTTGGCTGATCTCTCCGAGAACCTACCCCAAAAATTCGAACCTCATGGATAAAATGAGTTGTTCTAAAATCCGAAGAGACAAAAAGTCTCGGAGGCTACGAACAACCCCATGAGACCTTCTAGAAACCCCCTATAAAAAGGTTGGCTCCCAAGAGCCGCTACGTCGAACCTATGAACTTATGTGATTATATGATATATGTATATATATGTGTTGATCATTATTTTTTTTATTATTCCTTTTTCCATTCATCATACATCATGGGCATTCTTGCATCATATTTTGTTCAAAAAAGAAAAAGAAAAAAGGATATCATGCATATCATGCATGGCATACACATCATGTTCATGGCATTAAGAGAAGAGTTCTCTTCTATCTCCAGAACAAGGGACCATTGGGAAGGATAACCTAACATCCCGACCATATTATCAAACAAGATTTCAGCAGAAGAAATCGATGGATCAACTGGAACAGAATCAAGCCGCTCTTCGTGAGGAGGTGGATCAACTGAAGGTTAGTATGGAAGAAGTTAAAGGAGGTATGACTCAGATGCTAGGATTCATGAAGGCCCTCCTGGATAAACAAGAAAAAGCAAAAGAGGTTCAGTCTGGGGATACCCTGGTTCAGGATGAGATCCCTAACGACGAAAACCCGCTGCTAGGATTTGTTTCAGGCTTTGGCCCAGCTAAGGACAAATCTCAGGCCCGATCTATCAGGAGAGCTATCCTGTTCCAAGAGAAAGGAGAGACCTCCCAAGAAGGATTTGTCCCCACTCCATAAACGAAAGGGACAACTCGCACAGTTCGCATTCCTGCTAGCAATGTCCCTAGGGATGATGATTACCTGGATCTACAATACGGAGTGCAAGAGGTGGACAACACAGACCAAGCACCTCAGACGCAACAGTCTAATCCCAACTCTAGGGAAGACTCCAAGGATAGTGAACAAATCAAGGCACTAGAAGAGAGACTAAAAGTGGTAGAAGGATACGATGTCTTCGACGTGGATACCTTCGAAATGAGCTTAGTCTCAGACTTGATTATCCCACATAAATTCAAGATTCCAGACTTCGAAAAATACAAAGGGCTCACATGTCCGAGAAATCACTTGCGCATGTATGTGCGAAAAATGGCTGCTTATGCTCACGATCAAAAGCTGATGATACACTTCTTCCAAGAGAGTTTAAGCGGAGCATCTATTGACTGGTATATGCAACTGGAGAAATCCTATATCAGAAGCTGGAATGATCTGGCTAACACATTCTTGAAGCAGTACAAGTACAACTTGGACATGGCACCCAATCGGATGCAATTACAAAACATGTCATAGAAGAAGGATGAATCATTCAAAGAGTATGCCCAAAGGTGGAGGGAAATGTCTTCTCGAGTCCAACCTCCCCTAATGGAAAAAGAACTGGTGGACATATTTATGAGCACTTTGCAAGGACCGTACTACGACAAGATGGTCGGAAGCACATCTTCAGGGTTCTCGGACTTGGTAGTCATTGGTGAGAGAATTGAAGATGGAATCAAAAATGGGAAGATACAAGGGGCACCCTCAAGTTCCTATCACACAAAGAAGTCGTATGACGGAAAAAAGGAATCCAACACTGTGGGGGCAATCATGGGTAATCAGACCCCAGTATCGCAGCAAAGGGATCAACAAAAGCAACAGGGTGGCCAACGTACCTGGAGGCCCAAGCCAAAACGATCGTTCACCCCGTTGTACATGCCACTGTCTCAAGCTTTGCAACGTTTGCTCAGTCAGAACTTGGTAACTCTGCTACCTCCATACTCAGCTCCAGCTAACCCCGCTCCTGGGTACAAGCATCATGCTAGGTGCGCTTATCATTCAGATAGTCCTGGCCATGATACAGAGGATTGTGGGCCATTGAAGCACAAGATCTAAGATTTGATTGAAGAAGGGCTCATTGAGTTCGAAGATCCTCGCAAGTCTAGTACCATAGGTGGCTAGAAGGAGGATTTCTTAGATCATTAGTTTTGTTTTCATTCGCAATTTCTTTCCGTTTGTTTAAACATTAGTCTTACGACATATGCTGTGTACTTTACAATAATCATTAATGCATTGCTTACGTTTGTCTTGATTTACTCCTAGTGTTCTCACTATATTTAAAACTGTGTTTTACTCGGTTTTCTCATTTGTGATATTCAACTCTCGTTAAAAGTCGTACACCTTTAGAGGGAGAATGACGAAAACGATACCACAATTTCATACACTACGCTTTCGAACAGACCGTGTTGACGATGTACAGGCATTGTTTCAATTCCTAAATAACGGAGATATAAGGATGTTAGTCCCTCGTCAACCCCTTTGAGCCTAAAGAAGTAGGAGTTTTCCTTCATATAAAATAAAACCCTTCATGCATAACCTGGGGTAGGGTAGCTGCTCAGTTAACTTAATTATTCCAAGTTGTTCCTTTAAACATAAGCACCGATGGTTCCCCGTCATCATTAAGTCCGGCAGTCAATATCCGCAAAGAAAAAGAAAGCAATGCAAGGGCCTGCTAAGTCGAAACCTATTAAGGAGACTTAGGCAAAATTGGGACATCCCGCTGACTGTAGTTTTAAAACGAACAGTTCAGGCAAAAGTTAGGGATAACGAAGTCGAAAAGAGGTCACTATATACCTTCGACAAAAGGAAAGATATTACAAAAAAGGAGAATGACTGCCTTTGCAGATAAACCTTTGGTTTTTGAACCATCATAAAAGTCAATGTCATAATTCCCCAAATTCTTTTGGAGACTAAACGCATAGTTAACTGAGCATAGGACTGGAGAACATCACGAAGATTGGGATGTGTACAAATAAACTTTGAGCCACTATCCTTTGTTTCTTAAAACCGTGAACCAGGCCACGTTACAACCCTTAAAAGTCCTAACTGAAGCATGGTTAGTTCGAAAGCATGCTTTTACCAAAGGTATCCCGACTCCTTAAGGTCTACTATAACTTTTGAGTTGATATCACTTTCTTACAAAAAAAAACTTCGTTTTACTTAAAAAAATGTTTTTAAACTTTCAAGACAGACATATGCATTCGCATCTTATGAATTTCATTATAAAGTACACTTGTCTATGTGTATTCAGATGTTCAAACATCAGGGAGAAGTTGCATGGGGCATGGCTTATGGCTAAAAATCCTACTGACTGACGAAGTAGCCTTAAAAACTCGTCAAAAGAAGAAACACCCCTTACGCATGACTGGGATGGCTAATGTGTACACTTGGCATAACTTGTCATTATACCATTTACATGGGGAAAATCTAATCAAGATCCATAGAATCTCTTAAAGACGCTGAATAGCCCATGGGGCAAGCCCATTACCTGGGGGCACGTTGCAAAGATCACTCAGTATCAGATGATGTTAATGCCACTCTCACATCCTTTCCAGGAACCTCTATAGGATATTTCTCAATCTGTCCATATAATCTTCTTTAAGACATATTCAAATAATTCTTACCCTTTCTAGGAGCCTTTTTCAGACAATCTTTTAAAGACCCACCTTCTTATCCTTCATATTTTCAAACCCTTTCAGACAGTCTTCTCTAAGACATATCCCTCTCTAAGAACCTTTTCTAGGTAATCTTCTGTAAGACATCTCTTAACTTTTTTCAGTTAGTCTTTTAAGACATATTCAAACTTCTCTTATGCTTTCAAGAACCTTGTCAAAACTTTGTCTAAAGTACAGAGTCTTCTCTAAGACATTTCACCATCCTTTCTAGGGTGATCTTCTTCAAGATGTTTTTCCTAAGTTTGTTTAAAACCCCACATTCCTTAAAGCGGTCTTTATCCTCTATAGGAATATTTTTGACCCTCTGCACAAACACATCCCTTTGAGCTTTGTTTAAAGCGCAATCTTGTTTAAGACAAATTCCCATTCTTCCCAAGGACCTCTTCAGGTAGTCTTATAGAAGACATCATCTCATTCTGAGTACTCAGCAAATCACCGTCTGTCGGACGCGACTGAAACGCATGACTCACTCTGAAAGGCATCTGCTTCACATTCAAGTCAACACTTAGCACCAAGGAGACCTCGAAACTGGTTTAACCAAAGGCAATCACTTCTGATAAGGACTCTTGAATGGGGAAACCACATCCAGAGGGTTTTCCTAAAAAAGAGGGGCATACAATCAAGGATCCTATTGACTAGGGGCATATCTTTCGAGAATTCAAACACTGGGGCAATGCATATCAGGCAAGACATGGTGAAAACTCGAGTTCTCTCTAAAGGTCCTTCATTCAGGTTAAGGGGCATGTTTCAAAATTTCTGATATTCGGGAAGTCACACTAGTATCACACAAGGAGCATTCTTGCGTAATTGATCTCCCTATGCCTGTACTATTTACGTCCCGCAGTGTGGGACCGGCATACATGCATAATTCTCAGTTATTTTGAGAATCTCATTACATGACACATGCATCATGACATTGCATAAAACTAACACTGCCTTTTCAGGTCACTTCATCATTAAGAGGATGTTATCATCAAATTATAGCGCAAATACGATCGTATCAACGATTCAATCTTAACAGATACAATTCTAATACCTCATTCCAAGTCTTTCTTCAAAGATAATCCAGAAGCAATTAAAGAATTTCTTACCTCTCCAGGTAGTCTTGTCCAAGACAATTATCCTAATCTTTCCAAGCAGTCTTGTGTAAGACGTATCCTGACCTTTTCTAGGTAGTTTTGTTTAAAATGTCCCACGACCTTTATAGGAACCTTTCTAGGCAGTTTTGTTTAAAACGTCTTATGTCCTTTATAGGAACCTTTCTATGTAGTTTTGTTTAAAACATATCATTCCCTTTATAGGAACCTTTCTAGGTAGTTTTGTTTAAAACATATCGTTCCCTTTATAGGAATCTTTCTAGATAGTTTTGTTTAAAACGTATCGTTCCCTTTATAGGAACCTCTCTAGGTAAGTCTTGTTTAAGATATCCTGTATCCTATCTAAGAGCCTTTCCATGTGAGTCCTGTTTAAGACGTACCATAACCTGTCTAGGTAGTCCTGTTTAAGACGTTTCATATCTTTTTAGGAGCCTTTCTAGGTGAGTCTTATTTAAGACATATCATGCCTTTCTAGGTAGCCTTCCTAAAATGCTTATCCAATCTTTTCTAAGACACACTTAGTCCTTTTAAAGAACTCCTCAGTTAGTCTTTTCCAAGACATTCTTCCTAAGCATTGTTCAAAGCCTAAGCTTCTTCGCATCAACCTTCGATATACCCTATTTAGGAACCTCTTCAGGTAGTCTTATGTAGGACATTACTTCCTCTCTCCTCAGATACAATAAAATGATCCAGGTCTGAAAAACATATGCTTTAGACAAGTACCCTGCCAGGCAAATAGGTGGCATCTATAAGCCCATATCCCACAGAACTCCTTCCCTACGCAAGCAAATTTCAGGGCATTTCAGTGTCCAATCATCTTCTACCTCTTCAGGTTCAAGAAGATTGAACAGAGGCAACTGTCATACCCCAAAATTTGCCTTCCATATTCCATTCACAATGATTCAAAGTTCAAGATTCAAATCCAAAGCCTTGCTCACTCAGTGATCCAGATAACCCACAGTCAACTGGTTTGACCTAAAAGTCAACCATGATCAAAGCACAATAAAAAAACTCTCAATTTTAGGTCAACATAAAGTGAATAAGATTATAACCATCATTGGATCAAAGATTGATCATGATTCCATTAATAGAAACTCAGAGATGAACAAATACAAAAAGGTTCAAATTAGGGTTTCTTAGAAGAAAGTCAACCCAACTTTGACTGGGCATAACTCTCACATGGAACATCAAATATTCCCCACTCAAAGCCTATTTTGAAGGAAATTGGATTCTCTACAACTTTGTCTCTCACAAGCCAAGGCAAGAAATGTTTCATTTGAGAGGTATGATGCAAAAGATTACAGGTCATTTTCAGGCATCCTTCAAAAGCAGTTTTTTCCCAAAGAGGATATGATCAAGATAAAAGCTCCAAATGAAAAATACATTCCAAAGTGGCTTATAGAGGACCTCTTGAGGTTTCCAAAAAGTCTTAGAACTCCCTCATAGCTTAAAAATTGAGTGAGATATGATTGATCAAAGTTGGGTGATTTTTGGAGGCAAAATGTGAAAAAAGAAGGTTCAAATTGAGAAACTTTGCAAATGGGCCTATGGTTTTTTGATGCAATCTTGGTCCACAAGTCAATAGCATGCCCAAAATCATTTTCCACGAAATTTAGCATTATATTTGATTTAATATGATTTTTTATTTCATTTTAATGATTTAATTAAGATAAAAATCAAATATTTTGGTAAGGGAGGTATATTGATTGTTGCCAATCAATACTAATGACAAAATATATTGCAATTTTCGTGCACAACTTGATTGGAAGGAGATTGACATAATTTTGGCCAAAATAGAAACTTGTGATTCAAGAATAAAATCAAATTTCACAAAGTGGCAAGATTGGATTCAAGTGAGGTTTTGGACAAATCTTTAACCTAATTCTATTCTTCTATAAGTACTGAACACAAGGCACAAGGATAAGGGTTGGAAATTCTGGAAAAAAAAGAGCACGTTCAAGAACACAAAATCTTCCAAAACTCAATTTCGGTTTGGGGGATTGGAGGGGTTTCAGAGAGATTTAAGTGTTGCTACACGTTCCTTGGAGGCTTCTGAATCGATTGGGATACTCACACGACATCAACAACCCCAGAAAACTCTCCGTTTAACTCAGGTATGTCGCTCTGAAACTTTGATCGATCAGAGTAATTCATGCACTACCATTAAAAATTGATGGCATATTTTGGTTAATGATGTTGCTATGATCGTTTCTGGGCTAAAAATTTGAAGTTTGCACGCTTAAAACATAATCGGCCATTGAAGACCAAACAAAGCTTTTTAGGGTTTTAATTGGGGTTTTTGTGTAGGGTCAAAATTGGGTTAAAATAATGGTATGAATGGGTTCGTATGATGAAAACGAGGGGTTTAAGGTAGGTGCGAAACATTTATGTGCAGGCATGTCGTGTTCGTTATTTTTGTGGTGCATAGGCTGCGAAACAAACTTGCAGCGAATCCGTAGCAAAATCGTAGCTGGTTCTGCAGGAATTTACAGATGTAATGGGGAAGACGAGTGCGTGGCATCATGCTATTCGTTGATTCGAATTTGCGCGCCTCTTTTTTGGCTAGCTGGCAACGATTGTATATATTCCTTGTTACCCATGCTATTAACAACTAACTGAGTTAGTTGAAGTGGTAAGGTGCGTGTGGTGGTCACTCTAGGGTCCAGGGTTCGATCCCCGGCCCTTTACATATTTTTTCTGAATTTCCAACTTCTGATCATATGCACCTGTAGCCTTAGGGCATACCATTAACCCTCATGATCTGACCCTCAACCCTCCACCAAGCCAGATCCAGCAGCCCAGATTTAGTTCTCTATACCATGCACCCTAGTGACAATCATACCAAATCAAAACCCTAATAAACTAAATTAATTTTAATTAATTATATGTTTTAATTAATTCTTTTTAATATATTATTTATATAATAATAATTATTTTTTATAAATAGATTATTATATGATATTTATATTAAAAGTTCTAATTTGTTGTTCGTGCCGATTAAATCAATTAATCGCTATGGTCAACAATAATTTTTAATTAAAATGCTATTTAATTAAAAATGCAAATTAATTTTATTTGGTTAAATGGTTGCAATTATTTTATTGATTGTGATGATTAACCCCTCCTTTTTCTAACTTTAATTCGTTATTCTTTTTAATCGAATCAATCGATTACGAGGGGTAACGATGCAAACTAATTATTAAAAATTATTAAAAATATCCCAATTCGTTATTAGTAATAATCAAATCAATTGATTAAAATTGGTAACGGTGCAACTTCAAATCTTTTACCTATGGCGATTGAATCTATTGATCGTTGCGGTTAATAGTGCTAAATTAAACTCGGGTTGTACGCCCAAACCTCAAAAATGCTTTTAAAACCTTTCAAAACCACAAGTTTCAAACTACGGATTTTCATCCTCATTCAAAACTACGATAGGCCATTCAAAAAGCCTTCAAACCATCTAAAATCAAATTTCAACGCTAAGGGCGTACAACCCTTCCCCGAACTACGTTGACTCTGATTCTCCATAAGGAGATACGTAGGCACTTGGATAACCAAGGCGAGTCCCCTTCCCCACAAATCTCATTTTTTTCTCGATTTTACTTCTTTATCTTAATAATTTGCCATTTACCCTATTAACTATCTGTTACCTTTATTTATGATTAGCCATAAACATTAACCCTATAGTGCAAACCTTGGGAAAGGGTTGAGGGTGCCTAACACCTTCCCTCGACCTGAATATAGTATCTTATCCTGAATCTCAGTAATTGTGTAAAGGTTTCCTATTCGCCTTGGTAGAATAGGTGGCGACTCTAATCTTTAATTTTTAGGGCGGGTTGCTACACACCAATCACGTGATTATGTTCAGTTATGTTATCTTATAAAATTACGTGATGCTAATTCAATTAATAAGTTGCACTCCCTAGAATTACTAACCACGCAGTTTAATATAAACAGTAATACGGGGAAGAGAAATTGTAACCAGCGGAGGAGAGGGGAATTGAAACCAGCGGGATAAAATAAATGGGTTTGAAACAAGTAATAATTGAGTACGGGGTTTCGGGTTACCAATGTTCGTAGCTTTGGCAACTTGACAAACCCTGAAGAGGTAAAAAATAAACAAAAATAGGGTGAGTGCATTTATCGGTTCAGGGGCAAACGAACATTAACCCTAAAGTAAGAAGATAAAGAATTTAAGAATGAATAAATAAATGAAAGATACTTAGCTTTGCCTTTGATCTGATATGGTTGGCGATCGGAGGGAAGCCTCGGAGGTAACCCTAAAAAATTGCAAAGGCGGAAGAAAATAGAAGGAGGAGTGAGTGTATGAATAGTTCAAAAAATATAAAAGGGTAAACCCTAAAATCAAAAGGAAACCAAATAGACTTTGAAAATAAAAGAATCGGATACTTAGCTTCGTATTTGACGTGGCGCGTAGTCGGAAGGCACTTGAAGGATAACCCTGAAAAGGCATAGGAAAATAAAACATATTCAGTGTAGGGCAAACCATAATTAGGATTCAAATTGAGTGTAATGGCAAATTGATTTAATTAATTATTGGTCTTGCGACCTAATTAATTAAATCGGGATAAAAAAAATTAAATCGAGTGTAAACATAATTTTAGTAATTTTTTGGAATTAAAATACAATAAGTACGAATTTTTGGAATATATGAGCAATTTAAATATTAAATAAAAGGAGAATAAATAATTATATAATTAAAATAATAAATATTGAATGTATAAAATAAATGAATTAAAAGAAATAAATAATAAATAAATAAATAGAAAACATAAAAGAAAATTATTTAAAGGATATACATTTATTAAAGAAAATAAATAAAAATAAATGTTGTTTTTAATAAAAAGGGTTTTAAAAATAATATATATAGTTTTTTATAAATAAAAGAAACAAATAAATAAATATAAAAATAAATAAGCATTATGCAATAAAAAAGAAAAAAAATTAGAATCTTCTTAGCTTTTAGTCCATGCAGCGCACGCGTGGAGGATCATGGTGGGTATGCAGATCCTGGTACGTTGGATTGGATGGGTTGAAGATCAAGTGGCTGGCAGACGAGGATGCACCGTTCTTGAGTGAACCAAACCGTACCGGATCCAAAGACTCCTCATAAATGCGCGCGCTCTATTCTGTTTGAATCAGCCAATGGCATGACGACACGAAGTCGTCTTCTCCATCAACGTCTGCAACTCCTGCTAGGATTTAGCTACGGTTTTTGGCTCGTAGCGTTTGAACCTGCAAATCACCAAAATACATATGTGCAACAGAAATTTGTCGCGAGGGTACCCGCGTGTTCGTCCAAGGTTCCTAAACACGATAGGCTTCATAGTTTCGTCTGATTTTACTCAGAGAGAAAAACCCCAAATCGAAGGTAATAACCCTAACCATAGTGGTACGTTTATCATAGCACAGAAACCTAATTAATGCTCCAGAATCCATTAATACTTCACAAAAAACACATATACGCAAACAAAAATAGTTAACGATGTATGAATGAGAGTAATCGAGTGATTTTAAGATGATGCAAACCGTGATGAATTGGTGAGCGTTTGTAATGCTTCAAGGCCTTTGATCGGTTGGGATAGCTTCCTGAGACTCCAAGGAAGATGTCTGGATCCACAGGAATCTTTGAAACGTGCTGCACTTGTGAATTCAAGTTTGAATTTTGGCTTTGAACTTTAATGGCTCGGTTAGGGTTCTTGGTGCAGAACTTTTTTTCTCAAGGGTTTGGTTGTGTTATGTATTTATAGGAGAATGTTTTAGGTTAGTTATTTTGGAAAAAATCTCATTCAATCTTTGATTTGCAAATTTGAAAAATATGGCACATGAATGTTTCTATTTTAATCCAATTTTCAATCTTTCTTACACCAATCTTGCTTGCACGAAATTATATTGATACTTTGGTGTAAATATAGATTGGATTTGATTGGAGAGAGATCCTTACCAAAATATTTGATTTTCATGATTTATATAAATTAATTATCATATTTAAATGATCAAAATAAATTATATAAAATCAATAAAAGCCAAAATTTCGTGGGGATTAGGTTTGAGGCCTTAGATGACTTGTGGATCAAGATTGAATAAAAATAACTTGGGCCCATTTGCAAAAATATCCAAATTCTTTCACATTTTTCCCTCCAAAATAGCCCAACTTTGACAAGGTCTACCTCTCTCAATTTTTGAGGTATGGGAGTGTTCTAGGACTTTTTAGAAACCTTAGAGAGTCCACTAACCAGTGTCTTTGGTCTCACATCAAAATTATTTTCCATGCTCCTTGTATGTCCTTTTGAAAACAATGACTTTTTATTGATTTTTGAAAAGGACCTATAATGTTTTAGTCCCTATCTCTTGAATGAAGCATTTTTAGACTTGGCATGTGAGAAACAAAGTTGTAGAGAATCAAATTTCCTTCAAAATAAGCTTTGGATGGAAAATTTCTGATGTTCCATGTGTGAGTTATGGCTGGTCAAAGTTCAGTTGACTTTCTCCTATACAAACCCTAATTTAGAAACTTTTGGATTTGTTGATTTCTGACCTCTCCTTGACGAACCATGATCAATTATTGATCAAATGGTGAATGACACTTCCATGGAAGGATGTTGACAAAAAAATCAGGAGTTTTGACTCTATTTTGACCCCAGTTGACTTTCAGGTCAACCTAGTCGACTGTTGACTTTCTGAACGTTTGAATGACCAATCTTTTAAACTGAGACTTGATACTTGTCATAGAGGTAATGTGAGATGTTTTGAGCCATATGGGATGCCTTGGAGCTATTGATTCATTGATTTTCCTTTGAACAAACCAAACCCTAGTTTCTGAGCCTTGTATAGGAGAATGTGTCTTGGAGCTTTATGTATTGATTTGAATTTGTATAAGAGAAATAGTATGGGCAAATTTTGGGGTATGACAGCTGCCCCTGTTCAATTTTCTTAAACCTGAAGATGTAGACTGGCATGTGTGCCTGTCGGAATCTGAGGGTAGAAGAGGATTGAACACTAGAATACCCAGAAATTTGCCCTTGCTGAAGTATGGACCTTTGTCGAAGATGGGCTTAAAGATGCCATCCAGGCCTCGAGAAAAAGTCTATTGGAGATGGGCTTAAAGATGCCATCCAGGTGTTTGGAGAAGATGTATGATTGAGATGGACTTGATAGACTTGAGAGTCAGAATACGTCGTACGTTAGACTGTATCTGAAGGTTATAATTAAGATGAGTCATACGTTAGACTGAATCTACGGTATTGAGAAGTATTTGTTGGAGATTGGTCGTGTCAGCACCGTTCGTGATGATAGAATTAGATCTTCGAATGTCGATCGTGTCAGCACCGTTCGTAGTAACTGAATTAGATCTTGGATTGTTTCTGAATTGTGTCTTGAATGAGTGTC
Organism: Vicia villosa; assembly: GCF_029867415.1. Taxonomy (NCBI): domain Eukaryota; kingdom Viridiplantae; phylum Streptophyta; class Magnoliopsida; order Fabales; family Fabaceae; genus Vicia; species Vicia villosa. The sequence goes on along the minus strand of NC_081181.1, from coordinate 90,604,893 downwards.
AAAAGATGAGAGTTGTAAGAATGTTCCATAAGTCTGGGGGTCATGCTTCCAGAATGTGCATCTGTTTGGAATTTTCAGAATGTCTGGGGTTCAAGCTTCTGGAATGTATATCTGTTAAGAATGTTTCAGAAGTCTGGGGGTCATGCTTCCAGAATGTGCATCTGATTGGAATTTTCAGAATGTCCAGGGTTCGAGCTTCCGGAATGTATATCTGATAAGAATGTTTCAGAAGTCTGGGGGTCATGCTTCCAGAATGTGCATCTGATTGGAATTTCAGAATGTCCGGGGTTCGAGCTTCCAGAATGTATATCTGATAAGAATGTTTCAGAAGTCTGGGGGTCATGCTTCCAGAATGTGCATCTGATTGGAATTTTCAGAATGTCCGGGGGTCGAGCTTCGGGAATGTATATCTGATAAGATCGATTTGTTGATGATATTCGTCTGCTTGGGAACTTACCTGAAAGACAAAGTTAGCAGCATGCAATGCCATGATGCATGTATTTATGTGACGAGTCTTTCAAAATTGTTATGTATGAATTTATTATGAGGTAATGTATGCGATGTATGAATATATGATGTATGACTTATGCTATTTAGAGTTTTTTGAGAAGATAAATCTCTGTATCATTGTGATTTTGATGTTTGATCTTGTCTTGGAGATGCCCAGCTGGAGATTTATGATCTTTGCTTGATGCACCCTGATTGGGAATAAAAGATATTAGTGAACCATGTTTGGAGAAGAGCGAAGTGTTGAGAAACTGGTAGTGTTGAAGATGTAAACTCTGTTGGAGCCATGTCTTTGTCGGGACGAGAACATTTGAAGATATCTTCTTAATGATTACTCTGTGGGGATGTGATTTTGTGAAACCGGCTTTGTGGGGAGACATGGATGTCTTGAAAGTTGCCCCAAGTATTATAGTAACTACCATTCATGGATTTGATTAGAACATACCACTGAGTATTGATCAAGATGTCAGACCGGACTTGCATAGATTTGCCCCTGTTAGCAGGAACTTTGGAAAGATTTGTTAGAACAAGATTTGTTCTGATCAATATTCTTAGTTTTGATGATAACAAGGATATGAATTTTGTGTGAGATAATGTGGTACTCTAATACACTGCAATTTCCCTTTTCAGGAAATATATAAAGAGTATGCACAAATCAGCGCTCAGAAGCTTTGACTCAGAAGGTTCAGCATGCAACATCAGAACATGGTCTGGCAAGACATCAGAAGATGGTCAAGCAGAATCAGAACATGGGTCTATGGAAGCATCAGAAGAACTTGAGATCAGAAGCAGAAGCACTGAAGTTCTCATGGTATCACGCTCAGAAGCCCTTCAAGGTCAGAAGACAAGAAGATGCTTTGCACCAAGCTGTTTGACTCTGATGATATTCAAACATCGTATACACAAACATCATATCAGAAGCAAGTACAAGATGGCAGGCTACGCTGACTGACAAAAGGAACGTTAGAAGCTATTAAAGGCAACGTCAGTAGACACAGCGTAAACAAGGCTCGAGGTAGTTGACAAAAGAGTGAAACATTAAATGCAATGCTGTACGGAATACGCAAAGCATTAAATGCTCCCAACGGTCATATTCTCAAGTGCCTATAAATATGAAGTTCTGATGAGAAGCAAGGTAACCGAATCTGCTGATAATTAACTTGCTGAAACGCTGTTCAAATCAAAGCTCTCAAACTTCATCTTCATCAAAGCTCACTACATTGCTGTTGTAATATTTTAGTGAGATAAAGCTTAAACTTTAAGAGAAATATCACTGTTGTGATTATAGCTTTTCAGAAGCATTGTAATACTCTTAGAATTTGATTACATTAATTTGTAAGTAACTAGAGTGATCAAGTGTGATCAGGATACTCTAGGAAGTCTTAGCTTGTGTCTAAGCAGTTGTAACTAGAGTGATCACGTGGTGGTCAGGATACTCTAGAAAGTCTTAGCTTGTGATTAAGCAATTGTTCCTAGAGTGATCAGGTTGTGATCAGGATACTCTAGAAGACTTAGTCGCGGGCTAAGTGGAAAACCATTGTAATCTGTTGAGATTAGTGGATTAAATCCTCAGGTGAGGTAAATCACTCCAAGGGGGTGGACTGGAGTAGTTTAGTTAACAACGAACCAGGATAAAAATAACTGTGCAATTTTTTTTTATCGTTCAAGTTTTTAAACTACACTTATTCAAACCCCCCCTTTCTAAGTGTTTTTCTATCCTTCAATTGGCATCAGAGCGCCGGTTCTAAGGTGCAAGCACTTAACCGTGTTTAGAAAAGATTCAGGAAGAGAAAAACGCTTCAGTAAAAGATGGCTGGTGAAATTCCAACAGACCCATCTGCATCTACATCTGGCTCTGCTGAGCAATACAACGGTAACAATGGTTATACTAGACCACCAGTATTTGATGGTGAAAACTTTGAATACTGGAAAGATAAACTGGAAAGTTACTTTCTTGGTCTAGATGGTGAACTATGGGATCTTCTGATGGATGGTTACAAACATCCAGTGAAAGCTAGTGGCGTAAGGCTTACAAGGCAAGAAATGAATGATGATCAGAAGAAGCATTTCAAGAATCATCATATATGTAGAACTGTTTTGCTGAATGCTATCTCTCATGTTGAGTATGAGAAGACATCTAACAGGGAAACGGCCTATGATATATATGAGTCATTGAAAATGACCCATGAGGGAAATGCTTAAGTCAAGGAGACTAAAGCTCTTGCTCTAATCCAGAGATATGAAGCCTTCAAGATGGAGGATGATGAAAACATTGAGAAGATGTTCTCAAGATTTCAAACGCTAACTGCTGGATTAAGAGTTCTGGATAAAGGCTACACCAAGGCTGATCATGTAAAGAAGATTATCAGAAGCTTACCCAGAAGATGGGGTCCAATGGTAACAGCATTCAAGATTGCAAAGAATCTGAATGAAGTTTCTTTGGAAGAGCTTATCAGTGCCTTGAGAAGCCATGAAATAGAGCTGGACGCAAACGAGCCTCAAAAGAAAGGTAAGTCTATTGCATTAAAATCTAATGTTAAAAAATGCACTAACGCTTTTCAGGCTAAAGAAGAAGATTCTGAAGAATCAGAATCAGAAGAAGAAGATGAACTGTCCATGATCTCCAGAAGGGTAAACCAACTCTGGAAGAGCAAGCAAAGGAAGTTCAGAGGCTTCAGAAGTTCAAAGAGATTTGAACGAGGAGAATCTTCTGGTGACAGAAGATCTGACAAGAAGAAGGCTGTCTGCTATGAGTGCAATGAGCCTGGACACTTCAAGAATGAATGTCCAAAACTTCAGAAGGAGAATCCCAAGAAGAAGTTTCATAAGAAGAAAGGTCTTATGGCAACATGGGATGATTCTGAATCAGAATCACAATTAGACTCTGAAGAAGAGCAAGCCAACTTCGCGCTGATGGCTACAGAAGATGATGGATCAGAATCTACATCAGAATCAGATTCTGAAGAGGTATTTTCTGAACTATCTAGAGAAGAGTTACTTTCCAGTTTAACAGAACTTCTGGAACTCAAGGCTCATCTTAGTATCAAATACAAAAAGCTGAAGAAGCAGTTTGAATTTGAGACTAAGAAGCTGGAAGTGGAAAATTCTGAACTGAAGGAAAAAGTTTTAAATCTATCCAAAGATAGTGGATCTCCTTCTGAAACAGAAAAATCCATTCCGAGTCTCAATCATATTCTGAAAGAATATAACTCGAGCTTCAGAAAGTTCTTATCTAGAAGTATTGGCAAAAGTCATCTTGCTTCTATGATATATGGAGTTTCTGGAAACAGAAGGTTTGGTTTTGGCTACGAGGGTGATACCTCACATAAATTTGAACCTATTGATGATCTGAAGATCACATACAAGCCATTGTATGATCAGTTCAAATATGACCATGCACATGATATTAGGCTCACTTCACATGCACAGAGTTTTAACACTGTTAACACCAAGAAGCATGTGACACATCCTAAGAAATATCATGCTGACAAACCTAAAGAATATCATGCTGTTCCTCCTGTTAAATATTATGCTAAACCCAAGTTCAATCAGAACTTGAGGATAACTAACAAGAAAGGACCTAAGAAATTGTGGGTACCTAAGGAGAAGATAATTTCTGTTGCAGATATCCTTGGCTGCAAAGAGGACAATAAGCAAAATGTCATGGTACCTGGACTCTGGGTGCTCGCGACACATGACGGGAAGAAGGTCTACATTCCAAGACCTGGTGCTTAAACCAGGTGGAGAAGTCAAGTTTGGAGGAGATCAGAAGGGCAAAATCATTGGCTCTGGAACAATAAGTATTGGTAACTCTCCTTCCATAACTAATGTACTTCTTGTAGAAGGATTAACGCATAACTTATTGTCCATAAGTCAATTAAGTGACAATGGTTATGATATAATCTTCAATCAAAAGTCTTGCAAGGCTGTAAGTCAGAAGGATGGCTCAATCCTATTTACAGGCAAGAGAAAGAACAACATTTATAAGATTGATCTTTCTGATCTTGAGAAGCAGAAGGTGACTTGTCTTATGTCTGTTTCTGAAGAGCAATGGGTCTAGCACAGAAGATTAGGACATGCTAGTTTGAGAAAGATTTCTCAGATTAACAAACTAAATCTGGTCAGAGGACTCCCAAATCTGAAATACAAATCAGATGCTCTTTGTGAAGCATGTCAGAAGGGCAAGTTCTCCAAACCTGCATTCAAGTCTAAGAATGTTGTGTCTACCTCAAGGCCGTTAGAACTCTTGCACATTGATCTGTTTGGCCCAGTCTAAACAGCATCTATAAGAGAGAAGAAATATGGATTAGTTATCGTTGATGATTATAGCCGCTGGACATGGGTAAAGTTCTTAAAACACAAGGATGAGTCTCATTCAGTGTTCTTTGAATTCTGCACTCAGATCCAATCTGAGAAGGAGTGCAAGATCATTAAGGTCAAAAGTGATCATGGTGGCGAATTTGAGAACAGATTCTTTGAGAAATTCTTCAAAGAAAATGGTATTGCCCATGATTTCTCTTGTCCTAGAACTCCACAGCAAAATGGAGTTGTAGAGCGAAAGAATAGGACTCTACAAGAAATGGCCAGAACCATGATCAATGAAACCAATATGGCTAAGCATTTCTAGGCAGAAGCAATAAACACTGCGTGTTATATTCAGAATAGAATCTCTATAAGACCTATTCTAAACAAGACTCCTTATGAATTGTGGAAGAACAGAAAGCCCAACATTTCATATTTCCATCCTTTTGGATGTGTATGTTTTATTCTGAATACTAAACATCATCTTGGTAAGTTTGATTCTAAAGCACAAAAATGTTTCCTTCTTGGATATTCTGAACGCTCTAAAGGCTACAGAGTATACAATACTGAAACATTGATTGTAGAAGAGTCAATCAATATCAGGTTTGATGATAAGCTTGGTCTTGAAAAACCAAAGCAGTTTGAGAATTTTGCAGATTTTGATATTGATATATCATAAGCAGTATAACCAAGAAGCAAAGCTGCAGAAGCTGATGGTCTCAGAAGCAATGGATCAGAAGATCAAGTTGCTGCATCTTTAGAGAATCTCAGGATTTCTGAAGAGCCAACAGTCAGAAGATCACCCAGACTTGCATCAGCTCATTCAGAAGATGTGATCCTTGGGAAGAAAGATGATCATATCAGAACAAGATCCTTTCTAAAGAATGACTATCAGAAGTAGTGATCAGAATCAGAAGATGTACAGTTTTTTCAAAACAACACAGCTGTCATCTATGAGTTTCTGAAATTGAATGCGTGTCTGTACGGTTAGTACAAACGTGCAGTTGAAAAGATGCTGACCTAGGTAACTGTGTTAAATCTTTTCATTTACCATGTTCTCTCTCCAAATGTCATTTCTCATTAAATGCATAATGATGGTTTTTTTAATCAATTTCTTTCAAAACAGTTTTCTTTCTTTATTTTTTTTTCAAATCGTTTAAATAACCCGCTTCATCTTCATTTCTTCTTTTCCCTCTTTTTACTTCTCTCTCTCTCTCTCTCTGTGCATTCATTGTCATCTTCGTTTGCTCTCTCTCTCTCTCTCTCATTATCTGAATTTCGCATAAACCCTAGTTTATTCATCTTCAACCCAGCATTCACCATGAATCCATCTTCAAGTTCCTCTCAACTAGCATTCAACAGACAAGAGGTTACTCCACTGAAAACTTGCTCCATTCCTCCATCAGAAATGGATGTGCTGTATGAGTCTCCGGTGGACTTTGAAAACTTGGGTGCATATGGTTTCAGATTTAATGCTAAGACCATGGAACAAGGATGGTCGAACTACTTGAAGAGATTGGTTGGACCAATCTATCCGGCCCTTGTGAAAGATTTCTGGGCACATGCAACCGTTACTCCAACCGCTATTCTCTCCTTCGTGCTAGGGCATGAAGTTGTAATAACTGAAGACTTAATCAGAAAGCTGTACAACCTTGAAGATAAAGAGGGTGTTACTGGTCCTATTGCTGGAAGGGTTAGTTGGTCCCAGATTGAGAGACAAATCTCTTGTGTCACCGGACTTGAGGCTAACTTTACACGTACTTTAAAGCCTTTCTATCAGGTTTGGGCTGCGATCATTATGGGATCTCTTCACCATAGAAGAAAGTCATTCTCCTCCACCTTCATCAATCCTGACCAGAAGTACACTCTCTTCTGCATCGGGCAAAGGATTGAACTCAACATCTCCAACATTCTCTTTGAAAATCTGAAGTTGGTTGTTGAAGAATCAAGGGATGAAGAGCGTGTGAAGTATCCTCATCTTCAAAGGAATACTATTCCTTTCAGCAGAATGATCTCAGACATTCTGATTGAAAGTGATCTGATGAATTCTCTGAAGACTTGTGGGCCGTCTGACTTCTTTAGAGTCATCCAAGGTGTTATCTTCAATGGTCTTGACTTGGTGAGAATGGAACTGGTCCCGGAGATAGTTTCCGTTCCTTCTGGTTTCTCTGATGGTCCTTTCAGAAGAATTACTGTTGAAGGCTTCTCAACCTTGTTTCAAGCTGAACTGGTCAAGGCTGTTAAATTCTATTTGGAGGCTTCTGTGAGAAATTCATCGTCTATTGATCCTGCATGGATTCGTGGAAGAGTTCTTCCTTCTCAAGCTGATCTCAAGAAGGAGGATAAGAAGAAGCGAGAGAAAAGGCTAAAGAGAAAGGCTGCAGAAGAAGCTGTCAAGAGAGAAACAAGGCAGAAGGTCACTTATGACCCTCTTAAGGTTGATTCATTTGAAGCAATCAGAACAGGTAACTTCTCCAAGCAAGTGTACCAACCTCCACCTATCCAACCTTCCCCTTCTGAACCTCAAAATATCCTTATCTCTACAAATATTCCTCAATCACCTCCTCCTACACAAACTCCTACCCCCATATCACCTTTACCAAATAGCTTGCAAACACCATCATCTTCTCAAGTTCTCAACCCTACTCCCTTAACTACCATCCTTTCCACACCTACAGATATACCTTTCTCATCAACCTCTTTCGCTGATATTCCCTCTTCCTCAACCACTGCACCTTCACCTTCTCTATCCCATCCCTTACCTACTAGAAAATCCAACCCTTACTGCCTTCTCTACCCTGACTACAAATTCACCTTCAATCCACCTGAACCTGAACCCCATATCTACCTGGAGCTGTTCAGACATGAGGTGATTAGCAGTCTAGACCTTCTGAAGGATGCCTTTCTAAATGGTCTGGATGATGTTTCTACAAGAAATCTCTGGAGAAGCTTTTGCCAGGATTTTCAAGTAGGAGCAATGGGAGTACAGAAGAGACTAGTGGCTGCTGCCCCTGGTTACCTTCTGGAGGGTGGTAATGGTATATACTACCATCCTCTCAGAAATTGTGTTGCTGTTGAGGAGAAGCCGTTTGTGGACAAATTGGAAGAAGCAAGACTGGCTGCTGCATTGGAAGCTAACCCTTGCAGAGAAATTGTGGTTTGGAAACCTCATTTCTTTGTCTTGGTTGGAGACTTCAAGACTCTCTTTAACTTTCTAAGGGAAAACCCTTCTAAGAAAGACCCAAGCTTGGTCATTCCAGAAGTTGTTGACCCACCAGAAGTTGAAGGTCCTTCTGCTCCTAGGAATCTTGCTGCCATTCTTCAGGCTCTTGCGAATGGAGATTCTGAGGTTCCTGCTGCAGAGTATGGAGATGCTTCTATGCAAGAAGCAGACGCTGAAGATCATGTTGATGAAACCATTCCTGTTGAGGAAAATCCTGCAAATGATCTGACTATGGAAGCTACGGATCACAATGCCATCCCTGTGGATAGAAGCAGTGAAGCTTCTTCTGATGAACCTTCCCGTCTTGCAAGGACTCTAGAAGTTATTCAGAAGAACCAGGATGAGCAAAGCTCAGTCATTGCTGAGTTTAGAGCTTTCATGGAGAGGCAGAATGAGCACAACAATGGGGATCAAGATATGCTGGCCAAGATCTTGTCGAAGCTAGGGTCATCTTAGATTGAGTCTTAGTTGTTTTGTTTTCGTTTTTTGCTTTGCTGCATCTGTTTTTGTGCATCTTCTCTTGCTTATCCTCTTGTACTTCTGTACTTCTGTCTTCTTGAGCCTAAATGAAAATTATCTGTTTCTTCCATCTGTTTCCTTTTGTTTTTCATCTGAATCTTTTATGTTTTTGATGTTATGACAAAAAGGGGGAGAATATATGTGATAAATGATCTGATTAATATTATCAGTTACCGGGTAAAAAGGCCCCACATTTCTAACAGAACTTGCAAAGTTCTACGCTTTAAGTTTTGTTATTGCAGGAATTGAAGATCCTCTTCAAGGAGAAGCAATTCTAAAGAATCAAACTCTTGGATTCTTGAAGCAAGCTGAGTGCTATGAAGCTTCAGAATCAGAAGCAAGAAGCAAGAAGGAAGAATGTTCAGATATTCTGATGATAGAATATGCTCTGAAACATTATGTCCATTTGTTCTGATACATATTATGTGGCTCTGATACATATTATATGTTCTAACTCATTCATGCTGACTTTTGTCGTTTAGCTTTGTTTTGTAACATTTCAGGATGTAGAGATGCTCTGATGATGCTCTGGTACATTCAACAATGTTCTGATACAATCTAGCATGAAGTGATGTAAGAAGAAATTCAAGCTCTGAAGCTGTCCTGATGGAAGCAAGAATCAGAAGCTGTGAATGTTCTGAAGATCAAAGAAATTCAAGTTCTGAAGCTGTCCGATGGAAGCAAGAATCAGAAGCTGTGAATGTTCTGAAGATCAAAGAAATTCAAGTTCTGAAGCTGTCCGATGGAAGCAAGAATCAGAAGCTGTGAATGTTCTGAAGCTGTCCTATGGAAGCAAGAATCAGAAGTCATGAATGTTCTGAAGATCAAGCACTGTGAACGTCTCTACTGAAATACTCAGGGAAGTCTTTTATTATTAAAATTCTTCTAGCATTAATTTCAGGGGGAGATTATTTATCTCAGGGGGAGATTGTAAATCTCAGGGGGAGACATATTCACATGCTTATGCTTTAGCTGTGTAATTGTCTTTAGCCGTCTGCTCTTTCTGATCGCAAATTCATATCATTTATATATGTTTTTGTCATCATCAAAAAGGGGGAGATTGTAAGAACAAGATTTGATCTGATCAATATTCTTAGTTTTGATGATAACAAGGATATGAATTTTGTGTGAGATAATGTGGTACTCTAATACACTGCAATTTCCCTTTTCAGGAAATATATAAAGAGTATGCACAAATCAGCGCTCAGAAGCTTTGACTCAGAAGGTTCAGCATGCAACATCAGAACATGGTCTGGCAAGACATCAGAAGATGGTCAAGCAGAATCAGAACATGGGTCTATGGAAGCATCAGAAGAACTTGAGATCAGAAGTAGAAGCACTGAAGTTCTCATGGTATCACGCTCAGAAGCACTTCAAGGTCAGAAGACAAGAAGATGCTTTGCACCAAGCTGTTTGACTCTGATGATATTCAAACGTCGTATACACAAACATCAGATCAGAAGCAAGTACAAGATGGCAGGCTACGCTAACTGACAAAAGGAACGTTAGAAGCTATTAAAGGCAACGTCAGTAGACACAGCTTAAACAAGGCTCGAGGTAGTTGACAAAAGAATGAAACATTAAATGCAATGCTGTACGGAATACGCAAAGCATTAAACGCTCCCAACGGCCATCTTCTCAAGTGCCTATAAATATGAAGTTCTGATGAGAAGCAAGGTAACTGAATCTGCTGATAATTAACTTGCTGAAACGCTGTTCAAATCAAAGCTCTCAAACTTCATCTTCTTCAAAGCTCACTACATTGCTGTTGTAATATTTTAGTGAGATAAAGCTTAAACTTTAAGAGAAATATCACTGTTGTGATTATAGCTTTTCAGAAGCATTGTAATACTCTTAGAATTTGATTACATTAATTTATAAGTAACTAGAGTGATCAAGTGTGATCAGGATACTCTAGGAAGTCTTAGCTTGTGTCTAAACAGTTGTAACTAGAGTGATCACGTGGTGGTCAGGATACTCTAGAAAGTCTTAGCTTGTGTCTAAGAAATTGTTCCTAGAGTGATCAGGTTGTGATCAGGATACTCTAGAAGACTTAGTCGCGGGCTAAGTGGAAAACCATTGTAATCTGTTGAGATTAGTGGATTAAATCCTCAGATGAGGTAAATCACTCCAAGGGGGTGGACTGGAGTAGTTTAGTTAACAACGAACCAGGATAAAAATAACTGTGCAATTTGTTTTTATCGTTCAAGTTTTTAAACTACACTTATTCAAACCCCCCCTTTCTAAGTGTTTTTCTATCCTTCAAGATTCGCCTCGCGAGGACTTTATGAGATGTGCACTATGGGCAACATGCACTTAGTAATCATAATCTTAGGACGACGCCCCTGACTGTTTTTGCTTTTGAGAGATTCTCGGACTCTTGACTTGATTGCCCCAGATTGACTGGATAGACCGTGTCATGCCCCTTGTATACGTTGACTTCTAGTCAATTGAGTTAATTGTAAGAGATATTGTTGCTGAAATAGTTTTGTCTGTCGGGATGACCTTTAGTCATTAGTCATACCCTATGCAAGTTCTTTCTGATGCTAACATTTGAAATTATGTAGCAGAATATGTTTAATAGTGAATTCATGAGATGGAATGCATATGTTTGTCTTGAGTTTTTGAAAAACATTAAAACAAGAGATGTAAAAGCGTGATATTTATAAAACGTGATGTTTGTAAAGAACAGGGTATCAACTCGGTATTTGTGGTAAACCTTAAGGAGTCGGGATACCTTTGTTGTGACAGTATGCTTTCGAACTAACCATGCTTCAGTTAGGACTTTCAAGGGTTGTAACGTGGCTTGGTTCACGGTTTAAGAAACAAAGGATAAAGGCTCAAAATTTGATTGTACCCACCCCTCTTCGTGATGATCTTCAGTCTTAAGCTCAGTTATTTCAACTTATGCATTCAGGTTCCAAGAGACTTTTGGATTTGTACCTTTGATAATGATGATGGTTCACAAGCAAAGAGAACTTTTGAGATGGCAGTCACTTCTTCCTTTTGATAGTCACAACATTGTGTTGTTCAGGAATTTATTGACTTCTCTTTTTTCATCTTTTTGATATCCCTAAATTTTGCCTGAACTGTCTATTTTGGAGCTTACAGTCAGCGGGATGCCTTGATTTTTGCCTAAGTCTTCTTTTTGATTTTTGACTTAGCAGGCTTTTCTTTGTATATATGTTTTTTCATTTTTTTTTGAAAGATATTGACTGCTTTGCTTAATGATTGATGAACCATCATTAGCTTTTGATTGACATCTCCCACACTTCTTTGATGTGTGCGGATGAACGCTTGTGATTGAAATCTTTGTTGAAAGGTGTACTAAATGATTCTTCTTAAAATAGAATGCATAGCCAAATTAACTGAGAATTACCCTGCCCAAGGTTATGATCAAGGTTTTTAATTAGTACAAGAAAGAAACTTCTACTTCTTAGGCTTAAAAAGGATTGACGAGGGATTATCATGCTTATATCTCCACTATTTAGGAATTGAAACAATGCATGTACATCGTCAGCATAGTTTGCTCAAAAGCATACTGTATGAGATTGCGGTATCGTTTTCGTCATCCTCCCTTAAAAGGCTTACAGCTTAGCAGGAGTTGAATAGAACATATGCAAAGTAAAGACACAATTTAAAATGAGTGATAGCGAAATAAATTATTCAAGACAAACATATGCAATGCACTGATGATGATTATTAAAATAGATAATGTCTATCATAAGTCGAATGTTTAAACAAACAGAAAAAGAAATTGCAGTTGAAAGTAAAACTAATGATCTTAAAGTACATCCTTCTAGCCATCCACCGCATTAGCACTCTTGTTGTGATTAGGCATGGGAGCAGTGATCCCGTTGGGAGTTGCAGGAGGATCGAACTTGATTTCTCCGACATCGATCATGTCTTGGATCTTATTCTTCAATGTCCAGCAATTGTCAGTGTCATGTCCCGGACTATTGGAGTGATATGCACATCTCGCGTTGGGATTATAGCGAGGGGAGGAAGTGTTGGGATTTGGATGAGGAGCTATCTGTATAAGTAGCTTTGCTTTCAACAAGTGTTGTAGTGCTTGAGTCAAAGACATGTTGATCTTTGTGAATTGTCTTTTGGATGCGCTTTGTTTACGTTGGTTGTTTTGTTGTTGTATCGATGCTTGATTAGAGACCAAAATTGCCCCAACAACGTCAGATTCATTCCTCCCATTGTATGAACTTTTTACAGTACCGGAAGAAGTAGCCACCTGAATTTTTCCGCTTCGGATACCACTTTCAACACGCTCTCCAGTCAGTATAAGCTCAGTGAATCCAGATGATGAACTTCCCAGCAAATGACTATAGAACGGCCCAGTCAGCGTACCCATGAACATTTCTACCAATTCCCTATCAGTCAGAGAAGGTTGAACTCTCCCAGCTAAATCTCTCCACTTCTGAGCATACTCCTTGAAACTTTCTTTGGGTCCCATAGACATGCTTTGTAGTTGCATGCGAGTTGGTGCAAGATCGGAATTATATTGATATTGCTTATAGAAAGCGACGACCAAGTCTTCCCAAGTACGGATGTTGGCACCCTCCAGTTGATAATACCACTCTAGTTGAGTCCCAGACAGACTCTCTTGGAAGAAATGGATCCACAGCCTCTTATCTCCAGTATGAGGTTGGATCTTCCTCACATACGATCTCAAGTGCATCTTTGGACAAGAGATTCCATCATACTTGGCAAATGTGGGAGTCTTGAATTTGGGAGGAATGACGACTCCAGGGATGAGTCCCAGCTCTTCAAAATCCAACCCAGGCACCTTCTGAATTTCCACACTTCTCAGACGCTCTTCCAGTAGCCTATACTTCTCATCAGATTCATCCTCGTCATGGTAATAGTTCTCTTCATCGTCGTCTTGACCCTCAGAGTCCTCATTACTTCCAGCATTGTTCTTGACACTGATGTTCTCATCTTCTTCTTCTTCCTCGTCTTTGGGAATTTGAGTTTCTTCGGCTTTCTTAGGACGGCCTTTGAACCTTCTTCCCAGGTTGATCACTCCTTTGGGTTTCTGAGTCTTCGTCTTCTTAGTCAGGAGAGCTTTCAGTTCATCTTGCCCCTTGGACAAGTTCAGGATCAAGGCTTGAAATTCAGCATTCTGAGTTTGGAGATTCTTGACATATTGTTCGAGATCCATCTTTCTTACTGAAATAAACAGCATAAAGATGAGGCATTTGTTTTTATGAAACCTGTGATGCGATGTTTATGAATGATATGATTATGCGTATGCAATGTTCTCAAGGAGTTAAAGGATTTTTAACACATTTTAAAAAGAAAATAGAAACAAAACAAATTAATTATTTTAATTAGAAACCAATGTTTTTGAAGTTACATCAAAGAAATACTAAAAAAATAATAAATAAAATAAATAAATCATTCTTCAAGCCGACACTTCCTCTTCAATCCTCTGATTTCTTCTTTATGGGCTTTGACCATCTCGTTCTTTTCTTGAATAAGCCTATCAATCTCTCGCTCCCATGATTGTATTTGATCAGGTGAGATAAAGTCTTCAATCTTCCACTTGCGAGAGAAATAGTCAAGCATGCTATCTCGTTCTTTAGCATTAGCCACTAATACTGCTTTTTCTGCCTCAACCTCTTGTAGACATTTTTCAAGATCAGCCTTTTCTTGTCTTAAATGAGCAACGGTGGCAGCAAGGTCTTCTTTCGGAGCGGGTATATAAGGCTCCACTTCTACGTGAACCTCTGGAGGAGTGATTCTTGGGACAACAGGTGTGTCAGATGGATATGGTATGCCAAACTCGACGACTCGGTCATAAATCCATTTAAAGTAAAGATCTGAAGGAGTATGGACCCTTGTTCCCAAATCTCTTGCACCTACCTTTTTTACTTCGTACCAAGCTTTAATGAAACGCTTCTTCCTTTCGGTTGTACCTGAACCATAGTTGAAACTTTCCGCACTAAGATATATGGAGCGAGGCTTATCTTTCAAAGAAAAACCAAACTGATGTCGAGCAAGTATAGGATTATAAGTAATTCCTCCTTGGGTGCCAAGAAGAGGCACATTAGGAAACTCTCCACAGTGATCAAATAACTGAACTCCCTCGAACTCTTTTGGATACCAAATGATGTCATCATATGAAAGTTTCATAATCCTCTGGATCCAAGTTAAACCTTCTTCATTCTTTATTGCTGATCGAGGTAAGTGAGAAATAAACCACTTATGCAGGAGGGGAATGCATCCTAGAACACAACCTCATCTCTTTGTCACTCTGGCATTGATGGAATGCAATAGATCACCAAGTAGAGTAGGAACATGATTCTTGCTAAGGAAGATTTTGATAGCAGCTCTATCAACAACTTTGTCGCAACGGTGAAACAGAACTTGTCCATATATCAACAGAGTTAGAACACTTTCCAAGGCATCCATGCTTAGAGCTTCAGCAAAGATCTTGGCTTTCTCGCATAAGAAATCCACGGGTATCCCAGAATAGTCTCTTTTATTGATCCAAACCTCGTTGATTTCTGATCATGGCAGGTGTAAAGCAGCAGCAATGTCTTCCAACTTAGGACCTCCTTCCTCACCATTGTAAGGGATTTGATCAGGTATGGAGATGTCCATTATATGAGAAAATTCTTCCAACGTAGGTACCAGTTGAAAATCTCTATAAGTAAAACAATGGAGAAGAGGATCATAAAACTGCATCATAGAGTTGAGGAGAGCTTCATCCACTTTGGTTCGCATTAAGCTTATCAGTTTGTTGAGAGGCTCGGAAAGAACGAGAGAACCAGTAATATCATCACATAAGAGTCTCAATGTAGTAGGTACTTTCTTGAAATTGAGGAAGAAAGGCTTTCGGATGAGAATTCCCATATTCAAATAACCTACAAAAAAAATTATGGTTAAAAGACCTTTTTCTCCTTGAGACGGGTTAGCCATGTCATGAATGCATGTATGCATGATGCATCACAGAAAAACAAATCCACACAAATCACACAATTTTTGGCTTAAGGCTTGCATGAAGTTTGATCAGGTGTCCTTCCCAAGGGCATTTCTATGGATAAGGAGATTTCAGCAACAGGTTCTACAAGTTATTCAGAATTGTCAGCCCTTCTAAAGCACCCTCGGACATGATGCATTTGCACCATGCAATGATACTTTGAGAAAGAACCTATCTGAATTGTAGCATCGGGTAGAGACTAGTTCTTAACATTTGTCAAGAGTAGTCGAAAGTCGCCACCGACTTTTATTTTATCCAAACAAGTTAGAAAGGCTAAAAGAAACAGGAAAAACCTTTTAAATAAAATAGGGTTCGGGGGGTAATTATGCAAAGGGAAGGTGTAAGGCACCCTTTGCATCCATGGTTTTCCATGGGCTCTTAATTGCTTTGCTCTTTGTTTTTTTTATAGAAAAAGTAGAAGAAAAGAATAGGGACTTTAGCTCGTGAATGAGCGTAGCCCTTTTGAAGAATTATGAGAAAGAATATAACAAAGGTTTAGGGCAAAGCAATTAGGGGCAATTACCTTAAAGTTTTGAAAATGAGATTCTTTTAGCCTTTCAGAGTGAAAGGGTCTATCCTTGCCACAAGAGGGCAGGAAGCCTTTCGTTTGGAGGTTGAAGGGTCATCGCGTTATCATTCGCCACAAGACTGACCCATGCCATAGAGAGGCAGGTAGTCTAAGGGAAGGATCAGAATAGCCTTTTTCGTAGGCAGCCAGAGGATACCTCAGCCTTTTCGAAGGCAACTTTTGAGGGTCGAGATCATGTGTATCGAAGGCAGCATCATTAGGGACCATGATCTTTAATCGAGGCAACATGGCTGAGATATCCTTGTATTCGAGGGACTGGCTATTCTGCAAAGAAACACAAGGCAACAAGGCAACAGGCAACAGAGAGGTTTACCCAAAAGTATGCACCAATCACGTGATTATGTTCAGTTATGTTATCTTATAAAATTACGTGATGCTAATTCAATTAATAAGTTGCACTCCCTAGAATTACTAACCACGCAGTTTAATATAAACAGTAATACGGGGAAGGGAAATTGTAACCAGCGAAGAGAGGGGAATTGAAACCAGCGGGATAAAATAAATGGGTTTGAAACAAGTAATAATTGAGTACAGGGTTTAGGGTTACCAATGTTCGTAGCTTTGGCAACTTGACAAACCCTGAAAAGGTAAAAAATAAACAAAAATAGGGTGAGTGCATTTATCGGTTCAGGGGCAAACGAACATTAACCCTAAAGTAAGAAGATAACGAATTTAAGAATGAATAAATAAATGAAAGATACTTAGCTTTGCCTTTGATCTGATATGGTTGGCGATCGGAGGGAAGCCTCGGAGGTAACCCTAAAAAATGGCAAAGGCGGAAGGAAATAGAAGGAGGAGTGAGTGTATGAATAGTTCAAAAAATATAAAAGGGTAAACCCTAAAATCAAAAGGAAACCAAATAAACTTTGAAAATAAAAGAATCGGATACTTAGCATCGTATTTGACGTGGCACGTAGTCGGAAGGCACTTGAAGGATAACCCTGAAAAGGCATAGGAAAATAAAACATATTCAGTGTAGAGCAAACCCTAATTAGGATTCAAATTGAGTGTAATGGCAAATTGATTTAATTAATTATTGGTCTTGCGACCTAATTAATTAAATCGGGATAAAAAAAAATTAAATCGAGTGTAAACATAATTTTAGTAATTTTTTGGAATTAAAATACAATAAGTACGAATTTTTGGAATATATGAGCAATTTAAATATTAAATAAAAGGAGAATAAATAATTATATAATTAAAATAATAAATATTGAATGTATAAATAAATGAATTAAAAGAAATAAATAATAAAATAAATAAATAGAAAACATAAAAGAAAATTATTTAAAGGATATACATTTATTAAAGAAAATAAATAAAAATAAATGTTGTTCTTAATAAAAAGGGTTTTTAAAATAATATATATAGTTTTTTATAAATAAAAGAAACAAATAAATAAATATAAAAATAAATAAGCATTATGCAATAAAAAAGAAAAAAAATTAGAATTTTCTTAGCTTTTATTCCATGCAGCGCACGCGTGGAGGATGATGGTGGGTATGCAGATCCTGGTACGTTGGATTGGATGGGTTGAAGATCAAGTGGCTGGCAGACGAGGATGCACCGTTCCTGAGTGAACCAAACCGTACCGGATCCAAGGACTCCTCATAAACGCGCGCGCGCTCTATTCCGTTTGAATCAGCCAATGGCATGACGACACGAAGTCGTCTTCTCCATCAACGTCTGCAACTCCTGCTAGGATTTAGCTACGGTTTTTGGCTCGTAGCGTTTGAACCTGCAAATCACCAAAATACATATGTGCAACAGAAATTTGTCGCGAGGGTACCCGCGTGTTCGTCCAAGGTTCCTAAACACGATAGGCTTCATAGTTTCGTCTGATTTTACTCAGAGAGAAACCCCAAATCGAAGGTAATAACCCTAACCATGGTGGTACGTTTATCATAGCACAGAAACCTAATTAATGCTCCAGAATCCATTAATACCTCACAAAAAAATACATATACGCAAACAAAAACAGTTAACGATGTATGAATGAGAGTAATCGAGTGATTTTAAGATGATGCAAACCGTGATGAATTGGTGATCGTTTGTAATGCTTCAAGGCCTTTGATCGGTTGGGATAGCTTCCTGAGACTCCAAGGAAGATGTCTGGATCCACAGGAATCTTTGAAACGTGTTGCACTTGTGAATTCAAGTTTGAATTTTGGCTTTGAACTTTAATGGCTCGGTTAGGGTTCTTGGTGCAGAATTTTTTTTTCTCAAGGGTTTGGTTGTGTTATGTATTTATAGGAGAATGTTTTAGGTTAGTTATTTTAGAGAAAATCTCATTCAATCTTTGATTTTCAAATTTGAAAAATATGGCACATGAATGTTTCTATTTTAATCCAATTTTCAATCTTTCGTACACCAATCTTGCTTTCACGAAATTATATTGATACTTTGGTGTAAATATAGATTGGATTTGATTGGAGAGAGATCCTTACCAAAATATTTGATTTTCATGATTTATATAAATTAATTATCATATTTAAATGATCAAAATAAATTATATAAAATCAAATAAAAGCCAAAATTTCGTGGGGATTAGGTTTGAGGCCTTAGATGACTTGTGGATCAATATTGAATCAAAATAACTTGGGCCCATTTGCAAAAATATCCAAATTCTTTCACATTTTTCTCTCCAAAATAGCCCAACTTTGACAAGGTCTACCTCTCTCAATTTCTGAGGTATGGGAGTGTTCTAAGACTTTTTAGAAACCTTAGAGAGTCCTCTAACCAGTGTCTTTGGTATCACATCAAAATTATTTTCCATGCTCCTTATATGTCCTTTTGAAAAAAATGACTTTTTATTGATTTTTGAAAAGGACCTATAATGTTTTAGTCCCTATCTCTTGAATGAAGCATTTTTAGACTTGGCATGTGATAGACAAAGTTGTAGAGAATCAAATTTCCTTCAAAATAAGCTTTGGATGGAAAATTTCTGATGTTCCATGTGTGAGTTATGGCTGGTCAAAGTTCAGTTGACTTTCTCCTATACAAACCCTAATTTAGAAACTTTTGGATTTGTTGATTTCTGATCTCTCCTTGACGAACCATGATCAATTATTGATCAAATGGTGAATGACACTTCCATGGAAGGATGTTGACAAAAAAATCAGGAGTTTTGACTGTATTTTGACCCCAGTTGACTTTCAGGTCAACCTAGTCGACTGTTGACTTTCTAAACGTTTGAATGACCAATCTTTTAAACTGAGACTTGATACTTGTCATAGAGGTAATGTGAGATGTTTTGAGCCATATGGGATGCCTTGGAGCTATTGATTCATTGATTTTCCTTTGAACAAACCAAACCCTAGTTTCTGAGCCTTGTATAGGAGAATGTGTCTTTGAGCTTTATGTATTGATTTGAATTTGTATAAGAGAAATAGTATGGGCAAATTTTGGGGTATGACATGTGTGTTTTGTTGAATTGTTTGAATATAATACAATTGGGTGAATGATATAACTATGATATGTTATTATTTACGATGCAATAATATTTGTTAATTGCGATGAGACTCACCCTTACATGTTGTTATTTTCAGATTGAGGTAGCAGATTTCCGACTTAGTGAGGATTAGCTCATGAGTCAGTGCGTTTTAGTTAGCGTCAAGTGTCATGCTCTGATATAGTGTAACACTGGGGGACGTGATGTTTTGAGTTTATATTTTATAACTCTAATTGTTTGTTTTGAGTTTGAGGGAATAATGTTTTAAAAGATGTTGAACTTATCTGTATGATTTAAATTCCGCTGTGTTGTCATGAGTTATTGTGTATTATGATGAATTCCTCAGTGAACGCATGACAATGACATTCGATATTTATTTTAAATATGAATTGTGGCACCCTTGTTTCATGTTACTCTAAAATATTTATTTAATTGTTGTGGGGTTTAGAAAGGTGTTACAATAGTGGTAATAGAGCATAGTCGATCGTTGTGACCAGAGTCTTGTGTCAGTCTTCCTTGTGTGTATACGACTATGTACAAGTTAACTAGTCGATACTTTTGTTCTGATTGGATTGGTTGTGATTTAAGCAGAACAATGGCTGGAAGAGGTGGAAGAAACGACGATGCTATCACTGAGGCTCTGGGCATGATTGCTGGTGTGCTAGGAGGGAATGCAAATGGAGATGGGATTGGTACTGACAGGCAATTGGGGAATTTTCAGAGGGACAATCCTCCGTTGTTCAAGGGCACACATGATCCCGAAGGTGCTCAGAAGTGGTTAAAGGAGATCGAGAGGATTTTCAGAGTCATTGATTGTGCTGAGAATCTGAAGGTGAGGTATGGTACGCATATGTTGTCCGAAGAAGCTGATGACTGGTGGATGGCCAATAGAGATGAACTTGAAGCTGCTGGTGTAGCAATTACTTGGGCTGTGTTCAAGAGAGAATTCCTGAGAAGGTACTTTCCTGAAGATGTTCGGGCAGGAAAGAGGTCAAATTTTTGGAGCTGACTCAAGGTAATATAACGGTACCAGAGTATGCTTCAAAGTTTGTCGAGTTGGTGAAGTACTACGTTCACTACAACAATGATGAAGCTAGTGAATTCTCAAAGTGTATCAAATTTGAGAATGGTCTGCGTGATGAGATCAAGCAAGGTATCAGGTACCAGAGGATTTGGAAATTTGTCGATTTGGTGGACTGTAGCAGGATCTTCGAAGAGGATAACATTAAGCTGAAGGCATCTCACTCTCCCGAGTTGGTTGACAAGAAAGGTAGGAAGCCTATGGACAGAGGTAAGCCATATGGTAGAGGAAATCCTAAAGCTGGTGATTGGAAGAAGCCTAGTGGGGGAGACTCCAGTGCTTTTGTCAGGTGCTACAATTGTGGCGAAATTGGACATCGTAAGAATGACTGCAAGCTTGATCAGAAGAAGTGTTTCAAGTGTGATAAAGTGGGCCATGTTGCTGCTGATTTTGAGAAGAAGGTTGTGACTTGCTACAACTGTTGTGAAGAAGGTCACATTAGCCCACAGTGTCCTAAGCCAAAGAAGAATCAGTCTGGTGGAAAGGTCTTTGCTTTGTCTGGGTCAGAGACTACTCCGGAAGATTGATTGATTAAAGGTACGTGTTTTATCCATGGCACACCTTTAATTGCAATTATTGATACTGGAGAAACACATTCATTTATTTCGTTGGATTGTGCTAAAAGATTGGGATTAGAAATATCTGATATTAATGGAAGTATGGTTAATGATACTCATGCGTCGGGTTCAGTAACTACTTCTTCTGCTTGTTTGAATTGTCCGGTCGATATTTTTGGTAGAGAATTCAGAATGGACTTAGTGTGTCTTCCATTGAAACAACTTGATGTAATCCTGGATATGAACTGGTTGGAATTCAACCGTGTTCATATCAACTGTTTTTCGAAGACGGTATTGTTTCCTGAAGCTGTTAGTGCTGATGATCTGAACATGACAGCTAGACAAGTGAATGAAGCTGTTAGAGACGGTGCGACGGTGTTTATGTTGTTTGCGTTGATGGACTTGAAGGAGAAGGTAGTGCGTACTGAATTACCAGTAGTATGTGGTTTTCCGGAAGTTTTTCCAGAAGATGTGAACGAGTTACCGCCGGAAAGAGAAGTAGAATTTGCTATTGAATTGGTTCCGGGAACTAGTCCGGTATCGATGGCACCGTATCGTATGTCACCATCTGAATTAACTGAACTGAAGAAGCAATTGGAAGAGTTACTCGAGAAGAAATTCATTCGTCCGAGTGTTTCTTTGTGGGGTGCGTCGGTATTGTTGGTAAAGAAGAAAGAGGGCTCTATGAGAATGTGTGTAGATTACCGACAACTAAACAAGGTTACTATCAAGAATCGGTATCAGTTGCCGAGGATTGATGATTTGATGGATCATCTAGTCGGAGCATGGGTATTTAGTAAGATTGATCTGAGGTCTGGGTATCACCAAATTCGAGTGAAGGAGGATAATATTCAGAAGACGGCATTTAGAACGAGGTATGGTCATTACGAATATTCGGTAATGCCGTTTGGGGTTACGAATGCACCTGGTGTTTTTATGGAGTATATGAATAGGATCTTCCATCCTTATCTTGATAAGTTTGTGTTAGTATTTATAGACGATATATTGATATATTCTAAGAACGACGAAGAGCATGCAGAACATCTCAGAATGGTGTTAGAGTTATTGAAAGAGAATAAACTTTTCGCCAAATTGTCAAAGTGTGAATTTTGGTTGGATGAATTCAGTTTCCTTGGGCATGTGGTTTCTAAGAATGGCATTGTTGTTGATCCTACAAAGATAAAAGCGGTATCTCAGTGGGAAGCTTCGAAATCAGTGTCGGAAATTCGTAGTTTTCTTGGTCTTGCAGGTTACTACAGAAAGTTTATCGAAGGATTTTCGAAGTTAGCTTTGTCGTTAACTAAATTGACCAGGAAGGGTCAGGCTTTTATTTGGGATGCGAAATGTGAAAAAGGATTCCAAGAATTGAAGAAGAGATTGACAAGTGCTCATATCTTGATTTTGCCGAATCCGACAGAATCATTTGTGGTATATTGTGACGCATCGCTGATGGTTTTAGGTGGTGTATTAATGCAGAATCAACAAGCGGTCGCTTATGCGTCGAGGAAACTCAAAGTGCATGAAAGGAACTATCTGACTCATGATTTGGAGTTGGCGGCTGTGGTTTTTGTTTTGAAGTTGTGGAGACATTATTTGTATGGTTCGAGGTTCGAGGTGTTTAGTGATCATAAGAGCTTGAAATATCTCTTCGATCAGAAAGAATTTAATATGAGGCAGAGGAGGTGGCTAGAATTCCTTAGAGACTATGATTTTAGTTTGAATTACCATCCTGGTAAGGCAAACATGGTTGCTGATGCATTGAGTAGGAAGACCTTGCATATGTCTATGCTAATGGTGAAAGAGTTAGATTTGATTGAACAGTTTAGAGATTTGAGTTTAGTATGCAAAGGCACTCCTAATAATGTTAAATTGGGTACGCTAAAGCTAACTAGCAGTATTCTTGAAGAGATCAGAGAGGGTCAGAAAGCTGATGTTGGATTGATCGATAAGTTGACTTTGATTATTCAAGGTAAAGGCGATAAATTCAGATTTGACGAGAATGGTATAATGAGGTTTGGTGATAGAGTTTGTGTTCCTGATATTGCTGAACTCTAGAAGAGTATTCTGGAGGAAGGACACCGTAGCCGGTTAAGTATTCATCCTGGAGCTACCAAGATGTATCATGATTTGAAATAGCTGTTTTGATGGCCTGGAATGAAGAAGGACATTGCTGAGTTTGTTTATTCTTGTTTGACGTGTCAGAAGTCAAAGATTGAGCATCAGAAGCCATCCGGGTTTATGCAGCCGATGTTTATTCCTGAATGGAAGTGGGATAGCATATCAATGGACTTCGTTTCTGATTTGCTGATAACGGTTAAAAATTGTGAGGCTATATGGGTTGTTGTGGACAGATTGACGAAGTTTGCACATTTCATACCGGTAAGAATGGATTATCCGATGGAGAGGTTGGCTCAATTGTATATTGAGAAGATAGTTAGTCTGCATGGTATTCCTTCAAGTATCGTGTCTGACAGAGATCCGAGATTTACGTCTAAGTTATGGGAAGGTTTACAGAAAGCATTGGGTACTAAACTGAGGTTGAGTTCTACTTATCATCCGCAGACTGATGGACAGACGGAAAGGACGATTCAATCGTTAGAAGATTTGCTATGGGCTTGTGTGTTAGAAAAAGGAGGTGCTTTGGATAGTTATCTGCCTTTGATTGAGTTTACCTACAACAATAGTTATCATTCGAGTATAGGTATGGATCCGTTCGAGGCTTTGTATGGAAGGAGATGTAGAACACCGTTGTGTTGGTACGAATCTGGTGAGAGTGCGGTGATCGGGCCAGAAATCGTGCAACAAACTACGGAAAAGATTAAAATGATTCATGAGAAGATGAAAGATTCTCAAAGCCGTCAGAAAAGTTATCACGACAAGAGGAGGAAAACGCTTGAGTTTCAAGAGGGAGACCATGTGTTTATGAGAGTTACTCCTATGACAGGTATTGGTCGGGCGCTGAAGTCAAGGAAGTTGACACCGTGATTTATTGGTCTGTTTCAGATTTTTGAAAAAGTAGGAGAAGTAGCCTATCATATTGCTTTACCGCCGATGTTTGCGAATTTTCATGATGTATTCCATGTGTCTTAGTTGAGGAAATACATCGCGGATCCGTCCCATGTGATTCAAGTAGATGATGTACAGGTGAAAGACAACTTGATGGTTGAGGCTTTACCTGTGAGGATTGAAGATCGAAAGCTGAAAAAATTGCGTGGCAAGGAGATAGCTTTGGTCAGAGTAGCCTGGGGAGGACTGGCTGATGGAAATGTCACCTGGGAGCTAGAAAGCCAAATGAAAGACTCCTATCCGGAACTCTTTACTTGAGGTATGTTTTTGAGGACGAAAACTATTTTAGTGGGGGAGAGTTGTAACACCCGGATTTTCTTATTTATTAATTTAAGGGTTAATAGTAATTCACCCCCCTGTAATGTTAGGGAATTTTGTTTTTCCCCCTCCCTACCATTTGACAACAGTAGGGGGTAAACCAAAACACGCTCATATTACACGTGGTAAACTACTATTAACCCTTAATTTAATTTAATATTAAATTAATTATTAAGAATTCAGCATTTTAAGGGATTTATTAGTAAAATTATGAATTATTGGCAGTTGGGCCAAGTGTTGAGATTAGTAAAGAGGGGGTGTTAAGTGGTTAAGCCCATTACTAATTTATTTTATGTTTTCATAAAATAAAGGAAAATAAGGAAAAGGAGTTAGAACGTGAAAAGAGAAGTTGTGCGAGGGAGAGCTGAAGAACGTGAAAGAGGAAGAGAACCAAATCAAGAACTTGGCTAAGGTAAGGGGGACTCTCCAATTAGCATTTCTTATCGTGTTTTGGATGGTAACATTGATTAGGAATATTGTCTAGGTCAATTGGATTATATGTTAGGTTTAGGGAGGTTATAATTGGTGAAATTGCATAGATTATTGGTTAATAATGTGTTGTTTTGATGTATAATGATGCAATTGATGATTATTTGGCTGTATATGATGTTTAGAATCGATTATGGACTTAGAATGTATGAGATCGCAGGGTCTGTCGCAGACCTGAGAATTTGCAAAATTGCACGACAGCTAAGCGGAGGGAGGTCCGCTAAGCGGAGGGGGGTCCGCTAAGTGGAGGACCCGACCTAGTTAGCTTCTGTCAAAGGTCGCTAGTGGTTGGCTGAGTGGAGGTCTGAAGGTAGTTCGCTTCTATCACGAGTCTCTAGTGGTCCGCTGAGCGGACCTTGCTGTGCAGAAAATTTTCCAAACTTGAAAATGACGTATCTTTTGAACTGTTGGCCTATTTTTAGTGTCGTTTCGAGTACGATGAACCTTATAAGATAACCTATGTGTTTAAATGAAGGGATGAGGTGTAACTTCATTTATTTTGAAATATGATCTTATTTCTTGATGAATGATGTATTGTACATATATGTGATGAGATGTGTTGATACATGCTATGTTTGAAACAATAATCATGTGATGAATTATGAGTTGTATAATGATGATAATTAGATAATATTCGAATGATGCTAATATATATTTAAACATAATTGATGATGATGATGATGATGATGATGATGGTATAAGTATGTTATATATGTTGCATTCATTCATAATCATTTGTTGAGGGCTGAATCCTGATGATGTGGGGATTCAGTGAAGGGCATAATTCCCATTGTGTGGAATTTGTGCTGGCAGGGCCGTATCTTGAAGATGTTGGATCGGTCGGTGGGTTATTCCCATTGATGATATTTGGTACCACATGCATAGTGTCAGTCATTACATATGCATGATTTTCATAACATGATTGAATGTATTTCAGTGTTATGAATTGATGATGTCCTAGTTGTGTGTTTTGTTGAATTGTCCGAATATAATACGATTGGGTGAACGATATAACTATGATATGTTATTATTTCCGATGCAATAATATTTGTTAATTGCGATGAGACTCACCCTCACATATTGTTATTTTCAGATTGAGGTAGCGGCTTTCCGACTTGGTGAGGATTAGCTCATGAGTCAGTGCGTTTTAGTTAGCGTCAGGTGTCATGCTCTGATATAGTGTAACACTGGGGGACGTGATGTTTTGAGTTTATATTTTATAACTATAATTGTTTGTTTTGAGTTTGAAGGAATAAAGTTTTAAAAGATGTTGAACTTATCTGTATGATTTAAATTCTGCTGTGTTGACATGAATTATTATGTATTATGATGAATTCCTCAGTGAACGCATGACAATGACATTTGATATTTATTTTAAATATGAATTGTGGCACCCTTGTTTCATGTTACTCTGAAATATTTATTCAATTGTCGCGGGGTTTAGAAGGGTGTTACACCCACCAAGAACGTCGATTTTAAAAAAAAGTCAATTTAAAGAGAAACAAAATCATTTTTTATTTCGATTCCATCGTCTGATCTAGTATATCAGATATCAACTTTCTCCTTTCACATCATTGATTGATATCTAATATTATATCTATTTTCATGAAAATATATGTTAAAATCGACAAGATCAAAGTAAAAGTCTAAAATACATAATAAATAGCAAGAATACCCAGGATAATGCCAGCCTTACTCGAGTCTGCACAAGATCGGTGAAGAACTCGAATGCAAGGAAGAGTGTCTGAAATAATCAAAATGATTTATGATTATTTTTGTTACTGATTTTCAAAATTCATAATCATGTGTTTAGAGGCTATGCATGTGTTGTTTCATAAGTTTGCAACTCTTGATGAAACAACACCTTTTCAACATATGTTGCAATGGTTCACCTATAATAATACAATACACCACTTCATGAAGTGTTATGTATTTTGAATTTGAAATTCAAACTTTCAGCAACCTGACACAAATTAAACTACATTTCCACGGGTGGATGTTAGTGCAAAAACTGACCAAAATTCGTTCAGACAGTTTTTAATGGCAAGTTCCACTGGTGGATGTATAGTGAAAAAACTGACCAAAATTCCTTCAGACAGATTTGAAGTCAATTTCCACTTTTGTCTATGGTTACTTTTATCCTCTTTAATTTTGTCATATTGGAACAACACCCATGACAATTATTGTTCGTAATTTCCAACATATCTTAAACCAATGAGTCACATATTTTTATGGTGGATTCATTGATAATCATTTTTATATTTCGATTCAATATTCTAATCTAGTATATCAGATATCAACTTTTTCCTTTCACATCATTGATTGATATCTAATATTATATCTTTTTTCATGAAAACATACGTTAAAATCGACAAGATCAAAATAAAAGTCTAAAATACATAACAAATAGTTAGAATTGAGATCTATAAAAAGTCTATCATTGAATATTCCTCATAATCATAAGACTAATAATCTACTCACATATAACTAAAGTAGATATAAAAACTAATAAAAGGCATAAGAAAAGTAAAAGAAGTAGAAGAAGATTAAATTAGAAAAACAAACTTTGAATAAAAACTAACAAAAGTATTACAAAGAGTTTCTCAATAAAAATCTCTATATATTCCAATGTTTTTAGTGAATAATCTCCCTCAAACTCAAATTGTTACTATTTATCTTCTTTTACAACTCAAATTGTAGTCTACAACCGTAGTCTTTGCTTCTTAGAGCCTGGCAAGAATGGATGAGTTACAACCTATTCTATTTTCTCCAATTTTGTTTCCTAAGGGCTATTCCCACAACTTTTGTCATTGAGTTTTCAACATTTAAATTTGAGCTATATAGTCGTCATTCTTCTTTTCAATACTAAAACAAAGCAAAATAATTTTTTTTAAATGATGATGATATATTGAATAAATGAAAATTGATAAAAAAGGATAGGGGGCATCAACCAAAACCCTATCAGGAGGAGGAGAACCTAAAGAATAGCAAACCTAGCCTATTCTTTACAAAATCCGCTCTTAAGCTATCAGGAACAGAACTGAAAAAAAGAAGTATCAGAGAGACTAAGGCTTATGTTAGCAAACCCATCTGCACAACTATTGCCTTCCCTGTAAATGTGGGAGATCATAAAATTCCAATTAGAGGTTATCTTTATACAATTAATCCATCTATTTCTAAGTTGCCACGACACCAAAGAGGTAGCCTTGACCACCGTTGTAGAGTCAGTTTCCAACCAAACATTATTCCAATTTTTCTCATGGACGAACTCTATATAGCAAACATCGCCCCAGTAAGGTTGGCAATGAGAGAATTGGAACTATCCAACCGAATTGCAAAAGCTGCCAAAACACCACCTTCACTGTTTCTTGCAATTCCACCACAAGCCGAAATACTAGAAGAAGCAGCTTCGTCGCAATTAAATTTTATCCAATTGGTAGGAGGAGGCGTCCAAATGACCTCAATAATATTGGGCTCTTTAGGAGGACGAATGGTGATCCCAAAATTTTTTAGAAGAATAAAATCCTGCATGTTTATAAAAGAGGCAGTAGCACCACTGCCCGCAATGGAAACAGATGACAAAATTCCAGAGATGGAGGAAGAAAAGTTAGGATTTATGCTCTGAAATCTTACCTTGTTTTGAGATTTCCAAATTGCGTCAATTGTGAAAATGACAGCAACAATCCACGTGGTCCTGCACTGGCCCGATGTTTTCATAACCATGATATCGCAAATAGTAGACCAATCACGAACCGGAGATCGAAAGTTAAGATTGTTTCCTAACCACATCCAAAGCTTAACAGCAAATTAGCAATCAAAAAATAAGTGTTGAGAAGATTCTTCCGCCGCTTTGCACAAGTCACAACGAGATGGAAAAACAAAGTTCTGCTTTTTCCATTGGTCGCCCGTAGGAACCTTATTATGAATGAGTTTCCACATCAACACCGATTTTGACGGAGGTATGGATTTAGACCATATCCAACGCCACCAAACCTTACGAATCCCTTTAATTCTCTTGAACTCAAAAGAAGCTTTAAGGGAGAGATCACCATTGGGCGATGTTGGCCAAACTATCGCATCGGGCATAGGAATAGAAGGGATACTATAGTCTCGAATCCGCAAATGAAGATGAGCAGGAATGGGGGTAACGGATTTAGTAAAATCCCAACAGCCATTTACAATAAGAGATCTCACCGGTTGATCGACAATGGCGGACGGATCATCCATCCCTAACTGTAACGACTCTCCACACCATTTGTCAGACCAAAGCATAATCGTAGCACCATCACCCAAACACCAAGAGAAATTTTCCTCAATATTGTGCATCTCCGATTTAAGACTAGACCAAATCGAGGAGAAGATGTGATGGCTAATGATTTTGCCTTTATGGAAAACTCTTTGTCTCAGCAGAACAGTCCAAGAGGAGTTAGATTGGAAAAAATCCCAAGCAAGTTTAAGCTTGAAAGCCGCATTCAGATTAGCAATAGATCTTATGCCAAGACCTCCTTCAACAAGGGGAAGGCACACGCTATTCCAAGTCACAATAATAACTTTATTCTTAGAGACTTCGCTGCTCCAAATAAAACGCTTTATCGCCCGCTCAATATCCCTAATGAGAGAAATAGGCCAATCATAGATAACCATACTATGAAGAAGCATACTTTGGACGGCCGATTTAACAAGCTCCACTCTACCGGCAAAAGAAAGAAAGGAACCCTTCCAAGAGGCCAGTTTAGAAATGACTTTATCCTCAATAGGACATAAAAAGACCGCCTTGGGTTTACCTTTGAACAGCGGAACACCAAGGTAAACGAAAGGAAGGGAGCCTAACTTGAAACCCACCATAGCTGACAGAATGTTCAATCTCAACGAATACATAGCACCACCAAAAATGAAGGATTTACTGCAATTAACATACTGACCTGAAACAGCCGCATATTCTTCAAGAGTAGCGAGAATGGTTTTAACGTTGGATATTTTTCCATTGCAGAAAATTAGGACATAATCAGCATAGAGAAGATGAGATGGAACAGAGTCATTGATAAGGCCCTTATAATATCAATCTTCTTAGAGGAGACAAGGAGAGAGAGTTTTCTGCTTAAAACTTCTTCCGCCAGGCATAAGAGGATCAGAGACAAGGGATCACCTCGACGGATGCCACGGGAGCAAGAAAAATAATCGTTGAGCACACCATTAACAGTGACTGATAGATGAGCAGAACAGAGAATACTATGAATCCAGGAGCAGAAAGTAGAATTAAATCCAAACTTCTGCAGGACGCTGATTAAGAAATTCCAGTCGAGAGTGTCGAAAGCTTTGGAAATGTCTACCTTTAGCGCAATGTTCCCACACCAAGATTTAGAGTCTAGGAGATTAATCGCCTCCGAGGCCAAACCAATACATTCATGTATATGCCTTCCATGTATAAAACCACGTTGCTCTTGCAAAACCAACACCGGCATGATGGAGGCGAGCCTATCCGCAAGAACTTTGGAGATGATCTTAAATTTAAAATTCGAAACCGCAATAGGGCGAAATAGCTCCAAAGAATCAGCCCCTTTGATCTTAGGAATAAGAATAATAGCATTAGTGTTAAAGCCCGGAAGAATCCAACCTGTAGTAAAAAATTGGATGACAGCATTGGAGACATCATGTTTGACAATATCCCAGTATTTTTGAAAAAACACGGCACCAAACCCATCCGGCCCCGACGCATCATCACCATTGAGATTGAAAACTGCAGCAGAAATTTCTTCTAGAGATGGGATGGTAGTAATAATCCGGTTTGTCGCCTCATCCACCAGCGAAGGAATAGTAGAATCCACAAGATTATTACCCTGCATTAACAGAGAGTTAGAAGAAAAGAGATTTTCAAAAAAAGTCACTGTATGGGAAGCAATTGAAGCTAGGTCAGACAGGACATTGTCTCCATTAGTAAGCATAAAGATAGGTCAGAACTTTTGTTTAATTTTAGTAATGCGAAATATGGTAAAATAGAAATAAAATCACACTAAAAGTATTAAATTAATAATAGAATAAAGCCATAAATATAAATATAAAATAGGCCTACAACTAAAACATTTATTTTTTTTCATTCAATATAAGATTTTAAACTCACACTTAGCACACACAAATCTCCCCCTCATACGTGCCTCCATCTATTCATCTAAGTATGCTCCCCTTCAGATGGAAGTTTTTTCATTCACATATATTTGCATTGTCGTTGCTGCTTCATGAACGAGACACGATGTCTGACTTTTAATGTTAAGAGAAATTTCAATATAAGGAAGTGATCTCTTTTAAAATAACAGTTGACTTTGATACTATTGTTGGATCATGAAAAGAGCTTCGAGAATATTCATATTAAACTAAGATAGATCAAATCAAGATAGTTTAACATCACATATTAGCGCTAAACTTAAGAAATTAACTAACACTTTAGCAATTAAGCAAACCTTCATTTAATCCTTTGTTAATATATTTCTAAAATAACTAAAATAACATTTAAATCACTTCAACATAGCGTTTGTTATCATGACTTTTAAACAATTCCATAACTAACCATAAAATAAATAATTGGTCACACTAAGTCTACCCAAAACCATCTCCAAGATATGATTTTTATTTCATCCACCATCTTTCTTATCCTAAACTCCTTCTATAAAATAACATTATTTCCCCTTTCCAAAATTCTCAAAGAACCATGTGCCAAATCGACATTATGCTTGGTATAGTTTATTTTCTCCTATATCCCCACATTAACAAGAAACCCAGAATAACATATTTGAGGATAATATCTATTCCATTTAGGAACGAGAAATGAGTTGAGAAATGGTGATAAAGACAGATCAAAGCTTCAGATGCAGTGGTGTAGGAAGACATGTAAGTTTAAGACTTCAACGCTCAAATCAGTATGTGAGGAAGAAGAGTGAATTGAAATTATAGTCATCAAGATGATAATTCTCGTGTACTAAGAAGATTCTGGAAGGAGTGTGGTTCTTTCATGGTGATCGGTCGGGGTCGATATGGCCAACCCAAAACAGTTTCCATCTTACCACTTTATTATGCGTATTAAGGCGAGGGTTTGGTACGCCAGCTTCGGATGTCGACCACTCTATAGATCACCTTCGGACAGGAGAAAGAGAAAATTTTCAATTTCTTGGGGATTTGTGCATTTAATGCTTCATACTTTAAAACATCTTTTTCGTAAGTATCGCCATTACGAATCTTGAGAATCAAAATTGTTGAGTACTCCGTGCGATTGATTTTATACGTTTGGTGGAGTCTTTTTACACGCTAGATTATATTTTTAAAGAGCCAGCTCTACTTACTATGTGACATTTTCCTACTGTAGCAACCATCATCTTCTTTGGCATTTTTACTTTCCCGCATCTAAAAAGTTAGTGCATTATTGGTAAAAACATCACAGAAAAGTACTCACAAGTCCCAAAAGAATACTCCATCTTCTTTGGTGGATTATGGCTACTCTTTCACTGTTTCTGCTTTTGCTAAAGTTGGCGGTCTTGATGACGCCTTTATCAATGTTGGTTCATTTTCCTACTGAGGAGTCTTCAGTCCCGCCAAGGATGAAAACATATGCAACAAGTTTGAAACTTGTTACCTCAATTTGGAGCCTTCTCTCTATATATAAGGGAAATTACAAACTCGTTATTTGTTAGGAGTAAATTGCAGAGAACCGTTGGTTTCACTTGTAGTTGAGATCCATTGAAGTCATCAGGATGATGATTCTTGTGTGCAGAGAATATTTTGGAAGGTGTGTGGTTCCTTCATGGATATTGGTCGGAGTCGATATGGTCTCAAAAAAATTCATCAAAATACCATGTACAAAAATTGGAAGGAAAAATAAAATTGGAAAAAGAAATATGGTGAAGTATATACTAACCGTTATCAAGTCGAGATTTTATTTTGAAAAAGGTGCCAAGACATGTCTGTCACCTTTGACCAAGTTCAGCTCCTCCAAATGTTGTGAAAGAAATATGACTTATCTCAGCTTAAAATGACTTTATTAAGTATCTAATTTATAATTAGTTCATATGCTGACTTTACTACAAATCTTATAAATTTATTAAGCACTGACACTTCAAAAAAAATGATTTGTCGGTGTTGGACGCCTGCACAAACACTTGTGATTATATTTAACTTATTCATTTTTTCAAAAATATTATCGATGTCGTATTCAAGGATTTTGTGCTTTATAGCTATAACAATCAACCATTTTCCGCCATCCATTTCCATTGATCATTTTCATTAAACAATTGTAATGTAGTTATTAAACCTAAAAGTTCTACCAAAATGTTTCTTCCTAAACAAAAAGCCTCATTTTCCAATTTAAAATCCACCTCCATATAAATCCTTTCTAAAATCCCACCTCTAAAACACACTCCTTTTAAGATGATATTAAAAACTAACGCCGTAAACATGCATAGAGAGGCCTCTAACCGACCTATCCTACTATAAATAATGATGATTTATTAGAGGAAAAACTTTTAGAAATTATCCAAAAATCATGACAATGACAAGTTACATAGAGAATTGTGAGGGGTAAATAAACAACCTAAAAGACGGTCATTGTAAATAGTTTGCAAGGGGTTAAATTTCTAAGAAATTTGCTAAAGGTAATTTTCAAAGGGCACGCCCATATGAAATGAGTCATTGAATAACATGTAGATTAGTGGTGGAAGTGCACCTTTTAGTTGTTTGTGAGAGGTTTACGAAGGTAAAGGAAACACAAGAAATGGGGTTTGAATTGGATTTCAAGAATAAAAATTTTGGTTCAACTATGACAAACAAACAATGAGAAAGGAATACAAACAATGACACAATATTTTTATCTTGGTTCGCTGTTAACAAAACTACCTCCAATCCACCCGCCAAGGGGATTTTGCCTCATCAACAAAGACTTAATCCACTATAACCAAACTTGATTACAACCACAAAGACCTATTGTCAATGTCTTCTTGAGACTTTTGACTATATCCTAGTCTCTCAAGGAACAATATCAACTCACAAGCTGAAATACAAAGGTGTGTTTACAAAGATGATTCTTGATAAGTAGATTACACAAAATTAAATACAATGAAATAACACAACAATGCTAAGAGAAAGATATCAACAAATTTTCCTTGCATTACAACTTTTTAATGAAACATAGTTTTAGTGTATTCTATGAGTCTAAGTGTTATCGAGTCTTAGTGTTATTTTTTTTCATTCTTCTAAGTCATTTTTATATAGGCATGAAAAGATCCGTTGAAGGGTGAAGATGGAATTGTAAATTTCTTATTTGTATTCTTGCATAACGGTCAGTGAGAGTGGAAGGAATATTTGATTTGTACCATGTACTATTCACTCACGTAAAACCTTTTTGATCTTATCTTCTAATCTTCAAAGGCCTCAGAATGTATATTGATGAAGCATGTTTAGAAGGATCAAACGCATGAATAAATTCTTCAAAACCTTGTTTTTAAAGTCTTCAGAACCTTGTCTTCAGAATCTTCAAAAATTGGTCTTTAGAACTTATGCCAAAATGCCATAGCTTGAGGATCTTCAGAAGCCCTTTATCAGAGTCAGAAGCCATTTGATGAGCATTCTATCAAAAGCATTGTCAAATAGCATTCCAGATCTTGACTTTTCTTTGTAAACCACACTTTGTTGTCTCTTCAGAGTTAGAGTGTGTTGATTCCAGAAACTAACGACGTCACACACCATTCTATCTGAGTCGGAACCTATAAGCAAAAGCTACACACTAGACAAAAACTATTAGGGTACAAAATTGTTCTCTAAGAAACAATGTATTGTTATCATAAAAACTAAAGGCCAGATGCAAAACCAAATCTTTTTCTTACAGTTTAGCCTTTAAAAAACTATGACTGGACAAAAATGCTACCATTCAGCCTGTTGAAGCAGGCATAGCGGCAAACAACAAAAGATTTGGAAATATTACTCCGGGAAATATCGTGTCCACAGATATGGTGAGAATGCCATTCAACATTTTATATGGTTTCGAACTCGGGTTTGAATGAACAAAAGAGTAAAAAGATATAGACAGAAAAAAATAAACACATTCTTAAAAGAGAAATAACTTATCAGGCATGCAAATATACTCACTCGTCACAAACTTAAACCTATCGACTAGTTGCACTCAACCTACAATACTCGTAATTACCATCACGTGTCTCTCACATCAGCGTCCATCTCTGGAGCACCTATGAGATCAACTCACAACCAAGGTTATCTCTAAAGCAAAGCTGCGAGAACATCTGTATTCTCGCATCAGCGATCTCTCACGCGCTGCTAAAACACGAAAGCATTAAGGTTCAACACACAAGTGATTGTCTGTTCTAAAACTATCTCTAGAGTTTAGAAACTAACAGAAATCTATCCCTAATCAGAATTTGTGAAGTTTATCTCTAAAGCAACACAAGTCCTAAACATAAATGCAAAAAGATAAAGGAAGGTAACAATAACGATTCGTAAAGCAAGTTTTATACAACGCCGTGAGCGATAAATATACATAAGATTCGAGTAAATATACAAACAAAACCTAACACAAAATATATATACA
The DNA here is from genome assembly GCF_029867415.1 of Vicia villosa. NCBI lineage: Eukaryota > Viridiplantae > Streptophyta > Magnoliopsida > Fabales > Fabaceae > Vicia > Vicia villosa. The sequence goes on along the minus strand of NC_081181.1, from coordinate 90,569,212 downwards.
CAGAGAAGAGAAGAGATAAACCAAACATCTCGCGGGTTGTTAGCTCCGATTGATGAGAAATCCACCTCCGATCATCCAAGTGCATGACTCAGTGTTGTTTTCTAAGCTAATTCTTCCTAAGAATGAAGGTGATGAAGTCTGGGAGCAAAATCCCCAAAACCCCATAACCTAGAAATGTTACAAATGAAACAATATAAAGAGAAATTTACGCAGGCTCGCTAAGCGAGCTGCACTTATTACACAAAATATCTAGTTCGTAAATGAGACCTCGCTTAGCGGACAAAGCTGGCTCAGCGGGCTGGGTTGGCTCAGCGAGCTCAGAAAATCTGCAACTTTTTGTTTTATGCACGTGGAAGCGCGCTGGGAGTCCGCTTAGCGAGCTTTCTGCATAATTTTCCTTATTTAGCTCCAAAACTGTGTAATCAAAGCCGTACCTTTGACACTTTATTTCTAGAGGCTCCGATATCCATAAATACCTATAAAACAAATGAAAAACTAATAAACGGTACATAAAATGAATCAAAACTCAATTATGTGAATATTGACATAAAGTTGGGATTTTATTACAAAAACCATAAGAATATAGTCGATAAGTGCCACAAATATATACTCAAAATATCGATATTTTGGTACTTATCATAGTCGTCGTTATATAACGCAGTGTTAATCATAATGGTAGTCTAAAGGATCATCAAAGTAAAATACAATGTATAAATATAATACAAAAGTGTAGTTACATGCACGTCAAGGTCGCTTCAAAAGTAAGTACAAAGGGAATTCCAACCGAAAACCACACTTTAAATGATAAACAGGGGTGAGAACTACTCTTCTCAGTGGATTCCCTACAAAAGGATATAACCTAAATCATTCTATAATTTCACATGACAATAGATAAATTCTAATTGTAAAATAAGGTTTTAGAATTCTGTATGCGTGGAAGTAATCTGAAACCCTAAACTAACTAATATGTGAACTTAAGGATTTGTTTCGATTGATGGAATCATATGGAGTAGAGTGGAATAGGATGGAACACACTAATATTCTATTGTTTAGATCATTTAAAATTGGAAGGAGTGGAACATAATGGAGTGGTATAGATTTCATTCCATTCAATCACTTTCCACCTATTGTACCCCAATTTTCCATCCTGAGATCCCACCTCATTTTGAAAAGAGTGTGATCCCCATTATCATCATTATCATTATACATAATCATTCATGAATCATTTTCTAACCAAAATATACAAAAATATTGTGTTTGTTTGTTGCTTGTTTCCCAAGGTAGGTGATTAACCAAGGAGCTCAGACAAATTAGGGTTTTGAGGCTCACAAAGGAGCTCAAGATTTCTCATATGCTTAAATGACTCCCCTCATAAATATCCAAGCCCAAGTGTGGTTCAATTCAAGATCAGAAACTTTCAAATTCATCTGGTACACAATTAGGTTTTTTTTACCTAATTCTCTGGAAATTTGACTTTTGGTCAAAGCATGGTTCCATGGCTCAAATCATAATTCAAGGACCTCCAATGCCTCATTATAATCCACTCATAACATTCATTTGGTTGGAAGAGCTTTATTTAATTGATACTTAGAAGAATGCAATTCATTTGGAAAACGTCAACTATTCAAGATCATCTTTGACTTTTGAGAAATTTAGTCAACCATGGACTTTTGAAGATAAAAATCATGAACAAAAGTCAACAAAAATCAAGAAAAGTAAGAAAATTAATAAATTCAACAAAATTCGAAGTTAAATAAATTCTAAACACTTAGAAAATATCAAGTGTTTTAGGCCTAAAAAGCTTCAAATTCATGCACAAATTTCACCAAGATCCATGCTGAATTAGGAAAAACTCTCAACATGAAAGTTGTAGATCTTGATCCAAACTTCAGCTTTGCTAACTATATCTCATTCCCTAAAAATTCTTCATTTTAGAGATATGGACCCATGAAAATTCTTTCAACACTTAGAGAAATTCTCAAAGTGATTTTCACCTATATGTTTACCAACTTTATGGCCATTTTACACTAAGATACAAATTGATTCAGAAAAGGTGCCTAAAATGAAAGTTGTAGATCTTGTTTCAAGCTTTCCAAAAGGTCCAAGAGCACAAAATTCCCATGCATGATCTAAGAGAATCGAAAATAAGAACATGGCTTCATACAAGTTGGAATTCAACTCATTTTTACATGAACAACTTCATTGTACACTTCATTAAGCAAAGAGATTACACTTTCAGTACCCGTAGCTTGCAAATCTCTCCATAATCAAGTGCTTACATAATTGATTGAGCTATTGCACAAGTAGTTCAAGCTTTAACCAAGTCATTTTGCCATTTAAAGAAGAAAGGTAAGACTTCCATTTTTATAAAGCATTGCTTTTGCATAATGTTAGTGCATTGAGCTTTGTAATGGTTCCTTGTGATCAAAAGCAAGCTCAAAAACATTAAGCAAGACCTCTGCACCCAACAACTCCAAAGCATGCTTGTACATTTGAACCACCATTTTCACATAACTTGATATTTTGCTTCCAACCAAACCATAACTTGATATCTTATGATTCTAGTTACTTCAATCTCTCAAGCCTCTTGCCTATAAATAGAGAGGTCATTTTCACTTCAAGGACACGAATTCACAACCCTAATCACTCCCAAATACTCTTGTATTCAGAATTGGCATTTCAAGAACTCCATTAAAGCTTGAAACCATATTCTTCGAATCTCCCATTTCCAACAAGTTTCTTGTGAACTAAGCATTCAAACACCATCTCCGCATCATACCTAAGCTTTTGTATGCATTAGTTTGCCACTGAAACATCCTAAACACTTCATCTAAACCGAGCCAAAACACCTTCGCAACTTGATTTGTCTAGAAAAATTGAGGCAATCTCAATCCAAAGTAGGTGTTGCAAAAGCTTCCTGGGAGTTCAATGAAGCTATCCAGATCATCATTACACCTCCAAAAGTGCTCTAAATTCAAACTCGATTCTCACTTTATAGGTAAGTTAACCTGACTATGAACTCTATGATCATGGTACCATTTTAAATAATTCTCGATACCATATTGTCCAGTATCATGTAGGGATCAAAAGCCCTCAACTATCATTCATTTATTCATTGTGTACATCATTTAATTTCAAATTGAAAAACTAGGGTTCATACGAGTTTCTGCAAAATTCTTGAGCTATAGTGAAAATAAATTTATATTTGATACATTTTTGGAATCGTGATTGAATTTAGAGTAATTTCCATGTTTATACTTTTAAAAATGGCTGAGTCTTGATCAAGGTACGTTTTCCACAAATTGAGAGCCAAAGGTTGAAGATGAAGTTTGTTTTGAATTTCTGAGACTTATTTTTTTCTTATTTTGAATGATTTTCATTTTAGCTAGTGGATGTATGGCCACCCCAGTGGTAGCGCTCTTTCCTTTAAGACCTTTACCATGCTCAAGGGTGCGGGTTCAAACCACACCTTTTGCTATTTTGTGATGATTTTACTTTTTTTACACATTTCTGGCTGGTTGTTATATTTATTTGGTTGAAGTCATTTCTTTATCACCATGGGCGCGTGGCCCAGTTGTTAGAAGTTTGGGTTGCAAGGCTAAGGGCCCGAGTTCAAGACTTATAGAGGCTAAAGCTAATTTTTAACACTAATTAATTTCTACAACTTTGATATTTAATTTAATATAGTAAAACAACTTATTTTCATTTGATTTTTTGCACAATCTTCACTCATGAGATGTATTTTATGAATATGTTTAAAAAATCCAAAAAATACTATTTATTTAATCAAGTTTAAATTAAACCAAAAAAAGATGTTTTATGCTTTTAAAAGCCCTTTTAAATCAAATTTTTTCAAATGATCCTTTTACTAAGTCTCTTGATTAAATTTGAAATATATTTTAGGGTTAGACCTAACCTCTTGTCATACATTGATACCATGATCCCTTATTTGATTCACCTAGTGTTTATATAGACTTTTAAATGATTAGGTTTAGGTTAATGTACAAAAATCAAAACCCTAATCCAATTCCTTTGATCTTTTGATCCCAATGCAATCCCATGTTAATATTAGCTTGTTACTATAATATCTCCTTGTTTATCCACTTTGTCATACCCCAAATTTTGCCCGATCAATTCTCGTCTAATAATTTATCAAGGGTATTAAAATTAAGAGTTATGGGGTTTAACATATCTATTGTTAAACCCACGCTCTTATAAAACTATTTTTATTTACTATTGGGGTGTAATTAGCAGGTATTTTGGGCCCAAAACCAGTCAGTCCATTTATCTTATCACAAGGGTTTTCATTTTATTAAATATTATTAAATATTATTACTGACTCTTATTAGAATTTTAGTATTATTAATTTTAATATTATTAGTATTAGGATTATTAATATTTAACTAATTATTATTATTTTATTATTATTAATTTCTAAAAATGACAAAATTTAAGTTTTTTTCTTTTGTGGGTTTTAACCTAATTTTCTTACACTATAAATAGGACCTTTGACAATCCTATCAGGGACCTTCTTTCACTTTCACGTATTTTTTTCACTAATTCACACACACCCAAAAACTACGCTTTTCACACAACTACGTTTTCTACGCTTTTTTTCTCTTCTCCCTTTGAGGGTTTGTCTTAGGGTTTGTCTTGAACATCCCTAATCCGCCATTGTCGATTAACTGACAAGAGCTGACAAACCCTTTCCCCTTTCAAACATAATTTTCAAACCACTCAAACACGATTTCAAATCATTCAAACTCAATCACAAACTCAAACATTTTTTGGCCGATGATTAATCTATGAGGCATCTTTTTTCGAAACCTTTTTTTTTTCAAAACCTTTGGCCACTGATTTAATATGAGGCCCCCTTTTAAAAATCTTTGTTTTGGCCAATGATGAACATCTGAGGCTTCTGTTGAATTTTAATGTTTTTTTATCTTTTAAAGGTTTTTGGCCAATGATGTATTGAGGCCGTATTTTTATATACTATACACGTATTTTGGTTTAGCCATGGTCATTGTTGTCTCAATCTGACAATTACCTTATCAAAGCCTTTGAGGTTTTGCCCTTTAATGACCTTATCAAAACCTTTGAGGTTTTGCCCTCTTTGTCATACATGGTCTTTGGCCTATAGTCATTGTTGTCTCGATCTGACAATGACTCTATCAAAACATTTAAGGTTTTGCCCTTTGGCAAAAGGTCTACTTTTTTAAAATCTATTAGTCAACAATTATAAAAACTTTTTTTATAAAAACCTAAAGGATTAAATGGGTCCCCTTGAATACAAGGGAGGCAAAGGGTGCCTAACACCTTCCCTTTGCCTAATTAACCTACTTACCCAAAATCTCTTGTTTTTAAGGGTTTCTCACTTTCCCAAATAAAGTGGGTGGCGACTCTGTTTGAACATAAATTTTTAAGCAGGTTGCTACAGTTGGCGACTCTGATGGGGATTTTTGAATTTAGGTTTACCCTAATTTAGTTTTAAGTTTTAGGTTTTATGGTTATTTATTTTATCATATAATTTATATTAATATTGGTGATTATTTCTAATTATTTTATAATTATTATAACTGTTATTATTACCAGTCATTTTACTATCATTAATATTGTTATGAATATTTATGTTAGTGGATGTCCATCCATCTCTTAGTTCTTCATCTTCCTATTCCATACTTAATATGTGTTTAATATGTATGATTTTCTATCTCCCTTGAGTCCTATAAATAGAGACTCATATTACAATGTAAAGCACACTTAGAATAAGATAAGATAATATTGCTCTCTTTCGTCTCTACCTCTCTTTGATCTCTATATAGTTTTAGTTAGTTTTATAACACGTTATCAGCACGATACTTTACAACGCGAGTAATGATATAGCCAGGTTCTACGTTATTTTTCTAATCTTAATATATTTGAACCAATATAATATAATCCATGATTTTGTTATTATTTTTTTCTTCATATAAATATGTTTATTTTTTATATATTTTGTAGAGAAATTGATTTTCCTTGTACAATAATATTAGATTTCTTTGATCATTCTTGTTACATTCTGAAAGAATTTAACATTAAAGCATCTTTATATGTTTGTCCGGAATTGAATTTTAACGCATAAAAGTGTTAATTTAATATTCAAGCATCCCTGAAGGATTGCACAAAGAATAATTTTTCTTGACCGTTGTTTATAGAAATAGTTTGTGATGTGATATTTGTAAAACTAAAGATTATTATTAAACTAACTCCAAATTATTGTTCAAAGATTGAGTTTAATCGAGTATTATGTTTATCAATAATTGATGAATTCCAGAAGAATTCAACGTTCAATCACCTTTAAAAGGTCGCATCTATAATATTATTGAATCCCAGAAGGATTTCATAAATTTTTGTTGTTGTATCGATCTAAAAATTCATAATTTGTAATATGTTCATTAAAATATTGTCATTCCAGAAAAATGACACAAATAATTTTAACGCATCCCAGAAGGATGGTTATATATATTTTTTAGATTATTGTTTATAACAAATTATTTATATAGTCCCCGAAGAACTTATCGAGCATCCCTGAAGGATAGAAAAATAAATTATTTTTATAGTTCCTGAAGAACTTATCCATCCCTGAAGGATAGTAACACAAATTAATTATATGACGATATAATTTTAGTGATATAATATTGTATGATTAAATATGTTTAATTTTATAAGGGGTAATTCTTTGATAATTATATGATCATATGTTCATATGAATGTATTTGATTAAAGTGTTTAATAATGAAATACTATTATATTGGTTTTGAGTTATATTGGAGGTATCGAATATCTTTGTATTACACAACACAATTTGGACAGAAAATGTGTAATAGAAAAGCTACCGTCTTTTTCCCCGGGCTTGTACTACACTTATATTAGTACAATTGAAGCACATGTCATTGTAAACCAGTAGTTTACAAATTAGACTTAAATGTGTCGTTGGTAAAATCGATTGGGTCATCTTGGATATAATATGATGCGAATAATTTGTATTGAAGAACCAAAAGTTTCTTCAATCCAGTCAATATTTATGTGTTTCTAAAGGAAAATAAAAATTTGAGAAATTGCGTTTTCATGACATTAATTGTTTCATCGACTAAACTATCATGCATATGCCTCTACTCACAACCAGAAGTTTGTGAAATTATTTTCTCAACTAATTAGACTAAGATCTTGTTTTCTGGATTTTTTAGAAATTCCTGTATAAGTATCACATATATTATTAAAATTGATATTGAATATCATGTAATATATGTTCATAAAAAGAAAATAGACCCAAAGATCCATTCTTTTGACGTCTAAAGTTAATTATATGGTTGATACTTATGAGATCATCAATTCTAAATTATATATTTGAAACACCCAAAGTATGATATTAAGATATTTATTCGCATTAAGCCAACAGTATACTATATCTTAGTCCTCCCTAATTTATTCTAGTATTTCTCATCTTAGTGAACATTTGGATGTGTTGTGTATATTTCAATTGCTCCAATATAATACATTAAGATGAGTCATGAAAGAATATTGGAAAAATATAATTAATATGAATCTCAATTTTGAGGATATAATTTGAGCAAATAATCAAATACTTAATTGCAGCCCAGTAGGCTGATTACCACTTGATAAATTAATTTTTCCAATATTAGGGGAAGGGAAATGAACAACTGAAATCATGAACAAGAAGTTCAAATGAACAAGTTAAAATAAATTGTTGTATTGATCCTCGTACAAATCAATATGAACCAAAAGTTCAAAATATTATTCATTTGCAAAGTTTATGAAATAAATTATCAGCTGGTAATACTCCACTCAAAGTGGATTCTCCTATTGGATAATATAATATTGCAAATGAGTTGTAGATGTGCCTGAAGCGTGGTATGAAAGTCGGTTCTAATGTTAAAAGGCCTCTACTAAGAAAAGAAACTAAAGATGACCCAAGTGAGGATATGAAAATGCTAAGAGCACTTTGATCTAATTTAATTTTTCAGTTCCAAAAGAACAAACCAAGTACTTGAAATATGAAATAAAGAGATCTCGATAAATTATGTCATGAATGAAATGGAATGGAACCGAAATTGAGATAACTAAATAAAGTAAATATTGACAATGTCTTTGTATACAATATAGCTCTAAAAGTGATCAATGATAACGAGGATCATGAGTCAAAGTCTATTAAAGATTATAGACTAAGTGAGAATTGGCTTAATGAATATATTCAATTACAGAAGAATTAAACTCACTTTACAAGTGACTCACTTTTGGACCCGTAGTCCGAACACCTCAAGGTGTGAAACCAATTGGATATAAATGATTTTTTATGAAAAAGAATCATAAGAATGATATAAAGTTTGATTTATTGCTCAATGATTTTCACAAATACCTAAGATTGATTTTGATAAAACATATCCACCTATAGTGGATTCAATCGATTTTTGATATTTAATTAGCCTTGTTGAACATGAAGGGCTTAATTTGAACATGGTAAATGTTATGACATCTTATTTATATGGTTCACTTAATAGTGACATTTACGTGAAACTCCCTGAAGGTTTCAATATACCAAAGGCACGTAATTTTGGATCTCGAGAAAACCATGTTAGAACAAGATTTGTTCTGATCAATATTCTTAGTTTTGATGATAACAATGTATATGAATTTTGTATGAGATAATGTGGTACTCTAATCCTATGCAATTTCCATTTCAGGAATTATATAAAGAGTATGCACAAAATCAGCGCAAGAAGCACTGACTCAGAAGGTTCAGCATGCAACATCAGAACATGGTCTGGCAAGACATCAGAAGATGGTCAAGCAAAATCAGAACATGGTCTATGGAAGCATCAGAAGGACTTGAGATCAGAAGCAGAAGCACTGAAGTTCTCATGGTATCACGCTAAGAAGCACTTCAAGGTCAGAAGACAAGAAGATGCTCTGCACCAAGCTGTTTGACTCTGATGATATTCAAACGTTGTTTAAACAAACATCAGATCAGAAGAAAGTAAAAGATGGCAGGCTACGCTGACTGACAAAAGGAACGTTAGAAGCTATTACAGGCAACATCAGTAGACACAGCGAAAGCAAGGCTCGAGGTAGTTGACAAAAGAGTGAAACATTAAATGCAATGCTGTACGGATCACGCAAAGCATTAAATGCTCCCAACGGTCATCTTCTCAAACGCCTATAAATTGAAGTTCTGATAAGAAGCAAGGTTACGATTTCTGAATACAACACTTGCGCAAATATACAGAAACGCTGTCAAATTCAAAAAGCTCTTAAACTTCATCTTCAACCTCACTACATTGCTGTTGTAATACTTTAGTGAGATTAAGCTTAAACTTAAGAGAAAATCACAGTTGTGATAATAGCTTTACAAGAAGCATTGTAACTCTTAAAAGAATTTGTTTTCAATAAGTTGTAAGAACTAGAGTGACCAGGTTGTTGATCAGTATACTCTAGAAAGTCTTAGAGGGTATCTAAGCAGTTTGTTCCTAGAGTGATCAGGTTGTGATCAGTATACTCTAGAAGACTTAGAATTTGTCTAAGTGGAAAACCATTGTAATCTTGTGTAATTAGTGGATTAAATCCTCAGGTGAGGTAAATCACTCCAAGGGGGTGGACTGGAGTAGTTTAGTTAACAACGAACCAGGATAAAAATCATTGTGCAAATAGTTTTTATCTTACAAGTTTTAAAAGCTACACTTATTCAAACCCCCCTTTCTAAGTGTTTTTATATCCTTCAAACCACTCCATCAAATTGAACAAGTTTCTCTATGGATTGAAACAATCTAGACGCATGTGGTATGATCAATTTGTGCTTTTATTTTCAAAAAATGATGTGGAAAAGTATTTGCAATAATAGTTGTCTATGTGGATGACATAAGTATTATTGGAACTCCTGAAGAGCTTCCAAAAGCTATAAATTGCTTAAATAAAGAGTTTGAGATGAAGGACCTAGAAAAGACAAAATATGTCTAGGTTTGCAAATTGAGCATGTGGACAAAAGAATATTTGTACATCAAGAAGGCTATATAGAAAAGTGTTGAAATGATTATATATGAACAAATGTCACATGTTGCCTACTCCAATATGGTTGTTAGATCATTAGATGTGGAGAAAGATCTTTTTAGGCCTCGAGAAAAGGATAAAAATTGCTTGGTCCTGAAGTACCATATCTTAGTGCAATTGGAGTACTAATGCACCTTGCTAAATATACACATCATGATATATCATTTGCGGTCAATCTATAAGTAAGATAGAATTATTCATCTACACGAAGAAATTGGAAAGCGGTCAACCATATACTTCTTTATCTTAGAGATGCAGGTTACTTGTCAGATTTTCACAATGGTAGATCAAAAAGAGGTTATTTATTTACATGTGATGGTACAACCATTTCATGAAGATCTATGAAACAAATCATGGCAACAACTTCATAAAATCCTGCATAACTATTACCACTACATGAAGTCACTTCGAAGAAGACATTTTAAGCAACAACTACAAAGAATATCGTCTCACATGTAAATGTCTGCATGAGGGGAAGAAATACATATGTTTTACACTCTTTTTTCCTTCACCATGGTTTTGTCCCATTGGATTTTCCTGGTATGGTTTTTAACGAGGCAATTCACATTCAAAGGATATTGTACTCTTTTTCCTTCACTAGAATTTTTCCCACTGGGTTTTTTCTAGTAAGGTTTTAACGAGGCATATCCTCAATGGACATCCAAGGGGGAGTGTTATGAATATTTATGTTAGTGGATGTCCATCCATCTCCTAGTTCTTCATCTTCCTATTCCTGTTAGCTAAAGATTTCGTTTGAGAAGAATGTCCTTCGAAGATTTGGAATTTAAAGGAAGATGGTTACTGATGATCATCTTTGAAGATAAAAATGGCTACTGATGGCCATGCTTCGATAATGATGTTTAAGTTGGAACAAAGATAGTGAGTGCCGAAGCTAAATACGAATAGAATAGTCTTTGGGACTTAAACGTTTTTTGCGAAATATGCGAAGTACTGAAGCTTAGCGTGTTTTCGTGGCATTCTCGATTCGGATTATGTTGCCACGCGTCGAAGGGAGGTTCAGGCGGGATGATTTGAATTTCGAAATAGTTTATGTAACCGCACGAAGATAGATGGCATCCCTGGATTTTCTGTGGGCAACGTGGCATTAGACTAGTGTAGGACCGTTAGGGTCGAAACTAGTATAAATAAGGGTCTTAATGTTAGGATTCCGTGTGTTCACTTTGTACAAATCACTCACATATTACTCAAGTATCAAGTGTTAAGAGAAAGAGTTCGCTGAGAAATGTACGTATGACACCAACACCAATTTAAATACATGTGTATTTTTCTCTTTATTCAAGTATCTTTCGATATTACTGTCTTTCATTTACTTTATGTCATTTATATTCCTGCACTTGTTACTTTCATGTCATTTAATTTTCGAAGCATTTAACGTCCCTGCACTTTAAGATTCTTGCACTTTTACAGTTTTGTCTTATGTTTTATTTTTAACTTACCCTTCGCTGATGTTATATTTACGTGTATAACAAGGTGATTGCTAATCTTTATTTCTTTGATTAAGTATTTCTTATTTCAAGACACACCAATCATAGACATAATTCGAACTATCATGAATAACAACCTTTTTGACTATGTCCTAGGATCAATCTAGTCGATCCTGCGAGTAACCAAATCATATTTATTATAGTTTGGAAGACTAGCGGTTGTTTACCGGAAATCACCGTAAACAAATTGGCACGCCCAGTGGGACAGTGTCAAACAGATTGTCATTAATCAATTGTTTTGTTTTGTCTAGAAAATATCAAGACCTTGTATGAACCTTAGGAACGGTAAATTAACAAACAGTGCACAACCGATTCCCAAACGAAGGTACAACAAGAAAATGGTCGTTACGGCCAGTGCAGGGGGAGATCAAGATCCCCCACAAGGGTCAGGAACTGGAGCGGCAAATTCTACACATGTTTCGACTTCTACTCAAGGAGCGCAGGATATACCGGGTCCGACTGGATCGAGACCTACGGATAGTTCCCAGGCTATACCTGAAAATAATGCAGCGACGACAGGGACTATCCCAGTTTCAGTATCGACTACTACGCCTCCGTCCTCAAGTGCGAGCGGAATGCAACTTGCCTCGACAAATGCTGCAAATCAGTTATTTACCCCAGGATCATCCGCGTTCGAATGGAGAACAAACAGTCAATATGGAATGCCAAATCCATACATGACAGGTACACGAGCAGCAGGACCCACATATACTACAAACCCGGCAGCGTTTTCGCCAAATGCTGGATCAGTGGGTCGAAGCGCACAAAACACTGGCTTCTCTGCCCAAATACCCAATTTTACCACAAGCAATCAAGCGGCATTCCGACAAGAGATGGACGCAAGTAACCACGATATGTTAGGAACCCTGGCCAGAGAATTAGCGTCAATCTTGAATCCATTAGCAACCAATATTTCCAATGCTAATCGGGAGAATGTGGAAACTTTTCAAAAAATATCTTCTCAAATGAATCGAATGGCAGAATTCATGGGAGTTCAACAACCCAAGCGGAGAAATAACCAATCCTCTTATCGAGAAGGCGATCCCATTCTAGAACGTATCTAAAATGCGGTTCCTCCGCCTGATACAACCACTGCTGGCGTGATTCCTCCACAAAGAACAACATCGGTCGAAAGGAATCGGGTAATAGATTTAGAGGCTTCGAATCAAAGAACTATTCCCGTTCAGCAAGAGTTTGAGGAAGAAAGACCCAGATTAAGGGTAGTAGGTAGGAACGAACACCCAGACGAAGTAGTTCAGAGAGTCAGGAGAGAAAACCTGGCTACAGAGAATAACCTTACTGCCATGATAGAGAGAGTTATGGCCAATAATGGCCTCAGTACTGGACTTCGACGTCCAAATTATACATCCCCCATAGCGGATTATATTATGCAAACAAAATTGCCAAGGGGTACCAAAGTACCCAAATTCACAAAGTTTTCAGGGGACACTAGTGAATCAACGGTGGAACATATTGCCAGGTATCTGACAGAAGCTGGAGATTTAGCAGGAAATGAGGATTTAAGGATTAAATACTTCCCCAGTTCGCTGACAAAAAACGCTTTTGTTTGGTTCGCTACCTTACCCCCAAATTCCATAGATGCATGGGCCCACTTGGAGAGATTATTCCATGAACAATTTTACATGGGTCAAACCAAGATAAGTCTGAAAGAGTTGGCTAGCATCAAGAGGAAATTCACGGAGTCTATTGACGATTACTTAAGCAGGTTCCGTTTGTTGAAATCAAGATGCTTCACGACTGTCCCAGAGCATGAATTAGTTGAAATGGCTGTAGGTGGCCTAGATTATTCGATTCGAAAGAAACTAGATACTCAGTACCTGAGAGATATGGACCAATTGGCAGATAGGGTTCGACAAGTCGAACGGTTAAAAGCAGAAAAGGCTAGAGCAAGTAAAAGTTATAAGAAAGAGAGAGTAGCATACGTCGAAGCAGACGAAGTTGATGGCGAACCTTTCTAAGACTCATACGACATGGAAGAGGTCGAAATAGATCTTGCTGAGTTAAAGGAAGCGCCACCCTATGCTTGCAAATTACTCACCCCTTCTAATGGAAGAAATCCAGTAGATAATGATAAAAGTGATAGATTCCCTAAGAAAACTTATACATTTGATGTTACTAAATGTGACGAAATATTCGATTTACTAGTGAAAGATGGCCAAATGATAGTGCCTCCTAATTCTAAAATTCCTCCGTTAGAACAACGGAAGAAGAGAGGTTTTTGTAAATATCATGGTTTTCTAGGCCATGAAACCTCACAATGTTTTCTTTTCAGGGATCTAATCCAGAATGCTATCAAGGATGGACGTCTGAAATTCACTGACAAAAGCAAGAACCCTATGAAGGTTGACGCAGATCCTTTGAACGTGGCTGACACTAACTTGTGTGAACCACTTGATGTCAACATGGTGGAAGTATCTGAAATTCATGCTGCTGAATCAGAAATAATTTCAGATGGAAAGCAGGCTACTGAAAGCCTAAATGCCAATCCGATCCTCAATGCTGATGTTGAAGGATCCTTCGATGCTAAAACGACGGAAGTTTTGAAAGAAGAAACCAGTGAGGCCACTGAAGACCTCAGGGTGAAACTTCAACAAATTCAGATTTCTGAAACCCCTCCAGCAGTTGTTAACATGGTCAATGTTAGGCGTCCTTTATCTGAAATCGAAGAACTAGAAAAATGGTTGATAAGGGAGAAAGGAAACATTGAGATCCCGCCAAGAGGAAACAGTCTGAAAGATTATCTCTGGGATTGCCATGTAAAGAATGGTGGAAAAAGGGTGATGTGCCCAAGATGTTCAGTTATGACAAATCGGAGGGTTCAAGCCAATTTCGAGAGGGCCTTGCGAGAAAGATTAGAGCAACCTTGGAGAGGAGGAAACTTGCTGTTGAAAGTGTACCCAAGGTCTGAAGAAAGCTTGGTTGGTTTCTTGGTCAGGTGTCACAACGACAATTCTGAAGTTGCATTATGCCCTAGATGTGGTGCAGTCTATGACGAATTGCTAGCAGGATCATTCGAAAGGGTGTATCTTTATATGGGTCGGGAGACTCAGGGACTTCGTCCTAACTTGTTTGGGTTCGACAATCAGACCCCATCGAGAAGGCCTGACAGCCCACACCCTAGAGCTCGAAGGGTCACATTCAAAGTTCCTGCAGACGTACCCAGGGATAGATGGATACAAGCTGGTGCCAGAACCAACAAATGGCGAAGTTGGGACCAAGGAGGAAGAACTGCAATGGCATATAGGAAGCAATTCCAGACTTCCAATCGAGAGATGTACAGGTTGGAAAACTACAAAGGTAAAAATCCTATGTCTAGATCCCAATGGAGAAGGCATCAGAGGATGAAGAAATCCCAAAGGGAATTCAAACCAAGGGAGGCTGGAGAATCAAGTAGCAATCAAATCCCAGTGCTGGGGGCAGGGACAAGCAAACCTCCAGTGGAACGCAAGTTGTTCGATTCTGAAAATGAGAAAGAAGAGGAAAAGATGCATTCCAGCCTTTGGAAAGAAGATGATAGAATGACAAATGATTTTGACTCTGATGGAGTATCATCTATAAACCTCAACTGCAATGTTGTATCTGTACTCCCTCATGAGTTTAATCAAGAAACTGAAGTTGAAGATTGTGAAGAGGCTGACGTCGAAGAGATGGCGAAACACAGACCTGTGTGTTACTATGTGCTGAACAATGGTACAGTTGAAGAGCAGAATGCTTTCTTCGAAAGGCCTGATGAAGGTATGCGAAACCATTTGAAACCACTCTACATATGGGCTACGATTGAAAATGTTGGCATTAATAAAGTCCTGGTAGATGGAGGGCCGGCGGTGAACCTAATGCCCCAATACATGCTGAAAAGAATTGGTATGTTTGATACTGATATAAGGCCACATAACATGGTTTTGTCTAACTACGAAGGCAAAATAGGGCAAACCTTGGGAGTTGTCCAAGTAAATCTAACGGTGGGTTCAGTCACAAGGCCAACTATGTTTATGGTCATACCAGCGAAAGAAAATTATAACCTCTTGCTCGGAAGGGAATGGATCCATGGAGTTGCTATTGTGCCTTCGACAATGCATCAAAGGTTAACCATTTGGAGAGAAGATGGCATAGTAGAGAATATTGAGGGGGATCAGAGTTACTACATGGCTGAAGTTAACCAAGTTAATAAGATTAACTTCGATAGGAACTTGGCAAACATAGGACCTTGCCATGCTACGGAAGATATATACACCCCAAACAAGAATGCGTTGTATTACTTGTCTTTGCACCCAAATGGTTTCCAATGGAATAGGGAAATAATGGATGGCCCAGAAGATACCGCACCAATGGAGTATTATCCAACAATACGGCCAACAGGCTGGCATGACGACGTTGATGATGTCTGAGTCATCATTTTTCGAAAAGATTTCGGCTTATATAGCCGAGAATAAAAGAAAGACGGCTCTTGAAGCCGAATTATCAAACATGTTGGTTAATGCAGGTATAAGAAAGGAGGAAACGCCAGATTCGGAGATACATATGATCCCTCAACTACCTGAAGATCCAGTTCGAGTCGAAGAGATCTCAGGAGAAGAGATAAGTCAAAGATTGGATGCAATCTACGACGAAGAGCCTTTGGGTTTCGAGAAAGACCCAATGGGGGCAAGTATCAAAATGTTAGCCCAAGATCCACTCGAAGAAGTAAATCTCGGAGATGGAGATCAGAAGAGGGTACCATACATCAGTGCGAAACTGGCACCAACGCTGAAGTCAAAAGTCATCACGTTGCTGAAGGAAAATAAAGATTGCTTCGCATGGGATTATGACGAGATGCCAGGTATGGGGCGAGATTTGGTCGAATTAAAGCTACCCATAAAGGAAGGGAGAAAGCCCATAAAGCAAACTTCTAGAAGGTTCGCACCAGAAATTCATTCAAAGATCAAAGCAGAGGTCGAAAGACTTCTACGATGCAAGTTCATCAGAACCACGAGGTATGTCGAATGGATTGCTAATATTGTACCAGTTATTAAAAAGAATGGTTCATTAAGAGTATGCATAGATTTTCGTGATCTGAATGCAGAAACTCCTAAGGATGAATATCCCATGCCCGTGGCAGAAATGTTAGTAGATTCAGCCGCAGGCTTCGAATACCTAAGTATGTTGGATGGATACTCTGGGTATAATCAGATCTTCATTGCAGAAGAAGATGTGTCTAAAACAGCTTTTCGTTGCCCAGGGGCAATAGGCACCTATGAGTGGGTTGTAATGCCTTTCGGTTTAAAGAATGCTGGGGCAACCTATCAGAGAGCAATGAACTCTATATTTCATGATTTTATAGAAACATTCATGCAAGTATACATAGATGACATCGTTGTGGAATCTGTCTCAGATTACGATCATCTCGATCATCTAAGCCAATCATTCGAAAGAATGAGAAAACATGGCTTAAAGATGAATCCCCTTAAATGTTCTTTCTTTGTGCAGGCTGGAGATTTCCTGGGCTTCGTAGTCCATAAGAAGGGAATAGAGATTAACCAGAATAAAACGAAGGCTATCATGGAAACTAAGCCTCCATCCACGAAGAAAGAATTGCAGTCCTTGCTGGGGAAGATAAACTTCTTAAGAAGGTTTATCTCTAATTTGAGTGGACGCACGCAAGCTTTCTCCCCTCTACTTCGACTCAAGCAAGAAAAGTTCGAATGGCGTGTTGAACATCAAGAAGCTTTTGATAAGATTAAGCAATACTTGATCCATCCACCAATTTTGTCTCCCCCAAATGGAAAGAAGCACATGCACCTGTATATTTCAGCTTCAGATAATACAATAGGAAGTATGTTAGCACAAGAAGATGAAAATGGCATCGAAAGAGCCATTTATTATTTAAGTAGGGTACTCAATGATGCAGAGACTAGGTATAGTACAATAGAAAAACTCTGCCTTTGTTTATATTTCTCTTGTATCAAACTTAAGTATTATATAAAGCCAGTTGATGTTTATGTTTCATCTCATTGTGATGTCATCAAACATATGCTATCAAAGCCAATATTGCATAGTCGAATTGGCAAATGGGCTCTAGCCCTTACTGAATACTCACTGATATTTCAACCTCTTAAGGCAATGAAAGGTCAGATTGTATCAGATTTCATTGTTGACCATGCAGTGGTTGAGAACCCTTAACAATATGTAGACTTGAAGCCTTGGAAGCTATACTTTGATGGTTCGTCTCATAGAGAGGGAACTGGTGTTGGAATGTTGATAATTTCTCCTGATGGAATTCCAGCAAAGCTCAAGTACAAGATTGAAGGTCCCTTATGCTCCAACAACGAAGCTGAATATGAAGCACTGATTGCTGGACTTGAAGCTTTGTTAGAATTGGGGGCAACCATAGTCGAAATTAAAGGAGACTCCGAACTAGTGATTAAGCAACTAACAAAGGAGTACAAATGCATCAAAGAAAACTTGATCATGTACTTTGTCATAGCAAATAGGCTGCTTAAAAAATTTGAATATGTGGAGTTAAATCACGTTTCGAGGACCAAGAATCAAGAAGCAAACGATCTGGCACAGTTAGCCTCAGGATACAAGGTATCGAAAGAGAAATTAGAGGAACTGATCGAAGTAAGAGGAAAAGCAATGGCTACCAAGCTTTCCCCAAGTGACCTGGAGAATTCACAATTAGGTTTTGCCAGCAAAGAAGAGTTTGAGGTATTAAACATAGACTCTTTAGCGGACACAGATTGGAGGAGCCCAATTGTGAACTATCTAAAAGATCCTTCGACAGACACAGATAGAAAGGTGAAGTATAGAGCTTTATCATATTTCCTGATGGGGAACGAATTGTTCAAGAAAACTCCTGAAGGAGTCTTGTTGAAATGTCTGGGAGAAGCAGAAGCATATTTGGCTCTCTCAAATGTGCACAGTGGAGCATGTGGGGCACATCAAGCGGGGTACAAAATGAAATGGCTTCTGTTTCGATATGGAATGTATTGGCCTTCTATGTTGAAAGACTGCATAGAATTTGCGAAAGGGTGTCAAGAATGCCAAGAGCATGCAGGTATTCAACACACTCCAGCGAATGAATTAAGTTCAATAATAAAACCATGGCCTTTCAGAGGCTGGGCATTGGATCTGATTGGAGAAATTCACCCTAAATCCTCTAAGGGTCAAAGATACATATTAGTA
The DNA here is from genome assembly GCF_029867415.1 of Vicia villosa. Classification (NCBI taxonomy): domain Eukaryota; kingdom Viridiplantae; phylum Streptophyta; class Magnoliopsida; order Fabales; family Fabaceae; genus Vicia; species Vicia villosa. The sequence goes on along the minus strand of NC_081181.1, from coordinate 90,550,424 downwards.
GGAATAGACTACTTCACAAAATGGGTTGAAGCGATACCACTGGCGAACGTAGACCAAGAGGCTGTGATTGAGTTTATTCAGAAACACATCATATACAAATTTGGAATCCTAAAAAGTATAACCACAGATCAAGGATCAGTATTCACTGGGCGAAAAATGCAAGACTTCGCCAAAGAAATGGGTTTCAAGTTGTTTACTTCTACACCTTACTATGCTCAGGCAAATGGACAAGTCGAAGCAGCGAACAAGATAATAATCGGTCTCATAAAGAAACATGTGGGAAAAAAGCCTAAGAGTTGGCACAAAACCTTGGACCAAGCGCTTTGGGCTTGTCGAACATCTCCAAAAGAAGCTACAAACACTACGCCTTTCCAATTGACATTTGGACATGACGCAGTACTCCCAGTTGAGATATATTTGCAGTCATTTCGGATACAAAGACAGGCAGAAATCCCTCCTAACATGTATTGGAAGTTGATGATGAATGAACTAGTAGACTTGGACGAAGACAGACTTCGAGCATTAGAGACGATAAAAAGACAAAAAGAAAGAGTGTCCAGAGCATACAACAAGAAGGTGAAAGGTAAAACTTTTATCAATAATGACTTAGTTTGGAAAGTTATTTTACCTATAGATCAAAAGAATCAAGCACTTGGTAAATGGTCTCCACACTGGGAGGGACCCTTTCGAATCTTGAAAGTACTCTCGAATAACGCTTACGAGATAGAAGAGTTAGAAGAAGATCGCAGGATCTTAAGAGTAAACGGGAAGTATCTGAAGAGATACAAACCAAGCATGCATGAAGTAAAGATTGCAAAAACATAGATATTGAGGTGTACTACGTGAGCCAAAATGGTTGAACTAACACCAAAATGGCTTTGTGTTCAAACGGGCATGTATGGCAAATAAAGAAGAAGACAAAGAAACTTCAAAATATCTTCCATTAATATTAAAAGAGTACATTCATTACAGGAAAGGTGGTTCCCTAAACATTGAAGGTCACAAAATCCAAAACATAAAAAACCTAAAACAAACTACCTCCTAATTGATCCTTTGGTCTAAACCCTCTAGGGGCAACATGGGCAAGCTTTCTGCCTCGAACATGTCCATGGATCCAGAGTTACGCATCCTCCTTATTATTCCCTTTTTGAGGAATATGTAAGATAAGAGCCTTCCATATGGAAGACAGGTTACAACCCCTTGACAAGCAGCAGCCATGGAAACTGCTTCAACAAGCTCTTTGAAAATCATTAAAGGGAAGTTGATTTTCTTCCCACGAAGGGCACAGAGGATAAATTCCAAGTCCTCCACCATGATGTTGTTTTGATCATGGTTTCGTGGACGAAAGTTACCCACGAGCAGTTGATGCCAAACCCTGATGACTTTGGCGCTGAAGGGATCGTTATCCATAAGAGTCCTCAATAGAAGATGAGTAGTCATGCTGAAGCTATTGTCATCAAAGGTCTCACCAGAGTTGTTACATCTCATCAGGTCAGAGATGGTGGAGGGAGTGATTCTAATATGGGCATGTAGAACCTCATAGACTATAGTGGTTCTGCCTTCTGGATCTATGCGTAGAGATGCAAACATCCAGAAGTCTGCTAGCATGTTGGGATAAACAGGTCCCTCTAGGATTTCATAGTAGAAATCAAGTTCCTGGTTAGCTAAAAGGGCACTGATGCTTATAGAGTTCTCATCAAACTCCTCTTCAGAGAGTTTGAACTCCTTTTTTATGCAAGCCCTAATGTTATTGTAAGTGAGAGGTAGCGCCATGTGGAGGAGAAAAAGTTTGAAAAGGGTTTTTCTCAGACTCTGTGTTTTGAGAGAATGCAAGAAGAGAAACGAAGTCTTGGACAAGAGTTTTGAAGCAAGTGTGAAGAAAGAAGTATAATGCTAATCCTTTATATAGACCTGGGGCAATAAAGGAACGGTTTAATTTTAATGATTAATTAGACCGCGTTTGGTATTCCAAAGAGAAGTTATGGCTTCCGCCGTTTCCCGCCCTTGGAAGTTGAGATGCAATCATGAAAAACTGGTGCACGCACGTCTTAAAGAGACGTCTTGAAGAAAGTGACGTCATCACTTAATGATGGTTACGGCTAAGGAAGTAGAAACGTCAAGTCTAGGCAAAGGGGTGCGAAGGATAGTCAGGTTACGTGCTTACATTTATTAAGATTACTGTGGCAATAAAAATATATTGTGGCAAGATTTGAAGAAATTGCTAGAGTGCTACTCATGATCATTGCAAAATGAAATAAATGGGTAAATTGAAAGACAAAAGGTGCGCATATGTATATTATTCCTGAAGGAATTCGATTACAAAGCAAAATAGGTGCGCATCACAAAATAAAGTACAAAGTTCGAAATGACTAATTGAAATCCCTAGGAAGATTTTCTTTTATCTTCGAATACTGAACCTCCCATGAAGACATGCGAAGTTCAATCAAAGCCCGTTGTTTCTTCAATTCTTCAATTCTTCAATTTCGGGCACTAGTTTCTGCGCAGCTTCGAAATGCTGGATTCCTAAATGTGCAACTTCAATCAATTCTTGCTCACTGATTTGTTGAATTGTTGCCTTACGAGATTCAGCCTCTTTTATCTTCTCTTCAAGCTTAATAATTTCCTGCTTCTAGGATTTGATATTCTGCTCACATTCGTCACACTCTTTTTGTTTCTCTGAGCGTTTAAGTTTGAGAGCATCACCCTTCTTCGTCGCATCAGTAGCAGCTTTCCAAGATGAACTGTGAGAAGCCACTTTTGTAGTAAGTTGTTCATCAACATTTCGACGCCGAAGAATGTTTGACTGAAGCTGTTCGATCAAAGAACCCAGCAAAACAATCACCTCTGAGATTTCTATTGAAACCAGAAGTAGATCCACCTTTTTCAAAAGTTGATTCAAGCCATGACCTTTGGTAGGATCCTTACTAAGAATTTCGACAAGGTTGGTTTCGAAGAACTTTTCCTTTATCTGATGAAGAATACCAGAAGTATCCTCTTTGTCACCAGATTCTGTCTGAACAGCTGGAGAAGTTTCGAGCTCAGAGGACGAAATATTATCAATATTCATCATGGCCTTGAGGAAGCTGAGAGGATCAGTTTGCTTAAGTTGCTCCAAATCTGAAGGGGTAGGCTTTGTTGGGGCAGGCGTCGAAGTAGTTTCAGGAGAAACTATGGTCCCAAAGGGTGAAGTTTCGTGAGGACCAACTGTGGCTAACTTGGAGGTTTCCTCCATAGCATCTTGTTCAGATACAGTATCCTCACTACCAGTTGGGTGACCAGCTGCATTGTTACTACCTGAACATTGTCGATCTGCTCCCATATTTTCACTTTTGTGGGTAGATGGAGAATCATCAGTTGAATGGCTTTCTTCGACTGCTGCAGTAGGAATGATAGTCACAAGAGGCTGAGCGTCTTCGACAACTGGCGAAAGCACGTGAGATTTGTCTGCATGGAGTAATTAGAACATATTATGGTGGGAAGGTTGCAAGAAATCTCGTTGCCATAAGAAAGAACATGCACTTACCTTGGAGATTATCAAGGTCAATAGTGAGGGTGAAGGCTATGAGATCAGAAGTGGCTGTGCCAACATCATCCTACAATCATAAGGTAAAACGTTAACTTAATTGTATAAGTTAAAGTCTATAAAGATGATCATGTTGTGAAATCCAAATACCTTGGTTGGAATGTTATCTGGACTCGAGTTGTGGCTCTCTACAACAAGAACGTTACTACCACCTTTTAAAGGTGACTCTTCAGAAGATACCTTTTCACCCAGTGACGTAATTTTCGAAGACCCAGGTCCCTTTTCTTTTCCTAAAGGAGTGACGGCCTTCTGTTTTTTCTTTTGGGCTTGTCTGGTTCGAGGAGGAGATTTGTCGTCGTCGTCTGAAACGACTATTTGAGAAGCTTTTCGCTTCGAATGTGTCGGAGGCTTCGAGCTCTGAAAATGGAGATTGAGTAAAGTAAGTATGATTTACAAGTGTCATACCCCAAAATTTGCCCCATCTACTTCACCTACAAAGATTCAAAGACTAGGGTTCCATTTAAGCAGCACTCCTAGCCAAGAGCCTCCTGAGGCTAGGGTTTGAGATTCCCCTAAGAGGGATCAATGAGATAAGGCTTTTAATCAAGGATATATGGTTTATAGTGACCTAATATAACTCCATAGCAAAAGTCAAAGCATCACTCCAAAGGTTACCTGCTCAAACAGTCCCAAGATCTACAATCAACTGATTCAAATCCAAAGTCAAGGCATGATCCAAACTTCTAACCATTGGTCACACAACAAGTATGGGGATGTATATCCATCATTTGATCAAAGCTTGATCATGATTCCATTAATAGAAACTCAGAGATGAACAAATACAAAAAGGTTCAAATTAGGGTTTCTTTAGGAGAAAGTCAACCCGACTTTGACTGGGCATAACTTTCACCTGGAACATCAAAAATTCCCCACTCAAAGCCTATTTTGAAGGAAATTGGATTCTCTACAACTTTGTCTCTCACAAGCTAGGGCTAAAAATGCTTCATTTGAGAGGTACAGTACAAAAGATTACAGGTCATTTTCAGGCATCCTTCAAAAGCAGTTTTTTGTTAAAGAAGATATGATCAAGATAAAAGCTCCAAATGAAAAATATGTTCCAAAGAGGCTTGTAGAAGACACTTTGAGGTTTCCAAAAAATATTATGACTCCCTCATAGCTTAAAAATTGAATGAGATATGCTTGATCAAGGTTGGGTGATTTTGGAGGACCAAATGTGAAAAAAAAGGAGGTTCAAATTTGATTTCTTGCAAATAGGCCCATACTTTTATGACTTGAACTTGGCCCATAAGTTATCCAAAACATAGGCCACGAATTTTATCACTTCATTTGATTTTTTACACAATTTTATTTCATTTAAAATGGATTTTTAATGATTTAAATAAGTGAGAAATCAAATAATTTTGATAGGAAATATATTTTGTTGATTTTCAATCAACATTAATGCTAAAATATGATATAATTTCGTGGCAAATCAAATGGGAGGAGATTGATACATAATTTTGGCAAAAAAAAAGAAACTTTTTATTCAAGAAAGAAATCAAATTTCTCAAAGAAGGAAGATTGGATTCAAAGGCTTTTTGGGCTCTTTTCTAGACCTAATTCTTTCTCCTATAAGTACACAACCTAAAGCATAGGATTAGGGGATGGAAAATTGAGAGAGAGGCACACTTGCAAGAATAAAAAAAATCACCAAAGAGCTTGGATTCGGTTTTTGAGTTTCAAGAGGTTTCAACAAGAACTGAAGGTTGCAAAAGGTTCACTGAGGAATTTGGAGCGTGTCTGGACAATAGCATAGCATCAACACCCCCAGATCTTTCTCCATTAAGTCAAAGTAAGTCGCTCTGCATCTTGATTCGATTAGCACATTATATGCATCCTCATGATGTTTTGATCATATGTTATGACTTGTATTGATGCTCTGATCGTGTCTGAATCGTTTGTTTGAAGTTTACGTGCCTTAAACATGTTTTGCCATTAGAGCCCTATTCGAGTTTTAGGGTTTTAGTTTGGGGGTTTTTATTAGGGTTAAAATTAAGGGAAATTGAATACGTGATTGATTTTGCATGATCTAAATCAGAGGATCTCAGGTGGTGCGAACGATTTATAGGCGTGCAGGCCCTAATCGCTGTTTTCGTAGGGGGGGTTTGCTACGGACGGTTTCGTAGCAAAATCGTAGTAGTATTTACAGGTTTTTTTGCAGGTCTGGGGAAGGAGACGATCGCGTGTCAACGTCTGGTTCGTCCATTTGAAATTCGCGCGCGTTTCCCATTAGGTTTTCTTGATTTATTTTATAAAATATTGAACGCATCATTTAAACACATCCGCGCCATAGCTGAGTTGGCGTGTGTGACCATTGAGTGTCCCCAAGGGCTTGGGTTCGATACCCAGCCCTGACATATATTTTTCTAAAATTTCTTCCTTGATTCAGTGCACCTGCTGCCATATGATCTCACCATGTACCCTCACGATCCAGCCCTTTGATTCTTCCCCCAACCAGATCTGACGCCCCTGATTCCATGACCATATTATGAACTCTAATGACATCCTCATTGAATCAAAACCTAATTAACTAATTCAATTTAATTAATATAATTGATTTTAATTAATTCTTTTTATATATAATTAATTATGTATAATAATTATTTTTGTAAATAAAAAATATATGATATTATTATAAAAAATTCTAATTTGTTGTTCGTTCCGATTAAATCGATTAATCGCTATGGTCAACAATAATTTTAATTAAAATTTTATTTAATTAAATAAAATTTGCTTTCTATTACTTGGTTAAATGGTTGCAACTATTTTATTAGTTGTGATGATTAATCGTCTTTCCTTCGCTTTAATTTGTTATTCTTTTTAATCGAATCAATCGATTACGAGGGGTAACAATGCATATAAAATTCACATAAAAATAATTAAAAAAATACTATTATTCGTTATTAGTGATAATCAAATTAATTGATTAAAATTGGTAACGATCAAATTATTAATCTTTTACCTATGGTAATTGAACCAATCGATTATTGCGGTTAATAGTACAAATTAAATCAGTGTTGTACGCCCACTCTTAAAACACTTCCCAAACTTTTCAAAACTTCCAGTATCAAATTACACATTATCATAAGCTATTTCAAAAGCCTTTGAGGCAAATTCCAAACCCTATCAAATTCAAATCTTAAGGGCATACAACCCTTCCCCGAACTACGTAGACTCTGATCCTCCCTAAGGAGGTACGTAGGCACTTGGCAACAAGGCGAGTCCCCCTCCTCCAAATCTTAATCATGTCCATAATTAAGCTTTAACCCTATTAACTTTCTGCCACCTTTCTTTATTTTTTGCCATAACCCTTATCTTTGCAATGTTAGCCTTTAGGAAAGGGTTTTGGGTGCCTAACACCTTCCCTTAACCCGAATATAGTATCTTACCTTGAATCTCATAACCATTAAAGGTTTCCTATTCGCCTTGGTAGAATAGGTGGCGACTCTAAATTTATAATTTTTTAGGGCAGGTTGCTACAGCTGGCGACTCTGCTGGGGAACACTTAATAGTGAATACTATGCTCCTATAGGTTTCGGCAGGGTTTAGGTTTGGGCGCATTTTAGGGTGGGCAAACTTGCCATTTTTAGGGTTTGGGGGAGGTTCATCTTTTTTTTAATAATTTTTAAATTATTTATTTTATTTGTTTTTGTTTTTTGATTAAATGTTTATTTATCTGCCTTAAAATGTTTACTTATATTATTATATGCACTGCTGGTATTTGTTTTTTTGTTATGTTAAACCCTAAGTGTGGGAGTTAACTTTGAGATCAAATGGGGACATGAATCGCCTACGAGTCTCATTGATAACTCCACTCGGATTGGGTTGAGTATTCGGAAATGTCCAAAACGAGGCTTGACTTTGTTGAGGGCTGGACTGGATACTTGGCTGATCTCTCCGAGAACCTACCCCAAAAATTTGAACCTCATGGATAAAATGAGTCGTTCTAAAATCCGAAGAGACAAAGAGTCTCAGAGGCTACGAACGACCCCATGAGACCTTCTAGAACCCCCCCCATAAAAAGGTTGGCTCCCTAGAGCCCCCTACGTCGAACCTATGAACCTGGGTTTCTTGAAATATTATGTTATATTTTTGTCTTATATGTTTGGTTGTTTTATATTTTTGTGTGTTGCTATGATTTTTTTGGTGTGTTTACATGCATCATCTCTCATTTGCATCTTCATCATGTTTTATCCACAAAAAAATAGTAAATAAAAAATATATAATATAAATGTAAAAATATATTCTATTTGGTGAATGTGTAGGAAGGATGAGTACCAAGAAGACCATTGTTCACTTTACTGTTTCCACTCCGGATATCAAGAAGCTGAAAATAATCAAGGAAAAATTACCATCAAGTGCTTTGGATAGGTTTGTAATCCGCTATGGGAATATTTTGGACTTGCTAAGGGTGAGAGTACAAGAAGAAGCCATTACTGCTTTGGTCCACTTTTATGACCCTCCGCTTAGGTGCTTCACTTTTCAAGATTTTCAGTTGGCTCCAACTTTGGAAGAGATGGATGCTACGCTAGGGTTCTCAAAAATTAAAAAAGAATTCTATACTGGTGTGGGAAAAGAAGTTGATTTTTCAGATTTGGCAAAAGCTTTGGGGTTGTCCGCTACGGAATTGAAGACTAACTACAAAACTGATGGAGATGTGCATGGGATCAAGAGATCTTACTTAGAAAATCAAGCTTTAATGTATGTTCAAAAGAAACAATGGGACATTTGTGGACATTTATTAGCTCTTCTGATTTTTGGAGTTGTCTTATTGCCAAAAAATGTTGATTATGTAGATCCCGCTGCCATTCACGCTTTCACTTCCTTAAAGGTTCATGGAAAGGATCCTACTCCGACTATCCTCGCTAATATTTACTATGCTATCCATACAAAGTACGAAAAGAAGAGAGGAATGATATTTTGTTGTGTCCATTGGCTATATTCTTGGTTGACTTCTCATCTCTACAAATCTAGTTGCTTTATCAAAGAATTGACTAGAAACGATTGGTCTAAAAAATTGAGGGCTCTCAAAGCGGATTCTATTCTATGGTATGCGAAGAAATTAAATTCAAATAAGATTATTTACAAATGCGGAGAATTCAACAATGTGCCATTAATAGGAACTCTTGGTTGCATTAATTATAACCCCATTCTAGCATTGCGCCAATTGGGCCATTCCATGCATAAGGAACCAGCCGAACAACGGATAAAAGAATTAATCTTGCATGACAATGGGAAATGTGAACCAAGAACATGGAAGGAAGTAATTCAAGCTTGGAAGCATGTTAAAAGAAAAGACTTTGGGCCAAAGAATGCAATTGCAAAAGCACCTTACACCGCATGGGTTCAAGAAAGAGTTGGGAAGATTTTGCTTCCTTTTGTCGTGGATCCCGCATACAAGCCCGATTCTCCTGATCTTGTTCCTCTATCCATCGAAGAGATAGAAGGGATCAAGGCTGCCCTAGAGGCGTCCCGAAAAGAAAAAGAGAAATTAGAACTTGATTTGCATCAACTTACCAACGAAAGGAGCCAACTACGCTTTGACCTTAAGGATAAGAACCAAGAACTTCAAGCAATGAAGGAAGAGAATGATAGACAAAGGAGTAAAAGGAAATGTGCAACCGAAGGGTATTTAAGTGCTAATTTTAATTTAGAGGCTCATGATGAGAGGTTGGAGCAAGCTGATGCGGAAATTGCAAGGTGGAGAAGGCGTTATGAGAAAGCTTCCCATGACAAAGCAGAATCCGAGAAAAATCTAGAAGCTGTGGTCTTTGAATTAACTGATAGGACTAAGGATCAAGAAGAGGAAATAAGAAACCTCAAATATGATCTTCAAGAAGCTCGCAATGCTGGACAACAAGAGCGTGCAAGGAGATTAACCATGGAAGAAGCACTTTTACAGCGCACCGAGGAGTATAATAGAGCGTACCAAGCTATGGTATCACTTAGGGAAGTTTTCGCAAGAGAGAAAGAGGTGCATAAGGCAGCCCTGAACGAAAGAGACTATTGAAAAAGACTCTACACAATTGTTTCTACGGCAAGTGAGCATGGTTCCTAAGATGCTTGAAGACTATGAGAAATGTCGCGATGATTATGATAAGCTAGTCTTCTTGTGTAATGATTTAATTCAAGATATTCCAAAGAGTTTGGCAAAAGCAAAATCATCTCCTATCATCCTTCCCGAAGTAGTCAAAGAGTTCATGGAGCTTTGTAGAGATATGGTGGACAAGTTCCAAGAAGACATCCAAAGGCATTCTTAGCTTTATGTTATTTCCTTGTTGCTTTTATGTCAAGTACTTTTAATTTAATTTATTTTGAGTATTTTTTATTTCAGTTTCCCTTCCTTTTTTGTAAACCAACAATGAAGTGGTATTTCTTTTCAATTAATAAAGTGTGTTTATTTTTGCATTTACTTATTGTTCCTATAATATTCACCAAATAAATATATGCAAAAAAAAAAGAGAAAAAAAAAAGAAGAAAAAGAATCAAAAAAAGAGAATGTATATTTACTATAATAATGTGGATAAGACACGAACATAGCATAAGCATAACATTCATATCATGCATGTCATATTTAATTACAAAGCATTAAAAAAAAACTATCTTTATCTCCAGTCACACCATTGGAGAAGACAATCAAGCAACCATTCTTGTGCACCAAACCCGAGCTCAGAAGAAGAAAGCGATGGAACAAATAGAGCAGAACCAAGCCGCCCTTCGCGAAGAAGTAACCCAGCTGAAAGGTACTGTGGATGAGATTAAGGGATGAATGGCTCAAATGTTGAGCTTCATGAAGGACATTAAGGATGAACAGGAAAGAGCTAGGGAAGCTCGGAATCGGTATGAGGAGATGCCAAACAATGGCAATCCACTGTTAGGATATGTTCGAGGCTTTGACCCTCATAAGTCAAACACCCACTCATCAAAGAGAGTTACCAAAACCCATGAAGAGGGAAAAGCTTCCCATGAAGGATTCATTCCCGCCACTCAGAAAGAGGGGGCGCCTCGCACTGTTCGCATCCCTGCTAACAATTCACCTAAGGATGAGGATTATGTGGAATTACAATATGGGGAGGTGGACGAGCCGAATCAGGAGTCCCAACATAAGCAAACCCAAGCTGATTCTGAGGAAAGCGCTAGAAATAGCGGACAAATCAAGGCGCTGGATGAAAGGCTGAAGGCAGTAGAAGGATACGATGTCTTTGATGTGGATACCTACGAAATGAGCTTGGTGCCGGATTTGACTATTCCTCATAAGTTCAAGATACCCAACTTTGAGAAATACAAGGGACTTACGTGTCCTAGAAGTCATTTACGCATGTATGTCAGGAAGATGGCTGCTTACGCCAATGATCAAAAGCTAATGATGCATTTCTTCCAAGACAGCCTGAGTGGGGCATTTGTTGAATGGTACATGCAGTTGGAAAAGACACATATCCGAAGCTGGAACGACCTTGCTAATACATTCCTAAAGCAGTACAAGTACAATCTGGACATGGCACCCAATCGGATGCAACTGCAGAACTTATCTCAGAAAAAGGAAGAATCATTCAAGGAATACGCCCAAAGATGGCAAGAACTGGCGTCTCGAGTCCAACCTCCATTATTGGAAAAGGAGCTGGTTGACATGTTTATGAGAACTCTGCAAGGACCATACTACGATAAAATGATTGGAAGCGTATCATCAGGATTTTCAGATCTGGTGGTTATCGGAGAAAGAATTGAGGACGGAATCAAAGATGGGAAGATACAAGGAGCATCATCTAACTCTTATCACTCAAAGAGGCCCACCTCAACCTTCGCTAAAAAGAAGGAAGGGGAGACCAATGCAGTAGTGCACCAAGAGTTTAGACCTCCTATGACATACCCACCTCAACAAAGCAGATTCCAAGGTCCTCCAAGGAAATTCGACCCTTTGCCCACCTCCAAAAGCGAAATACTGAAATATCTGTTAAATGAGCAACTAGTGGAACTCAGGCCTATGCCACCCCCAATTCCCGGAAAAGCTGCACCCAATTTTAGGGCTAATGAAAGGTGTGAATTTCACGCCAACTCTCCTGGACATACATTGGAAAAGTGTTGGGCTTTTAGGCACAAGGTTCAAGACCTAATAGAATCAGGGGCTATTGCTTTTGACAAACCTAACGTAAAGACAAACCCTATGCCTCGCCATGATGGCACAGTCAACGCAATAGAGGTAGTCACTGAGCAAGAGTTTGTTCAACAACGGAGCTCCCCCATAGATGCCCTTAAGAGGTATCTACTTGCAAAGGGGTTCATCCTCGAACATAACGAAGCCTTTAAGACAACCCTGCAAAGACTGGTGGATCAAGGGGTAGTTCGGTTTAAGGAATATCCTGAGGAAGAGTATGTGGCTATGCTAGACAGGAATGAACCATTGATGATGCCTAGGCAAGGGGCAAGGAAGACATTAATCATCCCTTGCGCCAAAGCACCATTGCTGATACCCACACAAGTACACACTAGGATCATCTCGGTCAGAGACCCATACCATATGGACAAAATGAAAGCAGTCCCTTGGGAATATGAGTCTAATACTAATACCGACGTGACAAACATCGTTGGGCCTGGGGGAATGACTCGTAGTGGTCGCATATTCAATACTGCAAAACCAAATGAGAACCTGGCACAAGCAAGTGATCAAACTACTGTGGTCCCTACTGAAAAAAGCACATCCAAAGACAAAGAGACCACTAACAAAGATGCTGAAGAGTTCTTGGCATTGATCAAGAAAAGTGATTATAAGGTGGTGGACCAGTTGCACCAAACTCCGTCCAGGATATCACTCCTCTCGTTGTTGATACATTCAGAAAAACACCAAGACACCTTGATGAAGATCTTGAGCGCTGCCCATGTAACTAAAGACATCACTGTAAATCAATTTGATGGAATGGTGGCTAATCTTACTGCTGGGGCATGCTTAAGTTTCAGTGAACACGAGTTTCCCTCACAAGGAAAAGAGCATAACAAAGCCCTGCATATCTCCATACAATGTGGGAAAGCTCATCTGTCTAGAGTACTGATCGACACAGGGTAATCATTAAACGTGATGCCAAAGGCTACCTTAGACAAGATAGATTTGGAAGGACTAGTAATAAGACCAAGCCGTCTGGTAGTCAAAGCCTTCGATGGGTCGCAAAGCCCGGTGTTTGGAGAGGTGGACCTCCCTGTGGTAATAGGCCCCCACACTTTCTGCATCAATTTCCAAGTGATGGAGATTGAACCTGCCTATACATGTTTATTAGGACGTCCTTGGATCCATGCTGCTAGGGCAGTTACCTCTACTCTGCATCAAAAGGTAAAATTTGGGGATGGAAACTCTATAGTAACTGTCAATGGAAAGGATGACATATTTGTCAGCAATCTGGACTCGTACCGATACATTGAGGCTGGAGAAAAAGCATTAGAGACTTCGTTCCAAGCACTAGAGATCGCAACTGCTGTCACGCTACCAATTGAGAAAACGCGAAGGGCGGTAACATCTTGGAGAGACCTACAAGACACAAAGATGGGAGGCTGGGGCAAAGTCCCAGAAGTGCAAGAGAAAAGAGATCGTCTGGGGCTAGGATACCAACCAACAAAGAAGGCTGCACAGGAAGAGCAACGTTTCCCTCCGATCGCACAAACTTTTGTCACAAGGGGATATGAGCATGTATCCATGATATCTAGCATGGAGGGCACGTCCAACTTCATCAGGATGATTAGACCAGGAGAACAACTTCAAAATTGGACAAGCCTGGAGATACCGGAGATAGTTTATGTTTCAAAGTAATTTGTTTTGCCGTGTGTTTTATTTCCCTTTCAATTAATAAAAAACAATGTCGCTCATGCCTCGCCCGAAGCATAGAGTTGGTTTGTAAGGGCCCCATTTACTTTCAAAGTTGAGTTTATTAATAAAATTTTCGTTTGCATTTGGTATTGAAAACTCTATCTCGTTCTTGCATTCACTTTCTCGAAATGACAAATAACATTCTTGCATAAAACAAAAGCACAATCATAATTGCATACTAAAAAACAAAACATAAACTTGTGCAGATCACCTTCTAACATCACCGATAATAATACTGCTGAAACTCAATGTAAATTCGAGGCTCTCGCTAATCAGTCTGAGGAAGGGGATGAGGAAGACGATGAACTTCCAGAAGAATTGTCAAGGATAATGGACAGGGAATCCAAGAGCATGCTCCCCCCTCAAGAAGCAATCGAAATCATAAATTTGGGCACCGACAAAGAACCCAAGGAAATCAAGATTGGGGCAACACTGAACGACGACATAAAAGCAACACTGGTCAAACTCCTCCATGACTATGTGGAAATATTCGCTTGGTCATACCGTGACATGCCTGGGCTGGATACAGACATCGTCGTGCATAGGCTACCACTCAAAGAGGGTTGTACACCGGTTAGACAAAAACGCAGAAGAGTCCGACCTGACATGGATAATAAAATCCGAGAAGAGGTACTCAAGCAGTTTGACGCAGGTTTCCTCGCCGTAGTTGAATACCCACCATGGATCGCCAATATAGTGCCAGTACCTAAGAAGGATGGAAAGGTGCGCATGTGTGTTGATTACAGAGATCTGAATAAGGCAAGCCCAAAAGACGACTTTCCACTACCACACATAGACATACTAGTGGACAACACCGCGCAAGCTTCAGTGTTTTCATTCATGGACGGATTCTCAGGATATAATCAAATTAAAATGGCTCCCGAAGACATGGATAAAACCACCTTCATGACATCCTGGGGTACTTTCTGTTATAAGGTGATGCCTTTTGGATTGCGAAACGCTGGGGCAACGTATCAACGAGCTATGGTCACACTGTTCCATGATATGATACATAAGGAAGTCGAGGTATATGTGGATGACATGATCGCTAAGTCTTGTACTGAAGAGGAACACCTCACACACTTGCAAAAGTTGTTTGAACGCTTGAAGAAGTTCAAGCTAAGGTTGAACCCGAACAAGTGTACATTTGGCGTGAGATCAGGAAAGTTGATGGGATTCATAGTAAGCCAACGAGGCATAGAGGTAGATCCTGACAAGGTAAAAGCCATACAAGAAATGCCCGTCCCAAGGACAGAAAAAGAGGTTCGTGGTTTCTTAGGGCGCTTGAACTATATCTCAAGGTTCATCTCACACTTAACTGCTACGTGTGAGCCCATATTCAAGTTACTAAGAAAAGATCAACCAATCAAGTGGAATGACGATTGTCAAGTAGCTTTCGAAACCATAAAGCGTTATTTATAAGAACCACCAATACTCGTACCCCCGGTGTCGGGAAGACCATTGATCATGTACCTCACCATCCTCGACAGGTCCATGGGATGCGTACTGGGGCAGCAAGACGAAACAGGAAGGAAAGAACACGCTATTTACTATCTTAGCAAGAAATTCACCGATTGCGAATCCCGATATTCGCCGTTGGAAAAGACATGTTGTGCCCTAGCATGGGCCTCCAATCGTCTAAGGCAATATATGCTGAACCATTCCACATGGTTAATATCGAGGATGGATCCTTTGAAATACGTGTTCGAAAAACAGGCTCTCACAGGAAGAATCGCTAGATGGCAAATGCTACTATCAGAATATGACATTCAATACGTCACCCAAAAAGCAATAAAAGGGAGTGTACTGGCAGAACATCTAGCTCATCAACCCATTGAAGAGTACCAGTCTATGAAGTTCGACTTCCCTGACGAGGACATTATGCTGGTGAGGGACTATGAAATACCTGGGCCCGATGAAGGACCCGAACCAGGATTGGTGTGGACCCTTACATTCGATGGAGCCTCAAATGCATTAGGACATGGCATAGGGGCAGTCTTGACATCCCCTGACAATCGCCACATACCCTTCACTTCGAGATTATGTTTCGACTGCACCAACAATATTGCAGAATATGAAGCATGCATATTGGGTCTAGAAGCCGCGATCGATCTAAGGATTAAGTTACTCGAGGTATATGGGGATTCAGCATTAGTAATCCATCAAGTCAATAAAGAATGGGATACGCGAGATGCGAAGCTAATCCCGTACCGAGACCTCATACTGGAACTAATGGCTGAGTTTGAGACCATCACTTTTAATCATATCCCGAGGGAGGAAAATCAAATGGCTGATGCGTTGGCAACACTCTCCTCTATGTTCAAAGTAAATTGGCCAAATCACGAACCTCAGATAACGGTCAGACACTTTGAAGAACCAGCCTATTGCCTTACAATCGAGAAACAAGCTGATGACAAACCCTGGTACCATGATATTAGAGAATACCTGGAGAAACAAAAGTATCCAGAAAACGCCTCCACAATTGACAAAAAAACGCTAAGGAGGTTGGCATCTAAGTTCTTCCTAAACGGCGATGTCCTGTACAAGCGAAACTACGATTCAGTATTACTAAGATGTGTGGATAAAAATGAGGCCAAAGAGATCATCAAGGAGGTCCATGAAGGAACCTTTGGGACTCAGGCAAATGGACATTCAATGGCAAGAAAAATACTAAGAGTCGGTTACTACTGGTTAACAATGGAGGCCGATTGCTTCCAACACGCAAGGACATGTCACAAATGCCAAATATATGCTGACAAGGTACATGTGCCACCAAATCCACTGAACGTACTAAGCTCGCCATGGCCATTCGCAATGTGGGGAATTGACATGATAGGAATGATCGAACCCAAAGCCTCTAACGGACACCGATTCATATTGGTTGCCATCGACTATTTTACCAAGTGGGTCGAAGCTGCTTCCTACACTAATGTAACAAGACAAGTGGTTACTCGGTTCATCAAACATAACCTCATTTGTCGATATGGGATCCCCAGTCGAATCATTACTGACAATGGGTCGAACCTGAACAATAACATGATGAAGGAGTTGTGCGAAGAATTCAAAATTGAACACCACAATTCTTCACCATACAGGCCTAAGATGAATGGCGCTGTTGAGGCCGCAAACAAATATATCAAGAAGATAGTACAGAAAATGGTGAAGACGTACAAGGATTGGCATGAAATGCTTCCCTTCGCCCTGCACGGTTACAGAACTTCAGTGCGCACATCCACAGGGGCAACCCATTTCTCTCTGGTCTATGGTATGGAAGCAGTACTCCCTATCGAAGTGGAGATCCCATCATTAAGAGTCCTAACCGACACAAAGTTAGAAGAATCTGAATGGGTAAAAACCCGTTTTGATCAGCTTAATCTCATTGAAGAAAAGCGACTGACGGCTTTGTGCCACGGGCAGCTCTATCAGAAGAGAATGAAAAAGGCATTTGATAAAAAGGTCCGCCCTCGAACTTACAAAGAAGGAGACCTCGTTCTCAAGAAAATCTTACTGCCCCGACTTGATGCCCGAGGAAAATGGACACCCAACTACGAAGGTCCATATGTCATAAAAACGGTGTTCTCAGGAGGAGCACTCGTCCTCACTACCATGGATGGGGACGAGCTACCACATCCAATCAATTCAGACGCAGTCAAGAAGTACTACGCCTAGCAGAGGATAGA
Source organism: Vicia villosa (assembly GCF_029867415.1). Classification (NCBI taxonomy): domain Eukaryota; kingdom Viridiplantae; phylum Streptophyta; class Magnoliopsida; order Fabales; family Fabaceae; genus Vicia; species Vicia villosa. The sequence continues at coordinate 90,533,311 of NC_081181.1, read as the reverse complement.
TTCCAAGCTACGAGCCCAAGACAATTCGTAAAGGATAGGAAATCGAGCAATCATCAACTTCCGAAGTCAAAGGATTACTGGGGCCCTCGATACCAAAAAGAGCAATAGCAGTATTGATATCATTTCTATTTGTCATTTTTCTTTCTTTCATACCTTTTGTACATTCTCCAATTCAAGGCAACAATCAATAAAAGTTTTTCCTTTTCATACCTATCTTTTCATCATTTCTATACCAAGCGCAAAGAATAATTTATTTCTCATAAACTTTAAACTTTGAACTTAAAACAAGAAACTTACAAACCATCAGACTAAAATAGAGGGGACGAAACCACGACATCTCCGGTAGTCGATATACACCTGGCCCCGAAAGCATTGCAATATCCCAGTAGACTAACTTCAGACGATCTGAGTTAAGACCCGCAAAGCCGCTCGAAAAGCTAAACAAATCCAATGGGTGACAAAAGATAATACATCAAAGTCATCATACATATCCATATTCATATACACTCACATATGTACCATCTGCATAAGCATGCATGCATTTGCAACAAATCATAGGCATATACATTCGCAGAGCATCATTTTACAGATAAAGCTTGGCTTCTCTTGAACCCTATTTCAAACTCTATTTTCAATTTCAATTTCAATCCAAATCGTAACCTTCGCGTTACGTCTTATCACGGCAGTGATAATGGCAATTTCAAACCAAATCGTAACCTTCGCGTTACGTCTTATCACGGCAGTGATAATGGCAATTTCAATCCAAATCGTAACCTTCGCGTTACGTCTTATCACGGCAGTGATAATGGAAATTTCAATCCAAATCGTAAACTTCGCGTTACGTCTTATCACGGCAGTGATAATGGCAATTTCAATTTCAAACTAAATCGTAACCCTCGCGTTACGTCTTATCACGGCAGTGATAATGGCAATTTCAAACTAAATCGTAACCCTCCCGTTACGTCTTATCATGGCAGTGATAATGGCAATTTCAAACCAAATCGTAACCTTCGCGTTACGTCTTATCACGGCAGTGATAACGGCACCTTTAATTTCAAACCAAATCGTAACCTTCGCGTTACGTCTTATCACGGCAGTGATAACGGCACCTACAATTTCAAACCAAATCGTAACCTTCGCGTTACGTCTTATCACGGCAGTGATAACGGCACCTTCAATTTCAAATTCAAATCGTAACCCTCGCGTTACGTCTTATCACGTTAGTCCCTTGGCAGTGATAATGGCACCTTCAACTTCAATCCAAATCGTAACCCTCGCATTACGTCTTATCACGGCAGTGATATGGAACCACGTTCTTTGGCAGTAGCCGGAAACTCATTTCAATTTCAATTCAGATTCCAATCCCAAACACGCCCTACCACGTTAATCTCATGGCCGGCAACGCATCTACTCCACATTCCGCAATATCAGCAAATTTCAGGGCATTCTCAGTGTTCAATAATCTTCCACCTTCAGGTCGCAACAGGCGAGCAGGCCTGTCCGCCTCTTCAGGTTTAAGAAGATTGAACAGGGGAAGCTGTCATACCCCAAAATTTGCCCCATCTACTTCACCTACAAAGATTCAAAGACTAGGGTTCCATTTAAGCAGCACTCCTAGCCAAGAGCCTCCTGAGGCTAGGGTTTAAGATTCCCCTAAGAGGGATCAATGAGATAAGGCTTTTAATCAAGGGTATATGGTTTATAGTGACCTAATATAACTCCATAGCAAAAGTCAAAGCATCACTCCAAAGGTTACCTGCTCAAACAGTCCCAAGATCTACAATCAACTGATTCAAATCCAAAGTCAAGGCATGATCCAAACTTCTAACCATTGGTCACACAACAAGTATGGGGATGTATATCCATCATTTGATCAAAGCTTGATCATGATTCCATTAATAGAAACTCAGTGATGAACAAATACAAAAAGGTTCAAATTAGGGTTTCTTTAGGAGAAAGTCAACCCAACTTTGACTGGGCATAACTTTCACCTGGAACATCAAAAATTCCCCACTTAAAGCCTATTTTGAAGGAAATTGGATTCTCTACAACTTTGTCTCTCACAAGCTAGGGCTAGAAATGCTTCATTTGAGAGGTACAGTACAAAAAATTACAGGTCATTTTCAGGCATCCTTCAAAAGCAGTTTTTTGTTAAAGAAGATATGATCAAGATAAAAGCTCCAAATGAAAAATATGTTCCAAAGAGGCTTGTAGAGGACACTTTGAGGTTTCCAAAAAGTATTAGAACTCCCTCATAGCTTAAAAATTGAATGAGATATGCTTGATCAAGGTTGGGTGATTTTGGAGGACCAAATGTGAAAAAAAAGGAGGTTCAAATTTGATTTCTTGCAAATAGGCCCATACTTTTATGACTTGAACTTTGCCCATAAGTTATCCAAAACATAGGCCACAATTTTTATCACTTCATTTGATTTTTTACACAATTTTATTTCATTTAAAATCGATTTCGAATGATTTAAATAAGTGAGAAATCAAATAATTTTGATAGGAATATATTTTGTTGATTTTCAATCAACATTAATGCTAAAATATGATATAATTTCGTGGCAAATCAAATGGGAGGAGATTGATACATAATTTTGGCAAAAAAAAAGAAACTTTTTATTCAAGAAACAAATCAAATTTCTCAAAGAAGGAAGATTGGATTCAAAGGCTTTTTGGGCTCTTTTCTAGACCTAATTCTTTCTCCTATAAGTACACAACCTAAAGCATAGGATTAGGGGACGGGAAATTGAGAGAGAGTCACACTTGCAAGAACAAAAAAATCACCAAAGAGCTTGGATTCGGTTTTTGAGTTTCAAGAGGTTTCAACAAGAACTGAAGGTTGCAAAAGGTTCACTGAGGAATTTGGAGCGCGTCTGGACAATAGCATAGCATCAACACCCCCAGATCTTTCTCCATTAAGTCAAAGTAAGTCGCTCTGCATCTTGATTCGATTAGCACATTATATGCATTATCATGATGTTTTGATCATATGTTATGACTTGTATTGATGCTCTGATCGTGTCTGAATCGTTTGTTTGAAGTTTACGTGCCTTAAACATGTTTTGCCATTAGAGCCCTATTCGAGTTTTAGGGTTTTAGTTTGGGGGTTTTTATTAGGGTTAAAATTAAGGGAAATTGAATACGTGATTGATTTCGCATGATCTAAATGAGAGGATCTCAGGTGGTGCGAACGATTTATAGGCGTGCGGGCCCTAATCGCTGTTTTCGTAGGGGGGGTTTGCTACGGACGGTTTCGTAGCAAAATCGTAGCAGTATTTACAGGTTTTTTTGCAGGTCTGGGGAAGGAGACGATGGCGTGTCAACGTCTGGTTCGTCCATTTGAAATTCGCGCGCGTTTCCCATTAGGTTTTCTTGATTTATTTTATAAAATATTGAACGCATCATTTAAACACATCAGCGCCATAGCTGAGTTGGCGTGTGTGACCATTGAGTGTCCCCAAGGGCTTGGGTTTGATACCCAGCCCTGACATATATTTTTCTAAAATTTCTTCCTTGATTCAGTGCACCTGCTGCCATATGATCTCACCATGTACCCTCACGATCCAGCCCTTTGATTCTTCCCCCAACCAGATCTGACGCCCCTGATTCCATGACCATATTATGAACTCTAATGACATCCTCATTGAATCAAAACCTAATTAACTAATTCAATTTAATTAATATAATTGATTTTAATTAATTCTTTTTATATATAATTAATTATGTATAATAATTATTTTTGTAAATAAAAAATATATGATATTATTATAAAAAATTCTAATTTGTTGTTCGTTCCGATTAAATCGATTAATCGCTATGGTCAACAATAATTTTAATTAAAATTTTATTTAATTAAATAAAATTTGCTTTCTATTACTTGGTTAAATGGTTGCAACTATTTTATTAGTTGTGATGATTAACCGTCTTTCCTTCGCTTTAATTTGTTATTCTTTTTAATCGAATCAATCGATTACGAGGAGTAACAATGCATATAAAATTCACATAAAAATAATTAAAAAATACTATTATTCGTTATTAGTGATAATCAAATTAATTGATTAAAATTGGTAACGATCAAATTATTAATCTTTTAACTATGGTAATTGAACCAATCGATTATTGCGGTTAATAGTACAAATTAAATCAGGGTTGTACGCCCACTCTTAAAACACTTCCCAAACTTTTCAAAACTTCCAGTATCAAATTACACATTATCATAAGCTATTTCAAAAGCCTTTGAGGAAAATTCCCAACCCTATCAAATTCAAATCTTAAGGGCGTACAACCCTTCCCCGAACTACGTAGACTCTGATCCTCCCTAAGGAGGTACGTAGGCACTTGGCAACAAGGCGAGTCCCCCTCCTCCAAATCTTAATCATGTCCATAATTAAGCTTTAACCCTATTAACTTTCTGCCACCTTTCTTTATTTTTTGCCATAACCCTTATCTTTGCAATTTTAGCCTTTAGGAAAGGGTTTTGGGTGCCTAACACCTTCCCTTAACCCGAATATAGTATCTTACCTTGAATCTCATAACCATTAAAGGTTTCCTATTCGCCTTCGTAGAATAGGTGGCGAATCTAAATTTATAATTTTTTAGGGCAGGTTGCTACAACAAGATATACAAGCGGAATATAAAGTATGTATATACCGTGGGTTTCTTATCAGTGGATATAGAGTCACTCCCACTTGGCTTGTATCTCTTTGAAACTTCAGAAGCTTTCTGCGCAGGGATTTCTTTGATCTTTCTCTTTCGAGTAACCGCTGCAAGTAAAATTGGAATCAGTGTTTCAGTAGAAAAAGAAAAGCTAGTCGAAAGAATGTCTAAACCCAAACCTTCAGGTATTGGATTCAAGACACGAACATGTTCAAGATATATATGGAGATGTCCTTTGAAAGTATCCAGGGTATGCTTAGTCGGGACCACTCGTTCAGCGCGTCTTTTAGTTTGTTCTTGAAGAATTTTAAAAGCATTCCCACACACGAACCAGTCTGGGAAAGGAGGGCTCAAAGCCACACCAAAATCAGCGCTTGGCAGTGGAGGGAATTTTGGAGGATTAAGTTTGAAAGCCACTTCATAACGCAGTTCTGGTCGAACAGACGGGGGCAGTTTCAACTTATCCAGTTTAGCAGAAAACTTTTCACGTAAAATAACTGCAGCTTCACGAACGGTCCGACTAAGATCATCAGGCCTGTAAATAGTTTCAAAGAATTTTTGAAAAGCTTGTATTTCTTTAATATGAGTCGAAGTACCTTTGTGAAAGTTTTCCTGCACATCAGCAAAAGCTTCAGTTAGTTCTCGAGTAAGGCTTTCAGCATCGAAGATTTGCATGGTGTAGTAATCTGTCCACCATTGTTGGAAATCTGGAGTAGAATAAAAGGCAGGTTCGAAAGGAATAGGGGAAAGATTGGCAACACCAACGTATCTGGCAATTTTGGACTCGCATTCTTCTTCAGTTAGATGTAAAGTGTATAGACACATGTGGTTCCTTTTGTCATATAAGCATTTGGGTTTCACCTGGACTAATCCAAACTGTCTTGATACAAGATTTGGTTGGTAGCCAAGAAGAACACATTGGCCCTTGGAGGGTCGAAGTCGGTGTTAGAATAGCCTTGGAGTGAGAAAAGCTTCCCAAATGGTCATGGATTCCACCTCTTGATCCTGAGACATTGCTGGAAACTTTCGAGTGAACCATTCAGGACCCACTGTCCTGTTTACGAATGGAGCCATCGAAGGGCTGAATTGATAACGTTGGGTGAACATCATGGTATATGCTAAAAAATGTTCGCGAAGCTTCCCAGTCTTTTCTTTTGGAGTGAGCAAAGCCAACCGTGTTCCTTCTACAGTTCGATTTTTTATGTTGGGATCTTCTTCGTTGACAATACCTCGAAATGAGAGGTGAGCTTCGAAAGTGGCATTGAGCCACAGTTGCAGCAGCCAGAAGGGACCAGCGAAAAGCAGGGATCCTGTTGTGTAATTCTTAACAAGGTCTATTGCTTCACCTAGATTCTCATAGAGAAACCCTAGAATTAACTGGCTCAGGTTTAGTTGTGTTCCAGCATGTAGTTGATTGGCCATACAAAGATACCTCTTTGCTACTTGTATGGACCTAGAACAGAAAACGCAACTCGAGAGCCACAAGGCTAAGAAAGCAATATGCTCTTCATCCGAGACTACCTCATTGTTTTCGTCATGATATTGTTGAATGAACGCAGTGTAAGTAACTGTTGCTTCGTTAAAGTTAATAGTATCAGTATCCATGACATTGGGGTCATAGGTTTCTCCGGTTGGTCGAAGCCCCGTGATAGCAGCTATGTCGAAAAGAGTGGGGGTGACCATTCCACATGGAAGATGGAAAGTGTTATGGGAAGCATCCCAGAAATGAACTGATGCTACTAACATGGTTTGGTTGTATTCTAAACCAGTTTTGGATAATTGGATTAAGTCATAAATGCCCAGTTGTTTCCAGAAAGAAGCCTTGTGTTTCTCTACTCTTGCTAACCAGGCATAGTACAATTCAGGGTCTTTTGCTAGGGGAATTGACCTAAAAACTTTCACAAAATTGGTTACATAGTTTAACCTAATTTTTTCTAGGGTTGAAGGGGTTACAGTCGAAGTATCTTCTGCACCATTAGGATCTGCTAAGACTGGACGGCCATCTTCATCTATCTTGTTCTTACTAACTAAGGGCCTAGTTTTATAATAAGCAGGAAAGAATTTATTCAAAGCAGAATTATTTTCTCCTGGTAAAGGCCCCATGAAGGCATGAGTTTTTCCAGAAAGTTCAAAGGGAATGATTACCTGAGAAGCATAAATGGCGCGCACTTCTGCAGTATTTGGGTTTGGTATGTACTTTTGATCCCCCATCTGTGTAGATTTCTGAAGTTTCAAAGCGGGTTGAAGAACGTTTGAGGAAGACGCCATGAGTAAGTTTGATTTTGGAAATGGGTTTGAATATAACCAGAAACGTTCTTTTCTATGGAAAGAATGAGGGAATAGAGGTGAAAGTTATATGAAGGTAAGAGTTCAGGTATTTAAAGGGTTAACGGAAACCCTTTCAAATCTTTTGGGTAAAATCCAAGAGACACGCGGCAGACGTTAATTTAATCCAACGGCGGTCGAATAGTTATTAGCTTCACTCCTAGTATATAGGAGTAATGATCATGAAGTAAGACCAGAACGTGGGAATGTAAGTTATGAGTAGACATCTTTGAAAATGACAAGACGTTTTGGAAACAGAGTCATAAATGATTATGACGTCAGTCAATGGTCTCGGAACTCTAAAACAAAATCTTGTTATAGCAAGAAACGCCTATTTCTCTTGTTTTTCGAAACAGGCATTTATTGGGGGCAATTTGTTAGCTGAAGATTTCGTTTGAGAAGAATGTCCTTCGAAGATTTGGAATTTAAAGGAAGATGGTTACTGATGATCATCTTTGAAGATAAAAATGGCTACTGATGGCCATGCTTCGAGAATGATGTTTAAGTTGGAACAAAGATAGTGAGCGCCGAAGCTAAATACGAAAAGAATAGTCTTTGGGACTTAAACTTTTTTGCGAAATATGCGAAGTACTGAAGCTTAGCGTGTTTTCATGGCATTCTCGATTCTGATTATGTTGCCACGCGTCGAAGGGAGATTCAGGCGGGATGATTTGAATTTCGAAATAGTTTATGTAACTGCACGAAGACAGATGGCATCCCTGGATTTTCTGTGGGCAACGTGGCATTAGATTAGTGGAGGACCGTTAGGGTCGAAACTAGTAGAAATAAGGGTCTTAATGTTAGGATTCCGTGTGTTCACTTTGTACAAATCACTCACATATTACTCAAGTATCAAGTGTTAAGAGAAAGAGTTCGCTGAGAAATGTACGTATGACACCAACACCAATTTAAATACATGTGTATTTTTATCTTTATTCAAGTATCTTTCGATATTACTGTCTTTCATTTACTTTATGTCATTTATATTCCTGCACTTGTTACTTTCATGTCATTTAATTTTCGAAGCATTTAACGTCCCTGCACTTTAAGATTCTTGCACTTTTACAGTTTTGTCTTATGTTTTATTTTTAACTTACCCTTCGCTGATGTTATATTTACGTGTATAACAAGGTGATTGCTAATCTTTATTTCTTTGATTAAGTATTTCTTATTTCAAGACACACCAATCATAGACATAATTCGAACTATCATGAATAACAACCTTTTTGACTATGTCCTAGGATCAATCTAGTCGATCCTGCGAGTAACCAAATCATATTTATTATAGTTTGGAAGACTAGCGGTTGTTTACCGGAAATCACCGTAAACAATTTCATACTTAATATGTGTTTAATATGTATGATTTTCTATCTCCCTTGAGTCCTATAAATAGAGACTCATATTACAATGTAAAGCACACTTGGAATAAGATAAGATAATATTACTCTCTTTCTTCTCTACCTCTCTTTGATCTCTATATAGTTTTAGGTAGTTTTATAACAAATATTATTATATTCTACTATTCTTTATAATCAATTAACCAAAAATTATTTAAGATATTTTTATAATATAATGTAACAAAAAATAAAAATTATCTTCCTTACGCATAAATTTTCCAAAATATAAATTTCATCCATTGTCACCGTAAAAAAAAACTTTTCGCAAAAATCTAAAAATTTCTTCATACCATTTGTTGCTTTAACACACATCCATTCTTATGCGTAAATTTTCCTCCATCAAAACCAGTTTGTTTTTGTTTTTTGTTTTGCAGGAAGAGAAAATTGAGAGATAATTCAAAATCGGAAGAAATAAATTTCAACGGTAATTTTAATACTTGATATTAACCATCACACAAATGTTGTTTTTTTGTTGCAGAGAATTTTCGAAGAAAATACAATCGGAACAACCCCGAGTTTGTAATCTGTTGCGACCCACGTTATCAGTTAATTCCATTGACAATACTCAACAACATCCCAAAATCGTAAGCACCACCTTGCCCCGTCCGATCGCGCAATTTGAACCGCACCGGCCGGCTACAACGCCGCGGCCAATGGCTCTCCACAAATCTCACACAGTCGGTCACAGCCCCCACGCACGATCTGCCATTATTCGCCGCGCCTCCACCAATGTCACTCACCGCCGGTAACCCTGCTTGCTTTTTCCATTGTTTGTCTTAACATTTGTTCCCTTTTTCTATGTGTGTTGATGACAGAGAGAAGAAAGATCCATGAGAGAAGAAGATATAGTAAGAAGAGGAATAAAATATGGGGGGATGAAAAGAGAAGAGGTTTGTATATTGATTTCTTTCCTTATTTTTGTTATTTGATAATGTATTTTTAATTGATCTTGGGTAGCCACATGTCTCAATTATGTGAGTCGTTTTGAGTATGTCAATATGAGTCTGTTTTTTTTATTTATTGTTAGTTTTTTTTCTCTAAAAAAATTTTTTTTTTGAAACAGCAAAGATTTATTAATAGCAAAACATAGAGGCATGAGCCATGCCATAGGAACATTTGGTTTTACAGTCTGCTAGCAGGATAAATAACTAATTGTATCCTGTGTAGCTCTATTCAGTAAAATCCGCTCCCAGACAACAAATCAATACCACCCTGTTACATTTCCATTACATAGCAGAGTAAAGATTACACCTAAACTATGATTTTCCCAATTCACTATATCCAGAGCATCGATCAAAACCAGAATCATTTGAAGGTTTTCAACTCTCAAGCCTGCTTCTTCACGCACAGCCACTGCATATTGCCGATACAGCATAAGGCCATCAACATGATACTTCATCGACGGCAAGTCCATATTTAACATATTAAAGATCCAGGTACATGTTATACCGACATAGACAGTCTGCATCGCGCTCCTTATCCTGCTGATCTTGCCAAAATTGTGCTAAAACTCCCGCGATCGAACCGCAGCCAGAAGATGCATAAAAATAAATAAATAAATGAATAAAGACACCGTTAGCATATCAGTTCCACTCTGAAACCACTGCGAACTATCCTCTGTGGAGTCAAAGTCCGATGCAGATCCTAGGATTTGATCTCCATTGGGCGTAGTTGAAATGTACGTCCATGTTGATTGAGGACAGCCACCTCCATGAGTATTCAATAGTGTCGTCAAACACCTTTTCCTGAGCCGTATCTTTGTTGCAGAAGATTTTGGCATTCCTGGCTTTCCATATGCTCCAAACTCCGGCGAACCATATAGCTCTGACTTTCGACGCAACTTCCTTATCCCCTCCGATCAGACCTTCAAATTGTTCAAAGTGTTCTCTACTTTCTCTGTGGAAAGCTGTAGATATCCGGAGCCACTTGCATATTGATTGCCAAATACCTGAAAAGCATTTGCACTCAAAAAACAGGTGAGGTATAGATTCGTCCGCACCGCAGTCCCCGGTACATCTTATCGATCCTTGACCTATGACTTTCCTCCTAAAGAGGTTGTTTTTCGTCGCTAGACTATTTTGGAATAGCCTCCATCCAAAACAAGAGATCTTTGGTGGTATCGTTTTGTGCCAAACCTTAGACCAAGGGATAGAGAATTGATCCGGTTCAGCCACGATTAAACTCTTATATAATTCAGAAACAGAATAATATGTTGAGTTTTCCCATGATCCTATATCTATCTCACAAATCTTTTTCCACCAACCTGAGTTTTTACTACCAGCAGTACCACTCATAACCTCTGCCTCCCCATATCTATTCTTCAGTGCCTTTAACCATAACCCGCTTCTTTCCGTTTTCATTTTCCATTTCCATTTTCCTAATAATGCTATATTAAACAAGTTCAATTTTCTAATTCCCAAACCCCCCTCCTCATATGAATGACACACTTTCTCCCAATTGACCCAATTGATTTTTCTAGTGTTCTCACACCCTCCCCATAAAAACTGTTTAAATATCGATTCTAATTTAGAAATGATACCTGTCGGAGCTTTGAAGAACGAGAGAAAGTAAACCGGAAGCGCATGAAGGACTGATTTGATAAGTACTACACGCCCACCTAAAGAAATATGCATGTTTCTCCAATTTGACAATCTGCCTCTGACATCCTCTAAAACAGGTTTCCAAGTTTCAAGTCTGTTCGGATTAGCACCAATGGGGAGACCTAGATATTTGAAGGGAAGCGATCCTTTCTTACAATTCAAGATCCTTTCCGCCTCTTCAATCCATCTATCATGAATGTTTAACCCTGCTAGCGAACCCTTTCTGAAATTTACCTTTAATCCTGACATTACTTCAAACAGCAGTAGATTCGCCTTGATGATCCGGATATTTGACCAACTCTTTTCCCCAACAATTAATGTATCATCAGCGTACTGTAAGTGAGAAAAACGATCTGTTCCTTTCTCGAATTTGTACCCAACGAATCTGCCGCTTTCAACCGCCTTTTTCATCAGCATACTAAAACCTTCAGCAGCAATGAGGAATAAAAATGGTGATAATGGATCGCCTTGCCGTAGTCCTCTTTGCATCCTGAATTCTTTATTCGGGCTGCCGTTGACTAAGATAGATATTGTCGAAGATTTTAAGCATTCTGCTATCCAATGTCTCCATTTTTCATGAAATCCCATTCTAGTCATCACGCAGTCTAGATAATTCCAATCCACTGAATCATACGCCTTCTCGAAGTCGACTTTGAACATAAGCAATTCCTTTTTCTTCCTCCTAGCCTCGTCCGCTATCTCATTCGCAATTAGAATACCATCTAGAATCTGTCTGTCTCTAAAAAAAAATTAAATGATGTACTCAGGAGGCACCCCAACGTACACCATCCTCTTTTATTATTTTTCTCATTCTAATTTTGTCATTTATTCTAACTAAGAAAGTTGAGAATATTTTTGAAGGGTCTTTGTTTTAATGGGTTGATTTGGACTTAATATCATTTTTTTTCACACCTTACAAATTACTCAATTCACACCCCTTTTATATGTATTACGTACTTGTTTGTTTCGCCACTTTTATTTTGCTTCTTTAGTTAATTTAATTAGTTAATCATTTTTAGGTGATTAGTCGATTAACCGATTCAAAACACGAAGCAATTCTCTTTCATTTCATTAATAAAACTTGATGAAGGTTATTTAGTAAAAAAAAATACAAAAAATAATCTTTGTATAATATGCCATCTATGTTCACAATCAATTTTTTTTCTCAACCTTCCATAATTAATACGATAGGTGAGTTTCAAAATTGCTGCATCTTCGAATTGGTCGATTCCCGATGTCGCACCAATCAATTACTCAAAACACGATTGAAATTCATGCGAATTGATTTACGCTTAGAGCAATAATCGAACGCTATCGCTAAAAATCTGGTAATTGAATTAAGTCAAATTTCTTCGCCTCGAGCGAATTAATTCTGATAAAGATCACGATTCTTTATCAAGACTCAATCAAACAATTAACTAACCTCCCCTTTAGTCTTAGGTTTTGTTTTAATTTTGTTTGGTGTTTATATTGTTTCATTTTTCTGCTGATAATTATATATTTGTTTCATTATCTCTATTTTGTTCGTATAATTATCATTTTTTTCATACTTATTGGTGGGATAATATATATTGTAAACCTTAAGTGTGGGAATTATCCTTAAGACCAGAGGGGACTAGAATCGCCTACGAGTCTTATTGATAATTCCACTCAGAGTGGGTTGAATATCTGGAAATGTCCAAAACGAGGCTTGACTTTGTTGAGGGCATGACTTGGTATTTGGCTGATCTCTCTGAGAACCTACCCCTAAAACTCGAACCTCATGGACAAATGAGTTGTTCTAAAATCCAAAGAGACAAAAAGTCTTGGAGGCTACGAATGACCCCATGAGACCCGTGTTAGAACATACCAATGGGAAGGGTAGCCTCTCTAAGCCGTCATGCCGAACCTATGAACTTAGGACTTTTGTGCTTTTGTGCTTGTTATATGTTTGCGATTTATATGCTACGAATATATGCGTTTCAATTCTGCAAGTTTTTCTACGCGTTCCCTAGCCTGTAGAGATTCTATTTACAAGGTGACGTCCTTCCCACGAAGGACATTTCCATTCATGCACGTCAATTAGCCTCTCGATGGCCATGAGACCTAGTGACTGTCTTGAACAGTCACCCCGCGCCTGCATCTACGCACTCCCTAGCCTGTAGGGAGTTTCTTTTTATATCCTTGTATTTTTACAACTACGTATCCTTCCCACGAAGGACATCTTCGTTTACGCACGTCAATTGGCCTCTCGATGGCCATGAGACCTAGCGATTGTCTTGAACAGTCACCCCGTGCTTACATCTACGCATTCCCTAGCGTGTAGGGATTCTATTTCTAAAATCGCATCCTTCGTACGAAGGACATCCTCGTTAACGCACGTCGATTGGCCTCACGATGGCCATGAGATCTAGTGACTGTCTTGAACCGTCACCCCGTTCTTATTCCCGCGGACCCTCTAACTTGTAGGGTTTGGATTTCCATTTATGCATCTTCAATCCCTAGCCTGTAGGGATTTCACTTCGTCTGATATCGTCCTTATATATGTTGTGTTCCGCATAGAGAACCATCCCACGAGGGACAACTTCATTAGTCCACGTCGAACGACCTCTCGATGGCCATGAGATTTGGTGACTGTCTTGAACGGTCACCAACCGCTACCTTCTGCATACTCCCTAATCTAAGGGATTTCTATTGGCGCGTCATAAACATCTAGCTTGCAAGGATCTCACTAGGGTCTAATGACGTCCCTAAATCCGCATAGGCCATCCTTAAGGTTATATCAGTCGCACATCTGTGTTGCATTGCATACAAGGAGTCACCATATACAAAAAAAATGAGTCTTTTGCATACGCATGCATTCGCATTTTTATGCATTCATACATTTACATTTGCATCTTCACCCGCATCCACACTTACCGTGCTAGCAGGTTTCCTGAAACTCACGAAGAAGACCAAAGAGGATCATAAACTATGGAGAAAGGAGGAATGAGCCTTACTAAGAAAAAAGAGGATGCCCTTCGCCATGAGTTACATGTCCATGCCTTTTCATAACAAGATTGTAAATACAATAAAGGTTGTCATCGAGAAAGGATTAGTTCAACAAAGAAGTTCCCTCATAGATACACTCAAGATGTATCTAGTCATTAAGGGGTTCATCTTAGAACATAGAAACATTTACAAGGACGCTCTACGATAACTTGGGGGGCAAGGGTTTGTCAAACTGGGGAAATATCCTGAACAAAGATGCATAACTACGATGGAGGGAAGGCGACATATGTTAACTCTATGCCAAGGGGCAAAAGGGCCATAGGTTTTCTTCATCAATCTACGAACTCCGAAGATTGCGAACGGTGTGATACTATCCTTAGAAAAAGCAAAAGAGGTTCAGTCAAAGGAAACTCATGAAGTTCCGATACGATGAAAACCCACCACTAACAATTTACTCCCGACAGGTTTGATGTGCTCATCAAAAGTTTGAGATTACCCTTTACTCCTACAAGTCCATGAACTAAGGAGTAAAACAAGGTCAACGGATTTACAAAGGAGATTGTCCCTAGGATCAATAGGTTTTGTCATGCTCATAATCTCAACCCCTACGATCGCTAAGTGTTACTCAGGATAAAAGTTGTGCCTTCAGATTAGCAATTCTAATGGGACGACCATGCAAGTTTTGGAATCGATACATTCGCTTCATTCGCTCACTACTACGACTTTCAATTCCAAATTTAGGGTTATTGACAAACATGAAGGAGAATGACGAATACAGATAACTAAATCTTACTAAACGTATGCTTTCAAGGTAAGACCGAACCGATGATGTACAAGCTTTGTTTCAATTCCCAAACAGTGGAGATATAAGGATGTTAATCCCTCGTCACTCCCTCGAACCAGGAGTTGGAGTTTGTTTCTACTTTTTAAATAAACCATGATATCAACCAGGGGCAGGGTAGATTTCGATTAATCCAATGGTGTATTTTGGTTGTCAAGAGAATCAGTCAATCCAAGCAAAGGTTCAAGCATATCTTCTTCCCCGCGTTCATCCAAGATTGAGGAAGCAATGGAGATAACATTCACAATATCTTCTTCCTCAACACATCATTCAAGATCGAGGAAGTATCAAAATCGAAGCTTACAAATCAAAGTCAACATGGCAGTCACAATATTCAAAATCCAAGGATTAATATTTCCAAAGGAGCATTCAAAACAAAAAAAAAAAGAGGAAAGCGCCCGCTAAGTCAAAATGGAAAATTCCATGAAAGAAAACAAAAAATGACTTAGGCAAAAATTAGGGCATCCCGATGGATCAAATTCAAAGGAATTGGCTCATGCAAAAATGAGGGATAGAAAAAACAACAAAGGCAAAACACAAAGGATAATCTTGTGACTGCTAAATCATCGAAGTTTCCCAATAATGCTTGGATCTCTACAACATTTTTCATCGGTGCTTGGATCTCTACTAAGGCTTCTGCTCAACATCAAAATTGAAATGATTCTCTTACAAACGAAGCACATTCATTGGATTAAACGAATTTTAGGATTTGGAGAACATCAAGGAGAAAGGGTTGGGTTAAATAAATTTTGAGCCTTATATTCGTTGTTTCTTAAACCACAAACCAGGCCAAGTTACAACATTCGAAAGTCCTAATTGAGGCAAGGTTAACTACGAAAGCATATTAAGCAGGATTTTGTTATACTGACTCCTAAGTTTGTTAAAACTATTTCTAACCACTGCGCTTCTTCAAGCATTCATTTCCAATCATCCAGTCCTAATTCATAACGTACTTCGATTTTAAAACTTGCATACGCATCGCATTGGAGTTACTTCTCAAAGGGTACAACGTCATCTATGAATATACACTTAGCATCGAGGAGATATCGAAATTGGTTAATCAAAGGCGATCCTTTCTAATAAAGACTCTTGAATGGGGAAACCACGTCCAGAGGGTTTTCCTAAACAGGGGCAAAACCTCAAGGATTACAGGGGCATACGATCAAATATCCTATTTACTAGGGGCATTCTTCCTAAGGTCCAATCGACTTGGGTCACGTCTCGAAGCAATAATAATCAGGGGCATGTCAAACATGGGAGAAATTTAAAAAGATAGAACACCATGGATAACCCTCCATATCCTGGGGATCAAGAGCATACCCTTCAATATAAACGTTTAAGCATATGTATCACATTCGCACGACAAGGTTATTTCTTAGAGAATTTCCTTCATAGCTTGGAGATCAAAGGCATCTTTTCCCACAAAAATATTGGGGCAGTGGATATCAAAACCTTAGGGTGAACAACTCGAAGGGTTAAAGGCGTGAAGAACCTCAAAACGTTAAAGGCGTGGAGTATTTCAAAAATCCAAACTGGGGCAAGGTGCACAGCATAAGGAAAAGGCGTTCTCACACTTTACAACATCGAACAAATCTTTCTCCTAACTACGATCTTCAAATTTCAAAAAACAGGTATTGGGAAATCGCGCTAGCATCCAACAAACCTACAACTCCAGTGAGCTATATACGCTTTGTTTATCAACAACCTATCATTGAAGCATCATGCAAATACATATAAATCATGCATTACATACATTGGTTGATACATTACACCACACCTTCTTTGGTAGTCTTCTTTAAGACAATTCTTAAGATCCTTTCTAAGAACTTTTTTTAGGTAGTCTTCTTTAAGACAATTCTTACGATCCTTTCTAGGAACCTCTTCAGGCAGTCTTATTTAAGACGAATTGTCATCCTTTCCAGGAACCTCTCCAGGTGGTCTTCTTTAAGACATTATTTTTCTAAGAACCTTTCTAGGTAGTCTTTTCTAAGACATTCATTGTCCTTTCCAAGAACCTTTTTAGGTAGTCTTTTTTAAGACATCTTTCAGCCTTTCCAGGTAGTCTTCTTTAAGACGAATTTTATCCTTTCTAAGAACCTGTTCAGGTAGTATTCTTTAAGACAAATGTTCATATCCATTCCGGAAACCTTTTCATGTAGAGTCTTATAGAAGACATTATTTCATTCCACTCGTTACATCAATTAACATATGCATGAGCATAAGCATTATCCGCATACATAAACATTACCAAGCCGACATAAGCATAACCGTGGTATAGGGGCAAACATGGAATAAACAGATTCAATGGGTTTAAGGAGATAAAATCTCGGGATTCCACCGGCATACATACATACGCATTAGCATATACATATCATATAGCGCATTCACATACTACAAAAGCCCAGTTTCCGACCCTCGAGTCGTAAGTTTCCAACCCTCGTGTTGCGATTGGTTTGTTTTCCGACCCTCGAGTCGTGAGTTTCCAACCCTCGTGTTGTGATTGGTTTGTTTTCCGACCCTCAAGTCGTGAATGTCCGACCCTCGATTCGTAAGTTTCTAAACATATTGTTTCCTTTCCGACCCTCGAGTCGTGAATATTTGACATGCCATTTTCTTCGACCCTCGAGTCGTGAGTCTCCAAGCAAGTGAATCTTTTTCATGCAGGCAAACTTGCTAGAACCATAGCAAACAATCTTCTATGCAGGTAAACTTGTCTGAACCGGGGCAGGTGGATCCCATTGGTGCAGGTGAGCTTGCTAGAGCTATAGCAAGTGATCCTTTTGGGATTACTCAAACTACGATAGTAAGTAGGTATGGCTAACTGCGACAACTTACTAGAGCTATAGTAAGTGGGGCATACCATCTACGATAAACTTACTGAAACTACGATAGTGAGTGGGTATACTGTAACACCCCTTTTTACCCCGTAAAATAATAAGCATATAATCAGAGAATAAGCATGCATACAACTCAAAGGGCGTCACATCAACGTTTTCAAAAAAACTGAAAAGCTTTTAAAACCGACAGCATTTATCCACAAAATACAATACACCTGGTCATTTCAAATAACACCTTACATATAATCATAATTCATCCATAATATGCATTAACAGCGGAAAGTAATACTCATGTGTTTCATATAAATGATACATGTCCCATACCATGATCATATCTCCATAAACAACTCATAAGATAACCATAATCATAATATTCGGCTTAAGGCCTCTCAACAACAAGTAACTAATTAAACATGTTCGCAAGTTATAACAAATGCATAAACAAATAGAACATGAGTTCAACATCTAAGCTACCCAGTGTTACATGACCAGAGCATTGACTCGCTACTTAATTACCAAGCAACTCGGAAGAAACTCCGACTAGATCACACGCCAGCTACTAATCGTCAAACCTGCATGTCGCCAAACGAGGGCAACATTAAAACAGAAGGGTGAAAATACGAACCATTATGAAGAAAGTATAATAAGATACAGTGGTTAAATCAACATTTCAAGTAATTAATCACACTATGTATAACCATGTAGATAATAATAATCGATCGATATTTCACATGTTATCAAGTATACAACAAGTATAAAGAGTATAATATTTCAATTCCAATATTATATTCTCAATTACGCACACAACCATAATGATCACATATTCACACATTTAACCAAATATGCATTCAAACATCACTCATTTCAATTATCAAGCTCATACACACATCACAACTACATCAACTTCACATAATCAATTATCGCATAATTCTAATGTGACTCAATGCAAGATATGTGACGCTATGCATGTGGTACCGCAATGTGAACTCAACGTTTCACCGCTTTCCGATTCAATATCTAGAATCCAAGCCACGCTTCCGATCCGGACAAGACCAAAGCCCACCAAAATGTAAACATATAGTTTACCGCTTACGATTCACTCTAGAACCGAAGCCTCGCTTTTGTTTCAAAGCAAACCACCTTTGTTTCAAGGCACACCATGATATGAATGTATGTACAATATTACTCAAACATATGCAATTAAGATCATCTCTACCATCTTAATATTTAGCATATCACAATAATTCACTCTATGAATTATCCACAATATTGTACACAACATTCTCAACACATACATATCATTCACATATAAAAGGCCAATTAATCAATTACGATTCACAAAATCAAATTAACACTAGTATCCATACTATCTCATGTCAATTCACATTTACCACATATATATGAATATACACATTATTAAAACAACATCATCGGCATGACAATATATTATTCTCAACATAAATATTCAAGCCAAAATACAAATTCGGTCCATTTCACAAAATACCGCAATTTATCGATAAACCGGATAATAGATCCAAGTCCGAATATAATCCAATAAAATCGGCTCAATGCAATTAATACAACTATTAATCATCAATTAGTATCACCTACTACCAACAAAACTATTTTTATTTAAAAGAATGTAACGCTAGCTTTCTAACGCTTCGAACGGTACTCAAACCAGATTCACAGTTTGAAAGTTATGAATTTGTAAAGTTTCAACGACAATGTAAACACCGACATCCTAAACTGACAACTCTAAACATGTCAGAGTTACACAAAATAATTATAAAAAAATATGATTCTTAATAACTCATAACAACTCTGACAACTTTATTGATAACTCTAACAACTCTATTGACAACTTTAACGGAATTGAAAATAACTTAAATTAACTCGTTAATCTAAGTGTTTATCTTTAATTCTAAAACTCTAAAAATATTATTATACTAATAATATTAAAATATTATATTTAATATTATTATTAATTATACTAAAGAATTAGTATATTTTAGTAAATCTGAAACGTGATTTTTCTCAATTAACTCATAGTACTGCTACACTGTATATACATAAAGCAAAGTGGCTCACTACAGTATACACTAGATTACCGGATTGGATCTACTATATCTATACTAACCACAGTACCACACAATATAGTATGTATATGAATTTTAACAGCTTGTATCTATATAACACTACAAAACATGAATCCTATAATTATTCTAATGACATACATATTGGTAGAACAAAAAGGATGCTTAGCTTAAAAATAAGTGTCAGACTGAAGATCACGTTTTTAGGATATTGATTATATCAATTGTTTAAAACATATGTACTTTGTTTCTTTTCTTTTTTTTTCCAAAAATATGTGTTATACGGTATATACTCCAGACTGAAAGTGATGCTACAGGTGTTCATATATTTATATCTCATAACGATGCTACAGAAGATATATATAAATAGTTCATCACAAGGGAGTATTTACAGTAATCTATATTGCTACTATATTATAAAATTTCAAAATGGATTCTCAATTTATCTCTCAAATTCACCAAAATATATCAATTCCAAGCACAATTAATTATCATATATTAAGGATTACTCATCAAAATTCAACATGTCAAAACCATAAAAATTAGGGATTCCAACCTAAACATGTCAAAGCCTAGAATTTGAAGAACAAAATCCCTAAAGCATGTTAATCTACCCATTGACCCAATCATACTAACCCATAATAATAAGGATTCTCCCCCTTACCTTGAATCAATCTCCTTCAATCTTCTAGTTTCTCCCCAAATCCTCTTTCTCCTCTAGCCTCTTTTTTCTTCTTTTTCCCCAAATGAGTTATAACCTCTAAAACCCTATTTTCCTTACTATCTCTATTTTTAATGGGCTTAACCCACAAATCAATTTTATATTTTATTTCTACTACTTAGGCCCAATTAATTATATATCTCTAATAACTTAATTAACCCATTAAACCCAATAAACACAATTATACACAAAATTAATTAATTCAATTAATTATTATATCTCATAACAATTAAATAATTATTTAACACACCAAGTAAAATAAAATAATATAATAAAATAAATACGGATAAAATCCTCTAATAACTCAATGTCTCATATTTCCGGTCTAATCTTAATCACTCGGCAAATTCCCAAAACGCTAAATATTAACTCATTAATATTTCTAATACAAAAATATTAAAATCTTCGATTAAATGTTGATCCGCTATCCCGAACTAATACCGACTAAATCATCCCAAAATTCTAAAATTTCAATAAACATCAAAAATGACTAAATTAAGCAAATAATTATTAAAAACACCAAATAATATAATTACTAATATAATTAATAAAAATATTAATAAAAATCGGGATGTTACATATACCAACTGCGACGACTTACTAGAACTATAGTAAGTGGGTTACCCACAAACTGCAAAACCTTGCTAGCACTATAGCAAGTTAATTATCTTCTACATAGAAAACGGCGAACCCTCGCTATTGCTAGCCAGGTTTATTCATCACGTTAGTCCCTCGACAGTGATCTTCTTCAAGACTACAAAGGGCTTTACAAAGGGTTTTACGACAAGGTTTTTCAAAGGGTTTCTCAATTGGGGTTGTTCATCACGTTAGTCCCTCGGCAGTGATCTTCTCCAAAACTTCATCAATAACAAACAAAGGTTTTATTATTTCTAACATAACTGGCAGTCATGCATCATTCAATTGCATACCTCATTCATACATAATGGATATTCATACATTACTCTAATTTATTTTGAGAAGCTCACTGCATCATACATCACATGCATCATGACATTGCATAAAAAAAAGGGGGGTATTTACCCTGGATGGCATCTCTAAGCCCATCTCCCACGAAACTTCTTCCCAACAAGTTCAAATTTCAAGGCATTCAATATTCAATCCTCTTCTACCTTTAGATCACGATAGGCAGACGTGCCTATCTACTCTTCAGGTTTAAGAAGATTGAACAGGGGCAGCTGTCATACCCCAAAATTTTCCCGATCAATTCTCGTCTAATAATTTATCAAGGGTATTAAAATTAAGAGTTATAGGGTTTAACATATCTATTGTTAAACCCACGCTCTTATAAAACTATTTTTATTTACTATTGGGGTGTAATTAGCAGGTATTTTGGGCCCAAAACCAGTCAGTCCATTTATCTTATCACAAGAGTTTTCATTTTATTAAATATTATTAAATATTATTACTGACTCTTATTAGAATTTTAGTATTATTAATTTTAATATTATTAGTATTAGGATTATTAATATTTAACTAATTATTATTATTATTTTATTATTATTAATTTCTAAAAATGACAAAATTTAAGTTTTTTTCTTTTGTGGGTTTTAACCTAATTCTCTAACACTATAAATAGGACCTTTCACAATCCTATCAGGGACCTTCTTTCACTTTCACGTATTTTTTTCACTAATTCACACACACCCAAAAACTACGCTTATCACACAACTACGTTTTCTACGCTTTTTAATCTTCTCCTTTTGAGGGTTTGTCAAAGGGTTTGTCTTGAACATCCCTAATCCGCCATTGTCGATTAACTGACAAGAGCTGACAAATCCTTTCCCCTTTCAAACGTAATTTTCAAACCACTCAAACACGATTTCAAATCATTCAAACTCAATCACAAACTCAAACATTTTTTGGCCGATGATTAATCTATGAGGCCTCTTTTTTCAAAACCTTTTGTTTTCAAAACCTTTGGCCAATGATTTAATATGATGCCCCCTTTTAAAAATCTTTGTTTTGGCCAATGATGAACATCTGAGGCTTCTGTTGAATTTTAATGTTTTTTTATCTTTTAAAGGTTTTTGGCCAATGATGCATTGAGGCCGTATTTTTATATACTATACACGTATTTTGGTTTAGCCATGGTCATTGTTGTCTCGATCTGACAATTACCTTATCAAACCTTTGACGTTTTGCCCTTTAATGACCTTATCAAAACCTTTGAGGTTTTGCCCTCTTTGCCATACATGGTCTTTGGCCTATAGTCATTGTTGTCTCGATCTGACAATGACTCTGTCAAAACATTTAAGGTTTTGCCCTTTGGCCAAAGGTCTACTTTTTTTAAAATCTATTAATCGACAATTATAAAAACTTTTTTTATAAAAACCTAAAGGATTAAATGGGTCCCCTTGAATACAAGGGAGGCAAAGGGTGCCTAACACCTTCCCTTTGCCTAATTAACCTACTTACCTAAAATCTCTTATTTTTAAGGGTTTCTCACTTGCCCAAATAAAGTGGGTGGCGACTCCGTTTGAATGTAAATTTTTAAGCAGGTCGCTACACACTTGTACATATGTATGTTGACTTACATAATTATTTTGTACTTTGGTTATGTTTCTATACTTGTATATATATACATTTCTAAACTAACCCCACATCCACGAGACATTTACTCATCAATCATCACATCATATTCATACATACATGAAATGATCTTGAGGTATGTCATCCCTTTTATTCATCAAACTTTTATACTTCAGCCTATACATTGATATATTTGTTTATACTCACCCTTTAATTGTATCCATGATACACATGACATGTCTCACACACCACTTGTGATAGTACTCTTCCTTAATACTTGCTTGAGATGAATGATTCCTCATTGATGTTAAAATCCAAAGGAATGGAAATGGTATTGACTAAAATTATCAAGGTACTCACTCTCTTTTCCCAACTCTTTTACTTTGTGCTTAGTATTGTTAAAGCTTAGCACCTCCCCTGTTTTAAAAATGGTTTTGTATTGTTAAAGTCCAACCTCTTTTAAATCAACCTTGGTTTTGTATTTTTAAAGCTCAACCACCACTCTTTTAATTCACTTTTGCCTTGTATTGTTAAAGCTTGACACCTTTTAAAATTTGTTAAGTATTGTTAAAGCTTAACATTTTAAAAAAACCGTTGAGTATTGTTAAAGCTCAACACCCAAAAATATTTTTCCACTTGGCTCTTTTATTTTCCTTTTAAGAGGAACTATAAATGCTCTGAATTCCCTATTGCACTTAAGGGGTATGTAGGCACAAGATGCAATGTCTTGCCGAACACACTTTTAATAAAACTTCTTTTCTTATCATCCCACTCTATTTAAACAAAAACGCATAAAAAATTTGAAGGATAGAAAAACACTTAGAAAGGGGGGGTTTGAATAAGTGTATGTCATACCCCAATTTTTGACCTAAGATACCACCTCATATCATCTGCATATGCATCATTTGCATCTCTAACAAATTGCATAGCTTGTGTTTGCTACTTGTGACTCAGCAGGGTTTAATCTGGAAATCACTCATCAGTGCAAGAAACAGTCAATTAGGGTTTTGTTCTCCCTTCATCTCAAATGAACCATCTTCATCAACAATCAACATTTGGTCCTCAGAAATTCATTTCAACAAGCTCAACAGCTTTGAATCGACTGAATTAGGGTTTTGACTGAAGACAGCACACTCCTGACTTTTGCTCAGGATTTGACCTAATGACTTGGGACATGACCTCAAGACCCCAAGTACATCATTTTGACCTAATCCATTGGCTCAGAACATCTCTTACACAAGGATTGATCAACAGTGAAATTTCAAAGTCATCAGAATTAGGGTTTTTGAACTATCAGGGACTAAAATCAGGGATCACATTTGGGAAACCCTAAAAATCCCCAGGGAGTCAATCAAAGATTTCAATCATCCTCAAATAATCCCTATGACAATATACAATGGAAATTACATCTCAATTCAAGATCCACAGTCATCAATTTCATCAGGTCGACAATTAGGGTTTTGACCTAATTCACTGAATAACTGACTTTTTAATCAGGACATGGTGCCACAACTCAAACCATGGCTCAATATCCTCTAATGCTTCAATGTGATCCATTCATACTATTCATTTGATGAGGATAGCCTGTTTCATTTGAAATCTCCAGAAACGCGATTCGTCTGAAAAAGTCAACTGTACAAGATCACCATTGACTTTTGGGGAATTTTGGTCAACCATGACTTTTGAAGTTTTAAATCATCAATATATGATATGAGAAGTCATTTGATCAAGAAAAATCAAGAAAATCAATCAAGAATCAAAAAGTCAAAAGTTTGACTTTCCATACTTAGAAAAATTTCTAAGTGTTTTTTCATGGTTTTTTCCAAACTTTGAAAGGGAATTTCTCAAAATTTCACCTACAAACTGAAAAAAACTTCCAACATGAAAGTTGTAGATTTTGATCCAATAAACAACTTTGACACATATAAATTTTTTCCATAAGATCAACCATTTAAGAGATATGGTGCTTCAAAGTTGGTACTTTTTGAAAAATCCACTTAAAACTTCATTTTTCTCAAAGTTCATGGATCTTTTTCACCCACTTCCTTAAGGATCTTGAAGAAACTTTCAACTAGGGTTTTGAAGTGTGTAACATGAGCTTTCCAAAATGTCCAAGAGCATGAAAAAATATGGAGTGTAGCTATGGTTTTGAATTTTGACATTAGTGACCATTTCACTTGAAATTTCAAGCCATTTTTGCAAAGTTATGAACCAAATTGCCAAATAATGCAAGTAATGATGCATCAAGACAATAATTGAAGATATTTTCTGATTAGAAGATCAGAATGGAAGAGGATAAGAAGCTTGAAGTTTAACCATGGTTTGGTCACTTTAACCATTTTGCATTAAATGTAAAAGATTCCTTTTTATCTCTTAAGCCAAATCATCAAACTTTGATCAAGTTGCAAAGCTCTGAGTTCAGAATGTTTGGCCTATAAATAGAGGTCATTACCTCATTCAAATTCACACCAAAGTCTCACAAATTATAGGCTTTCTCTTTCTTTCTTAGAATGCAAGTTTCTTAAGTTTCAAAGAGGTAAAATGCTCAACCTCCAAACCCTTGAATTTCTGACCAAAGTGATGCTTCCCACAAACCACAAACATCATTTGAAACTTGTTTGAACCATCCACACACCCCAAAAACACTCAGAACTCAAAATCACTACCCCACTTCCATATGAACACATATTGAACCTTATCATGCCAATTTTCATTCCAGACCATTTCTGTCCAAACTATCACTTCTAACACCTTCCATATACTTCATATGAATGATCCAAACACTCACATACGACCTGTAACACCTCCATCTTCAAATTCGATTCATACTTGAAGCAACTGCAGTTCAGGTGCCATGGCCATGCTCAGATGAATTCAGCTTGTTCCAGACATCCAGACACCTTCCATAATCATCATTGAAGCTATCCAGATTGATACAAAGCATCTGTAACACTTATATTGAAGAATCAAATCTCCAGTTTGGCCGTTTTTGAAGGTAAGTCACTTGAACTTCAAACTCATACTTGCACGCATCATAAATGAAATATGAGCATACCATCTTGTTTCTGCACCTATGAGGATCATTAACCCTCAATCAATTGCATCATATCATGATCATACACGATTTCACAATGATTTGTCATATTAGGGTTCTTCGTGTTCATCAGAAAATTGATCATCTTAGAGCAAAAATAAATGAAATTAAAGGTCATCATCATGTTCCTCATCCAAAACCGAGTGAGATAGACCCTTTGATCGATCAAAACAACACAGTTTTGAAGAATTTTGAAAATCAGTTAGGGTTGTGTTCTTGGCGCGTTTTTTTTGGTTCAGAAAATTCAAATTGTTGTTTTAAAATATATTGAACTGGAAGCGTATGTATTACAAGCCACAAGCGTGGCTCAGTTGGCAAGTGTTTTGGCTGGTGAGAGAGAGGGCGTGAGTTCAAGCCCTATTGGAGACAAAACCAATTTTTTGCAACCTATTTTCTTTCATTTTTTTAACAAACTTTAACCATTCATTTAACCAATCAAAATTCATTATTTTCACTTCATTTTTTTTACACTCTTTATTTAATATACATATTTTGACAATATTAAAAAAAATCACAAAAAAAGATTCATTTAATATATTTTTAATTGAGTTTAAAATGACATGTTTTAAATGTTTTTTTAATACTTTTAAATATTGTTTTTCACTTGATTTTTCAAACTTAATCACTTGTAAATATTTTTTGAATAAACCCTAATCATCTAAGTGTTAATTGAAGACAATCTTCTTGTTTATCTCGATTAAATTGATTTCTTTCAAAATTCAAATCGTTTTAAAAAATGAGCGATCCCGATTCCTTTTCAAAAAAACGGTAAACCATTTCTTTTTGATTTTCAAAGGAAACTATTGATTAAATCTTTTTAATTGATCAATTGATTTTCAAAACGATGTGGGGCCTCTCGAATATTAGAGAGTATAAGTCCCTTTCGTCTTTCTTTGTACAGTTTTTGTTTTAACAGAAAACTTTTTTCCAAATAAACTTCCAAACAGTTTTTTTAACAAATAAATCTTTCAACTCTTTTTTAAACCATCCACCATGTTTTATGAAAATAAAACATGGGCCTCTCGAATATTAGAGAGTATAAGTCCCTTTCTTTATACAGTTTTTCTTTGTACAGAAAACTCTTTCAAAACAAACTTTCAAACAGTTTTTCAAACGACGCGTCTGTAAATAAACAGTCAACCATGTTTTGTAAATAACGCCACGGGCCTCCACGTAGGTATAAGTCCCAAGCCCCTTTCGTACATACCCACTCTAGTACATGAAATTAGGTATTTCATTGTACGCCTTTTGTACATATCTCAATCAATGTGTTTTTTTTTAACTTTGAATAACAAACCAAAAACGAAGGTTTCTTTAAATCTTCCCAAAAAATATACCATGGGCCTCCATGTAGGTATAAGTCCCAAGCCCCTTTGTAAATACCTGTTTACATAGTTTTGAATAAACTCAAGCGGACCTCTCCCCGAGTGTGAGTCCCGAGCCCTGTGTATACAAATGGATCATGCTTACAGGTATATTTCCTTCATAAACTCCATTATATACACACACTTTGTCATATATATAATTGTTCATACCTGTTCATGTACTTGTGCATGTTTGTTCATACTTGTTCATGTTTGTTCATATGTGTGTTATATATGCTTGTTCAACTTAGTACAACACTAGGTTCCCCATAGCCTCCTATTGGGCTTCGTGCAAAGAATCTCCACTAGTTTAGGTTAGGACATAGAGTATGGTTTCCCGGTGAAATCGCTCTAAGAGCTCAAACCAACTATACCATGCCTCCCCTTGGGCTTTGAACAAACGAGTGACCCTCCCATAGCCTCCTCTTGGGCTTACAATGCAAGGACCCCGGATTGTCCCTCCCATAGCCTCCTCTTGGGCTTACAATGCAAGGACCCTCGGATAGCCTCCTCTTGGGCTTCGTACAAGGACCCACGGGCTTCTTATAAGCATCCCCAATATCCAAACAAAATACCCTAGGAGATTAGACATTTTTCATCTCTATGCTAGGAGTATCTCTTTTATATCATCACAAACAATCAATCAATCAATCAATCAAACTTTTTCTTGCCACAAGGCTGGCTAATCAATCAAACTGTTTTACCACCGTACTGGATGATTAATCAAAGTTTTTGTCACAAGGCTGACTTCATTGAAACTTTTGCCACAAGGCTGGCTGATTAATCAAAGTTTTTGTCACAAGGATGACTTCATTGAAACTTTTGCCACAAGGCTGGTTAAACAAACAAAAACATCTTTATCATTCTAAGCACCCTAAGTGGCATGGCCCGGGCTTATAATGAAAAGATTTTCAAACAAAATCAAACAGATGTATGTGATGATATAGATTAGATACATCTAGCATTTAGACGACATTTGTCTATTTTTCTTTGCTTCCACTAGCATAAGTGGGAACTACGATTGCTCTGACTTTCTCAACATCCCTTTGAGAATACGTAGGCACAAGGTCGATCCTTGGCGAGCAAAACAAAACAAAAAAAACCATTCAAACATTAGCACCCGTAGACCCCGAGCTACAGATGCTCTGATTCCCTCTAGGGGATATGTATGCAGAGGATCGCGATGATCTTTGCGAGCATAATCAAACAAACACCTTAGGTCCCACCTCTTTCTCACAAAAACCTTCACCACAACAAGAATGGAATAAAACATAACAAAGAAACCTATAGAGTACTATAGATACGTTGGGTGCTAATACCTTCCCTTCGTATAACCAACCCTCTTACCCAAAGATCTCTCCCCCCACTTTTAGGTTATTGCAGCTTTTTTCCTTTTCCTCCTTTGGAAATAATAAAAAGTTTGGTCGAAACAAAGAAAAATCATTTTTTTTGAGCACTCGAGCCCAAAGAAGGCATCAGGTGTCTCATCCACAAAAAGAGGAAACAAAACGGTTTTTCGCCCGCGACAGAAAAATGGCGACTTCACTGGGGACCATCTTTTTATTGTTTCCAAAGAAAGGGTTATTTCTATTTGTTATGTTTTTATTTTATTCTTGTTACATGTGTGGTTCCTTGGTTCTGTTACTTGTGTGATTCTGTTACAAGTGATACATTATGGACAAATCCTAACCCGGATTAAGTACACATAAGAATTAGGTGGAGGGTATAGTCATGTATGGCATACAAGGAGTTCAGTCCTTAAAAAGTCAGCATGAGAATCCTTCCGCTCAGTGGAGGTTCCTTGTTTGTAGTATATGTTTAGCAAGTTCAGTTGCGAAGACATTATTGCTTTCATTGAACTGTAGAAGCTGAGTTGGCTGTAGAACCCCAACCCATCCTGGCCTTATTAGGACGTGGTGCAGAAACGATCCAGGTGAAGACTTGGATAGTTGTCATGCGGAGAACCACACTCAGACGAGTTTTTCTTGAGAATATTTCTAGCTCACAAGTTCAGTTGTGCAAGCCGGTAATATCCGAAAGAAGAATGTAGACTCTGACGTATCAGTAGAACATGTTTTGCAGGTGATAAACCCTAGTACTATCCCATGTTTGGTTCTCTGACCTCATGCTCGTGACGCTGGACCTTTAAACCCATGTGTACTATGTTTGAATTACCATGTTTGTAGTACCATGTTTGCGTTACCATGTTTGAACTACCATGTTTGCTTTACCATGTTTGAATATGTGGCATCCACGCATCCATGCATTCATACATTCATTAAAAAAAACCCATCTTTTTCCATAAAAACATGATTTTTCCAAAAAATTTAGAGAGTTTTCTTTGCAAACATTATAGGATTAAGTTATGGAGTGGGTAAAAAGGCATACCAAAAAGTATGATTTCAAAATGCCTAATGTGGAAAGGCTAAAAGAGTTAGCATCTTCTGTACAAAATCCTTCTGATTTTAGGAAAAGTCATGGAAAGCTTTTGCCTATCTTGAACACTCCTGTTGATGAAGGACTTCTCAAAACTCTGGTTCAGTTTTATGATCCCGTCTACCGGTGTTTTACCTTTCCAGACTATCAGTTGGTACCAACCTTGGAAGAATACGCCGATCTTTTGGGTATTCCTGTGTCTGACAAAATACCTTTCAATGGTTTGGAAGCCATTCCTAAATCACCAGCCATTGCAGCAAGTATCCACTTGAAGAAATCTGAAATAGAAAGTAATTGGACTACCAAAGGAAATTTTCCGGGTTTGACTTCGCAGTTTCTAATAAAGAAAGCCTTTGATTTCATTGACACTGGTAGCATAATAGCTTTTGAAGCTGTATTAGCCTTGCTCATTTATGGGTTGGTTCTGTTTCCCAACGTCAACGACTTTGTTGATATCAACGCCATAAAGATCTTTCTGATTGGAAATCCTGTTCCGACTTTGCTTGGTGACACGTATTTCTCTATCCATCATAGGAATCGCCAAGGCGGTGGACTCATTGTATGTTGTGCACCTCTTTTGTACAAATGGATTGTTTCACACTTACCTAAGTCCCCTATTTTCACGGAAAACCGAGAAGGCTTACGTTGGCCTCGAAGACTTATGTCTCTTACTAATAATGATATTCATTGGTATACCTTGGCTCGCCGTGGTACAGAAACCATTGATAGTTGTGGGGAGTTCGCCAACGTACCTCTCATTGGCACACAAGGAGGAATTAACTACAATCCGGTCCTAGCCCGACGACAACTCGGATATGCAAATTCAGTTAAACCAATTGGTCTCGCAGTGGAATGCTACTTTTACCGAGAAGGGGAAGATCCTCAAAGGTTGAAGACAAGAATGGTGAGAGCTTGGTACGACGTCCGAAGAAAAGAAAAAGGTGGGGAAAGAAATTGCATTGCTACAAACGCCTATACCTGCTGGGTAAAGAAAAGAGCAAAGGAGTTTCAAATGCCTTATGATTATGAAAAACCCATGTTCCCTGTGGTGTCTCAACTACCCAACATTCCCATTGACACTGCGGAAGAATACCAAGAGATTTTAGCCAAGATGAGGTTAGAAAAAGACGCTTGGGAAGAAAAGTTTCGTAAAACTGATGAGGAAAATAGAAAGTTGAAGAAAAGGGTGAAAGATCACGAAGAAACTCTCTATTATCAAGATGGATGGCTCATGAGCAAAGATGAGAAGATTCGTCGGAAGGATGCCGCAATCAGAAGATACATCAAAGAAAGCAAGAAGAATCTTGAAGCCTCGACAAGCAACGCTCCGACTCCTGGTGATTGGAAGAATGTTGTCGACAAACTGAGAGCTGAAAAGGCCGAGTTGAAAGCTTACTATGGGAAAGAAATCATGAAGCTCAAGCTGCACAATGCATTTGGTTCTTCATCTGATGAAGATGCTTAGGATTTATTTAAATTTTCATGTATCATTTGATTCTGTAAGGAGCTACGCTCCAATGTTGTAACATTTCCCATTATTGTAATAAAAAATGAATGAATAAAAGATTTGTTTATGTTCCAATGTTTGCAAGGAAATAATCTTAAAAATGTTTGGAAAAATCATAAATTTCTTTTTGCATACATCATTCTGCATATCAAGTCTGTTGTATAGAGTCTCATCTTTTGGATCTTTCTCCATTAGATCGTCAAGCTGTCGCGTCTCAAAGTTTCTCGACCGCGCTCGCAATCAGATCACAGATACAATACTCGTTCGAACAGAAGAAGAGTAATGGAACACTCTGAACAAGAGAATATTGAGCTCCGTGGTACAGTGACCACCCTTCAGGAAAAGTTGGAAAGTCTCACTACTCTGGTTGACTCTTTAATGGCCGCACAGAATCAGCCGCCGCCACCCAACAGTCAAGCAGCGGTAACATCTGAAGTCACTACTCCAGTTTCTACAGTTGCATTCGGTATTCCATCTTTCTCCATGCCAGAAGGTTGGGGCCCGCCTTTCAGCTTTGGTACAGGTTTCCGCCATAATTTCTCTGGGGTTCAAACAGCTACAACTGAAGCGCCTGCTGCGCAAGGTTCAACATTTACTCCAAATCAGGGGGTAACTTTTTCTCAAGTCACTATGGCACTTTCTCAACCCACTATGACAGTTCCGACCCCTACGGTTCACACTGTTCCTTATGATGGCAATGAGATTTATCATGATCAGGGTGATAGCACAAATCAGCGTAATCTTGTGGGAGATCTCCAAGAGCAGTTTAACAAGATTCAACTGGAAGTTAAAGCTATCCGTGGAAAAGATTTGTTTGGAAAGAATGCCCAGGAGCTATGTTTGGTTCCCAGTGTACAAATACCAGCTAAGTTCAAGGTCCCAGACTTTGAGAAGTACAAAGGAAGTTCTTGTCCACAAAGCCATCTTGTGATGTATGCCAGAAAGATGTCTACTTATGCAGATAATCGTCAGTTGCTTATCCATTACTTTCAAGACAGTTTGACTGGTGCCGCACTAAAGTGGTACACAGGTTTGGATAGCACCAATATTCGGACTTTCAATGACCTAGGTGAGGCTTTTGTCCGACAATACAAGTATAACTCGGATATGGCTCCAGACAGAGATCAGCTTCGATCCATGGCTCAGAAAGACCATGAAGCTTTCAAAGAGTATGCCCAACGATGGAGAGAAACTGCTGCTCAGATTAATCCACCGTTAAAATAAAAAGAAATGACAAAGATCTTCTTGAATACTCTCAGTCCGTTTTATTATGAACGCATGATTGCTAGTGCTCCAAGTGATTTCACCGAAATGGTAAACATGGGGATGCGTCTAGAAGAAGGAGTCCGAACCGGACGTTTGACTAAAGAAGGTGGATCTTCGAGTGGAACCAAAAAGTTCGGAAGTGGTTTCCCAAAGAAGAAAGAACAAAGTGTTGACATGGTATCCCAAGGAAAGCCAAGAGGAAACGTCAATCGTCAACGACAGATTGCTGCTATTGCGCCAGTCGTTAATACAGCGCCGAATCCGGGATTTACCCCACAGTTTCAGCAACAACAGCCTCGACCACAGGCTCAACAGCTGAACAATAACCAGAATCGTGTGCAAAGAGCTCCACAGTTTGATCCGATTCCGATGACCTACACAGAATTGTACCCTGCACTGATTGAAAGAGGCCTTATTCAAACTAAAGCACCACCACCAGTACCTGAGAGACTCCCATGGTGGTACAAAGCTGAGGTCTCATGCCCTTATCATCAAGGAGCACCTGGCCATGATCTTGAGCATTGCATAGCTTTGAAATATGAAGTTCAGAGGTTGGTTAGATCTAATCTTCTCTCTTTCAGAAATTTGAATCCAAATGTGCAAGCAAATCCGCTGCCCAATCATGGAGGGCATGTTTTAAACATGGTATATGGGTGTCCTGGTCCATACCGGGTCTATAATATCAATTACTCAAGAGCCAATTTGGTACAAATGCACGCCACTCTTTGTCGGGGGCAGAATTTTCGCCAGCATCAATACGGTTCCTGTAGAATATGTTGTGTAGATCCTCACGGATGTTCAATTGTGAGAAGAGATCTCCAAGTTCTGTTGGATAATGGTACTCTTCAGATCTACCGGAATAGGGATGAAAATGAAGTTAACATGATAGGATGTTATCCGCATGAGCTTTTAGTCTCAGATATCAACTCGGAAATGCCTACAGTTAACGTCATCGTTCCTCATTTCAACATGCCGGAGCGCATGGAAGTTACTTACAACAAGCCGAAGGTTCCTATTGCTCCTTTGATCATTTGTTTACCTGGACCTGTTCCTTATGACTCTGACAAGGCAGTTCCATACAACTACAATGCTACAATGATAAAAGATGGACAAGAAGTTCCTTTACCAACTCTTTCATCTGTCGTAAACATCGCTGATGTAAGTCGTGTAACAAGAAGTGGACGTGTGTATACTCCACTACCTCCAAAGCAGCCTGTTGCTCCTGCAACCAGGCAAAATCCTGTCAATACGCCAGTGGGGAATCCTGAGGAAACTCCTGTCAGTAATACAAACATTGATGTTGGTCAATCCAGTGGAACCAATGTCAATCCAGACTTTGATGAAATTTTGAAGCTTATCAAAAGAAGTGAATACAAGATTGTGGATCAGCTCATGCAGACTCCTTCAAAAATCTCAATACTTTCATTGCTGTTAAACTCTGAAGCCCACAGGGAAGCCCTGATGAAGGTCTTAGATCAAGCTTTTGTAGATCATGATGTGACTGTTGATCACTTTGATGGGATAATAGCCAACATAACTGCTTGCAACAATTTAAGCTTCTGTGATGAAGAACTCCCCGAGGAGGGCAGAAATCACAATCTTGCTTTGCACATTTCTATGAACTGTCAGTCAGACTCTTTGTCCAATGTGTTAGTAGACACCGGATCTTCCTTGAATGTTATGCCAAAGACAACCCTTGCTCGTTTGTCTTACCAAGGAATGCCTATGAAATTCAGTGGTGTGGTAGTCAAAGCATTTGATGGATCGCGAAAATCTGTTATCGGCGAAGTCAACCTTCCCATGACAATTGGTCCACATACATTTCAAATCACCTTCCAGGTCATGGACATTCAAGCTGCTTATAGCTGTCTGTTGGGACGACCATGGATCCACGAAGCAGGGGCAGTGACTTCTACGCTCCATCAAAAGTTAAAGTTTGTGACAAATGGAAAATTGGTAACAATAAGTGGGGAGCAAGCCTTAATGGTGAGTCATTTATCCAATTTCTCTTTCATCGGTGCTGATGATGTGGAAGGAACTCAGTTCCAAGGTCTCTCTTTAGAAGACGAGTCTTCCAAAAAGAAAGCATCAATTTCTTCTTACAAAGAGGCAGTAAAAGTAGTGAAAGATGGAACTACCACTGGCTGGGGGCAAGTTGTGATCCCGACCAAGAATGAAACTAGAGAAGGTCTCGGATGTTCACCAACATTCTCAAACTGCACCAAGAAGGATGAAACCCTTCGTCCGATCAAAGAAACGTTCCATAGTGGAGGGTTCCTTAACCCAATTCCTCAAGAGGTCAATGTCCTTATTGAGGAATGCATCGAAGAAGGTCTACCTGATCCCGAAGAAGATTGGAAATGTTATCTCAATGACTCGGGATACATATCTCAGGAAGAACCATATCCTCCTTCAGAAGAATCCAAAGGCGATGAAACTGAGCCTGTTCCTGCAGAAATCTGGGACACTTTGGGACAACCAAGTGGAAAATTTGATTATATGGTGAAATATACTGCACCTGAAAGTTACAAGATTGCGATTGAGGATATCCAACCAACTGGATGGGGAGATTCCTTTGAATATAATAGTCAACCAGAAGAGGCTTATCAGCCCTGTCAATTTTCTCAGCAGCCTGAAGTTACTGAAGATTTCGGATTCAACGCATCTGCCAAGGTTGATAATCCTGAAGATGGTTATTATCACATAAATGCCATTTTTGAAGATGAAGGGGAAGATGGTCCCGCAACTGACTCAGAAAGTGTCGCTGACAATGAGTCTCTTCATCCTGAAGACTGGGAAACACATCCTGAAAATTCTGAAGATTGTGACTCGTCTTATGCTCTTCAAGAAGTAGAAGAAGACCGTTTCAACTCTACAAAGAACAAGGGTGATAAACCAGGACCTTCAAATCCTGCTCGACCAGCGGTCAATGTCAATACTGAAGATAATTCTGGGGAGAATTTTCCTGAATACATAAGACACAGAGGAGTTCGTTGCTACTGGAAGGCTGTCGACGTTCCGAATGTTGTTCGCCGCTCAAAGTAATCACCTCGCTGTTATTTTGACCTCCTGCCTTGCCCAAAGCAGAGAGATGTTTTATAGGGCTTTGCTTTTAAATGTTCCGCCCAAATAACTTTGTGTATAGGGCTTTGTTTTTAAAAGTTTCCCTCTTTGTCCTGCCCAAGACAAATGAGTTTGTGTTTAGGGCTTTGTTTAAAAAATGAATCATAAATAAAGCGTCATTTTGAATTCCCTACATTATGTGTTTTATTTTTTGCTTTTTTCTGGAAATGGTAATCCTAAAAAACCAAAATAATAAAAAAAAACTTTTTCAAAAAAAATCTGCATACGCTCTTGCATTCATAAAATTTTCTAAAATAGATATAAATCACATGTGCAGATTAACTATTGATAAACCCATTGAATGCAATAACCCTATGCCCTCTCCCAACTTTGAGTTTCCTGTGTTCGAAGCCGAAGAAGAGGAAGAAGAGGAGATTCCGGACGAGATTTCTCGGTTACTTAAGCACGAGGAAAGAGCCATTCTGCCTCACAAAGAGCCTTTAGAAAAGATCAATTTGGGTTCTGAAGAAGACAAAAAAGAAGTGACCATTGGATCGCTGCTTGATGCTGATATCAAGAGTAAGTTGACAGACCTTCTCAAAGAATATGTTGACGTGTTTGCCTGGTCCTACCAAGACATGCCTGGGTTGGATACCAATATTGTTCAGCATTACTTGCCATTGAAGCCAGAATGCCCGCCAGTTAAGCAGAAATTGCGAAGGACTCACCCTGATATGGCTAACAAGATCAAAGTAGAAGTTCAAAAGCAACTCGACGCAGGTTTTCTTGTCACCTCTGAGTATCCTCAATGGTTGGCTAACATTGTGCCAGTTCCGAAGAAAGATGGCAAAGTCAGAATGTGTGTTGACTACCGTGACTTGAACAAGGCCAGTCCAAAAGATGACTTTCCATTACCGCATATCGACATGTTGGTTGATAACACCGCTAAGTTCAACGTCTTTTCCTTCATGGACGGGTTCTCTGGTTATAATCAGATCAAGATGGCTCCTGAAGACATGGAGAAGACATCTTTCATCACCCCATGGGGTACCTTTTGCTACAAAGTGATGCCATTTGGATTAAAGAATGCAGGCGCAACTTACCAAAGAGCGATGACTACTCTCTTTCATGACATGATGCATAAAGAAATTGAAGTTTATGTGGACGACATGATAGCCAAGTCCAGCACAGAAGAAGAACATATTGAATACCTTTTGAAGTTGTTTCAACGATTAAGGAAATATCAGCTTCGTTTGAATCCTAACAAATGTACTTTTGGGGTTAGATCTGGAAAACTCTTGGGTTTCATTGACAGCCAAAGAGGTATTGAAGTAGATCCCGACAAAGTCAGAGCTATTCAAGAGATGCCTGCACCAAAGACTGAAAAACAAGTAAGAGGATTTCTCGGACGATTGAACTACATCTCCAGATTTATCTCTCAAATGACTGCTACATGTGGGCCAATTTTCAAGCTTCTCCGCAAAGATCAAGGGGTTGTATGGACTGAAGATTGCCAGAAAGCGTTCAATAGTATCAAGGAATACCTGTTAGAACCACCAATATTGATTCCTCCAGTTGAAGGAAGACCATTAATCATGTACCTTACCGTGTTAGAAGAATCCATGGGTTGTATGCTTGGGCAGCAAGATGAAACCGGTAAGAAGGAGCATGCCATCTATTACTTGAGTAAGAAATTCACAGACTGTGAGTCTCGTTACTCCATGCTCGAAAAAACGTGTTGTGCTTTGGCTTGGGCTTCAAAACGTCTCCGCCAATACATGATCAACAATACTACTTGGTTAATCTCCAAAATGGATCCGATCAAGTATGTCTTTGAAAAGCCTGCCTTAACAGGAAGGATTGCCCGGTGGCAAATGCTGTTATCCGAATATGACATTGAATACCGTGCTCAAAAAGCGGTCAAAGGAAGCATTCTCGCCGATCATTTGGCGCATCAACCAATTAATGAATATCAATCTCTCAAGTTTGACTTTCCTGATGAAGATGTCTTGTACTTGAAGATGAAAGATTGTGACGAACCGTTACCTGAAGAAGGTCCTGAGCCTGGATCAAGATGGGGCCTAATTTTTGATGGAGCAGTAAACGCTTTTGGCAATGGAATTGGGGCAATCATCATCACTCCCAAGGGTACTCATATCCCGTTCTCCGCCAGATTGCTATTCGATTGTACCAACAACATCGCAGAATACGAAGCTTGTATCATGGGTCTCGAAGAAGCCATTGACTTAAGGATCAAGATCCTTGACATATATGGAGATTCCGCTCTCGTGATCAACCAAATCAAAGACAAGTGGGAAACTTACCACCCTGGCTTGATTCCTTACAGAGATTATGCAAGACGTCTGTTGACTTTCTTCAACAAGGTTGAATTGCATCATATACCTCGAGATCAGAATCGAATGGCAGACGCCTTGGCTACTCTATCTTCCATGTTCAAAGTCAGTCACTGGAATGATGTGCCTAAAGTCAGAATCACGCGCCTTGAAAGGCCCGCCTATGTGTTTGCAACTGAAGCAGTCATCGATGATAAACCGTGGTTCCACGACATCAAACGCTTCCTTCAAACTCAAGAGTACCCGCTTGGGGCATCAAACAAAGATAAGAAAACTCTAAGGAGACTTTCTGGCAGTTTCTTCCTGAACGGAGATGTGCTATACAAAAGAAATTTCGACATGGTTTTGCTCAGATGCGTGGACAGACACGAAGCAGACATGTTAATGCATGAAGTGCATGAAGGGTCCTTTGGAACTCATTCGAACGGGCATGCAATGTCCAAAAAGATCTTAAGAGCAGGATACTATTGGTTGACAATGGAATCTGATTGTTACAAACACGTGAAGAGATGTCACAAGTGCCAGATCTACGCAGATAAGATCCATGTGCCACCGACTCTACTCAACGTTCTCTCATCTCCGTGGCCTTTCTCCATGTGGGGTATCGACATGATTGGAATGATCGAACCGAAAGCTTCAAACGGTCATCGTTTCATCTTAGTGGCAATTGATTACTTCACCAAATGGGTCGAAGCAGCATCTTACGCCAATGTTACAAGACAAGTGGTTGTGAGGTTTATCAAGAATAACATCATTTGCCGATATGGTATTCCCAGCAAGATCATTACTGATAATGGTT
This sequence comes from Vicia villosa, assembly GCF_029867415.1. NCBI lineage: Eukaryota > Viridiplantae > Streptophyta > Magnoliopsida > Fabales > Fabaceae > Vicia > Vicia villosa. Next base: position 90,494,429 of record NC_081181.1, on the reverse strand, counting down.
CAAACCTGAATAACAAGATGATGAAAGAATTGTGTAAGGAATTCAAGATTGAGCATCATAACTCTTCTCCTTACAGACCAAAAATGAACGGCGCCGTTGAAGCTGCTAACAAGAACATTAAGAAGATCGTCCAGAAAATGGTCGTCACTTACAAAGACTGGCACGAAATGCTGCCATTTGCTTTACATGGGTACCGTACTTCAGTGCGTACTTCAACAGGGGCAACTCCCTTTTCTCTAGTATACGGCATGGAAGCTGTGCTCCCCGTAGAAGTCGAAATCCCATCAATGAGAGTCCTCATGGAGACTAAGTTATCAGAGGCTGAATGGTGTCAAAGCAGATACGATCAGTTGAACTTAATCGAAGAAAAACGTATGACTGCTCTATGCCATGGACAGTTATACCAAGCAAGGATGAAACAAGCTTTCAACAAAAAGGTTCGACCTCGTGAATTTCAAGAAGGCGACCTCGTGCTTAAAAAGATCTTGTCTTTTCAACCAGATTCTAGGGGCAAATGGTCTCCTAATTACGAAGGCCCGTATGTTGTCAAAAGAACATTTTCTGGCGGCGCCATGACTCTTACAACCATGGATGGTGATGAACTCCCACATCCTGTGAATGCTGATGCAGTCAAGAAATACTTTGTCTAAAAAAGAATAAAAGAACAGCTCGGTAAGTCGAAAACCCGCAAAGGGCGACTTAGGCAAAAATGAGCGTCTCGGTGGACTGAAAACCCGAAAGGGCGATCCAGGCAAAAATTAGAGACAATAAACAGAAAAATTCATCCTGGTAGATTGAAAACCTGAAAAGGCAATCTAGGCAAAAATTAGGGATTTATGACAAAGTAACTGCATCAGTCCATACTTCGTCACCTGAATCGTCTTTTCCATCAAAGGATCTTCGATCAAATCATTATCAATCTGAAGCAACAAGCGCAGTTGGAACTCAAAGTTGTTAGAGGGAATAGTGGTTATTGCTTTCAATGTAGCCTTTTCCGCATAATTACCATTTCCAACTTTTGTAAATACTCCATGGAATCACGCCTTTAGCTGATTTCCATCCTATTAAATAAATTTGAGCCTTGTGCCCATTTGTTTGCAATCTTTAATTTCTTTCAGCTTACAAAATGACGCTTTAATTGTGTTATTCGTTTTTGAAAAAAAAAAGAAAAAAATAAGTTTTAAATGAATTTACTTCACTTTTCTTTTTCAAAATAAAAGCGAAATTTTCCTTTGAGTTGTGAACAACGGAAGGAACATCAGCAGTCGTCTCCATAGGATGAACAAAAAGGATTCTCCCGGAAAAAATTGTTGAGACAACGGTATTCTTGTCCCAGAAAAGAATTCTTGAAGCAATTACCCCTCGAGGTAAAGAAGCTCTTCTATCCCCAGTGGAGAAGGTCTTCTATCCCCAGTAAAGAAGATTTTTCCATCTCAGTAAGAAGAGATGCTTGTCTTCCCCAGAGAAGTTTAAAGCACGCAACACCATTCATCACCCGTGTTATCTACACCATGTTGAAGAGCATTTGCCAAGTATCTGGTTATATTGCGACGTCGGTCCATCTCCAGTATATACTTCATTGTCTGTCAGTATTGTTAGTATGCATGCTACATTCATGACATTCATCATTCATACATATTTTCATCATTTATGCATTCTTGCATTTTTCAATGTCTGCTTAAAATCACCTGTTTAGGATATATCTATCCCAAAAAAAAAGAAGGAAAAAAGAAAAAGTATGGGCGTGTCATCTCTCCAAGTAGGTTGTCACCCATAAGCAGAAAGAACATTTTGTTTCTCCAGTTCCCCACTGAGATCATTCCTCGTGGAAGAAGGTTGCTTTAGTTTCTCCTCTCCAAAACAAAGGAGAAAATCCCCATTCGAGTTCATTCCTCATGGGTACAAAGTCTTGTTTGACTATTTCTTTCCAATTCATTCTTGGTTAGAACCTTGTCTTTACCAAAGATTCAAATTCCGATTCCTCAAATAGAGTCGTGAAAAAAAACAGACAATAAGCAATAGCCTTATCATCTGAGCGGCTTATGTATCTTTCAAAAGCTTTTTCCTCTCTAGGAAATCAATCATGAAGACCATTTGACAATCAGGGCCTTATTACTGTTCACAAGGCTGAATAACCAGTAATTTCCCTAGCAAAGTCTCCAGGAATCATTTTATCACTCGGCTGATAATTGATCATGTCTTCAGAACCACTATCACGAGGCTGGTAGTCGGTAACCTTTTGTTCTGGTTATATTATTAAACATGTCTATCACAAGGCTGATAGTCGGTAATATTAACCGAACCTTTGAAACTCTTTTTACCTTGTCAAGTCTGTCACCATGCTGATAGTCGGTAATACGGTTTCATACCTTTCACCTTCGCATTATTAAACAAGTCTATCCCCATGCTGATAGTCGATAATGTCGATAGGTAAGCTTTTCTTACAAAGCTATCATTCCCAGGCGAAGCATACACTTGCTTTCCCGAACAAAACGGATTCTCTTCCTAAAACGGATTGAGACATCCTTCCCAATCTCTTTTCCTCAGCGGAGTCAGTTCTTGATATCCCCTCGGTAAAGGCATCCTTGCATCATTCGCAATTTTGGTATCTTAGGTCCAAAATTCGCGTCTTCTGATATTTAAGTCTCTTCCACCCTATCAAAACGAAGATTTTCAATCTTCATGTCTCAGGTTGAAGAAACTTAAATAGGGGCATCTGTCATACCCCAATTTTTGACCTAAGATACCACCTCATATCATCTGCATATGCATCATTTGCATCTCTAACAAATTGCATAGCTTGTGTTTGCTACTTGTGACTCAGCAGGGTTTAATCTGGAAATCACTCATCAGTGCAAGAAACAGTCAATTAGGGTTTTGTTCTCCCTTCATCTCAAATGAACCATCTTCATCAACAATCAACATTTGGTCCTCAGAAATTCATTTCAACAAGCTCAACAGCTTTGAATCGACTGAATTAGGGTTTTGACTGAAGACAGCACACTCCTGACTTTTGCTCAGGATTTGACCTAATGACTTGGGACATGACCTCAAGACCCCAAGTACATCATTTTGACCTAATCCATTGGCTCAGAACATCTCTTACACAAGGATTGATCAACAGTGAAATTTCAAAGTCATCAGAATTAGGGTTTTTGAACTATCAGGGACTAAAATCAGGGATCACATTTGGGAAACCCTAAAAATCCCCAGGGAGTCAATCAAAGATTTCAATCATCCTCAAATAATCCCTATGACAATATACAATGGAAATTACATCTCAATTCAAGATCCACAGTCATCAATTTCATCAGGTCGACAATTAGGGTTTTGACCTAATTCACTGAATAACTGACTTTTTAATCAGGACATGGTGCCACAACTCAAACCATGGCTTAATATCCTCTAATGCTTCAATGTGATCCATTCATACTATTCATTTGATGAGGATAGCCTGTTTCATTTGAAATCTCCAGAAACGCGATTCGTCTGAAAAAGTCAACTGTACAAGATCACCATTGACTTTTGGGGAATTTTGGTCAACCATGACTTTTGAAGTTTTAAATCATCAATATATGATATGAGAAGTCATTTGATCAAGAAAAATCAAGAAAATCAATCAAGAATCAAAAAGTCAAAAGTTTGACTTTCCATACTTAGAAAAATTTCTAAGTGTTTTTTCATGGTTTTTTCCAAACTTTGAAAGGGAATTTCTCAAAATTTCACCTACAAACTGAAAAAAACTTCCAACATGAAAGTTGTAGATTTTGATCCAATAAACAACTTTGACACATATAAATTTTTTCCATAAGATCAACCATTTAAGAGATATGGTGCTTCAAAGTTGGTACTTTTTGAAAAATCCACTTAAAACTTCATTTTTCTCAAAGTTCATGGATCTTTTTCACCCACTTCCTTAAGGATCTTGAAGAAACTTTCAACTAGGGTTTTGAAGTGTGTAACATGAGCTTTCCAAAATGTCCAAGAGCATGAAAAAATATGGAGTGTAGCTATGGTTTTGAATTTTGACATTAGTGACCATTTCACTTGAAATTTCAAGCCATTTTTGCAAAGTTATGAACCAAATTGCCAAATAATGCAAGTAATGATGCATCAAGACAATAATTGAAGATATTTTCTGATTAGAAGATCAGAATGGAAGAGGATAAGAAGCTTGAAGTTTAACCATGGTTTGGTCACTTTAACCATTTTGCATTAAATGTAAAAGATTCCTTTTTATCTCTTAAGCCAAATCATCAAACTTTGATCAAGTTGCAAAGCTCTGAGTTCAGAATGTTTGGCCTATAAATAGAGGTCATTACCTCATTCAAATTCACACCAAAGTCTCACAAATTATAGGCTTTCTCTTTCTTTCTTAGAATGCAAGTTTCTTAAGTTTCAAAGAGGTAAAATGCTCAACCTCCAAACCCTTGAATTTCTGACCAAAGTGATGCTTCCCACAAACCACAAACATCATTTGAAACTTGTTTGAACCATCCACACACCCCAAAAACACTCAGAACTCAAAATCACTACCCCACTTCCATATGAACACATATTGAACCTTATCATGCCAATTTTCATTCCAGACCATTTCTGTCCAAACTATCACTTCTAACACCTTCCATATACTTCATATGAATGATCCAAACACTCACATACGACCTGTAACACCTCCATCTTCAAATTCGATTCATACTTGAAGCAACTGCAGTTCAGGTGCCATGGCCATGCTCAGATGAATTCAGCTTGTTCCAGACATCCAGACACCTTCCATAATCATCATTGAAGCTATCCAGATTGATACAAAGCATCTGTAACACTTATATTGAAGAATCAAATCTCCAGTTTGGCCGTTTTTGAAGGTAAGTCACTTGAACTTCAAACTCATACTTGCACGCATCATAAATGAAATATGAGCATACCATCTTGTTTCTGCACCTATGAGGATCATTAACCCTCAATCAATTGCATCATATCATGATCATACACGATTTCACAATGATTTGTCATATTAGGGTTCTTCGTGTTCATCAGAAAATTGATCATCTTAGAGCAAAAATAAATGAAATTAAAGGTCATCATCATGTTCCTCATCCAAAACCGAGTGAGATAGACCCTTTGATCGATCAAAACAACACAGTTTTGAAGAATTTTGAAAATCAGTTAGGGTTGTGTTCTTGGCGCGTTTTTTTTGGTTCAGAAAATTCAAATTGTTGTTTTAAAATATATTGAACTGGAAGCGTATGTATTACAAGCCACAAGCGTGGCTCAGTTGGCAAGTGTTTTGGCTGGTGAGAGAGAGGGCGTGAGTTCAAGCCCTATTGGAGACAAAACCAATTTTTTGCAACCTATTTTCTTTCATTTTTTTAACAAACTTTAACCATTCATTTAACCAATCAAAATTCATTATTTTCACTTCATTTTTTTTACACTCTTTATTTAATATACATATTTTGACAATATTAAAAAAAATCACAAAAAAAGATTCATTTAATATATTTTTAATTGAGTTTAAAATGACATGTTTTAAATGTTTTTTTAATACTTTTAAATATTGTTTTTCACTTGATTTTTCAAACTTAATCACTTGTAAATATTTTTTGAATAAACCCTAATCATCTAAGTGTTAATTGAAGACAATCTTCTTGTTTATCTCGATTAAATTGATTTCTTTCAAAATTCAAATCGTTTTAAAAAACGAGCGATCCCGATTCCTTTTCAAAAAAACGGTAAACCATTTCTTTTTGATTTTCAAAGGAAACTATTGATTAAATCTTTTTAATTGATCAATTGATTTTCAAAACGATGTGGGGCCTCTCGAATATTAGAGAGTATAAGTCCCTTTCGTCTTTCTTTGTACAGTTTTTGTTTTAACAGAAAACTTTTTTCCAAATAAACTTCCAAACAGTTTTTTTAACAAATAAATCTTTCAACTCTTTTTTAAACCATCCACCATGTTTTATGAAAATAAAACATGGGCCTCTCGAATATTAGAGAGTATAAGTCCCTTTCTTTATACAGTTTTTCTTTGTACAGAAAACTCTTTCAAAACAAACTTTCAAACAGTTTTTCAAACGACGCGTCTGTAAATAAACAGTCAACCATGTTTTGTAAATAACGCCACGGGCCTCCACGTAGGTATAAGTCCCAAGCCCCTTTCGTACATACCCACTCTAGTACATGAAATTAGGTATTTCATTGTACGCCTTTTGTACATATCTCAATCAATGTGTTTTTTTTTAACTTTGAATAACAAACCAAAAACGAAGGTTTCTTTAAATCTTCCCAAAAAATATACCATGGGCCTCCATGTAGGTATAAGTCCCAAGCCCCTTTGTAAATACCTGTTTACATAGTTTTGAATAAACTCAAGCGGACCTCTCCCCGAGTGTGAGTCCCGAGCCCTGTGTATACAAATGGATCATGCTTACAGGTATATTTCCTTCATAAACTCCATTATATACACACACTTTGTCATATATATAATTGTTCATACCTGTTCATGTACTTGTGCATGTTTGTTCATACTTGTTCATGTTTGTTCATATGTGTGTTATATATGCTTGTTCAACTTAGTACAACACTAGGTTCCCCATAGCCTCCTATTGGGCTTCGTGCAAAGAATCTCCACTAGTTTAGGTTAGGACATAGAGTATGGTTTCCCGGTGAAATCGCTCTAAGAGCTCAAACCAACTATACCATGCCTCCCCTTGGGCTTTGTACAAACGAGTGACCCTCCCATAGCCTCCTCTTGGGCTTACAATGCAAGGACCCCGGATTGTCCCTCCCATAGCCTCCTCTTGGGCTTACAATGCAAGGACCCTCGGATAGCCTCCTCTTGGGCTTCGTACAAGGACCCACGGGCTTCTTATAAGCATCCCCAATATCCAAACAAAATACCCTAGGAGATTAGACATTTTTCATCTCTATGCTAGGAGTATCTCTTTTATATCATCACAAACAATCAATCAATCAATCAATCAAACTTTTTCTTGCCACAAGGCTGGCTAATCAATCAAACTGTTTTACCACCGTACTGGATGATTAATCAAAGTTTTTGTCACAAGGCTGACTTCATTGAAACTTTTGCCACAAGGCTGGCTGATTAATCAAAGTTTTTGTCACAAGGCTGACTTCATTGAAACTTTTGCCACAAGGCTGGTTAAACAAACAAAAACATCTTTATCATTCTAAGCACCCTAAGTGGCATGGCCCGGGCTTATAATGAAAAGATTTTCAAACAAAATCAAACAGATGTATGTGATGATATAGATTAGATACATCTAGCATTTAGACGACATTTGTCTATTTTTCTTTGCTTCCACTAGCATAAGTGGGAACTACGATTGCTCTGACTTTCTCAACATCCCTTTGAGAATACGTAGGCACAAGGTCGATCCTTGGCGAGCAAAACAAAACAAAAAAAACCATTCAAACATTAGCACCCGTAGACCCCGAGCTACAGATGCTCTGATTCCCTCTAGGGGATATGTATGCAGAGGATCGCGATGATCTTTGCGAGCATAATCAAACAAACACCTTAGGTCCCACCTCTTTCTCACAAAAACCTTCACCACAACAAGAATGGAATAAAACATAACAAAGAAACCTATAGAGTACTATAGATACGTTGGGTGCTAATACCTTCCCTTCGTATAACCAACCCTCTTACCCAAAGATCTCTCCCCCCACTTTTAGGTTATTGCAGCTTTTTTCCTTTTCCTCCTTTGGAAATAATAAAAAGTTTGGTCGAAACAAAGAAAAATCATTTTTTTTGAGCACTCGAGCCCAAAGAAGGCATCAGGTGTCTCATCCACAAAAAGAGGAAACAAAACGGTTTTTCGCCCGCGACAGTGTAGTCTTAAAAACTTGAGCGATAAAAATAAATTGCACAGTTATTTTTATCCTGGTTCGTTGTTAACTAAACTACTCCAGTCCACCCCCACGGAGTGATTTACCTCACCTGAGGATTTAATCCACTAATCACAACAGATTACAATGGTTTTCCACTTAGTCCGCGACTAAGTCTTCCAGAGTATCCTGATCACAACCTGATCACTCCAGGAACAAATGCTTAGACACAAGCTAAGACTTTCTTAGAGTATCCTGACCACCACGTGATCACTCTAATTACAACTGCTTAGACACAGGCTAAGACTTCCTAGAGTATCCTGATCAACACTTGATCACTCTAGTTCCTTACAACTTAATGTAATCAAATCTAAGAGTATTACAATGCTTCTTAAAAGCTATAATCACAACAGTGATATTTCTCTTAACGTTTAAGCTTAATCTCACTAATATATTACAACAGCAATGTAGTGAGCTTTGATGAAGATGAAGTTTCTGAGCTTTGGATTTGAGCAGCGTTTCAGCAAGTTAATTGTTAGCAAATCGTCAACCTTGCTTCTCATCAGAACTTCATATTTATAGGCGTTTGAGAAGATGACCGTTGAACGCATTTAATGCTTTGCGTGTTCCGTACAGCTTTGCATTTAATGTTTCACGCTTTTGTCAACTACCTCGAGCCTTGTTCACGTTGTGTCTACTGACGTTGCCTTTAATAGCTTCCAACGTTCCTTTTGTCAGTCAGCGTAGCCTGCCACCTGTACTTTCTTCTGATCTGATGTTTGTGAATAAAATATTTGAATATCATCAGAGTCAAACAGTTTGGTGCATGGCATCTTCTTGTCTTCTGACCTTGAAGTGCTTCTGAGCGTGATACCATCAGAACTTCAGTGCTTCTGCTTCTGACCTCAAGTTCTTCTGATGCTTTCATAGACCCATGTTCTGATTCTGCCTTGACCATCTTCTGATGTCTTGCCAGACCATGTTTTGATGTTGCATGCTGAACCTTCTGAGACAAAGCTTCTGAGCGCTGATTTGTGCATACTCTTTATATATTTCCTGAAATGGAAATTGCAATGTATTAGAGTACCACATTATCTCACACAAAATTCATATCCTTGTTATCATCAAAACTAAGAATATTGATCAGAACAAATCTTGTTCTAACAATCTCCCCCTTTTTGATGATGACAAAAACATATATAAATGATATGAATTTGCGATCAGAAAGAGCAGACGGCTAAAGACAAATTACACAGCTATAGCATAAGCATGTGAATATGTCTCCCCTTGAGATTAACAATCTCCCCCTGAGATGAATAATCTCCCCCTGAAATAAATACTCGAAGAACTTTAATAATAAAAGACTTCCCTGATTATTTCGGTAGAGACGATCACATAAGCTTCTTGCTTCTGATAATTCATAGCTTCTGACTTCTGCTTCCATTGGACAGCTTCAGAACTTGAATTTCTTTAGATCCCTAGAACACTCACAGCTTCTGATTCCTGCTTCCATTTAGGACAGCTTCAGAACTTGAATTTCTTTGATCTTCAGAACATTCACAGCTTCTGATTCCTGCTTCCATTTAGGACAGCTTCAGAACTTGAATTTCTTTGATCTTCAGAACATTCACAGCTTCTGATTCATGCTTCCATTTAGGACAGCTTCAGAACTTGAGTTTTCTGGATCTTTTAGAACATTCACAGCTTCTGATTTCTGCTTCCCTCGGATAGCTTCAGAGCTTTGAATTTCTTCTTACATCACTTCATGCTAGATTGTATCAGAACATTGTTGAATGTACCAGAGCATCATCAGAGCATCTCTACATCCTGAAATGTTACAGAACAAAACTAAACGACAAAAGTCAGCATGAATGAGTTAGAACATAAAATGTGTATTAGAACACAAAATATGTATCAGAGCCATAAAATGTGTATCAGAACACAAAATATGTATCAGAGCCATAAAATGTGTATCAGAACACAAAATATGTATCAGAGCCATATAGGCCATATAGAATATATCAGATCCAATAGACAATGTATCAGAGCAAATAGACACTGATTTGGATCATATTCTATTATCAGAATTTCTGATCATTCTTCCTTCTTGCTTCTGATTCTGAAGCTACCTAGCACTCAGCTTGCTTCAAGAATCTAAGAGCTTGATTCATCTTGTTGCTTCTTATGTTGATCTTGAATCTTTGATTCCTACAACAACACAACTTAGAAACATAGAACTTTGCAAGTTCTGTTAGTAGCAACTGATTAAATCAAATCATTTATCACATATTTCTCCCCCTTTTTGTCATATCATCAAAAAACAGAAAAGATTCAGATACAAACAAAAAGAAACACACTGAGGAAAAAGATGATTTCATTGAAGTTCAAACAACAGGTACAGAAGTACACGAAGAGAAGGAAGACAGGATGCACAAAACAGATGAAACAACAGAGACTCAATCTAAGACGGCCCTAGCCTTGACAGGATTTCAGCCAGCATCTTTTGAACCCCATTGTTGTGCTCATTCTGCTTCTCTATGAAGGCTCTAAACTCATCCTGGTTCTTCTGAAGATCTTCCAGAGTCCTTGCAAGACGAGAAGATTCATCAGAAGAAGCTTCACCGCTTATAACCACAGGAATAACATTGTGATCTGTAGCTTCCATAGATAGATCGTTTGCAGGGATTTCCTCAACAGGAACTGATTCAGCAACATGATCTTCTACATCTGCTTCTTGCATAGAAGCATCTCCATATTCTGCAGCAGGAATTTCCGAATCTCCATTCTCAAGTGCCTGAAGAATGGCAGCAAGATTCCTGGGAGCAGAAGGACCTTCAACTTCTGGTGGGTCAACAACTTCTGGAATGACCAAGCTTGGATCTTTCTCAGAAGGGTTTTCCCTCAGAAAGTCAAAGAGGGTCTTGATATCCCTGAGCAGAACTGGATAGTCAGGAATCCAGATAACAATATCCCTGCAAGGATTAGCTTCCATTGCAGCAGCAAGCCTTGCTTGTTCCAGTTCATCCACAAAGGGCTTCTCTTCCAACAGATGTCTTCCTCTGAGACGAACAAACCAGAAGTCTTCATAGCTTCTCAGAATTCCACGAGGCCGTGGGGCAGCTTCTATACAGGCTTCCTGAAGTTCTAAAAACAGAGCATCTGATTCTCTGCGTAAGATCCTCCAGAAGTTCCGCATAGCAACATCATTCAAGCCAGAACTTTCAGCAATTCTGAGAGTATCAAAGATACTTCTGAGATTCCTCTTTACTTTTTCAAAAAATTCACCAATAGGGTAGATGGGTTGGGATTTTAATTGGGTTTTTGAAAAGGCAGGGTTGGGAATGAAGTACGGTTGAGGATCTCTATTCAACCTATAAGAAGATTCTGCTTCAGTATCAGAATCTAACACTACCACTTCAGCTTCAGGACGAAGCTTGGGAGTGTAGTTGCAATCACGGAGCAGTTGTTCATGTGATGCAGAGGTTGGAGAAATAGAGTCACTATGGTTATTTAGAGAGGTAGACGGAACGGGTTCATAAGTGGCATGGGGAGGAGGTTGAGAGATGGAGATATTTGTGTGTGGTGGAAAGAGAGTTTGAATTGGTGGTATATCTAGAACATGATCAACAGCAGCTTGGTCAGAAACAAAGTTAGTTGAGGGTGAAGGAGAAGGGATGGAGGCATCTGGAATTGGTGAAAGGGGAGGAGAATTTGGTTTGGTTGTGGGGGAAGATGGAGGTGTAAGAACACGGACAGTTATAGGTGATTCTGATGTGGCTTTTTCTGGTTCAGGGATAGGGGCAACCTCTATTGGTGCAACTTCTGAATTACCAGCAGGAGTAGAATCAGGTTCAGAAATACATATACCTTTGGATGCTTTCTGAAAGGCTTTGACCACAGCCTCAGTCTTCTTCTGCTTCTTACTCTTCGGCTCTTCAACAATTTTTGTTTTGCCGCTAGAGATCTCTTTCCTTCTGACGCTCGCCAGAACTTCCTGTTGATTCACAGCCTTTTGAACAACATTTTCTTCATCAGATTCTTGAATAATCATCTTCCTTTTTCTGGTTTTCTTCTTCTCAACAACTTCAACAATCTCAGCATTGTCATTTGACTTCTTCTTCTTTCTCTCAGCTTCCTTCTTTTTCTTCTCAAAATCAGCAGAAACAGCTTTAACTACTTTTGCAATGACTTCTTCTGGGACTACTTCATTCTTAGTGGTAGCAGCAGCTTTCTTAACAACCTTCACCTGATTGAAGGAGGGGTGATCAAATTTTCTTTTGGTCCTTTCTTCTTTCTTGCGATTTACTTTAATAGGAGCACCTTTGTCTTGATCTTTAAAACTTTTATTCTCTTTTTGTGACTCCAGATACTTAGTTCTGACTTCAGGTACCTCATTGTTGAAGAAAGTTTCAAATTCAGCTAGAACTGGTGCTCTTCTGATTCTTGTTCCCGCAAGAGGTTGGGGAGTCTTACTGATAGCCTTAATCACCTTCATCTTCATTAAGGTGTAGGCATTCAGACAGGCCCCAGTGGCGACAGCAAGGTCTTTAATAATACCTTCAGATTCCAGACTCTCAACAATCTTGGAATGCACCAGAAGGTTTGTGATAATCCTACCAAAAGGAATGATTGTACCACCTTTTTCTCTAAAGGCGTTTCTGGAATCCTTCACAGCTTTCCACATATGGTTGAAGATAATGTAGATAGCATCAACCTTCTTCTTGGAGGCAATGCAATACAGAATGTACTTTTGCTCGTTGTTAACGAAGTCAGAAGCATGTGTCCCTTTTCTGTGATAGAAACATCCAAGAAGAATCTTGGTCCAGATTTTGTAGAGATCCTTCATGTCCTTGACATTCTTAGTCTCATTTATATCTAAGTAAAGAGTAGATAACACGGTCTTCCAATCAACTCTTTTATCGATTTCAAAAGCTCCTTCAGGGTCTTTCAGATCAAACATCATTCTCAGAATGTTCTCAGTTATTACTGTTAGAACAAGATTTGTTCTGATCAATTATCTTAGTTTTGATGATAACAATAATATGAATTTTGCTTAAGATAATATGGTACTCTAATCAAATGCAATTTCCTTTTCAGGAAATATATATAAAGAGTATGCATAAATCAGCGCTCAGAAGCTTTGACTCAGAAGGTTCAGCATGCAACATCAGAACATGGTCTGGCAAGACATCAGAAGATGGTCGAAGCAGAATCAGAACATGGGTCTATGGAAGCATCAGAAGAATATGAGATCAGAAGCACTGAAGTTCTGATGGTATCACGCTCAGAAGCACTTCAAGGTCAGAAGATCAGAAGATGCTTTGCACCAAGCTGTTTGACTCTGATGATATTCAAACGTTGTATTCACAAACATCAGATCAGAAGAAAGTACAAGTGGCAGGCTACGCTGACTGACAAAAGGAACGTTAGAAGCTATTAAAGGCAACGTCAGTAGACACAGCGTGAACAAGGCTCGAGGTAGTTGACAAAAGCGTGAAACATTAAATGCAAAGCTGTACGGAACACGCAAAGCATTAAATGCGCTCAACGGTCATCTTCTCCAACGCCTATATATATGAAGTTCTGATGAGAAGCAAGGTTAACAATTCTGAACAACGACTCTGAACAAAATTCTGTGAATATTAACTTGCTGAAACGCTGTTCAAACTCAAAGCTCAGAATCTTCATCTTCATCAAAGCTCACTACATTGCTGTTGTAATATATTAGTGAGATTAAGCTTAAACGTTAAGAGAAATATCACAGTTTGTGATTATAGCTTTTAAGAAGCAATTGTAATACTCTTAGAATAGATTACATTAAGTTGTAAGGAACTAGAGTGATCAAGTGTTGATCAGGATACTCTAGGAAGTCTTAGCTTGTGTCTAAGCAGTTGTAATTAGAGTGATCACGTGGTGGTCAGGATACTCTAAGAAAGTCTTAGCTTGTGTCTAAGCAGTTGTTCCTGGAGTGATCAGGTTGTGATCAGGATACTCTAGAAGACTTAGTTGCGGACTAAGTGGAGAACCATTGTAATCCGTGCGATTAGTGGATTAAATCCTCGGTTGAGGTAAATCATCTCTGCGGGGGTGGACTGGAGTAGTTTAGTTAACAACGAACCAGGATAAAAATAACTGTGCAATTTATTTTTATCAGTCAAGTTTTAAAGCTACACTTATTCAAACCCCCCCTTTCTAAGTGTTTTTCTATCCTTCAATTGGCATCAGAGCGCCGGTTCTAAGGTGCAAACACTTAACCGTGTTTAGAAAAGATTCAGGAAGAGAAAAACGCTTCAGTAAAAGATGGCTGGTGAATCTCAAGCAAATCTAACTCCATCTACATCTGGCTCTGCTGAGCAACACAACGGTAACAATGGTTATACTAGACCACCAGTATTTGATGGTGAAAACTTTGAATACTGGAAAGATAAACTGGAAAGTTACTTTCTTGGTCTAGATGGTGATCTATGGGATCTTCTGATGGATGGTTACAAACATCCGGTAAAAGCCAGTGGCGTAAAGCTGACAAGGCAAGAAATGAGCGATGATCAGAAGAAGCTTTTCAGGAATCATCATAAATGCAGAACTGTTTTGCTGAATGCTATCTCTCATGCTGAGTATGAGAAGATATCTAACAGGGAAACGGCCTATGACATATATGAGTCCTTGAAAATGACTCATGAAGGAAATGCTCAAGTCAAGGAGACTAAAGCTCTTGGTCTAATCCAGAAATATGAAGCCTTCAAGATGGAGGATGATGAAGACATTGAAAAGATGTTTTCAAGATTTCAAACTTTGACTGCTGGATTGAGAGTTCTCGACAAAGGCTACACCAAGGCTGATCATGTAAAGAAGATCATCAGAAGTTTGCCCAGAAGACGGGGCCCAATGGTGACTGCATTCAAGATTGCCAAGAATCTGAATGAAGTCTCTTTGGAAGAGCTTATCAGTGCCTTGAGAAGCCATGAAATTGAGCTGGACGCAAACGAGCCTCAAAAGAAAGGTAAGTCTATTGCATTAAAATCCAATATCAAGAAATGCACTAACGCTTTTCAGGCTAGAGAAGAAGATTCTGAAGAATCAGAATCTGAAGAAGAAGATGAACTGTCCTTGATCTCCAGAAGGCTAAATCAACTCTGGAAGAACAAGCAAAGGAAGTTCAGAGGCGTCAGAAGTTCAAAGAAATTTGAACGTGAAGAATCTTCTGATGACAGAAGATCTGACAAGAAGAAGGCTGTCTGCTATGAGTGCAATGAGCCTGGACATTACAAGAATGAGTGTCCGAAACTTCAGAAGGAGAATCCCAAGAAGAAGTTTCATAAGAAGAAAGGTCTTATGGCAACCTGGGATGAGTCAGAAGATGATTCAGACTCTGAAGATGAGCAGGCTAACTGTGCGCTGATGGCGACAGAAGATGATGGATCAGAATCTACATCAGAATCAGATTCTGAAGAGGTATTTTCTGAACTTACTAGAGATGAGTTAGTTTCCAGTCTAACAGAACTTCTGGAATACAAGTCTCAGATTAGTCTCAAATACAAAAAGCTGAAAAAGCTATTTGAATTTGAAACTAAGAAGCTTGAGTTGGAAAATTCTGAATTAAAAGAAAAACTTTTAAAATTATCCAATAATGTTGGATCTCCTTCTGATTCAGAAAAATCCACTCCTAGTTTAAACCATATTCTGAAAGAATATGATTTAAGTTTCAGGAAGTTCTTATCTAGAAGTATTGGCAGAAGTCAGCTAGCTTCTATGATATATGCTGTGTCTGGAAACAAAAGAGTCGGCATTGGTTATGAGGGTGAAACCCCATACAAACTTGAACCTGTTGATAAGATGAAAATCACATACAAGCCATTGTATGATCAGTTCAAGTATGGCCACTCACATGATATTAGGCACACATCACATGCACAAAATTTTCAAGTTACACACACTAAGAAGCATGTGACACAACCTAGGAAATATCATGAAACTCACATTAAGAATTATCATGCTGTTCCTCCTATTGCTTACAATGTTAAACCCAAGTTCAATCAGAACTTGAGAAAATCTAACAAGAAAGTACCCAAGAAAATGTGGGTACCTAAGGATAAGATTATTCCTATTGCAGATATCCTTGGCTGCAAAAAGGACAAAGCACAACATGTCATGGTACCTGGACTCTGGATGCTCACGACACATGACAGGAAGAAGGTCTATGTTCCAAGACCTGGTGCTTAAGTCTGGAGGAGAAGTCAAGTTTGGAGGAGATCAGAAGGGCAAGATAATTGGCTCTGGAACTATAAAGTCTGGTAACTCTCCTTCCATTTCAAATGTACTTCTTGTAGAAGGATTAACACATAACCTCTTATCTATCAGTCAATTGAGTGACAATGGTTATGATATAATCTTTAATCAAAAGTCTTGCAAGGCTGTAAATCAGAAGGATGGCTCAATCCTATTTACCGGCAAGAGGAAGAACAACATTTATAAGACAGATCTGCAAGATCTTATGAGTCAGAAGGTGACTTGTCTTATGTCTGTTTCTGAAGAGCAGTGGGTCTGGCACAGAAGATTAGGTCATGCTAGTTTGAGAAAGATTTCTCAGATTAACAAACTGGATCTTGTCAGAGGACTCCCTAATCTGAAATTCAAATCAGATGCTCTTTGTGAAGCATGTCAGAAGGGCAAGTTCTCCAAACCTGCATTCAAGTCCAAGAATGTTGTTTCTACCTCAAGGCCATTAGAACTCTTGCACATTGATCTGTTTGGCCCAGTAAAAACAGCATCTGTCAGAGGGAAGAAATATGGATTAGTCATCGTAGATGATTATAGCCGCTGGACATGGGTAAAGTTCTTGAAACACAAGGATGAGTCTCATTCAGTGTTCTTTGATTTCTGCATTCAGATTCAATCTGAAAAAGAGTGTAAAATCATAAAGGTTAGAAGTGATCATGGTGGTGAATTTGAGAACAGATTCTTTGAAAAGTTCTTCAAAGAAAATGGCATTGCCCATGATTTCTCTTGTCCTAGAACTCCACAGCAAAATGGAGTTGTAGAACGAAAGAATAGGACTCTACAAGAAATGGCCAGAGCCATGATCAATGAAACCAATATGGCTAAGCATTTCTGGGCAGAAGCAATAAACACTGCATGCTATATTCAGAATAGAATCTCTATCAGACCTATTCTAAATAAGACTCCTTATGAATTGTGGAAGAATATAAAGCCCAACATTTCATATTTCCATCCTTTTGGATGTGTATGCTTTATTCTGAACACTAAAGATCATCTTGGTAAATTTGATTCCAAAGCACAAAAATGTTTCCTTCTTGGATATTCTGAACGCTCAAAAGGCTACAGAGTATACAATACTGAAACACTGACTGTAGAAGAATCAATCAATATCAGGTTTGATGATAAGCTTGGTTCTGAAAAACCAAAGCAGTTTGATAATTTTGCAGATTGTGATATTGATGTATCAGAAGTTGTTGAGCCAAGAAGCAACGCATCAGAAGCAGAGCTTCTCAGAAGCAAAGAATCTGAAGATCAAGTATCAGCTTCTCTGGAGAATCTAAGCATTTCTGAAGAACCGTCTGTCAGAAGATCATCCAGACTCATTTCTGGTCATTCAGAAGATGTCATTCTTGGAAAGAAGGATGATCCAATCAGAACAAGAGCATTCCTTAAGAACAATGCAGACTGTCAATTAGGTCTTGTATCTTTGATCGAGCCAACTTCTGTTGATCATGCTCTAGAAGATCCAGACTGGATAATTGCTATGCAAGAAGAACTGAATCAGTTTACAAGGAATGATGTTTGGGATCTTGTTCCTAGACCAGATGGATTCAATATAATCGGTACAAAATGGGTCTTCAGAAACAAGCTCAGTGAGAGAGGTGAAGTGGTAAGGAACAAAGCCAGACTGGTGGCTCAGGGTTACAGTCAGCAAGAAGGGAACGACTATACAGAAACCTTTGCACCAGTGGCCAGGTTAGAATCTATTCGTCTATTAATTTCATTTGCCACTCAACATAACATCACTCTCTATCAGATGGATGTTAAGAGTGCCTTCTTAAATGGTTATATAGATGAAGAAGTTTATGTCCATCAACCTCCTGGTTTTGAAGACTCTATGTCTCCTAATCATGTTTTTAAACTAAAGAAATCGTTGTATGGATTGAAACAAGCTCCCAGAGCTTGGTATGAACGCTTAAGTTCTTTCCTTCTGGATAATGGTTTCACTAGAGGAAAAGTGGACACTACTCTCTTTTGTAAAACCTTTAAAAGGGATATTTTAATTTGTCAAATATATGTAGATGATATTATTTTTGGAACATCTAATGCTACACTTGGAAAGGAGTTTGCTGAGTCTATGCAGGCTGAGTTTGAAATGAGCATGATGGGAGAACTCAAGTACTTCCTTGGAATACAAATAAATCAAACATCAGAAGGAACGTATGTTCACCAAACCAAGTATGTGAAGGAACTTCTGAAGAAGTTTAATCTTCTAAACTGCAAAGAAGCCAAAACTCCTATGCATCCAACATGCATCCTAGGTAAGGATGAGGTAAGTAAGAAGGTAGATCAGAAGTTATACAGAGGTATGATTGGATCTCTTCTATATTTGACTGCTTCTAGACCTGACATTCTTTTTAGTGTTTGTTTGTGTGCTAGATTCCAATCAGACCCTAGAGAATCTCATTTAACTGCTGTTAAGAGAATTCTAAGGTATCTGAAAGGTACTACTAATGTTGGCTTAGTTTACAGAAAATCTAAAGAATACAACTTAGTAGGATTCTGCGATGCTGACTATGCTGGAGACAGAATTGAAAGAAAGAGTACTTCAGGAAGTTGCCAATTTCTTGGAAGTCATTTGATCTCCTGGTATAGCAAGAAGCAAGCAACTATTGCTCTATCAACAACAGAAGCAGAATATGTCGCTGCTGCTGGTTGCAGTACACAGATGCTCTGGATGAAGAGTCAGCTAGAAGATTATCAGATATATGAGAGTAACATTCCTATATTCTGTGATAATACTTCTGCTATATGTTTATCTAAGAATCCTATTCTTCATTCAAAAGCTAAACATATTGAGATTAAACATCATTTCATAAGGGACTATGTTCATAAGGGTGTTCTATCTTTAAACTTTGTGGATACAGACCATCAATGGGCTGATATCTTTACAAAACCCCTGGCTGAAGATAGGTTTAAGTTCATTCTGAAGAACATCAGTATGGATTTATGCCCAGAATGAGAAGATGAGAAGTTCTTATGTATGAGTATCTTCTGAAATGAAAGTGGATTATTTTTTAATCAGAAGTTCTGATTAAAATCTTTTAGAAATTATGATTCGGTTATTACTAACGTTTCATTGTCTAAGTTGATTCAGAACCTCTTTTAAAGCAAAACAGCTGTAACGTTTTATCTCGGGATGGTAAACCTGTCTTTACTGTTCATGGATAAGCGCGCGTGCAGTTGAAGGGACGCCGACCATAGGTAACTGTGCTAGTCACCTCATTTGTCTTTATTATCTCTCCTCATGTCACGTAACATTAAATGCTATCCATCATTTGTTTCATTTTATTTTAAATACTCTTCAAACGCTTCTCCTTCCCTCTTACATTTTCTCTATAGTACTTTTTCATTTTTTTTCTATTTAAATCCTCCGTTCCTTTGCATTCCTCATCAAGTTTTTTCTCTCTCTCTTCTATTTCCTTTCTCGCTCAAACAAAGTTTTTTCCTTCTTTAAAAATTCCTAGTTCAAACCTAGCGTTCATCATGAATCCTTTCAACTCAATGAGAACGGATGGAAGGGTTACTCAGTTACCGGATGTGAAGCATATCTTGGGATGGCTCTCCAAGTCTCTTTCAAGACAGATCTCTTCTTCAATGCTGTTATCAACATTTATCCAAAGGAAGAAGACCTTCTTGAGTCACTGGAGCCCGTTTGCAACATTAGCTCCCTGTCTGTGAACTGTCCCTCACTTCCTCTTTGGTCTCTTGAATCTCTCCTACAGTGGAGGTTCTAGTTTGAAAAGACAAGAAGACCACAGGGATTCTTGATGGGTTGACACAGAATGTGTCTTGCTAGGGTTTTGTTTTTAATTTTTGTAGTCATTTCCTCTTGGGATGACTTTTTATGTATTTGCTAGGAATGTTTCTCATCTTGTTAAACATAAGAACCTTTGTAAAATCTTTTGATTATCAATGAAAAGTTTCTTTGTTTTTTACATTCCAGTGATTTTATTTGTCGTTTTATACATCTGAATCTTTTGGAATATTCTTTTTGATGTTATGACAAAAAGGGGGAGAAGATAAATGATAAATGATTTGATTAATCTATCAGTTGCTGGGTAAAGCTCCCACACATTCACTAACAAGAACTGCAAGTTCTATATGGTTTAAGTGTTTTGCAGGTATAAAAAAGTGAAGAGAATCTTCAAAGCAAAACCATAAGAAGCGTTATTCTGTAAAAAGAATAAGCTTATGGAAACTGAAGCAAGCTGAGTGCTGTCAAGCTTCAGAATCAGAAGCACTGATAATAGAATTTGATCCAAAATTTGTCTATTTGCTTTGACAAAATTCTATTTGCTCTGATACATTATTTTAGCCTATATGGCTCTGATACATATCATGTGTTCTAATATACATTTTATGTTCTGACTCGTCACTACGCCGTTCAAGGGCTTTAAAAGCGCTTTTATTGGCCTTTAACAGCGCTTTAAAGCGCTGCCAAAGCCAGCGCTGCTATAGGCTACGAAAGCGCTTTTAAAAGCGCTCTGGTAGGCCCCCCCTATAAGAGCGCTTTTCTGGAAAAAGCGCTCTCGTAGGTCCCCCTATAAGAGCGTTTTCCTGGAAAAAGCGCTCTCGTAGGCCCCCCTTTAAGAGCGCTTTTTCCAGAAAAGCGCTCTTATAGCCCCCCTGTGAGAGTTAAAAAAAAAAAAAAAGAAACATACGAAAGCGCTTTTGGAAAAGCGCTCTTATAGGGTGGCCTTTAAGAGCGCTTTTTTAGGAAAAAGCGCTCTTAAAGCCCACCCTATAAGAGCGCTTTTAGAGAAGCGCTTTCGTATGTTGCGTTTTTTTTTTTAATTCTTTTTTATTAATCTTTGGCAGCGCTTTTACTTAGAAGCGCTTTAGTAGGTTTGTGAGGTTTTTTAATGTGCAGCCTGTAATTTAATCCTCCCAGTCGACCTGTAATATTTTCGACCTGTAATATTTTCGACCTGTAATTTATTTTCGACCTGTAATTTATTTTCGACGATATTATTTCAGCCATCAGTAAGACAATATATATACCAAAATAATATCCAAAATTATATATATACATCATATATTACAACATCAATAATGTTATATAAAATTGTAAGTAAATCGACACAAATCCTACATGAAAAAGTGCTTAATGTAAAAATGACTCAAATCCTCTTTTATTTCTTCCAACTTAAGTTTCGGGTATGAAGCGGCACGGAATTCGTCAAGGTACTACAAAAAAAAATAAAAATGAATGATACATTTAGTTAAATGTAATAAGTTATATGAAATTATCTTAAGTTATAAATTCATACCGTGAGCGGAATCTCTAATTGATTTGCCTGAAGGATTTCTTTTATATACCGCAATACAAAGTATCCGCAATCGTAACTGTTTCGCTGTTGTGGACACTACATAGAAAAACAAATAAGATTCTATAGTTGTGCATTGTTTTATCAAGTAGCATAAATATATTATAAGCAACATTGTGAAAAATAATGTACCTGCACTTGGATCCAAGTAATGTTGCTAGATTTAGTTCGGGATACCTGTGCGTCCCGTTGACTTCGGAACACTTGTATTGATCTAATTAACAAATATATAAAAGCATATGTTTAGATCAATCCCACAAATAAGTAAATATATATATATATATATATATATATAAATATACACGAATATATATTTAGAACGATCCCACTTACAAATCAACGATGTCCTTCATGGCCGGATAATTGGTCCATTCACCATTTACCGAATTCAGATAATACACGACTTCCCTTATAGGGTTGATAGCAAGCAGCAACCAGTGTGCTCTATAAATAAAAACAATAGGTTATATGAAAATTTTGCTATACACAAAAGAAACAGAGATTAGATGAACAAAGAATGAGAAACTAACCCTACTGGTCGGGTATTATACGCCCAAAGATGCAGACTTTCTGTGTTGCCGGTGGACATGAATCTATCGACTAAGTGCTGTCTAACTGATTCCGGTTCCGAAGCAATTGCCATTCCGCTGCAGTGGGCGGAAGACACGAAACGGAATCTGTTAGACAACGGAGTCCCGCGCAACACTCTGTCATACAACAACCTTAAATAAAAACATAACAAACATTAGATTATTTTCATTGAAATGTGTAAATAAATTATATTGTGAGACTAATTAAATAATATATCGGATGAGGGAATATTACCGGATGTATGAGTGCATGTTATTGACGCCTAGTTGATCATGCTTAAAAATCTCCTCCAAGTCATCAAGTTCAATAAGTGACTTGAATTCAATACCGAAGACACTCTCATCCATAACGATTTCACGTAAAGCACCGTCCTTCAAATCGGACATATCAACCATTGTTGCGAGCGTCGACCGGTACCGAGGCACAAAAGCACCGCCTTTTTTTCCCGCTGGCTTCGAAGGACCAGTGGGTGGTACGGTACGAACATGCTGCGTCACTTGTTGTGACTCCCGAGCGGATGCCTAAAAATCATATAAGTTAGGTAAAATATAAAATCATGCAGATTTAGATTCAGATTAATTATTAACACTTTAAATGTACCTCTTTTAGTGATGCAACAGACTCCTCCTCCTGTAAAATCCCTTTACCCTTATATGCGGGTTTTATAGGAGCAATCTAAAATTAAAATGTAAAAAATAGTTAATAAACGGTTTAGAATTGACATTCGAAAACTAAATGATTTCTTAATCGTTTTCAATATACCTCATCACTAATGACAATGAGCTCCGAGGGCCATGCAACAAATGATCCTATTGCATCTCGCAGCAATGTCGTCTCTGAGACCAAGTCAGGTACCGGTAGCATCGCATCATGATCTACTACAACATCCACCGATACTTTCAAGTGTCCATCCGGGAGCGGTCTATGGTGAAGTAAATCTCCCACAGTGTTGTGCACTTTTCCCTTGCCAACTAGGCGATAACACGGTGCCGATAAGAATAGTTGGCAAGAAGAAATGCCCTAAACCAATAGTAAATATAAAGTCATTATCGTTAACAAAATAGAACAATTTGTAAGGAAATAGAACAATTTGTAAGAAATACCTCGGGAAATTTTCTTTGACCGTTGAAACTAGCTTTATCACTAGTTTCTCTCACCGATGCAGTATTGCACTTTTCTCTCATATACAAATCTTTATCTTTTTGCAATGCAGAGACTTGTGCTTGCAATTCCGCCAACTTTTGCAACACTTCTTCATTTGAAGGATTTCTTCTCCTAGGATTCTTGTAATAAGAGGTTGGAGTCACACCATGACCCTTACCCCTCACCCGACCGGGATACTCAGGAGCATGCAGGGCTCTACTAAGTACGCTCCTATCATCATGATCCTCACCGGTGGACACCGATTGCGACAAGGTCTCCTGTAATTCATTTATATTTCAATAATTATTAGTGGAGATAAAAAATCATTTATATATTAAAAAACATTTGATTTAAATAAAGACACAGTATTATACTTACACATTCAGTATACACTCTCTGAACTTCGGGATCGACGGCTTGATTCTTGCCCACCCGAGCTTCCCTCCACAACACATGTACAGGAAGTGAGGTTTCCTCACTTTTAGACTCCTCCAACTATGCATTGACACAAATCGCAAAATCGTCAAATAAAACACATTTAGACAATTAATTAAAACGCATTTCTATTTACTTACGATTTTATCCTCCAAGCGTGCATATCCCATACGCCCTTTTTTGTATGGATATGCGGGTTTTGATGCTCTCGCGCTATTTGTGACACTCCTTTTCCGAAAAGCTTCATCTCTTTGATTTACAAACTTAACCCAATCTTCTTCATCAATGAAGATCTTATACTTTAGTGGTCTTCCCGGCGCCTCTTCAAGAAAGTTTCCATCTTTATCCTTAAGATAGTTATTTGTCAAAAAAGCTTTCCACCCTCTATATCTTTTTCCGGCCAAACTAAGTATGTACTTTTTACGCTCATCTGGTATGTCAAAGGTCCTCTGCAAAAAAAACATGCGCATAGTGTGTTAGTATAAGTAATGTAAACAATTTATCGTCAATATAATAACAACAACCATATATGGTATATACCTGAAGCTCTTCCCAAATCGCCTTTTTTTTATTATCCAAGTCGTCACTCTTCATATTCCATTTAGCTACAGAGATTGGAATATGCATACGAACAAGTGTACCAATGTAACTTGTCAACTTTGCAGAATTAGGACCAATTGGTTGGTTTTCAGAATTCCATTCCAAAGGGTATACTAATCCTTGGTCTCTATGTCGTATGATTCCCTTCATAATCGTGATGCCTCGTGCAACTTCTTTTGCTTCAGTATCAGGTGGAGCATTTGTATCCGGAGCATCTCTTTCTTGTGAGTTTTCTTGTGAGTTTGTAGGTGGAGCATCTTTATCTGAAGCCATTGAACCTGTATCAAACAAAGTAAAGCACATTAGTAAAGCACTATAGACCTGTATCTGAAGCCATTGAACCTGTATCAAAAAAAGTAAAGCATTCAACGGAAAGTTGTCGGAATTGAACGAAATTTACATGGCTATGGTAAAACGTCCCCACGGACTCAAAAATAAAGTCGGTTTTCCGAAATTCAGACCCTAAGCCCGACTTTTGATTACGGTCAGAAGCAAAACCGATAAAAAAACAGTCCCGAAATGTAAAGATAAGTGCATGAGCAGATCCGGAATCGTCAAAATAGTATATTTACATGTAAAGAAGTCGACAAACGGATACATGGTTCAAAACAAATTAGTCGGTAAAAATTGAATAAAATAATCGGTACAAATTGAATAAAACAATGGGTACAAATTGAATAAAACAAATTGAATAAGTACTATACTATTGAATAAAACAATCGGTACAAAGTGAATAAAACTATTACCTTTATCACTAACGTCTCTTTCTTTTCTTGGTAGGATTGTGTTCAACGCGTCTCTTAACAACGCGGACGGTTGGATTAATCCAAATACCCTCATTATGATCATTTCTAGTACAAGATTCATTCTCATTTTGATCGCTTCTTGTACAAGAATCAATGCCAACACCAATATCACCTTGATCTTCAATGTTTTCATCAACTATTTTGTTAGATAAAAGCACTATAGACCATTTCGTACTTGAAGGATCATTGACATAGAACACTTGTTTAGCTTGAGAGGCTAGAATGAAAGGCTCATCTTTGTACCCTACCCTATTGAACATTTGACAGATATTCAGTACAAAACTCAACCGCTTCTTCAACAACGTATCGTTCCGCAATACAGCCCTCCGGTCGACTTCTGTTTTTCACGTACCCTTTTAATATTTTCATATAACGTTCAGCAGGGTACATCCATCTCATATAAGCTGGTCCGCACAATTGTGTCTCTTTCACAAGATGCACGACTAGATGAACCATTATGTCAAAAAACGAGGGAGGAAAATACATTTCAAGATCACATAAAGTAACAACTATCTCTTTTTGCAATGTTGGTAAGATCGCGGGATCGACCACCTTACTGCAAATTGACCTGAAGAAGAAACACAACTTAGTTATTGCGCTTCTTACTTTTTCTGGAAGAATAGAACGTATACCTATTGGTAAAAAATGTTCCATTATAACATGACAATCATGCGTCTTCAAACTCTTTAACTTGAGGTCTTTCATGGACACAAGTCTTCTAATATCTGAAGAGTAGCCTTCTGGAACTTTAACTTCACTGAGAAACTTACACAATGTTTTCTTCTCCTTTCTAGATAGAGTGTAAACAGCAGGTGGCAGATATGTTCGTCTTCCTTTCGTCACGGGTCCCAATTCAGTTCTCATTCCCATGTTTACCATGTCCTTCCTTATGTTAAGGCCATCCTTAGACTTTCCTTGTATATTGAGTAACGTACCTATGACGCTGTCAAATACATTTTTTTCAATATGCATAACATCCAGGAAATGTCTTACGTACAACGACTTCCAATATGGAAGTTCAAAAAAAATTGACTTCTTCTTCCACCCACCCTTGACAAGTGAATGTGCAAAAGGCTTGCCAAACTGAGTGCTCACATCTTTCACCTTTTCAAAAATTTGATCACCTGACAAAAAAGGCGGGGCTGTACCGTGTTCGGCCTTTCCGTTGAATGCTTTTCTCCACCCACGGTAGTGATGATTAGAATTTAAGAATCTACGATGGCCGAGAAAGACATTCTTCTGACAAAGCTCCAATCGTGTCGTATCGGTTTCATCTTCACAAACGGGACACGCCTTTTGACCTTTATTGCTGTACCCGGATAGATTTCCGTATGCTGGAAAATCATTAATTGTTCCAAACAACATCGCCCTCAAGTTGAAACTTTCCTTCCTATACCCATCGTAAACCTCCACACCGTTCTCCCACAAAAACTTTAAATCTTCGATTAAGGGTGCCAAGTATACATCTATGTCATTCCCTGGTTGTTTAGGCCCAGAAATTAGCATAGATAACATCATGTACTTACGCTTCATACATAGCCACGGAGGTAGGTTATAGATCATAAGAATCACAGGCCATGTGCTATGCGAGATACTTTGAATACCATGCGGGTTCATTCCATCAGTAGACAATGACAACCGAAGGTTTCTTGCTTCTTTTCCAAATTCAGGATATTCAGTATCAACTTTCATCCATTGTGGTGAGTCTGCCGGATGTCGCAACTTTCCATCAATAATTCTTTCATCTGCATGCCAAGTCAAGTGTCTTGAATCGGTCTCACTACGATACATGCGTCTAAATCTCGGAATTATAGGAAAATACCATAAGACTTTAGCAGGAGACAACTTTTTCTTATATCGAGGGGCACCACATTTAGGACACTCATTCAACGCTGCATACTCGTTTCGAAACAAAACGCAATCGTTTGGACATGCATGTATCTTATCATAGCTCATGCCAATAGAGGACAACATCTTTTTGGCTTCATACGTTCGATTGGGAAGAACATTATCCTCTGGTAGCATATCTTTCATAAGGGCTAATAACTCTGTGAAACTTTTATCCGACCATCCATTGTCCGCCTTTAAGTTGTACAACTTTAACACCGCAGACAATCTTGTGAATTTTGAACAACCATCATACAACGGTTTCTCTGCATCGCTTACCAACCTCTCAAACATTTTGGGACAATCCGCAAGATCTTCTTCAAGCGCTTCTGCAATCTCTTCGACTCGATCGCAATCGTATGTGTCTGTGCAATCGTCGTTTGAAGCATACTTCCTATTACAACTCGACCCAGCATTCCCGTTACTTTTCTCACCATGCATTGTCCAACATGTATAACTTCTATCAATTCCAAACCGTAGTAAATGGGATCCCAACTTTTTCCCGTCAACCTTATCCCCATAACAGCAACCCAAGCAAGGACACGGCATTCGAAGCGGGTCTTTGGAGTGCGCAACCGCAAACTCAACGAATTCCCATACCCCTTTCTCGTACTCTTTCGACAATCGGTTTGATCTCATCCATGTCTTATCCATGACTTAATTAAGCTAAACAAATGCTTCTTGGTTTCTCTATCAGGTACTAAGGAATTCTGTCAATATAATAAATAGCTATCATCATTATGTTTTGATCAGAATACTTAATGAGATCCTATAAAGTGTGAATAATAGAATACCTAATCAGAATACCTAATTAGAATACCCGATTTCTTAAAGAAGACATTACCTTATTTCAAGGTAATATAAGTCCACAAACCAAAAAATGGATTGAGAGACACTAAATTGAAATTAAATAGAACCATAAACAATAAACTACAAGCAGAAAACAACAAACTATAAGCAAGAAGAAAGGGATAGTAACCTGAGTTAGACTTGATATGGGAGACGGGTAGGTTTGAATCGGCGTTGTACGAGTAGAAACCAAAGCCTTCAAAGTAACTGTAAAATTAAACACACACGATGCAGTTAAATACACCACTACTAACACAATATCAAAAAAACCCCAATCTAAATTGAACATATTAAAGTTAGTTTCTATACTGCAAAATTCATCATAATACCAGTAATTTGAGAAAGAAATTTACTAATAAGCCAGATTCAACAATTTAGGAATTTACTGAATAAACTATTTAGGAACTCCTAACATTTGCAACACAAAAGTAAAACAATAAGGGAGACCACATGTACCTATATCAAATGGTTAAAACCAATGAAACCAGTATGACACATCCAAGGCAGATAAGTTGGTAACTATTGTTTTTCACTTCTAACTCTTCTTTTTTATTGATATTCAACTCTACTTGTTTGTGATTTTTTCTTTTTGGTAAACTTTTTAATTAAATTATTTACTTTTGATAACTTCAGCAGAATGAATGCATAAAGAAAGTTAAGATTATATCCCTTTCTTTTGTATATCTCTCAACTCTCAAGTATATTCCAAGTTAATATGACAACTCATCATTTAAAATTATCTAACAAATTCTACAAGAGATAAAATAGTAATGAAGAAAATCTATTTAACATACTTTCATCAAACAAAATCTATTTAACAAATTCTACAAGAGATAAAATTATCTAAATTCTAACAAAATCTAACAAATTATCTAACAAATTCCTCAAACAAACTTTCATTTTCAAATTGATATCAAACAACACAGCAGGAAGTAGTTTTCAACATACATAGTTACCTTGATCCATTCTATTTCAACAAACTTTCTTCATTACTATTTTATCTCTATCATAATTTTTTCTACTGCAAATTAAATGTGACAAATAACAATCATCCGTATCAGAAAGCAACAATGTGCAGTTCAAATTTCGCAACACTATAGCTCTGTACCATTGCTATTTGACAAACCCTAACGCCAATTGCAATGACTGATAAAACCTTTGCTGATTAAACAAACCCTAATGCCAATTGCAATGACTGTATTCAAAATCAAAGTCGAGCATATATAAAACCCAGCTATGCAGAATCAAAATCAAAGATACCTGTGAAAATCAGAGTCGATTCGAGGAGACGAAGATGCCTTCGCGTATGAACTTTGTTGCTGAGCTACGGTGGCGAAGAGAAGAAGATGATTGTAGGATGAATGTGGTTGCAGTGAAGAGAAGGAGATGAACGTATGGCTCTACGACGGCGATTTCGCGTGGAACAGTAGCAGAGCGAAGGGAGATATGGGTTTCGTTATTAGCTTAGAGAAGAACAGTACTGAAGGCAAATAGCGTGTTTTGTTAATTTTGTTTTAGAAATTTTAATTTTAAATTAGCTACTAGAGCGCTTTTCAAAAGCGCCTTTGTAACCCCATCTACACCAGCGCTTTTTGAATAAAAGCGCTTTCGTATCCCCCCCCCCCCCCTTTACCAGCGCTTTTGAAAGCGCTTTCGTACCCCCCCCTTTACCAGCGCTTTTTGAAAGCGCTCTCGTACCCCCACCCTTTACCAGCGCTTTCTAGAAAGCGCTCTCGTACCCCCACCCTTTACCAGCGATTTCTAGAAAGCGCTCTCGTACCCCCACCATTTACCAGCGCTTTTTTCCCTTGTTTTTTTTTTGTTTTTAGCGAAATCTTTAAGAGCGCTTTTTCCTAAAAGCGCTCTCGTAGGGGTGCTGCTAAAGATTATATTTGTTGTAGTGCGTTCATGCTGACTTTTGTCGTTTAGTTTTTGTTCTGTAACATTTCAGGATGTAGAGATGCTCTGATGATGCTCTGGTACATTCAACAATGTTCTGATACAAATCTAGCATGAAGTGATGTTGGTAGAAATTCAAAGCTCTGAAGCTATCTGAGGGAAGCAGAAATCAGAAGCTGTGAATGTTCTAAAGATCCAGAAAACTCAAGTTCTGAAGCTGTCGTAAATGGAAGCAGAAATCAGAAGCTGTGAATGTTCTGAAGATCAAAGAAATTCAAGTTCTGAAGCTGTCCTAGATGGAAGCAGGAATCAGAAGTTGTGAATGTTCTGAAGATCAAAGAAATTCAAGTTCTGAAGCTGTCCTAAATGGAAGCGGGAATCAGAAGCTGTGAGTGGTCTAAGGATCTAAAGAAATTCAAGTTCTGAAGCTGTCCAATGGAAGCAGAAGTCAGAAGCTATGAATTCTCTGAAGACAGAAGCTTATGTGATCGTCTCTACCGAAATAATCAGGGAAGTCTTTTATTAAAGTTCTTCGAGTATTTATTTCAGGGGGAGATTATTTATCTCAGGGGGAGATTGTTAATCTCAGAGGGAGACATATTCACATGCTTATGCTATAGCTGTGTAATTTGTCTTTTGCCGTCTGCTCTTTCTGATCGCAAATTCATATCATTTATATATGTTTTTGTCATCATCAAAAAGGGGGAGATTGTTAGAACAAGATTTGTTCTGATCAATTATCTTAGTTTTGATGATAACAATAATATGAATTTTGCTTAAGATAATATGGTACTCTAATCAAATGCAATTTCCTTTTCAGGAAATATATATAAAGAGTATGCATAAATCAGCGCTCAGAAGCTTTGACTCAGAAGGTTCAACATGCAACATCAGAACATGGTCTGGCAAGACATCAGAAGATGGTCGAAGCAGAATCAGAACATGGGTCTATGGAAGCATCAGAAGAACATGAGATCAGAAGCACTGAAGTTCTGATGGTATCACGCTCAGAAGCACTTCAAGGTCAGAAGATCAAAAGATGCTTTGCACCAAGCTGTTTGACTCTGATGATATTCAAACGTTGTATTCACAAACATCAGATCAGAAGAAAGTACAAGTGGCAGGCTACGCTGACTGACAAAAGGAACGTTAGAAGCTATTAAAGGCAACGTCAGTAGACACAGCGTGAACAAGGCTCGAGGTAGTTGACAAAAGCGTGAAACATTAAATGCAAAGCTGTACGGAACACGCAAAGCATTAAATGCGCTCAACGGTCATCTTCTCCAACGCCTATATATATGAAGTTCTGATGAGAAGCAAGGTTAACAATTCTGAACAACGACTCTGAACAAAATTCTGTGAATATTAACTTGCTGAAATGCTGTTCAAACTCAAAGCTCAGAATCTTCATCTTCATCAAAGCTCACTACATTGCTGTTGTAATATATTAGTGAGATTAAGCTTAAACGTTAAGAGAAATATCACAGTTTGTGATTATAGCTTTTAAGAAGCAATTGTAATACTCTTAGAATAGATTACATTAAGTTGTAAGGAACTAGAGTGATCAAGTGTTGATCAGGATACTCTAGGAAGTCTTAGCTTGTGTCTAAGCAGTTGTAATTAGAGTGATCACGTGGTGGTCAGGATACTCTAAGAAAGTCTTAGCTTGTGTCTAAGCAGTTGTTCCTGGAGTGATCAGGTTGTGATCAGGATACTCTAGAAGACTTAGTTGCGGACTAAGTGGAGAACCATTGTAATCCGTGCGATTAGTGGATTAAATCCTCGGTTGAGGTAAATCATCTCTGCGGGGGTGGACTGGAGTAGTTTAGTTAACAATGAACCAGGATAAAAATAACTGTGCAATTTATTTTTATCAGTCAAGTTTTAAAGCTACACTTATTCAAACCCCCCCTTTCTAAGTGTTTTTCTATCCTTCAATTACCACAAACTTTCCATGGACGAAAGACAAGATGGATTTTGGGGTGACAACTGCATGTATCCAGAATTCCTTGACAAGATCTGGGTAGACTGGTCCACAGAACTCTGCGAACAGCGAAGTCCATCCTTGAAAAATTATATCTTCTTTGAGATGAAATTGGTGTTCTTCGATGTTATCAAAATCAACCATAAGTTCACACAGAACTTCCAATTCATCCTTAGGAATGGAGCACGCAACAACTGGAGTGAGTTCCTGGTTTGCTTCATTTTGAATATGGAGAAGAGTAGATGAACCAACATTTTGAGATGAAGAAGCAGCCATTGAAACAGAATGAACAACTAAGAGGAACAAATTCTGGGTTTTCGGTTAGGGTTTTAGAAACGACTAAGAAGATTTCAAAAAAGAGAGTATGCAAGAAGAAAGAGAGACACGGAGCGAAAAAGATATATGAGATGATTTGAAAAGAATGTATAGAGGCGGATTTGAAAAAGAGAATAATAAAAAAAAATATAAACTGAACAGTTCCAGAATCAAAAGAAATCAATTTTATTAAAAGATGAGTGACGTAAGGAGAGAGAACGTGGTAAATGAAATGATTTAGAACAGTTACCTAGGTCGGCGTCTTTTCAACTGCACGCTTCGTACTAACCGTACAGACACGTGTTTACCATCAGATAATAGATGACAGCTGTAAAATTTTCAATAGACTTTACGCCTTCTGATTCTGATCACTGCTTCTGATTGTCATTCTTAAGAAATGATCTGGTTCTGATAGGATCATCTTTCTTCCCAAGGATCACATCTTCTGGATGAGCTGAAGCAAGTCTAGGTGATCTTCTGACTGTAGGTTCTTCAGAAATTCTCAGATTCTCTAAAGATGCAGCAACTTGATCTTCTGATCCATTGCTTCTGAGACTGCCAGCTTCTGCAGCTTTGCTTCTTGGTTCTTCAACTTCTGATATATCAATATCAAAATCTGCAAAATTCTCAAACTGCTTTGGTTTTTCAAGACCAAGCTTATCATCAAACCTGATATTGATTGATTCTTCTACAATCAATGTTTCAGTATTGTATACTCTGTAGCCTTTAGAGCGTTCAGAATATCCAAGAAGGAAACACTTTTGTGCTTTAGAATCAAACTTACCAAGATGATCTTTAGTATTCAGAATAAAACATACACATCCAAAAGGATGGAAATATGAAATGTTGGGCTTTCTGTTCTTCCACAATTCATAAGGAGTCTTATTTAGAATAGGTCTGATAGAGATTCTATTCTGAATATAACACGCAGTGTTAATTGCTTCTGCTCAGAAATGCTTAGCCATATTGGTTTCATTGATCATGGTTCTGGCCATTTCTTGTAGAGTCCTATTCTTTCGCTCTACAACTCCATTTTGCTGTGGAGTTCTGGGACAAGAGAAATCATGGGCAATACCATTTTCTTTGAAGAACTCCTCAAAGAATCTGTTCTCAAATTCACCACCATGATCACTTCTGACCTTTATGATTTTACACTCTTTCTCAGATTGAATCTGAGTGCAGAATTCAAAGAACACTGAATGAGACTCATCCTTGTGTTTCAAGAACTTTACCCATGTCCAGCGGCTATAATCATCAACGGTGACTAATCCATATTTCTTCCCTCTGACAGATGCTGTTTTGACTGGGCCAAACAGATCAATGTGCAAGAGTTCTAACGGCCTTGAGGTAGAAACAACATTCTTAGACTTGAATGCAGGTCTGGAGAACTTGCCCTTCTGACATGCTTCACAAAGAGCATCTGATTTGAATTTCAGATTTGGGAGTCCTCTGACCAGATTTAGTTTGTTAATCTGAGAAATCTTTCTCAAACTAGCATGACCTAATCTTCTGTGCCAGACCCATTGCTCTTCAGAAACAGACATAAGACAAGTCACTTTCTGCTTCTCAAGATCAGAAAAATCAATCTTATAAATGTTGTTCTTCCTCTTGCCTGTAAATAGGATTGAGCCATCCTTCTGACTTACAGCCTTGCAGGACTTTTGATTGAAGATTATGTCATAACCATTGTCACTTAATTGACTTATGGATAATAAGTTATGAGCTAATCCTTCAACAAGAAGTAGATTAGTTATGGAAGGAGAGTTACCAAGACTTATGGTTCCAGAGCCAATGATTTTGCCCTTCTGATCTCCTCCAAACTTGACTTCTCCACCTGGTTTAAGCACCAGGTCTTGGAATGTAGACCTTCTTCCCGTCATGTGTCGCGAGCACCCAGAGTCCAGGTACCATGACATTTTGCTTTCTGTCCTCTTTGCCGCCAAGGATATCTGCAATAGGAATATCTTTTCCTTAGGTACCCACAACTTCTTGGGTCCTTTCTTGTTAGTTCTCCTCAAGTTCTAATTGAACTTGGGTTTAGCAAAATATTTAACAGGAGGAACAGCATGATATTTCTTATTCTGAGTTCCATGATATTTCTTAGGTTGTGTCACATGCTTCTTGGTGTGTGTTATGTGAAAACTTTGTGCATGTGATGTGTGCTTAATATCATGGGAGTGGGCATATTTAAATTGGTTATACAGAGGCTTGTATGATATTTTCATATCATCCACAGATTCAAGCTTGTATGGGATTTCACCCTCATAACCAATGCCAACTCTTTTGTTTCCAGACACAGCATATATCATAGAAGCTAGCTGACTTCTGCCAATACTTCTAGATAAGAACTTCCTGAAACTTAAATCATATTCTTTCAAAATATGATTCAGACTAGGAGTGGATTTTTCTGAATCAGAAGGAGATCCAACGTTATTGGATAATTTTAAAACTTTTTCTTTTAATTCAGAATTTTCCAACTCAAGCTTCTTAGTTTCAAATTCAAATTGCTTTTTCAGCCTTTTGTATTTGATACTAAGATGGGCTTTTAATTCAAGAAGCTCTGTTAGACTGGAAACTAACTCTTCTCTAGATAGTTCAGAAAATACCTCTTCAGAATCTGATTCTGATGTAGATTCTGATCCATCATCTTCTGTCGCCATCAACGCAAAGTTTGCCTGCTCTCCTTCAGAGTCTGATCCTGATTCTGATTCAGAATCATCCCATGTTGCCATAAGACCTTTCTTCTTATTAAACTTCTTCTTGGGATTCTCCTTCTGAAGTTTCGGACACTCATTCTTGTAATGTCCAGGCTCATTGCACTCATAGCAGACAGCCTTGTTCTTGTCAGATCTTCTGTCACCAGAAGATTCTCCACATTCAAATCTCTTTTACTGAAGCGTTTTTCTCTTCCTGAATCTTTTCTAAACACGGTTAAGTGCTTGCACCTTAGAACCGGCGCTCTGATGCCAATTGAAGGATAGAAAAACACTTAGAAATGGGGGGTTTGAATAAGTGTAGTCTTAAAAACTTGAGCGATAAAAATAAATTGCACTGTTATTTTTATCCTGGTTCGTTGTTAACTAAACTACTCTAGTCCACCCCCACGGAGTGATTTACCTCACCTGAGGATTTAATCCACTAATCGCAACAGATTACAATGGTTTTCCACTTAGTCTGCGACTAAGTCTTCCAGAGTATCCTGATCACAACCTGATCACTCCAGGAACAAATGCTTAGACACAAGCTAAGACTTTCTTAGAGTATCCTGACCACCACGTGATCACTCTAATTACAACTGCTTAGACACAGGCTAAGACTTCCTAGAGTATCCTGATCAACACTTGATCACTCTAGTTCCTTACAACTTAATGTAATCAAATCTAAGAGTATTACAATGCTTCTTAAAAGCTATAATCACAACAGTGATATTTCTCTTAACGTTTAAGCTTAATCTCACTAATATATTACAACAGCAATGTAGTGAGCTTTGATGAAGATGAAGTTTCTGAGCTTTGGATTTGAGCAGCGTTTCAGCAAGTTAATTGTTAGCAAATCGTCAACCTTGCTTCTCATCAGAACTTCATATTTATAGGCGTTTGAGAAGATGACCGTTGAACGCATTTAATGCTTTGCGTGTTCCGTACAGCTGTGCATTTAATGTTTCACGCTTTTGTCAACTACCTCGAGCCTTGTTCACGCTGTGTCTACTGACGTTGCCTTTAATAGCTTCCAACGTTCCTTTTGTCAGTCAGCGTAGCCTGCCACCTGTACTTTCTTCTGATCTGATGTTTGTGAATAAAATATTTGAATATCATCAGAGTCAAATAGCTTGGTGCATAGCATCTTCTTGTCTTCTGACCTTGAAGTGCTTCTGAGCGTGATACCATCAGAACTTCAGTGCTTCTGCTTCTGACCTCAAGTTCTTCTGATGCTTTCATAGACCCATGTTCTGATTCTGCCTTGACCATCTTCTGATGTCTTGCCAGACCATGTTCTGATGTTGCATGCTGAACCTTCTGAGACAAAGCTTCTGAGCGCTGATTTGTGCATACTCTTTATATATTTCCTGAAATGGAAATTGCAATGTATTAGAGTACCACATTATCTCACACAAAATTCATATCCTTGTTATCATCAAAACTAAGAATATTGATCAGAACAAATCTTGTTCTAACAAAATTTATAATAACAATAGCAATAATATATATTTCAAAGAGGTTCCTATGGAGTACCGTAGATGTGAGGGGTGCTAATATCTTCCCTTTCCATAACCAACCCCTGAACCTAAGATCTCTGTTCTTTTTATTAGTTTCAATTTTAAAAACTTATTTGGGTTTTATTTCACTATTTTTTCTATTTTCTTTGGAAACAATAAAGCACGGTGGTGACTTTCATTAAAATAACTAGCTAAGTCAATCAAAGGCTTTAGTCTCAGTTTTTCACCGCTACACCACCATATTCACTCCCCTCTGATTTCGGCAAAATGAACAATTTACCTTGTTCTGTCCTAGCATTTCTAAATAATGGAATGTAATATTCTTTCTGCACCACTCAATTTCTCTCCATTCTACTTTTATCAAATCTATTCTGCTGCGTTCATTTCATGATATCCAAACGTATCCTAAGGGATTGTGAATTATTTTTCATCACAAGCAAAGTAGTTAACCTCAACATGTTTTAGTAAGAAAAATATATACTAACATTGTAAATAATGTCATGAATACCCTTGCTTATACACTTTGTTGTAAATTAATAGAGAATGCACTTAGTTACGACGAACTCTAATATTCTCACTAAGACCTTAGTCATTCATCAAAGAACTTACTTGAATTATTGTTACAATATTAGGTTGATTAATATTAAAATTAAAGAGAGTCCCCTCATGGACAACAATGTTTTTTCTAGAATTAGGGACCTTACTAATATCTAGTATCTTCATAAATCCAAACATTCTTAACTTGCTCAAAGTTCTAATGATAGGTGGCTTATGGAGGGTGATTCTAACTTTGATTATTTTCATGTCTATGTGAAGAGTAGGTTGGGGAGAAATAGGCTTGGTGGAAAAGGTGCCAAATGGGGTCATTATATTTTTTACTAGTCAATTTTTAGAACCATGTTTTGATATGTCAACTTTGGATGATTTTACCTTTCAGACCATTCCTCTTGAGGATAAAATTGGCCTCTTTGTCCTTTTTTTTCTTTTCTAATTTTAGTTTACTGGTGGCTAAGTGTAAACTCGGTTTTTGCGAACTGACTCCTTGCTCTTTTTATTTTTTTTTTTAATTAATTTTTTTTTATTTTTTTGCAAGAGTCGCCACCGACTTTTATTTTATCCAAAAAGGAAAGGCATAAAAGAACAGGAAAGACCTTTTGACAGATTTTGGGTTCGGGGGGTTGGTTATACAAAGGGAAGGTTTTAAGCACCCTTTGTATCCATGGTTATCCATGGGCTCTTAGTTTTGCTTAGATCACTTTTGCTCTTGTTTGATTTTTAAAATAAGCTCGGCAAGACATTAAGCCTTGTGCCTACATACCTCCTCGGTGCAATGGAGAAGTCAGAGCTAATGTAGTTCCGCTTTTAAAAAACGTTTGAAAAAAACATAAACACGTTTACCATCGTCGGAGCGAATACTCAGCCATTGATCTTGATCATGAGAACAAATAGATTCTTTGCATCACAAATGAAAGAAGGGCTCCAACTCGGATGAAAATCAACGAGTATGACACTATCTCTTTCACGTGGAAAAGATTCCATTATATCAATCAATCTCAAAATCGTGGGGTATCTCAACTCACTACAACACTTAATCGTGTCTAAACTTTGAAAGAAAAGCCACTAAGGGCAAAAGGTATTTTATAAGAAAAGATTTTTAAAAGAGGTTTTACAAACATAAGAAGATTTTGGAAAAAGGGAGAAGATTTTGAAAATTTAAGAAGTGGGAGGAGATGAAGAGGCTATCCTAGTGCTTAAAATAAAAGTTTAAGGAGAGAATGATCTAACCAAAATAAGAAACCAACAGTTGGCCGACGCATTACCACTTGGGGATCCAGATGAACTTATTATCTTTAGCACCACTTTGCATTAAGCACATTAAAATTCTGATGAAAATCGGGCAGAGTAACGGCTGTTTTCGGGTAAAATTCTTATCTCAATGCCTTGGAATTAACCATCAAGGACTTTCAAGGAAATACCTGCATACACAAACAGACAACAATCCAATGCCAGACAGACAGAACAACCATAGAGTAATAACAGAATAGGGGTCCAGAGGCACTAAGTCCATAAGTCCAAATCTCCAAAATGCTAGGGATAGTAACCAGTAGTCCAAGAGAGAACCTTAAGCGTTTTTTAGATTTTTGTTGTTTATTAGTGTTTTAGCATAAAAGTAAAGTATGGTCCAAGTGGACAAAAAGAAAATAACGGAAACATAAACAATGCGTCCAAATGGACAAAGAAAAAAAATAGCGGAAGCATAAATAATATGTCCAAATGGACAAAGAAAAAATAGCGGAAACATAAATAATATGTCCAAATGGACAAAGAAAAAAATAGCGGAAACATAAATAATATGTCCAAATGGACAAAGAAAAAATAGCGGAAACATAAATAATATGTCCAAATGGACAAAGAGAAAATAACAGAAACATAAATAATATGTCCAAATGGACAAAGAAAAAATAACAGAAACATAAATAATATGTCCAAATGGACAAAGAAAAAATAGCAGAAATATAAATAATATGTCCAAATGGACAAAGAAAAAATAGCAGAAACATAAATAATATGTCCAAATGGACAAAGAAAAAATAGCAGAAATATAAATAATATGTCCAAGTGGACAAAGAAAAAATGACAGAAACATAAATAATATGTCCAAATGGACAAAGAAAAAAAATGACAGAAACATAAATAATATGAATGATAAAATAAAGTATAAAGCAAAAAATATAAAGAACAATATAATAAAATGCGGAATTTAAAGTTAATTGTTAGATGTTAAAGATAACCATCTTGAAACTTGTCAAGTATGTTATCAAAGTTAGTAATAAAGATTGATGGTGAGTGAAGGATGTTCTCGGATTTAAATTTAATGGAACTTTATCAGAAGCTTGATAAAATCATAGCGACTACACGATAAAATTCCATAAGTCTTAAATCAACCGCATACAATTCTCTTCCATGTTTGATCTTTTTTTATCCCAATTCAAGACAAAGAAAAAGATAAGAAATAATATCAAATAATAAATAAAAATAAATACAAAACAAATTAAACTTAATATTTTTTTGTGATTTTCTTGGAATTGATTTTTAGTTAATTAACAAACTAATTAAACAAATAATTATACAAATAATTAAACTTAACAAAAAATATTCTTTTTTACGTCAAAAATTAGATTATAAAAAAAATAAACCTAAATCTAAAAGGAAAATATTTTTGGAGTTTTTTAATTGGTTAAAAATAATTAAAAAAGCAATATTTACATAATTACTAATTAATTAAGCAATATAAATTAATTATGAAAAGAAATAAAATATTTTTATGTTAAAAATTAAATAAACATTTTATCAACTTAAAACTAAAATTAAAACATTTTTTTTGAGAAATTGAAAATATGCATAAATATGGAGTTTTTAATTCATGAACTCCTAACACTACTACATATTAAAAATTACATTGTACTTACTCTATGATGTTCCAAGAGTGGAATAGAGTGATTGAAATTGATTGAAAGTGGCTATTTGAATGAGCCTTGATTTTTACAAGTTTCTTGAAACTTTTGAAAAATATAAAACTTATGTTATGCTTTTGGAGTGTGTTGTTATTCTTCTCTTGTTCCTCCTCCTCTTTTTCCTCCTTTTGAATAAAGAAAATGAAGTTCTATTTATAGGCAAAGAGTTTGATCTTGGAAGCCTTGCAAGTGGAAATTGTCATGATTGATTTTGTGGAAAAAATATGATAATGGAATATTTTCAATGAGTGTATTTCTTAACCATGGTTAAAACACTCAAGTATTATTCTCTTCAATCTTGCAATAATATATTTAAGCATCTTGAATTGGTCTTGATTGGCAACCATAAGCATCTTTGATAATATCTTTGAATTATCTCACTTTAATTAAACTTTAAATGAATAAAATTTAATTAAAATGAAATAAAAATGTCATGAATCATGGATGGGTCGTGGATGCCCTTTAAACATATGAGAATCAAGATTGAATCACAAAAGAATTGGCCTTTTTGAAAAAAAAATCAAATTTTGGTCATTACTTGTTTCATGCATTTTTCCAAAAAAGGTCAACTTCATCAAGGCATATCTCCCTCAATTTTGATCCTATGAAAGTGTTCTTTAACTTTTTGGAAAGCCCAAGATGTCCTCTACAAGCCACTTTGGAAGCGTTTTTGCATTTGGAGAAGTTATTTTGATGATATGGGCTTTGACAAAAAACTGCTTTTTGTTGACTTTCAAAATGACCCGTAATGTTTTGGCTTATATCTCTTAGGCGGAAGAATTTCTTGACCTCGGACCCAACATCAAAGTTGTAGAGAATTGAATTTCCTTGAGAATGAGCTTCGGTTGTAATTTTTCTGATGAACGAGTAGAGAGTTATGGCTGGTCAAAGTTCAGTTGACTTTTATGTCAAAAACCTTAATTTTGCAATTTTGAGTTTTGTTGATTTCTGAACTTTTCTTGATGAATTATGATCAATCCTTGATCAAATGATGAATATTACTTCAAATAATTGATGTTGACCAAAAATCTTGATTTTTGACTGCAGTTGACTTTTTTCAAATGAACCGCAGTTTTGCGATCTTTCAATGAATCAAGGTCTTCTCTTCAATTGAATGACATGAATGGACTTTAATGTTGATTTGAAGGCCTTTGAATAATATTTTGAGTCTTGGAATCATCTCCTGATTAAAAGTCAATCCTCTTATGAAATTAGGTCAAAACCCTAATTTGGTGCTTCAGACGATCTGGAGAGTTGTCTGCCTTAAACTGAGCCATCCTTGGACTTGAATATTGATTGGAGGAACCTTTGAATGTTGAGAGAATGTTGAACCTCTTGTGGGCCTCAAAACCCTAATTTTTTCAGCTTTCTCTTATTCATTCTCCTGTTTTTTGACACACAAGCAACAAACTTTTTTTTTTAATATTTTTTTGTTAGTAAATAAAAATATGCATGATGATAAATGATAATGATAATGATCACGATACTTAGAAAAATGATGGGATCTTAGAGGTCAAAAATTGGGGTGCAACACTAAGATCGAGGAAGATAAGAGTCTTGGCCTGAATGGGTTAAATTACTCCTTCCTCAATAGATTATATCATCCTTTTAGGATGGATATGAGGGTGCTATTTGGTTAGTTTCTCTTTTTATTTTGTTTCCTTGATTCTAAAGAAGGATACATCTTCTCATTTAGGTGATTTTAGACCTATATCTCTGGTCTGGCGTCTTGTTATTGAAGCTACCATGTCTATGGATAGCTAAATTTCTCTTGTGTCAAAATTAGAGGTAGTTAATCTAGATAGTATGTGTTTCTTTTGATCTTTTGTATGTGAACCTTGTTGATGATCAATATATGATGAATATCTTTGCTTTTAATATTATATGTTTGTTTTGAATCACTATTGAAAGGTTGTTTCAAACCTTGACTTAAGATATTCATCTATAAATGAACAAACTCTAGACATGGATTTTTGAGATGATATTCACTTGTATCAAGCTCTAAAGATTATTGTGTTGATTTATCATATAGTGGTTAATATGATAATACTCACGATATCACTTTAGAGATAAACGGTATTAAAAGGATACGTGATTATAATGATCATTAGCAAGTTCACATATTTGATTAAGAGAATATGAATGAAATAGGTTAACAAAATCTAATCTTAACATGCTTTCTTAAATCGTTCAAAACCCAACTTTTTACCATCATCACTTAGTTTTTCATGCAATCGTTACTTTCTGATACCAAAACCCTTTTAAAACCATTAGTCAAAACATTATTAATTGCAGAACGGCACTAATATTGCATCAATCCCTATGGAAACAATAAAGCAAATACTTATCCTATCAAAAGTGTTTCAACACGTCCCTATAAACTTG
Source organism: Vicia villosa (assembly GCF_029867415.1). NCBI lineage: Eukaryota > Viridiplantae > Streptophyta > Magnoliopsida > Fabales > Fabaceae > Vicia > Vicia villosa. Next base: position 90,452,343 of record NC_081181.1, on the reverse strand, counting down.
TGGCAAAAGTATTGGCAGCTAGATTGGCTTTAGTGATAGAAAAAAACCAATTAGTCAACTTTCACCACAGACACACTTTTGGTTAATAGGGTAGTGGCGGTTAATGATCTTATTTATTTGGCTAAGAAATCTAAAAAGGAATGTATTATCTTTAAAATGGACTTTGAGAAGTCCTAATTTAATTGAAGTTTTGTTAAATAAACACTATGGAGATTTATTTTTAGTGAAATATGGTGTGCTTCAATATGCATTTTTTTAGTGGAAACATGGAGGTCATGGTAAATGATTGTTCCACCCAGGACATCAATATTCAGAGAGGGCTCACACACGAAAACCATTTATCTCCTTTTCGTTTCCTCATGTTCGAGTGACTTTTTTGGAAGGGAAATTGGTCTTAATTCAGGCCCGTCCCATAGGCTAAGCAAGTGAGGCATTTGCCTAGGGCCTCAAAAAACAATTTTTTTACCCATCCTGCAATACATATAATCTATACTACAAACTATAATGTACCGTTAAATAATTATAACCTATAACATTGCAAGAAGCCAAAAAGTGTATTTGATATTTACTATGTACATGTGCACCTCTAGCATTTTTAATGTAATCATTTCTTTCATTAATACCAATGCCATTATATCAAGTTATCTTTCTCAAAATCAATATATAGTACACTACGATAAACAATAGATACAAAAAAAGTTGTCTCTCTCAAAATCATATTGTTTCTTTTCCTTTCTGTAAAGATCCGCCTCAGGCCTTAATATGTGTTGGGCCGGCCTTGTCTTAATTTTTTTAGACTTTAAGGCAAGAACTAAATATCTAGTTATAGAATTTTAAGAGACTTCTTGTGTGTTTTATCATGGTTTTAGAGAGACTTCTTCTTACACTTTCACCACTTTCAATATTGTGACATCCCTTTAGTATAAAACATTTATGTGGCTGAGTTGGGAGTTGGTTTTACCTAGGAAGTTGGAGTCGCTTTTTGAGTTATTTAGGTGTCTACGAGTTACCTCTGGAGTTATAGTTGAATTAATCTTAGTCTACATTTATGTGGTATGGGCCCTATAAAAATCCTGAAACAACTTAATATTTTACATAGTGTCTTGGTAAAACTTCTACTATTTCTCGCCCCTTCTCTTAATGGATGACCCTTGTCCTATGCTTGAGTTGTTAGTTGTTTTTTAAGGTTTGATTTTCTAGGTTTTGGTTGCGACTTTGTTGGGAAACTTTTCGGTGCTTCTTCTTTTGTAACGTACTAGTGTTTCTTTTTAGAGACTCAGTCTTTAGGTGTATTGTTTCCGCTCACCTATCGGTTTGTGTTTGTTCTTTTATTTTATTTGGCTCTTATTGCACTATGTCGTGACTTTTCTTTTAGAACTGTTGAACACTTCTGGTGCTTTCCTCGATCACATGTATTCTACATCTCTATTTTCTATATGTATACATTTTTATATTAAAAATAGAATAAAATTAATTCACATTGGTTCAGTGATCTGAAAGATAATTATTTTGTTAGGGGGAAAGTGAAGATTCTAATAAACATTTCATTAACTTCCTCGCACTGTGTGAAACTATAAAAAAGGATGAAAATTTATTTAAATTAACGATACTTCAACTTACATTTAACAATTTCAATCAACTTCAATTAGCTGACATTAAAATCATCAACAAGAAAGGCACATCATCCCAACCAAGGTTTACGTCTAACATGCATAACATAACCTTCAAGCATATATAACAGTAAATGCACAATCAATAGGCCAATCCTTTCAAGGAACTCAACAAAATAATATACATGTGGTTATTAGGGATGACAGTAGGCCAATCCTTTCAAGGAACTCAATAAACTAATGTACATGTGGTTATTAGGAATGACAATGGGCTGGGTACTATAGTACTTATCCCCATAACCGCGATTTGAAAATATCCTCGTATCCGAGCTCATACGTTTATAACCGTACATATACCCTATGGATGTCAAAGTACACATACTCGTTTACCCGCATTTCTAATAAAAAATATATCAATTATAATTTATCATGTTATTTTAAGTTTTTAACAACATAAAAAATTCAAGGATCATATTGTCGAGTTAAAAAACAAACATTTATATTAAAACCCATACTTGTTTAATAGTGATGTATTTAATAAAATTGATAAATTAACATGTATACATAATAATAAAAATTAAAATATATAAATATATATCGTGCGGGTATGGGACGAGATGGATACTAAGGTACTTGTACCCGCGCCTATACTCGCTTATTTTCAAGGGTGATTAATCGTGTCAATGTCCGTACCTATTTTGCGAGTTTTTACTCTATCTGTTGTGGGTAATTTTTGCGAATGCCCAATGGAGATGGGTCCAATTGTCATCTCTAAGTGGACATGCATCATATTGCATCGTACAATAACATGCCTCTCCTCCCACTAGAACCATTCATCTTTTTTCAACAACAAACCCTAATCCACATCGGACAACCCGAGGACGGTTACAACAACCTCTCCTACCTTGAGTCAAACTTATGTAGGATTCAAGTCATATTTACAATGTTCCGCCACAAGCATATACTTAATTGGCCGTCATAGTGCTTACCTTTTTTTTATATGTACCATCGATCACCAATCACTGGAGAACTCTTAGCACCACGCCATAAGCATCTTCGCAGTTGTCCTCGTCAACACACCGATCATTTTTATATTTCAGTATGTGATTGACAACATTCTTACTAATGATATAATGGTTCTGGTATGATAACTAAAGTGCTACGAATAGGAAATTTTAAAGCTTGTTAATTGTCGGGTTGGCGATTTCCTCGACATATTTTATGGGTGATTGTTTAATATAAATGGTGTCAAATATTTTCTTTAAATATTTGCCTCGACTTAGTTGATATTACAGCTAATATTTATAGCTCAACACGAGATGCATGTAGTGTCTATAAATGACATGCACTAACAAAAACATCAACCAAACATATTCTGGCGTTGGTGCTAATGTCAATATGAACATAAATATAGCGTCCATGCAAACATATACTACCTCCGATCCTATTTATAAGAAAAAGTCCACTTTTTAGATACATTAAATTACTAATGTATCTGGACAATATATTGTCTAAATATATTAATCATTTAATACATCTAAAAAGTGAGCTCTTTCTTATAAATAGGACCAAAAGGAGTATTAAGTAGCGTAAATCTTATACATATTGTTATAACATTTGTAAATTGAATGGTCAAATAGATGCTAAATAGCTTTAATTCGACAATAGTGCTTCGCATTGAGAATTGGACAGGGCCGGCCCAATCCGTTTAGAGGCCTAAAGCAAATTTTAGAGTGCGGCCTTTAAATTGTATTTTAAAATATTAATTTTGTGGTTGGCAAGAGTTGAACTCAAGACCAAAAGAAAGGAGACCTACATTTTACCAACTCAGCTACGATAATATATCTTACTCAACTGTCATTATATAATTTTATAACTAAATGAAAACAATTTGAGACCTTTTTTAAACCCATACTTTTGAAGTCTTAAACCCTAACTTGGATAGCTTGGCCCTTAGGTCGGCCATGACACCGATGCTAATTTGATTTTAACTTTATGTTACTTTCGTTTTCAAATTTAGTATGGGTTTTTGGTTAATGCTAAATTCATTTTGATAAAAAAAAAAAAAGAATTTTTTAAAATTCAAATTATTCATTTCTGACTCAATTTTCAACATCTCAACCCTAGTGCACTTTCAAAAGCAAAGTCTTCGAACAATTATTGTGGTTTCCATTTTACACGTTCAAATTTAAAAAGGAAAGGAATTCCTTAGTGGTAACAACAATTATTGATGAGGCTATTATTATTATATATTCGAGAAAAGATTGGAACAGATGTTGTTGGACAATATGGGTCATTATTACTATGAGAGTATATAAGAGCAATGTTTTTCTGATGGTTTATAAGGAGACAAGAGAGTGGTAGTGCCTTAAGATTTAGTGGTTATATATGGATATAATAGCTTAGCCATTAGGAATTTGAGTTCTAATATTCCACCATCACTAAAAAAAAGATAGATGTAGATGTAAGTGCATTTTATGCTAGTCTATGTCATTGACTCTTGAGCACTAAATAGAAAATACTCAAAATAGTGACAATTTGATATTATTGTTTTGGTCTATTTAAGTATAAAGGAATTGGATCTTATTCAAGAATTCTATATTTGGATAAGAAATAAAACTCTAAGGAGCTAAAGAACAATTGGGTAAGCCCAAGATTCTGAAAAGATATTACACTTGAGAGATAGTGGATAACAACGTATTTGTCTTCCATAGAAGTTATTGGTGTTTACATCACACAAAAATAATACAACATGAGAGAGAATAAACATTACAACTCAAATATCAATCAAAGTTATAGTTCGCATAGAAATATAATGAATAAAGCTTAGAGTATTTACAATAGAATTATTAATTCTCAACTAGAGAGAAATTAAAACGAAGATGTGAACTCGCATGAACGTCGAGGCCCTTTCAAAAAAAATAGGTCTCTCTGAATGTTTTTCAATTTTAAATACTGTAACTTTTTCTTCCTAGTCTTTTTAAATGTTTTCTTAGTATTCAAATCGTATTCAAAAGTTGTCAAAAAAAATTCGTATTCAAAAGAAGTTTTTTGGGATGTTTTTCTTTAAAAAATTAAGATTATACAAAATTATATAAGATTTAATCTAACGAAAAAATTGTCAAAGTTCGAAGTCTATGACAAAAAAGAAGATAAGAGACAGGTGTCCCTAGAAAAAGAGGGTTTAGACCTCTAGGATCGTTGAGAAGATTTGTTGGATAGCACTTTTCATTGATGAAATAGTACTTGTAACATTAGACGTCATATGGCAGAAAACTGAGTTTTTTTTTTGTAAAGTAAAACTTTGCACTACTAAAAAAAACACATTTCACTTCGGACGCGAAATACATTTAATTTCGGCTAAAGAAGCCAAGTAACGAAGTGCGTCATGAAAAATGACCATTTTACTCATCGGTTAATAAAAAACTGAGGGGTTAAGTTATCTGTACATGGGTTCGAACCTCTGCATCTGCAATTTTATTATTTTCAAAACTAACGCATCATACCTCTTGGTTTATCAATAAAATCGAGATGTAAGATAAATTATTTTTAAAAAAAATTGTTACATTGTTTACACAGAATATTAATAAATTATTTTGTTTACAAACTACATTATTTACCCAGAATATTGCATTGTTCACACAAAATATTAAAGTAAAAATTAATTTTTCTAAAGATCTGATATTAGATCTTCGAACCATTGAATTTTATGGTAGATCAAATGTTGGACGCCAGATATTTTTTATGGATTTTGTACGCTTTTGTTTTTTATATAAAACAAAGAAAAATGTTAGATAAATAAATGATTTTTTTCTCAAATAAATATTTAAGAACACAAACCTTAAACCCAAATAATTTTCTGCTCTTGCAATACATCATAGAGAACTTTTCATGAGAAATGCTCTTTTAAATCTTAAAGTGGTGAATGTAGATAGTTTCAAGCACTTCATGATGTTTCGTTATCAATTTTTTATATTCAACATGCTTTTATAATAGAATTTTTTTATGTTTCACGCGGATCACTAATGATAGTTTCTTGAGCGTTGATACTCATGAAATGGACGGCGAAGATTTGTTGAAGGAGAATGATCAATATCCTTAATAATCACGCTAAATTATCCCCTCAGTTTTGACAGAAATCGAGGTAAAATATGTTTACTCCTCGATTTCAGTAGAAAACTGAAGTGAATAAGATTTTTTGTAAACATTACATTGTGTACACGGAATATTAAAATACATTGATTACAACAAATCTAAATTCATCGTCGTTGTTGTTATTCTTGGAGAACTGTAACACCCTTCTAAACCCCGCAGAAAATTAACATTAAAATCAGAGTAAAACATGAAGAAGGGTATTACAACGCCAACAAAATAAACAAATATTCATGTCATGCAATAAAGGAACAATAAACCAAAAATTATTCAGGTAGCATGTTAACACAGCGGAATATTCTTAACAACTGAATAATCAAACATCTGGAGTCGAAGACTCATAATTCAACCATCAACCATAAACAAAACAGAAGTTTATCAGCCAATCCTAAAATAACGTTCCCGGTGTTACACGACCAGAGCATGACACAGACCCAACTGACTCTAACGAACTACTTGACGAGCTAATCCTCACCAAGTACACAAGCTACTCCTCAATCTGAAAAATAACAACAGTAAGGGTGAGTTTCATTCGCATTAACAAATGTTATATGAATATAAACAATACAACTTCATCCATACATTATTCACCCAAATCAATTATATTCAGATAATATAGCAACATTCGTCAATTACAGTCATTCATACCAAAATACACACAAATTATAACCTTGGACAACTTCCATTCATGTTACAATTATACACAACAACCTAATGCAATGCAACTAAATGCATGTGGTACCAAACATGGGATAACCCATCTCACCGATCCACCACCATAAAGATTCGGCTACTTCTCTCACCAATTCCACACAATGGGAATTAGCTACCGCTGTCCTACCACCATAAGGGATACAACCCACAATATGATTATGAAATGCATGCATCACATACCGCATGCTAATCATCAACACCAAACAACTGAACAATCATAATCATCAACCGATGCAATAACAATATAAGCCACCACAACCAATTAAATCAAGTGTTTTAAATTAAATTCGATTTTCCACTCAAAAAACTATTTTATTGCATAAATCGCTTAATTAGCTTCACTGTGCTCGAAACGGCACATCAAACGGACTAACAGTTAAAAAGTTATACATCGTTAAACTTTAAAAAAAAAAAATTCCAAACAGCAACAGCACGCGGCGCCAAGCTTGGTTCGCGGCGCGAACTGAGCGTTCCAAAAATCCTTGGCTCTCTGCCAAGCTGTTCGCGTCGCAAACATCTACACGCGGCGCGAAGCGAGGAAAAAGTTACGCCTTCGCGGCGCCAACACTGGTACGCGGCGCGACCTGTGCGTATCAAAACATCCTGACCTTCTGCCCACCTGTTCGCGGCGCCAACCCTGTGCACGCGGCGCCAACCGGCAATTTCAGAAACCCCAACCTGTAGAAAACAGCATTCTATACCTCCCAAATGCTCTCAAATCATACCAGTACGAATTTCAGAAAAAATAAACCACACATACGACATAAATTGCACGTTTACACATACTTCTAATCATGTTTAACATCATTATTCATCACCAATCATCATTCACAACCTAAATTGAATCAAAGTTCTATAAACCCCAAAGCCCCAAACCCGACATACAATCCAATTCAGAATCCTAACATACGAACTCTATTGAATCATTCATACAACCCATAATAGAGGTTAATGAGAAGAATCCCCCCTTACCTCGATGTCGAATTCTTGGATACCCTTGCTCTTCACACTTGCTCTTCTCCCAATTTCACGTTCAGCTCTTTTCCTTCTCCTTTTTGGTTCTCTTTTCACAAAATCCTCCTCTTTTCTATTTTATGAAAAATATAACCTTGTTTTAGTAAAAGGCTTTGCAATTGACACACCCCCCAATTTCTACTTGCGACACTGGCCCATTAGCCTCATCAATCCATATTTCTCAAATAATTCAATTAATTCTATTATTTAAATAAAAAATTAATTAAATTAAATTAAATAAAGGAATTTATGGGGTGTTACAACCCTCCCCCACTAGAAAAGTTTTCGTCCTCGAAAACATACCTTAGGCAAAGAGTTCCGGGTAGGAGTCCTTCATCTGGCTCTCCAATTCCCATGTAACATTTCCACCGGCTGGTCCTCCCCAAGCTACTCTGACCAACGCTATCTCCTTGCCACGCAATTGTTTCACCTTCCGATCTTCAATCCTCATAGGCAAAACTTCAACTGTCAGATTATCTTTTACCTGTACATCATCGAGTTGGATCACATGAGATGGATCAGCAATGTATTTCCTCAACTGCGATACATGGAATACATCATGCAGATTTGCAAGCGTCGGTGGCAACGCAATGCGATACGCCACATTTCCTACTCTTTCTGAAATCTGAAACGGACCAATAAAACGCGGAGTCAACTTTCTTGACTTTAGAGCTCGTCCGATACCAGTCATAGGAGTAACTCTCATAAACACGTGATCTCCTTCTTGAAACTCAAGTGTTCTCCGTCTCTTATCATGATAACTCTTCTGACGACTCTGAGAAGCCTTCATCTTATCCTGAATCATCTTAATCTTTTCCGTCGTTTCTTGAACAATCTCTGGTCCAATCACCGCACTCTGGCCTGATTCGTACCAACATAAAGGCGTCCTACACCTCTGACCATACAAAGCTTCAAACGGAGCCATACCAATACTCGAGTGAAAACTATTATTGTAAGTAAATTCGATTAGGGGTAGATAACTATCCCAAGCACCTCCTTTTTCCAACACACAAGCACGCAACAAATCTTCTAGTGATTGAATAGTTCTTTCCGTCTGTCCATCCGTCTGCGGATGATAAGCAGAACTCAATCTCAGCTTAGTACCCAAAGCCTTCTGCAAACCTTCCCAGAATCTGGATGTAAACCTTGGATCTCTATCTGACACGATACTCGAAGGAATACCATGTAAACTCACTATCTTCTCAATATATAATTGAGCCAGCTTCTCCATCGGGTAATCCATTCTCATTGGTAGAAAGTGAGCAGACTTTGTCAACTTGTCCACAATAACCCAAATAGCTTCACAATTCTTCGCCGTCCTCGGCAAACCTGAAACAAAATCCATAGATATACTATCCCACTTCTATTCCGGAATAAATAACGGTTGCATAGCTCCATACAGTTTCTGATGCTCAATCTTCGACTTCTGGCAAGTCAAACAAGCATAGACAAATTCAGCTATTTCCTTTTTCATTCCAGGCCACCAAACAGCTTCTTTAAGTCATGATACATCTTGGTAGCACCAGGATGAATACTCAATCCGCTACGATGTCCCTCCTCAAGAATGCTTCTCCTCAATTCGGCAACATCAGGAACACAAACACGATTACCAAACCTCATTATACCATTCTCGTCAATTCTGAATTCACCTCCTTTATCTTGGTTAATCAGAGTCAACTTATCAACCAACTCTACATCAGTCTTCTGACCCTCTCGGATTTCCTCAAGAATACCACTAGTCAGCTTCAGCATACCCAATTTAACACTGGTAGGAGTGTCTTCACATACTAAACTCAAATCTCGGAATTGTTCAATTAAATTCAATTCTCTCACCATAAGCATAGACATATGCAGGGACTTCCTACTCAATGCATCGGCAACAACATTTGCTTTACCCAGATGATAATTCAGTTCAAAATCATAATCCTTGAGAAATTCTAACCATCTTCTTTGTCTCATATTCAGCTCTTTTTGATCATAGAGATACTTCAGACTCTTGTGATCGCTAAACACTTCAAACCTCGAACCATACAGATAATGTCTCCACAATTTCAATACAAATACCACTGCTGCCAATTCTAAGTCATGAGTCGGATAGTTTCTCTCATGCACTTTGAGTTGTCTCGACGCATAAGCGACTACCTGTTGATTCTGCATTAGTACACCTCCTAATCCCAACAACGAAGCATCACAATATACAACAAAAGATTCTGCCGGATTCGGCAAAATCAAGATCGGCGCACTAGTCAACCTCTTTTTCAACTCTTGGAATCCTTCTTCACATTTTGAATCCCAGACGAAAGCTTGACCCTTCCTAGTCAACTTAGTTAACGGCAACGCTAACTTTGAAAAACCTTCAATGAACTTTCTATAGTAACCCGCAAGACCAAGGAAACTACGGATTTCGGAAACTGACTCCGGAGCTTCCCATTGAGACACTGCTTCTACTTTCGTTGGGTCAACGGCAATACCATCCTTGGAAATTACATGCCCCAGAAAGCTCACTTCATTTAACCAGAACTCACACTTTGACAGTTTTGCATAAAGTTTCTTTTCCTTCAATAGTTCCAATACCACTCTAAGATGATCTGCATGCTCTTCTTCATTCTTAGAATATATTAAAATATCATCTATAAACACCACCACGAACTGATCCAGATAAGGATGGAAGATCCTATTCATATACTCCATGAAAACCCCCGGCGCATTGGTTACTCCAAATGGCATCACTGTATATTCGTAATGACCATACCTTGTTCTAAATGCCGTCTTCTGAATGTCGCCCGTCTTCACCCGAATCTGATGATATCCCGACCGCAAGTCAATCTTGCTGAACACACAAGCTCCAACCAGTTGATCCATCAAATCATCAATCCTCGACAAGGGATACCAATTCTTGATAGTAACCTTGTTCAGTTGTCTGTAATCCACACACAACCTCATTGAACCTTCTTTCTTCTTCACTAGTAACACCGGTGCACCCCACGGTGAGACACTAGGACGAATAAATTTCTTCTCAAGTAACTCTTCCAATTGACTCTTCAACTCAGTCAATTCCGATGCCGACATACGATAAGGTGCCATCGACACAGGACTAGTTCCAGGAATTAATTCAATAGCAAAATCTACCTCCCTCTCTGGCGGTAATTCTCTTACATCTTCTGGGAAAACTTCCGGAAATTCACAAACTACCGGTAAGTCATTACTCACCGCTTTCTTTTTCACCTCCATGGATGCAATCAACATAAACACGGCAGCCCCGTCCTTCATTGCTTCATCCACTTGTCTAGCAGTCATTGCTAAACTCTCAACACCGACATCTTCCGGAAAAATAACCGTCTTCGTGAAACAGTTGATATGAATCCGATTAAATTGCAACCAATTCATACCCAGGATGACATCAAGTTGTTCCAACGGAAGGCACACTAAGTCCATTCCGAACTCTCTTCCAAAAATATCAATTGGACAGTTCAAACAGGCAAACGAAGTAGTCACTGAACCCGACGCAGGAGTGTCAATGATCATACTTCCATGAATATCAGATATTTCCAAGTTCAGACGTTTAGCACAATCCAATGAAATAAACGAGTGAGTTGCTCCAGTATCTATTATTGCAATTAAAGGAGTGCCATGGATAAAACACGTACCTTTAATCAATCGATCCTCTGGAGTAGTCTCTGAACCAGATAAAGCGAAAACTTTACCCCCAGCTTGATTCTCCTTTGGCTTAGGACACTGTGGACTAATATGACCTTCTTCACCACAGTTATAGCAAGTCACAGTCCTTCCCTTGCAGTCAACCGCAATGTGGCCTGCTTTACCACACCTGTAGCACTTCTTCTCTTCGCTCTTGCACTCGTGAACACGATGTCCAGGTTCCCCACACTTAAAGCACTTAACAGGAGCACTAGAGTCTCCCCCACTAGGTTTCTTCCAACTCCCAGCTTTATAATTACCTCTACCATATGGTTTACCACGGTCCATAGGCTTCTTCCCTTTCTTGTCGACTAACTCGCAAGAGTGAGACGACTTCAGCTTGAGGTTATCCTCTTCATAGATCCTACTACAATCCACCAAATCTGTAAACCGACGAATCCTTTGGTACCTGATTCCCTGCTTAATTTCATCGCGGAGACCATTCTTGAACTTAACACATTTCGAAAATTCGCTCGCTTCATTATTGTTATAGTGGACATAGTACTTGGCCAGCTCAACAAACTTTGAAGCATACTCCGGCACCGTCATGTTGCCTTGTGTCAGCTCCAAAAACTCAACTTCTTTCCTGCCCCGAACATCCTCAGGAAAGTACCTCCTCGGGAATTCTCGCCTGAATACAGCCCAAGTGATCGCTACACCTGCAGATTCAAGTTCATCTTGACTAGCCATCCACCAATCATCAGCCTCTTCAGACAGCATGTGAGTCCCATACCTCACCTTTAGATTTTCAGCACAATCGATCACTCTGAAGATCCTTTCGATTTCCTTCAGCCACCTCTGAGCGCCTTCGGGATCGTGCGTGCCTTTGAACAACGGAGGATTGTTCCTCTGAAAACTATTCAGCTGCCTGTCAGCGCCAATACCAGCCCCATTGGCATTCCCTCCTAATACACCAGCAATCATGCCCAGAGCCTCAGCAATCGCGTCGTCATTTCTTCCTCCTCTTCCGGCCATTGTTCTGCTAAATATCAGACAATATTCATTAGAACAAGAAGTATCGACAGTGTCAACTGTCGCTACCCCGCGAAAATTAACAGAGTCGCCACTAATATATTTATCCTGAAAAGGAAGGGAATGCCAGCAAACCACAAAACAAAACAACGGTCTCACGACCAGAGAAAAGGGTAAGGGAGTCGGTTACGCGAGGGGAAGGTATTAGCACCCCTCGCGCCCATCGTACTCGATGGTATCCACGCCTGTGTCTAAAACTATGGGTGTGTAACAAATCTACGCTAATCTGGACTAAAATGAATGCAGAATGTAGGGAAAAGAAAGGATTGTGCTCGCACAGGCCCTACCCCGCTGCCTACGTATCTGTTTTGCAGAATCAGAGCTACCGTAGCTCAGCTAACTAATTTCTATTTGTTTTGTATTTTTTAGGTGAACGAGTTACATTCACACTCCGCTGCTCGACCTTTGGAGACTTATGCTTGGGAATGGAGCGGAAATAACAAGCTCTTAAGAAAAGAAAATCAAAGAGTGTGGTTTGTGTTTTAAAGAATGCATGAGGAAGACCTAAGCTAAGGGGGAAAGCTTGCTACCTAATGTTATCATACAAAGGGTGCAAATCTAACTAAACTAAACAACCTACAGGGGAAAAGCGAACGCAAACAATATAGCACACAAACGAGCATCCACTCGTGAAGCAAACAAAACCAACGGTACTGACCGAATGGTAGAAAAGCGGTCCCGCCATAGCCAAGGGGAGCAGCTCAACCCAAGTCAACCAAGCATTAGACCTCGCGAAAATGATCGGGCCATAGACAAGAGGGCGGACCCCTCTCAGCAACCAAGCCGTCACGGATCGTAAAGGAAAACGGTGCATGCGTACACCGAGCATCAACGTCGAGCGACGCGAGCTATAGGAAAGACGGGGGTCCGATTGCATGAACCCTTTACCTGACATACTCGATAACAAGATCTTTTGCACGTTTGGAAGCGAGCAACGCGAGGCGTGCGCATACCAAACAGACTCGATGAGACTAGGCGGGGGTTGATTACGAACCCTTGACCGCATGCCTTCCATGAGGACTTAACGGAGTGCCATATAGGACTTATTTCACCGTGACTCCCTGCCGCAAAGCACAAATATAAACACACCAACAAAAACAGAGCCTCTTTCGAGGACTTGGCCAGATGCATGTCTAGGTCCTACTTCTCATGTTATAGGATGATGCGGAAAGCAATAAAGTGCGAGAAAAGATAAAATGAAACGGAATCAATACCAAACGGATGATGATCCGTAAACTAAAGCGAAGCAAAGCGAAGAAACTAGAATCCCGCGAGCGAGCTAGCAAAGCAAAAGCAAATAGTCAGCACACCGATTAGCCATAAAGCGCACAAATGTCGACTCACATGTCGAGCATAATCACGATACACCTGCAAGAGTAACAAGCAAACCAAACAAGCAGATATAAAGCGATAAGATCGTGTCTCCAAGTCGAGAACACGATACGAGTCAATGAGATATAATCGTATTCCGCAAGTGAAGCGGAACACTCAAGCAATGAGTATCAATCGGTGACCGTCCAAACGCCTTGCACACTAGCACACAAGTTAGAGATAACAAACATCGCAATCGGAATTGCGTTCTTATTATAAAGCGAAAGGAAACGATCAAATAATATGAATATGAAATGAATCACAAAACCTCAAAGAGAGATCAAACATAAATGGAATACAAATTAATGAGAAACAAGCATTTAACTAGATAGTACACTTCTCAAGCTTTCCAACGGTATAAGGAACATGTAAAACAAAGCTATGAGTGAAAAGTTACGCAAGAAAGAAGTTAGAAAAGAAAAGGACCAAAAACAAGTAAGGGAACCGGTTCCCCTATATGGGAACCCGGGTTCCAGCACAAAAACACACACAGGAACCGGTTCCCCCAAACTGGGAACCGGGTTCCAGGGCACTCTGTCCAAATTCGAAACCAGCAAAACACAGCAGGAACCGGTTCCCCCAAACTGGGAACCGGGTTCCAGGGCACTCTGCCCAAGTTCAGAACCAACAACACACAGCAGGAACCGGTTCCCCCAAACTGGGAACCGGGTTCCAGGGCACTCTGCCCGAGTTCAGAACGCCTTAGATTGAGCGGGAACCGGTTCCTCCATTTTGGGAACCGAGTTCCACAGTAGGAAAACCAAATTTTGTCATTTTTAAAGGCTTGGAAACCATTCCCACTCAACCTAGACCAATACCAATTTGCAAGCATCATGAATAGCCATCAAAACACATTCGAAACACAACGAAACACTCGTGGAAACAAAGCACGGTATCAAGGCAACAATCAAATAGCACATAAGAAGATGTGAACCAAGTATTAATGTGAGGTATGCTACTATTAATAAGCGAACAATCATCAAGCACCAAAGCAACAAGGCCAAACATATATCGATTTCAATGATTAAGAGCAAGTCAAACATGTATCTCTCAATGATTAGGCATGACGACACGTATTGGCAAAAGATAGACATGAATCCACAAGTCAGTTAGGCCAACAACCACAAGCCAAGCAAAGTGCGACGCGTCAAGCCACACCACAATTATAATATCATCACCAACAATTACATAAATGCAACAATGGTAACAAGTATTTGCACATGCAATAGTGATTAAGCTACACAACATATTCAAATCATGACTTAAGCATCAAGCAAGGCACATTATCAAGCAAAAATTCACCACATGCATTTGTACAAACACCTTGGGTGCGACACAAGTCATCTACATGAATTTTAACAATTAAGCACACACAATCATCAACAAAATCACGGATCCGAAGCGCGAATGTCACAATTCACCAACAATGATCATTAATCACATACAACCATTATTAGATCTTATCAAATCACTATCAATTCTATCAATCCACATGCAAATTCACCGATCAATCATCATCAATCAACATTAATCAACGACGAATTATGAATTTAGATCCGAATCCACATAACAATCAACAATTAAGCACTTAATTCAAGATCCGAAAGCTTACCGGATGGAGATCTAAATCGACGCGCGAACACGGACACGACACGACGCGATCACGAAAGCGAAGTCGAAAAGCAAATCCCAAGGGAAGAGGAGAGTGGCGCGCAAGCTTGGGAGGTAGGAGAAGAAATTCGAACTCCGAACTTTTATTTTCAATCCATGTTGTTCTTGATCTTGAAGAAAATTGATGAATATCGATGAAAATTTTTATGTAATTTGTGGTTTTGATTCAAGAGAATTGAGAGAGAATTGAGAGAAAGTGTTTTTGATCTTTTTGGGTGAAGTCCAGTTATGAGAATTTGTGAAGAAAAATGACTTATATAGCGAACATAGTGAAATGTCCAAAACGCTCTTAATTCTCTTATTTTGGCTCGTTTTTTAAGGAAACTCGGTTCGGCTCTGAATTTCGGAACGAAACCGATGCCACTGTGAAGATGACCAAATTCGTGAATCGTCACCGCGAGAATCGTCTTGATCCGATAAGCGATGAAGAAATTACGCCTGTTTGAATGACGAGAAACGTCGATTCATCTGGCGCGACTGTGCGAAATTTTGTGAGTACCGCTCAAAGAACTCGATAAAACCTTATCTTCGGCTCAGAATCTGAACAGGCATGTGTGACGAAGAATCGAAGCTAACGAAATTTCTGAGAGAATGCCGCCGGAATGGACTTCATACGATAAAAATCTAAGAAGTTATGAATTTTCGAACTCGGCGCGACATGCTCGAAAACACACTTTTTACCGAAACAACACGACGATCCTTAAAATTCTAGGAATTTTCCATGCATAATTGGCCTTCGGTCCGAACATATGAAATCTTGGTAATGATGCCACGGAGCTCCAGTTAAATTTTCAAGCGAATCCGGCGAGCGGATTAGGAGATATGAATTTTCCGAGGCGCAAAACCCTACATTCAGCACTATTTCTCACTGCAAAAACCTCAAGTAATTTGCCAATTTGAAGACCTTCCTTAAAGAATTGGCTCCCGAGCCGAACACAAAAGTTGTAGATCTTGTCGAAACAATGGGGACAACGCGGGAACTTAACTCGTATCACCTTCCAAATAGTATTTATGAATTTTCTCGTACTTTCACGGTTTTAAACCATTTTTCACACTTTACTTCCTTAACACATGAAAACTCTTTATTATTTTTCTTCCATTTTTGGATGGCGAAATAAACGTCATCATTAACTTATAGCTCCAATAAAGAGGGCAAATTTTGGGGTGCAACAGCTGCCCCTATTCAAACTTCTTGAACCTGACGAGTGAGAAACGAAAGTTTCGAACTGTTGAGGTGGAAGGAGATTGAATACCAGAATGAACTCGAAAATTTGCGCTCTTGATCAATAGAAGATTCCATCTTGCAATAAGAAAGAATGTACCACCCCGCAAGCAGGGAGAAAAAACTTCAACTGATCTGGATAATAAATATGCTCCATCTTGTGAAAAAGGAGGAACGGGCACCCACAGGCAGGGGAAAACACTTCAAATGATCTGGGCATCAAGAGAAGGAACATCTCGACTGATCTGAGTATCAGACGTAGCAGATGTCTCCGAACTTGCATCGGGATAGATGTCTTAAGTCGATCTGGGAATCGAAGGAGATACATCGGTTGATCTGAACATCAACGGGTAATAGGTATCTCTGATCTGGGAATCTGGGCAGACATCTCTTCTGATGCAATTAAATCATCAGGTAGATATTCCAACTAATCTGGGAATTAGCGGCTAGCTCTTTCGTAAGACCACGGGGATCCGGAGGCGGTTCCTTCAACTGAACTGGAAATCAGGATAGGAACAATATCTCTTCCGAACTGTGTACGCCGGGGAAAGAATGCCTTTAAACTGATCTGGACATGATGCCAGAAAATAAGTAGGACAATCTTCATTTGAAAGACAAAGTCGATCAGGCAAACATCTCCATCTGATCTGATGATATCAGTGGCTTGCTCCTTAGTAAGATCACGGGAGATCCGGAGGCGGTTCCTTCAACTAATCTGAAACTGGATATTAGGATAGGAACGGATGTTTCTTCCGAACTGTGTACGCCGGGTAAAGAAAACGTCCTCAACTGATGGTTAGGCATCAGGACTGGGCAAACGAGTTTCTTCTTCTGAACGAACTAAATCGTCAGGGAGTAGATATTTCCAACTGATCTGATGTATCAGAGGGCTTGCTCCTTCGGAAGATCTTGGGAGATCCGGAGGCGGTTCCTTCAACTGAAAGTCTGATTTATCAGGAATAGGAACAAATATCTTCCACCGATCTGGGGGCATCGGGAATAGGAATGTCTTTGAACTGATCTGAGCCGTGTCAGAAAATAAGTAGAACAATCCTCTTCTGATTCAAAACATCAGGATAAGCGCCTGTAATGACTAGGCGAATATTGCTCTCGGGGGAGCATTTGAATCTGGACAACTTTCCTGCAGAAAGAAACAGATATGATATGATTTATGCATGATGCATGTATGAATGTGTATGGAATAGTGTTTCCGAGAAGGAAGACGTTATACGCTTTGAGAATGCAATGCAAATGATGCATGATTCGAGCGTTGCTTAGGGAGGCAACGGATGAGCACTGAATTGCTGAAGAAGTCCTAGAGAGAATATGAAACTCTGCGGGGAGGACAAGATGAGTGACCACAAGTCACAACTACAAGCTGGCAAAGATGGATCAGAAATCTGCTGGAGACGATCAAATCTGGATGCGAGCTCTGATTGGGGAATAAATCCTGCTTGGGGATATGAACATCCCAAATGACTGCTTGGGGAATACCTTGGCAACTTCATTGGGGAAGCAAATTCTCGACATTCTGGGGATGCGGAGATAAGAGCAAGTCATGAAGACAACTCTGATGGGGAGTGACCAACTTGCTGGTGAATAAAGCATTCCGCTGGGAAAATCCTTGAAGGAAACAGATTCTGCTGAGGATGCATGCGAATCTCTGCTGAGGAAAGACTCGGTGGGGAAGATGAATACTTCTGCACAAAGATCCACTGATGAGATGAGGAATCCGTTGGGGGATAAGGACTTAGCATAAGAACCTTTTGTTAAGACAACTCCACTGGGGAACAAGACGACTCTCCTGGGGAGAACAGGTCAATCTGTTGGGGAGATAAAACGCTCTACTGGGGAGAACGAGGAACTCGGGCAAGGAACCTCATTAAGAGCTAGCTGGGGAATCAGACACCATTCCATCATGATTCAACTGGGGAGAAAGCATTCCGTCGGGAATAAGGCTTCTGGAGCATAGAGAATGCATTAAAATGTGCTTTACAGAGGATATGAGAATCCTGGAGCAAGGAAAGTCCCACCCGAAAGTACTCAGCTGGGGAATGAGAATCTTTCATTAGGAAATACTCGGCTGGGGAGTGAGAATCTCTCATGATTAAGTCCGCCGATATGCTGATACGAAGCGCTTGCAAGCATGTACCTGCGAGACAAACAAATGCGAATGCCTCAGGATATAGCATAGCATCTTGGCCTGCCATCCTGGTTACACAAAACTTCGAAGTAGATTCAAAGGTTATATCATTTCTAATCATGTATTGTAAAAGCAATGCAGTTTTCATATGCAAAGTTTAACACAAACTCATGACGTTTTATGCAAACAAAACAGTAAAAGAAAACAGTTGTTTAAGATAAAAAGGATCTTTATTAATCGCAAAAAGAATGCTCATAAAAGAGCGAACACTTTTCAGAAGTAGTTCCTAGTAAGAGGTAACCACACATTTATTGAGTACGAGAGAAATGGCAATGTGAAACGGATATCCATTGGTTTCGATCCCGCTATCACTTTTATAACTCCGACGCTCTCATCTCCTTGCTTTGGAAGACCGTACTCATTAGGATTGATCACTGCCCGATTTAACAACTGATTGATATGACATCACCAAACTTGTGGACCTGACGGGGTTTGTGAGCGCCTTTAGGGATTTGAGTTGCCAGCGATGCAAACTCAAGAACACGGAGTCTTGCTTATCCCTCGGTCGGGAGCCCTAAACAAAGTGAGTGGATGTTGTGCATGCTTTAGGGATTTGAGCTGCCCGGTGCAAACTCAAGAACACGGAGTCTTGCTTATCCCTCGGTCGGGAGCCCTAAACAAAGTGAGTGGATGTTGTGCATGCTTTAGGGATTTGAGCTGCCCGGTGCAAACTCAAGAACACGGAGTCTTGCTTATCCCTCGGTCGGGAGCCCTAAGCATGTATGAAGAGTGATTGCCCTGGTGGCATGCGAGATGTAGTCGTTCGCTTTTGTCCCTTTTTTGCCTAAGCCGCCCTTTCGGGTTTTCAACTTAGCGGGTATATTTGTTTCTTTTTCATTCTTTTGCCTGATTCATTTTCTTTTCTTTCTTTTTTTTCTTTTCTTCTTTTTTTTTCCTTCTTTTTTTTTATCAGGTCTATGCGAAGTATTTTTTGACTACATCTGCGTTCACAGGGTGCGGAAAGTTCTCGCCATCCATCGTTGCAAGCATCATGGCGCCGCCAGAGAATACTTTCTGCACAACAAAGGGGCCTTCATACGTCGGAGTCCACTTGCCTCGAGGATCGCCTTGAGGGAGAATGATTCTTTTGAGTACCAGGTCACCTGGTTTGTAGCTTTGGGGTCGCACCCGCTTGTCAAAAGCTTTTCTCATCTTCTTTTGGTACACCTGACCATGTCCGATGGCCGCTAAGCGTTTTTCATCAATGAGGTTCAACTGATCCATCCGATTTTGTACCCATTCTGACTCGTCAAGCTCGACGTCTTTCATAATCCTCAAGGAAGGGATCTCAACTTCAACTGGCAATACTGCTTCCATGCCATAAACAAGTGAGAAAGGAGTTGCCCCGGTCGATGTACGCACAGAGGTGCGATAGCCATGCAAGGCGAAAGGCAACATCTCGTGCCAATCTCGGTAGGTCACTACCATCTTCTGCACAATCTTCTTAATGTTCTTGTTGGCCGCTTCAACAGCGCCATTCATCTTTGGACGGTACGGAGACGAATTGTGATGCTTGATCTTGAAGGACTCACAAAGCTCCTTCATCATCTTGTTATTGAGATTTGATCCATTATCAGTAATGATCTTCTCAGGAATCCCATAACGGCATATTATGTTGTGCTTGATAAAGCGAGTAATCACTTGCTTGGTGACATTCGCATAAGATGCGGCTTCAACCCACTTGGTGAAGTAATCGATGGCAACCAAAATGAAGCGATGTCCATTAGAAGCAGTAGGCTTAATCTCTCCAATCATATCAATGCCCCACATTGCAAAAGGCCACGGAGAAGTCAAGACATTCAAAGGCACAGGCGGCACGTGCACTTTGTCAGCATAAATCTGGCACTTGTGACAAATTCTGACATGGTTATGACAATCAGTTTCCATAGTGGACCAATAGTAACCAGCCCTCAAGATCTTCTTAGCCATTGTATGCCCACTTGAATGGGTACCAAACTCGCCTTCGTGCATTTCCTCTATGATTTTTGAAGCTTCTTCCTTCACAACACATCGGAGCAACACACCGTCATGATGCCTCTTGTACAATACACCACCGTTGAGGTAAAACTTAGCTGCAAACCTTCTCAGAAACTTCTTATCAGTCACCGACGCTTCGGGAGGATACTCTTGAGTTTCGAGGAACTTTTTGATATCATGATACCAGGGATTACCATCCAACTCAACATCAGCCTCAAAGCAAAATGCTGGTTCGTCCAATCTGTTGATGGTGATGTTAGGCGCTTCATTGGCCCATTTTACTTTGAACATGGAAGCCAAAGTAGCGAGAGCATCAGCAAGATTGTTCTCTTCTCTAGAAATATGCTCGAACGTGATCTCATCAAAGTACGGAATGAGTCTCATCACATGCTCTCTGTATGGAATCAGATTCTGATGGCGAGTTTCCCAATCTCCATTGATCTGGCTAATGACAAGATTGGAATCCCCATAAACTTTCAAGTACTTGATTCGCAAATCAATCGCAGCTTCGATACCATAAATGCAGGCTTCATACTCAGCCATGTTATTAGTGCAATCAAAACAGATTCTGGCTGTAAATGGAATATGAAAACCTAAAGGAGAAGTAATTACAGCTCCAACACCATTCCCGAGTGCATTAGAGGCACCATCGAACACGAGCGTCCATCGCGATCCTGGTTCGGGTCCTTCCTCCGGTCCGGGAATGTTACAATCTCTGATGTACAACACATCCTCATCGGGGAATTCAAACTTCATCGGTTCATAATCTTCGACCGGCTGGTGCGCAAGATAATCTGCCAACACACTACCTTTGATGGCTTTCTGGGTAGTATACTGGATATCATATTCAGTCAAAATCATTTGCCACCTGGCTACTCTACCGGAAAGAGCGGGCTTCTCAAAAACATACTTGATAGGATCCATCTTGGAAATCAACAAGGTGGTGTGAACCAACGTATACTGCCTCAGCCGGCAAGCAGCCCACACCAAAGCACAGCAAGTTTTCTCGAGCAGTGAGTATCGGGATTCACAGTCGGTAAACTTTTTGCTAAGGTAGTATATTGCATGCTCTTTTCGGCCAGACTCGTCATGTTGACCCAAGACACATCCCATTGAATTTTCAAGAACTGTGAGGTACATAATCAAAGGTCTTCCTGGAACTGGAGGCATTAGTATCGGAGGTTCCTGCAGATACTCTTTCACTTTTTCGAATGCTTTTTGACAATCATAATTCCACCTGGCCGTCTGATCTTTTCTTAGTAATTTGAATATTGGTTCACAAGTGGCCGTAAGATGAGAGATGAATCTATCAATGTAGTTCAATCTCCCTAAGAAACCACGAACTTCTTTTTCTGTTCTCGGCTCAGGCATCTCTTGTATAGCTTTTATTTTGGCAGGATCGACCTCAATACCTTTTCCACTAACAACAAAGCCCAACAACTTTCCGGATCGCACTCCAAAGGTGCATTTGTTTGGATTCAACCTCAGTCTAAATTCCCGAAGCCTTTCAAACAACTTCTGCAAGTGAACCAAGTGCTCTTCTTCAGTGTGAGACTTTGCAATCATGTCGTCGACATACACTTCAATCTCTTTGTGAATCATGTCGTGAAAAAGAGTCACCATGGCGCGCTGATACGTTGCCCCTATGTTTTTCAACCCAAAAGGCATAACTTTATAGCAGAAAGTTCCCCATGGTGTGATAAACGTTGTTTTCTCCATGTCTTCTGGTGCCATCTTGATCTGATTGTACCCAGAGAAGCCATCCATGAAGGAAAACACTTTGAAAGGAGCAGTATTATATACCAACACATCAATGTGAGGAAGAGGAAAATCATCCTTTGGACTCGCCCTATTAAGATCTCTATAGTCAACACACATCCTGACCTTTTCGTCCTTCTTAGGCACAGGAACAATATTCGCAACCCACGGCGGGTAATTCACCACTTGTAGAAAACCAGCATCAAATTGTTTCTCAACCTCTTTCTTAATCTTCTCAGACATATCTGGGCGAGTTCTTCGAAGCTTCTGTTTGACAGGAGGACTATCTTCCTTGAGAGGCAGGCGGTGTACTACAATATCTGTATCGAGACCAGGCATATCCTCATAGGACCAAGCAAAGATGTCTGCATACTCTTTCAACATAACAATAAGCCTCTGCTTCACACTATTCTCAAGCGCAGCCCCTATCTTGACTTCTCGGACTTGCTCTTTAGTGCCAACATTTACCATCTCAATTTCCTCCTGATGCGGCTGAATCGCTTTCTTTTCTTCCTGTTTCAACAATCTGGCCAACTCGTCGGGGAGATCACAATCTTCATAAGCTTCCTCCTCGGCTTGGTAGATCGGATTGTCAAAATCATAATAAGCAATAGCGGAACTGTTACCAATGAAATCCGTGGTAGTGGAACATCTGCATGATTGATGTTTTTTATTTTAGTTTTATTTTTATTAAGCTATGTGCAAGTGTGTGCAAAAACATTGCCATTTAAAGGAAAAAGTTAAAAAGAAAGACAAAGAGCAAAACATTTGAATGCAAAAACGTCCTTTTATTTCATGATTAACTTTGAAAACGCGAACTGCATGGCCCTACAAATGATTCACTACGCCTTGGGCAGAGCGTAGGAATTATTGCATGATAAGAAAAGTAAAAACAAAGAAATTACTCCTGAGCTTGTGTAACTTGGATGACATCTTCGATTGTCCAGTTGCGAGGCATCTCCCCAGGAATACTTGGACGAATCCAGCTATCAAAATCACAGTCACTATCCACCTCCTTCACCATCGACAATGGCATTCACGGTTGGACCCCCATGGGCAGGCATCGGATTGTTGACAATATTGGGTGTAGGAGTGAACTGAATAATCTTTTGGTCCAACAAATCTTGGACTTTGTTCTTTAACGCAATACACCTCTCGGTATCATGCCCAGCCGCACCTGAATGAAAAGCACATCGTGCATTCGCATTGTAATTCGGAGATTGTGTGTCCGGAGCATTCGGAGCATCTCTCAAAGTAATCTTTTCAATCTTAAGCAAATGTTGCAGCACCTGAGCATAGGTCATAGGAATCGGATCAATCTTTCTGTGAGGCCTAGTCCTGGGAGGATAGCGATCATTACTGGAACGCTGTCCTTGCTGATGTTGTTGTTGTGGTACTGGGATCATGACAGCATTAACCTGTGAATTGCTTCTCCCTGAACCCCTTTTTCCATATATGGCATCAGCATTTCCTTCTTTCCTTCTGGCATAACCTTCAGCTTGTTTCTTACCACCCGCAGAATTAGAAGAAACTCCCAACTGAATTTTCCCCATCTTTAAACCCATCTCAACTCGTTCACCATATCTCACCATTTCAGAAAAGTTTGCTGAAGCACTGCAAGCCAAATAATAGTGTCCAGACAAAGTACTGGTGAACATGTCAATCATCTCACGTTCAGTCATAGGTGGCTGAACTCTTGCGGCTAACTCACGCCATTTCTGAGCGTACTCTTTGAAAGATTCTTTAGACCCCTGAACCAAACTCTGCAACTGGGTCCTGTTGGGTGCCATATCAACATTGTACTGATAGTGCTTAATGAAAGCCTCCACAAGATCTCTCCAAGAATGGATATGAGTGCGCTCGAGTTGAACATACCACTCCAAAGAAGCCCCAGCAAGACTATCCTGAAAGAAGTGCATCAGAAAACCCTCATCCTCAGAGTATACCGACATCTTGCGATAGTATGCTTTGACATGAGTCATGGGACAAGTCGCCCCATTGTATTTGTCAAAAGATGGCACTTTGAATTTCGGGGGAATCCTCACACCAGGAACCAACCCCAAGTCATTGATATCCATGCCTAACACCCCTTTGCCCTCCACAGCTCTGAGACGTTCTTCGATCAGACGATACCTCTCAGCTTCCTCAGGTGCACCATCAGCACTATGCCTCGATACCTGATCAAAGTTTTCAACATTGAAATCCAAACTATCCCGGTTCTGATTATCTCTCCTTCCCAACAGACGAGACGGAGGTGGAGGTGGAAACCCGTGATGCTGATTGAAAGGATTATAGTGCCCTCCCATGCGATCAAACTCATTCGGATCATGGTGATCGTCAATTCTACCAGACACATCGTCAAACAGCCCTGGATGTCCTCCATTCTCATTCCTTCTGGAGTTCTCGACAAGAACTCGCAAGTCATCCTGCCCCTTGGTCACATTAGTCAATGCTTCCATAAACTGCGCCATCTGCGCGTTCATCTGCTCTGTCAATTGAGCTCTCATCTCAGCCATCTGTTCCATCTGCCTTCTCTGATTGCTCCTAGTCGGATATGGGTGATTAGCCGTCTTAGAACTCCTTCTGATAATAAAACAGCGAGACATAAGATATAAGACCTGCAAAACCTGCCAATATATGACATGTATGATATATGAATGATATGCATGAGATGTTTGTCAATTTTCAGGTATCCAAGAGTTCATCCCACTTTCAGATAGGACATAGCAACCCTGATACCGAATATATTTGAATAACAATCCACACACAAGAATAAATTGGCAAACTGAGCATATTTCATTCGAACATAACTGAGAATTTGAGTTCATACAACAAAACACATAACCGTGTCACAAAGTGCTCATAAGGCATACAAAAGAAATCCAGAACATCAAACTGCGACCCCATCCAACAATCCTGGACATGGGCGACAAAAATCAAGCATAAACATCAAATCATCCATCATAGATCAAACAAATCTACCCCACAGTGATACTAGGATCGCCTGGCAACAGAATGAACTTCTCCATCTCCTCTCCATTGGGCTCGGAGTCTTCACAAAAGGTCCTTTGCTGGGCAACAAAGAGAGGAACCAGATGAACAACAATTGAAGGCAACAAGTGATAGCACCGCCACGTTTCTCATATCGGGAATGAACGGCATAGTAAGTATCGGCCAACAAAGTAGGAATAGGATTCTTTCCCATGAAGATGTGTATCGCGGCCGAGTCTACAAAATTGGGAACATTCGGGAACATCACAATCCCGTAAATAGCCACAGCAAGCAATGCATTGTACGCGTTCCAATTCTTTTTCTCAAATTCCTCTTTAGCTTTTCTCACCAAGAACTTCAAAGAGAACCCCGAGACACCTCCATTCGACTTCCAATTATCAGATACTTCTTTTATGCTCAAATAAAGAGCAGCAGCAATCAACTTGAAATTCAACTCTTTAGGAATGTCGATGAATGGCACTTCGCTTTTTACCTTGAGATTAAGAATAATAGAGTACTCTTCCAATGTCGGAGCCAACTGGTAATCCTGGAACGTGAAACACCTCATTTCAGGATCATAGAATTGCATCAAAGTTTGCAAAGCAGGAGTATCAACCACGGTTTCCAACAAAGTCAAGATGTTCCCATAATTGTCCGTGAAACCCTTCAAGCAGAAAGCGGTCATTAACGAACTCAAACCCTCCAAGGCGGTCAACGGCTCTCGAAAAAAACTGTAGGTGTGCGTATGTCTCTTTGCCTCCTTGACAGTATCAATGGGAGTGTCCATCTTTAACTTGAATGAACTCCTGAATGTCCCTGAAAAACATGACATGCAAATGCTTATTATACATATCTTTTTTTTTTGCGTTTCTTTTGGAAATAAATATGCTATGATGCAAAGTGGTGGGACTTGTTGCCGCCCACCAGGCATTCTGGACTGCCGGTAACACACATAGTATAGAGCCAAAGGTTCGGCCCCCAAATGTTATACCACACGGAATATAGAATGTCAATCCACAGAACCAAAGCCCATAGTCAATAACACACTTGGAATAGAACACAGACTACCACTCGAATAAGAACCATAGTACCCCACGAACAAGGACCATAGTACACTCGAACAAGAACAGCGGTAACCCACGAACAAGAACAGCGGTAACCCACGAACGAGAACAGCGGTCACCCACGAACAAGAACAGCGGTAACCCACGAACGAGAACAGCGGTCACCAACAATGTACCTGTTAATATGATCATTGATTCCCGCCCCACTCACGGGTAAAATCTAGGCCAAGGTAAGGTCATGAAACGCAGTATACGGTCCGCCCGAAGATAAGCATCATCACAGCGCGTAAGCGGGTGATGATAATACCTCCGTTTGAAACCACTACTCTGCTCGTGGTCACATAATCCATCCCGAGACGTACACCTCGAGACAAACCATGCTCCCACTCTATCCTAGGGTTCCTATGGTTCACACATAGCCTGGGTATTGGGCCTTTTACCTCTTGAAACACCCACCCAACAGACAGATATCCAGCCAGTCCAGAATATGATGCATAAAAGTAAAAGCGCACATAGAATGCAATGCAAACAGATAAATATGCAAAGCAGTAAAAACACCCAATGATAAACACACAAGCGCTAGGATCGACTTGCTGAGTCCGGACCAGCAACAGGTCAAGACGTCCCCAGCAGAGCCGCCAGCTGTCGCACGCTCGCGAAAAATGAACAGAGTCGCCACTAACATATTTATCCTGAAAAGGAAGGGAATGCCAGCAAACCACAAAACAAAACAACGGTCTCACGACCAGAGAAAAGGGTAAGGGAGTCGGTTACGCGAGGGGAAGGTATTAGCACCCCTCGCGCCCATCGTACTCGATGGTATCCACGCCTGTGTCTAAAACTATGGGTGTGTAACAAATCTACGCTAATCTGGACTAAAATGAATGCAGAATGTAGGGAAAAGAAAGGATTGTGCTCGCACGGGCCCTACCCCGCTGCCTACGTATCTGTTTTGCAGAATCAGAGCTACCGTAGCTCAGCTAACTAATTTCTGTTTGTTTTGTATTTTTTAGGTGAACGAGTTACATTCACACTCCGCTGCTCGACCTTTGGAGACTTATGCTTGGGAATGGAGCGGAAATAACAAGCTCTTAAGAAAAGAAAATCAAAGAGTGTGGTTTGTGTTTTAAAGAATGCATGAGGAAGACCTAAGCTAAGGGGGAAAGCTTGCTACCTAATGTTATCATACAAAGGGTGCAAATCTAACTAAACTAAACAACCTACAGGGGAAAAGCGAACGCAAACAATATAGCACACAAACGAGCATCCACTCGTGAAGCAAACAAAACCAACGGTACTGACCGAATGGTAGAAAAGCGGTCCCGCCATAGCCAAGGGGAGCAGCTCAACCCAAGTCAACCAAGCATTAGACCTCGCGAAAATGATCGAGCCATAGACAAGAGGGCGGACCCCTCTCAGCAACCAAGCCGTCACGGATCGTAAAGGAAAACGGTGCATGCGTACACCGAGCATCAACGTCGAGCGACGCGAGCTATAGGAAAGACGGGGGTCCGATTGCATGAACCCTTTACCTGACATACTCGATAACAAGATCTTTTGCACGTTTGGAAGCGAGCAACGCGAGGCGTGCGCATACCAAACAGACTCGATGAGACTAGGCGGGGGTTGATTACGAACCCTTGACCGCATGCCTTCCATGAGGACTTAACGGAGTGCCATATAGGACTTATTTCACCGTGACTCCCTGCCGCAAAGCACAAATATAAACACACCAACAAAAACAGAGCCTCTTTCGAGGACTTGGCCAGATGCATGTCTAGGTCCTACTTCTCATGTTATAGGATGATGCGGAAAGCAATAAAGTGCGAGAAAAGATAAAATGAAACGGAATCAATACCAAACGGATGATGATCCGTAAACTAAAGCGAAGCAAAGCGAAGAAACTAGAATCCCGCGAGCGAGCTAGCAAAGCAAAAGCAAATAGTCAGCACACCGATTAGCCATAAAGCGCACAAATGTCGACTCACATGTCGAGCATAATCACGATACACCTGCAAGAGTAACAAGCAAACCAAACAAGCAGATATAAAGCGATAAGATCGTGTCTCCAAGTCGAGAACACGATACGAGTCAATGAGATATAATCGTATTCCGCAAGTGAAGCGGAACACTCAAGCAATGAGTATCAATCGGTGACCGTCCAAACGCCTTGCACACTAGCACACAAGTTAGAGATAACAAACATCGCAATCGGAATTGCGTTCTTATTATAAAGCGAAAGGAAACGATCAAATAATATGAATATGAAATGAATCACAAAACCTCAAAGAGAGATCAAACATAAATGGAATACAAATTAATGAGAAACAAGCATTTAACTAGATAGTACACTTCTCAAGCTTTCCAACGGTATAAGGAACATGTAAAACAAAGCTATGAGTGAAAAGTTACGCAAGAAAGAAGTTAGAAAAGAAAAGGACCAAAAACAAGTAAGGGAACCGGTTCCCCTATATGGGAACCCGGGTTCCAGCACAAAAACACACACAGGAACCGGTTCCCCCAAACTGGGAACCGGGTTCCAGGGCACTCTGTCCAAATTCGAAACCAGCAAAACACAGCAGGAACCGGTTCCCCCAAACTGGGAACCGGGTTCCAGGGCACTCTGCCCAAGTTCAGAACCAACAACACACAGCAGGAACCGGTTCCCCCAAACTGGGAACCGGGTTCCAGGGCACTCTGCCCGAGTTCAGAACGCCTTAGATTGAGCGGGAACCGGTTCCTCCATTTTGGGAACCGAGTTCCACAGTAGGAAAACCAAATTTTGTCATTTTTAAAGGCTTGGAAACCATTCCCACTCAACCTAGACCAATACCAATTTGCAAGCATCATGAATAGCCATCAAAACACATTCGAAACACAACGAAACACTCGTGGAAACAAAGCACGGTATCAAGGCAACAATCAAATAGCACATAAGAAGATGTGAACCAAGTATTAATGTGAGGTATGCTACTATTAATAAGCGAACAATCATCAAGCACCAAAGCAACAAGGCCAAACATATATCGATTTCAATGATTAAGAGCAAGTCAAACATGTATCTCTCAATGATTAGGCATGACGACACGTATTGGCAAAAGATAGACATGAATCCACAAGTCAGTTTGGCCAACAACCACAAGCCAAGCAAAGTGCGACGCGTCAAGCCACACCACAATTATAATATCATCACCAATGATAACACGATTTTATATCGTATATTTAGCCTAAAATCCATAGATATTTATAGCATTTTCCGTTTATTATGTCAATTTATTATGATATTACGCGTGTATTTGCTTTGTTTCAGGTTTTACACTTCAATTACGACTATTTGCGAAAAGGAAAGAAAATCGAGCTTAAATGACCAATATTTATGCTTAAAAGACGAAAAGGGGTGCTGAAACGAAAGAGGGGTGCAATTAGGACCCAAAAGGCCCAAAAGAGCAATCCAGCCCACGAAGGAAGCAACCCAGGCCACGCTAGTAAGCAGAGACGCGCGTCTCTGCCACCTCAGCAAAGGGGAGACGCACGTCTCCACCTCCCTAAAGAATCTCCACTTGAGACGCACGTCTCAAGTCAGTCAAGGCCACTCCCTGAAGAATCGGAGACGCACGTCTCCAAGTCCCGGTCTGCAAAAAGTTCCGTTTTTCACGCAAAGCAACTGCAAAGCCTCACCTATAAATAGAGGCAGTCACTTCAGTCCAAACTGTCCGATTTCCTGCCAACGAAGTGCTGCCGAAATTGTACCGCGAACTGCTTTTCCTTATTCTGTTTTCATTTAACCGTTTATTTTCTCACAACGATTTCTACACTGGAAATTGTTGTGAACTTTTCATAGATCTAGCCTTACGTTAGATTTATCGCTTTATTTCCTTGTTTTTATTTTCTGCCATTTAAATTCCGAAGAACGATCCAGCCAACCTGTGGTGGAAGTTCGAGTACTTCAAGATTCAATTCAATTCAGATTTATTTTAATTCAGGTTTTTATTTACCGCCTTATTTATATTATTTATTTGCATGATATATTATATGCCATTTAATATGCTTATTATTATGAACCGAACCGATTTATGTATGCTTAATCGTATTAATATGTCTGGCTAAAATACTAAAGGTGTCGGTATGTAAAGTAAGTTAACCGTAGGGATCCGAAATAAATTGGCTTAAATTATGTTTTATTAATTATCACTTATTTTTGGTTTATATGTCTAGTTTAATTAGTAAGTCTTAAAACCAATAGAGCGAAAGTTTGAGGGATTAGGACGGTCAAAGGTTAAAATCAATAGAGCGAAAGTTTGAGATCTTTAACTGGATAGTAGACATAGGACATTAGTTTTAAGGATGGCGAAAGCGTATTAAAACTAATTGGAACTTATTTATTTTCAAAAATTGTTCTTACACTCGAGCGGGATGGCGAAAGCGTACGTTAGGGGTATTAGCTTGCTCCGAGTCAACAGAGCGAAAGTTTGAGATTAGGAGATTTAAATAGATAACAACCTCGTAAAATAGGCATTTTATTAATTACATTGTTTCCAAAAAGCTCTTCTAAAATCTAATGGGATGGCGAAAGCGTACATTAGGATTAGGATAGTAGTCTGAATCAACAGAGCGAAAGTTTGAGACGAGGATTTTTAATCAATCGGAATTAGTAAAGATTTTTAATTTAATTATGCAAAAGCCAATGAACCTTCGGATTACCTCTAGTTAAACGAAATACATACTGATACCTGTCTTTTATTATTATTCTTTATTTTCTCACAATCACTTTCCCTTAGGAACAATCGAAATTTTAGTACTCCTAGCTTTACATAGTAACCTTAGATAACGGTAGATCGATTCATAGTCCCTGTGGATTCGATATCTTTTAAAACTACACGACACGACTGTGCACTTGCAGTTATCAGATTTATAGACATGTAAAGTCGCGATCAAGTTTTTGGCGCCGTTGCCGGGGACTATTTAAGTCGATATCGTAACTCACTGTTACACCGTAGAGACTAGGATAATTCTTCCCTTTCTTTTTGAACGATTGTATGCCAAATACTCGTTCACAAGGAGGAGACTTAATACAACGAATTAACGAGATCGAACGTTTCATTAACGTTAAACGTCGAGCTCGCAACCTTCCCGAAGTAGCAGAAATTCCGATAAATCAGGAATTGATTTTTACTGATCAAATCAATCAAATCACCCCGAAGTTAGAGATGGCTGCTATTCGTCCTCTTAGAGACTATGCCGCTCCTTCACGCGCTGAACCGCATTCAAGCATCGCACCACCTGCGATTGAAGCGAACAATTTCGAACTGAAACCTTCACTGGTCCAAGCTGTTCAACAGAATCAATTCTCTGGAAGCCCTGTAGACGACCCCAATCTCCATTTATCCGTGTTCGTGCAATACGCCGACACTATCAAAGCCAACAACGTTAGTTCCGAAGCTATTCGATTACGCCTTTTTCCTTTCTCCTTGAGAGATAGAGCGAGAGCGTGGCTTCAATCCCTGCCTTCCAATTCCATAACTACGTGGGACGAATTGAAGAGAGTATTCTTAGCAAGATACTTTCCGCCTAGCAAAACTGCTATGCTTAGAGGTCAAATCAACGGATTTACCCAGAAAGATAACGAATCGCTTTTCGAAGCTTGGGAACGTTACAAGGACATGCTTAGAATATGCCCTCATCATGGACTCGAACCATGGCTGATCATCCATACCTTTTATGGTGGTCTCTTATATAACACTAAAATGACTATAGATGCCGCTGCTGGCGGAGCATTAATGGACAAACCCCATGATGAAGCATACAAACTCATAGAGAACATGGCACAAAACCATTACCAATGGGGAGGAGAACGCGCCGCTCCCGAGAAAGCCCAAACCAAAGGAGGAATGTACGAAATTAGTGGTATAGACCGCGTTAACGCTAAAGTAGACGCTTTAACTCAAAAGATCGAGAATTTGACCATCACTCCTTCAGCCACCGCTGCCGCTGTAGCACCTAACTGCGAGATTTGTGGATTGACTGGGCATGTAGTTGCTGAATGTCAACTCTTGACTGGAGTCCCATCTGATCAAGTAAATTACGCTCAAGGAAACCCTTATTCTAACACATACAACCCTGGATGGAAAAACCACCCGAACTTTTCTTATAAGAACAACAATGCGTTGTACGCGCCTGGACAAGCACCTGCTGTACCACCTGGCTACCAAAAAGCGCCTGTAGCTGCTCAAAACACCCCTAGGAAGTCAAACCTAGAAATCATGATGGAGAACTTCATAGCTTCCCAACAACAAACCAATAAAGACTTCCTGAATCAAAACATCCACAATAGCGAGCAACTAAAACAACTATCGAACAAAGTAGATGCTTTAGCTACGCATAACAAAATGTTAGAAACTCAAATCTCACAAGTAGCTCAACAACAAGCACCTACTGCTGCCCCTGCTGGCACGTTTCCTGCTCAACCACAACCTAATCCTAAAGGACATGCGAACGCGATAACACTACGAAGTGGAACTAATTACGATGGACCCATAGATCCTAGAACCCAAAACGTACCCATGTCACAACAAGAGCCAAAGGAAACCCAAAAGAAAACAACCGACGAACAAACTGCTAAGACTGATGAGAACAATAACGAAGTGGAACCCGAAAAGGAGAAACCTTATGTTCCACCACCACCTTACAAGCCACCAATTCCTTACCCTCAGAGATTAGCTAAATCAAAAACCGAAGCGCAATTTAAAAGATTTGTAGAACTTCTGAAGCAATTAAACATAACCATACCATTCACAGAAGCCATAACTGAGATGCCTTCGTACGCTAAGTTCTTAAAAGAAATCTTATCAAACAAAAAGAAACTCGAGGATAACGAAACTATAACGCTTACCGCTGAATGTAGCGCTATCATCCAAAACAACATGCCTCCAAAACTGAAAGACCCTGGTAGTTTCTCTATACCCTGCGTAATTGGAAAAACCATCATAGAGAAAGCCTTGTGCGATCTAGGAGCTAGTGTTAGTTTGATGCCTCTTTCGACCTGTAAGAAACTCAATCTAGGTGAGCTTAAAGCAACAAGAATGTCTCTTCAACTAGCAGACCGTTCAGTTAAATATCCTGTAGGAATGTTAGAGAATATCCCTGTTCGTGTAGGTCAATTCTACATCCCAACTGACTTCATCATTATGGATATCCAAGAAGATTCTAACATCCCGATCATTTTAGGAAGACCATTTTTAGCGACCGCTGGTGCAATTATAGATGTAAAGCGAGGAAAGCTTACTTTCGAAGTAGGAGAAGAGAAAATAGAATTTATCCTTTCCCAATTCCTAAAAGCACCTTCTATAATTGACACATGCTGTTCTGCTGACATAATCGACGAGTGTGTCAAGGAAATAAAATCCGAACCAAATAAGGAAACCGAAATCCTAAGAATTCCTATGCCGCCAATTTTTGAAGATGACAACTGGCGTGAGGAATATCAAGATAACCACCTGAGTGAATGCTTAGCTTTAACCCCTGATCCTATACCTGGACCTAAGAAACCTGCTATAGAGCTGAAGACACTTCCTACCGATCTTAGATATGAATTTATAGACGAAGAACTAAACCGACCAGTTATAGTGAACGCCAACTTAGGACGAACCGAGACTGAAAAATTACTTAATGTCCTAAGAAAATACCCTACCGCTTTAGGATACAACATATCAGATCTGAAAGGTATAAGCCCTTCTCTGTGTATGCACCGCATTATGCTCGAAGACGATAGTAAAACCTCTAGGGAACATCAAAGGCGAATAAATCCTATTATGAGCGATGTGGTTAAAAAGGAAATCCAAAAACTGCTAGAAGCTGGAATAATATATCCTATATCCGATAGTAAATGGGTTAGCCCTGTTCACGTCGTACCAAAGAAAGGAGGAGTCACTGTAATCACTAACGCAAAAGGAGAATCTGTAGCACAACGTACCCAAACTGGATGGAGGATGTGCATTGACTATAGGAAGCTAAATAAAGCTACCCGAAAAGACCATTTCCCTTTACCTTTCATAGATCAAATGCTCGAACGCCTAGCTAAACACTCACATTTTTGTTATCTGGATGGATACTCCGGATTTTTCCAAATTCCTATCCACCCTGACGACCAAGAGAAGACCACATTCACCTGTCCTTATGGTACATTCGCTTATAGACGAATGCCTTTTGGACTCTGCAATGCACCCGCGACCTTCCAAAGATGCATGATGGCAATATTTGCCGACTTCCTAGATGGAATAATGGAGGTCTTTATGGACGACTTCTCTGTCTGTGGAGGAAGTTTTGAAACATGTTTAGAAAACCTTGAAATGGTGCTTAGACGATGCGTAAGCGTAAACCTAGTCCTTAATTGGGAAAAATGCCATTTCATGGTTCGACAAGGAACTGTACTTGGACACATCGTATCCGATAGAGGAATCGAAGTTGATAAAGCAAAAATCGAAATTATCGAAAACCTTCAACCTCCCAAAACCGTTAGAGAAATAAGAAGTTTTCTGGGACATGCTGGTTTTTACCGACGCTTCATTAAGGATTTCTCTAAAATAACCAAACCCTTAACTGAACTACTCATGAAAGACGCCGAATTTATTTTCACCGATAAATGCACTGAAGCATTTCAAACGCTTAAACAAGCATTGATCTCTGCGCCAATTATGCAACCTCCCGACTGGAATGAGCCTTTCGAAATAATGTGTGACGCAAGTGATTATGCTGTAGGAGCCGTTCTAGGACAAAGAAAGGATAAGAAACTACATGTCATATATTATGCGAGTAGAACCCTAGACGAAGCTCAGATGAATTATGCCACGACAGAAAAAGAATTATTAGCTGTCGTATTCGCATTAGACAAATTACGTTCTTACCTGGTAGGAGCCAAAATAATCATATACACTGACCACGCCGCCATTAGGTACCTCCTAACCAAAAAGGACGCTAAACCAAGACTTTTGAGATGGATCTTGTTACTACAAGAATTCGACCTGGAAATTAAAGATAAGAAAGGCACTGAAAATGTCGTAGCAGATCACCTCTCTCGATTGGAAAATCTGAAACCCGAACAAGTACCAATTGACGATGATTTCCCTTATGAAAGACTCATCGCCCAATTAGAAGCAAATGAATTCGAACCATACCGTCCAAACTCTGAAACCGAGAAATTAGCTGAAATAGCTTTAGCCCGATCTAACACACCTTGGTATGCAGATTTCGTAAATTACCTAGCTGCTGGTGTGCTTCCTCCTGATCTAAGCTACCAACAGAAGAAGAAATTCTTCCATGACCTAAAACATTACTATTGGGACGACCCACTCCTTTTCAAAAGAGGCCCCGATGGAATCTTTAGACGTTGTGTACCCGAGGAAGAGATAAGAAGCATAATAACACATTGTCATTCTGCACCGTGTGGAGGACACCATAGCACATCTAGAACCTGCGCCAAAATCCTTCAATCTGGACTTTTCTGGCCCAACCTGTGGAAAGACGTCCATTTTGCTGTACTAAGCTGTGATAGATGCCAACGAACTGGAAACATTTCAAGACGCGATGAAATGCCTCAAAAAGGCATTCTTGAAGTAGAAATATTTGACGTCTGGGGAATAGACTTCATGGGACCGTTTCCGTCATCGTTTGGAAATCAATATATACTCGTAGCCGTCGATTACGTTTCAAAATGGATAGAAGCTATTGCTTCTCCTACAAACGATACACGAGTAGTTATTAAACTTTTCAAAAACGTCATCTTTCCTAGGTTCGGTGTGCCGAGATTGGTAATTAGCGATGGTGGTTCCCATTTCATTTCAAGAATACTTGAGAAACTCCTTCGAAAATATGGAGTAAATCATCGAATAGCCACACCATACCATCCACAAACAAGCGGTCAAGTAGAAGTGTCTAACCGCGAAATAAAACAAATATTGGAGAAAACTGTTGCTATATCGAGGAAAGATTGGTCAACCAAGCTAAATGAAGCTTTATGGGCTTATAGAACAGCTTTCAAAACTCCAATAGGAACTACCCCATTCAAACTCGTTTATGGAAAATCATGCCACCTACCAGTAGAGTTAGAACATAAAGCCTATTGGGCCATTAAGAACTTAAACCTAAACTACACTGCCGCTGGTGAGAAACGACTTCTAGACATAAACGAATTAGAAGAACTTAGACAAGACGCTTACGAAAACGCCAAAATCTATAAAGAGCGAACGAAAAGATGGCACGACAAGCGTATATCTAGGAAAAATTTTAGCATAGGCGATAAAGTGCTCTTATTTAATTCTAGACTAAAATTATTTCCTGGTAAGTTACGATCTAGATGGTCTGGCCCTTTCGAAATAACTAACATATTTCCGAGTGGAGCGATAGAAATCAAAGGAGAAACCGTCAAACCTTTTGTCGTAAATGGGCAACGTCTTAAGTATTACCATCATCTCGAATACGATGAAAACATCGAAGTTTTTAAACTCGACGAACTGCCCGCTCTTTCGAAAAAATAGTTTTCTATTTTTAAAATCGTCGAGCTTACGACATTAAACAAAGCGCTTGGTGGGAGACAACCCACATTTATTTATTCTTTTTATCATTTTTTATTTTAATTTTTTTATTTTACTCTATTTTATTTTTAAAATTTTTAATTTTTAATTCCCATTTAACTATTCTATTTTTAATTATTCTAGATTTTAATTTTCTTACTATTTTTCATACATCTTATAATAACTATTATAATTATAGCCGCTTTCTTCATTCGAGAAAATACTTCCTTTTTATAATTATAATTATTATTATAACTTGTTTTATTTAATTTTATTATTTTTTAAAAATTAACACTAGCCTAGTTCTAACTTAATCTCAATATTTTCAACTTCTAGGTTTTTCATTTAATTACTAACTACGATGCAAGAAGTTGACAATATGGAAGTTGTGTTCCGTGGTAGAGGACAAGAAGCAAGATTTAACAAGCTGGCTGAAAGACACATGGAATTGACTTGCTATCCTCACCAACCAACTATGGTGAAGCTTGGTATCGAAGAAAGCATCCTACACCTGCTTAACCAAATCGGTTGGACTGGTTCTCACTTGTTCCGCAAGTTTAGCACTTATCGGAAGCTCACTCTGGAATTCTTGAGCTCCCTGACCTATCTTCCAAACTGTGGACAAGGGCTGAAAAAGGGAGTTATTCTCTTTAGACTCTTTGGTATGGAGTTTAATTTCTGCATCCGAGACTTTGCTGAAATGTTAGAACTACCTCATGGACCTGATGCATACGCCCAAGTAGCTGAAGAAAATCTTCCATACTGGGAGTTGGAAAAATACTGGGGCAAGATCACTGGAAACGACAACCCTGAAGAGAATGAATTTCAATCTGAGAACATCCACAATCCTGCTTTCCGCTACTTTCACAAGATCCTTGCTCACTATATTTTTGGCAAACCAGATAATGTCACTGAAGTTACTAGAGAAGAGCTGTTCATCATGTTTTGTACATCTCAGAATCGCCCGGTCAATGCCATCGCATTCATGCTAACAAACTTCGAGCGCATCACGCAAGACGAAGTTTCACCCATTAGGATCGGCGGATTCGTCACTATGATTGCTAATGCCATAGGAATGAGAGTGCCTTTGCTTAGATTGACACCTTTTGGTACCCATACCTCTATGGACATCAATTTCTGCTTTAATCGAGGTATCATCGGTAATCTTGGACCTGATCGTTTTGAATTGCTCATTGATAACAAAGTTTGGTATCAGTTCACCTTACCGAATCCTAGGACAAGTGTGCACAACCCTACCAACTGGCTTTACTATGGTCAGATTCCTGAGAGAGAGCCATCACCTGAAACTCCTCAAGCTTATGAACATTTTGATGAGGAAATGCCTGCATCTGAATCTGAACCTGAAACACCTCCTGGTTATTATGAACCTCTTCCTGTTGATGAACCCATTCCTGATTATGAACC
This sequence comes from Vicia villosa, assembly GCF_029867415.1. NCBI lineage: Eukaryota > Viridiplantae > Streptophyta > Magnoliopsida > Fabales > Fabaceae > Vicia > Vicia villosa. The sequence goes on along the minus strand of NC_081181.1, from coordinate 90,413,878 downwards.
TCTTCCTATTGATGAACCTGTATCTGAGTATGAACCTGAAACTCGTTCTGAAGATTCCGTTGAAGATCACACTGTTGATATGACTGATGTCGAGGTCGAGCAACAACAACCCGCTACATCTACCGCATCGGTGAATCAAAGACTGCCTAATCTAAACACGCACGAGCAAGCCATCACTGCGCTACAACAAGATATACAACATGTGCGCAACGAGCTACACACTTTGCAAATGCATTTCTTCGATTTCATCGACACCGTCAATGCTCAGTTCGACGAAGTTTTCAAACACATTCAGTCTAATCAGAACAACAATAGACGTGGCTAGATGTGACCGTTTAGATTATTAGATTTTTATTTCTAGTTTTAGTAATTTCTATTCCTAGTTTAGATTTACATTTTTCTGCACTTTTGCTTTCTGCTTCTGTTAACACTCAGTACTGGTTTAATTTTAAATGCAATATTTTATTCACTACTGCTGCTGTGTTATAATATTTTGCTGTCTGATTGCTATATATTCATGAATGCATATCTCTCACTCAGTCTTTTTTTTTGCTGTTTAAAGTATGAAAAAAATGACACTATTCTGAACTAGTATCCCATACTTATTGCTATCTGTCAGAATTGGTCCACACCTGCACGTGTGGAAACCACTTACCTGAGCTAGGAGACGCACGTCTCCATTCATGTGGGACCAGCAGTCTGCATGCATAGGACAGGAGACGCCCGTCTCCATGCCTGTCCCCCAGCAGACTGGCTGCCTGAGACGCGCGCCTTCCCAAGGCCAGCAGTCTGTGCTGCCTTTTTGACCACGCAGAGGACCACATTTATCCCATTTTTGAATTTTGAATTTGAATTTCAAAATTCATTCTCCTCATTCTTCCCCTATTTATTCCATTTAAACTCCATTAACCTCATTCATCCTCCATCATTCACCTCTTAAACTCCATTCATTTCCCATTTTTCTATTCTATTCAAACTTCAAACACCACCATTAATCCATTTTAATTCTCCATTAACCACCCCATTTTCAAACCTCACTATAAAACCACACCACCACCACTCTTCTTCCTCACAACTATCATACCATTCTCTACTCTTCTACACTACATTTTTATTTTTCATTTCCATACTCACCATGCCTCCACGTTCATTAATCCGTAGTGAGCGTCCCGAGCGACCACCTCCCGACCTTTCAAACATTATCTTCCGAGATGATGCTCAACGAACAAAATATGTTGCTTTCTACGAACGTTCGGTTGTTCCCACAAAATTTGTGAACACCGAGTGTCTAGAAACTTTGGGTCTCATTGATGGTGTCACCCGTTTGCTCACTAAATCTAGCCTCCACCATCTTTGTACCGAACCCGTACCTACTTATGAGCCGCTCGTCTTAGAATTTTTGAGTTCCTTCAACTATGACACTCCCTCTACTCAACCATTCTCAACCGGTAGCATCCAATTCCGGATGTTCAACCGTGAATATGCTCTAGATCAAGATGTCGTAGCTTCCTATTTGCATTTTAATCATGCTCCAATTGCTCACCGCTCAATCTTTCAAGAACTCAATGGTCGATCCTGGGAGGATCTCGCTTTTGAATTTTGGTTCCATCTCACTGGAGAAAATCCTACCGGTTGGAGAGCTCTTCATGCTTCTCACATTCAAAACCCCGCTATACGTTATTTTCAACGTGTCTTGGGGCATATTATTTTTGCAAGATCCAACAACCACAAGGTAAACCAAAATGAATTATTTTTCCTTTACTGTGCGCTTAACAATATCCGTTTCAATGCCGCACCGTTTATGTTCCAACACATCCAAGGTTTAGTTAACGCCCCCGCTACAAATCCATTCTTGTTTGGAGGCATTATTACTACCTTGGCCTGTGCTTTAGGTCTTGGTGACGAGCTCCTATCACTCTCTCATCTCATGAAGCCTGCTCAGTCACTCGATCTCACTTACTGCCGCGATTCCCACTTGGTTTCACCCCGCCATGATGGCCGATACACTTTGGTCGTCAACAAAGTTCCTATTCCTTATGTCATCCTTCCTTGTCCTGAAAGAATTAACATTCGTTATGTTCAACGTTGGAGGCTTATTGAAGACAACCCTCAAGATGACCAACAAGAACATCCTAATGAACCTATGGATGCAAATGAAGAAGAACTCAACCAAGGGCACGCTGATGTCAACCAACCTCCTCCAAACAACCCTCCGCCTATCACTCTTGAAGCCATGTATGCTGCTATTCAACGCCAAGATCAACTCGTTCAAGCTATGCAGACAAACCAAACTGAAACAATTAGGCTCATCCGAGAGATGCAACAGGAGCACTGTGACTATGCTATTAGGAACGAAAGTCAATACGCTGAAATTGCCACATATTTGCATGATCTTGACATTCGTGTTAATGACTCTCCTGATAGACGTCGCCGTGTTCGTACAAGAGGCGCGAGCAGTTCTCGAAACCGCAACAATGAGGAGTAGTTCTTATGCACTGAGGACATTGCATCATCTAAGTCTGGGGGAGTCGTATTATTTCTATTTCCTTTAGTTTTATTTTTCCCTTCAGTTATTTCCCTTCCTTGTAATGTTTTTCTAATTCAATAAAGAATATTTATGGAATTTAAGTCTTATATGTATAATTCCGTAGTTATTTCAATTTCTTCCATTTTCTTGAGCCATAACAAAAAAATTTTTTGCTCCTAAACGATAAACGCAAACCCCACAAGTTCGAGAAATACAAAGCTACTCAATCACTCAACGCACCGAAACTGAATTAGTCAATATCCTTATTGTCGCAACACTCTAAAACCCCCGAGTATGCGTAACCGATTTGAATACCCGTTATACCAAAACCATCGACTTTAAGTTTTGAAATAACCCTTAGTAGTTTATTCTAGCAGTCGGCACCGTCTTAGATACAAACTACGCAGAGAGTCGATGAATATAAGTGTATGATCCTCATAATAATTATGTGTTCAGCCATAAAAAGAAATGTGCCTACTAAGTAAGGTGATCCTCACAAGATCATTTAACCTAACGGTCGCAAATCTCATGTACAAAGAATTCAAAAACTCACTGTCGATTGGTTCAGAAGTCATCTGGTAATGAACTTGGTAGGAAGGACTATTGTCCGATTCCCCACAATCTACAAGTGAATGCTAAGGAGTATACCACATATTGTGCCAGAACTCCATGAGAAGGATCATAGTCACTAACCGACTACTCTGCTATGTGCGTGTCAAGATAATGGGCTTAATGTGATTGCGCCCGAATGAAAAAGGTGAAACATGATGACAAGTCAAATAGGTCGAGCTATAATGGCATGATTCGGATTGGTATGCATACTGGGAGTTGTTTAGTGTTGTTACTATAGGTTTATTGCTAAGATTCGTTATTTCCGAATAAGAACACTATGTAGCTAAGTATGACTGAACGACGTGGTGGAAGTGTGTTTCATTTATCTTTATCTTCTTATTTTGCTTGAGGACAAGCAAAGGTTCAAGTCTGGGGGAATTTGATAACACGATTTTATATCGTATATTTAGCCTAAAATCCATAGATATTTATAGCATTTTCCGTTTATTATGTCAATTTATTATGATATTACGCGTGTATTTGCTTTGTTTCAGGTTTTACACTTCGATTACGACTATTTGCGAAAAGGAAAGAAAATCGAGCTTAAATGACCAATATTTATGCTTAAAAGACGAAAAGGGGTGCTGAAACGAAAGAGGGGTGCAATTAGGACCCAAAAGGCCCAAAAGAGCAATCCAGCCCACGAAGGAAGCAACCCAGGCCACGCTAGTAAGCAGAGACGCGCGTCTCTGCCACCTCAGCAAAGGGGAGACGCACGTCTCCACCTCCCTAAAGAATCTCCACTTGAGACGCACGTCTCAAGTCAGTCAAGGCCACTCCCTGAAGAATCGGAGACGCACGTCTCCAAGTCCCGGTCTGCAAAAAGTTCCGTTTTTCACGCAAAGCAACTGCAAAGCCTCACCTATAAATAGAGGCAGTCACTTCAGTCCAAACTGTCCGATTTCCTGCCAACGAAGTGCTGCCGAAATTGTACCGCGAACTGCTTTTCCTTATTCTGTTTTCATTTAACCGTTTATTTTCTCACAACGATTTCTACACTGGAAATTGTTGTGAACTTTTCATAGATCTAGCCTTACGTTAGATTTATCGCTTTATTTCCTTGTTTTTATTTTCTGCCATTTAAATTCCGAAGAACGATCCAGCCAACCTGTGGTGGAAGTTCGAGTACTTCAAGATTCAATTCAATTCAGATTTATTTTAATTCAGGTTTTTATTTACCGCCTTATTTATATTATTTATTTGCATGATATATTATATGCCATTTAATATGCTTATTATTATGAACCGAACCGATTTATGTATGCTTAATCATATTAATATGTCTGGCTAAAATACTAAAGGTGTCGGTATGTAAAGTAAGTTAACCGTAGGGATCCGAAATAAATTGGCTTAAATTATGTTTTATTAATTATCACTTATTTTTGGTTTATATGTCTAGTTTAATTAGTAAGTCTTAAAACCAATAGAGCGAAAGTTTGAGGGATTAGGACGGTCAAAGGTTAAAATCAATAAAGCGAAAGTTTGAGATCTTTAACTGGATAGTAGACATAGGACATTAGTTTTAAGGATGGCGAAAGCGTATTAAAACTAATTGGAACTTATTTATTTTCAAAAATTGTTCTTACACTCGAGCGGGATGGCGAAAGCGTACGTTAGGGGTATTAGCTTGCTCCGAGTCAACAGAGCGAAAGTTTGAGATTAGGAGATTTAAATAGATAACAACCTCGTAAAATAGGCATTTTATTAATTACATTGTTTCCAAAAAGCTCTTCTAAAATCTAATGGGATGGCGAAAGCGTACATTAGGATTAGGATAGTAGTCTGAATCAACAGAGCGAAAGTTTGAGACGAGGATTTTTAATCAATCGGAATTAGTAAAGATTTTTAATTTAATTATGCAAAAGCCAATGAACCTTCGGATTACCTCTAGTTAAACGAAATACATACTGATACCTGTCTTTTATTATTATTCTTTATTTTCTCACAATCACTTTCCCTTAGGAACAATCGAAATTTTAGTACTCCTAGCTTTACATAGTAACCTTAGATAACGGTAGATCGATTCATAGTCCCTGTGGATTCGATATCTTTTAAAACTACACGACACGACTGTGCACTTGCAGTTATCAGATTTATAGACACGTAAAGTCGCGATCAACCAACAATTACATAAATGCAACAATGGTAACAAGTATTTGCACATGCAATAGTGATTAAGCTACACAACATATTCAAATCATGACTTAAGCATCAAGCAAGGCACATTATCAAGCAAAAATTCACCACATGCATTTGTACAAACACCTTGGGTGCGACACAAGTCATCTACATGAATTTTAACAATTAAGCACACACAATCATCAACAAAATCACGGATCCGAAGCGCGAATGTCACAATTCACCAACAATGATCATTAATCACATACAACCATTATTAGATCTTATCAAATCACTATCAATTCTATCAATCCACATGCAAATTCACCGATCAATCATCATCAATCAACATTAATCAACGACGAATTATGAATTTAGATCCGAATCCACATAACAATCAACAATTAAGCACTTAATTCAAGATCCGAAAGCTTACCGGATGGAGATCTAAATCGACGCGCGAACACGGACACGACACGACGCGATCACGAAAGCGAAGTCGAAAAGCAAATCCCAAGGGAAGAGGAGAGTGGCGCGCAAGCTTGGGAGGTAGGAGAAGAAATTCGAACTCCGAACTTTTATTTTCAATCCATGTTGTTCTTGATCTTGAAGAAAATTGATGAATATCGATGAAAATTTTTATGTAATTTGTGGTTTTGATTCAAGAGAATTGAGAGAGAATTGAGAGAAAGTGTTTTTGATCTTTTTGGGTGAAGTCCAGTTATGAGAATTTGTGAAGAAAAATGACTTATATAGCGAACATAGTGAAATGTCCAAAACGCCCTTAATTCTCTTATTTTGGCTCGTTTTTTAAGGAAACTCGGTTCGGCTCTGAATTTCGGAACGAAACCGATGCCACTGTGAAGATGACCAAATTCGTGAATCGTCACCGCGAGAATCGTATTGATCCGATAAGCGATGAAGAAATTACGCCTGTTTGAATGACGAGAAACGTCGATTCATCTGGCGCGACTGTGCGAAATTTTGTGAGTACCGCTCAAAGAACTCGATAAAACCTTATCTTCGGCTCAGAATCTGAACAGGCATGTGTGACGAAGAATCGAAGCTAACGAAATTTCTGAGAGAATGCCGCCGGAATGGACTTCATACGATAAAAATCGAAGAAGTTATGAATTTTCGAACTCGGCGCGACATGCTCGAAAACACACTTTTTACCGAAACAACACGACGATCCTTAAAATTCTGGGAATTTTCCATGCATAATTGGCCTTCGGTCCGAACATATGAAATCTTGGTAATGATGCCACGGAGCTCCAGTTAAATTTTCAAGCGAATCCGGCGAGCGGATTAGGAGATATGAATTTTCCGAGGCGCAAAACCCTACATTCAGCACTATTTCTCACTGCAAAAACCTCAAGTAATTTGCCAATTTGAAGACCTTCCTTAAAGAATTGGCTCCCGAGCCGAACACAAAAGTTGTAGATCTTGTCGAAACAATGGGGATAACGCGGGAACTTAACTCGTATCACCTTCCAAATAGTATTTATGAATTTTCTCGTACTTTCACGGTTTTAAACCATTTTTCACACTTTACTTCCTTAACACATGAAAACTCTTTATTATTTTTCTTCCATTTTTGGATGGCGAAATAAACGTCATCATTAACTTATAGCTCCAATAAAGAGGGCAAATTTTGGGGTGCAACATCAACCTTACACTAATCGTATACGAAGGATTAACCGACACTAAGACTCTGACTCAACGACCGACTATGCTCTGATACCACTATTGTAACACCCTTCTAAACCCCGCAGAAAATTAACATTAAAATCAGAGTAAAACATGAAGAAGGGTATTACAACGCCAACAAAATAAACAAATATTCATGTCATGCCATAAAGGAACAATAAACCACAAATTATTCAGGTAGCATGTTAACACAGTGGAATATTCTTAACAACTGAATAATCAAACATCTGGAGTCGAAGACTCATAATTCAACCATCAACCATAAACAAAACAGAAGTTTATCAGCCAATTCTAAAATAACGTTCCCGGTGTTACACGACCAGAGCATGACACAGACCCAACTGACTCTAACGAACTACTTGACGAGCTAATCCTCACCAAGTACACAAGCTACTCCTCAATCTGAAAAATAACAACAGTAAGGGTGAGTTTCATTCGCATTAACAAATGTTATAGGAATATAAACAATACAACTTCATCCATACATTATTCACCCAAATCAATTATATTCAGATAATATAGCAACATTCGTCAATTACAGTCATTCATACCAAAATACACACAAATTATAACATTGGACAACTTCCATTCATGTTACAATTATACACAACAACCTAATGCAATACAACTAAATGCATGTGGTACCAAACATGGGATAACCCATCTCACCGATCCACCACCATAAAGATTCGGCTACTTCTCTCACCAATTCCACACAATGGGAATTAGCTACCGCTGTCCCACCACCATAAGGGATACAGCCCACAATATGATTATGAAATGCATGCATCACATACCGCATGCTAATCATCAACACCAAACAACTGAACAATCATAATCATCAACCGATGCAATAACAATATAAGCCACCACAACCAATTAAATCAAGTGTTTTAAATTAAATTCGAGTCACCACTCAAAACACTATTTTATTGCATAAATCGCTTAATTAGCTTCACTGTGCTCGAAACGGCACATCAAACGGACTAACAGTTAAAAAGTTATACATCGTTAAACTTTAAAAAAAAAGAATTCTAAACAGCAACAGCACGCGGCGCCAAGCTTGGTTCGCGGCGCGAACTGAGTGTTCCAAAAATCCTTGGCTCTCTGCAAAGCTGTTCGCGGCGCAAACATCTACACGCGGCGCGAAGCGAGGAAAAAGTTACGCCTTCGCGGCGCGACCTGTGCGTATCAAAACATCCTGACCTTCTGCCCACCTGTTCGCGGCGCCAACCCTGTGCACGCGGCGCGAACCGGCGATTTCAGAAACCCCAACCTGTAGAAAACAGCATTCTATACCTCCCAAATGTTCTCAAATCATACCAGTACGAATTTCAGAAAAAATAAACCACACATACGACATAAATTGCACGTTTACACATACTTCTAATCATGTTTAACATCATTATTCATCACCAATCATCATTCACAACCTAAATTGAATCAAAGTTCTATAAACCCCAAAGCCCCAAACCCGACATACAATCCAATTCGGAATCCTAACATACGAACTCTATTGAATCATTCATACAACCCATAATAGAGGTTAATGAGAAGAATCCCCCCTTACCTCGATGTCGAATTCTTGGATACCCTTGCTCTTCACACTTGCTCTTCTCCCAATTTCACGTTCAGCTCTTTTCCTTCTCCTTTTTGGTTCTCTTTTCACAAAATCCTCCTCTTTTCTATTTTATGAAAAATATAACCTTGTTTTAGTAAAAGGCTTTGCAATTGACACACCCCCCAATTGCTACTTGCGACACTGGCCCATTAGCCTCATCAATCCATATTTCTCAAATAATTCAATTAATTCTATTATTTAAATAAAAAAATTAATTAAATTAAATAAAGGAATTTATGGGGTGTTACAAGAACAACAAATCCAGATTTTGTTGCATATCTTGTATGCATCCAACTTCTAATAAGTTATTGAAGATTGATCTCCCTTCTTTGTTTAACTTGAAACAAAGATATTTGTTCTGCACTTGCAATTCATCGTAAAGAACTTTTCCTACCTTCTTTAACTTGAAGCAAATATTTCATCATCTTGAGCAAATACATTCACAAGAAAGAGAATATAATATATAGTGGTGGATGTAATAGTTTGTTATGGATAGATGTCTTGGTAATATCCTGAGTGTTATTCCTTTATGAATGTATGATAGAGATTAGTTACTATAGTTGTGTAACAAGACACCTCGGTTTTGTTAAAAAACCGAGAAGAAAAGTATTTTATTTTTTAAATATAAAATAAAATAAAATAACAAAACCCCTTGATTTTAGTAAAAAAAACTGAGGTAATAAGTTTCAAGGAAAAAAATTGTGAATGATAAAGAATTGAAAGTAACATGTCATGTTTCAATTTAAATTTTGTTACCATTCACCATTTTGTGTGTGCAATTTATACAATATTTAGGAATAAAATTTTCAATATTGTCAAACGATGAAAGCAATATTGTTTTGTTTGATTGACAACATAAGAAGGTTGATCCAAAAATACAACAACAACAACAACATAATGTAAGATAGGTTGCAAGGGCAAAAAAAATGTTTTGTTCAAGATAGAAGAACACAGAGCATTGAAGATTTTTTCTATCTTACAATTCATCTCAAAGAATGATGCATACAAGTTTGGGACGACTATATATTAGTTAGGATTACGGTCAAATCTTTTAAACGAGTGATGTTATAGTAAAATCTTATTATTCTATCTTTCGGTTATTACGGAAACCAAAGGGATATATTATTTTGTTTAAGAAATAAAAACATAAATTACAATAACTGAGATTTGAAGCATGTCCTAAATTATTTTTCCCTCTGTTATATTAAAAACTAAAAGAATAAGTGGTTTTTATTTATTTTTAAAATAAAACATCGCACGCCTTAGCATTATACCTTAGTTTTTTAATGTATGAGGTGAAAGCTTTCTCACAATATATTATTTGTACTTTGTAGTAGTGTATGTACATAGTTGAGATTCAATGACCATTCAACTTTCATGTTCAATATATGTATAGTACATTGTGTTAGTGACAAGGAAAATTGAGTGCTATATATGCTTAATTAATATGATTAGACGAACATGCACTAGAAGACGATGGAACAAAAAATAGACTAAGAGAGTTTGGAGGGGATAATTTCAGTCTTCAAATGCAACAATGGTCACCAAGGACAAGTGGGGGATGAATGTGGGTAAACGAAAAAATTCGCAATGTCCAATGAAAAGGATCGAGCGGAATTTTCCCTTTGTCATAGGACCCGAATCCACTAGAGACACATATCTCGTTTTCAAACACCACTAAGGCATTCTCCCTTTGAACTCCATGACTAAAGAGTAGGGATCCACTCCATTTCTTATCCTCCATTTATTTTTCATTACTATAGTTTTGTGTGCATAAAATTAAATAAAAAATAAATATGTGTCATATCTCTTAGAAGTACGTGTAATATACACAAAAAACTATAATAATAAAAAAGAAATGGAGTGTAAGAAATGGAGTGGATCCTTACTCATGACCAAAGACTAAAACATCTCACTTACTGGACTGGACAACGTAGTGTTTGCAAGTACTCTCTAATCTTTATTCACTCTTTTCATGTAAACCAAAAAAGTTCATGTCATCAAAATCAATATTCAATTGTGAAAGTATAAAGTTTTGTGTATTGTTTGAAATAACAAAAGAACATTAGTTTGAAGTATTCAAATTTTATATTTTTTCCGAATTTCTAAAATATGATTTTAATTCTTATAATTGATTTTTTTTAATAAAAATTTTGAAGAAAACAATTCAAATTTTAAGTTCTTTAAAAATATTTTTTATATTTTCTTTTATAAAATATCAACTACGGAGACTAATTCTTAAAAAATAAAACTTAAAATTTAAGTCATCTATTTTTTGTATTTCAAAAGATTCGACTTTTGAAGTTTTTAAAATGAAATTTGAGTTTCAAAAATTTGTAAAATCGAATGTATTGTTATTAAAAGTATTTTAAAAATTGATCAAAAGAGTAAGTAATTCCAGAAAGTTAAATGATCGCAAAACTGAAATTTTGTGAAAATGAGAGGGGTTGGGATATTAGAAGTTAGAGTATATCAAAAATATTTCAACAATTTTTTGGCTTTTAATAAATGGGCTGTAACATAGAAACAGTAAAGTGGGCCCTAAGTGTTAGTAGATAGAGATTTTATCCTACTACCTCTAAAATCAGACCTGGCACCCCACATATTTGTATATTTTCCAAAATGTCTTTATTAAAAAAAAAAAAACGATCCAATATAACAATTGAAAAATAATAAAAATTCATAGTTTTTTTAAAATCTGATAAAAATTATTTTTTGAAAAATCTGATAAAAAATCGTAGATTTTTTAAAAAACTCAGTAAAAACTCAGATTTTTGAAAAATCTGATAAAAATCATAGTTTTTTTAAAAATTTTGGTATATGCTCAAACTTTTTTAAAAAAATCTGGTAAAACTCATACTATTTTAAAAAGTCCAGTACTGTATTTGAAAAATCCAATAAAAAGTCATAGGATTTTAAAATATTTGATAGTTCAAATTCAGTAATTTTTGAAAAATTGATAGGTGCGCAAGTGCACTGAAATATCAATTATAGTATAAATAGTTATTGATCTCATAGAGATCAATGTCAAGTACCGTATTTTATTGTTATGTTGTTTATCTAAGGCGACAAATAAGTGTTATTCGTTTGCAAGAAAAGGGAAATAAGTTGTTTTGAAATAATTATGAAACGGGAGACCAAAATATGAATTTCATCGACTGTTAGTGCCCGTGAAGTCCTTAATTATAATTAAAGTGGGACAATATTTTCTTGTAGAAAAATAATTAATTTTTAAGGAACCATTTGCTTTCGCGTAATCGATACCGAATTTTAGTCTATAATCTTATTGTCCGCTTTCGCATGTCCAACATGTTGCAGTGCAATTAAGATTTAGAAATAGAGATATCAAAATTCAAAAATTAATTTAAAAGAAAAACAAAAATACAATTAAGATAATACCACATTTTCAAAAAAAGTCTGCCCTAATTTTCTATATTAGATCATACTTAAATTTTACAAAATGATCCTCTCTTAGATACTACATCTCCACTAAACTAAATTTATACCAACCCAAAACTTTTAACAAATATGTAAGGCCTGGCTTTGTACATGATCTAAGTACACAATGTTCAACATACACATTTAACATTTATACCTCACCATGATATTTTGTTTATATAAAGGTTCTAAGTTATAATTTACCTTCATTAAGTAAAAGGACATTTTATATGCCTAATAGTTATGATTCAACCACTTCACTAATTAACATTTAAAGCAACTCTGCTATGCAGGGTTTAAGATGAGTATCTCACACTGTGGTCTTGTCAATTGTCATGTACTAGCAATTAGAAAGGTTCAATAACTATAGTACTGTTTAATTAGATTAGGACAAACTAGATGTTTCCATGTTTCAATTTAAAGCTTATGTAGTCCATGTGATTATTCATCAATGAGTTGCTATAAAGACTATTTCTCTAATAGTGTCCATGCAATTTGAATGTAGTGAAATAAACCTATTGTTAAAAATTAAATGAAGATGGAAAAAAACCATTTATTGTAATAATGGTGTATCGTTGCATGTAATAAATGAGTTAATGGAACAGTCACATTTCAACTGTCAACCAAGAGAGAGGTTGATGCAATAGAGTTCATGATTCCAATGGGAAAATTGAATTATCAATATACAATCCAGAATTAATGAAAAAAAACACATTAAAAATGATTGGGTTCCTTCAAGAGAAGAATAAACAAACCAACACAAGTAAGATAAGTATGTGTTGGAAACCATAGTTGATAAGATGAGTCATTAGGGCTCAAGACGCGGTAGAACAAATTTCTAATATAATAGAGTGAGATAAACCTGCAAATTTAATATCTTAACGATAAAATTAATAAATAAATTTGAAATAGTGTAAGTGTGAAAATGAGAATACTCTGTGTTAGCACTTGAAGAGCTTTATATAAAAAGGTTGGTTAAAATTGATTATGCTTTATCCAACGTTTCGAGTAGATCAAGTATCTAACCCCTAGTTTAAATTAAATTTAAAATTAAAAGGAAAACATTATCTTAACATTTTTTGCGTGAGTACACGAAAATGGTTACTCAATATTAGAGTTTGTCCTAATTCATCCTTATAAAATCGGTTGGTAAGGTTAAGAGCAGTGTTTTAAAAACCGGACCGGAGATCAAACCGTGAAGGTACTGGGTCACTGGTTTATTGGTCGAACCACTGGGTCACTGGTCGAACCGCATGACTAAACCGGTTAAACCGGATAACTCGGTTGAATAGACCCGTCGTTATAACAAAAATATATAGGTATAAAATTTGTTGAACCAGATGATTCAGTCTCTACAAAATATAACTAGCACTTAAATTTTTTTAAAATATCATATCACAAGTTCAAAATTTAAATTCAAATTTTAAACATAGGTATCACACATAATAAAATAGTACAAAATTACAATGTTTAATTGCAAACAAAGTTTAATTGCAATATAATATAATTGAATAATTTATAACAAAATAATTTCATTGTTTACTAAATTTAATTTCAAGAAAGGAAAAATTGTTTCAATGTTGGGATCTCCTTCTTCAAGAGCAAAATCATCGATAACAAAACCAACCGTATATGTAATATATTTTTTTTAATTTTTATTTTATTTATTTTATTTTTTATTTTTATTTTATTTATTTTAATTTTCCATTAAAATAATTAAAATGACGTCGTTTTAATTTTTTAAAATAAAAAAAAATAGAAAAATAAAAAAATGCATTTAAACCGCCGGTTCAGAAAAACCGCCGGTTTTTTCCGGTTTTCCCGGTTTACACCGGTTTTGACCGGTTCGCACCGTTTCAATGACATTTCCGATCCAACTATTGAACCAGACCGGTTACCTGACCGGTTCCCGGTCCGACCGGCCGGTCCGGTCCGGTCCGGTTTTTAAAACTATGGTTAAGAGTGTCCCTCTATATACTCTTTCAATGATCTATCTCTAACTAATATGAGGCTTTAGGATCTTCCTAATACACCACCTCACGTCCAGCACTCTTTTGGACTTAGTGCGTAGATATTATCGGTGGGCAGCCCATGGTCCGATCGATAGGCTCTTATATCATATTAGAGTTTGACCTAACTCATTCTTACAAAATCGTTTGGTAAGGTGGAGAGTGTCCCTCTACATATACTCTTTCAATTCTCCATCTTCAACTAATGTGGAACTTTAGAATCTTCCTAATACTCAATATTTTTAATAAAAATGAATATTATTAATAAATTATAATATGATACTTTAATATCCTAAAATCACTAGAGTTTTTAAATTTCAAAGTTAAACAGTATATTTCCAATAGAAAGATATAAGGGACAGAGCAATCTTCAACCTTCACATATGACATTAGTGACTTATGGGCCACTTCTCATTTTAGGCCAAATGAGCTAACATCCTTTTATGGAGAATTGATTCTGCCACCTTAAATTTAATTTGGCACTCCTCCAATTTTCATTAATACCCCTCTAGACAAAATTTTAGCTAACCAGTACCAACGAAAAATCCGGCAATACAAATAAATTTTTCTATACTAATAAAAAATTCTAGTAATGTATTTTAAAAAATATAATATGTATTTTTACTAATTTAAAAAAAAATGAATATAACACATCTAAAATTATTTAATAAATTCGATATGTTTTGCAAATTT